>NC_065920.1:42318100-43646726 GCF_024586455.1 Bactrocera neohumeralis | reverse complement strand
TCACGATTTTCGGTACGTAATCATCGGCGGACGTTATATACTTTTTTCCATATTCGGCACGCAGCTAAAACACCTTTTTCTCATCTGGCGATATTCGACACGCAGCAAAACATCTTTTTTTACATCTGGCGATCTTCGGCGCAGCAGTTCAATCAACATATAATTTTCGAGTGTCTCCTTTTCATAATTGTGTAAACCTAGTAATACAGCCTCCACTGGTATCCGACCAGGGAGTCCATCAATTTCATTCCTTTTTACAAACATACAATTTCAAGCCTCCACTGGTATTCGACCAGGCAGATTTTTTATTATAACATTTATAATTTTATCAAATAAAATTGTGATCCCTTTTTATAAACCATTGCCTTACGAAAACTTTCCTTCCGGAGTCAGTGAAAAAGTAAGTGGTAAGTTATATACTAATATTAAGGACCAAGCTTCATCAAGAAATCTCAATTTTTCCTCAAGTTACACCTTGCACGGACGGACGGACACACAGACAGACAGTCAAACGGATTTCAACTTTTCTCGTCAAAATGATCATTTATGTATATACATATATATAACCCTATATCAATATCGTTTAGTTTTAGGTGATACATATGTACAACCGTTAGGTGGAAAAAAAGTAGAAAATACGAGCATAATTCGCCGTTTCAGGTCAAGCTTGTATGAGAGACGTTAGACGAGGTAAAAATTGTATTTTTGAAAAAATAAAAATTTTTATTTCGAAAAGTCGAAAAGCGTCTACTTATATCACGATTCCTCACCATTGACACCTCTCCTGGTGTCAATTATAGTATACCTGTAGTTCGCTTAGGTTCACCTCCGCGTAAGGCTTTCTAAATCTTTAACATCATCACTGGTCATTTTCTTCTTAGTAGCTCCTGAAACTGATCGTACCCGTACCGTTGCCACTCTGCTCAGTGGATCATTTGGCCTAAGCTTATGCCTGTTTTTCGAACAACGTTCTTGTCTCCTATTGACTCATCTCTTACCGTGGTTGACGAAATTTTTCGTGCATTTGTGAGTCGGTTGGCACCTACAGAATCCGTGACATGTGGGTGGATTTCCACCTACGTATGTATCACTTGGTGTATTAATCCTTTGTTTGGCACTTTCGCTCTTGATGTTTTCATTTTTAGTGGTGGATGGGCGCAGAGCGCTTTGTGTGTTTTTTTCCTTCTACTTGTCGAGAATCTTACTAGAAGTCAATCGGGGTGCCTCATCCTTTTACAACACAGGCTTGAGACCGACTAAGGCGGAGTCTAATTGGGAAGGTGAAATGTATAATTGATGTATTTCACTACTTCAGGTAAGTCTTGAGTTAGTACTTGTTGACTTTCCCAGACATTTTATTTTTGTAAAACTTACACACCTGCATTTAAAGAAGTACAAATGTAAAATGTGAATAATAAATGCATATATTTGCTCAAAAACTTGTTTTTCGTGCGAAGCTAGATTTCTTCCTTGTGAGTGACAGAGCGTGGAAATGGCGAACTGTAGCTGTTTCAACAAACTGGCAGCAGGCGACGTCGTTGAACAAGAAAATGCAACTCGCAATTTGTGCAACAGGACAATTGCATAACAAACATAGCATTTAACATGCGTTCACTTTATCAGTCAGTCAGTCAGTCAGTCCGTCCGTCATTGCTTCTATTTATTCATTTAACGAAATGCATCCACTCGCTTTGTATGCTAAAGACCTGCTATCTTGTTAGACGTGCATTGTCAAATTGTTCCTGTAAAACATTTATTGCTGTCTCAGCTTGTTGTTATTTACTCTTAAGCAAGTGGCACAGCACAGTGCATTTCTTAGTTAAGACCAAGTACTTGAGGAGCAAATCTAAGAAATGCATTAGCAACAATAAATGTAAAAATGTCCGGGCAAGGAAAATTTTAGTATAAAACACAGGAAAAATATTTCTTTGAATAAATGATTGTTGAATAATGAAATTGTTCGGGGCAAATTGGCATGATTTAATTTTGTTGAGCTAGTACGCACTTTTGACTCTTGCATAATTGTACCGTTTTTGTTGTAGTCATTAAGAGTTCGCTTGTGTTGAGAAAAGTAGCATTTTGGGTAAAAAGAAAATAAATAAATGGGATGGGATATAAAAATTCTCAATCGTTCTCGAGTCTTAGCATACCTCTATCGGAAATTAATCCTTGTAACTCGTGAGAACTGGTTTCATAATTCAAAACTATCAGGGTACATTTTGAGTCTTCAAAATTTTGAAAAACAAAAGGAACTACAAGCAAAAAAGATAGACACAATTTTCCAAAAGAAAAGAAAAAAATTTATAAAAATTCTTTAAAAAAGAAAATCTTTAACTTCGGCTACACCGAACTATAACACATTTCACAGGTACATTTTTTAAGCATAAAAGGTATAAAAGGATGTTTAACTCGATTTCATTTGTCAGTTTGAATGACAGTTAAGTTCTATAATAATCCGTTCAAAATCTCTTGTTAAATACAAAAGTTTCCTCTTTCAGTACTTGATTTTGATCGATAAATTTGTATGGCAGATATATGCTATATTAGTCCCTTCTGAACAATTTCTTATAATATTGTACAGCTACTTTAGACAATAAACCGTTACGAATTTCGTAAAGATATCTCGTCAAATAAAAAAGGTTGCTGTAAAATGTAAAAAATTTCAGATCAATATTTCAAAATATATATTTAATAGGGTCTCCGACGATTCCTTCTGCGAAACTTCGTTGCAAACTTAGTATACCCTATTCGGGGTATACAAATGCTAAAAATTAATTGACTAATTAATTGAGAATGAATTCGATTAAAATATGAATGAATTATAATCATAATTGCTATGCTATAACTTCTAAGATATGTAAGTCATGGACTTACTTAGCTACAGTACCACAGGTATGTCCCAGAAAACTACGTCTGATCAAGTCATAAATTGTGGTACTAACACAGAAAAATCTGAAAAAATTTGTTTTAATTGGGTTATTCAATGGCTACAAGCCTTATCCTTCTTAATTGGCGTAAACACCGCTTAAGCGATTATAGTCGAGTTAACAACAGCGCGCCAGTCGTTTCCTCTTTTGGCAAGGTGGCACTAATTGGAGATTCTAAGCGAGGCCAAGTTCTTCTCTACCTCGCCTTTCCAACGGGGTGGAGGTCTTCCTCTTCCTCTGCTTTCCTCGGCGGATACTGCGTCGCAAACTTTCCTTTTCCTTGACCTATCCTGCGCAGCGGCTATCTCTTAAATTGCTGAAATCGTCGTATATCTCATACTGCTCATCGTTTCATCGAATGCGATATATTTGCCGTGGCTAATGCGCAAAGGACCATAAATCTTTCGTTGAATCTTTCTCTCGAAAACTCGTAACGTCGACTCATCATCGTCCATTCCTCTACACCGGGAATTATGAGTGCCTTATAGAGTTTGGCTTTTGTTCGTCGAGAGAGGACTTTACTACTCAGTTGCCTACTCAGTGCAAAGTAGCACCTGTTGGAAGAAGTTATTCTGTGTTGGGTTTCGAGGCTGACATTGTTGTAGGTGTTAATACTGGTTCCAAGATAGAGGAAATTATCTACACCTTCGCAGTTATGGCTGTAAACGGTGACGTAGGAGCCAACTCTCGAGTACGACGACTGGAGATTTTTCGCTTTGTCTTCTTTCACTACCACACTCATTTGCATTGCTTCCTTATCGAATCTGGAGAAAGCAGAACTGACGGCGCGGATGTTGAGGGCAATGATAACAATATCATCGGCATACGCTTGCAGCTGTACACTCTTATAGAAAATTGTACCTGCTCGATTACTTAAGTCTCTTCCGATGCTGTTTTTTGCTTTTCAAAACCCAACCACAACCCATAGAAGGGATGGTTCGCCTTATCACTTTACCTCGCCTTCAAACGGATATTTTTCGGCTACTCAGAAGGTATTTGTTCTAAGAACGGAAGTCGTCAGCTGCTTAAGCCATATGTAAAAGAATCGTTTCTGTCCACTCCCAAATGAATGGTCATCAGAGAACTTTCCTCACTTGCGTAAACTTCTACACATGACTCCATCCTCCAAATTTCAATTTCCTTCCAGCACGACCTGAGACGATCTGGTCACTCATGGTACATGTGCTCGCTTCAACATGCAATATTTGAATGTCAAGTAGGGCAAGTTCTGTCATCTTATGCGAACTATAAACTTGTATTCAAATTGGCTGAGGTGTAAACCGTCAGATACCCAATCTTCCGTTGGTATAAAATCCGAAACATTGTTTTTGAACCACATTTAAATCGGGAGCCTTGGAATATATGCCTTCTTTTCCAGCTGAAGGCTGGGTATTTTCATAGATAATGTCCCAGTGTCTCATCATCCTTCGAGCATGATCTGCGTTTCGTCAAATCCACTTTTCCATTTTCGGAAGGTGGGTCCTTAAGGGTAGGTTCCCTGTAGGAATCATATAATGTTACTAAGCTTCTTTTTGTCTAACAGTAGCAGCTTTTTGGTCTGTTCACCATCAACACTTTGTGGTATGCCCGGTGTCACAAACGGTCGAACACAAACGAAGATCTCTGGGGCGACTTAGCGGAATTGTATCTCCAGCTTCCCGTATTCCCCTTAGAAATTTAGCTTGGTAACGCTACCGTAGCTCATTCTTCACTATAAAATTTTAAACGCGTGGTGTAACCTCCTTGAACCCTCGAGTTGAGTTGAGACGCTGTCCTTACGAGAGGCCATACATAAGATAGTATAGTACTGCTTTCGGTTTCCACTTGATATTTTTCTTCCAGAGCCCAGTGTGTCGCTTCTACGAGCTGAGTCCCCAACCGTCTTTGATAATGCAAGCTATGGGGTTTTGCGAAATATGTATTGTCCAGGATAAGTTTTTTTATTTCACAACGATTCCCGGTCGATTCGTTCTTCTACGACTTTGACCGCTTTCGAAGTTCTTATGTTATCTGCCTTTTTTAAGATAGTCATATATAGACTCAGAAAAATAGTTTATATAGTTTGCAACAAGCTACAGTATTATCAGGAACTGATTGTCTTTGAATTTCAATAATATAACAAGTCAATTCAAAAGTCCAAGCCTACATATTTTGGTAAAATTGTTTTTATACCCTGAACAGGGTATATTAAGTTGGCAACGAAGTTTGTAACACCCAGAAGGAAGCACCGGATACCCTATAAAGTATACATATAAATGATCAGCATGTTGAGCTGAGTCGATTTAGCCATGTCCGTCTGTCTGTCCGTCTATCCGTTTGTATATATACGAACTAGTCCCTCAGTTTTTAAGAAATCGTTTTGAAATTTTGCACACGTCATTTTCTCTTAAAGAAGCTGCTTATTTGTCGGAACTGCCGTTATGGGACCACTATAACATATAGCTGCCATACAAACCGAACGATCGGAATCAAGGGCGTGTATCGAAAACTTTCGTATTTGACGTGGTATCTTCACGAAATTGGACATGGATTACTGCTTAAGGTATTAATATAATCTCCGAAATTGTTCAGATCGGATTACTATAGCATATAGCTTCCTTACAAACTGAACACATAGTTACTAAGGGTATATTAGCTTCGGTGCAGCCGAAGTTAACGTTTTTTCTTGTTTTTTTTTTTTATTCAACTTAGTGCCCTCAAGGGTGATACACTGATTATTGCGACCTTCCAACTTTCTTTTACTTCAAATTTTTTTTTCGACGATTTCGTCCTTCAAACGGTACAACAACACTATGTAATTGACGCTGTTGAAAAACTTCACTTTTCATAAATATATAAAAATTGTTCTATGCGCATCCCAAAACACGGACGCCTTGCCAGTCGACTGCTGCGGTTTTCCACGCTTTGAAGCGAGTTCATCGTGTGTATCCCATTCGGATGACTGTCGATTGAAAGAATGGAGCCATGTTTCATCTATTATCATATATCGATGCAAAAACTTGGGTTAATTAGGCTTAATCCTCTCCAAGCATTGCTCCGAATCATCAACTCATTCTTATTTTTAGTAAAAGGTGAGCTCGAGTGGAGCTGATTCTTTCTCATAAAAATATTCTTGGATTATTAGACTATACTATGTAAATATTCAGTTGTTATCTTTAGAGATATTTCAATTTTGAACAACTTCACTTTACGGTTAACCGTATTAATTAAATTATTATCTTGTGGACTTTTGTGGTATTTTCTTCGGTAACCACCCCTTTTAGGGGTCCACTGCGTGCACCATCTTCGGGGCTCATTTCACCAGTTGATTTTTTTTGGGTCAGTGTCCGAAAACTCGTCATTAAGCTATGTTTTTGCTTCAACTGTATTTTTCCCATGAAAAAGCAATATTTTATCACCGCGCGAAATTTATTTTTCACCATTTTTTTTTACAATAACAAAAGTTGTTTCACTCAAGATTATGTACATAATTTACAAACTAATGATCCAAATTTATACTCGCGGCTGTTGAATGTTAAGGCTAATTAATAAGCATATGAATTTAATTCTAGTGTTAGTTATCTCATAGATTGAGTAAAGTTTAGTTTAGTAAAAAGTCTAATACTAATCTGATTTCGGCCGTATTCTTCGTGCAACACTGGAATCATCAGGAAAATATCATGAACAAATTTTTGTGGAGTAGCTTCTCAAACGTAGAATTTCAACCGAAGGTAATTGGTGCCACTTACATTATGCAATTTTACTTTTGTATATTTATTGATTCCTATAAAAAAAACTTTTAAGTAGTACTTGCAATTATCGCTTTTCTACTAATTTTCAATAGAACATTTTTATAGAAAGTTAAATAAAATAGTTCCCCTCTGTAGCAGTAAGTCCAGGGGTCTTCAATATGTGAACTTATTTCATATGTTAAATTAACGTCCGTCTTGATTTAATACGATAATTTAAATTAACAACACGTTTTCATTTAATTTTACATTTAAAGTTTTTTTGTTTTTCTTGTTTGGTTGGCTTTCTGCCAACAAAACACAATGCATGCACCAGTACACACCCAAGTTGAAAGTTTATGCGTACTTTCATTTCTGAAATTTCGCTAACATTTTGCACTATTCATATTTCAAGCGTGAGGTAAGTAAGGCATGCGAGATTCGCAGCTGGAAGCTTCGTTGCTTCGAATCATGGAAACATTTTTTTTCGCGAGACGCGAGTACTAGCTTGTATAGAAATATGCATAAATACACCCTGAAGGGAAAATCTGAAACAATAAAATAATTTCATTTGTCAGAATTAGTAAACAACTATTTTTGTATAATAGTTTGCATTGTAGATATTATTATATATGCATATGTATAGACGGTTTCTAATTATTTTTTGTTTCACTGCCAGATACCTATTTCTAAGACTGATAAATGTACGAAATTCTTTTTCTTCGCTTGTTGCTTCTAGACCTTTTAAAGTCATGCGCCTGAGATCGCCTGAGAGCGAAAAATATGTAGCTGTAAATTTATGGGGTGTTTGCCTCTCTTGATAGAAATTCTGGAACATCGATCTCAAGTTAACTATACCAACTGCCTTACATAGTGCCAAAAATGCTTCAAATCTCTTGCAAACTTTTTCATTTATAAAATTTGCATTTATCTCCTCTTGCTTTGCCATCATTTATAACATAAATTCCATTTCACCATGTAAAAATAAAATTTTCTATTTTTATAAATTACTAAATATAATACACTACATCCAAGAATTATGCAATTACCCTAACATCTTCAGTGTTATGCTCTATGTATCTTAAGCTACTTGAATAAAAAATTTAAAAAAATGGAAACAAGAAAATAATTCATAAAACAAATATTAAAGGGTAAATCTTTAAGTTATTATTATGTATAACAGGTCACTCGAAAAAATAAATACTTCTTAATATTTTAACCAAGTGCACTAAAAAAATTGACGGAATATATAGTAAAAACCATTAATTGAAATAGAAAGGAGTATATATGACATCGCTCCACTAAATACAATACCCGTACTGAATTCATACAAAGCTAGAAATTCTCTGCAGGGGTCTGTAAATATTAAAGTAAGTGAGTATTTAAACGAAACCTAAATATAAAAATATATAGGGTGCGCCATATTTTTTTATTGACATGAATATTTTTTCGAACCACACGAAATGTAGCTTGGAAATTTATACTGATATGTGGATCACTATGCCCGCCTACAAATGTGTAAAAAAATTTTTAAGATTAAAGGTTACTACAATACGGAAGTGTACGCCAGCAATACTCGGACCATTGATAAAGCAAAAATGTGTGCCAAAGCCATCGCTATATTACGCTCGTATTAAAAGAAATATTGTAAATAATTTTGTGAAGCATCAAATTAAATTAAATTAAATATCGCAATCTTTTTATACATATATCAGTAAAGGAGATGGCGCAGCCTGTATGGATGTATAAAAAGTAGTTGGAATTATACTAGGGTAGTAATCTGTACTTTGCATATTGATACAAGTAAATAATTAAAAGGGCTATGTAGATAGCCAAGGTTTAAATTTTTTATACATTTTTAGAGAAAAAGGGATTTAAGGCTATGAAGTTCAGAATTTAAAATATAGCAATCAAAAATCATAGCCAATAGTAAATCCTTACTATAACTATTGGTGTATTCAAATCCAAATGCTTACCCTAGTATTGCTGCATTTTTTAGGCACCGGTAACCAACTTTCAATTCATAAAAGTGAAGCTGCAAGGAATTTTACTGAAACCAGCAAATATTAGAGAAATATGAGGGGGCCGTTCAAGAAACAGGTGATTCAACTAAGCCGCAAAAACGCATACAGTAGCAATGTAATTACATTATTATATACCTGCTAGGAAATTCGAAACGGTTGTTATTTAAGAGTAATATAAGCCTTTTGCAAAATGTATGAATGAGCTTAGAACTCTTTTGATAAATGGCAAAAGTGCCCGAGAATATTTTGTATCTTAAATGTTTCATGGGTGATTATAGTATATTTTTGCCACTTTCACAAACTTAATGAAGCCTTTACAAGAGCATGAAAACTGATATTTTTACTGGAAAATTTGCGATTTGAATTTGTTGCATTGAGCTTGATATTTTAAACGGAGGCGGAAGGTTGTTGGCATTAGATTTTGACTATTTTCTCTCAATTAGTTTCAGAATATTCTATATTATCCATACGTGCGTATTTATATTATTCGTTTTTGAGGCATTGATCGGAAATTTTGCCCACGTCCTTTTCTCCCCAAGAAGCTACTAATTTATCGGAACTACTATAGGATAAAGCTGCCGTAAAAACTGGGCGTTCCGACTCTTGTTTGAAAAACTTTTTTATTAGACAAGGTATCTTCATAAAACTGGCATAAGCCAAGTTATCGTTAAAACACATCATATATTAGGTAGTCAAAAAAGTCTTCGTATTTTGTCAATAGATGTCGTTGCAGTCGTACATCTCCGGTGCTACCTATCACATTGTGTCATACCGTATAGTGTTGAAAAGGTGAGATTTTAAGCTTCATTTATCCAAAATTATAATTCGGGGAAGTTGAAAAAAGTTACAGCTGTTCAAAAATGAGCGAAAATATTGAAGAAATTCGCTATATTTTGAAATTTTTGTATAATAAAGGGAAGAATGCTACTCAAACCCCGAATGAAATTTGTGAAGTTTACGGAGACGATGCTATATCAGTTCGTGTAGCACTACAATGGTTCGCCCGCTTCCGTTCTGGAAATTTCGATGTAAAATATGAACCTCGTACTGGTCGATCTATCGTTGAAAAAGTCGATGAAATTATGGAAAAGATTGACCAGGACCGTAACATAAGCAGCCATGACATCGCTAAAGAACTTAGCTTTCATCATCAAATGGTTTTGATCTATTTAAAAGAAGCTTGATACAAAAGAAGCTCGATTTTTGGGTACCACATGAATTGTCTGAGAAAAGTTTAATGGACCTAATTAAAATTTGCGATTCTTTGCTGAAACGAAATGAAATTGAACTATTTCTGAAGCGAATGGTAACACGAGATGAAAAGTGGATCAAATACGACAACAATGTGCGAAAAAAATCATGGTCCAAGCATGGTGAAGCTCAACAAATGGTCACAAAGCCAGTTGGAATTAGAAAGGAATCATCCATTATAAGCTACTCCAGCCTGGTCGAACGATTGATTCCACATTTTACTGTCAACAACTGATGAGGTTGAAGCAAGCAATCGGAAAAAACAGCTATAACTGATTAACAGAAAGGGCTTCGTCTTCTATTAGGACAACGCTAGACCTCACGTAGCATTGATGACTCGGCAAATACTAGGAGAGCTTGGCTGGGAAGTTTTGATGGATCCATCATATAGACCTAACCTTGCACCATCGGACTACCATTTGTTTCGGTCAACGTAGAATTCCCTTAATTGAGTAAAGTTGGCTTCAAGGGAAGCCTGTGAAAATTACTTGTCGCAGTTTTTCACCGAGAAACCAGAATGATGGACTAATGTCTCTAGCGGAAAAATGCGAAAGGACTTTTTCGACTATCCAATAGTTGCCATACAAACTAACCGATCAAATTCAAGTATTAGTATGGCAAAGTTTTTTGTTGACAACATATTGTCTTGAAATTCGTTTTTGCTACAATGTTCAAACATATGACATACAAAATGAAGAAAGAGATTTTGTATAGCCTTTTTTGCTATAACAAAAAGAACAGTAAACGGTACTATAGCTCCGGATCTAATTTTTTTTGTTTGAAGTATTTTCATCTCTGCTGGCCCCTTTTGGTCTATGGCATTTTACGCGGTTTCATGGGGACAAATGCTTGAAAAAAATTGTATTCAAAGTGGCGGAAATGCAGAAACACATACAATCGCACACGGATATTATGAATTCACTGGCTGTATTTATAAAATTATATACTAACACATAAATATATATATATATGTATACATACATAAACATATTTATTTTGTACATGTGCTTACACTTATAATGTTTTCACCTTGTTAGGTGCACTTGGTTCAGTTAGTTTGAATGATGACGGAATTTAACGGAAGGATGACATTTATCGTCGACGAACAAGCGCCCACACGCCCTAGCATTATACGTAAATACTTATATATGCGCACCCATATTAAACTGTGTTAATGCAAACATAAATATATATGTGTCTTAGACTTGTATACACACAGACACACATAAATTTAGTTAGAAAGTTAAAATGCCAAGTATGTTTTGTATGCATATTTTCTCTAGTTTTCAACTGCCATCTGCTAGCTTTTCTCCTCACTTCGTATTTTGAGCACATTTCAAAATGTTTCCGAGTATTTTCCAGCACAACTTGACAGCTTATTAATATTATAGCCGAGTTCATTTATCATTTGCGCGAAACAGCTGTAAGTGGGCACAATTGCTTGCGGCTATTCGTTACTTCTTGGCTATTTTTCCCTTCCAAACCGCTCTGCATACACTCATACATATTTGATTGTCCTTTTGCACTCTCTATTATTTTATTTCATTTGCGTTCGCACTTGGCTTTATAACTTCGGTTAACAGCTCAAAATGTGACACCTGAGTGACTAACTGCACTGCTGGCATAGCGGCTACGCACAGCGTGTTGGAGGTGCTGCTGACTAATAAGCGGGTAGCAAGTATGTTAAAAAAATTTGATTGATGTTTACTGGGGCCTATTTGGAAGAACACATAACGAGCTGCTATAAGACAACTTTTTTGGAAAATTTATTCATTCTCACATACAAAGCTTTACAGTGCTTATGTGCATTTGTAGATTAAAAAAAAAAAAGATTTATTGCAAGAAATCTAGTTGCGCAAAGAATATACAAGACCTTCATTAACTAATGACAATCGAAAAATAGTTATTACCCAGTAAATATTAAAATTTCGCAGTTTTAATTAAAAACAAAAACGTTAACTTCGGCTGCACCGAAGCTGGTATACCCTTCACAGGTGCATTTCTTTTAGTAACTATGTGCTCAGTTTATATGGTAGCTATATGCTATAGTAATCCGATCTGAACAATTTTTTCGAAGATTATATTATTATCTTAAGCAGTAATAAATGTCAAACTTCGTGAAGATATATCTTCAAATGAGGAAGTTTCCATGCAAACAAATGATTCCGATCATTCAGTTTATATGGCAGCTATATGATATAGTTAACCGATCTGAACAATTTCTTCGGATATTACATTGTTGTTGTTACATGTAATCTATACGAAATTTCGTGAATATATCTTCTCAAATGCAAAAGTTTTCCTTAGAAGAACTTTTTTCCGATCGTTCAGTTTGTATGGCAGCTATATGCTATAGTAGGGCGATCTGAACAATTTCTTCAGAGATTACATTGTTGCCCTAAAAAATAACCTGTGGCAACTTTTGTGAACTAACATTATCAAATGTAAAAGCTTTCCATACAAGAACTTGGTTCCGTTCGTTCAGTTTGTATGGCAGCTATATGTTATAGTGGTCCGATATCGGCAGTTCCGACAAATGAGCACCTTATTGAAGACAAAATGACAGTTGCAAAATTTCAAAACGATATCTTAAAAACTGAGGGACTATTATAGATTATATATATTACTAGCTGACCCGGCGAACTTTGTAATAAACGAATGATTTCTAATTGTATCAAGGTCAATTTTTTATTTGTATAACACTGGTAGACACACAGTTTGTGACATGAAAATTCTTAGGTGCTTCTAATGCAGTTTGATGCCTTGAAACCAAATCTGAAAACAGAATTTTTCTATCACCCACAAATACTTTGTAACCTGATTTAGATTTTACAATACATACAATTTCATTATATTTCATCATCTCATATTTTCATACGATCAGGGATTTATCCGGTTTAGACCTGTTATGCCTGCTTTTTTGAAGTAAACAGTGTATTTTACGATCATGTCTTTTTTACAATTTACGTTTTTTTGAGTTCACATTCTTTTACGTTTTTGAAATTACTGTGTTTAAGATATTTAGGTACAATGCCTAGGCAGTGCGTAAATAGTGCCAACAACTTTTGTTATGTGTGCGGAGAAGTACATAACTTTTAAATCTCAAAAACGTAATTTTTCTCCGCTTGTGCTAAAAGCTTACGAACTGTATTTTGGTGTTAAAGTTGGGGACCAAAACATAGCATGGACCCCTCATATCTGTTGTAAAATTTGTGTAACATTGTTATAGCTTGGTTAAAAAGTTCAAATCGTAAAATGCCATTTGCAGTGCCAATGGCCAAAATCAACACATACGATTAATTTTGATTTACCAGGATGTTCAACACTGTCTCATCTAATTTCACAGGGTGAACTGAATGACTTAGTTCGAGATCTAGGCCTTTCAAAATCGAAGTGCGAACTTTTAGCATCCAGACTAAAAGGTTGGAACCTTATCCAAAGTGATGTAAATATTACTTTTTACAGAAAAAGGTAGAAAGACCTCACAAATTGCTTTCTTCTAGAAGAGGATCTAGTATACTGTTTAGAAGCTGTTTAACGCACTAGGACAGAAACATGATCCATGTAATTGGCGTCTATTCATTGATTCCTCTAAACTTATTTTAAAGGCGGTATTGGTTCATAATGGTAACAAACATCCATCTGTTTCCTTAGCACATGCGGTTCATATGAAGAAAATTTATTAGAATATGAGAGTTCTTTTAGAGCACATTCGTAATCATGAGTATGTGGAGACCTAAAAGTAATAGCTCTTCTTCCTTGATTGCAACTAGTATATACGAAATATTGTTGCTTCCTTTGCGAATGGGACAGCCGTGCGAGAGACTGTCATGATGTACAGAAGCAGTGGCCAGTACGTCAGGCACTCACTCCGGGACAAAAAAACGTTACCAGTGAACATCTAATTGATCCCAAAAACGTATTACGAGGGCTGCTATATATATTCTGGCCTAGGGCAACACTAAGTGTTGCCAGGTGCAATCTGACATTTCCATTGGAAAGTTTGACATTTTTTAGCATAACATCACTCAGAACGTTTTGTCATTTAATCGTGAATTGTTTTATTTACAGGGAATTAAAAAATTCATTTCGGCCAAAAAATGGAATTAACTCGTGAACATTTTCGTGCGATCATTTTTCACAACTTTCGACGTGGATTATATCGATGAACTAAAATCTTTGTATGGCTATGAAGCACCATCCTATAGCACTGTGAAAAACTGGTACAACGAATTCAATCGTGGCCGACGCTCGCTCAAAGACGAATTCCGTGAAGGTCGTCCAAAAACAGCCGTTGTGCCAGAAAACATCGATGCCGTACGTGAACTGATAACGCAAGACCATCATGTAACATACCTTAAGATAGAGGCATGCCTACGCATTTCTCCCACCAGCATACATTCGATATTGCATGAACACCTGGCCGTAAAAATGGTTTGTTCTCGTTGGATCCCGCACAATTTGACAATCGCTCAAAAAAAGGCTCATGTGGATTGGTGTAAAGAAATGCTGAAAAAATACGATCGCGGTGCTTCAAAAGACGTTTATAAGATCGTCACAGGTGACGAATCATGGATCTATGCGCATGAGCCCGAAACAAAACAGCAGTCGACATAAAACAACAAAATAAAAATAAAAAAAAATAAAAATAAACGTCATTATTAGGCCAGAAATATATATAGCAACCTACATACTACCACCTTTGCATATTAAATTGGGTTAAATGAAGAATTTTGTTAAGGCAATGGAGAGAAATTTAAGAGGGTTCTTGTATCTGAAACGAAAATTTCCAAGAATCATATTTAAGGGTCAGCAAATAAGAGAACTAATGAAAGATAAAACATTTGAGGAAATGCTCAATGAAACTGAAATACGAGCCTGGAGTGCCTTTAAAAGCGTTGTTAAAAATTTTCTTGGAAATGTGAAAGCTGACAATTACAAAGATCTTGTGACTGAACTACTTACTGCCTATAAAAAATGGGTTGCAATATGTTCCTAAAATACACTTTCTGGACTTCCATCTGGATTTTTCCCCCAAAAATTTAAGGGCCGTAAGTGAGGCAGATGGGGAATGGTTCCACCAAGACATTTCTGCTATGGAGAAACGGTACCAATTACTGCTGGAAATTGTAAAGGGATAATTTAAAAACAAAATATCGCCCAAAAACGTGGACAGTAACATTTTAAGGTACCCTTTGGTTAGTTAAACAAAATAACAGTTAATAACGTATCGGAAATTGAAGTCGGTTAAACTCAAATGACATTTCGGATCCTTAGAATGAGAACTTTCTCCCCTCCAAATTTTCCTTTTAGTATCGTCGTTTAAATCACTTTACTCATCAATTTCAAGTTTTGGTTGGTTGATGTTTCGAGACATTATTCCAACGGAGCTAACCTTCAGCCTTTAATTACACGGTGATAAGCCTGGCACATCTAAGGAGTTTGAAAATTCAATTGGATAGTTAGTAGCTTTCATCTTTATTTGTTACACAGTCAATTGATTTGAAAGGCAGTGTACCAATTATCTTATTCTGACTTCTGAAGTTTAAGTTAATTTTGATATTACTCGAGTCATTGCATTGACACTGTTCGATTTAATAGTTCCAAAGCTCGTGTATGTGCCATTGAGCATTCGCCCCATATGTAGATTTTCGATGCTGATAAAACTTTGACCATTGCGGAGTGTTTTGCAAAATATCATGTTGGCTTTTCAATAGTTTGAAGATTTAATAGCAATTTTAATGCTAAATGAGCGGTACGGCATTCTTCTAAAAATGTGGCTGCTATTCCAGAAGAAGCAACTGCCAGCGCAATGTTGGATCTCGCACGAACAGTGACTAAAACTACTGACATGAGAAATGTTTTACCAGTAGTATCAGGGGCATTTAGGAAATATAAATTTTATCATCAATGACCTTCATAAATTTATTATAAACTTTATTTTATTGGTGATTCAACAGCGTCATTTATTTCACGATTTGGCACTTTCATTCCTAACCTTACCAATAAATTACCGCACATGAGGTAACACATGTCTTCAATCAAGATCAAAGCCTGATTATGTATCACCTCATTCATCTGAAGGTCGTGATTTCTTGAACTGACACGAATTTGATATAAAATGTCTCCTGACATATTATCCTTGTATTTGTGCCACTGGATAGATAGATTCGAAGGAAAGCATGTCGAAATGATGACAGCATATAATGTGCATATCCGACTGGGAGAAGCAGAGAAATTGCTTCAACGATTGTCGCTTTCCAATGAGTACGGTTTTCTAGAAAATTTAGTTTTTCACATGCAGCACGATATGTTGGGAACACTGTAGCACTAACAGCCCGTAGTGACTCAAATGACGTTGGCCCACGTACATTTACTAGCAACAACCGCTAATAGTAGCATTTATCATTTTTTGGATGACTGTATACAAAGGAGCAAGAGCATCAGTAGAACGCACATCTGAATAACCCGGAACCCTTACTTGCGCCTTTGAAAATTCTTCGTTAAAGCATTCCAAGTATAATAACGTGGCATCTCTGTGTAAAGCAAAATTCGTTTGAACGGATCGCTTTGACAGGTTCCAAAGGAACTGGACACTATCCAGATGGACCGCCAAATGCACAACAGTACCATGAACTTCAAAATTCTAATATAACATAATTAAGCACAGACTAAAGTAAATGTTGAGTTGATTAATTTGCAATGAAAGTAGTAGTAGTCCGATTAAACCATTTAGTTTTTAAAAATTTGATGTTGACATTGCGAACCAAAAAATTGTGAGTCAGTTCCTGGAACTATATATTATATTGACGTTCCTTGCTTCATCTTCATTTAAAACTAAGTGTAAATCAATAGTGATTCCTTCTATAGAAAATCCACAATAACTTTTGTCGTGTTTTGTGATTTAGTATATACAAAAGCCAGAAAATATTGTAGTACAAATATACATTATATTGCATTTAAAATATGCAATTCAATTCATTCAATATTCAATTTTTCATATACTTCTTACAAACTTCGGGCTTTATCTTGAAGATTTCGGGCCAATTTTGCTGCGCCATTTGCTAGATGTTGAATAGTTTCGACGTCAAGCATATTTTTGTCACCTCTACTCAACATCGTTTTTGCAAAAGGATCAGGTATTTTGGTATGAATCAAATATTAACGTGCTAATCGACCTCAAAGAGATGTGTTGTATCTTAACTTGTTCGATTTTACCGTCATTAGATGAGGTAGATGGACAACTCGCATGAGGCAAGGTTTTGATGATCTTCCGGCTTTCTCTCAATACTTTATGTCACTCAAATTGTGTTCGTAATAAAGTAAGCTCCCAATAATACTTTTGAAATATTTCCAGCCGTGACACACTCGTTCCCACAAAACTACGTGTCTGATTCCACAAAACTATGTGTATCCGAAATTTTGACAGTATCTGTCAGTGAGAGTGTAAAATATTCAATCACTCTTATACTATTTGCGCCATCGAGCTGTGAAGCTGAGTACTTATCGGACCACTATTCCACATCACGTTCTATTGTATATCAATTCCATATAACTGTAAACATTTTTCTAATCATTTTTTGGATTTGAAGCATTAAAATCTTTTAAAAATAAATAACTAGATATGACCTTTCTTTGAGAGCTAAGCACATTTTACATTTAAAACTTGCAAAAAGTTCCTATATGGCTCTTCAAACGTTCGTAGGCTAGTTAGAACATGTAGAATGTTTAGAAGAGCCTTGTTGATAATATTCCTATACAGAACCGGTAATTATTTTATAAATTATTTAAGTTTCTTAAATGTTTATTGTTCTGTCATTACTCTGATACATATATATATACTCTAATATTCAGCAATTCATGTGGATCGGTTATATACCAAGGATTCGTTTATACAACTTTTCGGTTTATTGATTAGCATCTATAGAACGATATAAAACTGACGACTAAGGTTCATAGTCCTGCTATAAGAAAATTTGATCCGTCAAAAAAGAATAAAGAAACATCAACGAATTATCATCAAACGTTCAAACCGCACATGAGTATGAAAACAGTTCTACATGGCACAAGTTTAAATCTTACATTCTGCTCAAATTTCATAAAATGATGTGTTTATTTTTCTATTTTTGTGCTATTAAAAACTCTTCTAAAATAAATTAAAATCTCCATCTTATTTGAATTGCGTCTTATGTATATGTATGTGGTAAAGAAGCCGCCAAGCACTTCAAATAAGTCATCTTTCTTGTCCTTCAAGTTGCATACAACATTGTTAGTCACGAATAGACTACGTCCTGCGACATAAATATAAATCCTTCTCATATATTCCAGCAGATGAAAGCATAAATATAAATTCATTACTTTTAATTATAATCTTTGCAAACAGCTTAGATAATTTTCTTTTCAAAAACTCTGCTTCATTTCATATTTCTGCACTTTTGAAATATGCCCTTAGGCTGATGGTTCATGGATATCATGAGCGGAGAATCTACAGCGATTGCTACAAAGATTACACAATAATTTGGTGACCAGGTTTTCTTAAGATTCCGTCTACAAATACACGCACACAAAAGTAGATCCAAAAGCATAAATGTATAGCTCTATACATAGACATACACTATGTATGTCAACGCTAGCATATAAAATCTGAACAATTCTTCTAAGTGAACTCAACAGCTCCAGCTGCCATTTTTATAATTCCACCCTTTCCATTGGTTTGCGCTTAAAAGATTGTCAACTGAAACGGAATTGAAATGAACCCCTTTTAAAAATAATACAGTATAATAATTGTAGGTAGGTAAGAAGCTACATTCATTTACTTCACTCTCCATGCCACCTGAAAATTGCCGCCAGCAATGGTATTATTGTTATTGCGGTTGTTCTAGGGCGCCACGAAGTAAATGAGAACTTCTGCAACTCATTGGTAATAAACGTAAATTAAACTTGCCTGAAGGTTGGAAATTTAATTGGAAAAGCTGTTTTAGTTGTAAAGGTGCTACAAATACTTACAAGGCGAGCGCAAAGGAAATAGAGGCTACCATGTTGATTATCGTAGCAATGACGGTCAAAGACGTCCCGGTATGGTGATGTGTTTGTAAATGAATATCTTTGTATGAGTGTGCACTTAAAATGTAAAAGGTAACAACCAAGTTAAATTCGAAGTGCGATGCCCTTATAAAAATCTCACAAACATACATAGAAATCGTAGCAGGTCGCCACCTTACAACGTTAAAATCGCACTTTAATGCAAATAGTATTTTGACTTCAGGGGCCTTTTTTAAATTTTTTTTTTTTTGCATTTTCTGTACCCTTATACCTTTAGAATGAATGTAGAAACCCACTTTATCATTGGAAGGTTTCGAAAAAGGCCCAAAAATAATCATACTGCTCGAAGTTCGGAGCACTCGGAGTGCACACCTGCCACTTTAAACGCGTTTTTCACAAAATATACTTTTTTAAACTGGCGGACATGATTGCGGTCGAACTACTCAACCGATTTGCTTAATTTTTTTTAATGTTCACAAAACGTCTGGCTGTCGTCCCTACCAGATTCATAATTTTTTATAACTTATTGACAATGTTTGGCAAAATTTATGTATAAAAACATGGGGAGAAATGTTTTAGATGATCCAAACATGAGAAATCGTGTCCGCCGGTGAAAAAAAGCATCTCATTCACCCAGCCATTTCTCCGACAAATGTCATCAAAAAATTCCGAAAAAGTTCTATTGTAGAATAAAAATTTCTATGAAAAAAAATGTCAAAAAACAGGTTTGATTACCCTACTGGCCCCTTCAGGCGAAGTTGGACGGATTGCAGTCTCGTGTTATAAAGCAAATAAAAGTGGAATTTTTAAAACTCTGAAGTTTGAGTTTAGCCACTGCCATATTCATCTATGTAAGTATATACTATATAGCTGGAAAATTAATCCAATATCCTTATTTTTTTTCAGAATTCTATATGCTGTGACCTGAACTGTATTTTTTTTAATTGCGCACAAGGGGTACTCTCATGTGAACGCATACATTTTACCACTTTTTAGGAAAATTTTTTTTATGCGACAACAAAATTCAATCATTTCAATTTTTTAATATATTTTTACTTGTATTTTGAAATGTACAGAAAAAAATTTTTTTCGTTTTTTACATTTTTAATATATTTTTTTTTTAAATCAAAGTAGTCCCCAACAAAAAAAGTAGTTCACTGGTCATGGTGATAGCGGCTGTTCATGTTGTCTGAAATAAAAAAATCGAATGGATTATTATTCAGTAGTTCTGCGGCTATCGTCCCTACCAAATATAATCAATTTCATTTAAAAAGAAAACATTGTCGAACTTCAAAAAAAAAGTCACGAAAATCTTTTTTTTCGTTCAAAATCGTTTAACAAAATATGAAAATATTTTCGAAAGTAAACAATTTTGGTAGGGACGATAACTATAAATGGGTAAAAGAACATATGTAAATTTTAAAGCAATCGGTTGAATTTTTTTTTTAGGACCATGACAGTTTCAGAAAATGATGATTCGAGAAAAATGCGTTTGGAAACGTAGCAATTGCAGACTTGTCATGGACCAGGCGTCGCTTACGACACGTCGGCGACTATGAGCTGTAACTTATCAAATACTATAAATTTCGGTCTGAATTTTTCACAGCATGTTTTCAATAGGTTTTACTGTCAAAATAAAAAGAAATGGTTTTTTCGAAGTGATTACATGAGAATACCCCCTTAAGCTGCTTCTCTTTGGCATTCGTGAAATGTTTTAACGACATTCGAAAGCATTTTAAAATCGAGTTTACGTTAGAATATGTACATATTTCTTAAAGAAATACTGTTCCGAGATCACCGAAATTAAAAATCATTTATATGTATACAAATAGAGTACATAATTTTGGAGATTAAACAAATTATAGAAGAATGAAACCCATTGGAAACGAAAGATAAAGTTACAAACATGAAAGGAGACCTAGTATATGGGGATGCATGTACGATATATGTATGTACATACATAGAAGGACAGAGGAGTAGTAAAATATTTAAAGTTCCCATAGAAAAACCTTTAATGGCAGGCTTTATGAAATGAAAGGATCTAAAATTTGTTCAACTAGATCGCCTTTTTTATTTCAGGATTTGACAACCTTAATGTTGCAATCTGGAAACTCACAACTTTATCGTTAAATTGAATATTTTTGACATTATACATGCTCAGAACATACGAACGCTATTTGCGTTGTTTACAGTTACCTCAAACATTCATCTCAGCCAATAGAAGAAATTCAATCGCAAACATTTTCACGCGTTTCTTTATAACTTTCGACGTGAATTAACCCGGCAACAGTGCATCGATGATCTTAATTCAATATTTTTCGATGGAGCTCCATAAAGGACGAAAGTTTATCGATGGTATGGTGAATTTCGTGAAGGTCATCCAAAATCACTTTTTGTTCAGGAAATTATTGATGCTGTGCGCAAACTGATAGTTCACGATCATCACAAAATTTGTCGATCGCTCAAAACAAAAACATTACTCGTGTCGATTTGTCGAGAAAAAGTTAAAAATAATAGAATAACGGTTCTTCGAAACATGTCCGTGACAAACTGATAAATGATGGACTCATACGTATGAGCCCGAATCGATGAGCTAAATTCAACAAAAGTTGTTCTAACAGGAAGCACTTCCAAGCAAATGGATGCCTGTTTTTTGGCAAAACTGAATATGTCAGATTAGTAAATTCTGAGTTGTCTTTGCAGAAATCAGGAAAACCGACCACCGACAATGCTAGCTTTCACACGTCCACTGAATCAACTGCATTTTTGAGCACTTAGAACATTTGATAAGTAGTCCACCATAAAGTTTTGACTTGTCACCGAATAACTTCTATTTATTCCCCTACCTAAAAGCTAAACTAATGGGAGAACGTTTTTCGACACCTGAAGAGGCGGTTGATGCATTCAGAACGCATTCTCGCATTAATTCAACCGCATGCAGAGGTATATTGATTTTAATGTAGAATATTTTAAAAAACAACTAAGCGATTTTCGGTGATTAAAATTTGTTTGTGTCTTCTCATCCCGAAATATAAATGGCAACCTATGTATTGGCTTCTTCTTCTTAATTGGCGTAGACACCGCTTACGCGATTATAGCCGAGTTAACAACAGCGCGCCAGTCGTTTCTTCTTTTCGCTACGTGGCGCCAATTGGATATTCCAAGCGTAGCCAGGTCCTTCTCCACTTGGTCCTTCCAACGGAGTGGAGGTCTTCCTCTTCCTCTGCTTCCCCCGGCGGGTGCTGCGTCGAATACTCTCAGAGCTGGAGTGTTTTCATCCATTCGGACAACATGACCTAGCCAGCGTAGCCGCTGTCTTATAATTCGCTGAACTATGTCAATGTCGTCATATATCTCGTACAGCTCATCGTTCCATCGAATGCGATATTCGCCGTGGCCAACGCGCAAAGGACCATAAATCTTTCGCAGAACATTTCTCTCGAAAACTCGCAACGTCAACTCATCAGTTGTTGTCATCGTCCAAGCCTCTGCACCATATACCAGGACCGGAGTTATGAGTCGAGAGAGGACTTTACTTCTCAATTGCTTACTCAGTCAGAAGTAGCACCTGTTGGCAAGTGTTTTCCTGCATTTGATTTCCAGGCTGACATTGTTGGTGGTGTTTACGCTGGTTCCAAGATAAACGAAATTATCTACAACTTCAAAGTTATGACTGTCAACAGTGACGTGAGTGCCAAGTCGCGAGTGCGACGACTGTTTGTTTGATGACAGGAGATATTTCGTCTTGCCCTCGTTCACTGCCAGACCCATTTTCTGTGCTTCCTTGTCCAGCCTGGAGAAAGCAGAACTAACAGCGCGGGTGTTAAGGCCGATGAAATCAATATCATCGGCATACGCCAGCTGCTGTACACTCTTATAAAAGATTGTACTTGCTCGATTAAGCTCTGCAGCTCGAACTATTTTCTCCATCAGCAGATTAAAGAAGTCGCACGATAGGGAGTCGCCTTGTCTGAAACCTCGTTTGATATCGAACGGCTCGGAGAGGTCCTTCCCAATCCTGACGGAGCTTTTGGTATTGCTCAACGTCAGTTTACACAGCCATATTAGTTTTGCGGAGATACCAAATTCAGACATCGCGGCATAAAGGCAGCTCCTTTTCGTGCTGTCGAAAGCAGCTTTGAAATCGACGAAGAGGTGGTATGTGTCGATTCTTCTTTCACTGGTCTTTTCCAAGATTTGGCGCATGGTGAATATCTGGTCAGTTGTTGATTTGCCAGGTCTAAAGCCACACTGATAAGGTCCAATCAGTTTGTTGACGGTGGGCTTTAATCTTTCACACAATACGCTCGATAGGTTCTATACGCGATGTCGAGGAGGCTTGTCCCACGGTAGTTGGCGCAGATTGTGGGTCTCCTTTTTGTGGATTAGGCAGAGCACACTTAAATTCCAATCGCTGGGCATGCTTTCGTCCGACCATATTTTACAAAGAAGCTGATGCATGCTCCTTATCAGTTCTTCGCCGCCGTGTTTGAATAGCTCGGCCGGCAATCCGTCGGCCCCCGCCGGTTTGTTGTTTTCAGGCGGGTAATTGCTATTCGAACTTTTTCATGGTCGGGCAATGGAACGTCTGCTCCATCGTCACCGATTGGGGAATCGGGTTCGCCTTCTCCTGGTGTTGTGCATTCACTGCCATTCAGCTGGCTGGAGAAGTGTTCCCTCCATAATTTTTTTATGCTTTGGGCATCGGTCGTTAGATCACCTTTGGGGGTTCTACAAAAGTATGCTCCGGTCTTGAAACCTTCTGTAAGTATATCGCCGCATTTTTTCGTAGAATTTTCGAGCATTACCCCTGTCGGCCAGCTTATCCAGCTCTCCGTACTCACGCATTTCGTACCAGGTTCTTTTCTTCTTCTGTCTGCAAATGCCGTTCCACGCCCTCCTCTTCAACTCTCGGTATATATCCCATCCCGCACGTGTTGTGGTCGATCGTCGATGTTAGGACAGGCCAGGTAGTCTGTATTCTTTCGATCTGGTTGCAACACGACACTTTCTCGTCGTAGACACCAGGTGGCTGTTCTTTAGCATATTTCCTCGTGGAGGCTGAATTTACCGTCTGAATTTACCGACCGTAGTGCCAAAGATACCTTCTTTACCCACCCTGGCGTTACAGTCGCCAATCACGATTTTGGCATCGTGGCGGGGGCAAGTGTGCTCCACGCGCTCATATAAGGCATCTTTGGTCACATCGTCTTTCTCATACGTCGGGGCGTGGGCGCAAGTCAGCGATATGTTGAAGAACCTCGCTTTGATGCGGATTGTGGCTAGACGTTCATTCACCGGAGTGAATGATAGTACTCGGCGACGGAGTCTCTCTCCCACCACGAATCCAACACCAAACTTGCGCTTCCTTTATATCGCATTTCTTGGACGGCGGTGATGTAAATGTCACAAGGACCGGACATTCTTCCTGTCCTTGTCCCGTCCATCGCATTTCTTGGTCCCAAGCACCCAAACCCAGCACAACCCTGTGGTGGGGGATGTTTCGCCTTCTCACTTAAGCTAGCCTTGAAACGAATGTTCTTAGGCTACCTAGAGGATACTTGGTCAAAGACCGGAAGTCGTGAGCTGCTTGGGTCATATGTAAAAGAATAGTTTCTGGCCACTCCCATGTGAATGGCGATCAGAGAACTTTACTCACTTGCGTGAACTTCTACCATCCTATGTTTTAGCACATAAACTAAAAATTTCTGTGAGAAGTTAATATAATCAAGTTTGTGATTTTTGATTGTTATCTTTGACTGTTATCCTTTGCAAAAAAAAATTTCCTTCTTTTGACAAAATTTCCCTCGTCAAAATTTCAGAAGATTATAAAAGGTTTATTTTACTGTTTATTGCAGCTCGAAAAATAAAATAAGGCACTCAATAAGAGCAGTGAGATGGTGGTGAAATTGTCTAACTTCGTTTGTTTCGCTTTTCATCAACTTTCTATTGAGATAACAAAAAAAAACATTTAGATAGCTTTTCTGGGCAATATTCATATTAAAGAGTACGAACTAAGGGGTTATATATAGTCAGAAGGCCTAAAAAAAGCTAATTTTACAGGTTTTTTTTTTCAAAAAAAAAACATTTAAATCATTGATCTACAAATTTGTGCACATATTGTGGTATCGTTTTATTGCATTTTAGGACTTATTATTAAAACTATATTTTGGAAAGGAACTACAGCTGATCTCCGGAAGCTCCTCTCAGAAATGATTTCGTTAAAGTAATATTAAATCTAGTAAATCAAATCGAAGGAATAAACAAAATAAAATTTTTTGGCATAATGGTTAAATAAATAAAAAAAAAAACCAAAATTTTTCATATTTCAAATAGAATATTATAAAAATAAAACAGTTTATTTTAAATGACAAATCAAATTTTAGAGTTTGAGTTCTTACAGCCAATAACTAAATGTTTTTTTATCGCTTATTTAAAACTTTATCAGTTTATCTTTAAATGTAAACAAATCCGAACATTTTAAAATTCAATATTTAATTAACCACACAATGAACTAAAGGTTTTTGATTTATTTTGAGAAATCAAATTTTTGGCCATTTAAAGAATATTTTTAGGCAAAAAACATTTTTTTGTGCGGTCAGAAGCCGGTAGTGACTCGAAAATTATTATATTTGTTCATAAACATTTTACCGTGTATTCTTAAAATTTTTATAAATATAGCCTTAAATTTAATTGCAACTGTTGTTTTTTTTTTTAATTCTCAAAATCGCTTTATGGTGTACTTCTTAGTATTAAAAGTATGCACGCCCGCCAACATAGTTTCTTAGTTGAATGGAACCTTTTTGAGTTGAAGTTTATTTATAATGCAATAGGAACAAGAAAAACGTTAACTTCGGCTGCACCGAGGCTAATATACCCTTCACTGGTGCATTTCTTTTAGTAATCCGATCTGAACAATTTTTTCGGAGATTATATTGTTACCTTAAGCAGTATTCGATGTCAAATTTCGTAAAGATACCACGTCAAATTCGAAAGTTTTCCATACAAATCCTTGATTCCGATCGTTTGGTTTGTATGGCAGCTATATGCTATAGTTAGCCTATCTGAACAATTTCTTCCGATATTACATTATTTCTATGAACAATAATTCATACAAAATTTCGTGAAGATATATTGTCAATTGTGAAAGTTTTCCATGCAGGCATTTGATTCCGATCATTCAGTTTGTAGGCTACTATATGTTATAGTGAGCCGATCTGAACAATTTCTTCGGAGTTTACATTGTTGCCTTAAAAAATAATCTATACCAAAATGAATATGAATCGTGAATATTTCTTGTCAAATGTGAAAGTTTTCCATACAAGAACTTAATTCCGATCGTTCAGTTTGTATGACAGTTATATGTTATAGTGGTCCAATATCGGCAGTTCCGACAAATGAGCAACTTCTTGAAGAGAAAATGACGTTTGCAAAATTTTCAAAACGATATCTTAAAAACTGAGGGACTAGTTCGTATATTTACAGACAGATGAACAGACAGATTGACAGACAAACGGACATGGCTAAATCTACTCAGCTCGACATACTGTTCATTTATATATATACTTTATAGGGTCTCCGACGCTTCCATCTGGGTATTGCAAACTTAATATACCCGGTTCAGGGTATAAAAAGAGCTTTAAGCTGAGGAGATCACCCAATCAGATGAGGTCTCCTCATTTCTTTCCTTATACCATGTTCAGACCGACACTTAATCACAAGATTTCAGCTGTTGAGTAGTTTATCCTACTAATCTTATAAATTCGACAAGATTTCGCTATACAAAATACAGTTCTTAATATCGTCTCCGATGTGATTTGAATCTTATATACGCGAAAACTCTCTGTGCCACTCTGATTTAGCACCATCACCATCTCCGCATTGGAAATCTATTACATTATCACAGCTGATTTAGACACTACAGAGAGAAAAAAATGCAAACAAACAGATGAATTAAACGCAGTGAATCTGAGTCGACCTGAAAATTGACTTCCAAAATAAAAAAGCGTCCATTATTTCCATTATATTGGAAATATTTAAAAGAAGACGGCTTTCATAACTAAATACTATATAACAATGTTTTCTTTTAATAAATACTAAGCGATGTGAATTCTTGTATGGAAAAACATCTGTTTTATCATCTGTCCAACGGCAGTGAGAACGTGCTAGATTAAATGTAATTTAATCACTTAACATTTTTTGTGGGAGCTTAGTATTAGTAACGATACCAGCTTTTGGCTAATACAATTAAAGGTCTTTTAAATTTATTACACACTCGAGTGATTTTTGACTATATATTAAGCCTGTTCAAGATCTAATAAGTTAAGGATTTAACAGGTCATATTTTGGTTTCACCTTCTTGTTACAGTTGTTATTTCAGTCATAAAGTTATGACAAGTAAATTTTAGTAACACTTTCTGCTCAATGAAAGGGAGAACAACCGATGAAAAATTTTTTGTGAAGTCGGTACTATTCTTGATAAATTACAGTTTCCCACTTTTCTAAGTCTATTCTAATTTTAACGGAAACTTTGAACTTTTAAAAGCTTACAGTCAAAAGTGCTTCCATGCTGCAACTTAATGCACGATCTGATATTTAAGCGTACACATAAGCCAGAAAATGCAACCCCAGTCTTATTAAAATTTTCTGGCGAATTTCATATTCCCTAATTTCTACGAATGCCAGAACTTGTGCAACAAACTAAGGAGTCGACACACAATTAAATCGCCTCAAGCATTTAACTAACTTGCAGATAATTTGCAAGTTTTTACCCAAAACACCAACAAAAGTAATAACTAGCAAGCACATGCTTTCATACAGTTGCAAATAACTGTGCACTATGTTTGAATGCACTCTTAAGGATATTTTAACTCTTAAGCAGATTTGTGTGTGTATGCGCTTAGTTTTGGCACTTTCTGGCTTCTTAGCGGTTGGCAGCCAACGCGTCATAAAGTGCTCAACTCGCTCCCCGCGCCACCCATTCGTGTCGTTCGCAAGCAGATATGAATATTTGCATGCACCTGCAAGTGATAATTACATCCTGCTGCCTTGCAATCTGCTCTGGACGAACCAGCGCATGCTGCCGCCAGCCACATGCCACATGGCGTATATACAAGTATAATATGTTCTTTTTTTGGCCGCTGCATGTTTGTTCTCTTCTTCGAGCATAAGTTGTGCATTAAAATAATTTAGTCACTTTTGCACAAATTGCGCAGGTGTAGTTTAACCCTATAGCAAGGATACCGCTGCCCATGCTGCTGCTTGGCATTATATTTGTTGGCAAAAATATTCGACTTAGCCACTCATATTACTCAGACCAAGAGGCACATGCCTACAAAATCTACCAGGTATAGGTAGCTAAAATCTAAGGCTAAGAGTTGCCAATTTTCTTAAATTCTACAAAATTTCAAATGTCTTCCTTTATCTTTGATGATGACTGAATACCCAATTTTCAAACAAAGTAAAACGGTAACTGCAGAATTCTTCAGAAAACTAGTGCAAAAATATTTAGGAAAATCTGCATTAAAACTGCTACTATCTCCTTTCTGAACTACTCCACGCTTTGTGAGAAAAACGGGTTCATATACTGGTTCTAAATTATTATCCTAATTAGCTGATATCCAGATGAAAAAATTATGGTTTTTACATAATATAACCCTAATACTTAGAAGATATAATCCTAACAATCTAGGATCCGAGCCAAAGTATGCTCCAACTTTAAAAACATACCTTCTTTATAGTGGTCGAAACAATCGATTGAAGTCGATATAATTGATTCTTACGGGGTTATTACGTCTATCCGTAAATACTGAATGCACAATCTGAGTTCTTGACGGTTCAACAAGACCATGTCACAATTTGAAGCACTTCATTTGTTTTTTGCTACCAAAATCAGCTGAACATCTGGTGTCAAAACGAGGTGATAAGTAGGGAGCGGCTAGTTCTCAAAGTTCGACTCTGCTCTTTACTTTCTATGAAATTAATTGAAAAACAAAGTTTAAACAAATAAAAAAAATTATTGGGTCATAAGCGATCTCAGTGCAAAAACTTTTACTGACATCATGGCTATGGCTCCAGAGAACGGAGCAAAAAGGAATAATTGTGTTGTACATAGGCTAAAAGGCGATAATTCTATTGATATTACATACAGAATATAAAGAAAATAAATTTTACAATATGCGTATTAATAAAAATATCTCAAAGATGAAACATTTTTTTCAAAGTTATTTAATGTTTAAACACTGATATACAGTAAAGCCTTACTTTACAAATAACAACAATTTTAAAGAAATGGCAATTTTTTCTCAAAAGGCTAACAGAAGTTCGTTGCACTGCACCAATAGATGCTCCCACTTCATTAAGTACTCTGAAGGTAAATTTTTTGGATGTGCCAGTAGTTCACTTGAGAGGCCACCGACTATTTACACCCTAGTCTAAAGTTCACTTTTGACCGAATACATGCGTGTTCTCTCAAGTAATCCATTAATTGTTGCAATGTGTGGAAAGTCGACTTGTTAAAACCAAATGTCGCCAAGATCACGAGCTTCAATCTCAGGTATTAAATAGTTGGTTCTCATGACGTGATAACGGTCGCCATTGGCGGTTATGTTCTCACCGGCATCATCTTTAAGTATAGACCGATGATCCCACTTGCCCACAAACCACACAAAACGGTTGTTTTTTTCTGGATGAAATGTCAGCAGATTCAACATATCCATTGCAGAGCAGCTAGAAATGGGCCTCATCGCTGAATAAATTTTGGCTTGAAAACGTCGGATCACTTCGAACTTTTCAAGAGCTCACAGAGCAAAGCGTTGTCGCGCTAAGTCGTTCCATACATCAGTTCGAGTTGCTGCGAACGGCGACGACTCTACATGGTCTGCTATATTTTCTTCACTGCATGCTGAACGTGGTCTATTTGGTCGAATATTATCCAATAATGAATGCTAGGTTCCAAGATGGGTGATGATATTGCGAATAGAACGCTCAGTAGGCCGCTTAGGTTGATCATATTTTCTGGTTTACGTTTTGCACCTTAAGGTCCCTGGTTTTGATTCTTAAAAGTGGCAAGAGTATAAATTGTTTGTTTGCATCCGAACTTAGCGAACTTGTTTTATATAAAGTTTCACGAGAACTTAGCCCTTCCTTATTGGTTTGTTTAACTTTTGATCTCTGCTGAGTACCAGTCGATTCACGTTTCACCGAGGGCCACGACACGATGCAAAAAACTTTTCGGAATACGCATAAACAGGGTAACACACCGCAGTACCCAACGCATTTACTCCTTTCGTGTCTCCAATGCTTCATATAGAATATGCCTAGGTCTCAAGAGGGCTGGGTGTCGCAACGCAATATACACGATGGTAAAATTGTATGAATTAGGCTCCGCGGTATTATCCTGATAAGACCCCAAGTCCTCAGACCTCAACAGAATACTTGCTGTCAAAAAATTTAAGTGCAGTGAATAGATGATCAAAAGACCAAAACTAAAGCTTATAATAAAACAAAAGCAAATAGTACAAATGGTACCCTTACCATATTAACACATAGGTTCCGCGAACCCCTGCATTTGCTTCCTTAGTAGACAATTTTTAACTAAAAATATTGTATAGTGGCAACTCTGCTGCAGATGTAAATATGTATGCGGACAAAATATATGTAAGCAAACCCTTCACAACATTTTGCTACACAACCAGCTCTAGACTTTTCGCATGGCAAAGGGGGAAGCACGAAAGTCGGAAATGTGCGCGAAATGCTTAAATTACCATTATGAATGGCAAAGGATTTCGGTTGGAAATTATGTTGACTACTATGAATACAGTAGCGTAAAAATAGCTTTCATAAAAACTGCGCTTTTCTCCTCGCCTCTTCCGTCGCTCTGCCACTTGCCGACCACAGTACAGCTTAACTTAACTTGGGTGTAAGTTGCTTTACATTGCAGGAAACTTGGTCGCGTTGGTTCTGGTTGCCTCTTTATGCTCTTTCTTAACGCTCTTTACCACTATTATTTAGTTATTTTGTTGTTGTTTTTGTTATGAGCGGAAGTGGCGGCATGTTGCAATATAATGAGTATTGTGGGCCATTCATAAACCGGGCAATGTGGTTTCTTGCACAAAAAAAACAATAACAATTGCTTAAATGATAACATATAGTATAGGCGAAAAGTAGGTGCACAACATTATTCTATGTTAAACCAGCGGCATGTTTATTGTGGCAGCATTGTAATTGCACAGCTTTCCATTCATGTCGTCGCACGGCGAATAGCAGAAGTGACAAAATTACAAGCAATCTAAATTCTTAGATGATTTACACATAGGTACAGAAGATAGTCTTAAGATATTTTAAGTGCACATTATTAAATTATTATGCTAACAATTATATTGTTTTTCCTTTTCTGATGTACAGTAAAGCATCAGTCTTCCCTACCACTGATTTCGAGACTTTCATTTTATAATATCGTAGGGACAAGTGTTCGTACATCTTTAAGAGTTATTCACATACACGCCTTTCTACATACTGTACCCCACGAGCTTATGCAAGTAACGTAAATATTTGTAGAAGACTGGTAGATAAAAAAGCGATAATTCTAATCTAAAAACTTGAAAAACCCAAAATTTTTTATCCACTTCGATAGTTTAGATTTTCAAAAAAGTCTCTTAGAAAGAACTTTTTAAAAATTAAAAATTTTTCGTCTAGCTTGTCACATTTGATTTTCCTCAAACTTGGCATAAATATTATTTGGGTATCTCCTCCTCTTAAGAACTAGCAACAACTAGACTTTTCTAATAAATAAACTTAAGAAACATAAATAGTGAAAAAATTTATTATCATTTGTTAGCCACAATTTTGTAATTTTATTATCGTTATTATAATACAGCTTTCGTATATCCAACTGATTACCGTGAGAACACATATTCCGTTCTTATGTATCATCTCGCAGGTTGGACAATTACTTAAATGAGTTGATTAATGGGATGTATGAAAAACGAAAACACCCAGAGATTTGCGATTGAACTAGATGAAAAATGTCGAAGTAGAAATACTTTTTTCAATAACCATTTTTTGACAGATCACGCATGAGCCGTGTCAAGCTGTCGTGTTATTTTTGTTCGGAATTGTTTGGCATTTCATTATAGGTAGACATACGCCTAGACAACTTTTACAAATCCTTCAACTTTATTACGAAAAATTAGGTACCTGTAAAGAATGTGTTTCGCGCGCTTTGCTCAACGAATGATCAACGTAACCGGCATAATAAGCGAACTATTCGCAACACCATCACCCATCTAGAGACCCAGCATTAATTATTGGATAATATTAGACCGAATAGACCAAGTCCAGCAGCCAGTGAAGAAAATATATGTAGCAGCCGTAAGTGAGAGTGTACAAGAAGATCGTGTAGAACCGATTCGACGCCGTTCGCATCACCTCGGACTGACGTATGGAACGACTTTGAGCATTTTACGTCGCACAAAATACAGCTTGTGCAAGAACTGAAGTCGCTCGACTTTCCCAAGCGACATTGCATCACTCTGTGGGCTCTTGAAATGTTCCAAGAAGATCCGAGTTTTCGTGCCAAATTTTGATCAGCGATCAGTGGCATTTCTGGCTCATTGGGTGTGTAAAGAAGCAAAATTGCCGCATTTGGGACGCAGAGCAACCTGAAGAGATTCAAGAGCTGCCATTTCAATCAAAAAAATCACAACGGTTTGGTGTGATTTATAGGCCGCTGGAATCAGCGGTCCATTGACGGTGAGAACGTAACCGTCATAGGCGATCGTTATCGCACCATGATAAACGATCATTTCATGCCTGAAATTGAAGCTCGTGGTCTCGGTGACATTTGGTTTTAATAAGATGGCGTCTTGCGGTATTTACGCTAGTTGGCGCTGAAAGCGCGTAGTTATAGTTTTTTTCGTCGCATCGGGTCATGTGATATCACACCGTTAGATGTTTTTGAAAGTCTAATGTCTACGCGCTAACACGTTCGTTTGATTGAGAGAATCGTTGAAAGTCGTTCGTGAGTTATTTTGGTTGGAAGATCTGAGACGTAGTCGCGATAAAGGAAAAGATAATCCTCAAAAAATTAATGCCGTTCTTTCAATAAAATGTGTTGAATCTGAAATGTCTGTGTTTTTTATTTAAAAAGCAGAGAACCTCGATGCATGGGTCAACCTTTACATTTGAAAAATCACAAAGTCACAAAAATGGTTATAAAACGAAATAGTATTCTCTGGTGTAGAGGTTGTTAAGATGCGCCATCCACTACAAGGCTTTTTGTTCTTATGTCGAAATTGCATTGCTTAAAATCCATGAATTGGTCGAAAGAGAGTAGTAGCAGCATTAGCATCGGTCAAGATCTGGGCTCTGAGTCATCAAAAATTCATTTCAATGTGCAAGACTTTTTTGACAACCCATTATATTTATTATATGATTATAACTCAAAGAAACAACTGTCACTTGGTGGTTGCCTCTAGTTTCGTTAGAAGAAGCTAGTGTCTTATTGTCAATTATCTTGAGAGTAATCAAAATCATAACGCATTTTTTCCCCAGATTTAATCATTCATTTGTTCTTAATGAAATTCTTACTTATTAACAAAAATAGTGAATTCTCATCTGCCTTAAGCCACTACAAATTTCTTAGGAAATTAATAAATTAAACAATTACCAAACATTTCCTGTGTTTTTTCCTTCTGACTACTAATTTGGATTTTGTGAGTACGCACATGCTTGAGCAATCTTCTGCCGCACAAGGCAATTCTTGTAACTAAGGCATTATCGCATTTGAGACAATGTCAAATAATGGAATCACTTGAATAACTTCAGCATAGTCACACACTTACTTACTACATAATTTGAGTACAAAAAAGTTTCCTGAAACAATTTCCAAGGATAAATGGTGTGAGACGAAAATATGTGTTGTGCCAGCCAAGAAAAAAGTACATGGTATCCACTATGGCTATGTGTTTTTTTGTTGGCTGCCAGACGCAAATAACATAAAGAATGAACTTAGGCTAATTGCTGTAAATTTAATTTCTCCAACATTCAGCACAAAGTGAACAACAACAACGCAAACCATAAAATTTTGCTTAATTACACGGAAATGTACTATGGAGGTATGTAGTAGGCTTTATGAAGTCACCATTGACAGTGGTGTTGACAATAACAGTTGTCACTTGCCGCTGATAATGCGTTGGCGGAGTGTACCCCCACCAAATTCATATGCAAACACAACCAGGCACACGTGCCTTACGCACGTGCGGAAGCATTAACAAATTATTACCTTAAATTATGAGCATAATTAGGGACTCATTTCAAATGATAGCAGCTCATTGGACAAACAAACAGTAAACTGGCACAATCTAATTGAGTGGGCACGTATACAGGGATGCCAATTAGAAAAATTCCAAATTAATTTTTAAGAAGCATATCAAAGTCCGTTCAGCGTATATGAAAATTCTGCTAATTAGCATTTGGTAAATAATCAAAAGTGTTTGTGTAAATATTTCCAGAAGTAATAGCAAATTCAGCTTATACTAATAAAAGTATAATTAAATGGCAGCCCTACTATTTTAGCATTTACATATAGAAATGAATCTACCGTTAGGCTGGTGCAACAATTAACAGTAAGTGTGCTGGTCATTAACTTTGCGGCTAAACTAATTGAATGTGATTAACTTCATAAATAACGTATTAAGGACCAGCTTTCACGATGTGCGCATATAACAATTAAATAAGCTTACGTTTTAATATACGAATTGTAAGTGCGCTTAGAATAGAATGCATACATACCTGTCTCTGATTTCTTATTATATAAACTCTTACATATACGTATAGAGTATAAATGCATGTTTGGGATGGTCCATATATTAGTTCTTCCTCTAGGCCGATTCCTCAGATTTTCCATCATACTGGAAATTTTAATAAATAACTTACTTTCAGAATTCTATTCCATAAACTTGACAAATGAAGTAAATACTTCTAATTTATCAAAATTTGTATCAAATAGGAGGCTTTTAGTTATTTTGTGGCAATCTTGATGAAATATAAAACTTCAGAACGCAGCGTTTTTCATCTCACGTGTCATGAACAAAACAATATATGTGACCTGGTCTACGGAAAGGGGGCTTAGGTGTCAAAAAAAGGAGAACAATTAATGAGATAACGAGAAACTGACGATTATTTTTAACAGCTTTTCCCAGAAAACTAGTTTTCGCACGTTAGCTCCCTTTTCGTAAACCAGGTCACATATAGTAAACGCATACATCTGACATCCATTCCAAAAGAAATTCGAAGCTGCCAGAACTCTCAAAAAGATTAAGAATAAGAATAAGATTTTTGGTTATATTGTGGGAAAAGTTCATCAATGAAACAACGGCAAACTCCACTAATCCGTGTTTGTTTTGAAATTTTCACATTCATCTAACAAAAGTAAAAAAGGAAATATAATTATCTACTGTTCTAAAATATATACGAGTACCAGCTTTTACGAAACACACACTTAAAATAAAACCGTTGTTCTACTTTTATAAAATGCATGGATATTTACCATCTTGTTAATTTATAAAAAAAGAGCTTCTTGGTTAAGAAATACACACAGTTCAGGATTCCTGATAAATTTTCAATCTTGTCAAGTGCAGAGAATAGAGATGTTAATTATACTTCTGCTCTTAAAGTGAGGAACATAGAGAAGCCTCAAACAGTAAAAATTTATTGAGAATATTGAAACTAAAAAAAAAACAGTTTCGTTCACCTAATGGTAATAAATTTCACCTAAATAATAGATATAGGGTTATATACTACAATGAGCATAATTTTGAAATTAATAATTAATCTTAATTTTTTCTTCAAAACCTATGTCGTCCCCCTCAAAGTAATCGCCTTGGCCACAATACACTTGTGCCAAAAATTTTTCCATTCCTCGAAACAGTTGTTAAAGTCAATTTCGTGGATAGCCTTCGATGCGCGTAGGGATTCACGTTTAATGCCTTCAATTGACTGAAAATGGTTTACCCTGAGCTGTCGTTTGATTTTTCTAAATAACCACAAGTCACACGGAGCTAAATCAGGCGAACATAGTAGTTGCGGCACATATTGGTTGAAAATTTGGCAAAAACTCACGAAGAATAAATGCAGTATGCGACGGTATATTATCGTAGTGCAAAATCCAAGAGTTGCCGAACCGTAATTCAGGCCTCTCTTTACGAATAACTTGGCACAAATGATGCTTAACATTCAAATAGTATTTTCTTGTTGACAGCTTGGGCAGTCGAAAGAAAGACGGAGTCCCTCACACCTTGCTAATCGAAGAAAGCAGTCAACATAACTTTGATTTTTTACCTCCTTTGACGTGGTTTTTTTCGCCTTCGGCTCACCTTTGCCACGATATTCGGCTTGTTCATCGTCTGTTTCCGGGTCATAATCATTGATCGAAGAATCATCGCAGTAATGATATGTTTCCTTACATCCTGGTATTCGGAAAGGACTATCTCACAGACGTTAACGCGACGCTGTTTTTCGAAAGAAGTTATATTAAACACTTATAATTAATTTGATGTCACATATGGCATAGATGTCACTGGCAGTCATACCAACCTGGAAAAAAATTCGACGATTGGGCTTTCGCGCAAAATTTAAATTAAATAGTCTCACAATTTTTTGCTCACGGTAGTATTTACAAATATCAAGTAATGAGACAAATTGGCACCGCTCGTATTTTGAAAAGATATATATCTCAGCACTTATCTATTAGTATATATTATTATCTTGCTATTCCAATGCTCCAGGGCTAAAACTACCGAAATCGAAACCACGCCTACTTTCCATATAACACAATTTTAAATTCCATCTGTTTTTTTTCACTAGTATGCATACGAGACACTATTTAATGTATCGGCATAAAACTTTGCGTGATTATTGCATCTACGGTCTGCCACCTTATGATCAAAATTGTCAAATTCCAACCAAAAATACTCAACCCCCAGACACCGAATATGTGGATCTAAATTCCAATTGCGAACTGTTTATCGGCAATTATAAATTACTATTATAGTACAGCTTAAAATTTTAAAAGCTTGTGTTCAAGCATCCTTTCGATTCTTATTATTCGTTATGGTGTATTTTTTCTTATCAGTTGTTGTTCGATTAGCTACTCTTGAATCTTTAGACGGCACGAAGAGAGTTAATATACTCAGCTATCTACGTTATGTACACGAATGGATATCGAAATTAAGCTTCTGTTAATGTTCAAGTCTTTTTAACCTGTCCACAATGCGACCTTAAATTGAGAACCAAATTTTAAATATGATTAAAACGTACATACCTGGTCAACACCTAATATAGTCTAGTTAATCAAAATTGACTACCGTTTCATAGTTATTTAATGCATAACCTACAAAATAACTGATACATATCTTCTTTGCTACATATTGTGTTAAACGCGATGTTATTTTAGCGATGAATGTTTTTATATTCTATAATGAGATATATTCATCATACATTAAAAATCTCTACAAATTGCACATTTTAGCCAACTGCTAAGTATAGCGTTTTATAACTGTCGACAAAATGTGGAAACTACGCGAAAGCATTTTACAAACGGTGGTATCACTGTCTCCACTGTTTCATGCAAACTGTTCTTCATTATTAATCAAAGAGATTTAGTCGGTTTGCGAAATAGCTGCAGACGCATCTGTTGCCAACCAAACGATCAGGCAATGCCTCGGCGATAAAATTCAGCTGATGCCTGCGAATACAGTTGCGTTCAAAATTTTACGTGTGAATCTAATTTCAGAATTATACATAATATTATATTATATAATACTATAATAAAAGGAATAGGTTTAATTTATTAATTTCAACAAATAAAAATAATTTTTTTATTCAATATAATGATTTCCTTTTGATGGCTGTCGTGTTTCGGCAGTCAATTTCATATCCAAATTGAATTACTGCTATGAAAGAGCTTCTCATAAAATCTATTAACAGAAATTAACAGGCTTAGAAATATATAGAAAGCAAAGCTCTAGGAAATATATTCAATATCATTAACATATGTTCCCATGCTTTTTTAAGCACTTCATATAATAAGAATAAAATAATCTTCTATTTATCAGATTTGGGTTGAATCTGGAATGATTTTGGCTATACAATATCAAATTCCTGATGAGAGGAATTTCATAGACCCTGTATTATTGGAAAATGATGAATAACTTCCTCGTTGGTTCTAAACATGAATATATCTGTGACTTGGACCCTAATTTGCGCGACTTCATTTCTAACAAAACTATTATTTTATACGTTCTGACCTCTCAAGTCTTAATTTTGTTGATCGATTACAATGTTAGAGATGGTCATCGATATGTGCTCATTAAACCGATCACTATAAAATTGTTTTTTTATTAATTTGAGAAAGTATTTCTAGTGGATTTTTATATATTTTAGTTTTAAAGGATTATTATTATATTTTACTTAAATAAATACATTAAAATAAATGGCTTTTATTTATTATGTTATTATTGGAATACTTCTCTGAGTCACTGTGAAGATAACGCCTTCATTATGCAGCTTCTTGCCACAAACGTACACACATGGGCATAAAAACCGTTGTAACGTTCACCAATTAATTTGGCTTTTTAATTTTCAAAACTAATTAATTTTGTTTTGGGATTTTTTATACGCGGAAAACAAATGTGCTTAATTTGTGTACATAAGTATTTATGATTACAGCTTTGTGGTAATATATTTGTTGTTATTTTTGTACTCAAGCTTTTGCTAATGCGGTACTCATTTAAATTTTTTAGGTTAAATCACGGTTTTGCAATTGCTCTGGTGTTTTTGTTTTACTGATGTATCAATGTTGGGCACATTTGTGGTTTTCTCAATAGTAAATAATGTGTTTGTTATTGTTATTATAGGCATCGTCACCGTTAGCCAATTAGCTAAATTATATGCAAAACGTAATCAAAATGGTGTATACAAATATGAGTAAGAACTTAATTGATATTAATAGGCAGATGGCTTTTACAATTTGAAGAATAGTGTCAAGTTGCATCATTGAGAATTAGTTCATCTTTATTGGTTCTCTCTTTCAAAAGTAAGATTCATAAATATTCATTAAGACCGAAACAACACTCAAAATTTTAGTTTTTGTGTTTTTTATTTGTTCCAGCAAGTTCCAGAGCTCACAGTCGAATATAAATACGAAATACAAAACGATATTGGAGACATAATTAATTTCTGATTATTAGATAGTCTGAAGTGTTTATTTCGTAGAAAAAGTATATTGTATTTTGCAATTACGGTCGAGGGTTAGTGTAGCGATCACCCAATCTTTTTGTTTAGTTTCAAAATTAGTCTCCACGGATCGCCACTTTCCAGCGAGCATTGTTATAAGAGCACAAGAAGTGGTCAAATACCAAAGGATTGGAAGGCATATGACCACATATGGAATTTAGACCAGAGCACAGATAACAAAATTCCATAGCTTCCCAGTTCAACTTAATTGAAAGTTATGTTAATAATTATACTCCCTGAATACTTGGAGAAGCAAAATTATGTAATGAAACCGTATAACCTTACTGAGTTTTGTGTATCCAATACCTATTTTGGTGTTTTAAAAACTTCTTTAGTGTTTAACTTGTTCAAAGGCCGAAAAGAATGGTCGACCTGGAATCGCAGCTTTAATAATTATTATATAATATATGAATAATTAATACTTGGTGTATAAAAAATTCTGAAAAGCAGATATTTATTTGAAAATATTTAAGGTACCGACTAATTCTGTGCATTTACCTGAATGTTGACCAGCCACATGATGGCATCCTTGATATTCGAATCGAACCTTTTTAATATATTTTAAATTCTAACTTATAGAATCGTATAAATTCAACAGTTAAGACGTTGATTCACACTATTGATTTATTGAGACTCGGAAAGAGACTGATATTTGCTTTTTTTGAGTACACATTCTTAAGAACCTTCGTAAAAGAATTATATGTGCAATTTTTTTTCCAGTGCATCTCGCGAATTATTAACGTTAAATGTTTTCCCAGTATGCAGTATTCAGGGTTTACATATTTGGTTTATATATAGGGTTTAACATTCTTTCATTCGTTTCGTTTGCATTACCGTTAATTGGAAATGTCATTGTGATTTGTGTTGTTCATAGAAAGTAATTATATTTGTACTCGTACTATGTGCAAATTCATCTATTTGTGCTCTGGTAAGCTGAACAGACAACATATAAAGTTTGTTTTTTAACAAAATTGAAAAGTTGGAAAATATGTAAGTTATAGGTATTAAATTAAGTACGTAAAAACATAATTTATCATTTTGGATTAGTTATATAGTTAAAGTTATCGGATGAAGAGCAGGGTAGGATAATTGGAATGCACGAAGCCGACATAAGCATTGGACGAATTGCTGCGTCAGTGAACCGAAATCGTAATACAGTTTCGAGTCATTTGAAAAATCCTCAAAACTATGGTGTCATAAAGCATACTGGTCGGTCACCAGCTGCTGATAAGTGAACCAAGAGACGCATTCATCACAAACAAAGTTGCTAAAGAGAGTATTATAGTTTTGTTCACATAACGGTTGTTTGTAAGTCCTAAAACTAAAAGAGTCAGATATAGGGTTATATATACCAAAGTGATCAGAGTGACGAGTAGAGTTGAAATCCGGATGTCTGTCTGTCCGTCCGTCCATCTCTCCGTCCGTCTGTCCGTCCGTCCGTGCAAGCTGTAACTTGAGTAAAAATTGAGATATCATGATGAAACTTGATACACGTATTTCTTGGCTCCATAAGAAGGTTGGGTTCGAAGATGGGCAAAATCGGCCCACTGCCACGCCCACAAAATGGCGAAAACCGAAAAACTATAAAGTGTCATAACTAAGCCATAAATAAAGATATTAAAGTGAAATTTGGCACAAAGGATTGCATTAGGGAGGGGCATATTTGGACGTAATTTTTTTGGAAAAGTGGGCATGGCCCCGCCCCCTACTAAGTTTTTTGAACATATCTCGGAAACTACTATAGCTATGTCAACCAAACTCTACAGAGTCGTTTCCTTCAGGCATCCATATACAGTTCAAAAATGGAAGAAATCGGATAATAACCACGCCCACCTCCCATACAAAGGTTATGTTGAAAATCACTAAAAGTGCGTTAACCGACTAACAAAAAAACTTCAGAAACACTAAATTGTACGGAAAAAATGACAGAAGGAAGCTGCCCCCAGGCTTTTTTTAAAAATTGAAAATGGGCGTGGCGTCGCCCACTTATGGACCAAAAACCATATCTCAGGTACTACTCTACCGATTTCAATGAAATTCGGTATATAATATTTTCTTAACACCCTGATGACATGTACGAAATATGCGTGAAATCGGTTCACAACCACGCCTTCTTCTAATATAAAGCTATTTTGAATTCCATCTGATGCCTTCTCTGTATAATACGAGTATAAACATTAGGAACCAATGATGATAGCGGAATAAAACTTTACAAAAATACGGTATTTGAAAAATATTTAAATGACGAATAATGAAATCTCGATTATCACTTTACCATGCGAGAGTATAAAATGTTCGGTGACACCCGAACTTAGCCCTTCCTTACTTGTTATTATTGTTATTATTTGAAAAATTTTCTGAATAGAAATTATTTTCGCTCCCAAATTTTACGATAGCTGCGTGCCCTTAACCTAACTGTTGAAAATATTAAACTTTTCAAGGGACTGTAAACTAAGCTCAAAAATTGTGTTACTTTTGAAACTGACTTGTAAGTGAAAATAAGAACATGTGTAAGGGAATATTTTTTTATACTCTCGCAACAATGTTGCTAACGAGAGTATTATAGTTTTGTTCACATAACGGTTGTTTGTAAGTCCTAAAACTAAAAGAGTCAGATATAGGGTTATATATACCAAAGTGATCAGAGTCGAAATCCGGATGTCTGTCTGTCCGTCCGTCCGTCCGTCTGTCCGTCCGTCCGTGCAAGCTGTAACTTGAGTAAAAATTGAGATATCATGATGAAACTTGGTACACGTATTCCTTGGCTCCATAAGAAGGTTAAGTTCGAAGATGGGCCAAATCGACCCACTGCCACGCCCACAAAATGGCGGAAACCGAAAACCTATAAAGTGTCATAACTAAGCCATAAATAAAGATATTAAAGTGAAATTTGGCACAAAGGATCGCATTAGGGAGGGGCATATTTGGACCCAATTGTTTTGGAAAAGTGGGCGTGGCCCCGCCCCCTACTAAGTTTTTTGTACATATCTCGGAAACTACTATAGCTATGTCAACCAAACTCTACAGAGCCGTTTTTTTAAGGCATTTCCATATACAGTTCAAAAATGGAAGAAATCGGATAATAACCACGCCCACCTCCCATACAAAGGTTATGTTGAAAATCACTAAAAGTGCGTTAACCGACTCATAAAAAACGTCAGAAACACTAAATTTTACGGAAGAAGTGGCAGAAGGAAGCTGCATCCAGGCTTTTTTAAAAATTGAAAATGGGCGTGGCGTCGCCCACTTATGGACCAAGAACCATATCTCAGGAACTACTAGACCGATTTCAATGAAATTCGGTATATGATGTTTTCTTAACACCCTGATGACATGTACGAAATATGGGTGAAATCGGTTCACAACCACGCCTTCTTCTAATATAAAGCTATTTTGAATTCCATCTGATGCCTTCTCTGTATAATACGAGTATAAACATTAGGAACCAATGATGATAGCGGAATAAAACTTTACAAAAATACGGTATTTGAAAAATATGTAAGTGACGGATAATGAAATCTTTATTATCACTTTATCATGCGAGAGTATAAAATGTTCGCTGACACACGAACTTAGGCCTTCCTTACTTGTTTTTTAATGAAATTGATTATATTTGGACGATAGCCGCAGAACTACTGAATAACAATCCATTTGATATTTTTATTTAAGACAATATGAACAGCCGCTATCACCATGACCAGTGAACTACTTTTTTTGTTGGGGACTACTTTGATTTAAAAAAAATATGTATATTAAAAATGTAAAAAACGAAAAAAAAATATTTTTTTTGTACATTTCAAAATACAAATAAAAATATATTAAAAAATTAAAATGATTGAATTTTGTTGTCACATTAAAAAAATTTTCCTAAAAAGTGGTAAAATGTATGAGTTCACATGAGAGTACCCCCTTAAATTGGCTGGGTAAGTGGTATAGTTCTTTAGTCATCGAAATTTAAGAATAAAGTACATCATTGCCATAGTTTATAGCACTAAAAAGGGAAAAATTCGAAAATTATGTTTAGAATAAGGAAGATGGAGTCGAAACTAATTTTTTTTAGAATTGATTAAACCTGTGTTTGGATTTGTTAAATTGTAAATGACCGGTACTAGGCCAATTTCCAGAAACATAGAAATAAAAACAATAACAGCAAATAAAAAACTGAATCGTGGTCGACTTGAAATACATTACGAAAAGCAAAATAATTTAGGAATCGTCTAAATAAAAAGCAAGAAAAATCCTTAACTTCAGTGCATACTAAATAATACTATTTACTAATACAACAGATTCCTTACCAGATTTTGATTTCGATCGGTCAGTTGGTGATCTGGTCTGAACAATTTCTTCTGAGATTTCACTATTATCTTAGAAAATGACCCATACCAAGTTTCGAGAAGATATCTAGTCAAATGTAACCATTTTCCTTAGAAGATAATGGTTCCGGCAAATGAGCAGCTTCTTGGGTAGAAAAAGACATTTGCAAAATTTCAGATGGGCAAATCCACTCAGCTAGTCATGCTGATTATTTTTATTTTATAAAGTTTCCAACGTTTCTGTCTGGGTGTTAATGTAGAGCAATATTAAATATTTGACACCGTATATGCTTATAAACTTTAAATATTAATGACTATTTACAGATATTATATTTGTCTTAAATATGTGGTGAGTTTTATAACTATGAATCTCAGTCCGAACTTACTACTTCTAATATATAATCATATTTTTCATCACTTCAGCAAATTGTCAACCAGTTTTTCGAAACAACAGCGTAAACAAATCGCTTTATGCACAACTACTTACGCGATTTATATGCATAATATTTAACGACAACAAGGAATATTTTAGTTTACATAAGTTTTTCACTCTTGTAAATTTCATATTTTTGGCGCAACTTTGCAGTTCTACCAGGGGCACAAAAGATTCTACAAATTAATAAATCCATATTTTTCTGTTATTCAGGTGGACATTTCTGAAAGTCTTTTGAAGGCTTTTAAGGTTCGATGTTCACAGTCTTAGTGCCGCTAGGCAAAGGCGTGTGCTTGCCACTTATTACCTTGTCTTGTTGGTTAGTTCGGCCAGCAAATAAAAAGCGCAGACTTTTTATTGTCTACAATTTTAATTTCTGCTCTATTTTATGTATCTACAATCATATCTACTTAACGACAGCTCCGTCAATATCATTCTCAACAACAACAGCCAGACATCGAGTAAAAGAAAATTAAGTCATGTTTGTATTGAAATGAACGAAGGCGCGGCAAATGCTATATCTGTTAAATTGACTGAATTCCTTGTGTGTAAATTCAAATGTCGACGGCCAAATAATTCCAAGGCAGTGGGAATTGCATTATAGGCTATTACTGGAACTTATGGTGGTGTAAGTCGCATTACGGCTTTGCGTCTGACTGTGGCTTATGCGTGAAAAATTATCAAATAAAATTATGGATTTGTTTTCAAATCATATTGGAAAGCGTAAAGTTTTATAAAAAGTACAAGCAACAAATGTGCTCACCTCGAATATGTAATGGAACACCACAAAATTATTTTTATAATATAATAAATATGTAGCCATTGCTATGAACGAAGGAACGAATTATAAGTTTAGTTTATTTATATGCCATTTCTAAGATAAGACATCTTATTTCAATGGCTTCAGTCAGTTTTGTACAAGGTTTTCTTTGATTCAATAACTTTTTGTAAATATTATATTAAAGTGTTTTATATAAAGTCTTCTTATAATATCAAAGTGTTTCTTTGTTTTACCTCTCTTTTTTCGCGCTCTTTCCTGTCTGCTTGCAGTTGTTTTTCCAAATTTTCCAAATATTTCGTACTAATGTTGATCTATATGTTATTGCTTCAAGTCATTCTTCTTTTCTTTGAAAAAGTGCACACATTGTTCCATAGTCCGAGTTTCATATAGAAGGCTCTTGACTCTAATATAAGAACTATTTTGCATAAAGACTATCCAAATTTTTATTTTTGCTTCTTCAAGTTTTTATTGCATTTTTAGAGTGAGCTTCATTCAAATATGTTTTAGTCTTCGAAACCTCATACCTATTTGGCGGGTCCATTTAATCCTTACCGATTTAGGCGCTGTAATAAGCAAGTAGAATTATTTAACCGTTTCCAACTGAAAACTGAGTAAAAGAAATATTGCAACGCACTTTGTCTCTCTTCTGTCATTCACTCGTGGAATTCAATCAGATGTTGCTTGACAGCGGTTCTCCGCCGAGCTAAAATGGGCTAAGACTTTTTCTTTTCAAGAGTACTTCATAACATTGGCGTCACAATACTCAAAGACTTTCTTACTTCGTTCCAAAGCTTCCCTACTTTATTGTCAATTACTGATCCTTTGAGCTCTATATTCGTATTATTGACGGTAAGCAATCTCAGTGCTCCTTAACTAATCTTGCATAACTCAGATTTTCTTTTACATTTTAGAGCAATGAGTCACTTCTTTAGTCTTTTTCAAGACTTGTGTAATAAAGCTAATTTTGAGAATGGTTCCTTCTCGCCACTCCATGAAAGAAGTTAAACCATAGCCACGATCTGGTCAATCACGATGATCGGTAAAACTCTTAACTCATGTCCGAATTAAATGTATCATACACGTTTTATACAAAAATCTTTCGCATCCACCATCTGTCTTGTAGATATTAGTTTTTATTTGATAAATAAGTGATTAAAGCCACTGTAACTTTGCGTCCGAGCCGGGAGACGACCACTCAGAAGGAACGTGGTGGTCATGGTGTCGTTGACAATATGCTAAAGCGGTGGTGTTACAGCAAAATACCGCGTAGCGACGACCCTTCTAAAATGACAAAATAACGAAAAAAACATTGAACAGGCAACGAGCAGGGAGTGGCACTTGGAGTGTGCTAATGCTTAGATGCGCACAAACAAATAACTTTGGCAACAAGAAGGCACTAGCATTACAAAAACAATGATAGCCAAGACAACAACAAGGAGCACTACTCGCAGTAGTACTTAGATTCAATTGTGCCCTGCAATGGCAAAGAAAACAAACAATTTCGTCAGAGCGCAATAGGGAATTTCGTGGAATATAATTGGAATTTGAAGCTTTCGCCGCGCTTTCTGCATTTTACTACATCACACATACAAGCGAATAGCGTTATACACAAACGCCATGGTCCTGGTTTTTTCTGCTTCTTACTGACACTTTTCGCTGACTGCTTTTTGGGTTAACTTCGTATCGTTAGTCTTACGAATTGATTGTATGCTTTTATTTATTTGCTGCCATATTTGTTTGTTCGTCCACTTGCAATGCCTTTCCGTTTACTTGCATACATACATATACAGGGTGATCCACCCAATGGTTTCTGACTTCGTAGTAACGCATCCTCGTATACTAAATATGAAGCATTGAAGCTCTTTTGAGCTTTTCTAAGATTTTTATGACGAACTGTACAGATGTAGTATAATTGCATGCTGTCTTATTAGCATCGCTCAAACGATGGGTAACATTACCCGAGACAAAAAAGACAGATTTTGGCATGAAATATTTGAAACGTTGTATATTTCCACTGAGATCTAAAATCATCAAGTCCAAATTGCAAATTTTCGGTAATAAAAATTCATCTTTCAGATCTACGCATCACTAATAGCTAACCATACTTGCGTTTTCAGCGGCATTTTCTGTTGTATTTTGGCCAATGATGTTATGCTACACTAAAATGTTACTCTCTCATTTCCAGAAACAAACTTTTAACGGTTGATCCGAAGTATCAATGAGTTATGTTAATGACTTTCTTTTAAAAAGATTTAGGCAAAAACCGAAATAAAACCATTTTATGGACCACCCTTTATTTCGTACGACAATCAAACTCAGCAGCCTCAGCAAAGCACAGTTTAGTTCACCATAGTGGGGTACACGCGGGGACAATTGGACGAAAGCGTGCGGTGACAGCGGTGTAGTACCGAGAGTTTCAATGACCACATAAGCTGATTTGGTGGAATTTGTAACTGTTGTTTTGTCATCCACAATAACATAACTGAACTGGGTTGAACTAAACAAAGTGAGCTAACCTATGTACACTGAATGCTGAGGTTGGGCTGATCCGGTGGTGGCACAACACGCTGGCACATCAATAGCCCAGAATCAACAGCGATACGGTTATTGTTAGTTTCAGTGGTCATTGCATGAGTGTTGGAGTTTTGCAGCGCTATCCATGGGGTTTTAGCTTATCGTTCTCTTTCTCTATCTCTTTGTTTCTCCTTTAACGCAAGTTTAATTTCTATTTACGCTCTGTAGTGGGCGCGTTTGTTTGCAAACTTTCTTCTTTTTTGACTTTACGAAAATGGTTGAAAATAAAAAAAAAGTGCAGAACGCAAATCTTTACAAGTCCCCTTGGGAGTTGATAAATTGAAATTGTCAAATGTACTTGTACTTAAAAATAATTGCAACTCAAATGTCGCATTACCAACTGTAATCGATTTTATATGACGTTGATAAATTAAAGCCAGCAACGAATGGTTAAGACAAAAAGTTACGTAGTGGAATTTCGACACAGAAAAACTGCAGTTAAGACGCAAAGTGCTAACAGCAGCAAAGGAAATAGTGGGGCGCAACGTCCGTGGCATGGTCAAGAATGGCGTATACTAAACGGATTACATGGATCGTTGGCTCCGCAGGATCGTGTGCGAACTGACTGCTAACACGTTGTAGCTACAAAGCTTTATTGCCGAAGCCGTGGAGTGTCTTACTTACACTAACTTTTGTGGAGCGAAGAATTCACTGTTATTTTTACTTGCTTCTTTTTAGCTGCTTGTAGTGAAATCAAGGCAAAGAAGTGTATGGTTTTTTGTTCACCATTCGTGGATTTCACTTGGTTAACTCAGTTTCTATTAAATAATATTAGGGATATCAATTGGAATTCCATGAAAATATACTCTGTAATACTAAGCTGCTGACATATGCTATCGTTGATTGATTTTAGAATTTTGTTTACTTATAAGTAACGAATGATTTTTTAGACGTGTGGTTTTCAATGAGGCAATATTTCTTTTGGAGTTGGATTTTGAATTGTTAAAAGTCACAAACGGCTTCCTCTATTGTAATTCGAACACTTATTCAAATAGTAAAGCAAACACTTAGAGCTGCAAAGCACTTCAGAAAAATCTTGATTAGCAGCTCACATTGAGTTTCCTGTTTCCTACACCACTTAGACACTTGAGATTGGCAAATACACTAATGTCCTTAGAAAGGCACTCACCACTGATCCTTAGCATACATTCTAATAAAAATGTGACTTGGGATTTGTTATTTACAGGCGTTTATGTCCGTTTGCATTTGTTTGAAAAAACATTTTTGCACTCACTCAAAAGAGCGAAAGGTTATTGTAGACGGCTAGTGGGTTGTTCAACTCAGTCAAAGGTCCCAAGATATTGAGACACACTCCGGCTGAGTCAATTCTGCAGCAGTGTTGTTTTACGTCTTACATGTAAGGCAAGTCACTTGAATATACACTTGTAAGCTTCCTGCGCCACACGCTTTTTGCCCATACAACTTTTGCTGATTTTTTCGCTTCGTCCTTATTTAACTGAAGAGCGGAAAGTGTAAATAATAAAAAGCAAATACACAAATACAAGCAGCACAAAGCTAAGCGCAAAGGGCATACACTCCAGGCGGAACGGTATTAACACTTTTACAAGCACTTGTGCCTTTCTGCATAAATATTGTGAATATGTGTGTCTATGTGGATGTGTATGTTTATGTGCATGTGTTGGCGTGTCGAGACTCGGACGTGTACACTTATTTGTTAAACAAATGTGTGCTTGTTGGGCAACACTTAAGTGGCTAAGTTGCAGCCCTCGGCCAATGCAAGCCGGAAACAATGCCCCGAAGGCTACAAATAAATATTTGTTATGTGTATTTGAGTATGTAATATAGCCAACACAAAAATATATATATATAATATTTATAATATATAAATATACAAAAGCGGAAGGGTTTATTGCAAATATTTGTTATTGCTGTATATACTATAAGTGTTATCTTAGGATGATTTTTATTTGTTTCAAAGCTTTTTTCTATAAGTTTTCCTTGATAACACTTTTTATACAAATATGCATGTACGGATAAGTTAGCTATACATTGCGGATACTTGAAAAAATGCTTACGTCTGCTAACACTACTTGAACATTTACAAAAGCATGAAGCACGAGAAGATGTATTAGACCTAATATAATAAATAAAAACTTTTTCTTTAAAGAAATAGTATCATTTTCAGAGAGAAGCTGAACCCTAAGAAATTGAACATTTACAAAACAATGAAGCACGAGAAGATGTATTAGACCTAATATAATAAATAAAAACTTTTTGTTAAAGAAATATATAACAAAAGCAATAACACATTATTTTTAAAAATTCCTGCATAACTTTCATTCACAATAGATGAAAATTGGCCATTTTTAAAATAACGAAAATCTCACAAACTCCCTAATGCTTTATTTTTGAAAACGGATATGTCACGCTGCCGTCTGTCAATGCTATAAGATAACATTTTAAGCGAAAATGGACTTATTGTCGACTTATGGTAGTAACATAAAAATTAAAACATTTAAACTCCACTTGATTCTTTCATTTCCAGTACACAAATCAAGAAGTAAGTAATATTAATATAAAAATTATACAAATTCAATGTTCAAAAATAACTTGTTTATACAAAGAACTATTTTTCACTTTTTAGTTTGATATGCTTTAAAAGTGTGTTTTTTAGTTTTTAAACTAAATATAGTTTAAAAAAACTATTTTAGCAATTTAAACTATATTTATTTTTGATATAATTTTTTAGCTTGATGTGAGAAAAACTATATTTATTTTTATTTTTTTAGTTTGATGTGAGAAACCCCAAATTTGTTAAAATATGAACTATGACATGTAGTATTGGATAAGTAAATCGATAATTAGGCAGCATTTAATATCTTCTCGTAACCTTTCATTGACTAATTGTTATATTATTTGCGACCATCTATTGATGACTGTACGATTATTACTTCTTAATCGAATCATTTCTTCTAAAGCTTATCTGTTACATGGGGTTTTACCTGTAAACTTTGAACAGTCTAGTTCTTCCATTCGAATACCGTCCAAAGATCTACAACGCTACATAACCAAAAAAGTAGCTTGGCTTAATCCATTTCTATTGTTCCTGGCTAGCACTTATAATTCAAGTGGTCGACCCGGAAAGTAGGTAAACTAGGTAGGTGGGTTGTCTCATTTTCCATTTTTTCAGGTAGAGGGGTTCAAATATTAGGTAGGTAGAATATTTCTTTGTGTATTTTAAATTTTTACGAATTCTTATTTTATATTGAAAGAATCTATTTTTTTATGAGATTTACCAATATTGTGAAATATAAACGAATATAACTTAAATCGTATTCTCTGCCATTAGATTCGGTGACAATTTTTGAAAAGCTTACATCGACGTGACAGGCAAAGTTTAAAAAAAGGAGTTATCGGAGTTATCTATTGCAGTTGCTTTTCGGAGGCGTTTTGAAAATTAGTATCTGAATTTTTTTTACTACAAAAATTCTATTATAAGTATTAATTTTTTATTACCGAAAAGTCACATGTTTTGCATTATTTGATATTATTTCTTCTGGTTCTCTTCTGGCGCAGTTATATCTACATATATCTACATAAAGTATACTTTCTTTAAGGATGTACATATATTTCAGTATATACCAATGTCACCAAAACTAGTTTTATATAGATGTTGCATAATTTTAAGCGCATCTTTTTGGTGATCTGCTTAAACTTACTATCGCCTTCCTACAGTGTCGCTCAAATATTCTAGGTTTCAGCACCACTTAAAAAAGTTACAAACAAACAAACATACATACAACTGAAGCTAGTAAAAGCGTACTAAAACAAGAAAAAACTTTAACTTCGGCTGCACCGAAGCTAATAAACCCTTCACAGGTGTAACTATGCGTCCAGTTTGTATGGAAACTATATGCTATAGTAATCCCATCTGAACAATTTTTTCGGAGATTATGTTATAACCTTAAACAGTAATCCATGTCGAATTTCGTGAAATGCAAAAGTTTTCCATACCACCACTAGATTCCGATCGTTCAGTTTGTATAGCAGCTATATGCTAGAGTAAGCCGATCTGAACAACTTCTTCGGAGATTAAATTATTGTCTTACAAAATAACCTGTGCCAACTTTTGTGAAGATACATTGTCAAATGTGAAAGTTTTCCATACAAGAACTTGATTTCGATCGTTCAGTTTGTATGGCCGCTATATGTTATTGTGGTCCGATATCGGCACGTTCCGCAAAATTTCAAAACGATATCTTAAAAACTGATGGACTAGTTCGTATATATACAGACGGACGGACAGACAGGCAGACGGACATAGCTAAGTCGACTCAGCTCAACATACTGATCATATATATATATATACTTTATAGGGTCTCCGACGCTTCCTTCTGGGTGTTACAAACTTCGTGACAAACTTAATACTCCCTGTTCAGGGTATAAATACAGAACAATGTTTTACTCATAACAGCATATTTTTGTGCCCAAATTAAATAAATTTGAGCGAAAACTTGGCCTAGCCCCTATATATCAGGATTTTCGAACATCCGACTGACTTTACTCTATATGATTGGTCTTACACCTTAAAGTACTTCTCTGGCTTTGATTCTTGGCAGTTGCAAGAGTGTAAAACGTTCGGCTGTGCCGAAATTAGCCCTTTCCTACTTATTTTTATTTATTTACTTCAATTTCTTTATTTAAAACTAAATCTATTTGCAAAAAAACTTAGTTCGTCTTGTGGTAGAGTTAAATCGTGGTTGCTTTATTTTCTTTTATGGGCCATAGGCCAAAACTATCTTCTTTATTTTGGATTTCCGTCATTTCTCTTATTATATAACGTATTACTGTAGATAAACCCATCGGATTTTAAAAGTGTATTTTTTCATCTTGGATCCAACAAGAGGTGTTATTGCTATCCTGCGGTTTAAAAAGTAATATGTATAGCTATGGGAATTCTTTTAGTTATACATATAGTATATCAAGAATTAAGTAGCTTAAAAACAATCGCCATGAAGCTGTTACATACATACTTCAAAGTAGTGGCGGATACAGCATTTCATTTTAGGGGGTTCTTATAATAAAAATTTATTTCCAAAATATTTTTAATATTGTTATTATTTCGAAAAATTTTCTGAATAGAAATTATTTTCCCGCCCAAATTTTTCGATAGCTGCGTGTCCTTAACGTATTAACTGTTTCAAATATTAGTTTTTTCAAGGGACTGTAAACTAAGCTCAAAAATTGTGCTACTTTTGAAACTGACTTGTAAGTGAAAATAAGAACATGTGTAAGGGAATATATTTTTTTATTTTGTCTTTATAGTAAAAGTAAACATTGAAAGCCGGAGTGCGGGACTTTAATCCGCTAAACGTAAGGACTGACTGACGCTTACTAACTCAATTTTATCATAATTACAGCTGCCGCTTCGCTGACAGCTTTTCAGTTTACAGAGGACTGTCCAGTCAAATTTTCCATGGTGAGACTACCTCCATGTGTGGGTTTCAGCTTTTCCCTTATACTTGAAAACCGAGGGCAATGATAGAGCACGTGTTCAGAGTGTTCTACACACTCTGTACACTTCGGACAATATTGACCAAAGTCATAATGATATTTGTATAGGTGGCTGCCAAAGCATCCATGGCCACTAAGTTTTTGGGTCACGTGGAAATCCAAGTCCCCATGTTGGCTATTTATCCACGAATGTATGTCGGGAATTACTCTGCGGGTCCATTGTCCTTTGCATGGAACAAACACGCACAGCCTCTGTTTATCATCATTATAGATAAAGCATTATAGATTTAATTTGCTTTATATGCCGTTTTTTCCAAGTGCTCCTATTACTATTACACCAAGATACTTCAACAGAGGCTGTGAAGTAATCCCACATTCTCCTATGGTGAATGTCTTTTCTTCAAAATTCCTTGAGCTTATGAGCAAGACCTCTGTTTTTTGATCAGCCGGCTCTAGCGGGCCTAAAACCGAGTCTTGCGGTACTCTGGAGATAGTGTAGCTCGGAGTGCCCTCGTCCGTGTCGAATAGCAATCTCCAATTTTGAAAACAGAAGCTTTTATTATATTTGCCTACTTTGCGGAGTTCCAGGTTAATTCTTCGCATTCAGTCTAATTAGCGCGCAATAATTTTTCGCACCACCTTCTCATCTTTTCCTAATTATTGCACATTGCTCAGTATCAACTACTTCTCTTAGTGCGTCAATAGTGGACCTCTTGTTTATAAAACCGTGGACCTATTGTTTATAAAACCGTGTTATCCCTCTGAAAATCCGCCAGCTTTTTGGACTCCTAACTTCAAGTGGTTTCTTACTAGGCTTTCGTACCCTTTACCAATGGTTTCGAGCAGGCACAGAGGTCGATATGATAAATGTTCTTCGGGTACCTTTTTGTTTAGGGAGTAAAACCCAACGCTGTGCCATCCACGGATCGAGGTACACCTCTTCTATTATTCACGCATTGTACATTTTAACAAACAGAAGCCATGTTCTTTTAGGGCTCTATTTGGTATACCATCTATTCCAGGCGCTTTGGAGTTTTTAATTTTTTTTCGCAATAGCCAATAGTTCTTCTTCTGAAGCTTAACATAGGAAATGAGGTCATGTGCTTCGACAACATTTCTCATAAATAATGTGTTCTCAGGTTGCTGCGACTAATTTTTGAACTTTTACATACATATTTTGTATGCCGTTCCTCAGGAGTTTATGCTTCTTAAGAGATCTTTTCGAAACAGGATAATTTGCTACGGGTAATGGCTGACTTCAGGATCTTTTTTAGCGTTTAAGTGCTTCTCTTAGGCGGATTTCGTTTTCACCTACCTGGTTACGCTGTAAGCAGCATCTAGCTGGATGACAAAGCTTCCTCAGCTTGGCGACTTTTCGTTCCTCCAGTATACCGGCTTTCGATTGTTATTATAACTTGTCCTCCGCTTAGCAGTGTCGCATGCTGCAACTAGTACCTACCGCACAGCGGATACTAAGTGGGCGCCGTCATCGCCTGCTGCTTTTTCGCACTCCAGACACTCTCAAAAACATCAGTATTAAATTCCCTTTGCCGCTAACTTCGATTTCGAGAGGTATTTCTGCAACTGAGTTTCATTTCTTGGTAGAACGAAACTTCAGCAATTATAGCCATATGATCACTATTTGTGCACATGTCTGACACCTTTCACTTAGAATGCCTGGTAAGAGCGCCGTTCGCAAACAATTTCCCTTTGGAAAGGTACTTTGCGTGCCCCTGTTTAAAATCGTAAGACTTGTTTGAAAATTCTAGAATGATGCGACCTCGATGATTTGTAGTTCTGGTCTCTAGAGGAAGATCCAGGATAAAATCTTACAAAATATATTCCATTCTATGTTCGCCCAAGTAAACCTGTATGGACTTCTCTGGAGCATGATTTGAAAAGTTACCCTTCGCAGAACCATTTTGCCGCCTTGCCACTTATATCTTTAATCCGAGTGCTCTCCGAAAGAAAGATCTGTATCACATTTATTTTTATTATTCACGAAATGGGGATAATTTTTGTAAAAGATTAAATTGTCTAAAAGTTATTCATATAGCATACATATTTAAGGGGGTATTCTACTCTAGAATTTTGAAAAATTCGATTTTTTTTTCATATGTTTAAAGTTTAGACCCTTAGGAACATATCCTCTAAAGAATTTTTAAAATTTATAATTATTTTAAGAGCTACAGTTACTTTAGTGACGCAGTACCTAGCCCGGTTTTTCTCGAAACTACTTTTTTCCACACGGTACCGGCATTATCTCAAGTTCTATACAACCGGTTTACTTGAAATTTTGTGTGAACCTTCTGTAAATAATAATTTATCGTTCCTACCAGCATCGTGTCAAAATTTTTGTTTTTAATATTTAAAAAAATACAGGTATTTCAAAAAAAGCGTAAAAAATGGTTTTTATTTTCAGGCAGTCGCCATTTTTCAAAAAAAAAATTTTCGTGTTCCCTGAAATAGGGACTATAACAGCATCCTTATTGATTAAGAATTTCTTTTGATTTTTTTTTTTCAGACCACCAGGAGAGTCAGGATCAATGTCACCAGGATACGCCATTTTTTGTACACCTGTCTCTCCCCCCCTCTACTTATTTTTTAATATTTAATTTTTAATATTTTATTTCTGTATTCTCAAGATATCAATAAAAACACCATAAAAAAATGGATAATAAAAATATTAACTGCCTTTTTTTACGACACTTTAAAAATTACCTGAAATTCATGCTTCTAGAGTAGAATACCCCCTTAAATAAAATTAAATACCTATATCAACATTATTAAATATCTAGATATCTTGTAAAATAAACAGTATTGACTGATACTGAATTATTCTCCGATTTTGAGGAGAGGTTTCGACCCCCTAAAATCCCTGTGAAACCGCCACTGATGTTAACCATATTTAAAGATAAATTATTTAAATTAAAGTTTTAGTTTAATAATTCGTTTGAGTGCTGCACATAGTTTTAATTCAACTATTTCGCCATTCACTGAAGAACTTAAAGAAAATGAGAAAATTATGACTTTCGTTCTATCTATCACTGCCATTGAATAAAAGATATTACGAACTTCAGCACCCCAATGAAACACACTGCTTCGTTGACTAAACACCGATACACCCACACACACACACTTATGCTTACATAATTATACCGTATCGAATGTGTGTCACCGGCATGTGCGCAATGGTTTGACCAGTTGTCCGACCGTAGAACAAGTGGGTGGGATTTGAGTACCATGCAGCCCAGTTGGCAGGCAGGCAGCCGTCTGCACAATTTATGATTCATTGTAATTTTATTCAAAGCCATTGAACACTTCCAAATCGTTTGTCGGTATTATTCATAATAAAAAATGAACATTCACACAAACAAAATTCACATATGCATATGAGGTTGGACAACTGTTTGTATGTGCGGGTAGATGTTTGTATCGACCTGAGGTTTTTTGTGTTTGTGACCGTTTGTCACCACAATTAAATTGTATGTGCATTTACATAAATCGATTGAGACATTTCTCTGTGCACGTGCGAATGTGCACACATGCAATTACAAAGATTTATAAAATCGCACACATACACACAAATGCATATCTGTATGTATTGCATGTATTGGTGTGATTTGAAGTCGCTTGAAAATGCTCGATCGCAATGCGGGCGGCAATAAACACATACTCAACGTACACCCACAGTTTTGTGTGTATACACCCTTGGTACTCTAAATTGCTAAATTTATTCATTGATTCATGTGTAGTTGGAAATTGGTAAATGTTCTGGAAAAGTGAAATCACCGCCAATACATTGCTAATATTTTATTGGAAATACAAAATTTATGACTTTTTTGGTAGCACAATGTTTTTAAAGCTCTCGTGGACGCATATATCTAAATAAATGCATACTCACCCCCACACACTTATGTATACGAGTATATGTGTTTCTATCCATCTGATTGCAACTGTTTGTTGCGCTACTGATAGGAGTTAGGGCAGGTGCTTGTATAAAAAATACAAAGTGGTCATATACATAGAGGGGTTAACGTCATAACAATTCGTCGCTCTCAACATATGTATGTATATGTATGTGTATATTTACTTATATGTGTGTACGTAGTATATGTATGTCTCGGCATTTGATATGTGGCGGAATTCAATAAAAAGTGATTTATAAGCGATTACAATATAAGTGTTGTGGAAATAGCACACATTGAATTTAATTATTGAGCTGCAAATTTAGGGAATTGCGTGGTCATAAATTAAATATTGTTTCGCTCAAGTCGTGGTTGCTCATACGACTAGTTGCACCCATGACATAATACGAAAGTGCGGAATATTGATATTAGTCAGAATAGCTCCTTCAATAATTCTTCGAACGACAGATATACTAGTTTAAGCTAAGAAATGTGTTTTGAGAGACGCTTTTGAGAAACTAAGAAAAATACTTGACACCCAATAGGTAGTACTTAACTGCGAGCGCTTACTTCTCAATATACAAGTAAGTTTTCTGCTTCGAAATTTCCAGGCATCGAGTTCAGTTCACATTTAAGAAAAATATAAAACTTAACATTGGACCGTTAATTATTTGAAAAGAGAAAGTCAGGTCTTCATTTTTGAATCTTGCACATTTGCTTTGAATAAAAGAACTAAAAAATATTAATAATTTTGTTTAATAAATAAGACAAATAAAATTTGTTTGCCAATTTCATTAAGTGTTTCCAAAGATATACGCCGTAAGAAAAGGAAAGTCGTAGACAACATTAGAGCCTAAGGCTATTTGGTCCTACACACAATATTCTATGAAATTAAAAAAGATTGAAAGCCTAAACCGACACAAAATATAAAAAGTCTATTAAAAAAAATTGATTATTGTTGATTAGTTTTGATTTCGGGCATTTTTTACATAGTGGGTCGTAAACCCAGCGCACAACCCTGATTGGGATGGTTCACCTTCTCACTTTTGCTCTCCTTCAAACGGATGTTCTTTAGCTACCCAGAGGATACATGGTCAAAGACCGGAAGTATTGAACTGCTTGAGCCATATGTAAAAGAATATGCCACTCCCAAGTGAATGACGATTAGAGAAATTTCCTCACCTGCGTGAACTTCTACACATGACTCCATCCTCCGCCCAGAGCATATAAAAGTTATGAAGGCAACACTTCTCCAGCCTCCTGAATGGCAGTGAAGACATAACATCAGGATATGGCGAACCCGATTCCCCAATCGATGACGATGCCCGACCATGAAGAAGTCCGAATAACAATTACCCGTGCCGATGGATTGCCGGCAGAACTATTCAAACCTGACGGCGTAGAACTGATAAGGAGCATATATAAGCTTATTTGCAAAATATGGTCGCACGAAAGCATGCCCAACGAATGGAATTTAAGTGTGCTTTGCCCAATCCAAACTACCACGGGAAAAGCCTCCTCAACATCGCATATACGGTTCTATCGAGCGTATGAAAGATTAAAGCTCACCATCAACAAACTGATTGAACCTTGTCAATGTGGCTTTAGACCACGAAAATCAACAACACAACAGATTAACATACACCAAGCGCCAAATCTTAGAAAAGGCCCGTGGAAAAAAAATTGACACGTACCACGTCTTCGTCGATTACAAAGCTGCTTTTGACAGCACAAGAAAGTACTGCTTTTATGCCGCGACGTCTGGATTTGGTATCCCTGTAATCCATTGAGCAACACCAAAAGCTCTATCAGGATCGGAAAGGACTTCTCAGAACCGTTCCATACCAAACGAGGTTTCAGACAAGGCGACACCCTTTCGTGTGACTTCTTCAATCTACTTTTGAAGAAAATAATTCGAGCTGCAGAACCAAACAGAGAAGTTACCATCTTCTATAAGAATGTACAGCTGCTGGCATACGCCAATTATACTGATATTATTGGCCTTACTTGACCATAGCAAACGCGCCATTAGTTCTGCGTTTTCCAGAGTGAATAAGAAAGCGAAACAAAAGGGTCTGGTAGTGAACGAGGGAATTAACCTGTCATCAAACAAACAGTCGTCACACTCGTCTACCTTGGAAGCAGTATCAACACAAACAACAACGTCAGTATCGAAATCCAACGCATAATATCTCTTGCCCACAGGTGCTACTTCGAACTAAGTGAACTCTTAGTGGCCTTCAATTTGTTTTCTAAGGTTAGGAGAAAGCGCTTATCTACTCAGATAAATCCGATTACGATTGACTTTATAATAAAACTAAATCCTTGGGCATGACTTTATATTATAAGCGTTTCACCTCCTCTTGAAAACAAAATGACTAAAAATAATAATTTTTATATAAAACTTAATACAAGGTGCTTTCCAAAGTAAACAGAGCTTTTTGAATCTAGCGCCCTCTGGTGGTACCATCTATATGTCGACTGGTGCGTTAAAATTTACTATCTTTATCGATGGTTCAGTGAGAATTTCATGACATTTCATTGATTCGAAGTGAAGTTATTGGTGCGAAAATGAGCTTCGAACAAAGAGCCAACATTAAATTTTGTTTTAAAATTGCTAAAACTTGTACTGAAACGTTTCGAATGATGAAACAAATTTATGGCGATGATTGCTTATCCCGTAGCAGAGAGTGGTTTCAACGTTTTCAAAGTGGTCGTGAGGACATAAATGATGATCAACATGTGAGCCAACTCTACGTGAATTCATCTAAAATCAGCGGAAGTCAGTCGGAAATGGAATTGAGCATCTCAAAAACATTAATTTATCGCATTTTGACCGAACATTTGGGCTTACGAAAGGTGTGTGCACAGTTTGTTCCACACACACGACTGACGACCAAAAATTGCTCGGAATCCATCTCATCGATCGAAGCTTCTGACCTATTATTTGACCAAAAATCACATTTTAACCATTAACGACTCCCCATATTCACCTGATATGGCACCGTGCGACTTCTTCCTTTTCGGAAAAATGCATTTGCCCATGAAAGGAAAGTGGTATGAAGACGTAGAGGCCTTTCCAAAGACTTGCACCGGCATATTGGCGACCAACGAGCTGAAATAGTCATTCGACACGCCTTTGGACCGTGCAAACAGCTGTATTGAAGCAGAAGGAAACTATTATTATACTAATTTCAATACAATAAATTGATTTTGCCGAAAAAACCATTTGTTCTGTCTTCTTTTTTTAAGTCCGGTTTACTTTGGAAAGCACATTGTAACGAGAACGATGCTCGATATATGGGTGCAACACAAGCTTACGCAAAATCGCCCCCCCCCCCCCCACTTTGTTGTTCTTTAGACGGGTAATTGCCGTTCGACCTTTTTTGTGGTCGGGCATTGAAACGTCTGCTCCGTCGCCATCAATTGGGGAGTCATGTTCACCTTCTCCTGGCGTTATACTTTCATTACCCTCCTCTGGGGGTTCCACAAGAGTATGCTCCAGCCTTGAAACCTTCTTTTAGTTTCGAGCATTACCCTGTACTCAACTGTCTGTATCTATTCCACTCCGCAAGTGTTGTGGTCGATTGTAACGTTGCGTGGTAGCCATTTTTTTTCTCTCCGCTGCGACTCGGCACTCATCATAGTACCAGTTGTACTTTGTAATGCCTTTAGACGAGTGCTCTTTGAGAGAGCAGGATTGCAAGTCGAGTAGAAAATCGTTCGGCAATCTATTGTGATTGCAGCTTATCGACGTGGAGTCTTTTATGTGTTTGTTGACATGCCTTTTTTGCTGCACGAGGCAGGTGCTTATCCTGGCTGCAACAAAATAGTGGTCCGAGTCGATGTTAAGACCTCGGAGCGTACGCTTGTCTAAAACACTTCCGTCTATCACTACATGATCGATCTGGTTGATGGTTTTTCGATCCGTCGATCAGCCTCAACCCATTTTGAGATGTTTCATCAAGGAGGTTGAATTTACCGACCGTATTGCAAAAGATACCTTCTTTGCCCACCCTGGCGTTAAAGTCGACAGGGACAATTTTGACATCGCGGCGGGGGCAGCTCTCATAGGTGCGCTCCAAGCGCTCATAGAAGGCATCTTTGGTAACATAATCCTTCTCTTCCGTCGAGATGTGGGTGCAAATCAGCGATATGTTGAAAAACCTCGCTTTGATGTGGATTGTGGCTAGAAGTTCATCCACCGGGGTGAATGCCAGGACTCGACGATTCCCGCACCGAATTTGCTTTATAAAGCCATTTTAGTAAATGCCACAAGGAGCTACTCACCTCAGCCCTTGTCCCGTCCATCGCATTTCTTGGGCGACGGTGATGTCAGTCTTTACTCTAATGTTTTCATTGATAGTGTTTTTTACGTGGCGGGTTCAAAATCCAGCACACAACCGTGTGGAGGGATGTTTCACTTTCTCACTTTAGCTCGCCTTCAAACGGCTGTTTTTGGCTACCCAGAAGATACTTGGTCTAGAACTGGAAGTAGTGAGTTGTGTGTGTCATATTTAAATTAATCGTTTCTGGCCACTCTCAAGTGAAGGGCGATCAGAGAACTTTTCTCACCTGCGTGAACTTCTACACATGACTCCATGCTCGTTCTAATTATGCTAAATAAAACCTTCAAAGCTGTGCGAAAGTAACGCGGTAGTACAATTTTTTGTACTATGAGGCTAATATACCTTATGGTATTAGAAATAACATACAGGCTGCACCTTTTTTTAAATGTACGTCAGCAACTTTCAGACTATTGACGAGTTCAAGGCAAACATTCGTGATGAAATCATAGCCTCATCACTCGAAATACTCATACAATTTCGAAGAAGTAAGCAGTCATTCCGATAACTCGGCAGAAACAATGGCTGTGAGCTTGCTGGAATTGGAAGTACATATGTATATTTACGGGTGAGTACGGTGAGCGCTAGTCAACAACCAACACTTGTGAGGTTATGAGGTTCCGAGGTGTTTCTAGCTCAGTGTGGTACACCAGAGGTCTATTAAACTACTTGCTGTTAGCAGGGTTCATTTGCTGGGAGGTACAAATGACCAATAAGCAATTGGCATACATGAGACGAGCAAAAACCACTTTCTCCTCGACTGTCCAAACTGTCTTTCGCCAAACTGAGTTTGAAACACCTTGGCTGTTGTACTTTGGGTGAACTCTTCGAAATGACTTGAACTGAAAGCAGCCACTTCCACAGATTTATGCGTGTCCAGTTTCAGTTCATTCACTTAATTATCTCAGTCATGACCAACATAATACTTGCTGTTCATTTGTTACGATAATTGCATAAATTCCCCTTGCATATGATAAATTACGCCAACCATTACCTAATTGTGTATGAAATATATTGAAAAGCTGACATTCGACCAAAGTTAAATAATTAAATGCGTTCCATTAATATTACGGTTACATATAGAGAAAATGCTCTGATTATGGTTACATATAGAGTAAATGCTCATATTTATGCCCACATAATGGTATATTATACATATCATCACAAATGCCATGTAAAATCAAATTAATTTATTTCCATCAATTTGTTACATCGAAAGTAGTTAACAATTAGCAGGTCTAAAGGGTACACATTTTACGAAACTAAATTATTTATCAAATACGCTGATATTTTCCCATACATCACCATTATTTGCTTGCACTATGCCTGGGGCTTTTGACAGAACTTTGTCAAATTTCAATTAAATTTGCACAGAATCATATAATTAAAGCTTTGTACCAATTTCGTTAGCACAAACTGAAAACACCTGAGTGTGTACAGTTAGCTGACAACTGTTGGTCATCAATTGCCACACCGATTGTATGTTATTTCAAAAGTCTAAAAGGGTTCAAGCCAGTTATTAATCTGCTTTCGTTATAATAGGATTATTTTGCCAAAAAGCTTTACGCTTTATACCAAACACAAACATTCTTGGCTTCAAATTACAAATACAAACACAAATTATAGCAATAATAAATGCGAAATATACATACAGTGTGTACATATGTATATGAATTCTCATGCAACTCTGTGCTAAATAGACAGTTTGTTTGTCAAACTAGTCAAGAACGTATAATCTAATGGCAAGTGCAACTAATTGCATTACAGTTACTTGCAATGTGAGCGATACATTTTTGTCTAATGATAGATGTGGACGAACGCTGCAAATCATGCAATATCTCTACACAGGTGACAGCACAACGCTCAGTTCCTTTTCCGGCAGTGAACTCACACGCCAGCACAAACACACAAACGCATCTAGACGCATATCTACATATATGTATATACATACACTTATACCTATAGATTATTGCATGTGTGCATCTTCACTTCCTTCGTCAGCTGACATTTGCTGACGTTCACATTTTATGTATTGAACTAAGTCAGCTTGTCAATAACAAATTGAATATTTCCCGTTAGTTACCGCTGCAAGCAACTGTCAGCACAAAATTGACACAGTGTGTGAGTGAGATGGTAAATAAGTAGAGCAATAATAGAGTGCGAAATTCAAACAGCCAGTCGTCATGGCTCGATGTGGAACATTTTGGCAGCCTTACAGAGGCGCACGGACGCAAGCGTGCGGGCAAGCGGCGCAGAAGACATTCGATTTGTTGCCTATGCAAATACTCTGCCGTACTAAGCATGCTATGGTATGTAGACTAGTAACGCTTTGTTATTCGTGTAACATGTCAATACTTGTTATGTGCATGCACTGGCGGATCTGAGGGATCTAAAATATTTGGATTCAGTTCTATTATGTCTACCTATAAGTGGTTTACATTTTCGGAATGCATAATGTCAGAGAAAGCGAAGATTTGCATTCTCTTGCCTATTATTGGACTAGAAACGAAATAATGTGCAGTTTTAGATGTCCAGAAAATATACGGCAATTTAAGAAGTAAGTCCAGAACACTAAAAAGGTATAATTATGACAACTTATTAGAGTTATGAGTAAAAGAAAACTCGAATGTCGTTCTCTCAAGCTTTATTAAATATGTATTTTTGTATAAAAACAATTTTTGTCATTTTGATACCAAACGGCGGCTCCTATACGTAGACAAATTTTTTAAGAGGGCTTCGTTCTAAGAACGCGTACTATCTGAAACCCAATTAAAAAATCTTAAACAATACATGAATTTACAGTAGAGTACATACATTTCTGCATACTTCTAGAAAAAGGTATAAGTTTTGAACAACGTCTCCAGATTTGAAAATTGAGGAGTTGTGAAAAATAAAATTTAAACTTTAGGTTCAACGCTTCGGCACTAGCATAGGAAAACATTTCTTTCACAATTTTACTAATTGAATAATGCTTTTTAGGCTCTAAATATACTTTAAGCCAAATAAATAAAGATTTTTTTGAAAATTCGAGACTAATTCTTTGAGGTTAGGTTAAGTTAGATGGCTCATCCATCAGCATGACGTGGGATAACACTTAGACTGCTACAGTCTTGTAGTGAACCTTAAAAAACTAACGGACTATGGAGCAGATAGTCATTACACTGAAGCAGACTATTTCGGAGCAGTAGATCTTCCAACACCCTTGTGGTAGCCACCTATGATTGGAAGACGCTGCAGTGGTCACTATGCCAAAAACTGGAGATGTTGGAAAGTTCCAGATAGCGTACTCCTATATGAAAGCTACAAGCAAGTTTTGAATCAGCCGTAAAGAGCTCACCGCCCATTGCCTCCAGCGAGGTCTTCTCTCTAAAGCCTGTCCGGAAGGTATGGAGTACAGAAACGACAGAAAGGGCTAGGTTCTATGACCTAGTAATTTAAGTTTTGAAATGAAATCAAAGCGCTCGAGGATTCCAGAGTGTTAAGGTTCGAAATGATGTAGGAACAGAAATTATCTCAGTTTCAATGTACCATTCAAAAATTCCGTAGAACATTATAGACTTAACTATTTCTAAGAATCAAAGGAACACCACCTTTTATCATTGCCTCCCTGCAGCGTTACAGGGCAACCGATGCCTTCCTTCCTCCTTCCTCGCTGTTGAGTTTCTGCGAGAGCATCTTGTCTTGAAAAAGCACTAAATGTTAATTCAATCCACAGGATTTTGTACTTTCTAGTGAAGAAAACCAATTCGGTCCTGCTATGATTTATAGAGAGGGTGTTTTCATCAGACCAAAACTCCCCGCGCCTGCGCACTACCCAATTCAGCAACGATCGTTCTATCACAGTGAAGAGCCTCTTAAGAAACTTTTGCTTATTGAAGGAGAACGGTTTGTTCATCGAATAATGTATTATTCTTTATTTGTGTTCTGCTTTTCTTTTGGATGAAAAATCTTTTTTTCTACACCAAATAATATTTTCGTAACTTTTTTGATTTCAAGTAACTTTTATGCCTTACTCTATAAGTATATATTGGAAGGTCGAAAAAGTCTTTTCGTATTTCTAATCAAACTTCTACTTATTTGTTTTTTGTGTATACCAATAAATAAATAAAAAAATATGTACCATTTTGGTTAACCACTTTTTGCCATTTTTCCGCTGGAGGCTTTATTCCATCAGTGTAAAACTTACATCACTGCAAATCGAAATTTCGAGAACAGAAGCGAGCGAACCATTGTTGTGCTACACGAACTGATACACATCGTCTCCGTAAACTTCAAAAATTTCATTGGTGGCTTGCGTGGCATTCTTCCCTTTTTTATACAAAAATTTGAAAATGTCGCGAATTTCTTCATTATTTTCACTCATTTTTAACAGCTTAACTTTATTTCAACTTCCCCGGTTAAATGAAGCTTAAAATCTCACCTTTCCAACACTATATAGTATGACACAATGTGATTGGTACCACTGGAGGTATACGATTGCAACGGCCTCCATTGACAAAATACGAAAAGACTTTTTCGACAACCTAATATGTTATTTACTGACTAAAGTTTTTTGATTGCAGTAAATTAATATGTTTTTGCGTCTGATTGAACTACGTAATACTGCTTTTCCATCAATCTTTTTTAGAAAAGAACAAAGCTCAAGATAGAGAAAGCAAGGACAAGGCAAATCAAAGAGGGCTGCACGGATCCATGTAGATTATCTTAATGAAATTATACTCGAAAACTATTTTTTGCACTATTTACTTTATGAGAATTAAACTACGAAATCAGTAAGAAATAAAGACCCCAATTGAAGTATAGGTGTACATACTGGTCCGCCAGTGGATTAGGCGCATAACATGGGTTAAATAATTATTATTAACATGAATATATATCGTTTGTAAGCAAGTATATACGAATATAATCATAAACGAGCATTCACTACATTTCAATTGAAATTTATACATATTCCGAACCACATAAGTTGTGGTCGGCGAACAATTGTTGCAATTGATTATGCGCTTCCGTTAGAAATCTACTAAAGGCAACAGAGACGTCTTCGAAATATATTGGATTCGAAGTGTAAGGCTTGCGATAATTAATTATAACAGTAAATTGTAATGAATCACATATATATTCGTATATATCTTTATGAGAATATACTATATTTGAGAATTATAAGACTTGAGTGAATACGCAAGTATGAATGTAAATATTTACATACTAAAAGAGAATATTATGCAGGAATAGGGATTCGGGTGCTGGCACTTCTCCCATATCTATATATGCAAGTATAAAAGAAAGTTGTGTTAGTCACATCATTTATAACTCAAGAACCGCTGAACCGACTTGCCTGAAAATTGGTGGGGGCTAGCTTAGAACCAGGTAAGGAATAAGGATAGAATAAGTTTTATCTCTTTATGTCAAAATTTAATATAACTCCTAAATACAAAAATTATATTTCAGATAATAAGCATTTGTTCAAAATTCAGGTTTGTAGGAATTATTTAAATATATGTATATGCGTACAATTTTAAACAGATTCTTCATAAATAATAATACAATTGCTAAGTATTTAATAGTAGAAAAGTACTCCAACCAAATACGCAGAGCAATGGATTATAACTGGCTCAGTAATAAGTCGTTGAGTATGTATTATATCACGTGCATTCCAAAAGACTGATGTCATAACCTTTCCATCCGACTTTTTCGTCTTTCCACGCCTGAGAACCGGTTCATCATGTGTAGTCCACCAGACAGTCGATTGGACTCCAGTGGGAAATGATGGAGCTATGTTTCTATTGTCACACACCGACGCAAAATTCGCTTTTATTACGATTAAAGAGCACTCAAACACTTCTCAAAATCAGTAATGGATTTCCCTGAGCCTAAATTCAACAGTATTTTCCCCCGAAAAGCAATGCTTTATTAACACACGAAATGCTTTATGATCCATTTTTTTGTAAACTAACACAAGCTGCTTCACAAAAATGCTATATCTTATTAACTAATAGTTATAATCCAATAAATAGAAATCATATATGTAGATGGTAGTAGTAGTATTATCTATGTATCAGCCACAGTGAAGCGTGGACGGGTCTTCTAGTATATAATAAACAGGTCATCTTTAATCGCAGTAGAGGCTTGTGAAATAAACATTCTTTTCCACTAAATATAGAGTTTGTATTTTCTATGAAAGATATTTAGAACAATTTTGGAAGGTTTTAGCTCATTAATTTCTTACAAATCGATTACGTTTTCAATTATTTCTTTAGCAACTTTTACTCGATGTCGTTTTTCCAAAGATTTCGGTCCAGCATTGATGTGCTACATAGGAGAGTAACTACGCCATCCACGTAAGAAGGTTTTATATCAAACAATAAAAATGTGATAATAACAGATGAATTTAAATCAGTAAAATGAATCAGCTCATAACTTAAATCTGACAGAAAGAAAAAGGTACACTGACGTTGACCAACACCAAAAGCTATGTCAGGATCTGAAAAGACCTCTGCGAGCAGTTCGATACCAAACGAGGATTCAATCTCTTTCGTGTGATTCAATCTACACTCGAAGAAAATAATTCGAGCTGCAGGACTAAACCGAAAAGGTACAATCTTCTATAAGAATGTACAGCTGCTGGCATGTACGCCGATGATACTGATATCATGGGCCTTAACAACCGCGCCGTTAGTTCTTTAGAGTGAATAAGAAAGCGAAGCAAATGGGTCTGGTAGTGAACGAGGGCAAAAAAATTATGTAAATATTATTATTTAAACAAATGAATCGTGAAAAAATGTCTATAATGTAGCACGACCATTTTTCTTTGACTTCACAAAATTTCATCGATTTATCTCTAGTAGTTAATGAGAAAATAGTTTTACAATTTATCATGCTCTATATTTCAACCTTCAATAACTTTAGCAACAAAAAAAGAATTTTGACTAAATGTTTATACACAGGGTATGCGTCTGATCCCCTTCCTAATTAACTGCTCATTTTCAAAATAGGAGATTTTTCAAAATTTTCGTTGACAATTTCACGTGGCTTGATCCATGTTTGTCCTGTGTAAGCATTGGTTCATTTTGCATGTCGGTCTGTGCGCAAGAAATAAATTTAAAAAACTTAAAAATAAGATGAAAATGATTTTGATTTTTTTAACTTTTGGGGGGGGACCCTCCCTCAGTTCCCTCCTGGATTCGCCCCTGCCTGGCGTACCGATTATCCCAACAGAAACATATGTCTGTTACATGCTACTAGGTTATATATACAAGTAGTGTACTTACGGCTTGTCTTCTTTTCACAGTCAAGGTAGTTGTCCGTTCATTTATCGTGCCATTTACAGCTCTTACCACAATCCGCTTATAACAATTTCGCACTTACATATGTATTACATATTGATATATTTATATATTGATTATAATTTACGTATAGCGTAGTAAGTGTATGTTTGTTTACATATACAAAATAGCGCAAATGAGTGTTTGTAAAGATGCTTCATAATAACAGATCAACCTTAGGAAAAAGTATTAATTACCACACAGTGGACTCGGATTAACTCACCTTTGTGTTAAGAATCTAAAATCCAATGTTTTATGAAAACCCGTAAATTTGCGCTGTTAAATTTTATGGATTAATTTCAATAACTAGAATTTTCCATGCGATTAGTCCTTGAAACAATTTCTTAGGGACGCATAATTGTGCTCTCACCCACTGAATATTTTGTATTGCTTCAATGACAAGTGTATTATTCCGACACACCAATCAAAACTAAGAGCATCGCGAACAGTCTGCGAACAGTATCACAGAGCTTTGCTATTTTGAGTATTTTTTAGCAAATTATCGTAAATAAAGTTATGTTATAATTTGTAACCAATTTCATGGAGAAGTGGGAACCAAGAAATAGTCTCCTTCGGCTTCAATACAGCTTTTTGCACAGTTGGCCAGTCTGGCCGCCAGTATGCCGGTGCAAGCCTTTTGAATGGCCTCTACGTCTCTACTTTCCTTTCATGGGCAAATGCATTTTTCCGAAAAGGAAGAAGTCGCGCGGTGCCATATCAGGTGAATACGGGGAGTGGTTAATGGTTAAAACGTGATTTTTGGTCAAATAATCGGTCACAAGCGTCGATCGATGATTTTGATTCTGAGCAATTTTTGGTCCTCAGTCAATTTGTGCGGAACAAACCGTGAACACACTTTTCGTAATCCCAAATGTTCGGTCACAATACGATAAATCGATGTTTTGGAGATGTTCAATTCCATTTCCATGAATTTCAAGGATGATTTCGGCTGATTTTTGCTGAATTCACTCACAGTTTCGATGGAATTTCCGGTGATCACGGATTTTGATTGGCCGACAAATTGATCGTCATTTATGTCCTCACGACCACTTTGAAAACGTTGAAACCATTTGTGCACTCTGCTACGGGATAGGCAATCATCGCCATAAACTTGTTTCATCAATTCAAATTGAATCGGTAAAAGTTTTACCAATTTTAAAACAAAATTGAATGTTGGCTCTTTGTTCGAAGCTCATTTTCACATACACTTACTACGCTATACGTGAATTATAATCAATATATAAATATATCAATATGTAATACATATGTAAGTGCGAAATTGTGGTAAGAGCTGTAAATGGCACGATAAATGAACGGACAACTACCTTGACTGTGAAAAGAAGACAAGCCGTAAGTACACTACTTGTATATATAACCTAGTAGCATGTAACAGACATATGTTTTTGTTGGGATAATCGGTACGCCAGGCAGGGGCGAATCCAGGGGGGGAACTGAGGGAGGGTCCCCCCCCAAAAGTTAAAAAAATCAAAATCATTTTCATCTTATTTTTAAGTTTTTTAAATTTATTTCTTGCGCACAGACCGACATGCAAAATGAACCAATGCTTACACAGGACAAACATGGATCAAGCCACGTGAAATTGTCAACGAAAATTTTGAAAAATCTCCTATTTTGAAAATGAGCAGTTAATTAGGAAGGGGATCAGACGCATACCCTGTGTATAAACATTTAGTCAAAATTCTTTTTTTGTTGCTAAAGTTATTGAAGGTTGAAATTCAGAGCATGATAAATTGTAAAACTATTTTCTCATAAACTACTAGAGATAAATCGATGAAATTTTGTGAAGTCAAAGAAAAATGGTCGTGCTACATTATAGACATTTTTTCACGATTCATTTGTTTAAATAATAATATTTACATATTTTTTTTGCCCTCGTTCACTACCAGACCCATTTGCTTCGCTTTCTTATTCACTCTAAAGAACTAACGGCGCGGTTGTTAAGGCCCATGATATCAGTATCATCGGCGTATGCCAGCAGCTGTACATTCTTATAGAAGATTGTACCTTTTCGGTTTAGTCCTGCAGCTCGAATTATTTTCTTCGAGTGTAGATTGAAGAAGTCACACGAAAGAGAGTCGCCTTCTCTGAATCCTCGTTTGGTATCGAACTGCTCGCAGAGGTCTTTTCAGATCCTGACGTAGCTTTTGGTGTTGGTCAACGTCAGTGTACCTTTTTCTTTCTGTCAGATGTAGCTTAGAAATCGACGAAGAAGTTATGAGCTGATTGGCATCACGGCCCTTTACTGATTTAAATTCATTTTCTGTTATTCATTTATCACATTTTTATTGTTTGATATAAAACCTTCTTACGTGGATGGCGTAGTTACTCTCCTATGTAGCGCATCAATGCTGGACCGAAATCTTTGGAAAAACGACATCGAGTAAAAGTTGCTAAAGAAATAATTGAAAACGTAATCGATTTGTAAGAAATTAATGAGCTAAAACCTTCCAAAATTGTTCTAAATATCTTTCATAGAAAATACAAACTCTATATTTAGTGGAAAAGAATGTTTATTTCACAAGCCTCTACTGCGATTAAAGATGACCTGTTTATTATATACTAGAAGACCCGTCCACGCTTCACTGTGGCTGATACATAGATAATACTACTACTACCATCTACATATATGATTTCTATTTATTGGATTATAACTATTAGTTAATAAGATATAGCATTTTTGTGAAGCAGCTTGTGTTAGTTTACAAAAAAATGGATCATAAAGCATTTCGTGTGTTAATAAAGCATTGCTTTTCGGGGGAAAATACTGTTGAATTTAGGCTCAGGGAAATCCATTGCTGATTTTGAGAAGTGTTTGAGTGCTCTTTAATCGTAATAAAAGCGAATTTTGCGTCGGTGTGTGACAATAGAAACATAGCTCCATCATTTCCCACTGGAGTCCAATCGACTGTCATTCTAGTGGACTACACATGATGAACCGGTTCTCAGGCGTGGAAAGACGAAAAAGTCGGATGGAAAGGTTATGACATCAGTCTTTTGGAATGCACGTGATATAATACATACTCAACGACTTATTACTGAGCCAGTTATAATCCATTGCTCTGCGTATTTGGTTGGAGTACTTTTCTACTATTAAATACTTAGCAATTGTATTATTATTTATGAAGAATCTGTTTAAAATTGTACGCATATACATATATTCAAATAATTCCTACAGATCTGAATTTTGAACAAACGTGTCGTTTTGTGAGCTGCTAAAAGTGAGTTTTTCGTTTTTTGCGATGTCGAAATTTGTTGACCAAAGAATTTGCATTAAATTTTGTTTACGGAATCAATTTTCTGCTGCGGATGAGGTTATGTCTAAAAAAAATGTTTACAAGTGGTATAGTGAGTTCCAAGCCGGCCGTGAACGTGTCAAAGACGAAGATCGTCCAGGGCGACCATCAACCTCAACCGACGAAGCTCACGTTCAACAAATCAAAGATTTGGTGTTGAAAAACCGTCGATTAACAATTAGAGACCTTGCTTTTTGCAATTTGAAGGATGTTTTGGGCCTTAAGCGCATCAAATCTCGACTGGTATCGAAAACATTGAATTTTTTGGAAAAAAGGCGTCGCGTTGAAGTGTGTGAAACGATGCTTTCCGACTACTAGGGTGTCATGAAATGCATTATAACTGGCGATGAGACTTGGATCTATGCTTACGACCCCGAAACAACCTATCAATCGAGCGAATATCGTGCCAAAAGAGAGCCGAGACCAAAAAATCGGGCCAAAGTCGCTCAAAAATCAAGGTCATGTTGACTGTTTTCTTCGATTATCGATGTGTATTGTGCATTATGAATTCCTTCCAACCGGTCAAACAGTCAACAAGGAATATTATTTGAACGTTATGCGTCGTTTGTGTAACGCTATCCGCCTAAAAAGGCCGGAATTGTGGAAAGACAATTCTAGGTTTTTACACCACGATAATGCACCATCCCATACTGCCCTCGCCAAAAACTTAACCAATATCGTTCCGCAACCACCGTATTCCCCTGAACTGGCGCCGTGCGACTTCTGGCTGTTCACCAAGCTCAAAAGACCGCTCAGGTAACACCGTTTTTATACGATAGAGGAGATTCAAGCCGCAGCGAAGACGGAACTGAAGGCCATCCCGGAAAGTGACTACAACCAGTGTTTCGAAGATTGGAAAATCCGTTGGCATAAGTACATTGCATCGGGAGGGGATTACTTTAAAGGCGATGAAATTGATTTGGAAGAATAAATAAAGAATTTTCAAAATAAATACAATGTCACCTTATTTTTTGGGCACAGTAGTATGCTGGTCCCACTGATGCGTTTTGTTGTCTCTATCTCACAATAGGTCAGATGACGATCTGGCTATATTAGGTTGCGCACGGCATAAATAGTTTCCGAAACAACAACTAAACCTGGACGACCTTTACGAAATTTATTTTGGAATGATCTACGATCTCGATTGAATTCACCATACCATCTATAAACACTGATCCTTGATGGAGTTTCATAACCAAAAATTTAATTAAGCAGGTCGATGGACTGTAGATGAGTTAATCCACGTCGAAAGCTGTAAAACATAATTACGCGCAAATGTTCATGATTTATTTCAACTTTTTTGACGGAACGCGTACGTCAAAAAGTTCTGAGTATATATAACATCAAAAATATCAAACTTAATATTTATTTGGTTTAGGTAGACTAGATAAAAGTCTGGACTTATTTCATTCATACTTATTGCTAAGCAATATTGAGGGCAAAAAACACCTAACCTTTAATTAATTCAAGTATTATACATTATTCCATCTACCTTTGACAATAAACAAAACCGCCCGAGATCAGTATATGTAATATATGGGACTGGTGTAATTCATAGATCGATTTCATTCTTTTTCAGCAACAAAACATACTATGTCCAAGACCAAACGTTCACTTAATTTTGCTGTATAACATATATGGCAGAGTGTATTTTGGCGCCAGTGGAAAGATAATCTCTGAAATTTTTTCGCTGTATGAACCCTAAAAACTATTGAGTATTTTGCATAGTTTAGCAGGAAAGTAGCTTAAGTCACAATACCGTATAAAATGTTATTCCGATACACTCTCTAAAGCTTGATTTATGTATTGTACACTGCAAAAATTATGTTGTGTAATGTGGGAGAATGGAGTCATGTGTAGAAGTTCACGCAAGTGAGGAAAGTTCTCTGATCGCCATTCACTTGGGAGTGGCCAGAAACGATTCTTTTACACATGACTCAAGCAGCTCGCGACTTCCGGCGTTTGACCAAGTATCCTCTGGGTAGCCTAAGAACATCCGTTTGAAGGCGAGCTAAAGTGAGAAGGCGAGACATCCCCTCCGCAAGTTTGGTGTGGGTTTCGTGGTGGGAGAGAGACTCCGTCGCCGAGTACTATCATTCACTCCGGTGAATGAACGTCTAGCCACAATCCGCATCAAAGCGAGGTTCTTCAACATATCGCTGATCTGCGCCCACGCCCCGACGGAAGAGAAGGACGATGTGACCAAAGATGCCTTCTATGAGCGATTGGGGCGCGTTTATGAGAGCTGCTCCCGCCACGATGTCAAAATCGTGCTTGGCGACTTTAACGCCAGGGTGGGCAAAGAAGGTATCTTTGGCACTACTGTCGGTAAATTTAGCCTCCACGACGAAACATCCCCAAATGGGTTGAGGCTGATTGACTTCACCAAGGCCCGAAATATGATTATCTGTTGTACTAGATTCCAGCATAAGAAGATTCATGAAGCTACCTGGCTGTCTCCGGATCGAAAAACTACCAACCAGATCGATCATGTTGTGATAGATGGAAGACACATCTCCAGTGTTTTAGATGTGCGTGCGTTCCGAGGTCCTAACATCGACTCAAACACAAGGAAGGTTCGACGTCGTCACAACAGACAGCAGAACGATTTTCTACTCGGCTTGCACTCCTGGTCTCTGAGAGCACTCGTCAACAACTCGGTATAAGAGAACTGTGGGACGGCATTTCAAACTCCTTACGTACAGCTGCAACCGAAACCATTGGTTTTCGGAAAATGCAAAAGGACAGCTGGTATGACGAGGAGTGCCGTGTCGCAGCTGAGAGAAGGCAGACTGCCTACCTCGCAACGTTACGATCGACCACAACACGTGCGGGATGGGATAGATACCGAGAGTTGAAGAGAGAAGCGAGACGCATTTGCAGACAGAAAATGAAAGAGGACGAAATGCATGAATCCGAAGAGCTTGATAAGCTGGCCGACAGGGGTAATTCTCGAAAATTCTATAAAAAAATGCGGCGGCTTACAAAAGGTTTCAAGACCGGAACATACTCTTGTAGAACCTCCAACGGTGATCTAGTCACTGATGCCCAGAGCAAACTTAAATTATGGAGGGAACACTTCACCAGCCTGCTGAATGGCAGTGAACGCACAACACCAGGAGAAGGAGAACCCGATTCCCCAATCGATGACGATGGAGCAGACGTTCCATTACCCGACCATGAAGAAGTTCGAATAGCAATTGACAGTCTGAAGAACAACAAAGCGGCGGGGGCCGACGGATTGCCGGCCGAGCTATTCAAACACGGCGGCGAAGAACTGATAACGAGCATGCATCAGCTTCTTTGAAAAATATGGTCGGACGAAAGCATGCCCAACGATTTGAATTTAAGTGTGCTATGCCCGATCCATAAAAAAGGAGACCCCACAATCTGCGCCAATTACCGTGGGATTAGCCTCCTCAACATGGGCGTCCTGGTCGTGGTTCGTCGTCAACGCGTTCTCGACCATCTTTCAATAATTTGTACCAAGCGAAAACACTTGCTCGCGACAAATAGTTATCACCGAATGCCTTTTTTTAACAGATATTTGATTCCGTACACAAAATTGAATGGAACTTCTTTGTTGAATAATTTCACCCATCGTACAAATCCACAAGAGAGCATTGCATACTTCAGAAAAACAAGCATATACTAAAGTTAGTAAATATATAATAATACACATAGAGGTTAATAGTGGGTCGGACAATGAGCGTGGCATGGATCATTTTTACGTGAAATTCCAAATCCCTTTAGTGGTTCGACTTATTCGAAATGTGATTAAAAATATTTTGAAAATGCCTTCGAACAGTTCGGGCAGTTTGGGAAGAAATCTTACTTCAACCTTACTTACATTCGGTTTAACATCATTTATGTATGATAGCATCTTTATTTGCTTTGCAACGAGCATTAACAAAAAATCGAGCTACATACAATATGTCACAGACAATGATCTTTATCAGTCGATTATGAGTGAATAAAGTTATAGTATTTGACTGAATTTATTAAACCACTTAACAATAAATTTATATTTCGAATAGGCGAAGTCGGTTTCCATTTTCCTCTTGTTCCAATATAGTGTGCTGAAAATAATTTAATTTTTCCTTATAGTATACGATGCCTCAGATATGTGACATAGTACATGTATATGACTAAATGTAAAGTGACATAGGCACGATAAGGAGTCGCCTTGTCTGAAACCTCGTTTGGTATCGAACGGCTCGGAGAGGTCCTTCCCGATCTTGACAGAGCTTTTCGTGTTACTCAACGTCAGTTAACACAGCCGTATTAGTTTTGCGGGGATACCAAATTCAGACATCGCGGCATAAAGGCAGCTCCTTTTCGTGCTGTCGAAAGCAGCTTTGAAATCGACGAAGAGGTGGTGTGTGTCCATTCTCCTTTCACGTCTGGTCTAAAGCCACACTGATAAGGTCCAATCAGTTTGTTGACGGTGGGCTTTAATCTTTCACACAATACGCTCGATAGAACCTTATACGCGATGTTGAGGAGGCTAATCCCACGGTAGTTGGCGCAGATTGTGGGGTCTCCCTTTTTATGGATTGGGCAGAGCACACTTAAATTCAAATCGTTGGGCATGCTTTCGTCCGAGCATATTTTACAAAGAAGCTGATGCATGCTCCTTATCAGTTCTTCGCCGCCGTGTTTGAATAGCTCGGCCGGCAATCCGTCGGCCCCCGCCGCTTTGTTGTTCTTCAGGTGGGTAATTGCTAGTCTAACTTCTTTATGTTCGGGCAATGGAACGTCTGCTCCATCGTCATCGATTTGGGAATCGGGTTCACCTTCTCCTGGTGTTGTACGTTCACTGCCATTCAGCAGGCTGGTGAAGTGTTCCCTCCATAATTTAAGTTTGCTCTGGGCATCAGTGACTAGATAACTTTTGGGGGTTCTACAAGAGTATGTTCCGGTCTTGAAACCTTTTGTAAGCCGCCGCATTTTTTTTATAGAATTTTCGAGAATTACCCCTGTCGTCCAGCTTATCAAGCTCTTCGAACTCATGCATTTCGTCCTCTTTCATTTTCTGTCTGCAAATGCGTCTCGCTTCTCTCTTCAACTCTCGGTATCTATCCCATCCCGCACGTGTTGTGGTCGATCGTAACGTTGCGAGGTAGGCAGTCTGCCTTCTCTCAGCTGCGACACGGCACTCCTCGTCATACCAGCTGTCCTTTTGCATTTTTCGAAAACCAATGGTTTCGGTTGCAGCTGTAAGTAAGGAGTTTGAAATGCCGTCCCACAGTTCTCTTATACCGAGTTGTTGACGAGTGCTCTCAGAGACCAGGAGTGCAAGCCGAGTAGAAAATCGTTCTGCTGTCTGTTGTGACGACGTCGAACCTTCCTTGTGTTTGAGTCGATGTTAGGACCTCGGAACGCACGCACATCTAAAACACTGGAGATGTGTCTTCCGTCTATCACAACATGATCGATCTGGTTGGTAGTTTTTCGATCCGGAGACAGCCAGGTAGCTTCATGAATCTTCTTATGCTGGAATCTAGTACAACAGATAATCATATTTCGGGCCTTGGTGAAGTCAATCAGCCTCAACCCATTTGGGGATGTTTCGTCGTGGAGGCTAAATTTACCGACAGTAGTGCCAAAGATACCTTCTTTGCCCACCCTGGCGTTAAAGTCGCCAAGCACGATTTTGACATCGTGGCGGGGGCAGCTCTCATAAACGCGCCCCAATCGCTCATAGAAGGCATCTTTGGTCACATCGTCCTTCTCTTCCGTCGGGGCGTGGGCGCAGATCAGCGATATGTTGAAGAACCTCGCTTTGATGCGGATTGTGGCTAGACGTTCATTCACCGGAGTGAATGATAGTACTCGGCGACGGAGTCTCTCTCCCACCACGAAACCCACACCAAACTTGCGGAGGGGATGTCTCGCCTTCTCACTTTAGCTCGCCTTCAAACGAATGTTCTTAGGCTACCCAGAGGATACTTGGTCAAACGCCGGAAGTCGTGAGCTGCTTGAGCCATGTGTAAAAGAATCGTTTCTGGCCACTCCCAAGTGAATGGCGATCAGAGAACTTTCCTCACTTGCGTGAACTTCTACACAAGACTTCTTCCTCCACATAATTTAATTAGCAATTTAAAAACTGTTTACCTCTGAAGCTGTAAACACAAACAAGGCGCCAGATTTCAAGCGACATCTGTCAAACAATAGCAAAAATCTGTCATTTTTAACCAATGTTGCTCATTGAATTCAGCCAAATGCACGAAATTCTTACATTTACATGGGTCAAATGCGCAAATAAATGTAACTTAAGCCCGCTAATGCATATAAGCGCTGTCGTCTGTCAGAGCTATTAGCTTTGAGGTTTGAAATTTTAAAAATAATTTTTTTTTGTATTTTAATTATATTATAAACGTACTCTTTTGTTTGCAACTTTGCCAAAAATTCATTTTTTTTCAAATTCTTTGATCAGGTTGTACTTTTCTGTTAACCGATTCAATTTGACTTTTTGATTTTAAATGACTCCTCCGTCTGTTATGTTGACCAACGCGAGGAAACGATTTTGGGCGGTGCCTCCGGAAACCAGCTACCAATGGCTGAACTTCCAAATTTTTTTTTTATTATTATTATTATGTTCATTTGAATCATTCACAAAATTTCATTTATAATATGAAAAAAAACATAGTGAAAACAAGCAAATCCATGTACGCCCTTAAACGGAGGTATTTTAGAACTCTTTCCGAAAAGCGCATACAATACAACACTGGCCATTTGCTATTAACATTATAAACTTATTCGATTTTATAACGAGGGCTTCATTGCAAAATATTTCTGAGGATTTATGCACAAAAGTGATGAGCTTGAGTTTTTATTAAATGAGTTAAACAGACAAGGAACCATATTCTACTTTGTAACTAGCAGAACTTTGATTTTTCAGAAGGTTTTTTTTAGCATTTTATGAATTGGTATTTAAATTAATGGTTGATGCACAAAACAAATATGCGTTAATTCGGTTGATTTTAATACAAAATATATTTAGGCGATTGTAATCCATGCATAATAATATTGAATAAAGAATAGTAAAGGCATATGGGATATTGTGAAATTAAGGGTTCTGCTATAAAAATATAAGTATGACTTTCGAACATCGCTCAATACTAGTCGTTTTAATAGATGTATTCTATTCGTCAAGCGTTGGAGAGTATCCAATCGAACAAACTACATGAGCTCTTCGAACAAACAGGCAGCTCTTGTGGTGCCTAGTGTTGGTTTGCACCGTGTTGAAAAATGTCTTAGTAACAGATTAGTTTTATTTTGAATAAACTGTTCTAAGTGATTTTAAGTCTTAAGTTTTCAATAATCAAGAAAAAAGGAATTTGATGTCTTTTGAGCGATTCACAATCGCAAATGTGATGCAACATTCATATGTACATATTCAAAACAAGATTTGGTAGCATTGAACATAACGGCTGTACCACGGTAATAAGATATATTGAACTAATCAACTAATTTTGTCTAGTTTCTCGGTCATTACCCGCAAAATCACCTTTTTCCGGAAGTCTTCCTGAAGACCAGTGCAGTTAATTATACGATATTAAATTCTGTAAATGTACATTTTTATTTTATCTATGAAAAAAATTACCTCCTCAAAACATTTTCAAAGAACCGCATGTTTTCTGACCTACAAATGAATTTAACGCCTTTGTAGTGATCTTTCTGCTAGGCTATTTTACAAATTCTTAAAAAATATCTTGCGGCACTCAGAGCTAAAGTAGTTGTCTAAGTATACCGTCATCGTTATGATATTGTATCGGAGTAGCACGCTTAGAAGTGAAGCAATACCAGATGGGAGAGAAAATGATGTATGGTAACAGTGAACATTCTGCGTTCCGAGAAAATGCTTCAAGGACTACTGGCATTGATAATACAAAATATTGAAATTAATCAACGTATTTTGAGAACACCAGATGAAAACGTTTTAAAAGGGGTTTTGGTATAACATTGGATTTTACATTCTTAAAACAAAGGAAAGTCAAAGCAAGCCCTCAAAGTCCATTGTGCGATAATTACTGGTTTTCCCAAGGCGGGTCTGTCATAATGATGCGCCTTAACGAATTATGTTGCATAACAGCAAAAACGCGTAAACAATATGGTGTACTTACTTATGTACACAATGTACGTACATGTGTGAAAAGTTTCCAGTGTGTGATAATTGTGAAATTGTCCTAAGCGGATTGTGGTATGAACTGTAAATAGAACTTTAAAATAATAGGCAACAGCCTGCACTGTGGAAGGAAGAAGACAGCATACCATCTGGTAGCATGTAAGAGATATACATACATACATATGCAGATATGTGTTGAGATAATCCGTATACTAGGGACCATATGGATTTCCACCAAAAAATTCCGATAGTATAATGTCGCAGTTGGTGGGTATTCTCTCTGAATTTGCAGATAAATAAGTTTTGGTTCAATAAAGCACTATATACTTTCGTGTCCACATGTATTGTTTTGTTAGATAGACCCAATTTTTTAGAGTTTTTGTTTACGATACACATTTTTGTAGATAACGATATAAATAAGAAATTTAGACAGCATTAATAATAATACACTTAAGAGGACTAGAAATCAAAGATGCGCGTTAGTTAAATTAGTTCTGGCCGTTTTTTCGATTGCTTGCTTCAATCTCATCAGTTGTTGACAGTAAAATGTAGAATCAATCTTTCAACCAGGCTAGAGCAGCTCATAGTGGATGATTCGTTTCCAATCTCACCAAACACTCAGCATAATCTTTCGAGACGTCAATCCTAGCTTTGCGACTATTTGTTGAGCCTTACTACGCTTGGACCATAATCTTTTTCGCACACTATTGTCGTATTTAATCCACTTTTTGTCTTCCATTCGCTTCAGAAACGGCTCGATTTCATTTCGTTTCAGCAAAAAATCACAGATGTTAGTTCGGTCCATTACATTTTCCATAGACAATTCTTGTGGTACCCAAATATCGAGCTTCTTTTTGTGGACAACCTTTTTTAAATGGTTCAAAACCGTTTGATGATGAATGTTAAGTTCTTTAGCGATGCCATGGCTGCTTATGTGACGGTCCTGGTAAATTTTTTCAATAATTTATTCGACTTCTTCAACGATAGATCGACCAGAGCGAGGTGAGTCTTTCCAGAATAGAAGCGAGCGAACAATTGATGTGCTACACGAACTGATACGGCAACGTCTCCGTAAACTACACAAATTTCATTGGTGGTTTGCGTGGCATTCTTCCCTTTTTTATACCAAAACTTCAAAATATAGCGAAATTTCTTCGTTATTTTCACTCATTTAACTCGCTGTAACTTTTTTCCAACTTCCCCGAATTTAATATTCTTTGGTAAATGAAGCTTTAAATCTCACCTTTCCAACACTATATGGTATGACACAATGTGATAGGTAGCACCGGAGATGTCGACTGCAATGACATCTATTGACTATTGACGAAAAGACTTTTTCAACTGCCCTATATATGTATGTACATACATATGGTGGTACTTGCTTACTACCGATAACCACATTAATTTCAAACTCTCCAAGGCAATAGAAAAAACAAAATTGAGGAAACATCCAAAATGAGTAAAAGTAATATGTATGTATACTTGTTTATCAAAGAGTAACGCAATCATATTTCTAAATTAAGCGCCAAACCAAACACTTCTGTTTGCCAATTGATACCTTGCAATTTAATTAAGACTTGAAGTGATACAAAGAAGAAGAAAAAGTTCATTACTTTCCTCTTTCATTTACTTGTTTTTATTTCGAATATTTTCACTTTCTTCTTGCACAAGCCTGTTTGCGTATTGCCAAGTTTCCACGAAGCTTCCACCGGTTTCCTTGATTGATGGTACTTCAATAGGGCAATAGAAAAAGTATCGGTAAAATGATTGAACACAAGTGAATGAATGTAAAATGTTTCTTTTTAAGCATGTTTCAAGTACATTTTTGATTATATTTCATACTTGTAATTTCGCTAGATCTGATTTTCGTCTTTGACCACAAGTTGGTTGCCTATAATAGCAACAATGTCATTTACACAAGTGTATTTGAATACATTTACTATAGTAGAATTTCAACTAAGCAAATAACTGGGTACTCTTGTATCCATTTTAAATTACAGTTTGATAGTACTGATAGATAGCTCACTCTCCTCGGTTAAGGCCTGCTGAAAATATTTTTTCTACCTACTGACAGCGCTTATGGTAAAGTCTTGCGATATAATGTCAGTTCGATTTGCAACAATCTAGCGTTTTTCGGCCAACTAATTCTACATATCTTTACTTTAAGTATTTACAATAAATATTATAATAAAATTATTGAAAATATTCTTCTAAATAGAAACTAGCCAGCTAATCAAGCTTTAAAAAAAACAAGGAAAAACGTTAACTTTGGCTGTTCTGAAGCCATAATACTCTTTACGGGTGCATTTTAATAGCATAAAATGGTGTCTTAATTTCAAGCGGCTAATTTATATGGCAGCTATTTGCTATAGTAGACTGATCTGAACAACATATTTGGATATTGTAGTGATGTCTTGGTAATGATCTTTGAAGAGGTTCGTGAAAATGCTTTTTCATATAAAAAGTCCTCTATACAAGGTCTAGAGTTCGAGCAGTCAGTTTTTATGAAAGCTATGTGCTATAGCTATCCCATCTAAACAACTTCTACTGAGATTGGAGTGATATATTTGATACTAATCTGAGCCGATTTTTCACGTAAAAAAGTTTCCCTTGCAAGGGCTAAAGTTACATTGATCAGTTCGAATGGTAGCTAAATGTATAATATGTATTATTTGTCAGATCGTAGGATCCTAATATTTTTAAAATCTATTTTTTACTTTCATTTTACAAATCAGGATAAAAATGTCAGGATAAAACTTTGCACATTCGGTGTGTGCCAACTTATGACTAAAAAATGCGTAATTGGAACAAAAATTCAGGCTCCTAGGGACTGAATATGGGGAGCCTCTGCTCATAGTTGATTTTTTTTTTAATATCGGTCAATGTGTGAGATTTTTAATTGAAAGTAAAGTGATTTTCGGGTCAATACTTCCCTTACTTAATAGAATGAATAAAACCGGGTGAAAACTCGCCTTAAACCCCATCTAACTAACAAGCCTTATGAACTTGTAGGTACTTCCCAGGTCTTTTACTTCTTCTTATACAAAAATGTTTAAAGATCATTTTTTGGAGTATTGAAAATTTAAAAAATCACCACATAAAAATGTTTCAAACTGTGTCGAAATAAATATATTAATGTCCCATATTTTGCCTAAAAACACAAAAACAAATTTTTTGCACGAAAAAAAATTTGTGAAAGTAAAATTTGGATAGACTAATTTCAATATATGTGACCTGGTCTACGAAAAGGGGGCTTAGGTGTCAAAAAAAAGGAGAACAATTAATGAGATAACGAGAAACTGACGATTATTTTTAACAGCTTTTCCCAGAAAACTAGTTTTCGCACGTTGGCCCCCTTTTCGTAGACCAGGTCACATATAGTATATTATGAGTAATATTTCCTTGCTATGATTGACTCCATGATATGTACATATCAGTCATTATCTTAATGAAACATAATAACCATATTATCCTAAACTATACTTTAGCAAATTGTGTTTCAAATATGCTTACAAGATTTCGACCAAGTCCATATTTGAAGTTGATATGAATCACAATCTTTAGCTCAAATAAAAATGTTTTTTTAATAAAAAAAGTAGATTTGTTTTAAAAACAAATTTGTGCCTAAAAATTTTCGGAAGATACGATTGATGATTTGAAAATATATATTTTTCCAATGGAGATAATATGATTCCTAAGTATCATATCGGCCATTTATAATATGTTCATTGTACTCACTAATGTTTACAATTTCATCTTCGAAATATATACACCAGAACAACGTTTTCAAATTATTCAATTTTACTATCAAAATAATCATCGTAATAATCGTTCACCTGTGCTCGCTATTCGTCGGATTGATGAAAATTTCGTGCGTATATTTTCTTTAGATAATGTTCAAGTGATAATAGGACGAAGAGCTGTTCGAAATAATGAAAATATTGCTGTGTTGCTGAAGCTCATTTGTCGATTCCAAAACATTCTCAAGAATTGGAAAGGGCTTTAACCACAACCTGGTTTATTTTGGAAAAAAGAATTGGGCTTGCATGCGCATAAAATTGTTCTCACTCAAGAACTGAAGCCATTGGACCACCGTAAACGTCGTGGATTTGCTAATTTTACCTTAGAACAACTTGAAAACAATAACTATTAACTATTAAGACAAAAATTTTCCAGTTTGTTGTGGTTTTAGATCTGGTGGAATCGTCGGTTCGTAATTCTTTCGAAATTAAGCTGCTGACACCGTTACTGTCAATGGTGAGTGTAAAGCGTAATTGGAAGAAGTTGACCTTGACAACATCTGTTTATAACAAGATGGGGCTACTTGCCACACAGCATGTGCAACAATTGAATTTTTGCGAGAAAAGTTATGAGATTCGATTATTTTGAGAAATTGTGACATTGAAAGGCCTCCAAGAAGTTGTGATTTAACACCATTAAACTACTTCTTTCGGGCTTACTTTAAGTCATTTGTATTCAGCAGTAAACCAAGCTTTGGAAGTCAATATTGAACGTGCTATTCATTGATCCTTGATTTAGTGGGAAAAGTACTCGGAAATTGGGTTCATCGAATTCGTTTTTGAAAAGAACTTGTGGAAACCATTTGAATGATGGCATATTCGGAACTTTATGGTTTCGATTGAACTTCACACTAAATAACGAACATTTGAATTTCCTTGACAATGAGTGTTTTTTAAAGAAATCATAATTCTTTAATTGAAAAGCTCGTTACTTCAATCGGTATAGGGGACGGAATTTTGTTCAAACGACCACAAATGAGCTCGGTTCGAATTAACGAATTGAAAAGGATAAAACAAATTTCATCTAAGTGGTGCTTCCAGCATTTTCTCACTTAAAGGCTCACAAAGAAACATTGAAGGTATTTGAGTTAAATTGTGGTAAGGGTTTGAGTCAAGCCTGGACCAATACTTGCAATAGAGGCGAGCGATTTTTTAAATATAGCTAAAGCATAGAAACTTCAGTATATATTTCTATAGTAGTGTAAACTACACAGTTAGTTATATTATAAATCAACCTTAGGTCCACATTTTACTCCTCTAATAGCTTCATATAAAATACCGCCTAGTAGTGATTCATGCAAAAAGTCTTTTTCTCTCATAATCAAATTACTTATTTCGCTGTATGTAGTATTTTGCCAACTTTTATTGCTGGCATTTTGGTTAGCATCGCTGGTGGTGGTGGCTGGCAGAGGGACCCAGGAGAGATGTTGCTAAGTATGGTGGTGGTGGTTGGTGGCAACTGGTCCTTGTGTGGGTGTGCATACTGACCGCAGACAAGGACTTCGGCGCAACAACGGCAATTGAAATTTATGTATAGCTGCACCACAAGCATAACGGTAACAAGTGCGCCATGACTGTGGCAGAAACGATAAAATGGCATGAAAGTCATTGTCACGGTAAATGATTTAATTTTCTAGGCGCATCTTGTCATTTGAAGTCGTTAAGTTATTTGCTTTGTTCCTGACTTTCAGTTTTATTTATTTTCATTCTTTTTCATTCAGTCTTGCATTTATGCGGATGTTGACGTTGTCGCTGTTGTTTGTTATTTATCTATTTTAATTTTTTATTCTCTGCTGCCGACAGCCATTTCATTATTGTCATTGTGCAAGTTTTCCCCCCGGTTACAATTGCTGTTGCCATTTTAATCCTTATTGCTGTTTGTTATTTGTTATTTCTCAAAGCGTATCATAGCTAACAAGGCTAACAACAGTTAGCGGAAACCACAACAGCAGCAGAAAAGCAAACTGTGGTGTAGGCAAGTGGCGTAGAATTACTGGAGAGGTTGCGAAAAAACATGTGAATGGAGTTAGAGCTATAAACGCCACTCGAGTCCACCCTTGAAATCTTAATAGCGAATGTTAACCAATTAGTTTATAAGGTACGTGGAATAAAACTGCTTCAATTTTAATTTTAATTACAAGTCTGAAAAAAGAATCTCAGTCGAACACTGATTGAATGTTAAACAGATTTATCTAATGCAGTAAAAGTTGCTTTGTCAAAAAAAAATTGCTTAACATATTGCAGTAGATTACGATCACCACATTTAAGTTGCCGAAAAACCAATTAATTGGTACCACTCTTGCATGGAATGTGCTCAAATTTAATATCTTGTGAAACTTAAGCAACTATTTATGATTTGGTTTACACCATAATGATTGTGATCTTCAAATATAACTGGTAGTGGTAAAAGAAAAAATTGATTGTTGAAAACCATTAAATTTTGCTTTCAAAAATTTGTTCCAGCTTATTTATGTATATAGAAATGATTTCAAAGCGGCTGCCGTACACTAATGGAGTAAGAGCATATCAGCTCAGATCTACTTCTCGGCTCAAAATTCAATTAGTTCTGAAAGCAAGGAAATTTAACGTGATGTTCAATTAATTCTGTCGTTGCAAAATAATTACCATATAACACATTTGACATTGTTTAGGTAAAATGGATTCGTATTTTTTAGCTTTAACCGTGTAAGAATTGAAGCCGAACGATATTCAACCGCGCCGCAGGATCAGTGGGCTCAAAACGAAATGGTCACCAATCACGATTTTCTCAGGAAAATGTTGTTGAGTGAAGATAATCCACAAACCATTGTTGAGACGCCGTTACATCAAGATGTTATTGCTAACTGTGCTCTATAAGCAGAGCGAATCATTGATTAATTTTTATTCAAAGAAAAGGCCATGAGACAGTCAATGAGAAACGCTAAAGACTCATGATTAATGACCTTTTTGTGCTTGAATTGGAGGATGTTGGTGAGGACGACTTTGAATTCCAACAAGACGGCGCTACATGTCATACAGCCAACGAAACAATCAATCTATTGAAGAAAAGTTTTGGTGAGCGCGTTTTCTCGCCTCTTACTTGTATGGAGTGGTTCATTTGACACCGCTGGAATATTATTGTGAATTGTGCAGAGAACTATAGGCGCATCATTGTCTACATAAGAGCCTTTTTCTTTATTATAAAGTTTACTTCTAGACCTTAACTTGAATGAATGCATATTATTTCTTTTTGAAACCCAGTTGTTTAAAAGAATTAATATTTAATTAGTTATTAGGGATGCTAGCAGCCGGACTAAGGCGCATAGGTTTTTTTTCAACAGAATTCAAAACTCGCAAATGATTAAAAGAGCGGATTGCAAGTGACTACTTAGCCAGTCTACTTAACGCATGGAGTCTATTATGTTCCAAAGTTAATTCGAAACCCTACTAAAAGTTTAAGGTATGCTTCCGTAAGCATTTAGGTTAAAAGTTTCGAAGTATTATTTGCAAAGCCATATAAATAGAGCGACGAGGAGTTTTGTTCTAGGGAAAGCTAGTGTGCTACAAATTTTTATACTCTCGCAACAAAGTTGCTAATGAGAGTATTATAGTTTTGTTCACATAACGGTTGTTTGTAAGTCCTAAAACTAAAAGAGTCAGATATAGGGTTATATATACCAAAGTGATCAGGGTGACGAGTAGAGTTGAAATCCGGATGTCTGTCTCTCCGTCCGTCCGTCTGTCCGTCCGTCCGTGCAAGCTGTAACTTGAGTAAAAATTGAGATATCATGATGAAACTTGGTACACGTATTTCTTGGCTTCATAAGAAGGTTAAGTTCGAAGATGGGCAAAATCGGCCTACTGCCACGCCCACAAAATGGCGAAAACCGAAAACATTTAAAGTGTCATAAAGATATTAAAGTGAAATTTGGCACAAAGGATCGCATTAGGGAGGGGCATATTTGGACGTAATTTTTTTGGAAAAGTGGGCGTAGCCCCGCCCCCTACTAAGTTTTTTATACATATCTCGGAAACTACTATAGCTATGTCAACCAAACTTTATAGAGTCGTTTCCTTCAGACATTTCCATATACAGTTCAAAAATGGAAGAAATCGGATAAACAACCCACGCCCACCTCCCATACAAAGGTTATGTTGAAAATCACTAAAAGTGCGTTAACCGACTAACCAAAAACGTCAGAAACACTAAATTTTACGGAAGAAATGGCAAAAGAAAGCTGCACCCAGACTTTTTTAAAAATTGAAAATGGGCGTGGCGTCGCCCACTTATGGACCAAAAACCATATCTCAGGAACTACTAGACCGATTTCAATGAAATTCGGTATATAATATTTTCTTAACACCCTGATGACATGTACGAAATATGGGTGAAATCGGTTCACAACCACGCCTTCTTCCAATATAACGCTATTTTGAATTCCATCTGATGCCTTTTCTGTATAATACGAGTATATACATACATACAATGATGATAGCGGAATAAAACTTTACACAAATACGGTATTTGAAAAATATGTAAATGACGGATAATGAAATCTCGATCATCACTTTATGATGCGAGAGTATAAAATGTTCGGTGATACCCGAACTGAGCCCTTCCTTACTTGTTTTAATTTAAATCTCAGAAAATATGTATGTAATCAAAATTTCAGCTGAATCAATTTAAAGTGCCAAAGTAAATTAGCTGTTGTCAAAATATATGGGTATGGGTTATTTTCTTGACTAGCATTCCAACCTTTAAATTCATAATATATTGGGTGTTAGCCATACCGTCTACCTTGGAACAATCAGAAATTATATATTATGTTTTTCACATTAGCAAATACAAACATCGAATAAAAGTAATAACAGACTTTAAATTCAGGCTGGTAAGCGGACAGTTTAATCTAGTGAAATATAAATAAATTTAACTAGGAAGACTAAACTAATCCAAATAAATATATATGTACTATATATATTGGGAATGCTGCTGATGAAAATTCGTATACCAATATTGAAGTATTCTTACCTCTATTTCCTTGAGAATCAGCTGGATGTCCCTAACACTATTTTAATCGTACTATATTAGAAAATTGCATAACTGGAGATAACTAGCATGCCAAAGCGGACAGGAAGAAAAAATGGAGCTACTGAAAAATCAACGGCATAACATGGCAATAATTAACGCCACAAGAAAGACAAATTTTTTGCAATTATCCTGCTAGTACAACAACAAAAGCGGAAATGTCGCAATAAAAGAGAAGCACACAGTGAGATGGAAAAAATGAGACAAGCTTCTGATTGCCACGCACACCAACGGTGGTCAAGCTAAAAGCGAAACGGTGGAAGAAGAGGGAAATGAGCGAAACGGGGGGAATGAGGTGAATGGCAAACGACGACCTTATCGCAGCACTTAATGTTCGGTAATTAAGTTGATGGTTCCATATTTACATTATATTTCCTTTTTGCCTAGCTTGTTTTAGACTTTTTTCTTTTGGGTTTTGTCTCTCTTTTGTTTTTTTTTTTTTTGTTTTTGCTATTTTATGCCATCGGTACAAAGTTTTGCTCGCATTTAGGGTCAAAGGCAAGTGTCTGGTGCGTTAATAGTATGCGGGGCTAGGAGGAAATCTCTTCCTTCACTATTACTATTGTTGGCATTTGACGCGCCGCATTTTTTCCTTTTTTCATTTCCTGCCATTTCTTTCTTTTTTCCTTGTTGTTGTGCTTATTTTGTATTTACACTGCTGTCTTTATAACTTTCATACATTTCTTATTTCTTTTAATTTCTTTTGTGTATTTTTTTGTTTGCGCTCGCTGCTTTTGTCAAAAGTTATTAAGTTGCATAAAACGGCGAATTACAAAACGCTTTTAATGGTGGAGGAGAACACGTAACGGCGACGGAGGCGACGACGACGGAAGCCACGGTGGACGCACAAAAGAGCAGCAGCACCTTGCATAATATGAGAATTTACTTGGTAAGCAAAATGAAGAGGAAAATGAGCATACCGGTGGGGAAATGGCTACAACAACATAACGCAAACAAATGCAAAACAGCTACAATATGAACAACAAATCATACAGAAGATCAAATGGAGTGAAAGGAGATTGTGAGTCTTTGGCGCTCAACAATGTTACAACAAGCGAAAGTAGATTAAAGTCGTAATTTTTATTCCTAAAATGTTTTTATTGCACGGTGATTGCCGTGTTGACTCTGGTTGGTGGGTTTGAGATTTTATTTTGAAGCGGGGTTGGTTTTATATTTGCGTGTGTGAAAGTTTAGATTTTTTTTAAAGCTTTCCTGCAAAACTCAACCAGTTGCTATGCGTGCAGTATGAACTTTATGGATACATACATACGTATATGCGTTGAGTCGTCGTCGACAGGTGCGAAGGTCTTCCATCTTGGAAACACACGCACACACCCAAATGGACCGCTAAGTTGTTGCACGCACAGTTCGCAGTCTGTGGGGACCCTTATCACTTTCGGAGGCCATTAAAAAGAAGAGTTATTGCAGCTGGAGCATTCACTTAGCTATCTGCACAAGCTTTTTATTACACATGATTTTACAATTCCTTTTTTTCTAGATTATTACACTTGGGTTTCCCCATGGAATACTTCATTATCCGCTGACTTTTAATATCATATCGTTATATAGCCAAAATAACTCAATCTAATGTACTTTTTATTCCAAAATTTAGCTGTGCATAAAAAGTTTTTAATCACCATTTTTTTTTTTTTTTGCCTTTTGTTGTTGCATAATTTTATCATATGTCTCTCTTAGGGGGGCGATGAGCGGTAGCATCTTTATTGCAGCATTAAAAGTTTGCAACTGCCTTTAAGCGTGCATTTTAATTAAGCATTTCTTATTAAGTAGCAGCGCATTAAATTGGTATAGATTATGTAATACGCATTAAAAAGCTACATCAAAAGTCATTAAAATATTTTTACCAGCGTGTGCAACAGCCATTGCTAGGAGTGGAATTTCACTCAATAACAAATCTTCAATGCAAAACTTTACCAACGGATACTAAGCAAATATATTATATTTAAGGTAATCACAATTGTTTGTGAGAATGGTTTATGCATTAATTATGTGTTATAAAGTTGTATAGTTACTTAAAGAAATCGTCTGATTGATCTTGATTTATTGCTTGAAACTCCAACCATTAGCCATTATTCTACTGCAGCCTATCATCATTAGATAACTGTAACCAACACTGATTTGTTAAGGGGGTTTCTTCCTTAAGATATCAATTTCAATGATTTGCTTAAGTAGGTTTCCACCCTATGAGATCAAAAACAATGCTTTTAATTTTTTTCTTTTGCATACTCAGATTTATGTTTCAGGAATACGCTCTTAATATTTGAGTTGAAATCTGTTAAATTACGAAGATTATCGGCCGTTTGATGCAACGGTGTCAAGGGCGCTGTTCCGCCGCGATCTGAGTAAAGACATTTTTCTAAAAACCACGACTTTCGATTTGGTGGAAGTCCTAGCTCAAAAATTGGGCAATCGCAATGAAATTTTATACTCATGGTCATCGGGGTACATACATACGTGGTATCAGACTTTGTCAAAAATATTGAAAATTGAAGCTTTAAACTCCTGGAACACGGAGTATATTTTTTTACTGGGTATACCTAATTGGTCGGAATCGGACTACTTTGAAACCCTGGAAGACATTCTGAAGTCACCCTAAGCGATACATTTTTAAGACAAGCATGAAACAGAAATCTCAAAGCCTTAGTGCCAGATTTACTAGAGACATAACATTTGTAGAATTCAAATATTGCAATGAAATATCCCCAAAACCTCTTAATCATATTCATGCCTGTCAAAGAATTTGTACACACTGTAATTTCTTATCGCCGAAAAGAACTCAAGAACAATAAACTATTTTCAGTATGAATGCTAGTTTACAGTGTATAAATATTTCTGAATTATCGGTTGTGTTGAGGATATATTATATGGTTGTCCGATATGGCCGATTCCGACAAATGAGTAAGAGAATATATTGATGCATCTTCTTCTTCTTCTAAAATTTATTCGGATATCTCAAAAACCGACGAATACATTTTTTATAATCCCTCAAAAACAAGAAAACGTCACTTTAAAAATCGCTGGTTTGAAACCTATTTTAAACTCAAAGCCGCATGAGCAAAGTTGTTCAGTTGCTTCAACTGTATTTTTCCCCTTCAAAATGCATTATTTGTTGAACTCGGGAAATTCCTTTTGATCCATTTTATTCACAATAACAAAAGTTGGTTCACTCGAAATTATATACATAATTTACAAACTAATGATCCGAGAGCTGTCAAATTTATACACGCGCTTTTTGAAGGTTAGTGCTAATCTGAAAACATATGGATAAATGTAATTTTTGTAGCGATAGCTATAAGTCAGGCCGGGGCACCTTTTAATTGACCTTTTATCTATCGCACTTAGTTTTATGTGATGGAAGCAACCAGTGGTGACAAAATCGCAACTGATTCAACCAACTTAATTAACTCAAATGAGATATGTACATTTATGTATATACTCACTCAACAAAGAGAATAAATAATATTATGTATATTAGATTTACAAGTATGAGAAAAAAGCAATAAAATACACTAGTACAAAGTCATTATATTAAGGATGCGTGGTCTACAGTTAAAATTTCTCAAGATATTAACCGATATATGCGGTATAAAGTCAACTGGAAGTACCGAAAAACTTTATATTAGTTTATGGCTACTCGGTGATTACCTCGAATTTACCCATCTTTGACACAGGGCGTGATATTATCAGAAAAAGATTATCTCCGTATTTCACAGAATGATCCATATTTTTGGTAAAAAGTCTGTCATAGACACATTATATTCTTTATCAGTGGGCTTGCAAAGCTATTTGCCAATTTCAACATTTTTAGTCGTGAGAGTCGTTTTATTTCGATAAATAAATAAAATATATAAATTTGGTTAAGACTGGTTGAGTTGCTCCTGAGACATGTATATGATTTCAACTAAACATGCCAGGCTTATTGTCTAATTTCGATACCGGCTTCTATGAGGCTCTTGTGTGTAATGTGATACATGAAATTTATTGTTTCTAATGTATTTAGGCAATTCTTTATAACACCTGTATGTAGTACACGTAGTATTGGGCAGGATCACACCTATTTTATAGAAGTTTTTAAACTACAAAAGGAGACTCCTGCAATTTGCTGAACAAAATTACAATTTTGTATCATATTTTTGGCTTAGTAATTGCACTTTATAGCTACTCTGTAGCAACATGTTGCAAGAGTACTAAAAAAAATTAAATGGCTTTGAGGGTATCCCCTTATAAATAAAACTACTGTAAACTAATATAAATGTTGTTTTTTGTTGTTTTCCATTGTAAAGTTCTAATGTTCTACTTGTACAACTTCTGAAAGTTTAATAGAAAAATAGTAAATATTTTTAGGAAAAAATATTAATATGGTAAAATAGCCAGAGAGAAACCAAAAGCAAATAAAGGTGCTGTAGTGCAAATAGCACAGGTATAAACGTATAACGAAGTTCTTGGAATAACTCCAACTAAACGTGGAAGCAATAGCAAAATATTGGTAATGCATAAAGTACAAATAGCGAAGGAAGAATACTGATTTTATTTATTTTTACAGTAACACATGCAAACAATGGGACCAATTTCGGAATAAGAACAAAATGGAAATATCAAATCAAAACGAAAGTAAAAGTCTGATAGCACCACCGAATTACGAAACAATTGTATATTTTTTTCAAAATAAATACATTTTTAAGCTTATATTTTGTACATATTTCTCGACTTACTATATAAATCTACACTTTTTTCTTTGACAAAGTGTACCTCCTGTTTGTAAATACTTGATTATGTTGGAGATATACGTGTACAAATTTCAGATTGTTATCTCCAAAACTCAAAACTTTTTCTTCCATGGCACTTACAGCGTGATCCGGTATGGGCCGAGCACACAAAACTTCGAAAGTTCTCTCTACTTTTCTCACCTCTCGTAAGTGGTACGTCCCAAGTGCAGACAGGCCATTGCATTTATGGGGTTTTGGCCTAACCAGCGCATTCGTTAAATTTTTAAGCACTTAACTATATCCATGTCGCCGTTGAGCTCATACAATTCGTGGTTCCATCTTCTTCGATAGTCAAAGATTATGCGAATGGCTAGAAAGACCTTGCGGAGAACAGTTCTCTCGAATGTTCCAACTGCATCTTCATTTCGGTTCATCATCGTTGATGATTACGTGTCATATAATAGAACGGGAATGATGAGAGACTTATAAGGCGTAATTTTTGTTCGGCAAGAGAGGGAATTGGTTCTCAATTGGTTCGATCATAAAGTAGCACCTGTTGACAAGAGCAATTTTGTGTTTGTTCTCCAGGCATAGATGGTTGGTGCAATATTTGCTGGTTCCAAGACATACAAAGCCCTTCACTTTTTCAGATTTGTAGCTGCCAAAAGTGACGTAGCTCCCAAAGACACGAGGAATCTTTGTGTGTCGCCTTCAGAAGCTTTGTGTTTACCTCCTACTACACTAGGTCCAACCTCTTCCGCTTCCTTTTATACCCTGAACAGGATATTTTAGGTTTGCCATCAAATTTGTAACACCCAGAAGGAAGCATCGGAGACCCTATAAAGTACATAAGTACTATATAAATGATCAGTATGTTGAGCTGAGTCGATTTACCTATGTCCGTCTGTCTGTCTGTCCGTCTGTACATACACTAACTAGTCTCTCAGTTTTTCAGATATCGTTTTAAGATTTTGTAAACGCCATTTTCTCTTCAAGAAGCTGCTCATTGGATTCATTTGAAAACCTAGATTTAACTAGCTCTATTTAGCTAAGATGACATCGACTTTGCCAAATGAATATATATGTAGGTAGTATTTGGTTATCATCAATTTAATTGTGGCATGAAAAATATAGTTCGATAATTTAATATGTTTAAGTAAATTAAAGGACTTGTTCGGTTTCTTGGAGTAAGTATTTGGAATTTTGTGTTTGCTATATACCATAATTTGTTCGAACAACTGTGTATTAGCTTATATCGGTACATGTGGTTTGGGAAATGCTAAAGCATAATAACATTAGCCAAAGTAATGCAGCAATAAAGCAAAATCTGAAAACAATTTCTCAGTAATACTCACACGAGTGGTGGTGGGGGTGGTGATAGCGCCAACAGAAGCACTTCCGTCAACAGCAACCTCTGGATGCTGGCTGCTGACTGGTATTTATTTCCAAGGCAATCGCCCCACTCTAGCTGCCTGCTGCGCACATGCTACTCCGCCTGTTTTATGCACGTTGCTATGGTGTACAGGTAAGCTTATGCGCCTAGCTATATATTTGTGTGTGGCAGCGTGCATTATAGTGTATGCATATATTTACAGCAACATTCAGCCGCAAGCTAATGATGTGAAACTCTTCAACTTCTTTCAGCTACACTTGCTGGTTGGTAATAGAAAATTGTATTATAATGCCATTGCAATCGATTTATATGCCCGGTAACAAGCAACAACACCCAGACACAAACAAGAGTAGGTTAGCTGAAAGTGTGGCGAGCAGAAAACAAGTAATGTGCATATTTATCCCTACAAACATTTTCATCCATTATAGTTTTGATAAGTGCAGATATTTTTGTTTTGTTTTTCCTGCTTCGCATTTTATGAGCATTTTTCATGCTACAGCAACTTACAAGAGTTTTCTTTTCTATTATTTCCATTTACCGTTTATAAATAGGAGTGTGTGTGCATGTTTTTGAGTTATATAGTTATTTTTATGATCCATAATAAGATTTCTTAGCAGAACAATAGAGTAGTGTTTAACTAATCAACTACAGTTGCAAAGTTCGCAGCGTACATCTTGTACTATGCTCTTTGTTCTATGTGCTTAGTCCTACGTAGTACATAACATATATTACCATATAATAACAGTCTTTGTTGTACCATGCACTATGTTAAACTATGTATTTTGTTGTGCTATGTACTATGATTTAATATGTTTTATGTTGTAATGTGTTAATTTTTGTACTATTTTTTATTCTGTAGACACAGTGTTGTATGTATATTCCATCTTTTTCTAGCATAGAAGTCCTACTGCTCCGTGGCAGTAAAAATAAAAAAAGCTTTACTTGCATACAACTTTAGTCAAATCATATGGAAACTTCTCCCTGTACTTAATTACGAAATGCATTATATCATAATTCCATAGAAGTAAAGTTAGCGCATAGCTTGTTTACCAATAATTTCTGTTTCGCAACATGCATAATATTCTCGGAACATTCCTTCTTTGTTATAATTGGGTTTCTTTAATACTGATTGCAGTAACAACACATAGTCGTCTTATACCATACATACTCTAAAGATAAGCATATACCCTACAAAAAATGCGACAAGCCCAGAATTAGTCCAGTATTGGTCGCAAAAGAACATATGACTAACAGCATATCTGATCCTTTTATGTAGAACGAAATATGATAATATTTTGTACCCGAAAGAATAAAAAACAAGAAAAAACGTTAACTTCGGTTGCACCGAAGCTAAATACCCTTCACAGGTGCATTTCTGTTAGTAACTACTATGTGTTCAGTTTGTATGGAAGCTATATGCTATAGTAATCTGTTCTAAACAAGTTTTTTAGAGATTAAATTGTTGCCTTAGAAAATAACATATACCAAATTTCGTGAATATATCTTGTCAAATCTGAAAGTTGTCCATACAAGAACTTGATTCCGATCGTTCAGTTTGTATGGCAGCTATATGTTATAGAGGTCCGATATCGGCCGTTCCGACAAATGAGCAGCTTCTTGAAGCGAAAAATATTGAGCTCATTTTTGACACAAAGACATACCATTTTCAGAAAAAGACTATACCTGAATTTCAATTACATATATTAGATTTGTCGCAAAAGTCAACAATAAGTTTTAGGGTTCAAATATTCGGTACCTAGGGACTGGAACAGTTTTTCTTGGATTTAAACAGTCTATGATCATTTTATTCTTCTTCTTCTTTCCTAGCGTAGATAAATCATACGCGATTATAGCCGAGTTAACACCAGCGGTGCCTCGAGTTAACACCTCGTTCATTACCAGATCCATTTGTTTCGCTTCCTTATCCATTCTGGAGAGAGCAGAACTAGCGGCGCGGGTGTTGAGGCCGATGATATTAATATAATCGGCATACCCCAGCAGCTGTATACTTCTATAGAAGATGACCTTCACCATTTAGTTCTGCAGCTCGAATTATTTTCTCCCAGAGTAGATTGAAATATACACACGAAATGAAGTCGCCTTGTCCGAAACCTCTTATAAAACAAAACATAAACCAAGCAAGTTTTCATGCTGTCAAAAGCAGCATTAAAATCGAAGAAGGAGTAGTGTGTGTCGATTCTCTTTTCAAGGGTATTTTTCAAGAATTGGTGCATGGTTAAAATCTGGTTAGTTGTTGATTTTCCATTCCTAAGGCCACACAGATAAGGTCCAATCAGTTTGTTGACGGTGGGCTTTAACCTTTCACACAATACGCTCGATAAAACCTTAAAGCCATGTTAAGGAGGCTTATCACACGGTAGTTGGCGCTGATTGTGGGGTCTCTCCTTTTATGGATTGGGTAGAGCACACTTAAATTCTAATCGTCGGCCATGCTTTTGTCCGACCATATTCTACAAAGAAGCTGATGCATGCTCCTTATCAGTTCTTCGCCGCTGTATTTGAATAGCTCGGCCGGCAATCCACCGCTTCGTTGTTATTCAGACGGGTAATTTCTATTCGAACTTCTTCAAGCTCTGCATACTCAGGTATTTTGGTCTATCTCTCTCTCTTTTGTCAGCAAGTGCGTTTCACTTCCCTTTTCAACTCTCGATATCTATCCCATCCCGCACGTGTTGTGATCAATTGTAACGTCGCGAGGTAGGCAGTCCGCTTTCTCTTCGCGGCAACACGGCACTCCTCATCGTACAAGCAGTTCTTTTGTATATACCGAAAACCAATTATTTCTGTTGCAGCTGTATGTAAAGAGCTTGAAATGCCATCCACAGTTCCCTTATACGGAGTTGTTGACGAGTGCTCTCAGAGAGCAGGAGTCCAAGTCGAGTAGAAAATCGTTCGGCTGTCTGTTGTGATTGCAGCTTTTCGACGTCAAACGTTCCTTGTGTTTTTTGACTTGCATTTTTGCTGCCTAGAGGCGGGTGCGTATCTTGGCTGCAGCAAGATAGTGGTCTGCACGTCTAAAACTCTGGAGACGTGTCTTCGGTCTATCTTGATCTGGTTTTTCGATCCGGAGACAGCCAGGTAGCTTGATGAATGTTTCTATGCTGGACTACTATAACCATAATTGGGCTTTGACGATGTCGATCAACCATTTGTAGAAGTTTCATCGTGGAAGCTGAATTTACCGACCGCTGTGCCAAAGAAACCCAAAGTTACTTTCGTGGCCCACCCTAGCCTTGAAGTCACCAAGCATGACTTTGACATCGTGGTGGGGCAGCTCGCATAGGAGGGCTCCAAGCGCTCATATAAGTAATCTTTGGTGACGTAGTCTTTCTCTCCCCGCGGGACGTGCACGCCAATCAATCAATATGTTGAAGAACGCCGCTTTGGTGCGGATTGTGGCTAGAAGTTCATCCACCGGAGTGAATGCCAGTATTCGGCGACGGAATTTCTCTCCCACCACGAATTCCACACCGAATTGGAAATGTTACAAGGACCTGCTCGCCTCAGTCCTTATCACGTGCATCGCATTTCTTGATGTCAGCGGTGTCGGCGGTGATGTCAGCTTTTATTTTTACGAGGACGTCAACCAGCTAGGCAGCGGCACCTTCCCAGTTAAGGAACGTGACTACATCCTCCAAAGTTTTATTACGTTATATTAATTGCTTCTTGATTTGTACACTGAACAGCGCAGATTCAAATGGAATTTAAATTGTGTGCACTGTTACATTACAATTTGAGATGTAAGTTTAAATCGATTAGGCTGGTCCTTAGATATGTGATGTCACTCCGGCACTTATTAAGCCTTCTTACAATTTCTCGGGTATAAAGCTTTATGTCTCTGTCGTGTTTAGTTATAGATTTACCACACTTTTGATAGTTTTTAACAGTATCGTTATATGGGGAGTAGACGGGGTTGTCTTCCAATTTCAACCGCTTTTGCAGTATCAGTAGAAATGCTTAAAGAATTTATTCTGAGCGAATTTCATTTTTGTAGCTTAAGTGGGGCGGGACCGCGCTCACGATTTCAAAGTTTTTAGCCCATAGGTGGCCATACTCTTTTTAGTGCGATCCCCTCTGCCAAATGATGGTTCTTTATATTAATTTTGTGCGTAGCTGTGGGATTTTGTTGGTTTTTGCCTAATAGCGTTATGTGGACGTGACAGTGTCGGTTGTCAACCATTTTACGATGCTGAAAACATGTGTACCAAGTTTAAGATATCTCAATTTTTACTCAAGTTACAGCTATCACGGACGGACAGACAGGCACTTCGATTTGAACTCATTTCTTTATCCTGATCATTTATGTACAATATAGTATATTCTTATATCTAACTCGTACCTGACTACACTTTATTTATATTCCAATGAGGCTGAATCGTTTCCCATTGTATCCTAGAGATATGTATTGGAAACTACTCCATTCCCAATTTTTCCTTGTAGGGAGTAATCAGTGTGTACACTCTTTAAAAAATACTCGCGCAATTTCTTGCAGGGTGAGTACATAAAAGATGTAGTATTGAATTAGGAAAACCCTATAATTTTAATTAACCACATGCGTTCTTAATATGTGTGAGTAATAAAATACATATGTATATCTGCAAACGTAATGTCAGCACTTGCTAAATTTACTGATGCAATAACTAATTAGTTTCGATTGTTAGATGATTCTTCAGAATGACTGACAGCACAAACAATGATGAGCAAGAACAATGAAGACGCACCCTACAAGCTACTATAAGCAGTAACACAAAGGCACTTCCCTTCACGTAGCCTTCTAATGATCGAATTTTATTTTTGGTTACAAAAATAATATTTTTGTTGTATTTCAAATTACAAGGTGTGTTCCAAAGTAAACAGGACTTAAAAAAATAGAACAAATGGTTTTTTTCGGCAAATTCAATTTATTTTATTCAAAATAGTCTTCTTCTGCTTCAATACAGTTTTTTGCACGGTCCAAAAGCATGTCGAACAAGTGTTTTAGCTCGTTGGCCGGTATGGCCGCCAGTATGCCGGTGCAAGCCTTTTGAATGGCCTCTATGTCTGCATAATGCATTTTTCCGAAAAGGAAGAAGTCGCACGGTGCCATATGTGGTGAATACAGGGAGTGGTTAATGGTTAAAATGTGATTTTTTGTCAAATAATCGTCCTTTGAATGTTGGATTCTGAGCAATTTTTGGTCGTCAGTCAATTTGTTCGGAACAAACCGTGCACAAACCTTTCGTAGGCCCAAATTTTCAGTCAAAATGCGACAAATCAATGTTTTGGAGTTGTTCAATTCCATTTCCATGAATTTCAATGACGATTTCGGCTGATTTTTGATGAATTCAGTTTCGATGGAATTTCCGGTGATCACGGATTTTGATTACCCCCCATTTTGATCGGCATTTATGCCCTCATGACCACTTGAAAACGTTGAAACCACTTGTGCACTCTGCTACGGAATAGGCAATCATCGCCGTAAGCTTGTTTCATCAATTGAAACGTTTCAGTAAAAGTTTTACCGATTTTAAAACAAAATTTAATGTTGGCTCTTTGTTCGAAGCTCATTTTCGCAACGATAACTCAAACATACTGAGACTTAAAACGCAATAACTTCATTTCCAATCAAATAATGTGATTAAATTCTCACCACACAATCGATAAAGATAGCAGTCTATCACACCAGTAGACATATAGACGGTGCCACCAGAAGGCGCTAGATAAAAAGTCCTGTTTACTTTAGAACGTACCATGTATTTTCGAATAATTTTGGTTCATATTACATCTAAGACTTTGTTTCAGTGTGCTGGTTGATTTGATGAGTAGATTCTGCGGTTTTCTGGGAGGTCAGCAATTTTAACCGAGGTATAAGCCTAACAGATCAATATCCGATGAAAATTGATAGAAGTTATTACAGGAAGCGGCAAAAGGAATACATGCAACAAAGGCTAGATTAGATTACAAAGGAGAATGTAGCTGTCACTGGAAGAAGATAAATTGGAATAAATGCTAAGTATATAATATGTATTTCTTACTTGACCCATTTGTTTTGATAATTAGACAAGGACTGACTATGCATGCCATGTCATAAAAATTTGTTTGTCTTTATATGGTATTCCGTATATCGAACTTACTATATTGACCTCCCCGATCAGTCGTAAAAGGTATACAATGCGTGCGATCTTATTGAAGTCTTCTACAAACCAAAAATTTAGAATTTAGAATATACTGGTAAAATTTATTTACAAATTATTAAATACATTTTCTCTGTAGACATGGTAAAAGGTCGAAAACAAGTTTATTTAGTTACGTCTATGCGTCACATGAATAATTGTCATCATAACCCTTGTCGACATAATCATTTATAGTTACTCGTAATCGACTTATCTTTCCAATGTTGAGGCTCTATTTGGGAGCTTTCCAGTTTGGGAGCTTTTTTCCCCGTATCACAATTAATAAAACATTTCTGAGAACCGAGAAGATTGCTACTTCCATGAACGCTTAGTTTCTGTATAAATTTATATAAAAGAAGTGTTTTTAAAATACATATATTGGTATTTCCATATTATTATCAGTATGCTCGGTTTGTTTTTCAAATGAATGAAAAGGTCTTTATTTCCGTGTATATGCTTTTGGTTGGTGACGAAAATATGAGCCGACTTCATAGTCATTCCATTTTAGTAATCTGTAGTTGTAGCATGTGTAACCCTATATTTGCATCCGCTGACAAGTTCATCTACAGCAGAATCAGCTTTCACCGGATTGCACTCTTAGGAAAGAATATGAGCGCAGAAAATGGACAATATGTGTGAAGATTCCAAAAAACTTTGCCACCGTGGAAAGCAAATATGTATGTCCCCCTTGAAACTTAATACATCCAGAAGGGTACGTCGGAGATTTTATAAAGTATATGTATGTACAAATGATCTGTGTCCTTAATTTTTTGAGATATCGATTCGAAATTTTTTTCCCGCTCTTTTCTCCTCAAAACGCTGCCCATTTGGAAACATCGGATACGAGCCCACTATAGAAGAAACAAACTAATCGATGAAAATGACGTTCTTGTTTGGAAACCTTTATTTGGTAGGACGTCTTCACGAAACTTCTCATAGAATATGTTCCTAGGCTAAAATCTCCGAAAAAATCTTTTTGTTCTGTTCAGACCACTACTGTATTTAGGTGGCAATCAAATTTATATGTATATCACAATTCAAGATTAATCTAAACTCGGCTTGAAGGTTCTTTACATATATCTACTAGAACTAGCAGAGCGTGTTTTATTGAATGCTAACCCTTGGGAAGTTACGTTTTCATATTTAGTTATGCTTATTCTGCAATAAGAAATACACCTGTGAAGGGTGTTATAATTGCGGTACTGTCGAACGTATTTTTGCCGCTTTGTTTGTCAGACTAAAAGCACAATAAGGGTATTCGCTTGCTCTTGCAAGATTGCAAATTGCAAAAATACTATACCGAAATATACAAGGGCACGAGAGCACTTAGTGAACGGCTGATTCGGTCAATTTTTTGTGAATGGCTATTATGCATGACTATTGTGAATTGGCGCATCTTCTGCATACATTTTTAACAAAAAATTTAAATAGAAATTATAAAATCTATTTAAAACTTACCTTCCTCAACAATTTAACGACGTAATATGTCTTTATGTAAAATGACAGCTAAAACAAGGTTGCAATTATATTTTTGCGTGACATTGCACGCAAATATGGTTTTGGTCTGACATATTTTACAGCCATTGCAAATAATTTTCTGCTTGTGTTTGTTGTTGTGCCGGTGCACCAAGAGGAAATATGTGCAATTCTTTCACCGTGCAAGGGTTTTGCAAGAGTAAGAGAATACCCCTAATGTTTAGATACTGCCCACTTCAGCAAGAGAAACTGGTTCATATTATCTTATTAGGTGCAAGTGCTGCTATACATTCTAAGAAGGATGATTCAAATCGTTAACCGAACTTAGAGGCTTGGGTGCTGATAATTTTTGAGGTAGTATAGCTTGATGTTTGTAATAAATTGCCATAAATGAACAGACCGAAACCGATTAAAAAAAAAATATTTGTCTCATGACTGTAGACTTCCCCTCGTCGCTTAAGCGGGTTCAGTGCCAAAAACTTACATAGAATTGTAAAGGTATATAATTTAAGCTTCTTTAGACCGCAATAAACACAAATAGCTTTGAACTGCTGATGGTAAACTTGCTTTTGATTGAGAAAGCACGCCTTTTAATTTATTTTTATTTTTGCACCGCTTCATTTTAACTGTAGGGTGTAAGAAACTCAGACAAAACGTCTATTTAAATGTTTCGACGTGCCAACAATAATAGGAATTTCCACAATAAATTATTCATGCCTTCGTAGACGACGAGTCTAAGCACTTCTTTATAAAAATACACTTAAGAGCTTAATATGACACAAATACTTATATTTATTGTTGTTGTCATTTATTTTTGTTTTGCGCATTTCAGCAACCTCTAACCGCAAAAAGCACCGACTACATAATAACAACGCACATCCCAATTTAATGATTGCGATATAAAGCAACATGCAGACATTGGTGCCGACAAAGGTAATGTGAATATATAAAAATATATAAGTATGTATGTATGTGCCTTGAAATACACACGATTTCCTAAAGAATGCGTGTGCTCTTTTAAAATGAGAAATATGAGCGTATTTGAGTGTGACAGATAAGAGATTTCTCTGTCACAAAACATTTATTTGAAGTTAAATGTGAATAAGCACAGGTGTCTGCCCAAATTATGGTGACCGTCCGACTTGGGAACACTTAAGAGCCGCCACTTAGCACTTGATTGCCACAGCGTCAAAACAACTACCTAAAAAGGATGTGGTATACAAACAAGCAGTAAAGGTGTTGGTGTGTGTGTGTGAACACTATTTGAATAATATCGCAGTAAACAGAATATACAACAACGTCCTTGAGCTCGTTTACAATACAACCAAGCGTTATCAGAAGACCAAATGGGTGAAATGGTGTTTTTGGTCGTCACAGTTGCTTTCCACCTAATTGGCCAACCGTGATGTATATCATAAATACATATGTGTGTGTTCAAAAATGCTTACGTATTCAGCACTTTTCCCCGGTTGAAGTACAAATAAAAGTATTCTTGTATGCACGAGGGCGATCCACTAATAACTTAGCCTTGTCAACGAATGGCGCCACTTATGTAGAAGAAGCTTTCTATCATGCACCACATTCTCATGAACGATTACTCTTAAAATTTCAACCAAGTCGGTGTCGTCATTTTGTTTTGACCATGTCGGGAAAAAGTGTGTTAGGTGAATTATAGAAAAATGGAGAAAGGATATAATCGGTTGGCGATTCGATGCCTTTTTTGGAAAGGGAAGGTTTGCTAGGCTAGGTTCAATAGCTGATTTCAAAGATGGGTGTCTATATATATACAGTACTTTGAGAAGCCTTGAAATATAAGGCCTTAAAGTTTATAAAAATCTGCTTAGGCATAATATTTCTATTCCCATAAGCTCAGCAGGTGTGAGCTTTTACGAATTTAAGCCGTGGGCCAAAATGATCTTGTTCAGCATTGAGCAAACTCCCGCGTAACTCAGTTATCTATTAGTAGAACGCAGCAGAGAGCGGAGGATCGTCGCCTTCCTACTTTACTTGTCAGTTTGTGCCTAGACATTCTCTAACTAGGTAATATTAATATTATGCTAATATCGTCGCATTGCAATCAGAGTGGATAGACACTCATTTGAAGCAGTAGATTTACCGCCACTTTAATGGAAACAACTTCGGCTTGAAAAACGCCTCAGTAGTCAGGAAGCTTAAACCTTAATTTGATATTAGTTACGTCCTTGAAGTTCCCGTGCGTCAACTCATTCAACGTATTCAGGAACTTTTCCTTGACCATAAGTGCTACATCTTCTGCATAGGCAATCACGCGACAGTCGCAACCCTCATGTTTTTTCAGCAGGCCATCTCACAGAGTAGAGGAGAAAGAACCCTATATTGGAAGATCAGAGAAACCAAGCAGTAAAATCAAATCCGTTTGAGTGCTGTACAAGGACATGGTGAATATTTTTCTTCCATGGCAATCATCAAAACTATTTTCGACTGGTCACACGGCAGTTTCTAACGGACTACCCCAGCCGCACTGAATACGTTTAGATTGAAGGTTGGCAAAACAGCTAAGGTACGCATCTCAAAGGACCGCGTGGCTCACAGACTGCATGAAATATGGATCATGAGTACACACCAGTGACCAAGGGACTGTCGACACAGTCAACTTCACCGGCGAACCTGATCTAAAGAAAGTAACTGTGACCCCCGACTGGGAGATATTTGAGTAGGTTATCGATCGCATGGCAGGAAGCTTAAGAAAACTGGATCGTTACGCATTAACTATAGTGGAGACTTTGTTGACAAAAAATTGTTTTTTGAGTTTCTATCTTAAGTCAAATATATATTGAACCATCCTCGTATTTGAAATGTCTAAGCTTTTGCTCATCTATTAAAGTAGCGCCGACAAAATGGAGACAATACATATGTTTACACCTTAAAAGTAATTTATTTCTTTCGGTTCGGTTTATAACAAACAAAAAAATTTATATAATATAACCCTTTTGTTCGCACGCTAGTATGTCCTTAGAAAAAAAATAACAAAAATTAGAAAAAAATGTAGAGAGAGCTTGGAAAAGTAGAGCGTGGGTTACTAATGCTAGAGCCTATAGGTAAGGAGTAGTAAAAGTGGCAAAATGATTAATGTTTCTAAACAAACGAGTCGTTGGCTACACTTCAATACATACGAGTGTACAGATATCTATACACATACACACTTAAATATGTATGCAAATTCGTGCTGCTAAATCTAACTGCCGGCGCATTTCTACGCAACTTTCGCACCTTGAAACACGCAAATCCCACGCCCCGTTCTACTATTTTATACACTTTTGACACTCTGCACTATTGTCAAAATTTTTGCTTCGTTGAAGTTATATAACGTTGGCGTTCCTAAATGAATTCGCAGTCAGTTTGGCTGGGTTACTTTTTCTTTCGGTTCGTTTTGATATGATTTTTACTTTATATGTGTATATTCTTCTTTATTTTTCACAAGTATGTGAGCGAATGAATGGACAGACATAAATTTAATGCCATTGCCCAAGTATTATACTGAAAGAAGTTCAGCATTAGGTATCACATTGGCATAAATAACAGTTACAGTGTAGTATTTGAGTACTTTACTAAATAACATGAATAAAATATAAATTTAAATAAGATAAATGTGAAAAAGTAATATTTATATTAGAGGGTTACATGGGTTTCCTCGGGTAAAAAACAGTATTTTTTCAACAATTGTTTTCTTTTATAAAAACTGAAATATTTTATTAGAATTTTTTGTTGTTACAAATATACACTACTAGCTGACCCCGCAGGCGTTGTTCTGCTTGAAATTATATGTTTTGAAATGAAAAGAAAGTTGAATTTATATTGTGTTGAAAATTATTTATTTGCGATTTTTCAACATTTTTTCAATGTGCCGCAGCTTGATAGACAACATTTTTTGGCTTCTGTTCCGGTGCGTAAATGTACAGAATCCGTGTGCAAAAAACATGGCATTTCCAGATTTATGCCAAACATTATGCGACTATCCTTGTGTCCTGTTGATTGTCATCTCAAATGCAATTTTCCCTGGAAACTGAATAGGTTTGAACTGAAATGGCGTTGGAACTCAAAGGAATTCGTAGAATCAAGCATTCTGCCGCCTTGTATTCTATAGCTGATTAGATTGAGAAACATAATAATGACAGATCCAACTTTGAGACCCAATTGATGCGGCGGCATATCAAGCCTCTGCAAAGAATTCAAAATTTCCAATGGATAATTCACGGCTTCGTCTTCATGACTATCGGAATTTTCCCATTTCCAATTCTTAGCGAATACGATGTAAAATGTGTTCGGCAATGCCATTTTTTTCGTCGGCGATTCAATAATTCCGTAATCTATAGCCATTTTGCATTGCAAGTGAATGTAAGAAAAAAATCCGCCCGTTCATAATTCCGAACGTATAAGTACTTATATAATCGCATCCTGCGAGTTCTCGTACATGTGCATTGGGCTGCCAATGAACTATTTGTTGATGGCAAAAAGAACGCCGACCTATATTAGCGCGACCTCTTCGTGGAATTGTAAAAAATTTCAATCTGTAATTGATCACTTTGTATGAAACACACATAAAGTTTTCACTGAATAATTAAAAAAAAAAATTTAATTTGAATGTCCGAAATAAAGAAAGTAAACGAAAGAAATTGAACGATTCAAATAATTTACAAATAAATGAATTGGAAAACAAAACAAAAAAATTGAAAAAAAAACAATTTTGTACGGAAAAGTCATTTTTTGGAAATTTACGCTTATAAGTCGGTTAAAAATTAACATTTTCAGATTTTTTTTTTCAAATTATCCTCATTGGATTCCCTTCAACGGTTCAGTAAGTTATAGCGAACAGACAAACAACACAACTTATTTTTATATACATATGTATACATATATAAGACTAGCTGACCGAACGAACTTCGTACCGCCCTATAATCAAGAAATATCTGTTACCTTTTTATCTGAATGAAGTTAATTTCTTTATTAAGCTTAGCTGACCCGACAGACAATGTTCTGTCTTCTTAACTGTGATTATTGAATTCTAATTGTTATATTAATAAATCAAAATTGTTCCAAAAACAAAGTGTTTATTATTCTAATGCTTTGTGATACACAATATTCTTAGTTTTATTTTCTGGCGCGTAGATAAATAGTGTTGTTGGTACATGAATTTTCAAGATTAATGTCACAAACACTTAGCGACTGCCCTTGTGATTTATTTATCGACATTGCAAATGCTAGCCGCAATAAAAATATAACCGTTTAAAGTCGAACGTCATTTCGTTCGGAATTAGAGGAATCCGTGGAAATAAAACGTCTTCGCCTTTGTACTTCCCTTTCAAAATTGTGGCTTCTATCACGTTATTCATTAATCTCTTTACCGCTAGTCGGGTGCCTTTGGCTGGCTTATATTCCGCAACATGATTATTACCGATCCGTTTTTTAATTGCAGATTATGAGGTGGTAATCCGGGTAATTCCAGCGAATTTAAGAATTCCGTTGGTTAGTTATCAATGTCATCTTGATTATTGACTGAATCAATCGATTTGTATGTAAACAATTCACCAGTTATCTTATTTTGAGTTTAAAAATTCATTTCATTGACATCAATGTTTTTTGCAGCCAATGTAACTCGATCGCTCATCCAAACATGATCTTTATAATTTTGCGCAATATTTGGGAAAACCCTTTCAATCTGTCTTAGATTTCATAAAGTGACAGAAATTGGTAGGGAACGTAATGTATCCAGACGATGAGTCAAGAGATATTTTTTCATTAATAATATCGAACAATTGATTTGAAAAAATTTCTCCGAATCGGTCATTCTGCAGTTCGACTCGCATGTTCATACTTAATTTGAGCGTTTTAACATATTTCCATAAAATGGCTGACTTTGTTTGCATTAAGTTCTTCGGCTGGCGTTGATCGTGGTATTACTGGTAACGTTTGTCGAAAATCACCTGCAAATAATAATGCTGCACTACCAAACCGCTTTTGGTTCTTTCGCCAATCTTGCAAAGTGCGGTGTAATGCTTCTAAAGATTTTTTGTGTGCCATTGTGCACTCATCCCAAACTATTAATCTGCATTGCTGCAACACTTTGGCCATTGCTGAATTTCTCGAAAGGTTGCAGGTTGGAGTGTCATTTATTTGCATGTTCAAGTGCAACTTGAGCGCGGAATGAGCTGTCAGACCGCCTTCCCACAACGTGGCTGCAATACTTGACGAAGCAAGTGCAAGTGCAATATCATTTTGGAATCTAATCGTTGCCAAAATCAGTGATATCAAAAATGTTTTTCCAGTCCCACCAGGAGCATCCAAGAAAAAAAAATCCATCTGTTCTATCGTTCTCTACTTTCATAAGAGTACCGTAGGCATATTTTTGTTGCTCGTTTAAAAGAGGAACGCTTCTTAGAACGGTTTCTTTTAATGCTTCGGAATCATATTGAGTTTCGCGTCTCAATTCTACATTAAATATCTCATGCATTGAGCGATTTGGTCATTCCTAATTGTGTTAATCCTTTGTTTGTAAACATTAAGCACATGTCTTCAATTAAAATTAATGTTTCATTGTGAATTTCCTCGCTAATTTGCAAATCTGTGTCGTTTCTTATCAGTGGCGTAGCTACAACTTCGGGCGCCCGGCGCCAAGAATGTTCTGCCGCCCCCCTTTATCTACCTACCTACAAGTTTCATGAGGTAGTTCGAACAAAAGTTAATTTTTGCAAAATATCTTCTGAAGTCCCAAAATTCTCACAATACGGTTTTTGAGGAAAATGATAGTAAATTTACAAGACATCTTTTAAAAGCCATAGAAAAAACTCATTTTCGCCCTATATCTTGTACACTTTTGACACAATTTGCAGGAACTTTTGCCCGAATTGACAGCAGTGAAGATCGTTTTGCCGCCCCCAAGACGTTGCGCCCGGGCGACGGCCCCTTCGCCCCCCCTAGCTACGCCACTGTTTCTTATGTAATATGTCTTCAGCCATATGATCTTTGTATTTGTTCCATTCGGTGTTGATGGAAAGCATGTAGACAAAATTATTAAAAACAATGTACGTATTTGTTTAGCATTTGACGAAATCACAGCATCTTCAAGAGTGTGGTCCCAATAAGCGTCGTTTTATAGCAATCCCAAACGGTGGAAAACACGTGTGGATAACCTGGAACTATCTGTCCTTGCTTGCGCCGTTGAAATTTCTTTGACGATTGATTCCAGATATAACATTTAAGCATTTCAGAATACAACAGTGTTCTGGCAAAGTCATCATTCTGGCACATTTCAAAGAAGCTGGTCAATGTTGTTGATGGTGGCCTGTCATCTCGTTGCAATACATTCTCCGTTGTAAAGTACACCCTTTGACCATTTTCCAGATGTACGGCCAAGTGAACAACAGTGGGGTGTCTCTCATGTATAGGAAACGAAAAAATACGCCACATCGCCTCATTGCTACTAACATAGCGGCCCATTTGAAAATGAGTGATCTCATCGTTAGAATTTTCAGCAGCAACTCCGAACACAGCCATGTCACTACCTTTATTTACATACTTGCAGATATATTTTATAAATTTTACGGAATGGCAAAATTCAACATTTATGTGTGCTTTAAATGTCTTGGAGAGTAAAGATGAAAATGGTACAACCCAACGATTATCAACTTCAATATCCTGCTGATTCACTTTAACTCTTGTTGACCTCCCATTATTATCAGTGCTTCGCCGGCGGTAAAGTGGATAACCATCATTTCCACTAATAGTTTCTGATACTAATTGCCTTGGAAAGCGCTTTGAACATTTTCCGTTCACCATACATGCAGCAATGGGATTTAATATTCCACAGGGACCATGGATCATATTTTTTGTAACAATCTCATGTATTAATGGATCTTCAGCATTATCGGGAATTTCCGCAGATATCACATCATCAATTTCATTTGGTCTTATTGTCTCTACCAACCAAATAATGATGTGGGCATGGGGTAATCCGCGGTTCTGCCACTCTACTGAACTGAACTTTCCCGAACACACGCTGTTTAACAATGAAATCCATGAGTGATTTTAATTTCCTTTTGAATACCCTTGCTGTGATGTCGTGTCTATCAATGGGTGATGGGCCAATAAATAATTCTTGCCGAATTTCTGTCCACTGTGGTTTGCATATGAATGTTATAAACAAATCTGGTGTCCGGCTGAAGGCCTCGTAGCCAGTGCTGCGTTTATGTATTTATATAATAAAACTCTTTTTTGTTATATGAATTATTATAAATAAATAAATTAATTAATAAAATCTGGTGTCCCATAATGACGTACATATGACATAGCATCCTAAGCATATTCATGCACATGTCGTGAGCTTCCGACGTATGTTGCTGGGACACCAACGTATTGGTCATAACGCCGTCTACGGGAATGTGCATGCACATGAATCTTTCTAGCGACAGAGATTTCATGTACTTGTAGTGATCTCATACTAAATTTGCAATAACTTGGTTATAGTTTTTTAAAGGAAGAAATCCGATACCGTCTGCAATACTAACCTCTTAGGAGTAGTAAGAACACCAGTTTTAATTTTCAGCAACATTAAATTCTTGCTGCCCATTCTGGCAGAGGAACGAACAGACAGATAGATATATAGATATTTCGACATCTTGAACATTAAAGAACATCCGTACGCAGACCATCTTACTAATAATACGTAACTCTAACCATTCCGCTACGGTTGTCGTTATGACAAAGTTAGTCTTAAAATCCAAAAGCTGTTTGAAGCCGTTCGCTATAATCTCGGAAAACTTGAAAAATGCATTCTTCAATAGTTCTTGTCTACTTATAACGATATTTTGTAAAATTACATATGTTAACAAGTAAGGAAGGCCTAAGTTCGGGTGTCACCGAACATTTTATACTCTCGCATGATAAAATGATAATCGAGATTTCATTATCCGTCATTTACATATTTTTTTATTTTGCTGTAAAATTAATTAGATTAGTAGTTCCTGAGATATGGTTTTTGGTCCATAAGTGGGCGACGCCAAGCGCCTTTTTTCAATTTTTAAAAAAAGCCTGGGTGCAGTTTCCTTCTGCCATTTCTTCAGTAAAATTTAGTGTTCCTGACGTTTTTTGTTAGTCGGTTAACGCACTTTTAGTGATTTTCAACATAACCTTTGTATGGGAGGTGGGCGAGGTTACTATCCGATTTCTTCCATTTTTGAGCTGTATATGGAAATGCCTAAAAAAAACGACTCTATAGAGTTTGGTTGGCATAGCTATAGTAGTTTCCGAAATAAGTACAAAAAACTTAGTAGGGGGCGGGGCCACGCCCACTTTTCCAAAAAAAATTACGTCCAAATATGCCCCTCTCTAATGCAATCCTTTGTGCCAAATTTCACTTTAATATCTTTATTTATGGCTTAGTTTTGACACTTTATAGGTTTTCGGTTTTCGCTATTTTGTGGGCGTGGCAGTAGGCCGATTTTGCCCATCTTCGAACTTAACCTTCTTATGGAGCCAAGGAATACGTGTACCAAGTTTCATCATGATATCTCAATTTTTACTCAAGTTACAGCTTGCACGGACGGACAGACGGACGGACGGACAGACAGACATCCGGATTTCGACTCTACTCGTCGCCCTGATCACTTTGGTATATATAACCCTATATCTCACTCTTTTAGTTTTAGGACTTACAAACAACCGTTATGTGAACAAAACTATAATACTCTCTTTGGCAACTTTGTTGCGAGAGTATAAAAACAATGGATTTTGTAACTATATTCTCATATACTACTGTGTCCAAAAAATAATAATATAATTCTTTATTTATTCTTCCAAATCAATTTCATCCCCTTCAAAGTAATCCCCTCCCGATGCAACGGATTTTCCAATCTTCGAAACACTGGTTGTAGTCACTTTCCGGGATGACCTTCAGTTCCGTCTTCGCTGCGGCTTGAATCTCCTCTATCGTATAAAAACGGTGTCCCCGGCGCGGTCTTTTGAGCTTGGTGAACAGTCAGAAGTCGCACGGCGCCAGATCAGGTAAATACGGTGGTTGTGGAACGATATGGGTTGCGTTTCTGGCGAAATGATCACGAATTACGAGGGCAATATGGGATGGTGCATTATCGTGGTGTAAAAACCAAGAATTGTCTTTCCTTCCACAATTCCGGTCTTTTTTGGCGGATAGCGTTACACAAACGACGCATAACGTTTAAATAATATTCCTTGTTGACTGTTTGACCGATTGGAAGGAATTCATAATGAACAACACTAAGATAATCGAAGAAAACAGTTAACATGACCTTAGTTTTTGAGCGACTTTGCCACGATATTCGCTCGATTGAGCGGTTGTTTCGGGGTTGTAAGCATAGATCCAAGTCTCATCGCCAGTTACAATGCGTTTCATGACACCCTGGTAGTCGTTTCACACACTTCAACGCGACGCCTTTTTTCCAAAAAATTCAATGTTTTCGGTACCAGTCGAGATTTGACGCGCTTGAGGCCCAAAACATCCTTCAAAATGCTATTGGCTGAGCCTTTCGATATGCCAACTTCATCAGCAAGGTCTCTAATTGTTAATCGACGGTTTTTCAACACCAAATCTTTGATTTGTTGAACGTGAGCTTCGTCGGTTGAGGTTGATGGTCGTCCTGGACGCTCTTCGTCTTCGACACGTTCACGGCCGGCTTGGAACTCGCTATACCACTTGTAAACATTTTTTTTAGACATAGCCTCATCACCAAAGGCTTTCTGCACCATCCTCAACGTATCCGCAGCAGAAAATTGATTCCGTAAACAAAATTTAATGCAAATTCTTTGCTCAACAAATTCCGACATCGCAAAAAACGAAATACTCACTTTTAGCAGCTCACAAAACGACACGTATCTCAAACACTAATGAATATTTTGACATGAAATTTGACATAAATGTGACTGACAGTACTACCAACCTAAAAGAAAATAATTCTCCAAATCCTTCGACGCGCGAAATTTAAATTCAAATGTCAGCTTATTTTTGGGCAAGTAGTTTGCAAAATCTCATCGGTTCTTTATTTGAAACGTATTGGTTCATGACATTTACTTTTTGAAGATAATTTCATTTAAATGTTGACCGCGGCTGCGTCTTGGTGGTCCATTCGGAAAGTCCAATTTTGACATCTTCCAAAGCTGGAATAGTTGTATAAATCGCATGATCTTGGTGGCCAACTTACGGGTCCAATTCTTGAGATGAATTGTTCTCCGAAGTTTTCCCTCAAAATGGCCATAGAATCGCGAGCTGTGTGGCATGTAGCGCCATCTTGTTTAAACCACATGTCAACCAAGTTCAGTTCTTCCATTTTTGGCAACAAAAAGTTTGTTAGCATCGAACGATAGCTATCGCCATTCAAACGTGGGGCTACGTCTAAAAAGTCTAAAGTCTACAGAAATAAGCTCCAAATCAACTTTGTATTTTAAATTCAATGTCAGCTTATTTTTTTAAAAGTAAATGTCATGAACCACTCTAACGTTTCAAATAAAGAACCGATGAGATTTTGCAAATTTTATGCGTTTTTTTTTTTACAAGCTCTAGTCTCCGATATATAAGTTTCTCATAAAGTTATAAGTTATAACGATCCGAAAACATAGCGTTCAGAGTTGTGTTTGCGCAAACTTACTTTAGTATGCAATCCAACAACAAATCTTTTAAGCTAGTATAAAAATTTATGATTTTGTTTTTACGACGCTTTATGACACGTTGTGAGTACCCCAATAGTGTATGTTTAAATAATTCCTTCGAATTGAAAATAATTCGCTCGATATAGCCGCATTCTTACGATTGGCTTCCTACTCGTTTTACTGCACTTTTCGTACGAACCTATGGCAAGTAATTTTGCAAATGACAAATGAAATTAAATCGGTTGTTTTGCCCGCCGCAAACCGGTCAAATGTTGAACTACTCAGCTAGGGCTGTATAGATCATTACTTACGCTAACAGCAGCAATGTCAACAACTGCTTAACTACCTCAGAACTTAGAAATATTTACTCCATACTCATTTGTAACTGTGGTTGGAAAGTTTCCTTTCTTTCAATTTACTTTCGTACTACAACTTTTCGACTTTTCGCTTTAGAAACTTAAATGCCAAATTGCTTAGGCAAAGTTGAGTCAGCACCAGAGTTAAAAAAAAAAAAATGAAATGTCACATTAAAGAGCCTTCAACAAAGCATTCAGTATGCCGGCTTTTTAGTCTTTTTCGCCTGTTGCCACGTATCAGACGGCAGACCAGTCACCAGTTTGCGACTGTCAGCGTCTTCTGGCGAACTGCTGCTTTCTTCTGTACGAGTGCATTTCCAACATCCGACGGGCATCATATTTTTCAGTAAAATTGCTGAAGCTAATCTGGCCTAACAGCATATCCTTAGACGAATGCAAGGGAACAGGAAGTGACGGCAAGCGAGAGGATTTGGGTTGCTGAAAGCAAAAATCTCTTTTCACCTGAATGCATCAGGATAATAGTTGCTATTGCATATTATGCAGCTCTACATGCAAATGTATATGTGTATGTGGGTGTGTTGGTAGTCATCCTGGGCCAACTCACCTCGGTGGCATTTGACTTTTCTACAATAAATCAATTTAAATCTACTTGCTGTAGTAGTAGAACGTAAATCCGTTTGCTGAAAAGTAGAAAATGTGAAATGTGAACAGTAGAAATCAGGTTTGATAATCCATAAAGCGATTTAGCTCGACTTTTACTGCTCCCACAGCTCCTGCCATAGCCCTCTTGTTCACCTGTTTCATGCTTTGTTGGTGCTGCAATTTTTACTTCGAATTTATCTTGAAAACATTTCCCGCTACTACAATATTTTCAGGCGCTTTGGGCATAAGTTATATGCACAGACATACATATTTATTATATATATATGGTATATGTATGTATTATATTTTTCATTCAGCTAGCTTGTCGCCCAGTCAACCAGCTAGCACTGCTAGTCGCATACGATCAAGTATTTTGCATTATTGTGGCTGAACAGGAGACTACACACATACACATAGACATTTTTATTAAGTAACAAGATTTACTTATACTTCCATTGAGTTTCTGTGTGTGTGTCAGCTTGTGGTTATTGCATTGTGCTTCTTAGGCATTATATGGCAGTTATAGTAATATTGCAAAATCGTCTGCTTAGCCGGGATTGCCTGAATGATATTTTGTGATTTTTGGTTTCACTTTGAAAATCACGAATTTGCGTAGCGAGCTGTAATATTAGCAGACATAAAAATGCTTTAGTACATAGAAATATGTACTTATTATCAGCACTCCTCGCTGTGCAGGTCATTACCTGAATATTAATATTGTTACCTAAGTGGAGATTTGATCGCTGAAATGTTGCAAATATTTCAATTGAATAGGATAAGCCCCACTCAACCAGAGTATTACGGAGTTCAAAAGTGGAAATACTATCAAAAAGGAAACAACAAGGTGGAGCTCAGAACGCCTTGGCGCAAACGTTAATGTACAACAAAATATGTATATTATATGGAAGTAGTTAAATATAAATATTGTAGTAACACCATGTTTAAAAAAAAGTCAATGTGAGGGTTCGCATGAGGCAGTACTTTCAGTGCCGACCTGTGGAAAATGGAAATAAAATCTGCTAATACTTGCCTCTCAGCGTTTTAACGCGATGAAAGTCGCCTCCACTTCACCCCGATGTCCATGGTATTACCACAGCATACTCAGTTGATGGAATGCCTTACTGTTCAGCTAAAATGTTCGAAAACAACTGATACTATATCCTAATTATTGCCCATTTTGAAAATATAGACTACATATAACGGAGTTTTCAATAGGGATGCTACAAAAGTGGACCGATAAAGACAGCAAACGACGCCGTGTTTTTCCGCTCTCTTGACATTTCTCTTCAGTAAGTTTTGGCATTTACCCAAATCAATCTTTCACGTCGTTGTGGCGAATTTTGCAAAAAGATTTTGGGCTACATCCTTACAATATCAAATCGACGCAAAAACAGATGCCGCTTGACCACCAGAATTGTCGTATGTTCGTGAATTGGGCTGAGCAATAACTTGTATTGTATATGATCCCGATTTTTATCGAAAAAATCATCTTCAGCGATGAGGCTCATTTCTCACTGAATGGCTTCTTCAATAAGCGAATATACTATACATTATTGGCCAGGCAGCAATCCTCACATACTCTATGACTCACCAATTGCAAAAATTACGATTTGGTGCGGTTTATGAGCTGTGCTTCTTCGGAGAAAATCAAGATGTTACTATAAATGTGAATCGCTCAATGATAACTAATATTTTAGGCCCGATTTGGACGATATGGACTTGGAAAATATTTAATTCCATCAGGATGGCGCCACAAGCCACACAGCGAATGTCACAATCGATTTATTGAAAACCAAGTTTGGTGAACGTGTTATCTCACGAAATCTTCCTGTCAATTGGCCGCCTTGGTCGTACGATTTAACGCTGTTGGACTATTTCCTGTGGGGCTACGTTAAGTCTATGGTCTATGCCAACAAGCTAGCGACGACTGATGAAAATTCGTACGAGTATCGAAAGTGAAATTGCAGCAGTATCAGCCGATTTATGCTTAAGTACCGTCGAAAATTGGGTTCAGCGTCTAGACTTCTGCAAGCGTGCCCGTGGGGGCCATGCAAAAGAATCCATAGGCGGTAAATGTATGTTTGCTAATGTTGCTGTCAGTCTCAATAAAGCCAGGTATTTGGCCGGTTTTAGGCATGAAAACTCTAAAATTCCTTGTATTTTCGAATTCATTCCTCATATTTTAGACCTGTTCGAAACCGAAGACACTTTGGAAGGTTACTTCAGGTGGGACAAATAAAATTGTTCAGGGACAGATTAAAAACGAGGGAAAGCAAAGAATTAGATTAACTATAACCATATAATTTCAGGATTTCGGACCACGACAGCGTACTTTAAATGAAAATGGCTACCATCAATAAGCATTAGGCTAGAAATGAGTCGGAAACCCATTTTCGTATGGTTAAATATTGGATGGCCTTAAGTGAGTTTGAAAACCGTCCGGCAACCAGACGTAACATATTTACGCAATTGCAAAAACCTTTCGACTTAAAGTAATTAGTTTAACTGAATTTGACTCAACGGGGTTTATTATGTTCTAGTTGTGAAATTCCTAACTGGCTCTTGTTCAATGATTATATATGGGGTTCTAGCAAAAGTGTATTGTGGAGGTTTCTCAGAAAACTATATTAAAGAAATATCATCTCGTCACTTTTCGTGTTGGGTCAGGTTTCGCAAGACCAAGGTCGAAACAAAGTTGTTGGCTAAGTGTTTTGCGCAATAATTCTTAGATCTCTTTGCGTGAAATAACTAAATAAACTCCATATGTTCTTTGCTTTCATTACATAAAAGGCACGCTGTAACTACGGCGAACTTTAATACATTTGTAGCTGTATGTACCTATAATATCCAAAAAAATTAATTATAAGATCATGTATGAAAATTATAGCTTGCTGCTTAATTTTTTTTTATGTGTTCAGCTTTTTGTATTGTTTTGGGAAATTTGTCATGTAGGTACGCAATATTATGTTAGACAAGATTCGTGTTCTCGATTACCTGTTGTATATAAAGCGCAAAGTTTTATCGACTCAGTCACTTAGCTATCTTAGCTTCACCAACGTCGTCGTTAAAATAATAAATCAAAATAAATTATAGCATTTACTTAATTTATTTTTATCAGTAACTTAGGAAATAGCGGATAACTCAAAATATATATATGTATATTAGCTTGAAGTTTTACAACACAAAGCAGTAAGTATATAAGTTTATAAATGTGAAGATAATATCAAAATTCTTTTCGTCACTTAAAAGACTTACCTCACCTTTAAGAAACTTTTTTTTCTAATAATTTTGGTAATATATTAATATGTACATAACTAATAGAAACAAATAAGCAAAGTTATCTACTGCAGCAGTCATTACGAATGTGCCTGAAAACAAAAATCAAAAGGTATCGTTTTTATAAATATGATCACACCGAAGCTATGTGTGAATGGTATTACAAGTAAAAAAGTTTTCCATGCAATAACTTGATTTTGAACGTTCGCCGATATCGGCGATTCCAACAAGCAAAAAACGTGCTCAAAATTTCAGATCGATATCTCAAAAACTAAGGACCTAGTTCGTGTATATACAAACAGACGAATATATCGACTCAGCTCGCCATGATGATCAGCAGGACAAGATACAAATATATATATATTTTAGAATATATCGATGATTCCTTCTGGATGTTACTAACTCCAAGGCAAACTTAATATATCTTGTTCAGGGTATACAAATTTATCAAATCGCTATACTTTGAGAGAAAAAAACATAAAATTTTCCTAAAAATGAGTTGATTTTGGCATACGCAAATTACATTTTTCATACAGTAGAAACCCTGGAAATTTATTTTACAGGGAAAATTATTATACCTAAACGGTTGCACTTTAGATGACTGTAACTCAAAAAATATTTTAAATATTAATTTAAAATATAATATTGTTTTGCTATTCCTAAAGTTCTAGACTAACAAATTATATAAAAAAAAAAATAAAAATGATTATTTATGGAAATTTCGCATTATGTATCCCTTAAAAAATAAATTAATTTCTACCTGTCGGCCTTCTCTTTTCTTCTCTTTCATTCATTAATGAAATATTTACCAGGTACTTAAGAAAATTAATTTACATTTATCAAAAATGTCAGAAGCATGACCTTTTTTTTGTTGATTTTGGGAATATATTTTTGGTTCTTCCCAGAATTTTGTTATATTGTCGTTGATACTGCTGATCTTGGAGGTGATTAGCGACAACTTTTTTGCTTTGTATTCTTTGGAAGACATTAAAAAATCCATGAAATACCTAAATTAAGGTTAAGAAGAGTATTGTATTTTAAAGCTTAATAATCATTTTTAAGTACCTCGACCAAAGTGATCACTTAATATAATATGTTTCCCTAGTATTGCACATCCTGTACGCCGCTGAGAATCAAGAACTACTAATACTTTCAACACAACGAAATTAACTTTGAGGAAATAATTTGGAAAATTCATTCTATTGCATCGGTCGAAAGCTCGTAATTGTAGGAAACGTCGCCACAAATAATTGTATTGTATATATGTACATATGTATGCAGTATATTTAAACAAGAAAATGTTTTGCAGAACTTTAGAACTCATCTGGAGGAGTATGCTGCAGTGAAAAATCGATTGTGTGGCCTAATACGACAGCCCTAAACATTCCGCTGCTAGCTTCACTTTTTAACCTAAAATTTCAATTTTATCCCGCTCCTTTTTTAGAATGTAGAATACATTAGCTCGTAACAATAGAAACGAAAGAAGGAGTAAAGCCTTTTTTCTATTTTTCATTTATTAATAAAAACATCGAAATTTCCACTTAACCTAATCAAAGATGCTTAGCCATTTTTATGAGTATATACTACAGTCATATATTATGTGATGATTATTTAATAATTTAAATGTAAATCTTTGCACAAATCTATTATAGGGAACTAAATGCTTATCACTCCTGGAATTTCGCAACGAAATTCCAAAAATGTCTGTCATAATGGGATTTTGTATGCCGGCGCTAACATTTTACACTCCCTACAAAGTATATAAATATTTGTGCATGTGTGTCCAATTTGGTAAACAACAATGAATCATAATTAGTGTTTGCTACAGCAGTTGACATTATGTGTTACTAAATAATATAAGTATGTACATATGTACTTATATTTATTTGTATACCTGCCTGCCGGTTAATCAGCTAAAGAGATGTATGTATAGATTTGTATGTAAGTATGCATGTAAATCCAGGTAGCTGAGTGAAGTACGTTTTGAGCATTTTCCACGGCAGTGTCCATGGTCATTGGAAATTCCTTTGTTAAAAAATCCCAAAGAAAAGGATTTTTTTCGCTGCCAGCGGGTGGGTAAGTTCATCGTAATATGGGTTATTTTGTATACATTTTGTGGATGTTACAAATATGTTGGCTTTCGGGCACATGTACATATGTATGAACACATAGTACGTCATATTTTCGAAACTAGTATAAAATATTCGCTTGCTCCTCGAGCAGCAGCAGTCAGTCGAATTATCTGTTAGACGATACAACGTAGTAAGAGAGCTGAAATATTTCAAAAAAATATATGTAAAAGCGTTTGAGTGATAAAATTTTAACCAAGCAATTTCACGGAAATTAAAATTTCTTTATAATATATATTTATTTTTTTAATTTTATTGAATACAAAAAAAAAAACAACCAGCTTGTTGGAAGGTATTGACTTGATAAAATATTAACATCAAACAGCAGTTCCAACGCCAGCATTTTTTCGTCACACATAATAAATAAAAGCAGACGTAAATATATACGAAACAACAAAAACAATACTAATATAAGAGAGCGCATATTTATGTGGTTTCGCGGGAGATAAGAAAGAATTTCATTCATCTCCAACAAACGCAACGAATCTCAGGAAAACCAAAGCCAGGCAAAGTCATCGAAATAAACCGCAGAGAGACGACAACTAACAACTCACAATCAATCAACACATTATACAGAAAGTGTTGCTGTACATTTGTTGTTGGCGCAACGTAATATAGTAATCATCGAAGCTGGTTTTCCCAAAAGCGAACTCAAGCGTTAGCGATCGCAGCCGAGACCGGTCATTGTGTGCGCGAGACTTGCTGTGAACAGTTCGCCGACGTACTAATAATTTCGGCTTTGGAGTGTGTTTGATATTTCGCTAAATATAAAATTACTTTGTACGCAAAGTATAAAAATCAAACGTTTTCGTGACATCATAAACATGACGTTGTTGAGCGTATTTAAACTTTTCGCCGCCTATGTGATAATTATCGCACGCGCACGCGCTTATCCCACAACTGTGACGCTACCGACGGTGAATAATGCGACACAATTGGATGCCTTCCAGTTTGCCGTTAACGAGAGCCATATATTTGACATACCGCCTGGAATATTTACAACATTCGTACCACTGCCAGGTGAAGCGTCGATAAACGATGACAAAGATGATTATGTGCCCTATCGCAGCGATGTGCACGATAGCTTTTCATGGGCGTTAATCAAGCAAATATTGGTGTCAACAACACCGCGCCGCAATGTGATTGCAACTGCTGCTGCCGCTGGGGCTGATAACTTACCAGAAGACGCAGAAAACATCGTATTTTCCCCGTTCTCCGTGAAGCTCGTGCTCGCGCTACTCACAGAGGCAACGGGTAATGGCACGCGTTCACAGCAACAACTACTAGCCACACTGGGCGATATAAGGTCGCTCGAGAATTTGCGAAATTTTTATCGCAAGACGTTGACGACTTTGAAGAAGGAACATGCAGATTACACTTTACGCCTGGAGACACGCCTCTACACCGATAATTCAGTGCAAGCGCTACCTTCTTATGCCACATTGCTAAAGTCAGCTTATCAAACACCAGTCGATAATCTAGATTTCAACGATGGCGTCGCGGCGGCTGAGAAGATCAATACCTGGATTGCACGTGTCACGGAGGGTCGCCTAAAGCAATTGGTTACGGACGAAAGTGTTGCGAAAAGCGTTATGCTGCTAGTGAACGCCATCTACTTCAATGGCAAGTGGCGTCGTCAGTTCACTGAAACGCACACTGGCGCCTTTTATCGCAGCGCAACCGATCAAGTGAAGGTTGCTTACATGGAATTGACCGATCACTTCTATTATCATGAGAGTAACGAGTTGAAGGCGAAAATCGTACGCCTGCCTTATCGTGGTCAGAAGTTCTCGATGTTCATCGCATTACCTAATGAGGGTCAAAACATTGACTCGTTCATCAGCCGCATGCAAAATGAGCAGCTGAAGCATATGCAATGGATGACGGAGCGCAGCAAAGTTCGTGTGGTCTTGCCCAAATTCAAATTCGCATATAAAACCGATCTGAAAGCGGCATTGTGTCGTTTGGGTGTAATAGACATATTCACCAACAACGCTAATTTAACCGCTATGGCTGCCAATGAGGACTTACAATTGATGGTTTCGAATATACTGCAGAAAAGCGGTATCGATGTCAACGAAGTGGGTACAGTGGCTTATGGTGCTACGGAAGTAGAAATCGTAAATCGTTTTGGCGCCGATGAAGAGGAATTTATTGTGAATCGACCGTTTGCCTTCTTCATTGAAGAAGAAAGCACGGGGAATATCCTTTTTGCCGGAAAAGTAATGAATCCTACGACATGAGCAACTATATATACTTAGTTACTTAGGTTTTTAGCGTGTATTATGTAAATAATTTGTAATCTTAAGTGTTAGGTCTTAGTGTAGCCCAACAGTTAGTTAATGTTATGTGAAAAATGAGCATATACGTGCATTAAAAAAAAATTTAAGCTTTTGAACTGTGTATTAAGAAAAATAAACGAAAACTAAGCATATATTGATAAACTAATATATTTTTATATTTTATTAATCATTATCTCGCAACGTCTTCAGTTGAGTTATAAGTGCACTTATTTACTTGTAATAAAGCTGATAAGCTCAAAAATTTTTTACAGTGGCGGGAAGTTTTCACTAGAAGTTATCAGCTTAGTTCCGCAGATTTACAATTGTGTCTAAAATACCGTATACAATTGAACTAAGTAGCTAGCTTCAGAATATTCCGTTATGCAACAGAGTAGAACTGGAAAATTACTTGCACAAAAAACTAAAATCGAAAACTGCATCATTAAATGAAAATATTGACCTTTAGTTTTTAGACTGATTGATTAACGATTTTGATTGGTGGTTATCGCATTGTCACTCTACCTCGCAGTAATTTGCTAAGCAAAGCCTTATGGATGGCCCTGCTGAGGAAATAGTCCATGGAAACGATTCAACTTTTCTAAAGTGTGAAGCAACGGATTATTAGGGTATATTTAGGAAAATTTAAATACAAATAAGCATTTATGTACATACATACATACATATATACATGTTATGCAAACAAGACGAAACTGTCAATAGAAATCGATGGATGTTGGTTAATTGTGTCCAATCACGAATGTGTAAAAAATGCCAGGATGTTGCTGGTATTAAAGAAACGAACATACCATACAGCGAATCAAACTACAAAATTCTCCGGATTTCAGATGTTAAAAAGAGAAGGCATAGACCGATCTTCATATTTGATTACTATACATACGTTCTCTTTTTGATTGAGAAGCAAATCGCCGACCGTTTGCGTCAAAATCAGCCCTAAACAGCCTGATAGACTCGAAATGTTAATGGAAAAACGGTACAAATAACTGATAATCGGTTAACCAGTAAAGGCGATCTCCTGATTAGCGTCTTGGACAAAAGTAAGCTTTTTACTCTTAGTTGGCGTGGCCGCCGCGCCGCTTACTACTTAAATGATTAAACAAAATTGATTTGTACGATTTTGAAAATCAATAATGTATAAATTATTCAAAAAAAGGCTTTCAATCAAAAATAGTTTTTTGGATTATAACTGAAAATATGAATATAACAAGACCTGACAGTTAAAAAGAAGACAGAAACATCTAATTCAAGCATTTATTTGTCGATCTAATCAATGACAAAGATTTTGAAATCTGTTGACTATGATTAAGTTTTTGAATCCTCCAATCTTCAATTATTGGGAATTCAGAAAAGAGCTTTCGAGCATTGACGGCAGCGAATGCGTCGATAATTATTGTAAATGCAACTTCTTGGTTAATTCTGTTAGTTACGTGGTTCTAGGCACAGTGTAGCCTGTCCTGAAAGCCTGTCCAGTGACGAGCTTGATTGATGAAAATTTTTAATCCTTCCTAAAGCTTTAAACGGACGATCACCACTTAAAACAGAAACGTGTAAGGTGCAAAATATACTCAAAGCGATGGAATGTTGGGAAAAATGTCAATAATTTTCGAGCGTTGAAGGCATTCAATAAGTTGTATGGAGTGAGACGGATTTTAAAATTTCATCGTATACGTCTCAGGTGAATAGCTTCATTGTACAACTTATCAGAATACTTTTTTTAAAGTTTCTTGTTAATGTTAAAATCGTCTCGTCATGCTCTATGCAAATTCTCTGCAACAATTTTGTATTCCTTATAAATTGCTTTCTACTGGTCGCGCCGAACTTGCAAATCCATAAGGAGGCTTTTTCCATTTCTAACTTTGGTGTCGATGCAGGCATTGATTTCTTGAAAAAACCAAGTTTCTGTAATTGATGGACTGAAGAGCGAGGCCCTTAAAACGTATTGAAAATCCAGCGACCTGTTCCTGTCGTAAGGTAGAGTTTTTTAACTTCTTTTAAAACGTTTAACAAATTGAGAAGATTTTTCGCAAATAGCTTGACGCCATCGATTGTGGCAGACTACCTTGTATTAGGAAAGCAGTGATTTTGGATTTCAGAATTTCCCAACGTTGTGTCGTCTACTGAAAATATTGAAATATTTTTGAAGGACAGCAAAAAAAGTTAATGCTCAAGGATATCAATCGGGTCGACTCTAGCCAAATCCAGCATTTGGGCAGCACAGGGCGAAATAACTGCATATAAATTTTTACGTTGGATGTGATTCTGCTCTCCTTCATATTTACCGCTCATACCATAATGAAATTTTCCAATTTTTGAATATTAAAGCGGCATTAGATTGATCGTGTTTTCATAACAGTCCACAAAAACGAGAAAATATTACTTTAACGGCAATCACAACGTTTAAATAAAAGTTCGAATTAATCACCAATCAAACATTCATCTATTCACTCAAATTATTGAAAATATAGTTTGGTGGTTTCATGCTAAACTAAAGTATGGTCTAGAAATTTTTTTAATAATAACTAACACAATCGTCAAACTAATATAACGAAAATCACTTTCACCCACTTCTGTGAATACTTAGTACAAAAAAAAAAAAAATACAAGTTCGTTGATGGGTGTGGTCGAACCACTGCCACGTTCACAAATCGTTATTATCCGAAAGCCATAACTAAGCACTAAATTGAGATATAAAGCTGTAATTTGGTACAGGGGATCGCAGTAGCAAGGGGCACCTAAAGGTAAGAAATCTTGAAAAAGTGGGCGTGGCCCCGCTCTCTAATATATTTAATGTACATATCTTCTAAAGCACTAAAGCTACAACAACTAAATTTGCCGAGTACAAATCCTATAAGAACTTTTACCGACAAATTGAAAGTGGATGAAATCGGAGGAAAACCACGCTCACTTTCATTTAACGGTACTGTTCAAAATTACTAAACGCGCAATAAATCCATAACTAATTACGACAGATACATTAAATTTTACCTCCAAGATGGCATAAGACGGCTTTATGAGAGCCGGTGTGAAATTGGACAATCAGCGTGGCACCAGCGTGGCCCACATTTTGGTGAAATCACATATCTTGGGACCCGACCAACCGATTTTGACTAAATGTTTTTTGTGTGTATCAGTTTTAGAAGATTCCTATATTACAGTGTGAAAATATTCAAAATCGGACAACAACTACGCCTACTTCCCATAAAACACAATTCCACTTGACTCTTTTACTTTCCAGAACACAAATCAAGAAGCAATTAATATAACGGTATACATTTTTGCACTTCCTTACTTGTTATATTTTAATTTTTAAATTATTTCCATGATTGCTTTGATATGTTCAGAAATTTTAATTTGTTAAAAATTGTCCGACTCAAGTGGTCTCGTATAGCTCATAAGAAAATTTGCCGGTATGAGCGACAATAGAGCCCGTTGTGTAGCCGGTACTACAGCACTTCATAATTTTTCACTAAACAGAATTTTGTAGATATATCAGTTCTCCGATTCTTTCAATCGAGCTGCATGAATATGTTTTCAAAAAATCAAGATAATCATTTTGATATCTATATTTAAGCAACTTTAATTACTTTTAGGTATTACAAACAATCGTTAAGTGAACAAATTATTATGCTCTGCGCAATATAAGGGGAAAGTATAAATATTCCTTAAAATTTACACTCATCAGAATAATAAAAATTTGAACGGATTTCCGCACCACATTGGTTTCTACAACCTTGATGTCCTTTCAAAAATTGTCCATATTTATATATTAACTAATTTCAGTAATTTTGTTTTGTGTGAAACGAAGGAGAGTTAATGCGAACACTCAAAGTCCATTGTGTGATAATTAATGTTTTTCCCACGGCGGTTCTGTCAGAGCGCTTCGTGACAGTGTACAAGCATTTGTTTAGGTTGCATAAATGAACAAACGCACACACACCATATGTCGGTACATAATGTCACGTTCTCTAAACAAATGCTAGTATAATGGTAAATAAGTGGAAATTTCTCGATATGTGATAATTATGGGATTGTCCTCAGCGGATTGTGGTAATAACTGTAAATGACACTTTAAAGAGGTCAAGGGAATTACCTGGCGTGCTGAAAGAATAAGAGAAAATTGGTATGCGACATAGCCACATTTGGATGGTTCATGGGATACATACTTACATAAATATGTGTTGGAAAAATTAGTGTGCTACAGTACGAAGCATAGAGCGGAATTCACTCCAAATTTCATTGACAAAAAATCCCGGTAACATATTCTCGGAATATTTACCAATATTTTGCTTATATGCCGTCTTTGTATTTTTTATAGAAATTACCCCACAATTAACAAAATCTAAAACTATTATTAAAACTAGAAAAAGTTTTAATTTCGGTTGCATCAAACCATAAAACCCCTCACAAGTAAAAAAGTTATAATACAAAACTTGCTTATACGAGTCCGTATCGTTCAATTTGTATGACATCGCTATAGTCGTAAGATTCTATTTGTTTGGAGATTTCAGGGTTGCATTAGGAAACAATCCATGTCAAATTTCGTAAAGTTATCTAGTCAAATATTGTCCATATAATGACTTGATTCGGATCGATCAACTTTTATGTGAGCTATATTCTATAGTGATCCGATAAGGCCGTTCCGAATAATGATCACCTTCTCGGTAATAAAAATTTCAGATCTCAAAAAATTAAGAAATAGTTCCAGTACATACAGACAGAGAGACGGAGCGGCGGTCATGAATAAATCGACTCAGCTCGCTACGTTGATAATTTATGCATACATTTTATACGGTCTCCAACTTTCTTCTAGGTGTTGCAAATCTTAATATACTTTCTACAGGGTATAATAAGATTACATACGAGTATGTGATATAAGTACATAAAGCAACCGTCATAAATCAGTGAAATTTTATGGTTCCTACTTTAGTATTAGATAAAGTATGAACAGTTCTTTTTATGTTATATCACGTCATAATATTTAGTTTCATTGCCTAAATATTTAGTTTCAAGGGATATTCTTTGTTTTATCCCTGTTTTTTTGAGAGAGCTTTTTAGAGTTATGAGCCACTTTGTATCATATATGAAGTTATTACGTAATGTAGACAATGCATTCAACCGTCTCTCACAATTAATGAAAGTAACAAAATTACTGGAAAAGAAAAACAAATACCCCTAAATTATCCTTAGGAATATTTATCACTCGAAAGTTTGAAAACTCAGTCTCCTACTCGCAGTTATTGCTAATTTACTTCAAAAATTAGTATATCTGAACTGCCAAGAACCAACTAGTTATATAAATACATATTCCGTTACGCAGATATGTATGCAAGACTTTTCCAAAAGAGTTTCAATTTAATCTAATTTAATACTAAAATTATTAGAATCCTAGTTGAGTACAAAATATTTGTTTGAAATGGTTAGCACCTGGGAATATCGGAATCACCAACAAATTCAACAATTTTCTTAAAAAGATATGTTGGAGACGAAGATGGTAGTTTATGCAAAGAAGCAAGCGAATAAGCTGTTTTTAATTCTTGGGTAGAGGAGGTTTGAAATATACTTTATTTGAAGTACAGCTCGTATTTTTTCGCTGGAAACTGTTATCCGAAGAAAAATGCCCTGAATCGGATTTGTTTCAGAACTATAAATAAAATACATATATGAAATATTTATTAATATACAGCTTAGATATATAATTACTACTTAGTACGAATGGCTTTCACACTTTATACTTACTCACTATAATACTACCTATTTCATTTACCGTGAAAATTCTCACCATTTTGTCCATAATTTTTTTCCCAAACTAGCCAAAACTGAAAACAGAACGAAAACTTTTTTAGCATGGTGCGCAATTTGTTATGCATTGAAATGTTTATTGCTCATCCAATGTTGATTAACTCGTTTTCGCAACACTAACATAATTTAAACCACGCCTGCAGGCAGAGATTAATTGGAAATGGTGTAGCGTGCACATTCAGCCAAATGCTATTTCCGGCGGAAGTGGCGGATAGTCCTTGCACCACGCTCCTTTCAACATGAATAGCCTACTTTTTTTGTTGGCTGTTTCCCTGTTGCTTCACCTCAATTTCATTTAGTTGTAAATTAAGCAATGCAAGTGTAAAATTTACAAAACGAGCAAACATTTCGAAAAAATTGTTCTGAATTAGTTATACCTATGTAAATAGCTAACTATGTATATCCTATGTAAATATGTACATACATATGTATATATTTCTGAAAAATGTTTCCTCTCGCTTATAAAAAAGTTTGCTATTCAGCGTGCGTTTGTTCGTTATTGCTTATCTGAAAACTGCTTATGGTTAAGTTTTAATATTTCCTTTTCGTTTTGCGATTCTGTTTTTTGTTATAACTGTAGTTTAAATTTTTATGTTTTGCATTTTAGACATTTTCTGTATTCTTTTACTGTTTTTGGCCTACAAGTTTTGAAAAGTTTCGGCATTTATATAATTCTTAGGGGTTGTAGAAATGGTGTATCTCTTTCTACCTTACTAATTGGGGAGATTCTATGCCAGCAAGGCTGGATCTAATTTTAGCTTTCATTATTCGAGCAGACAGTGAAATATCACTAGCAATTACAACAGCTGTTGCATTAAATAAGCATACTCAATGAAGCAAATTTCTAAAGAAATTAGAAGGCATTATTGTACTGATTATCGAACGTGGTGAAATTTGGAAATGATCTACCAAAATAGTTTGTGTTTAGAAACTAAGCAAAAACAGGCATTTGAGTAAAGAAATCAGAGCATTTCATAAAACTATATCATTCCAAGACAAGACTGAATAATTCTTGAATGTATTTCGTTTAACTTAATTCCAGGAAGTCGGAACTGAGTTTGAACCATAAAACTTCATACAGAAGGGATAAAAATTAAAAGACGAAGTGATTTTAAAACATTCAATCGTTATTATCAAAATATCAACATTTTTGCAACGATTCTTACTAGAAGGGAATTCGATTCGCACTAATGGTCGTAAAGGTTTCAGTGCAAATAAATTTTGGAACCGAAGTTTGCTATAAAGCAGTGAAAATATCTGTAAAATTTGCATATATCTAGGCAGATTACCAGAGGAATCTGTGCTCAGTCCTTTGCTGCGGAGTTCAATGCATGTAAGAATGCTTTGCAGCTCCGCGAGGCATAAAGATTAGCTACGAAGTAAATATCTATTAATATCTATTACTATTTGTAAAACGCAAGGAGAAAGTGTGAAATAGCGAAAGAAAGCACGCTCGCATCATATGTTAAATATCTGGGTTTAATGGTATACATAAATCAATTTATATTTCTGCACGAAATGATCAGAAGTTGAGCTCATAATACACATGATATAGTATACACATTCTTCTTAATTGGCGTAGGAACCGCTTAAGCGATTATAGCTGAGTTAACAACAGCGCGCCAGTCGTTTCTTCTTTTCGCTACGTGGCGCCAATTGGATATTCCAAGCGAAGCCAGGTCCTTCAGCGAAGCCAGGTCTCCACCTGGTCCTTCCGACGGAGTGGAGGTCTTCCTCTTCCTCTGCTTCCCCCGGCGGGTACTGCGTCGAATATTTTCAGAGCTGGAGTGTTTTCGTCCATTCGGACAACATGACCTAGCCAGCGTAGCCGCTGTCTTTTAATTCGCTGAACTATGTCGATGTCGTCGTATATCTCGTACAGCTCATCGTTCCATCGAATGCGATATTCGCGGTGGCTAACGCACAAAGGACCATAAATCTTTCGCAGAACTTTTCTCTCGAAAACTCGCAACGTCGACTCATCCGTTGTTGACATCGTCCAAGACTTGCACCATACAGCAGGACGGGAATTATGAGTGACTTATAGAGTTTGGTTTTTGTTTGTCGAGAGAGGACTTTGCTTCTCAATTGCCTACTCAGTCCGAAGTAGCACCTGTTGGCAAGAGTTATCCTGCGTTGGATTAGTAGGCTGACATTGTTGGTGGTGTTTACGCTGGTTCCAAGATAGACGAAATTATCTACGACTTCAAAGTTATGACTGTCAACAGTGACGTCAGAGCCAAGTCGCGAATGCGACGACTGTTTGTTTGATGACAGGAGATATTTCGTCTTGCCCTCGTTCACTACCAGACCCATTTTCTGTGCTTCCTTGTCCAGTCTGGAGAAAGCAGAACTAACGGCGCGGGTGTTGAGGCCGATGATATCAATATCATCGGCATACGCCAACAGCTGTACACTCTTATAGAAGATGGTACCTTCTCTATTTAGTTCTGCGGCTCGAACTATTTTCTCCAAAAGCAGGTTGAAAAAGTCGCACGATAGGGAATCGCCTTGTCTGAAACCTCGTTTGGTATCGAACGGCTCGGAGAGGTCCTTCCCGATCCTGACAGAGCTTTTGGTGTTGCTCAACGTCAGTTTACACAGCCGTATTAGTTTTGCGGGGATACCAAATTCAGACATCGCGGCATAAAGGCAGCTCCTTTTCGTGCTGTCGAAAGCAGCTTTGAAATCGACGAAGAGGTGGTGTGTGTCGATTCTCCTTTCACGGGTCTTTTGCAAGGTTCTGCGCATGATGAATATCTGGTCGGTTGTTGATTTGCCAAGTCTAAAGCCACACTGATAAGGTCCAATCAGTTTGTTGACGGTGGGCTTTAATCTTTCACACAATACGCTCGATAGAACCTTATATGCGATGTTGAGGAGGCTAAACCCGCGGTAGTTGGCGCAGATTGTGGGGTCTTCTTTTTTATGGATTGGGCATAGCACACTTAAATTCCAATCGTTGGGCATGCTCTCGTCCGACCATATTTTACAAAGAAGCTGATGCATGCACCTTATCAGTTCTTCGCCGCCGTGTTTGAATAGCTCGGCCGGCAATCCGTCGGCCCCTGCCGCTTTGTTGTTCTTCAGGCGGGTAATTGGTATTCGACCTTCTTCATGGTCGGGTAATGGAACGTCTGCTCCATCGTCATCGATTGGTGAATCGGGTTCTCCTTCTCCTGGTGTTGTGCGTTCACTGCCATTCAGCAGGCTGGAGAAGTGTTCCCTCCATAATTTAAGTATGCTCTGGGCATCAGTGACTAGATCACCTTTGGGGGTTCTACAGGAATACGCTCCGGTCTTGAAACCTTCCGTACGTCGCCGCATTTTTTCGTAGAATTTTCGAGCATTACCCCTGTCGGCCAGCTTATCAAGCTCTTCGTACTCACGCATTTCGGCCTCTTTCTTCTTCTGTCTACAAATGCGTCTCGCTTCCCTCTTCAACTCTCGGTATCTATCCCATCCCGCACGTGTAGTGATCGATCGTAACGTTGCGAGGTAGGCAGCCTGTTTTCTCTCCGCTGCGACACGGCACTCCTCGTCGTACCAGCTGTTCTTTTGCACTTTCCGAAAACCAATGGTTTCGGTTGCAGCTGTACGTAAGGAATTTTAAATGCCGTCCCACAGTTCCCTTATATCGAGTTGTTGACTAGTGTTCTCAGAAAGCAGGAGTGCAAGCCGAGTAGAAAATCGTTCGGCTGTCTGTTGTGATTGCAGGTTCTCGACGTCGAACCTTCCTTGTGTTTGGTGGCGCGCGTTTTTTGCTGCACAGAGGCGGGTGCGAATCTTAGCTGCAACAAGATAGTGGTCCGAGTCGATGTTAGGACCTCGGAGCGCACGCACGTCTAAAACACTGGAGACGTGTCTTCCGTTTATCACAACATGATCGGTCTGGTTGGTAGTTTTTCGATCCGAAGACAGCCAGGTAGATTGATGAATCTTCTTATGCTGGAATCTAGTACTACAGATAACCATATTTCGGGCCCCGGCGAAGTCAATCAGCCTCAACCCATTTGGGGATGTTTCGTCGTGGAGGCTGAATTTACCGACCGTAGTGCCAAATATACCTTCTTTGCCCACCCTGGTGTTAAAGTCGCCAAGCACGATTTTGACATCGTGGCGGGGGCAGCCTTCATAAGTGCGCTCCAAGCACTCATAAAAGGCATCTTTGGTCACATCGTCCTTCTCTTCCGTCGGGGCGTGGGCGCAAATCAGCGATATGTTGAAGAACCTCGCTTTGATGCGGATTGTGGCTAGACGTTCATTCACCGCAATGAATGATAGTACTCGGCGACGGAGTGTCTCTCCCACCACGAATCCTACACCAAACTTGCGCTCATTTATATGGCCACTGTAGTAAATGTCACAAGGACCTACTCGTCTCTGTCCTTGTCCCGTCCATCGCATTTCTTGGGCGGCGGTGATGTCAGCCTTTGTTTTTACGAGGACATCAACCAGCTGGGCAGCGGCACCTTCCCAATTAAGGGACCGGACATTCCAGGTGCATGCCCTCAATTCGTAGTCCTTATTTCGTTTGCCATGGTCGTCATCAAAAGGGGGGTCTCTCATCCGAGGCTGGTTATAGCTCTTCACTGGGGTTGTTTTTTTACGTGGCGAATCCCAAACCCAGCGCACAACCCTTGTAGGGGAATGTTTCGCCTTCTCACTTTAGCTCGCCTTCGAACGGATGTTATTAGGCTACCCAGAGGATACTTGGTCAAAGACCGGAAGTAGTGAGCTGCTTGAGCCATGTGTAAAAGAATCGTTTCTGACCACTCCCAAGTGAATGGCGATTAGAGAACTTTCCTCACTTGCGTGAACTTCTAAACATGACTCCATCCTCCCCGGGTGTGCCATTTTGAGGCAACCTTTTTTTCAACTGAAAAACAGGTTAAAAACTTTCGAAATGTGTAAAAAAAAGTCACTCAAAAGATGAGCTCTTAGTATTAATATTAAGAGGTGCCTCTTTCAAATTTTCTGTTTTCCACATGGAAAAAAATCATTTTTTTTGTCGTGGTTATTGTACGGAGGTTATTGTATGTGCACGCGATGGCTGCCAGTTGGGATGGTAAACTCGATTCCGATTCTACTCGAAAATCGAGTTTTCTCGTAAAATAATCGATTTTTCGAATGTCAAGAATCAATTCTTAATCGACTTCGACTACTGAAGATCGATTCCGAAAAACGCGATTTTCCAGTAGAATCGGAATCGAGTTTACCATCCCTACTGGCAGCCATCGCGTGCACATATAATAAACCTCCGTACAATAACCACCACAAAAAAAAATGATTTTTTTTCCATGTGGTTTATATGGAAAACAGAAAATTTGAAGGAGGCACCTCTTAATATTAATACTAAGAGCTCATCTTTTGAGTGACTTTCTTTTTACACATTTCGAAAGTTTTGGGCCTGTTTTTCAGTTGAAAAAAAAAATTTTGCCTCAAAATGGCACACCCTAATACACATATTTCCGTAGGAAAGTATTGGTACGCAGCATTAGTTATCTCTGGGCTGCTCTCATGACAGCACAGCTTAAGCATACATATACTTTTCTTCCATCGCAACTGTACTTCGGAGAGTGCGCGCACCGATTGGATTCGGTAGAGGGCGTTCCTAGTTAACGAACGAACGGCTGGTCAGTTATCTCCGAACACTTGGAGAGTCAGGACAAACATTTTAGCGCGACGTGTTTCTGTGAGTGGTGCAAGCCGAAAATGCGGTGTTCATTAGAGCAGAAGTACGCTATTAAATTCTGTGAGAAACTAGGTAAATCTGCGACGAAGACGTTTGATATGATCAAGCAGGCTTACCCAGATGTTACTTTAGCAAGAAGTGGTGTGTTTCGGGGTGGCACCAGGCCGGAAAGAAGTCATTGATGAAGACGGGTAGAATGAGCCAAGTTTTACGTGGAAGTCCTCAAGAGGCTCAAATTTAGGGTGAATCGGGTCTGACAAGACCGCCTTTCTTGTGAACAGCTGCATAACCAAGGCCAGCATCTTAACGCCTATTTCGAAAGTTTTTAAAGAATTGTAACAATTACTTCAATAAATTTTTTTTAATCAACGCAGTTCTATTACTTTCCGGACAAACCCTGTATTAACATTAAAATGCTATACACTCCAGTTAGGTCAGAGACCAGAATTCCAGATGAGCTTTGGAATCCACCGTCTTACCACTACTATTCTACTACGATCACTGTGCTCTTATAGAAATTGAAAGACCGGCGATAATATCATTGGTTAAGCCCAAAATAATAGTATCAACGAGAATGGAAAATAAGGACGTGTTGACATAGTAAAGCTAAGAGACGATTTTTTATTACAATATTAAGGAATAAATGTAAGGTAAACACTTTAACAGTCCTCTAGCTTTTCACGAAGTGCTTTGCGATGGTATCAGTGGATCAATCTGACGGTAGGAAGTTGTTCAACCACACGACAAGAATGCTTTCGTTAACTAAAATCTTCGTAGATTTACGAATTCGTGAAAATCATTCAAAAATAAAATTTTGTTCGCTAAAGGAATCAAAAAGGAATATTTAAATATAGTGGGGAAATTGCCATTTGTTATCGTCTATAACGCTAAAAAAAGTTAAGTTAATATATGTTGGACTATTTTATATGAATAATAATTCTGTTATCAGAAAATCAGATGGACTTTTCAAATAATATTTTTAATCGATTTGTAAGTTGAAAGGAGAGATTTAAAAGTTACGAAAGGAAATTCTGAATTAAAACATCTTTATAAATACCTAAGAACATAAAATTTCGCATTTTTCAGAATCATTGTTAAATTTATTTATTTATTTATTTACAACAGTTTACACAGCAATAAATTACAGCATAAACTTTAAAATGACACTAGCTGCAAGGCTTTCAGTCATCGTTTTAATACTAAGTTTTGTTGCTTAAGTTCGTAGTACTAGTAAATAATTATGATATTTTAACTATGATATCTTAAACTATGCTAAATTAGGTTAAGGATGTTATTATCTTTAAGGAAATTGTAAATATACATAATGTTGTCATGACTGGGTGTAGATAGTGCCTCCATTATGGAATTGTTACCAGAGCACTCAGTCGGCCTTGTGTTCGGACATTGCGAAATTAGATGCTTAACTGTATTTGGGCCATTGCATAGCGGGCAGCAATATGGGTCGCTCCTTGTTAGAAGATGAGAGTGGCTAAATATAGTATGGCCAAGCCTTAGGCGTATGTACGGCTTCAGGATGTTGCTTGCCGTGTTTGCAGGGTAAGTTGGAGTGATTCTCCTTGGGTTTATTCCAATGTAGTGATGGTTTTGAGATACCCAGTCCGAGAATTCCAGATTTTTTCTTCTTATCTTAATATGCCTGTACAAATCGCCCTTGCTTAAAAAGTCGAGCATTAGGGTAGGGGATCTGCTAACTTCTTTTGCGACAGTATCAGCTCGTTCGTTTCCTGAGATTCCCACATGGCCTGGGATCCACATGAGCTTGATTTTGTTTCCAGCCGCAATGAGGGAGTTTCTGATTGATGAAATTATCTTGTGGGAATTTGCAGGTGATTGAATTGCCGCAATGCATGATTTACTGTCACTGCAAATCAAATATTTTCCTCTATTTTTTTAGCATGCTCAACAGCAAGTTCAATAGCTAAGGCTTCGGCGGTGAATATTGTACACATCGGATCAAGGAGCCATTGGCATATTACGTCTCCATCCTTATCGACAACGGCTAACGAGGTGTGGTCTGATGTCTTAGATCCATCCGTAAAGATAAAACGCCAATTCGATGTACTATATTGATCGCGAATGTATGCAAACTTTGCTTGGTAGACTGCGTTGGGTGTACTTTGTTTAGGCAAGTTTAGTAAGGCATTCTCAAAAGATACTGGACTAATGGACCAAGGAGGAAATCTCTCAGAGCTCTTTTTGCTTCCGTAAAAAGATGTGAAATTGTCCCTGACATATTCAAGAGATCTGGATACTGCCGATGGTATTCTGAGTGGTCTTTTACGTGAATTTGCTCTCGTGAAGGTATTTGCTAATGCCATGTTTGTTCCGTCAAGTTTTTTCACAAGAGTGCGATATGTTGAATCGGCCACTCTACTGGAGATGCTCGGCAAGCCGGATTCAGCAAGTAAAAACTTCGTTGGTGAAGTAGGGAATGCTCTAAGGCTCCGACGGATTGCTGCATGATAAGGCACAGAGACTTTACGCATTTGGGATGTTGCGCAGTGTCCGTAGATAGGTAAGGCGTAGTCGATTTTGGATAGCATTAGTGCTCTGACAACATTGATGAGAATGACAGGGTGTATATAGCTATGTTTACAAGTGAGATATTTAATAATATTTAGTCTATGTACAAGAGAATTTCTTATATAGTTGCAGTGATCTTTAAAAAGATACTTAGAGTCTATGATTAATCCTAAAATCATCAATTTTTCTTTTAGCATAATGTTGCAGTTATCAACATTTAATGAAATGTTGCATGGTGACTTTTTACGACAAATATGAAGAAGATTTGTTTTTCTAAAAAATGTGTACGCCTGAAATTGAGGACCAAGATGAAATATTGGAGAGAATGTCAATGAAGGTATTTTGGACAGCAGCCGTGTCATTTACCTTTGTATATATCAGTACATCATCTGCGTACATTTGATGGTCAATGTTTTTATAATTAGAAAGAAGTTGACTTAGCTCATCAAAGGCGATAATAAAGAGTAAAGACGAAAGAGGTGAGCCCTGTGGCGTACCATTTGAGAGCTTGTGGGTTACTGAGTGGTGTCCGTTAATAGTTACTGAAAGTCTTCTATTTGTCAGGAAAGATTTTATAAAGTTTAGAGTTCTGGTGCCCACTTTCCAGTTTTGTAGCTTTCTAAAGACTACATGAATTCCAATACGATCAAAGGCTTTTTGACCATGACAGCCTGTTGCCTACAATTTTTTCCATTACTTTTCCAAGACAGCTTAGAAGGGAGATAGGACGATAGCTATTGACATTAGTGGGTAATTTTCCGGGCTTTAGTATTGGGATTATATTGGAAGTTTTCCAGTATTGTGGATAGACCCCAGAGTCAAAAATATTGTTGTAAAGTTTAACTAATCGTAGTTTCATCGACTTCGGTAATTTTTTGATTAACGGATAAGATATCCTATCCAAACCAGGCGTTTTTCCTTTAACTGACGTGAGCGCATACTCAAACTCGGACATCGTTATTTTTGACTCTATCGCTTTTGCGGACAAGGAAAGTGTATATTCTATTTCTCCTATGCTATTTAGGACTGTTTCTTTGCTAATTCGGAAGTCGATGCTAAAGTTTTCATTTGCGCTCTCTCTTGAGTAATGGTTTGCAAAGAAGTTCGCAATTGAATCAGGCATAACCAAATCTTCAGCTGGAGTAACCAGACGTGTAACTGATGTGCTTTTGGAGCCGCCAGACAATATATTCAAATCTCTCCATATCTTTTTAACAGAGCAAGTGGGATTTATGTTAGCAGTGAACTGCTGAAAACTTTTTCGTTTCGCTTCCTTTGCTTTGCGGCGAAACAAAGCATTCGCTTTTTTATTGTTAACTAATTTTTCAATAGTTTGACAACGTTTATATTCATGCCAGCCCGATTGTTTTTTTGAACGGAGAAGTGCTAGTTCATTGCTCCACCATGGTACATTGTGTGAGGTTTTATTTCTATTTGTTTGCGGGATAAAGCGATTTGCCGCCGCGCGGAAATTTTTTGTATAGTGGCAGCTTCTCTGTTGATGTTGCCAGAAACTGGGGTACTGTTGCTACCTATATGTCATAGACCTGAGAATGTACACCAGTCAGCAAAGTCTGTTTTGAAGATCGGGTTTGGATTAAACGATTGGCGAAATTGCCGAGTAACTATTTCAAAAGATATAGGGTAGTGGTCACTACCGTGCAAATCATTTAATACTTTCCAGGTGACATTTGGAGCAAGAGCTGCTGAGCACAACGTGAGGTCTAAGTGTGAGAAGGTGCCGTGGGTAGAGAAGTGTGTTGCGTTACCATTGTTTAGGCATATAAAGTCGGAAGCCAACAGAGCATCCTCAATCAGTTTTCCTCTACAGTTTGATGTTGGAGATCCCCATATTGGGCTCCAAGCATTTAGGTCACCCGCAAAAATTGCCGGAGCTGTGGCTTGTTGCAATAAGTCCAAGATATCGGTATTTGTAAAACTTTGTGTAGGTGGAATATATGCGCAGATTATATTGAGCTTGAAGTGTATGCCAACTTCAACGGCGATTGCCGATATTGAAGACTGGATATCATTTCTTTTGTAAGGCAGGCTCTTTTTTATCAGTATTGCAACGCCTTGCTTACTAGACGTTATATTTGGAGAGTTATAGAATATGCTTATATATGATTTGGGACAGAAGGCGTTAACGTTGTATGCTAAATGGGTTTCGTTAAGTAGAATTAATGATGGTGAAAGAGACTTAATCAAGAGCTGGAGCTCATGGTAATTATTGTAAAATCCATTGATATTCCATTGTAGAACTGAGAACATTGGAATTTGAAAAGAGAATTGAGATAAGATAACAAAGAGAAAGTGGTTAATTGTTTTTATTCGAGTTTATTTTTTTTTTTTTTGTTTTTGTTATGTTTTGAGAGAATTTATATATATATATATATAGGAATATTAATTGAGTTGATCGCTGGCAGATAATATATCTGCATAGTCTTCGGTACTCATTGTTGAGTCCTCCGCCAGAGCGAGAGATAAGTTGATAGAGTTAGTGATGATATGATTTGCGTTGCTGATGGGGAGATTTGTTGGGAAATTTAAAGTAGAGTTTGAGTTGGATTCAAAGTCTGTATTGTTGTTCGTGGTATAGTGATCGTGCTGTTGCTGTGTGGGAGTAAAATGGCTCTGATGTGTGGCTGAGATTAGGTTGAGTGCGTGCTGATCTTTAATGTGAGAGGTTGATTCGTTTATTAGTTTGGTGAATAGGTTGTTGAGAGTTTCCGGAGCACTCTCAGATAATTGGTCATCTGATATTTGAGGGCAGATAATTTTGAATTGACAGGTTTGACAATTTCTGATGAGATTATTTGCTGAGTGTTTGCGTTACTTTAGACAGTAGATGAGAATGAAGGTGCATTTTTGGGAAGAGTGACAGTTGAGTTGTATATTTTTTTGGCTTCACGTATGGTGCATTTTTTTGTTGTATTTTTGTATTTCTTTCTCTTGCATGAATTTTGGACAGCTATTCGAAGAGGCCGGGTGATTGGCATGACAATTAGCGCAAAACGTACGTGTGCAATTTAGGGGGTTGTGGGGAGGTAGGCTGCAATTATTGCATGCTGCTTTTCCCTTACAATGCTTGGCGGTGTGTCCAAGCAACTGGCAATTTTTGCATCGCATGGGGTTGGGAACATACTGTCTCACATTAACCTTACGCCAGGCAATATCAATTTGCTCCGGAAGGCTATAAAGGTTGAAGGTTAGTAGTACTACACCGTTTGGTGTCAATTGATTGTTTTCGTGTTTTTTCTGAAATTTGTATGCAGCGACCACTCCTTGTAGACTTAGTTCGCTTACAATTTCTTCTTCACTTACATTGTTCAGAAAGGGGGCAAATACAGTGCCTTTAGAATGATTTAAATTGTCGTGATATTTGACTTTTATGCTACAGATACCAGGGAGGTATTTCAATGCAATGAAACGATCAGCTATTTTTTTATTTTTAACTAATAACAAGATTTTACCATCGCGGAGCTCACTTACTGAGTTGATTTCACTACTCACAGCAAAGATGGCCTTATGTACAGCAAAGCAGGAATATTGCATAAGGGTCTTATTTTCTTCAGTTGATTCAATAGTGATATACTTGGGATCATTACTATTATTTTTTACTGTCGGTAGATTGGGGAATGTAAAGAGATCGCTAATGTCGAGTTTTTGTTTGGATTTCTTTTCCTTCTTTTTTTTTACTCCGGAGCCATCGGCAAGCACGGCGAACCGATTGCTCCCAAGGGAATTGGGCCCGGGGGCCATTTTGCACTAAAGCACTGAACTGTTGTAGTAACACAAGTTTTGTTTACGTTTAGATGTAGATTTTATAAATAAAAGAAGTTGAAGGTGAAAAGTGACAAAGCACGTGTTTTACACCAGAAGTAGTGAGAGCACAAAAATCAGAAGCACACACAAATATACAACCGCTCGCTGTGAGTAATAGTCGGAGACTGTCATTGTTAAATATTTTATGTATGTATATTGGAATCCACACTACCATTAATAGATTTCAATATTTAGCAAGCTACATTATTTAGTTGCTCAGATCACGGAGTCACGCTTACTTACATCTCAATTGAAACCTCCAATAAGAAAGCTGCTGAAAAAAGCTCTCAAACAATTGAAAGTGGGAACCGCTTAATTTTCACTGTGAGTTTAAACTTTTCAGTAACAATCGTCTCACTGATCGTTATCCCCCCTTTAAGCCAAAGTTGTGTACCACTTTAATCCATTTCAATACTGAAGTTACCCTTCTCACATTAGAATCAGCTAGATGGCAAATGGGTCGCCGATTATTTGCATTAACATAAAATGCCTCAGGTGTTATGCATAATTGCATTGTGAGTATTATCGCTCATGTTGGGTCGAAATGTATTAATATTAAATGATTTTGCCGCATCAGCTAAAGCTTTGGACTTCTATTATATGTATAAATAAGTGTGTTGAAATGTATGTAAAGCTTTAGATTGTGCATATATTTATATGTATATATAAATATGTACATGTTGTGGTTAAAATAAACAGGCCTCTTTGGGCGGTCATTAGAAATTATCGTTCGCCACTCAATCCCAAAGTGACCGTTGTTGAATTTTGATGCCGTCGTTAGAAATTATGCGCTTAATAATATAAACGTTGCTCTTGTCATATTAATTTAATTATGTAAATCTCATAATAGCCAAAATCCGTATAAATTATATCCAATGAGCCGCAATGCATACGGTTTGTGTTAGGTAATTGCGTTAGCTTTGTAGTGTGTTAGGCATAATGAGAAGCGTTTACCTTTTCAACACGCTCCAGAAGTTCGTATGCTTAGGGAGCAAAAATAGATTGTATGTCAGTGGAGTAGTCACGATATTCCAAGTGTAAAACTATGTTAAATTTGTCGTGATTCCCTTCAAGGGTAACGCTCCGTCTTTTCGACCCGATTTGTCTTTTGCTTCGAAATAAGCCTCGGTTTCGGTTTTCGATCATTTGACAAAAATTTCTTCCCAGCGAGCTTTCTTTTGAGATCTGAGAACAGAAAATAGTCGCTGGGAGCCAGATTTGGAGTATACGGTTGATGCGGAGGCATTCGTAGTTCAATGTAACACGGTGGGTTATTTTGTTGAAGCATCACTTTCCTTTTCCAGTGATTTCGTTCTTCAAATGGTCCATAATATAAAAATCACTGTTGAAGGTCCTTTCTATTTCAAGGTAGTCAATAAATATTATTCTAAGCGCAAAATATAGACACCATAACCTTGGCAGGCGACTATTACGTTTTTCTACGCTTTGGAGCGGGTTAATGATGCAATCAGTTTCATCCACTGTTGATCACATTTTGAATAAAAATGATTTACGAATTTACGCTACGGAGGAACGCCCCTTGTCCAATTATAATGTCGGCTGATATTAGACCCTTTAAAGTCTGCCGCATTTAGTGAGTTTATGCACACTGCCGGAAAGGAACATCTAAAGTATTTGTCCACAGCGAATTTTGGTCGACTTAGCTTAATTAGCGGCGTTTAAAAATTTAATTTCACATATATTTTATACAAACTGAATAATTTTTCTCTAAATAATCACCACAGCAAATTAAACAAGAAAAAAAGGTTAACTTCGGTTGCACCGAAGCTAATATACCCTTCAGAGGTGCATTTCTTTTAGTAACTATGTGCTCAGTTTATATGGAAGCTAGTAATCCGATCTGAACAATTTTTTCGAAGATTATATTGTTGCCTTAGAAAATATTCCATACCAAATTTTGTGGATATATTTTGTCAAATGCAAAAGTTTTCCATACAAGAACTTTTTTCCGATCGTTCAGTTTGTATGGCAGCTATATGTTATTGTGGTCCGATATCGGCAGTTCCGACAAATGAGCAGCTTCTTGAAGAGAAAATGACATTTGCATAATTTCAAAATGATATCTTAAAAACTGAGGAACTAGTTTGTATATATACAGACGGACGGACGGACAGACAGACGGACATAGCTAAATCGACTCAGCTCAACATACTGATAATTTATATGTATACTCTATAGGGTCTACGACGCTTCCTTCTGGGTGTTACAAACTTCGTGACAAACTTAATATACCCTGTTCAGAGTATAAAAATGTAGTTTTAAGAAAAACGCGTTTAAAAATGAACTGATTGGAATATGGAACTGAGCGGTCACACTTTTGGTAGAGATTGCCTTTAACACCTTCAATTCATTTTTCTATAATACCTTAATTCACTCAACACACCTTCCCAGGAATGAGTATTTTGCCAGTTACAAAACTTTTCCATCGTACCTAAATCTCGTGACATATTGGTTGTCAAAAAAGTCTTGCGGTATTTTTGCTAGTTGGCACTGAAAGCGCGTAGTTCTAGTTTTATTCGTCGCATCGGTTCATGCTATACCTTTTTGGAAAGCTCAATTCACGCGCTAACACGTGTTTGATTGATTGTCGTTTCTTTTTAGTCGTTCGTGAGTTATAGCGTCGCAAACATGGAGAAAAATAAAGAGTAAATACGGCATATTTTACAGTACTACTGCGATAAAGGCAAAAATGCATCTCAAGCCGCCAATAAAATTTGAGCAGTTTATGGAACCGATACAGTTTCCATTGTCACCGCACAACGATGGTTTCAACGTTTTCGTTCTGGTGTAGAGGTGGTCGAAGATGCGCCACGCTCCGGAAGGCCTGTCGTCGAAAATTGCGATAAAATCGCTGAATTGGTCGAAAGAGACCGGCATAGTAGCAGCCGTAGCATCGGTCAAGAGCTGGGCATAAGTCATCAAAAATTCATTTCCATTTCAATAAAAAACAAAATTCAATAAAAATACCGCAGGACTTTTTTGACAACCCATTACTAATAAGCGGTTAAGATAAATTCGTATCCGATGTTCAGAAAATCAAACCTAAAGATCAACCTGACGCAGCGTGTGACGTATTATTTACATATTTTATAAACTTTAGCACGAATTCACAACAAAATGGTATAAAAACTTACCAACGAAATAGGAACACTGAACAACTCAATGTTAAAACTGTACGTATGTGCCTTAAGTATACTAAATTTCGAAAACTGTAGATAAGTTCTATTTTCTTCTCCATTCTCTTCCACTTCGAAACTTGCTCTTTCTATCGCTGAGCGGTGACCAACATTACCGTTGATTTTGAAAATTGCTTTCCTGATGAAAGCGTCTTTAGGTCATTTCATGGCTCTGCGTTTGGCGACAACTGTTTGTGCGATTACTAAACTCACTGACTTTGTGACTTCAGGTGTTGTTGATGTTTTTACTGCGCTAATGAAATTGTTGCGCGTGTCCATTGCCCGTAGCAATATTTACCTTCAATTCAAGTATGCAGCGGCACTCACCTGCATGGTAACCAATTATGGACCATTTTTATACCCTTGCAACCTGTTGCTAAGGAGTATAATACTTGTAGCTTTGTTCACCTAACAGTCGTACGTATCACTTTAAGCTAAGCGAGATAGATATAGAGTTTTATATATATAAATGATTAGGATGACGAGAAAAGTTGAAATTCGAGTGACTGTCTTCCTGTCCATCCATCCGTCCGACCGCGCGTGGAAAAATTAAAATATCTTGATGAAACTTGTGGAAAAATTAAAATATCTTGATGAAACTTGATAAACAAATTCCTTGGCAAAATACAGATGGTAGTAGCAAGCACCTGTGGAAAAAAAATCGTGGCCTGATCCACGCCTTAATAGAATTAATGCATATATCTCCTTAACCGATAAATATTATAAGACCACCTACGGCAGTGTGAATGAAAAAATCAAAATACAGATGGTAGTTAAAAACTACTAAAAGCAATAAATCAATAACTAAATACATCACAGAGGTTCTAATTTACCTACGAGATGTAATTGAGAAAAAAACGGTAAAAATTGGCCGATGGGCGTGCCATAGACCACTTTTTGGTAAAATCATATATATCTAGACCCGATCAAACCGACGTCCATTAAATTTAGTACATGACATTCTTCTCATATTCCAATGTCACAGTGCGAAAATGGGTGAAACCGAACTACAACCACACCTGCTTCCCATATACTCGTAACACATTTATAAATTCTTTTTGATGCACCTTGCTGTGTACATATCAAGAAGTAATTATATAGTGGAATAAAACTTTGCACTAATCATTCTTTCAAAGTATGCCGCCTTATATCGGCCAATATTTGAGTTATCTCAATGAAAATGACAAATGGTTTTACTCATAACAGTTTATCTTTGTGCCTAAAATAAATAAAATTTGGGCAAAAACTAGCCACCATATAACTAATATCAAGATTTTCGAACATCCGGCTGACTTTACTTTATGTGATTGCTAATTGTATGTAAGGCACCGTAATGAAACCTATGGAACATTTTTTTTTGTATATGGCGTGATAATAGTTAATTGATATAATCGGATCCTGGTTGACATTTTACATCTTAAGGTAGTTCCCCGGCTTTGATTCCTGCAGGTTGCAAGAGTATAAAATGTTCGATTGTACCCGAACTTCACTCTTCCTTACTTGTTACTTATTTATACATACATATATAAATAAATATATTGTGCATTTACAAGCACAGTAAGTATTATAAACTTTTTAATATCCACTCGAAACGGTAAAAAATGCAAACAAGTTCTTTAAATTATCTCTGCTTCGGCAAGTAATCAGCGGTTAAGCGTTTATAAGCGCGTTATTAACCGAGCTAAGTACCTGAATGCCGGTAGCACCGTGAGCGGTATAGTGACGTACCGACGCTACTTAACTCACGCAACGTAAACAAAAAGAAAAATCGGCTGAAGTCATTTTATATGCCGAACTTGGGCAGTAAGCGGCATAAATGTTTTAACTTTGCAATGAGGTTTTCATATCTTTATTTTGTTTAAGGATAATACGTAATTCTTCTTTATTAAACTTTCAAATTCATTACTAATGTTGAGGGAAAATTTCGCGTCCGCAATCTTTTACATTTACATTGTTATACGCGTGTGTATGTTTTCCCATGCACCCACCGTCATTAGATAATTAAAGCTTTTCTTCAATTGCAGCGCACGCAATGCAGAATTTGCTATGCTTAAGCAACAAAAACAAAAACCAAAACGAAATACAAAAGCAACGGATATATTTTGTATTTCCTGTTTCAATGGCTTCCAATTAACTTTTTGTGTGAGCGCTTTCGCTTTTCTTCATTTATTCTTACAGCTAGCTTTGATGTCCTTTTAGAATTTTCTTCGAATTCGTATTCGGATAATCCTTCAATCAACTGCTGACGCAGTGCACTGCACGAACAGCGAGATCACTGTGATAGCAACAGTGGCTGCAGTGATTCCGGCAGTAACACGAGCAATTTTCTGCAATGCATACAAATGTTTGCGAGTAGGCCCTGGGAGGAAAAAAAAACTTCGAATTAAATGTGGTGTTTTGGAAAAGTATGGTATGGAACAGTTCTCATTCGATGATTTCAACGTGTTTAAAGTCTCTTGTATTTTCGCAGGGCAATTAACTATCAAATTTCAAACAATAAATAACCAGAGGATTCTTGAGTTCTTTTTGATTTTTTTTAAGTTTTCATAACAGAAATACATTGCTGAAAATTTTTTCGGTCGCGCTTTGGACACAAAATCTCTCATTCCTTTCTCCTTCCTTCAAGCCCATGCCTCACGCGGAAGTTGTTAGCGTAATTAATTTAGTGCCCCTGTTAAATTATTATAATATGACACTTAGGATATTAGACCACTTTTCTGAATATTTATTTCCAAACTTTCCTAAAAAAAGTATAGAGTGAGCCGATTATTTTACTTATTTGACGTCTACTCAAATTTAGGTATGGTGAAAGGCCATATATTTTCTTGATATGGTACTAGAATCTCTCACAAAATAAATATTCTATATACAACCTTTTGGAGATATTTGAATAACCAAAGTTAATGGAAATGTTCTGCCATGCTTCAAAGGTCGATTATTATTTCCACTACAATGCAAAGCAAAAATTTGCATCAGCATAGAAATCTTTAAAAACTTTGACTACTTTGTCGACTTACACTTCTTCAGGTTCAAACAACTATCTATGCGAAAGCTATGAAAATATACTTAGAGAATCTTCAACATAAATTCCACAAACATTTTCGTTCAAACACAGTCACAGATTTCATTTTGCTAACGAAATATTATAGACGTTCACCAGCTCTACCGAAAAGTGTTTCATGGAAAATATGGCAAATGCGAGAAAGATACAGTTATCAGCAATCATCACTTATACGGAATATAAGGGTCTAACAGAACATGATGTCTTAGTGAGCATTATACGTATGTATGTATATAAATGTCGGTCTAATAGTCATCGTAGCTCAGTTTACATATCTCCACCCATTTACGCTAATTTTTCACCGAGTCATCGAAGCATTTCGGCTGGAATGCCCGCTATAGTTCACTGAAAGTTGTCTTCGAGCTTTGCTATTTGATTGGCGTAAGCCTTTGATTTAACAAAATTCCAGTGAAAATAATGTAGGCGTTAAATCGCATGATCTAGGCGGCTATTTGACTGAAATATTTGCACGCAACATGTCCATGTTTAGTCATGAAACATAAGACGGTGCACCGTCTTGTTGAAAATAGAGATAGTTTGCGTCGATTTCATCAAATTCCGGGAAAAAGTCGGTCAACATCTTTATATAACGCTCGCTATTGATGGTAACGGCATTTCCTAACTCATTACAAAATAAATAAAACCTGATGACGCCGCCAAACCACAATTCGCACCAAACGGTCAATGTTTGAGGGATGCAATTATATTTCCTGAACCATATAAGGATTTGGCTTATCCCAGTAGTGGGAGTAGTGGCTTCTGACCGTTAAGCCAAAAATGGGCCTCATTCGAAGAGATGACCTTTGGCGCGAAGAGCTCTTTTTGTAGTCACCGGAGAAGGGGAATTTGCGAAATAATCTTCGACAATTTCCAAGCGTTCAACACAAGGAGAACGGGATATGTTGAAATTTCGAACCCTACTGAATACATTGAAAAAATTTGTGATAAATCCGTTCACAAACATGGTCGCCACGAAGTGTCGAAGAACATATCATGCCTATTGATAGATGCTGTTGAAGAACTATTCGATATTCCAGAGTTTTCCGGATTACACCTCAAGTCTTATTCACTAAAAGTTGATCCAGTGTCAAAATAAACAAAGAATGCATAAGGATGATGAAAAAGATAAAAAATCCGCAATTCCTGTTCTACTTTTATATAACTAATGTAAAGTTTTAAATTATTTAATCCCGTATTATTTATTTAAAAAACTTAATTATAATGTACCGGGATTTGGAAGTCCTTTTTTTACTTTCGTCTTGCCTTTGCTCGAATATAATCCAAAGCTTGTCTCTAGAGTCGTAACATGCCTGAACTAAATTCTATTTTAATCAATCAGCCTGAAAGGCGTACCTTCGTTTGCCCTGCAGGGTCGCAAGGGAAATTTAATTAAAAGATTTGTGTGATTAAGTGATATGAAGGAATTCTCTAATGCATTTGCAGATAACAAGTAAACAGGAGATTGTATTATTGCAACTAAGTACATAGTTGATGCATGAAGAGCTAGATTATACAATATTATTAATTTAAAAACGTATACTTTTTTATGTTTCAAGAACTGCTAAATACTATTGCTTGTAGAAACATCTTTAAATTATGTTCTATTGATTTGTAGTTTTTATAATGCAATCCGTTGATGCATATTTGCATATTTTTCTGATTTTTTACAGTTCTAGCAATATTCCAAGTTATTAGATGGTACGCTTTTTAGCAGGTCTGTTTTTCCATTGCTAATTGAGTAGCATTGTTTATTACATATGTAGGTAACTGGATATTTGTAGATCCCTACATATTAAAATTTTAGTAAACTTTTCAGCGCCAAAAATACTTATGTATTTGTAGAAAATATTTAATTGTATTTCGTAGCTATACAGGTAAGAAGCTTATAGAAGAATCAGCAAATTCCTCAAAACCGCAGCCCGAATCAGCTGATACGACCTATCTTATGAGACCGCAATGTAAATGATCAGCCAGCACCGCTTCTACCATCCGCTTTGCCGTAGGATACTGTAGATTTCTACGGTATTTGGATTTTTCCCGTAGAAACGTGTCAGCTGATTGCTCTCTCACAACGCAGGGTTGCCAGTCTCGATATACCTTAGTAATTAGGAAAAATTTCTTTAATTTGTTTGAATTTTTCTTAAACTAACTCAAAATCCGAGTCAAATGATATTATTTATAAATACATAAACTATTTTTAATAAAAAATACCAATCGTAGACTTGTCTTGATTTTGTATTTGAAACGGACCTTAACTTGTAACAATAAAAATGACTATATATTTACTCAAAATGGCTTATAAAAGCATTGCCTCCATCAAGGAATAAAGTAATAAGTGTTGGACTAGCTTCGGTTAAATGCTTAAAATTCGAGTAATATTTCCAGGTTTACAATTTTAGAAAAAACTCAGAGTAAATGGAAAGACTTCTGAAATTGTTCCAAGAATTTGAAAAATAAGACACATACTATATATGTATGTATACGAGTATAAAAATTAATGACTTTCATTAAAATTTAAAATATAATATTTAATATTGGGTAGTGGAAAAAGTATTTGTAATCAAACTTAAACTTATTTTTTCTTATATTTATAATGAACTGTATTGAACCAATTACTTGTATGTTGCATATTGGTCGACCACTTTTTGCCATTTTTCCGCAAGAGATATTATTCCATCAGTGTAAAACTTTTCTGGTTTCTCGGAAAAAACTGCACCAAGTAATTTTCACAGGCTTATCTTGAAGCCAACTTTACTTCGAAACAAATGGTAGTCCGAAGGCGCAAGGTCAGGAATATTTGGTGGATGCATAAAAATTTCCCAGCCAACCTCTTCCTGTTTTTGCCGAGTCATCAAAGATGTGTGTGGTCTAACATTGTGCTGATGGAAGACTAAGGCCTTTATTTGATAATTTTTGGCCATTTTTTTATTGATTGCTTGCTTTAATCTCATCAGTTGTTGACTGTAAAATGTAGAATCAATCGTTCTACAAGGCTGGAGCAGCTCATAGGGCACCAATCTTGGCTTTGCGACCATCATCTTTTTCGCACATTATTGTCATATTTGATCCACTTTTCGCTTCCTGTTACCATTCGCTTCAGAAATGGTTCGATTTCATTTCGTTTCCGCAAAGAATCGCACATGTTAATTTGGTCCATTAAATTTTTCACAGACAATTCATGTGATACCCAAACATCGAGCTTCGATCGAGATGTAATTCTTTTTCAACTTCTCCGAATTTAATTTAAAATCTTTTTTTTTAACTATGTAAATGAAGCTTAAAATGTCACTTTTTCAACACCATATGGTATGAGACAATATGATTGGTAGCACTGGAGATATACAGGTACGACTGCAACGATGTCTATTGACAAAATACATATGTGCGAAGTATTTTTCGAGTAAACCAGATTATCGGAAATCCTCACCATAAGTATAAGAAGTTTAGACCAAGGTCTAGATCGATTTTATTCAGCGCTAAGTCCGGCTAAATAGGTATAAAACTATGTCAATTTCATTTAATTAAAAAATACCAATGTACATAAGTATGTATATACATTTTTACGATAAAAAACATTGTTATCATTATTGTTATTCTGAATTTCATTAATATCTCACATATTAATAATAAATATTTCGGTATAAGGTCCAAATATTCAATATCTAAGTGTTTGAAATTTATGCTCGGATTTTGGCATTTTTTGTATAAGAATACCTTGAATGCTTGATATATATTTGGTATAACAATCCGATCGAATTCAAAGTTGACATTGTAGTCAACTTTACCTGTTTTCACAGTGCAACACATGGAAATAATGGTTTTAAACAATTTTTTCAAGTAGTGCTTGGGATATGAGATTATTAAATTGTTCGATTCGCCCATCTCATTTAATATAACAATGCAAAGGAAGACATGTACCAAGCTTCATCTAGATAACTTATTTCTTACTCAAATTATCGCTTCGATACACAGATGGACGTACAGACAGTCAACCGTTCTTTCTAAATGTATATTTAACTCCACATCTTTCTTCATTAGTTTTAGGTGTTATAAACAAGTGTTAGGTAAACAAACCTATTATACTCTGGTACAACATGTTGCGAGAGTACAAAAATAAGTCCACTATTTTAATTTTAAAACATTGATAATTCCTTGAAAATAGTTAAAAAGTAGTTATAAAAAAATTCGTGGAATTTACATACATATATAATACATATGGCATGCATACTTATATATACATACATATATACGTAGCCGTTCATACTCTGTGTATCTCTATATGCATGATTTGATTAAAACAAGCTTATTAAACTCTGTATTGCTCGACCAAACTACAATTAACTTGGATATAAAAGCACCCTAAAAAGTTAGCTTTAACATAGATAATTAAAGTTAAAAACTTTGATCGTTATCCTCGGAATAAGTATTGTTCATTTCGTAGTTGCAAACTAAGTAAACGAAACGAAATCAGTAATCCAACCGCATAAAACGAGACAGTGTCCCAAAAACTACACTATCAAGCAACTTTCCAAAAAACAATACAAGCCGCACCAAAACTACAATCTAATGAACACTAAAAGTAAAAGTTTTGCACTAATTTCGTCATTGCCGCTACTGCTGCTTCCTCTGCTGCTGCTGCCTTTTCTGCTGTTGCGCGCCGTTCTTAATTTTATAGCCACTGCGGGTTTGTTCGGCGGGAAATTGGTTATTTGGTTAGATATAAAACGGCGACGGAGCGTAAGACATTTTGATGGACGCATGAAAGGGATTCAATTACATTGCGGCCAAGCATTAACGATATAACTGCAACAGCAACAAAAAAACACACAAAAGAGAGGAAGGAATAGGAACCACTGCAAGACCATGAAATGTTAGTAGTGAATCTCTGTTATTAAGCTGGCAAACTACAAAATTACGATTACGCTTATCTAAGCATTAATTTATTTCGGTTGTATTCGTATGGCACTGATTGCCGAAAGGCAATTTCTACAGGAATCGCACGAAATAGAAACGTTTTCAACACTCACACTACAGCTGTTGACAGCTAATTAGAAACGCTCTTCCTTGGAAAGAGCTTAATGTACGTAGTACATATTTGTAAATTTTACCAATTTTTTTTTACTTTTAAGTTTTTGTATTGATTTTGTTACTCTGGATATTAACCAAAGTGCCTAGTTTTGGACCTTTGTCATTGGAGTAATATTAATATTTTCCAATACAAGACTGTATATCTGCCTTATTCAGCTTAATTTCTGACATTCGTTAAACGAAGCATCGGTCAGTAAATTCACGAAGCGAGTCAAATGTTCCAAAAACGGTGAATTGTGATGAAGGATCAATCATGGTTTGTGCAGGAGTTGTAATTTTGGTCCACTCCACAAGAATGATGAAATTTTAATAAAGGAGAAATGATTAAATGGAAGTTTCAACACTACGAACAACAAAGCCTACAGCACAGTTAACTAAAAGGTTTTTCGCCGAAATTTCTACTTTTAAATATTTTTATTACCCGTCCAGTCCACCTTCGGTGCGACGTTAAAAACGCTGTCAGTACTTCAAAGTTTTTCACTACGTTTATCAGAAAATATGTTTTCGTTTCTAATTTAAGCCGTCGCATCAAAATCATGAATTTCACTTGGTTTTGAAAAAAAATATAAAAACACCGACACTTCAAATTTAATGGGGAATGATTATGACCATTTGAAAAAACATTCTTTGGCATTTAAAAAAGTTGGCCGCGCGGTTATTATGGCCGTCATTGAAGGTTATGTTCTCACCGGCATTACATTTAAAGAAATATGGACTGATGGTTCCACAGGCTTACAAACTGTTTTTTTTTTGTATAAAATGGCAGTTATTTAACTTCATCATGTTGCTCTTTGTATCAAATGCGGCAATTCATTTCAAATTTCATTAAGCCAGAAAGGAGCCTCAGCGCTGAACAAAATTTGGTTCGAAAACGTCGGATCTCCTTGGAACTTTTCAGAAGCCCATAGAGCGAAGCGATATCACTAATAGAGGTCGAGGGGCTTTTTTTCTAGATGAAAAGGTCCGAGATGCATTGTAGCCGAATCGACTCTCCGCGGTCTCCGTGTACGCTCTCAGCTACGGCTGCTATATTTTTTTTTTATTTTATTTTTTTTTATTAAAGCTTACATAATAAACAAATTATTATATAAACTATAGTACGCAGCACTAGCATCATAGGCTTTCGGCTGGCTGCTATATTTATTTTGAGTGAAGCGTGCGAAACACATTCTTTACAGAACGTACTGTAGAAAAATGACATGACAGTTAGACACGACTCACGCTTGATCAGTCAAAAACAGGCTATTGAAAAAAGTACCTCTACTTGTATCACCCGTTATTACCTATCCATCCAGTCCTCCACTGGTGCGACGTTAAAAAAGGTAACAATGCTATATATTAGGAAATCTTCCAAATATATTTCCGTTGCACCAAAATCATGGATTTCACATAGTTTTGACAAAAAAATTTATATAATCAAGAATTTAGAATAATTTTTTTCTATTTGTTGGTCTGTAAATAACAGAAATATGAAATTAAATATTTTGAAAATTCGTCTTTAGCTGGAAACAACTGTATATATTTTTATGTGCATGACTGCTGAAACTCCAACCGTTTTAGTAATAGTATAATGTTTAATTTACTTCTTCATGCAGTGTACATACATATGTCGCCAAATTTATTGCATACGTTTAAAATTAAAATTGATAATAGCTTAAGCTTGTTTTTGATGTAAAGAATCGGCATTGCTCGGGTGTGGTTTGGCTGCGGTGAATAGAAAATTTTAATCCAATTCGCAAATAAATTGGTATTATACTTATTTCAATTCAGCTTTTGAATTATAAATAAAACGCCCATTACGGTTCTTCACTCAACTGCATTTTGACTGACGTATTGTCAAGCTTTAACTTTTTGTGGCTGTGTGTCAGTGGAGTTGACTAGAATATGAAAAAATTACAACTGCTGTGAAGCAACTGAACATTACATCGTTTATTAGAAAAATTAATGAAAAACGAATGAACAAACTATTATAATTTTAAACTATTTTAATCAGTTATACACAAAACGATTAAAAATTTATTGGACCCTTTGATAATAATCCCAAAGCTGGGCGAGGATAGCTACAATTTGAAATCAGTCAAAATAAAATTCAAGGACCACGGGAAGTGTTTCGAACATAAAAAGTCGATCTACAATTCCACTTCAGTCCCTTTTAGTTTATACACTGTAAATAATATTTAAAGCCTCTTTAACAATCATAGATATCGTAGTCTGCGCCAGCAAAAAATTTAGATTCATTTAAACTGCATCCTGATAACAAACGTCAGCAATAAAACGAAGAATTTGTGGTAATGTTCCTTCATTTCATTTAGTAAAAAAAGCAAAATGCTTCCTTCCGAAAATTACTTATGAATCTGCAAGTAAGAATATTTAAATGCTATTTAATTGTCAATAAAACTTTGGCTTACCTGGCGATAGAAAGTTTCAAAAGATTTTGCGTGATCATGTAGACTTCTTCGTATATGCTGCAGATCAGCTAAGGCCTCAACGTTTTCTTCATCGCAGTAATAGCCAAAAATATGGTAATGTCGTTTTAAGTAATCATTCAGTTATTCGTGAGCAAAAACTGAACTTAATTCATTTGAGTTTTCGTTAAAATATTTTCGGAGGTTTAATTATCTGTGAAATAATTACATTCCGAAATTCCGAAACCTATGAAACTTCGTCTGAAAATAGTTGAAGTTCGTAATATCAAAAAAAGTTTCGTGGATCTGAAGTTTAATTAGGGGTATTCAGACCGAACTTGTAGTTCTGATAACACTGGTCAAAAAAAATCCAATTGTTTTTTGTGACCAGAACAGAACTAAGTGTTTATTATGTAAAAATTGCCACAAATGCAAAAAATAGCTACAGATTTCTTTTATCAACTATAGTTATTTTGCTATGAGGATTTTTGTTAAAAAAACAGCGATAGATATATTATTGTTATATTATTTTATTAACCAAAGAGTACCTTAAAATGTTACTGTCGATGTTTTTCGGCGATATTTTGTTTTTGGAGTATGCCTTAACAACGTCTCGCAGTAATCGGCAGGCAAATTGGCACTCCACTTGCCTTGGTACCGTTTCTCCATAGCAGAAATGCTCCCCATATTCGTGACTTACGGTCCCTAAATTTTTTGGAGAAAAAATCCAGATGTAAGTCCAGAAAGTGAATTTGAAGAAACATGTTGCAACCCATTTTTTTATAGGCAGTAAGTGTTCACTCACAAGATCTTTGTAATTTTCAGCTTTCACATTTCCAAGAAAATTTTTAACAACGCTTTTACACGCACTCCAGGCTCGTATTTCAGTTTCATTGAGCATTTCCTTAAATGTTTTATCTTTGATTAGTTCTCTTATTAGCGGACCAAAAAATGTGCCCTCTTCAATTTTTGCTTCACTGACTCTTGAAAATTTTTGTTTCAGATACAATAACCCTGTTCCATTTCCGTCCATTGCATTAACAAAATTCTTCATTAAACCCAAGTCAATATGCAGAGGTGGTAGTAATACGTTTTTGGGATCAACTAGAGATTCTCTTGTAACGTTTTTTTTTGTCCCGGAGTGAGTGCCTGACGTACTGGCTACTACTCGGAGTGGTCATGTGAATTCCCTGTCTGTCTGTAGCCAGAAGTTACACGAAGGTAAATCAGGCGAATGCGGTGGTTGCGGCACGATATCATTTGAAAGTGTGGCGAAATGATCACGATGATCAGTATGAGATTAATTCATGTTTCAATTTGATCACAGCAGTATTGTAAAATCTAAAGCCGCAGGTGACAGAATATCTGTGGGTGATAGAAAAATTCTGTTTTCAAATTTGACTTCATGGTGCGTACGGTGATATTGATATCATCGGCCTCAAAACCCGCGACAAGGAAGCACCGCGAATGGGTCTGGCAGTGAACGAGGGCAAGACGAAATATCTCCTGTCATCAAACAAACAGTCGTCGCACTCGCGACTCACGTCGCTGTTGACAGTTATAACTCTGAAGTTGTAGATAATTTCGTCTATCTTGGAACCAGCGTAAACACCACCAACAATGTCAGCCTAGAAATCCAACGCAGGATAACTCTTGCCAACAGGTTCTACATACTTCGGACTAGTTTGGCAATTGAGAAGTAAAGTCCTCTCTCGACAAACAAAAACCAAATTCTATAAGTCACTCATTATTCCCGTCCTGCTATATGGTGCAGAGGCTTGGACGATGACAACAACTGATGAGTCGACGTTGCGAGTTTCGAGAGAAAGGTTCTGCGAAAGATTTATGGCCCTTTGCGCGTTGGCCACGGCGAATACCGCATTCGATGGAACGATGAGCTGTATGAGATATATGACGACATTGACATAGTTCAGCGAATTAAAAGACAGCGGCTACGCTGGCTAGGCCATGTTGTCCGAATGGACGAAAACACTCCAGCTCTAAAAATATTCGACGCAGTACCCGGCGGGGGAAGCAGAGGAAGAGGAAGACCTCCACTCCGTTGGAAGGACCAAGTGGAGAAGGACCTGGCTTCGCTTAGAATATCCAATTGGCCCTACGTAGCGAAAAGAAGAAACGACTAACGCGCTGTTGTTAACTCGGCTATAATCGCGTTAGCGGTGTCTACACCAGTAAAGAAGAAGAAGTGTGAACATAATTTTTGCTCTATCTCAGTAGTGTGGTACTTATTTTAGAAGAATTTGAAAAAAATTGGTTTGTACTGAGCAGCAAATATTTTTTTCGCAATGAATGAAAATAATTTTTTACAACAACGCAAAAAATCAGCCAAATTGATGTTACTAATTTACGAAAAAATAATCAAACATGCCAGTCTGGTACGTTGATACTTGGTAAAGCAGTAGTCCGTTAATTATAAACAAAATTCATGCTCGAAAATCTTTCTATTAGATATATAGGGCTAAGCGCATTATTCAACTAATTTTTTACTTACAGGCATACTATTATTAATATGCTCTACACTAAATTTGGTGGAAATCAGTCAACCAGGATCTGAGATATGAGTTTTCATTTAAATGTGTCAGTGCCACGCCCGTGTTGATTTCATTAAGCTTACCCGCACCTTCTCGGGTGTGAAATTTAATGAATGTGGCTTGTTTATTTGTAGATTTAAGTTATGTAGTTTTTACCAGAACCGTTATATGGGGACTATCATCCGATTTCAATCATTTTTACAGTGTTGGTATAGGTGCTTGAGGAATTTATCCGAAACGAGAAGTCGAAACTATTATACTTAGGCAAATAACTCATAAATCTTTGTATTTTCTATAGAAAGGATTTTTTAAGTAAATCTATATTTGAAGCTTTGAAAGCTTTAGGCAGGTTTCAAAAGACCGGGGTTTAAATAAGCTCTGTCACACCTTGAAGTCATGTATATAATTAAAATTATGTTAGACGGAAAATGAACGTGATTTTAGTCCGACTTCGCCCATATTCAAGCTGTAACAACAAGATGTAGGAAAAGTGCTTGTAATGTCATTTTGTTAAAATCGGCGCTAACCTAAAATTTTAAGGCATCTGATGCCTCTCCACAATATGGCCATATGTGCAAAATTTATTTTGTATTTTAAATAATCTGTGCAATATGCATCGAATATATTAAGTTCGTTTTGGCAAATTCTTATCAAGAATTTCTTGACTAAAAGTTCTTTATCATACTGGGAATTATAAATACGATATTTGTGAATTACTCATTAGTAACTTTTGAGAAAGTTGTAGTTAGAAGCAAAGCCAAGAAATAAAACAATTGGTTAAATCGGTTTTTGTAAGTATATTTAAGTTCATAGCATCAATTTTAGGTGTTCCCAACAACTTTTTCATGGCTAGTTGATTTCTCTTAGAAACTACAATATCTTAAAATCTAATGGATGAGTTATATTGGCTGCCAGTCAAGTCATACATAGACCTAGTGGTCCTCAGTAATAATGCTAGCATCTGAAGCTTTTATGGGAATACATGAGTTTCATCGGGTAAAAAGCAGCACTTTGTTCTGATATAAAAAATGTAATATTTTATTAGAATCATACATTATTAACAAAAAAATTCTGAAATTTTTGGAAAAAATATTTTAAACTCGGCCATTGCAACGGTATTTCTACTTAGCTTAAGGCACTTGGAGATATTACCATAGAAATATTGGGGTCATTAGAAGAAAATAAGTAATTCAAAACATTCGTTTTTCCTTTCGAAAAAATCTAAGGCAGTGGGACAGTTTCAGCAATACAACATTGTTGCGTTTTATTGAAATTTATGCTCGATTTTGCGCTTTAAACGCAGAACGACAAAACCCACCGCCACCAACTTAAAATGTCGATTGTTGCATGCATTGAGGCATTTCATTCACCTAACAATTACTCGAAATTTGTAGTAAAGAAAAGCATTGAAAATGTTAGGCACAAACACACATACATATGTATGAAGCACAGCTTCGAGTACCTCGTGAGCTATCTAATTGCTGTTACACCTCTCAGGCAACGGAAGAAATAGAAAATAATTTCTACCGATTATTGAATCGCGTGCACCTGGTTAAGTGTCGGTTACGTCCTTGTCGACTTTGTGTGTTCGCGTAGGCACATGCGAATTAACATGTCTCGCTTGCGAACACCTAAAGCCAATTATATGCACATAAAACCTGACTTTGTAAGACTCCGAAATTTCAGCTTTTACTTAAATAAATTTTCTATTAAATTTTAACACGCAAACTTTATCCTGCGGAGCGTTCGACGATTCCTGTCATTCTTCATGCCAAAATATTTAAATTTTCTGACATGAGTGAAAAAATGTATGCAGCCGGGCGTATGCGAGCGAAGTTTCCCGCTGTAACCATATATTAAAATCTATCATGTCGAATTTTTCCAAATGCCTAATTTTAGCACTTGCATGTAATACATATACTTGAAATCGCATGTCTTTGGCGTTCAACACGACAAGAAGTGAGAAATTGATTTTTTCTAATTCTATGTAATTTCTTAGAATATAAGTGGTGTCCAGAAGTATGCAGTCGTAGAATATTTTTCTTGTGCATTTACCGAATTTTCGAACATATAATTTTCTTAAAAACTAATCAAACGAAATTTTATTATCCGAATTTTAGGGAAAGTATATATCTATGGAGGATGGAGTCATGCGTAGAGGTTCACTCAAGTGAGGAAAGTTCTCTGATCGCCATTTACTCGGGAGTGGCCAGAAACGATTCTTTTACATACATACGGCTCAAGCATCTCACGACTTCTAGTCTACTATCAAGTATCCACTGGGTCGTCAAAGAACATTCGTTTGATTGCGCCCCCATAGGATTGTGCGATAGGTTTGGGACCAGTCATGAAAAAAACGCCCCCCTCCCATGAAAAAGTTTAAATATGACGACTATGACAAACGAATTAATATGAAATTATGACTTGAGGGCATGCACCTGGAATGTCCGGTCCCTTAATTGGGAAGGTGCCGTTGCCCAGCTGGTTGATGTCCTCGCGAAAATAAAGGCTGAGATCACCGCCGTCCAAGAAATGCTATGGACGGAACAAGGACTGAGACGAATACATAGGTTCTTGTGGCATTTACTACAGTGGCCATATAAAGGAGCGCAAGTTTGGTGTGGGACTCGTGGGGGGAGAAAGATTCCGTCGCCGAGTACTATCATTCACCCCGGTGGATGAAGGTCCAGCCACAATCCGAATCAAAGCGAAGTTCTACAACATATCGCTTATTTGCGCCCCGACTCGACGCAGAGTAGGATGATGTGACCAAAGATGCCTTCGATGAGCTCTTGGAGCGCGCTTATGAGAGCTGCCCCCGCCAGGATGTCAAAATCGTGCATGGCGCCTTTAACGCTAGGGTGGGCAAAGAAGGTATCTTTGCCACTACGGTCGGTAAATTCAGCCTCCACGAGGAAACATCCCCAAATGGGTTGAGGCTGATCGACTTCACGGAGGCCCGAAATATGGTGGTCTGTAGTACGGATTCCAGCATAGAAAAATTCACCAAGCTACCTGGCTGTCTCTGGATCGAAAATGAAACCAACCAGATCGATTATGTTGTGATAGACGAAAGACACGTCTCCAGTGTTCTAGACGGCGACTCGGACCACTATCTTGTCGCAACCAAGATTCGTACCCGCCTCTGTGCAGCAACAAAAGCACGCCAACAAAAACAAGGAAGGTTCGACGTCGAGAAGCTGCAATCACAACAGACAGCCGAACGATTTTCTACTCGACTTGGACTCCTGCTTTCTGAGAGCACTCGTCAACAACTCGGTATAAGGGAACTGTGGATGGCATTTCAAGCTCCTTACATACAGCTGCAACAGAAATAATTGGTTTTCGGTATATACAAAAGAACTGTTTGTACGATGAGGAGTGCCGTGTTGCCGCGAAGAGAAAGCAGACTGCCTACCTCGCGACGTTACGATTGATCACAACACGTGCGACTTTCTTAATTAAAGCCGAACGAATGATTAAATTTTAAAATTTTTATTTATTGTGTAACTTACAGTTCGGTTGTTGCTTAAGAACTAACCAGCTTTCTTTAAGGACTACTTATATTTATATAGTTCTTAAATGTACGACTGTGGACTCAGCACAACGTTAGTTGAACTCATACATACAAGTACTATATGTTTGTAAAATCGATTAAGTCACGAAATCGATGGTTGTACAAAATTATTAAAATAGACAGAAATGAAAGTATCGAATTACTATTGCAGTGATCAATGAATTTTGGTTATTGTACAAAGTTGCTGTGCAAGCAAACAATTGAGTTTGTAAATTAGGAAATCAATGAATTTGATCGGTATGTAGTTTCGTTATGTAAACAACTGAAAGTGTTTGTTTGTCATTTGTCCCAATTTATTCAAAACGAGTTGAACGACTTATTGGAATGGGAGGTTGACATAACTTGCGGGATGGGATAGATACCGAGGGTTGAAGAGGGAAGCAAGATGCAGAAAGATAGAGAGGCATAAATGCGTGTGTATGAAGAACGTGACTAGCTGGTCGACAGGGGTACTGCTCGAAAATTCTACGAAAAGATGCGGCGAAGAGCAGAAGGTTTCAATACCGGAGCATACTCTTGTAGAACCCAAGGAGGTGATCTATTAACTGATGCCCAGAGCATACATAAATTATGGAGGGAACACTTCTCCAGCCTGCTAAATGGCAGTGAATGCTTTTTGTAAAATATGGGCGGACGAAAGCATGCTCAACGATTAGAATGTGCTCTGCCCAATCCACAAAACGGGAAACCCACAATCTGCGCCAACTTCCGTGGGATAAGCCTCCTCAACATCGCGTATAAGCCTCCATCCAATGTATTGTGAGGAAGATTAAAGCGTCAACGAACTGATTGGACCTTATCAGTGTGGCTTCAGACCGGATAAATCAACAACCGACCAGATATTCACCATGCACCAAATTTTGGAAAAGAATCGTGAAAGGCGAATCGACACTCACCAACTCTTCGTCGATTTCAAAGCTGCCTCTGACAGCATGAAAAGGAGCTACCTTTATACCGCGATGTCTGAATTTGGTATCTCAGCAAACCTACTACGGCTGTGTAAATTGACGTTGAGCAACACCAAAAGCTCCGTCAGCAAGACGAAATACCTCCTGTTGCACTCGCGACTTGGCACCCACGTCACTGTTGACAGTCATAACTTTGAAGTCGTAGTCTTGAAGTCTATCTTGGAACCAGCATCTACACCAACAACAACGTCAACCACGAAATCCAACGCAGAATATCTCTTGCCAACAGGTTTTACTTCGGACTATGTTGGCAATTGAGAAGTAAAGTCCTCTCTCGACGAACAAAAACCAAATTCTGTAAGTCACTCATTATTCCCGTCCTGCTATATGGTGCAGAGGCTTCGACGATGACAACAACTGATGAGTCGACGTTGCGAGTCTTCGAGAGAAAGGTTCTGCGAAAGATTTATGGCCCTTTGCGCGTTGGCTACGGCGAATAACGCATTCGTTGGATCGATGAGCTGTATGAGATATACGACAACATTTACATACATAGTTCAGCGAATTAAAAGACAGAGGCTACGCTGGGCATGTCGTTCGAATGAACGAAAACACTCCAGCTCTGAAAGAATTCGATGCAGTACCGGCCAGAGGTAGCGGAGGAAGACTTCCTCTCCGTTGGAAAGACCAGGTGGAGATTGACCTGGCTTCGCTTGGAATCTCCAATTGGCGCCACCTTAAACGACTGGCGCATTGTTGTTAACTCAGTTATAACCGTAAGCGGTTTCTACGCCAGTAGAAGAAGATATATCTATGGAGTCATATGTTTATGAATTACAAATTTCATTGCTTAGGTTAGGTAACTTTGAAGCAGATGAATTAGCGGGAGCAGGCACCACCCCACAACTAGACTGCGGAAAAAGTAGAATTTATATGTCTATGGCTACTTGTATATATTAAGTCGAAAGATATGTTACATGTGTAGCTGTAGCACGTAGGCAAACGTGGCATGAAGAGAATATGGGCCGCACATGTCGAATATTAAAATTCAGAGGGAATGACATAATCATTCTCAACTGCCTAAAGACGGAACATTCGGAGTGATATTTTTCTAACGTTCTTCCTCAATGCACGTTACCATCCATGTTGAGTCTGCCGGACTGAATTTGAGTGGTAAGTGCCTGTGATAATAGGACATGTTTTGGCCTATACCTTAAAAAATCTTTTTTTAGAGAATGGAAAAGAAGATTAGTAAATATCAACTAATCTGTGGAGTTCCCTGAGTTACAACAAAGTCATTATATAAGAGCTTCCGATCAGAAAAACTTTACGAAATCTGGGTACTTCCACAATATATTAAGAACTTGAAATAAGGCTTTCCTATAACGATGAAATGATTACTAAGTGTCGTTTCGGCCATTTTTACTATGTCATCATTTGTATTTTTATTCATTATACTCTTGCAACCTCTTGCTACAGAGTGTAGTAGTTTTGTTCACCTAACGGTTGTACGTATCACCCAAAACTAATCGAGATAGATATATGATAATATATATATAAATGATCAGGATGACGAGTATAAATTGAGATATCTTGATGAAACTTGGTATGCGCGTTCCTTAGTATAAAAAAAAATACGTTCGTAGATGGGCATATTAGGACCACCGTCACGCCCACAAATCGTCATTAACTGAAAACATACAAAGTGCCATAACTGAACACTAAATTAAGATAGAAGGCTGTAATGTAGCACAGGGGATCGCAGTAACAAGGGCACTTGTGGGCAAACATTTTTGAAAAAGTGGGCGTTGCTCCGCCCTCTAATAAAATCGGTATACATATGTCCTAACCTATTAAAGCAAACTCAGCGCAAATACTAAATGAACTACTACCGACAATGTGAAAATGGATAAAATCGGAAGGTAATCCTGCTCACTGCACGTATAACGGTAGTATTAAAAACTTCTAAAAGCGTTATAAATCAATAACTGAATATGACAGAGACATTAAATTTACCTCCAAGATGGTATGAGGGCATTATGGGAGCAGAAGTAAAAATTGAACAACGGGCGTATCACGGTCCACTTTTTTGTGAAATCTCATATCTCGGAACCCAACCAACCGATTTCGACTAAATTTAGTACGTGACATTATTTTCAGCGTGAAAATTGGCGAAAATGAACTACAATCATGCCTACTTCCCATACAGTACAATTTTAAATTCCATTTGTACTAATAGTGCCTTTAAAGTATGCCACCTTATGACCTAAAATTGTTCAAAACCAAAGAAAACTGTTCAAGCCCCTAGGTAACCCAGTATCTATAATTGATTTTTGACCAAAAATATGGGTTAATGTATGAGATGGGTGAAATTCATACAGACACCTTTCCTGACAATAGAATTGCTGTGTATCAAATATGGGTTGAGTCGGGTCAATACTTCCCCGAGCCTCCCTATACATAATATAAAGATTTTCGAACTTCTTGCAAACGAAACTGTCGATTCTTTTGCGTGGAAAATCCACAAAATGTTCATGAATAACCATTACATTCACCCGTATTGACACTTTGGTGTGGTTTTTGGTCTGATGGAATTATCGGTCCGTACTTCTTTCGAAATGAAGCTGGTGCCACAGTGCAACAACCGAATTAATACGAGAAAAGTTTCGAAATTCAATTGTTTCAAGAAATTTTGACATTTGACATCAAAAAAGACGTGATTTAACATAACTAAATTACTTCTTGACTTCAAACATTGGTTTTTAGCAATAAACCAGGCTCTTTTCATGCTTTAGAAGTCAACTTCTTTAACAATTAGTGTGTATTTTTACAGGAAAAATCTGTATTGCTGAAAATATAACTAATGCAGCTAGAAATACCGATAATACTAAATAATTTTTAATGAAAAGGAGCAGCTACCATTAAACTGAAGTATATATAAGAATCAACTCATGATATCAACTTGAGAGTTGAATATAATTGACCGGAAAGGCTATGGGAATAGCAATTGCTTGAACTAGCTATACTTAAATATATCTGACCATATCCTGCCAGGGTTGGTTATCAATTGTAACTTTCGCGTGAGGTTACCTTCTAGACATAAACGGTGAGGAAGTTTAGTAGGACACTATGATCAAACCTCTATCTATGGTATACCAACTGGTTAAATATAGACTGCAGAGTAGGAGCGGGTGTATATTCCAATGATCTTAATATCTTTCTTTCTATCCGTCTACCAAACTCAGCAAGCGTCTTTCAAGCGGAAGTACAACACATTGAGAAGCCCTGTGGAATTCTATTAAATAACTACGGGAGGATACAGACCCACATACATGAATGGCCAGGCGGCAATAATGGCCTTGTCGACGCCAAATATTAATTTCAGCGTAGTCAACAGAAAGGCTTTAAGCTAGGATCGATCAAGAGAGAACTTTATTCGCATATTGAATAAATAACTCAGAACGAATGGGAATCAGTAACCAATTGCAAGAAAACGAAGCAGATATGTACCAACTACGACAAGACTAGAACTACGGACTTATTAAAAAGGTCCAGCAAAGTTATATGACGACTTACAAGCCGCCGAAGGGAATAAACAGTTTTCCATTTTTTCTGTGTATACCCTATTTTATGACAAACCAGACACAGAATCTTTGGAATCTGTCAAGTACCAAAGTTTGAACGGCTGTCTACAAACCGCATAACGGATAAATTAGTTTAAGGACCAGGTGGTTTGAACGAAACGATGAAACGAGATAGCAAAATCCTAAATGTCCTTCCAAAGTGCATCAATTTGGCGCGTCCAGTGTTAATTAAACCTGGTTTGGCTGCCTTCCTACCTACCTACTAATTAGCATGCAACATTTGTCATAATTATGTCAATTCATCTGAACGACATCGAACTGAATCCAATTTTTCCTCAGCATAAAAATAATGACAATAGTGAATAACATATTGGAGCCAAAATATACATAAACCACGTACCCTCACCAATCAATAGATATAAAAATTTGACGATATTTGCAAAAGTACAAACAAACGGAGAAGAGAGTATTTTGTTTGTGAAATAGTGCTATAAACCCTCTTTAGCACCACTTCATAAAGTCTGTTTAAAAGTTAAAAAATTTTCCTTGATTTATTTCCTTGCTCATCTCTATCCTCTTTGAAGTTTTACAAGTATTCTGTAAAGCTTATAGAACACAGTCGGAAAGTTACTGGTAGTAACGAGTGCCAGCTATTTACGTTGCAGCATAGATTGGTTTTGTTTTTTATGTAGTTGTTAGCACTCTTCGTCGCTATTGGCGTTGCCATAGCGAAGGAACTTCATGTACCATGGATAAATAAAATGGATACTCGGCATTTAAGATCAGCAAATACACCAACAAAGTTTTTTTTTCATTTTGAAGAGGTTGATGGAAAAATATTTGTTCGGACCTTCTATAGAATACAATATTGTATTTCAGGCTCAACTACGTTTTATTCGATAACCACACTAATTACCAAACGTTTTCTATAATAACACTTACCATATTTTCGATAAAATTGTTATTTTGTAAGCTACAAAAATTTTACATCAGGTTTGAGGTAAAGCAATATACTCAAAATCAAATTTTACCCGTCCATTTAATGGACCAACAAATTTAATGGACTAGTTCGGGTCAAATTTGATTTTGATTATATTTAAGATTGATTTAGCTTTTGACAGGGGCTTTTGCCACTTTCCTTAAACAAACTGTTTTTTTTTTTGGTATTATTGAACAAACATTGAAGTGAGTGCGATCGAAAAATCACTTAGTCCCAGCAAACTTCCGAAACGTAACCGATCATTATCTGATTGGCATTTTGAAGTTCTTGCAACTAAAAAATTAGTACAATTGGCAACACTGTCTTAATACAACTTAGCGGGTGGGTTGCACATTTTTTAGTCGCTTAAGTTGTACCAACTTTATACGTAAAAGTAGCAGTGCCTAGCAGCTAGATGACTTGCTTACTGGCTATTCGACTGCCTCTGCCTGCCTTCTTGCTTGGCTTTTTGGCTGCTCGCTTGCTAACTTGGGTGATGACAAACTTTTTTATGGCAACACTTTTGCAAGAAGCATAACTTTCGCTTATAAGAAAATTTTATTCGCCGGTTACTTTGTCACCATTTATTTTCATATACGAGTAAGCACATACACATACACACATACACCGATGAACAACGTAAGGATACTCACATTGCAGTGTCGTAATCTCGCGTTATCCCACTCTAAAATTATAGTTTTCTTTTTAGAGTATTTATTCGCTGCTGGGCTTTGGCTTTCAACGCTTCATTTTCTTCAAACCCATTGACTTTCGCAGACATACACAGGCACACCCACACACAGTTATACATACTGGCACATATAAAGCTCGTATTTGCGCTGCATTTTTATTGCAGCACTAACGAGTGAAGTTGCAAAAAACAAACTGACGAAATGGCAAAAGTCGTGGAGGTAAACAGAAGATATACTGCCAAATGCCTGGATAACTGACAAATGATGCACACTTTGCGGCTACAATGTTTGCTTTACACATCATTGTGTTACATTCTTTATGGTGGGCCAAAAGCGCTATGCCAAATATTTTAGACAGTTCTTAAACAAAAATATGATAATAATAAATATACATATGGATAGATCATCACAGATATTGAAACATTCAAGATCACAACCTGTTTAACTAGTTCATGCACCTATTGCTGGGTGAAAAAATTTGAAGACATAAAAACAAGAGGACCCGGCGAACTCTGTTGTGCCTTAGAGGAAACAAATAAGCAGCTTTTGGAATTTATTAAGTCCTTTTATAAGGAAATACGAATAAAATATTTAAGTATTTTAAGGATTCTTTATTATTCACGGACGAACGGAATCGGAAATTGAAGTATTTTAAACGCAAACGACATTTCTGTTGGGATAATCGGTATACTCTAAATCAAAATTTCTCACCTTCGAGTTTTCCTTTGAGTATTGCATACCACGGATCATACTGTTGCATACCACGGTTTGTTTGGTTCATGTTTCGTAGCAGGCTTATCCAAGGATTTTAAATACTGAATTAATTAGTTAGTGGCTTCATCTTCATTCATTACTTAGCCAATAGATTTGAATTCATGTATTGATCCGATGATCTCATTCTGAAATCGTACTTTAGGTTTTCCACAATTCATTACTTTTACGTTAGTAATGATGTTTGCGAACACTTTATAGACAAGTTTGTCTTTCGATGAGATAAGGTAGGTAGGTAGGTAGGAGTGCAGCCCTGTTATCTATCGGGCTCAATTAGCACTGGATGTGCCATTTTGATACACTATTCGTAGAACCTCCTGTATCTGCTACTACGTTTCACCTTCTCTCTCAAACCATTTTGAGGTTTCGATGAAACTACTTATGTCTGATATGCTTTTAGTGGAAATCCATTCAAGGTTTGGTGCTTGATGGTTTCAAGTATTTTATGTCGGATCTGTGCAAGAGCTGGGCATTCGCAGAGAAAATGGAAAATTGTTTCCTTGTTCCCTGCTACTCAGCAGCCTCGGCAGATGTCGTTGTAGGGCATACCCATTTTGGACGCATGTTCCCCAAATGGCCAGTGCCCTGTTGTGGTAACTGTTATTCTGTAAATACTTTTTCTTGACCTATTTAATAAGTCGTTGGTTCTTTTCCTGTCATATGTTGGCCATAATTGTTTAGTTATTTGTAATGTTTTTCCACCTGTTATCTGTAACTTCTTGAAATTGTCTATTGATCTCTTCTTTGTTCGATCCTAGCGGGCTTGGTATTAGCCCCGCCTCGGATTCGTTGCGGAAAGTTCCTGCTTTTGCCAACTCGTCTGCTTTTGCGTTACCGAAAATGTTCCTGTGGCCGGGAACCCAGATCAAGCCTAGTTGGAGCTTGTCTTTTATTGAGCTTAGTGCTCTCTTGCAGTTGTGAACTATACTGGAATTTGTCATGGGTGAAGACAAGGCCAGGAGCGCAGCCTGGCTATCCGTAAATATAGTTGCCTAATGTATATTCTCGTGGTTTTCTAATAGAACATCGCAGGCTTTTTCTATGCCTAGTACATCTGCTTGGAAGGTGCTAGCCGAGTTCGGTAGACGTATAGAGGGAGATATGCCTAGATCAGCGGAGAATACCCCGGTGCCTACTCCGCAGTCCATTTCGGACCCGTCGTTATAGACTGAGGTGGTATCCTCCTCTCCTATTAAACCTCTTCTTCATTCTCGTCTAGATGGTATCCTCACCTGGAAGTGTCTATTGAAGAATGCAGTCTGATTTATTAATGGTGAGCTTGGGATTACACTATGTCCGTAGTTCTGCTGTTTCCAACCACCCAATTCTTTTTTTCTTATCGCCGCAATAGCTGCTGTTTTGTGAATAAAAATGTCCATGGGTAGTTGATGCAGGACCACATTGAGCGCATCAGTCGGACATGACCTGATTGCACCAGTAACCCCCGCACACGCTGCTCTTTGTATTCCATTTAATTTTTTAATGTTGTATTGTTTGTTTAGCGCTGGCCACCATACCAGAGCTCTATATGTAAGTATGGGTCTTATGACAGCCGTATACATCCAGATGATTATACTTGGTTTGAGGCCCCAATTCTTTCTGACGATTCTCTTACAAGTATAATAGGCCATATATGCTTTATTTATTATTTTTTCTGTATTTATTTTCCAGGACAGTTTGGTGTGAATCTCCACCCCCAAGTATTTAGCTGTGGGGGATAGAGTGAGTGTCGTGCCGTTTAGTACCGGAAGTTGAAACTGACGGATTTTGGTTCTGCTTGTTAATAGCTCGATGAGATAAAGTTACAGAAATTATTAGGAAATGAATCCGTCCGATTCATCAACAGGTACTCAACAATTACCAATAGTCAACAATTGCTCAAAGAAATTCTTAGCAGATTTATCATTACGCAATGCAGCTCTCATGTTTTTCAGCTGAAGTTTTTTCAAGTAGTCCCATAAATTTGATGATTTGAGGCAGGCACTTATTTCATCAGCAGTCGTTGATCTTGGAATCACTGGCAGCGTTTGGCGGAAATCACCAGACAATAGAATCATTGCTCATCCAAAACATCTGGAGTCATTGTGTAGATATTTCAATGCCATTATGCATTCATTGCTAGGATGCCAGCAGTAATTAGTGCTGCAATCGTGACTAAACGCTATTCGATTCAAATCAGTACTTGATAGAGCTAGATTTCGCATTCTGATTAAGAAGCCCAAAGGCGAGCCATGCTAACGCGGTGATTTTAAAGGGAAAATTCTTGTTATTCATCGTCTTAGTCGCGGCATCGTAATGATGATTATGTCAAGTCATAAAAAAAGACATTAAATTGAACTGATTGTACCCTTCCAAAGCTGTATGGTATTTTATATTTTGAAGTAATAAAATATTCAAATTGTTGTTACAAACATGAATTCTGAACAAGTGATTATTATTTGAAATAAAATTTTTGTATTTATGAATTGAACTGACTTCTACACAAAAGAATATATCCTATATCCGTCCTCGGGCTCCAAGCTACCTCCTCACCAATTTTTAGCCAAATCGGGTCAGCCGTTCTTGTGTTACAAATAGTAATGTGTAATGTGATAGATGTCTTGTTGCAACCAAGATTCGCACCCGCCTCTGTGTAGCAACAAACGCACGTCAACAAACACTAGGAAGATTCGACGTCGAGAAGCTGCAATCACAACAGACAGCCGAACGATTTTTTACTCGGCTTGCACTCCTGCTCTCTGAGAGCACTAGTGAACAACTCGGTATAAAGGTACTGTGGGACGGCATTTCAAGCTCCTGACATACAGCTGCAACCAACATCATTGGTTTTTGGAAAATTCAAAAGAACAGCTGGTACGACGAGGAATGCCGTGTCGCAGCGGACAGAAAACAGACTGCCTACCTCGCAACGTTACGATGGGCCACAACACGTGCGGGATGGGATAGATACCGAGAGTAGAAGAGGGAACCGAGAAGCATTTGCCGACAGAAAAAGAGAGAGGCCGAAATGCGTGAGTATGAAGAGCTTGACAAGCTGGCCGACAGGGAGCTCGATAATTCTACGAAAATGCGACGACTAACAGAAGGTTTCAAGACCGGAGCATACTCTTGTAGAACCCCAAAGGTGATCTAGCAACCGGTGGCTAAAACATACTAAAATTATGGAGCCTGCCCAGTGTGGCTTTAGACGTGGCAAATCAACAACCGACCAGATAATCACCATGCACCAAATCTTGGAAATGACCCGTGAAAGGAGAATCGACACTCCCCACCTCTATTTCAAAACTGCCTTTGACAGCATGAAAAGGAGCTACCTTTATGCCGCGATGTCTGAATTTGGTATCCCCGCAAAACAAATACGGCTGTGTAAACTGACGTTGAGCAACACCAAAAGCTCCGTCAGGATCAGAAAGGACCTCTCCGAGCCGTTCGATACCAAACGTGGTTTCAGACAAGGCGACTCTCTTTCGTGTGACTTCTTCATCCTACTTTTGGAGAAAATAGTTCGAGCTGCAGAACTAAACCGAGAAGGTACAATCTTCTATAAGATTGTACAGCTGCTGGCGTCTGCTAATGATATTGACATCATTGGCCTTAACAACCGTGCCGTTAATTCTGCTTTCTCCCGAATGGATAAGACAGCAAAGCAAATGGGTATGAACGAGGGCAAAACGAAATATCTCCTGTCATCAAACAAACAGTCGTCGCACTCGCCACTTGGCACCCACGTACGGTTGACAGTTATAACTTTGAAGTCGTAGATAATTTCGTCAATCTTGAAAACAGCATCAACACCAACAACAACGTCAGCCTCGAAATTCAACGCAGAACATCTCTTGCCAGCAGGTGCTAGTTCGACGAACAAAAACAACACTATATAAGTCACTCATAATTAACGTCTTGCTATATGGTACAGAGGCATGGACGATGACAACATCTGACGAGTCGACGTTGGGAGTTTTCGAGATAAAAGTTCTGCGAAAGATTTATGGTCCTATCGCATTCGATTGAACGATGAGCTGTATGAGATATACGACGACATTGACATAGTTCAGCGAATTAAAAGACACAGCTACGCTGGCTAGGTCATGTCATCCGAATGGACGAAAACACGCCAGGTCTGAAAATATTCGACGCAGTACCCGCCGTGAGAAGCTGAGTAAGAGGAAGACCTCCACTCCGTCGGAAGGACCAGGTGGAGACCTGGCTTCGCTGAAGGACCTGGCTTCGCTTGGAATCTCCAATTGGCGCCACCTTGCGAAAAGAAGAAACGACTGGCGCACTATTGTTAAATCGGCTATAACCGCGTAAGCGGTTTTTCGCCAGTAAAGAAGAAGAAGAACTAACCGAATTTGAACAGTAATTTTGCTTATTATTTGCTTCCGTGAGGTGTTTCCACTAGTAATTTTAAATAACTACTGCTTAGTGTTAAAATCCCTTCCATTCCGTAGCAGGGTATTATGGCTTTATGGCTTTATGGGTATGGGGTATGGGGTATTATGCTTTTAAATGTACCTATGCAGGCAACAGAAGTACCAAAGGTTTGAAAGCAATGAAATTTGATTAATAATCACGATTTGTCTCAGACAAGTGAGACCCTTCTGGAACTCCTTACAAAATTTCGAAAAACAAAAACGTAATTTTCGAAATTCGCGCACTGAAAAAAGTTGTTCGTCTTAATCCTTTTTAAGTGGAAATTTAATACAGATACGCTTGATTAATACAAACATTTAAATTGCTTTACGCTAAGCCTTTCATCGATTCACTTATCACGAACAGCAGATATATGCAAACATTTGTTCATACAAACAAAGTACTCGGTATGTACAAAATCATTGAATTCCTTTGCACGCCTTTGTCGTAAATTGTTCGAATATCTCGCTTAACTACCAACGGCGCGGCAAAAGACTTCTGCGAGTTGTTGGCAATGATAAAGCCACTAATAATAACTGGAATGAACTCTTAATGATGCACTAAAACCACGCCTCAGATGGCCTGCAAACTTTTCGCTTTGGCATTTATACTCGTAATTATGTATAATGCACGTAATCGCAAGAAAGAAATACCGAAGCAGAAAATCTGTTGCCAGTTTGAACAGTAAAATGGGTTAAGTATGCAGCATTTTGATGCTTTATTAGCCGATTAAAGTTGCTTTGTGTTCAAATGAAATAATGTGTGGTTGAAATACAAATTCCTTCTGGCAAAGTTAACGGTTCGTAATTAATTACTTTGGTGAGAGCAATGGTTGTTAGTGGATCCCAAATTAAACAAATAGATGAGTTCTTTGAAGGTAATACTATGTTCGGACCGACACCGAAAACATGTTTTCGTGGGAAAAACTGGTTTTCGCACGAAACTTGTGTTTTCGTCCATGTAAAATCTGTCAAACAAAAAAACATTATAATCGATACCTGCTCTAGTTTAATCGATGTTTTTGGAAAACATATTTTGCCGGCCCTAAATTATTACTTGATATTTGTTTATATTCCATATACAAAAACAGCTGTCGTTTGATATTCTCATATTAGGGGGATTCTCTTGCCTTTGCAAAACCTTGCACAGTGCAACAAACACACACATAAAATTATTTGCAATGGCTAAGTATAAATATGTCAGACCAAACCCCACATTTATTTTCGTGCCGTCATATATCACTAGATTCTGCAATGGGTGCTCTCTTGGCCTTGCATATTTCGGTATAGGATTTTTGCATTTTGTGTCATCGTGCAATCTTGCAAGAGCAAGAGAATGCCGCTATTGATAGTTGTCAGTGAAAACTCATCGAAAACACACATTGTCGGTCCGAACGACTTAGATTCCACAACATACAAATGTGTTTTCTAAATGTTTTCAATGTCGGTCCGAACATAGTATAAATTACAAATTTATGGTCAAGAGGCCGTTATCTCAACGAAACGGCTACTATTCATAATGATTTTTACACCGATCCTTGATTACTCGATAACTTGGGATACAAGGTAACATATTTACTTTGAAATGATGGATTTTGTGCAAAGAAGTTTTTTTTTCGATTGAAAAAGTTGTATTTTGTTTCCAGTTGTATTATTCAATTGAAGTTCTAGTATCCAGTCTTGACAGTCCCACCGGTTGCTATAATTATTATAGACTATAAACAGGTTTAATTTCAAGTTCATGCAGAACATATTGTTTTTCTAAGCGCACTTTTGTTCCCTAGTTTGAAAAAGAGTATTATCTGGTTTATCTCTGAGCTTCTACTATCGCTCCAATACATTTGATATATCTTTTTAGCATTGCAAGTAAAGATGCTAAGCGTATGTGTTTGGCTTCCCCGGATGACATGATGTAGCCGCGATGGTTCTATGAGGATACGACTTTTTGCGTTTCCAAATCTCAACTCAGTTCCGTTCCTGATAGTTATTTATTCACTTTACTCCAACATATGGTCCAATTATGAGCCTCTTTTGGAAAAAATCTTGCTCGGCACTCGAAAGAGGTAAAATCGGTACTCTAATGAGTAATTAGGCCAACGTCATAACCAGAAAATTCATCTAATGGCATCTTGGTTAAAATCTGCAGTTACTGAATACGAAACATTACCGGAGGGTTTTTGAACTCCAATGTCATTGGATATGCCTAATATTGAATTCGCCATGTTTAGGGAATACATATAATTTGTAAAATGTATCACAAATATAACAACTTGTGATTTTTTTAGACGTACTGTTTTCAGTGAAGCAATACTTTTTTCGGAGTTTTTTCTTTGAGATCTGTTACCTAATTATACCCTGAACAGGGTATATTACGTTTTCCATTGAGTTTGTAACACCCTATAAGAAACGTCAGAGACCCTAATCTCTTAATTGGCGTAGACACCGCTTACGCGATTATAGCCGAGTTAACAACAGCGCGCCAGTCGTTTCTTCTTTTCGCTACGTGGTACAGTGGTGCCAGAGCGGAAAAAAAGGATTTTTTTTATCATTCCAAATTTATACCATGTTTTCAATTTAAGCTAAGAACTAATCAAATAACATTGTCCGAATACTTGGGCTTGATATATTCAATGGTTTTTTGTTGGGAGAGCTTCAAAGTCCAACAAAGTATCAACGCAAAGTTACTCAGAAAAATGTGATGAATATTGCAAAGGTTAAAACTCAAAAGTTAACTATAAAATACCAATTGTAAAGTTTCTATTTATTAAAACCAATGTTATAGATGTGATTTACATCATCAAATGTATACTTTCTTTTTCAAGATTTTTTTTAATGTGATGTTTTTTCATGGTCCAAAAAAATCATATATTTCATAACTTCAACAGAATATAACTATTGTGCGCAGGAGCGCGCAGGTTAGCCACTTACACAAAATAGACCCTAAAATCTCCTTAATCGATAGAAAAAAAAATCAGCTGCCATTAGCTGCCAATTCATGAGTAATTAGCATTTTAATCTACTACAACTAGCTGTGATAACAGCGAAAATATTGCAACTTTTGTGATTATATTATATGGGAGATGGGCGTAATTGTGGGCGGATTTGCTTTATTTTTTCTGGACAAGCTTATATTTACAAAATATTACACTGTAGAAAATTTCGTTACTGTAGGATGATTTTTGATTTTTGTGTTATATGGGAGGTGGGCGTGGTTGTGGGCGGATTTTAACAATTTTTTTTTTTTCATCTAATTTGGCAATATGAGAGATGTGTGCCAAATTTCAAAGCCCTACCTCGATTCCTTCTATTTTTTGCCGCGGATTGTATGAAGCGGCACCACTGTGGGTGGCGCCAATTGGATATTCCAAGCGTAGTCAGGTCCTTCTCCATCTGGTCCATCCAACGGAGTGGAGGCCTTCCTCTTCCTCTGCTTCCCCCGGCCGGCACTGCGTCGAATGCTTCCAGAGCTGGAGTGTTTTCGTCCATTCGGACAACATGACTTAGGCAGCATAGCCACTGTCTTTTAATTCGCTGAACTATGTCAATGTCGTCGTATATCTCATACAGCTCCTCGTTCAATCGAATGCGATATTCGGCGTGCCCAACGCGCAAAGGACCATAAATCTTTCGCAGAACTTTTCTCTCGAAAACTCGCAACGTCGACTCATCAGTTGTAGACATCGTCCAAGCCTCTGCACCATATAGCAGGACGGGAATTATGAGTGACTTATAGAGTTTGGTTTTTGTTTGTCGAGAGAGGACTTTGCTTCTCAATTGCCTACTCAGTCCGAAGTAGCACCAGTTGGCAAGAGCAATCCTGCGTTGGATTTTCGGGCTGACATTGTTGGTGGTGTTAATACTGGTTCCTAAATAGACGAAATTATCGACAACTTTAAAGTTATGACTGTCAACAGTGACTTGAGAGCCAAGTCACGAGTGCGACGACTGTTTGTTTGATGATTATTTCCTATATTTCGTCTTGCCCTCGTTCACTGCCAGACCCATTTCTTTTGCTTCCTTGTCCAGCCTGGAGAGAGCAGAACTAACGGCGCGGGTGTTGAGGCCGATGATATCAATATCATCGGCATACGCCAGCAGCTGTACACTCTTATAGAAGATGGTACCTTCTCTATTTAGTTCTGCGGCTCGAACTATTTTCTCCAGAAGCAGGTTGAAAAAGTCACACGATAGCGAATCGCCTTGTCAGAAACCTCGTTTGGTATCGAACGGCTCGGATAAGTCCTTCCCGATCCTGACGGAGCTTTTGGTGTTTCTCAACGTCAGTTCACACAGCCGTATTAGTTTTGCGGGGATACAAAATTCAGACATCGCGGCATAAAGGCAGCTCCTTTTCGTGCTGTCGAAAGCAGCTTTGAAATCGACGAAGAGGTGTGTGTGTCGATTCTTCTTTCACGGGTCTTTTCCAAGATTTGGCGCATAGTTAATATTTGGTCGGTTGTTGATTTTCCAGGTCTAAGGCCACACTGATAAGGTTCAATCAGTTTGTTGACGGTGGGCTGTAATCTTTCACACAATACGCTCGATTGAACCTTATATGCGATGTTGAGGAAGCTAATACCACGGTGGTAGGCGCAGAGTTTGGGGTCTCCTTTTTTATGGATTGGGCATAGCACACTTAAATTTCAATCGTTGGGCATGCTTTCGTCCGACCATGTTTTACAAAGAAGCTGATGCATGCTCCTTATCAGCTCTTCGCCGCCGTGTTTGAATAGCTCGGCCGGCAATCCATCGGCCCCTGCCGCTTTGTTGTTCTTCAGGCGGGCAATAAAGTATTTAGATATACGATATATAATATATAATATCACTGCTGAGTCAATTTAACCATGTTCGTTTGTATGTCCGTTCGTCTGTTAGTATGCGAAGCAGTCCTTGAGTTTTGGAGATATTGACTTGAAATTTCAATATAATTACTAAGCGTATATATGAAAGTTTAGAGTTCGATCCCACTATTCCGTTCAACAGCAAAACGAGCGAAACAAAAGCATCTATCAAATTTCTAGTCCTTACTGTCAAACTCCGACGGTGAAATTTCGAACTTTTGATTGGTTCTTGAAATGATAAATATTTTCTGACAGTTTGGATGCCATTCTACACTCTCCATTTCCTGCATCGCTTATGTTGGGTCAAACCTCCTGCTTATATGCATATATACGCAAAAATAACCTTCCGATGTTTTTTGGCTGTAAGTGTTTTAAAAAGTAAAAAACTTTAATTCTGCTTGTGGATTATTTTTATTTGGTGTTTTAGTTTTTTTTACATTACGTCGAGAATATGATATCATGTAAATGGCCGCCGCCACATTTGATTGTCATTTGAGCCCTTTTTATGGCATTTTCCATCACTTTGGCCCGAATTTCCGGCGATAGGTCCTCACATTCTTGACGGATATTGTCGTTAAAAGCTGCAAGAGTCTGAGGCTTTTTGACGTAAACCCGCGACTCAAAAAGCCTCCAAAATGAAGTCTGGAACGGTCAAATCAGGCGATCTTGCTGGCCAGTGCAAATCGCCAAAACGCCCGGGAAATGCATCCTTCAGCATCTTGGTTGTGGCACGTGTAGTATGTGCCGTTGCACCGTCCTGTTGGAACCACATGTTTTCCAATCCCAATTCATCAAGTTGCGGCAAAAAGAACTCGTTGGTCGTTGCTCTGTAGCGCTCACCACTCACAGTAGCCGTTTGGCCCACGACGTCTTCGAAGAAACAAAGTCCGATGACTCCTCCAGCGAAAACAGCACACCATACAGTGACTTTGAGCGGGTGTAATGGCTCTTCGTGGGTTACACGCGGATTTTCAGTGCCCCAGAAGCGTAAATTTTGCTTATTTACGTACCCGCTAAGATGGAAAGGGCCTTATCACTCATGATTATTTTTGATGAAAAATCATCTTCCTCTTGGTGGTGATTAAGTATGGCTTGAGCGTATGTTAGACGCGATTGACGGTCGGCAGCTAACAACTGATGCACCGGCTGAACTTTGTACGGAAACATCTTCAAATCCTTGACCAAAATTCGCTGTTAACACCGTCGACTGATACCCATTTGCGTGGCACGTCGTCTGGTCGATGTCGACGGCGCTTCCATGACATCCTCGGCAAAAGCAGCAATATTCTCTACAAAACGACTACTCCGGGGGTCTGCCACGCCTGGCAGCATCTCGTGTTGTGCCAGTCTCTTCGAGGCGAGCGGCTAAATGTCGCAGTGTTTCACCAGTAGGCGTCGGACGGCCAGGAAATCTGCGACGAAATTCAGGTTGTGCCAAAGTCACCGACCGATTATTGGTCAAATAAATAGTCGCCAATAACCCGTGTTCTGGAGCAAAATTTATAGCATCTTCTGATACATAGATGACAACAAACCTAGTAATTAAGTTTACTTCCTTTCATCCATTGCCACTGGTTTGTAAAGTAAACTGATATCTATTCATTCATCTTAATGTTGCCTTCTCTCTGAGAAGTGATGGAATTTTAAAAACAAAGCTACGACGTAAAAGCAAGTCTACAATTTGGTGTTTTTTTCTTTGTTCGAGGAAACAGTTGCTGTTACATAAATTCGAACTCAATTGAAATTGCTGCTGCTGCGGTGCTTTTGGATATACTGCTGGTTGCTGCGAAAAGATGGTTAGCCTTAACAAAGTAACGATAACACAATGAACACATATCTACTCATTTACTATGCTTATATGTATGCATGTATACACCGATATTACAGTTTTTTTTGTAAGCAACCAGTTTTTTCTTTGTGCTATAATTCTAAGGATGTTCATGTCCTCTCGCCAAATAACACGCTCCATATTCAACCTTTACCCTTTTTTATTGTGCTAGCCGTCGGTGACTGGCCATCGTGTTAATTCAATCGTGTGGCCGCCATGAGGCCGTGCGTGATTCATTGCCTTTCCGACACAGAAGCACAATAGAACAAAGCTTGCAAGCAGGCATACTTACATACATTCATAGACGCATACATACGGGTGTGTATATTCATTAAAATCAGATGACAGTGTTGGTGTAGCCAGCACGCAACAGTCCGCACTTGCTTCGCTTCACCGTTCAGATTCAGTTACTATTGCCTCCAAGAACAAAGGTGGGTGTTGCAGGATAGTGACCCGCAGTAGCTTGTTGCTTTGTTTCAGTAATATTTCAGTTTGTGGCAAATCTATTTGTCTATCAGCGTATGCAACAATTGCCGCATGGTCAGCCAAGGAGTAGTTGCGAAAAAGTTTAATACAAGGTGGGAGTTAGCCAACGGCTCTAAATGTGTCGGCAGGGCAGACGTGTGGTGCGAGTTAGCGTGTGCAGCTAACCAACCGATTCGGTGTTCGACGAGTCAATCAGCCCTGTGGCTTGTTAACAAATAGACAACAGCGGTCGACAAACAAAAATATAAACCTACTACTAAATTGGACGATGCAAACATGATTTCAAAGGCCACACTTCAGTTCACTTTGTGCCCTTATATTGCTTATGAATGTGTACTTGCATGGTATAGCTGTACATATAAAGGATTTCCAGTGAGTTAATTCCGGGGAAAACACTAATTCGATGCATTTAAGTACCGAGGCTTTGCTTTTTTTGTGTTTCTCAAAAATGAGTTTCATATTTTGCTATCCATTCATCCTTTGAAGTCTGGGTTGGAAAACAGAAAAAGCTAAAGCTAGCTTCTTTTCTTGGCCTATCGTAGGGAAACAATAATTCAAATGGTCGCAATAACAATATTTAACTGCCAATCGATTGCAAACTTGTGAGGGTTACAAAATTTATATCGAAATATATTACCAAAAATAGGAAGCAGAAGGTAATAATTAAGTAATAACACCATGTAAGTCTGTTCTCTCGTTCTGATTATGTGGAGATAGTTAACGATAATAGCTTCAAATTCTTTACATGATATTGATATAACGTCGTTAAAACTAGACCAAAAGTGTAACAGCGGAATGTTGTAATAGGCATGGCAAAGCAGCTAAGCAATACTCTCAAAGCTCTGTTCTAGCTCGCAAAACAAAAACTACCCAGTAGTGGCATAAAAACTGTATGCTGCAGATAATTGGCAATCTGGAGGTCAAAATTTGAATCCACTGTACCTTGTCGATGAATGACAGAATCATTTGAGGACTTTTGGCTTAGCCAAAGGTGACTATTTCGAATACAATTTTGTGCGTCACTAAGCACTAAGAAATAAAATTAACTTGAAAAAAAATTTATCATACATTAATTTTTATAACGTGCTGAACTTGTAATATAACTTTTGGCAAGACTATGGTAAGTAATACTAGCTTCAACTAGAATACTCTCAAAGTTTCATGAAATTTCACCCACGCGCTCTCAGTTGATGGACTCAAAGTGATGTTCGCTTTGATATTTTTGTTTACAATGAAAAAGAAAATTTGTGATGATTATAAGAAATAGAGAAGTCTACTGCTGAAAGCAGTGATGCTGAGCATATTGATCTTCAAGACGTGGATGTAGGAGACTACTTGCAAGAGATATACTCTGCATGCAGTTATCAGAATACCTCAACTATTTGGTCTGCACCCAATGTGACTTTTGTTCCAAGAAAAACTGTGAGTAGCCTTCGAATTCTAGATGTAGGACAACGTTTTAAACGGACTGATAATACTTACGATATATTCATGAAAATTTTCCCAGAAAGCCTTTTTAAGCGTATTACGCATTCTACCAACGAACGAAGAAATAGAAAATAGAAATTTTTCGCAAATCTAGAGGGGTGCATAAAAATACAAAGCTTTCAGATATTGGAGAAATAAAGATTGTTATTGGTTATATAAAAAAATGTATTTTGCTTCACCTGAAAAGCCAGAAGATGGATCTAAACTATACTCTATTGAAGACGTGTTGGAGAGCCTGAAGTCTCGATTTTTAAGTTCAAAGATGGAAAGTGCATACCAGAGTATTAACGAAAGTAAGTTCAAGTGCCGATCTTCTATGAAACAATATTTTCCGTTGAAGCCCACTAAGCGTGGCATTAAAATGTGGCTTAGGTCTGTTGCTCTTACCGGCTATATATATGACTTTAATATCTACTGCTGTAAAGAGGAAGGAGTTGTCGAAAGAACTTTTGGCAACCGCGTCGTTAATAAATTAGCTGCTACAATACAAGAAACTGATGTCACCTTATGCATCAATATGTATCAACCTCCATGAAACTTTGAATTATGCCGTGTTAGGAACTGTTATGCCAAACCGTAAGAAATTGTCAATAATTAATATTTAGCTCAACAAAGGTCAATGTATTTTTTGTGAAAGCAGCACAGGTTTGATGTTTGCATATGGCAAGATACCAAGGAAGTAATCAGCAATTGTCATTCATCTGAAATTTCGACTATAGAAAAAAAGCTTAAAAAAAGGCCAAAAGGCTAATGTAGACTGCCCCGATATGATAAAATTTTACAGACAGATAATTGGAGGGGTTGATCGAGCTGATCAATTCGCAGGCCAATACGAATTAGACCGGAAGTCTACCAAATGGTAGAAAAAAGTTATGATGTCTGTTGGAAATTCTTGGGTAATCAGACCAAAGACAAAACCCACTCATTCATTTTTTGATAGCTTTGGCTGAAAACATGATTAAAGAGGGAAAGCAAAATGCACATGTTCATCGCAGTGGTATATCTGGTGAAAACAAAAAATTGTCGCTGGGCACCTACCGGTACAAATTCGCAATCGGAGGCGTTGTGCTAGTTGCGCCGAACAAAAGCAGGAGAGACGTACAAAAACAATATGCGAAGAATGTCACATTCCTTTCTTCAAGAATTGTTTTGCACTTTATTCTTTGTTGATTTCTTTTTTAACTGAAAATACGTTTCTACCATGCCTGTTGTCTCGATTGATTCTGCGAAATATGTTTTATTTACATCAACTGCTTTTCGGATCGAAAGGGTTAAACAATTTCTTGGGAGATTGTAGCTATGTTAGGCAATAACAAGAAAAAACGTTAACTTCGGCTGCACTGCAGCTAATATACCCTTTACAGATGAATTTCTTTTAGTAAATGTTCAGTTTGTATGAAAGCTATATCATATAGTAATCCGATCAGAACAAATTTTTCAGAGATTATATTATTACCCTAAGCAGTAATCCATGCCAAGTTTCGTGAAGATTCCACGTCAAATGCGAAAGTGTTCCATAAAAGCCCTTGATTCCAATCGTTCGGTGTGTATGGCAGCTATATGCTATAGTAAGCCGATCTGAACAATTTCTTCCCATATTACATTATTTCTATGAACAATAGAAACAAACTCATACCAAATTTTGTGAAGATATATCGTCAAATAAGGAAGCTTCCCATGCAAGTATTTGATTCCGATCAATCAGTTTGTATGGCAGCTATATGCTATAGTTAACCGATCTTAACAATTTCTTCGGAGATTACATTGTTGTCTTGGAAAATAATCTACACCAAATTTCGTGAATACATATTGTCAAATGCAAAAGTTTTTCATACCAACACTAGATTCCGATCGTTCACATTGTATGGAAGCTATATGCTATAGTAATCCTATGTGAACAATTTTTTCGGAGATTACATTATTATCTTAGAAAATAACCTGTGCTAACTTTTGTGGAGATACAATATCAAATGTGAAAGTTTTCCATACAAGAACTTGATTCCGATCGTTCAGTTTGTATGGCAGCTATATGTTATAGTAGTCCGATATCGGCAGTTCCGACAAATGAGCAGCTTCCTGAAGAGAAAATTACGTTTGCAAAATTTCAAAACGATATCATAAAAACTGAGGGACTAGTTCGTGTATATACAGACGAACAGACAGACAGACAGACGGACATAGCTAAATCGACTCAGCTCAACATACTGATCATATATATATACTTTATAGGGTCTCCGACGCTTCCTTCTGGGTGTTACAAACATCGTGGCAAACTTAATATACCCTGTTCAGGGTATAAGAACAGCTTCGCGCGTTGGGTGCTACGACACGTCTTTCACGACTGTTAAGAAGAATCTAGGACTGGGGCCTATTCTGTAACTCGATTCGAAAAAAAGTTTACTCGAATTCGGATTTTTTATATTCCGTAACTCGACTTTCGGATTTTCAAGCCAATTTTCGAATAAAATATTCGTTAGCTTTTGAGTTGTAGAAAGCAAAAACGAAAATTGTACGTATTTATTCTGGCACAGGGTGGTCCAACTTTCGCATAATTATAAAGTAGACCTGAATTTCGTCGAACTTTCAAAATATTTACAAGCTTCATAAAAATGTAATGTGACGAAACTCTCAACCAGCGCCACCGAGAGAAATCTGCGGCCCATATTATATACCTGTACATTTATATATTTCACTTAATACGCCCGCGTCAGATCTTTATTTCCATTGTGCTTTTTTACGAGTATGTTAGCCAAGGAACATGACTTGAAAAAAAATTTAAATTTTACTTGGACACCATATGAACATCCGCTCAACCGATCGATAGTTTTATTAGAAGATTGCTCTGATTCCACCGTACAATTTTGCATGTCAAACATATATTTAGGATATAAATTAATCCTCAGCTCTATGTGCTGTTGTCCAGGGTTTTTTGAAATTAATTCTCAGTTAAACTTTTCTAATGAAAGAATTTTTATTCAGCACTATGTTCAAAGTCTGGCTTAAGACTAAAACTTAAAAATAAGAGCACAGCCTGATTTCCCTACGCTTGGCACAATTTTGGCAGTTCTACTGATACTGCACCCGATGCTGTTGTTGTTGTTCAACTGCACCTGCTGTTGTTGTTGATGCTTAGACAACAGGTGAATCGCTGCTACTGCGCTGATGTAATAGTCGAAGAGTTTGCCAGTTGATGGGTAAATGATGACGCGGACTATTCCCACGCTTACTGGCTGGCGTGGAGTAGTTCTAAGAACGCTACAGTGGGCAGACTAGCAGACTAATGTGTTAACTTATATACATATATGTACATGTACATAAATACTTAAATATTTAATAATGTTCAGCAAATGACACGCAAGTGGGCGGGAGAATTCTGTTGCTTGCCTACATAATTGCGTTACATACCATAGATAGCCGTGCTTGTCGTGCAACGCCTGCCATCCTCCTTTTGCATTTCATGTTTTATTTAATATTACTTGTTGTTATAACAAGACAATTTGCAATTATGTGGCGCGAACAAGATAGCCAAATGGTGATAGTTGACATAAACTCACTTTTTTAATTTGCCGCAAGCGTGTGCACACGATAATATATATGTAGTGAAGTGAAGTTCAGCCGAAACAGATCTCGAGAGGACTTTGACTAGTTCCCATAATATAATATTGCAAAATTTCATTCGTCCACTCGACTTACTATAGTACTTAATATATCGGCCTTCACAGAATGATTTATGAAAAATTTGATCTAAACCCCTAAAAGATCATTGCACAACCACCGTTTTAAACCACTTTCCATATATTATCTCTCTTCAAAAAAATTCATTAGTTAGAATTATCTGATTTAGGTGAAATACTTGTATGCACCGTTTCGTTCAATAAATTATCTTTTTGAAGGAAATTTCATTATATCACTATCATAGAAACCCTAGTATTGTGAAAAAATATGCGCAATAGAATTTCACAAGCTGCCATAGAAAGGAATCACTTGCTGGGAAGCACGAACCTTAAAGTAGATGCATTTCAACTAAGCTTCCGAAGCATGTGGCCTGGTGTGGGGACTAACGTCACCACATAACTTTATTTTATTACCATTTGTTATGGAGTTTTCTTACAATTAAAACTGAAAACTTAAATTAAAATGTAAATGAATGTGACTACGTAGTGTTGCGCTTGAATAACGTCTGTAATGCGTGACTGTTTAACCATGAGTGAGTTGTAGAAGAAATAAAAGTTCTTAAAAAAATCCAGCTTGCGCTAATTGTAAGAATTGAACAGTTATTGATGTGTAAAGAAAACGAAGAATAATGGCATATGAAATTGTGCTGTCAAATGTTTTAGGTCTGTCCTGTTGGAACACAATAGCAGCGGCTTATGACCAAAGTTGTTTGGTTCTGGGCACTTAGTGCTTTGAGACGTTACAATTAATGTACTGGTCACAATTAAGAGTTTGTACGTAAAAGAAGAGCTTATAGCACCTAATTCCTTGTCAATCCCACCACATAGAAAAACCTTCCTGAACGTCAAGCCTGGTTAGGGGACGTCGGCTCACAACGTTTCGACAATTTTTATACTCTCGCAACAAAGTTGCTAAGGAGAGTATTATAGTTTTGTTCACATAACGGTTGTTTGTAAGTCCTAAAACTTAAAGAGTCAGATATAGGGTTATATATACCAAAGTGATCAGGGTGACGAGTAGAGTCGAAATCCGGATGCCTGTCTGTCCGTCCGTCCGTGCAAGCTGTAGCTTGAGTAAAAATTGAGATATCATGATGAAACTTGGTGCACGTATTCCTTGGCTTCATAAGAAGGTTAAGTTCGAAGATGGGCAAAATCGGCCCACTGTCACGCCTACAAAATGGCAGAAACCGAAAACCTTTAAAGTGTCATAACTAAGCCATAAATAAAGATATTAAAGTGAAATTTGGCACAAAGGATCGCATTAGGGAGGCTCCGCCCACTACTAAGTTTTTTGTACATATCTCGAAAACTACTATAGCTATGTCAACCAAACTCTACAGAGTCGTTTTCTTCAGGCATTTCCATATATAGTTCAAAAATGGAAGAAATCGGATAATAACCACGCCCACCTCCCATACAAAGGTTATGTTGAAAATAACTAAAAGTGCGTTAACCGACTAACAAAAAACGTCAGAAACACTAAATTTTACGGAAGAAATGGCAGAAGCAAGCTGCACCCAGGTTTTTTTTAAAAATTGAGATTTAGGCGTGGCGTCGCCCACTTATGGACCAAAAACTATATCTCAGGAACTACTAGACCGATTTCAATGAAATTCGGTATATACTATTTTCTTAACACCCTGATGACATGTACGAAATATGGGTGAATCGGTTCACAACCACGCCTTCTTCCAATATAACGCTATTTTGAATTCCATCTGATGCCTTTTCTGTATAATACGAGTATATACATTAGGAACCAATGATGATAGCGGAACTTTTCAAAAATACGGTATTTGAAAAATATGTAAATGACGTATAATGAAATCTCGATTATCACTTTATCATGCGAGAGTATAAAATGTTCGGTGACACCCGAACTTAGCCCTTCCTTACTTGTTGCTAATTGTGGTCGTAAATGACCCAATTTTCATTTAAAAATGGTTGAAGACAAACCGTCAGTTTATTAGACACCTTAACTAAATTCACAGTGGACCGAAACAAATGGTAGTCCGATGGTGCAAGGGCAGGGATATATGGTGGATGCACCAAAACTTCCAAGCCAAGCTCTCACAGTGTTTGCCGAGGCATCAAATATGTGTGTGGTCTGGCGTTGTCCTGATGGAAGTCGAAGCTCCTTCTATTGATCAGTTCTGGCCTTTTTTTCGATTGCTTGCTTCAATTTCATCATTTGTTGACAATAAAATGTAGAATCAATCGTTCTACAAGGCTGGATCAGCTCATAGGGCACCAATCTTGGCTTTGCGACCATCATCTTTTTCGCACATTATTGCCATATTTGATCCACTTTTCGCTACCTGTTACCATTCGCTTCAGGAATGGTTCGATTTCATTTCGTTTCAGCAAAGAATCGCAGATATTAAATTGATTCATTAAATTTTTCAAAGACAATTTATATGATATCCAAACACCGAGTATCTTTTTGTAGCCAGCCTTTTTTAAATGGTTCAAAATCATTTGCCTGATGAATGTTGGCATCCTTCCCTTTTTTATACAAAAATTTCAAAGTATAGTGAATTTCTTCATTATTTTTAACAGCTGTAACTTTTTTTCATCCCGAATTTTATTTTATTTTGGTTAAATGAAGCTTAAAACCTCTCCTTTCCAACACTATATGGTATGACACAATATGATTGGTAGCACTGGAGATATGTATACGACTGCAACGACATCTATTGACAAAATATGAGAAGAAATATAAATCCGTATTCAATTATGAACTACATTATTTCAATTTAGTCTGATTTGCTTGGTCACCGCCTACACAATGCAGAACAATTGTGCTTAAAACGTAATTCCTCTTAAATTACGAGTAAAGCTTTGTCAGACAGTCTAACAACCTTGTCTATGTTCTTCGCTTATTTCGAGGTTGTAAAACTTTTCACATTTCTATCGAATTTTAATTCAATTTCATTTAACCTTGTGCTGTGTCTCAAATTGCCGTTTATTATCACAAAACATGGAAGGCATATCCTTTGCCAGATCCCTGTTACGGCGACAACAAAAATAAATAACAACTCCAACAACTGTCGTTGGGAAACCAATAAAAAAGTAAGGCAGAAGGAAAAAGTCATAAAAATCTGCTGTGCACGCGGACAAGGATCACGTAAATTGTACGCACGAACGCATCCTCAATGCGGCCGCCATTAACGAGATAGCCTACCCCGCAACTCATCCACATAGCAGCAAGCGGGGCTAACAGGCCAGCAGGCTTTTCCGCTGTTAAGCCAACCGAACTGACTTAAATGGCTGGTCTAGTTAAGCTGCTGCGTCACACCGCAACAATTGTTGCCTACGTCTAAGCTGCTGCATTTTATTCACACACACACAAACATATCCATTGTATAGGTATGGGTGCGCGGTGTGGGATTATAGTATGTGTCGTTGGGGTGTGCGTTTGCGTCGGAGCATCGTTAAATAATTGAATTGTGGCCTTAGCATAAAAACAATGCAAGCGTTAGCGCCATTTAACATAACAACAATTGAGCGTTCACTTTATCTGCGCTCGGTGCGTGGGTGGGACTTGTTTGTTGTTTGTCCGCAGAAAGTTAAACATTTCAATGATTTAATTACGTATTAAAATATTTATTAAATTGACCATAAGAAGCGAGTAAATATTAAACTTAGATAATAGAAAATGCCTGGGATGTATCCATCAAACAAATTGTTAGAAAATGGGAGGGGGTGGCATTTATTTATATAGTAAATGATTGGGGAACATTTGTTTAAAATTCGTATAAGTAGATACCATATTATATTTTCCATCCAACAATGCTAAATTAGGATGCAGCTAAATTAGATATCATGGGGTAAGGCACAATAGACCTAAGGTCGCGGTGAATTCCTCATCGATAAATCTAATCTAATGGGGTAACTAATCCATGTAGACCTCTGCTGTACGGCTTAATTAGAGAAAGAGTGAGGCAATTCTGATCTATTCAATTTGCGTATTCGCTGAAATCTGTTATCGGCGTTTCGGCAAGAAAAAAGAGAAAATGTGTGTGCTTTCTGGTCCATTTGATCGACATTCGCAGAGGGCATATGATGCTTAGGAATGGGGAAATGAGACAAGGCCTCATCCAAAATATATGGGAAATTAACCAACTCTTCCACAGCTCAAGATATGGGTGTCAGCAGCAGGTTTTAGTATAGAGAAAACCGATAAATCTGCATCGTCTTCTCCATCGCGAAAAACGCTTAACGTATGAAGCTCCATCAAGGACCAGTGTTTGTCGATGGTATGGTTAATTCAATAGAGGTCGAGACGAAGGTTTGTTATTTCGCCGGTTACACCTTTTGTTGGACACAGAGGAGAAAACCATCAGCTGTTTTGAGACTTTTTTGGCGCCACGAAAGATAACTTATTAACTTATTGTACCTTAGCCTAAAAGTATACTAAGAAGTATTATCAATAGTTAATCACAATGCAACGGAAGTGGACTATTTGGCCGAAATTTTCTCTTCACATAAGTGAGGAAACCAAAAATCTGAAAAATAAAAATCCTCTGGTTACAAGCTGATTACTGCCGAGGTTCTACAAGTAAAACAGCTTCCTTCAGTAAATATTACATTATTAACGCATCTTATGCGTAAATACGTGTCAACTTATTTGAAAATTGCTGAAGTTATCATGATTCAAAAGCCAAGAAAACCAGGATATGATGTATTTTCTTACAAGCCCATATCACTTCTAGAAATAATATCGAAGCTTTTTGAGAAAATTCTCATGACAGGTCTCAATAAAATCGTAGAACGAAATATCTAATTCTAGCGGATCAGTTTGGGTTTCGAGCCAACCATTTTACGATTGATAAATCCACAATATTACACACATTATTGAAAAAGCCTTTGAGAAAAGAAAGTTCGGTTCTACCGTGTTTTTGGATGTTGCAAAAGCGTTCGATAAAATTTGTCACAGAAGACTGCTTTAGAAATTGAAACAGATTTTACCAAAACAGCATTCTGATGTCATAAAATCATATATATCACGTCGCTACTTCCGCGTTAAGCAAAGAGACGAGTATTCTATTCTCAGGACAATAAACGCAGGAGTTCCACAAGATAGTGAGTTGGGCCCTCTTCTTTATATTCTATTCACACATAACCTGACATGCCATTACACTGATGATACCGCGTTGTTTGCAGTTGGTAGTAGTGAGGCAACTACTAATCTCCAAAAAAGCTGTAAATAAAGTCCTTCATGTTGAAAACAAATTGAAAGAGCTAGACATGCGACTCATGAATATTAATTAGTAACAAATCGGTGTTATCCACCGATATGAGGCTATGGTGCGCAACTCTGGCGATATACTAACACAAAAAATAAGAAAGTTATCCAACAATTCCGAAGCAAAGTACTAATATTAATTGTCAAAACGCCTACGTATGGTAGATGTACTGATATAGAACGCGATCTGAACGTAAACTCGTTTACCGCAGAAATATTGAAAATTGCAGCAGCATATAATGTAAAGTTGATACAGCATTGTAACGAAGAAGTAGCCAGCGATCTTTCAAATTAGTCAATACTCTAAGAGTAGTTTTGTAATTATGTAATAACTATACGCTTAAGTCATAACTAAGTTGCTTTTTATTTTTCTTTTGACTGAACTAGTTGCATTGCAAAGCCAGTATAGTCGCTCTGCTATCTGTGTGAATGCTCTGACGAAAACTGCACTTAAGAGCAATACATCTACTGATACTTTAAATTGCAGTTGCCTCCGCTTGAAAGAAATCTAGAGTTGATGGGTAGCACTCTATAGAAGACTCTACCTCCTACCCTCCTCCTTGGTTTGTTAAGCAAACGCTGAATTATAACGAATATAACCACTCAATCAGTTATTGGTCCAGTTAAGAACAGGTGTTTATGCTCACCTATGTATGTGATATGTAGTTTAAGCTTTGAAATAATTATATGAATAATTCACCATGAAATCTTCCAACAAATCAGATACTACTAGTAAATAAATATCACCTCTAAGCGCATATGCATGCATATTATATTTCTCACGAGCTTAAACTGACATTGCATGCACTTGCAGAATACTTTTTATGCACTCTAAGCATTGAGGAGTACGCTTAAAGTATCACGTAAACTTAATTTACAAGACTCAAAGAAGCCGATAACCACTTTGTTTTGTTATACCAGTGCAGGCACACGTTTGAATGCGGACACTGATGCAAGCAAGTAGGCAAACTCCTGCAGAAAAACTAATAAATCGCTACACTATTCGTTTGGTGGTTGATAGAGGATGCCTTAATTTTATGTCGGTCAACGTACAGTACAGTTGTGTTTTATATATCTTTGTTGGCATTAGCGATGCTTGAAAAGAAGTAGTTTGTTTTTTAAATTCCCGCTTTAGTATTTGCAGCTTCCTGCTTAGCACTAGGAAACAGAGAGCTTACTTGTCTGTATTCAATTGGTACTATTCATCTACGCCTACACTACAGCTTCGTTACCGCAGTTGCGACATCTACTTGGGGTTGCTTTCGTGTAGTTGACATTTTCAGTTGCAGCGGAAACAACGCCACAACGTTTCCGGTTTCGAAACAACACACCACTACATGGATATCCTCATGCGGACAAGCGTCGAAACAAAGTTATTCATGCACAAGTTTTTGGTTTTCTGAAATAAAAATTTCGAAACTTGTCATACTATTATATAGTATGTATGCAGAAATCCAACACATATAGTATAGTATATATTTGCACATATATATCTGCACATACTTACATATGTATGTATGTGCACATCGGTTATTTGAGCGCTAGTTAGTTTGTAGGCATATTTCTAGCCTTAAGACAAGTTTTTGTTCTTTTGCCCTAAGTAATGTCCCGTGGCATAGCCACAGCCCGCTTGATCACTACGTACATTGGTATAAAAGCTTCAGCGGCAGAAAAACAATAGCACAGCAATTGCAGTTTGGTAGTCGAGCTCAGCAAGCATGCTGCAGCCTCTATGCGCTCAAACCGACTGTTTAGCTACAGTGTGCCACAAAATGCTTATAGTTAAATCAAGTAAATTTGGCTTAATTAATTTTTATACTCTCGCAACAAAGTTGCTAAGGAGAGTATTATAGTTTTGTTCACATAACGGTTGTTTGTAAGTCCTAAAACTAAAAGAGTCAGATATAGGGTTATATATACCAAAGTGATCAGGGTGACGAGTAGAGTTGAAATCCGGATGTCTGTCTGTCCGTCCGTCCGTTCACCCGTGCAAGCTGTAACTTGAGTAGAAATTGAGATATCATGATGAAACTTGGTACACGTATTTCTTCGCTCCATAAGAAGGTTAAGTTCTAAGATGGGCAAAATCGGTCCACTGCCACGCCCACAAAATGGCGAAAACCGAAAACCTATAAAGTGTCATAACTGAGCCATAAATAAAGATATTAAAGTGAAATTTGGCACAAAGGATCGCATTAGGGAGGGGCATATTTGGACGCAATTGTTTTGTAAAAGTGGGCGTGGCCCCGCCCCCTACTAAGTTTTTTGTACATATCTCGGAAACTACTATAGTTATGTCAACCAAACTCTACAGAATCGTTTCCTTCAGGCATTTCCATATACAGTTCAAAAATGGAGGAAATCGGATAATAACCACGCCCACCTCCCATACAAAGGTTATGTTGAAAATAACTAAAAGTGCGTTAACCGACTAACAAAAACCGTCAGAAACACTAAATTTTACGGAAGAAATTTCAGAAGGAAGCTGCACCCACGCTTTTTTTAAAAATTGAAAATGGGCGTGGCCTCGCCCACTTATGAACCAAAAACCATATCTCAGGAACTAATACACCGATTTCAATGAAATTCGGTATATAATATTTTCTTAACATCCTGATGACATGTAAGAAATATGGGTGAAATCGGTTCACAACTACCCCTTCTTCCAATATAACGCTATTTTGAATTCCATCTGATGCCTTCTCTGTAGAATATATACATTAGGAACCAATGATGATAGCGGAATAAAACTTTACACAAATATGGTATTTGAGCTGAGATAACCCTTGTGGAAAAATTGTCGTGATCGGACTATAACTTTTCAAGGTCCCTGATATCGAACACGAAGAACTCAGTGCCTAACCTAACATAACCTAATTTTTCACCGAAAATATCGGTAAATCTCTCAGACATTTTCATGTAATTCAGAGGGCATCATTTTTATACTCTCGTAAAAAAGTTGCTAATAACAGTATCTCGATTATCACTTTATCATGCGAGAATATAAAATGTTCGGTGACACCCGAACTTAGCCCTTCCTTACTTGTTATTTATATGTGTAAGTAGAAGTAGATAAGTAGATTATATACATGTAGTGCTTAGTGATAGCAGTTTACAGGTTTTCAGTTAATGTCATCTACGAACTCGTAATTTTTTTGAGCTAAGGAACTAAGTTACATTGAGATATCGCAATTTTACTCAAGTTATATCTTGCACGGACGGACGGACAGACAGACAGTCACCCGAAGTTCAACTTTTCTAGTCATCCTGATCAATTTTATACATATATATAATCCTATTATCTATTTTGCTTAGTTTTAGGTGGTACGTGCAACTTTTAGGTGAACAAAATTATAATACTCTGTAGTGACAGGTTGCAAGAGTATAAAATCATATTTTTAAACTAAATTTAATCAATATACACAATCCTGAAAAATTCAAATAATCAGAATTAACAGTACCTCTTAGTCAAGGCATATAATAAGGATAGTCCTATACCTCAACAAGGTTTTAACTTTAATCGCACATAAATCTGAATTTTAAGTAAAAAGTGCATAAAGTATTATCACCACGTGATTAGAAACAAAATTTGCCCCACGGTCAGTTACATCACTGTCATAGTATTCAAAAATTGTAAGTTGTTACGGTTGTCGTATATGTTGTATGATTCCGATATAATTGCCAATTGCATATATATATATATGTACGAGTATTAGTTTATAGAATTCGTCACTTAGTGCTGAATAGCTTCATGCATTGTGTCGTTATACTCTCATTGGATTCATTTGTTCAATATTTAGAAATGGCGTGAATATACCACAAAATATTTGCCAATAAAACAGCTTTTAAGAACGTTATATAATTAAACAAGGTGGCCATTAGATGTTTACTGAGTCGTGACTACAGTAGTAACTGAATCAAAAATGTGTCCAAAGATATCGGAAATTATTAAATTTAATTCGGAACTAAGCAGAATTCAACGGTACATTACATATTATCGAAACAACATAAAATGGATGGGTGCTTAGGTCTTTACATTTAAACCAAACAAGTTCTGAAATAATTATTTCGAGATAGAATGTAAAATAAAGTGAGGGTCACTGACACTTAAAACACTCACATTTTATTACTTTCCAATATTTTGTTGATTTGATAGCACTAACGTATAGGCTTTTCAACGATGTTTAGAGTAATTTTATGGAAAATATTTTGAGTAAGTTTAGCTTAGGCTCTACTCCCAAAAGATCCCTCAGATATATTTGTTAGAATAACGGGAAAATCTAAAACAGCCCAACGCAAAATTTTCACGTTTTTTTTGATGCTTAAATAAAATTTTAATACACTTAGACATAATATATTGCGATGTACAAGAAGAGATTCTGGATTTTTTATATTACTCCAGTTATCCTACAATTACTTTAGTTAAACAATGTACGATAATTATACCCTGAACAGGGTATATTAAGTTTGCTACGAAGTTTGTAACACCCAGAAGCAGAAGGAAGCGTCGGAGACCCTATTAAGTATATACATATATAAATGATCAGTATGTTGAGCTGAGTCGATTTAGACATGCCCGTCTGTCTGTCCGTCTGTATATATACCGTTCGTTCGTTAATTTCTCTGTATACATGCAAACTACTCTCTCACTTTTCAAAACGTCGATCTGAAATTTTGCATTTATTTTTCTCATCAAGAATTTGCTCTTTTATCGGAATGGCTGATATCAGACCAACACATATAAGCAAACAGCTGCCAAACAAACTGAACGATTAGAATAGAGTGCTCTTAAATTTGACGAGATATCTTCATGAAATTTTGTTTTGCATGGGTTATTCGTCGCATAAGTTGTTCGGATCGAGATACCATAACATATATGTACAGGGTTTCCCATGAAAGTAAAAGCCTGATTTTCTTCCGCAGAGACTATACTTCGGAGCGTGCGCGCACCGATTGGATGCGGTAGAGGGCGTTCCTAGCTTACGAACTCTGCGTCTGGTTAGTTGTCTCCGAGCACCTGGAGAGTCAGGACAAATATATTCACGCGACGTGTTTCTGTGAGTGGGGCAAACCGAAAATGCAGTGTTCGTTAGAGCAGAGATACGCGGTTAAATTCTGTGAGAAACTCGGTAAATCTGCGGCTGAGATGTTTGAAATGATCAAGCAGGCTTACCCAGATGTTGTCATAGCATGAAGTGGTGTGTTTAGGTGGCACCAGGCCTTTTTGGAGGGCCGGAAAGAGGTCGTTGATGAAGACCGTCGACTAAGTATTCGTCTGATTGCCCAGATGTTAAATTTATCAAAATCTGTCGTTCATGACATTGTGACGGTATGATCCCGGGAGTATAAAACGACAGAGGGGATCTAAGCAGCATGCAGAAGGAGCCAATTTTAAAAGTTTTTAAAGAGTTGTAATGATTGGTTCAACAAATTTTTTTAAATCGACTCAGTCTTACTACTTTTCGGACAACCCTGTTTATAGCTAGCATGCAAATTGAACGATAAAAAATCAAGTTTTTGGAAGAAATATTTTGTAATTGTGAGATTTATTATAGCCTTGGTATAAATAAATTATGTGCTCGACCGATTTTAGAAATCTCTTTGTTATATTCTTAAAAGTGTGTTTGCAATATCATTTTTAAGTTCTGTTGCACTGTGCAGCACAGCTAAAGCTTTTATATGAGCATACTATTAGGCTCCGTAACGGCGCTTTGCGCTTTCGTAATGTCAATGTATGCGGCTACGTGCAAGCAATGTTGCGCAACCAAAGCCGGGCATGCACATGTAAATTCTAAATGCGGATGTTTGCATGTGCAATGTGTGTGCGTGTTGAAAACGACTCTTACGTGGACGAGCACAACGAGACTGCATTTAGGTCTTCCGGAAGCTAGTTGTTGGGTATGGCTCACTATTTGAGCTTTGCTATGCCTTTGACTTTTGGTTTTTAAGCATAACAAAGTTTGGCTGACTACGAAATTTATTATGAATGTGTTTGTGAGCAGCACGCTGCATGCATATACATACATATGTATTTATATCCACACTAGCATATATTTATATAGATATTTTCGGCTTTTCCATATAGTTTTATGCCGTGCAACAAGGTTTGTGTATATTTTTTGTGTTCATGTGTCTGCGAGTTTTGGTGCGCAAAGAACCTAAATGCCCAGTTGACTTGTTATGTGAGATGCAATAAATTATGCGACTTCTTTAAATGTGTTTGTCTACTTGTGTGTGTTCTTGCTGTTGTCCGCTCGGTTTTTGCTGTTGTCAGTGCTATTGTTTGCCACTAGCCGTTATTGTCGGTTGTTATTTGTGGCAGTTGTGTTTTTGGAGACATGTACGCATGTCCATTTGCAGCTACTGCTGTGTATACAACAGCGGCGCGTACAACAACAACAACACAATAGAAATTTTAAGCCTTTTGTTTATACTCATATGAATTTATGCCAATCACATATTCCAGGTATTCATGCATACCAATACATACGAAAGCTCACCGTTACGTCGGGTTTTCTCTGAATATACTAGTCGAAATATCTCGAAGTTTTTGGGTTTTCTCATTGCATGCTGACTTTCGGCGAATTACGAATTTTTGTATTTGTTGCATTTTGGCAGCAACACCTTAAAATAGGCTTACAGATTTTCTGAAAACTACTGCACTTATTAAAGCAGTACTTTCTAGATGAAATATATAAGTGTAGATGCATTGTATGTGCAGTTATTGGAATAATATTTCTAGTTTCGCCTGCATAAAAACATGCCATGCTTGCAAAAGGATTAATAAAGTGGAATTAAGTTTTATTTGAAGTTACAAGCGCTGCATGTTTTAGGCTCTGGGTATTAACTTTATATTTTCAACATATCGGCATAAACCAAATTCTTTTAAATATAAATTTGTTTGTGCATGGGTATTGCCGAATTGAAAAGGATGACCTCAATTTTCGGTAGATCCACACACATTTTACGATTTCAGCAATTTTGCCGATTTAGGTAAAAATATTTCAGCTTACAACAGCAATAAGAGGTATTAGTAAAATTGTTAAACTTTTCCTTTGGTCTTAATTTCAGTATTTATGGTGTATTTGTTCAAGAAATATACTAATAAGAGTTTTAGGATAGTACAGGTTGTAAACAAGAAATGGAAGTAATGAATAGAAAAGCTAACAAGAAAAACATTTTATTTTTAGCCCTGCCGAACTTCAGCTTTTATTTGGCTAAAATGTACAGAAACTATTGAAATATGAGGGACTTAAGCTGATGAGTACAGCATAAGCTGGAGTGGTGGTTATTCTGGTAGCAAAGCAAGAGAATCGTGTTTCTTTCCTTCGTGATTTATTAAACAAATACTTCACTGCAAAAATTGTTTACATCAAAATTTTAGTACAATAACGCAACTATTGGGAAAATCTTTACAACCACCTTGTTCGGAACGGTCTCTTCGGCAGCCGCTGATTCTAGGAAGCATCTGCTATCTTTTACATAAGGCTCGATAGTACAAACGTTTTAAAATTAGGAGGAAAGTTATTATTCATCATTCGAATAAACTAAATTAATTATAATCAAGTTGTGTATATTATTCACTTAAGTACTTTACGTGATGTATAGTCACGCCCAAGTTTATTACTATGTTTCACTTCGTGTCAGTGTTGATTATGTTTAAATCATACTGAAATAATATATTTGGCATATGAAGAAAAGTAAAGCACATAATCGGAAGTTATACTATATAACGAATGTGAGGTTTAGGACAAAGGTTAGACCTATTCGATTGCTATTCAACACCAAAAAACATTATATTTAAAAAATATACTCAATTCTATTAAAATATCACATACCTATTTTAGGAAAAAAGCAGTAATATTAAACGTTCACATAATTTTCCTAAGGTATATGAATGGAAGGGATATTATTGGTCAGATTTTAACCACCTTAGGCATAAGGATTGTTATTAGAGCTAGGTGCTCTAAGATTCTCTTTAACATATCTCGCTATTTACGGGTAAATATGGCATCAAACCACCAGCAAGTTCAAAATATTTATGTTAGCTATAGGATAAATATTTTACCGATTCTATTGATATTTGTAACACGAAATGTTATTTCAATAAAAAAAAACCTTCTCTGAATTTATTTAAGTTGGTCGGTCAAATACACTTTATATACAAAGTTTAATTTCGATAACGTCATTGGCTTTGGGTTTGTATACTGTAAATGGAAATCCAACGCAGAATAACCTTTGCCAACTAAGGTGCTACTTCGGACTGAGTAGGCAGTTGAGATGTAAAGTCCTTTCTCGGCAAACAAAGACCCAATTCTACAACTCACTTATCATCCCCGTCCTGCTATATGGCGCAGAGGCATGGACGATGACGACATTTGTTGAGTCGGTGTTACAGGATTTCAAGTGAAAGGTTCTGCGGAAGATTTATGGCTTTGCGCATTAGCAACGGCGAATACCGCAGTCGATGGAACGATACGCTGTACGAGGTATATGACGGCATTGACATAGTTCAGCGAATTAAGAGACAACGGCTACGCTGGCTAGACAATGTCATCCGAATGGATTAAAACACTCCACTTCGACGCAGTACCCGCCGGGGGAAATAGAGGAAGAGAAAGACCACCAATCTGTTGGAAGGACCAGACCCGTGGGCAACTTGGGTGTAAAATTTAAGTATTTTTAGCTAACGTTATGTGGGAAGAGGGCGATTACACCCACTTTCTTACATTGTGTGGCTCAAAAAAATTCCTCCTTAGCAAATATGGAATATATGGCTCCTTTGGTTTGTGCGATAGGCCTCTTAAAACTCACAGTTTCTAATTCGGAATGAGATCAATTACATTTTATTATATAGTATTTTTTTGTCTTCATGCGTAGCTTAGTTATGGCACTTTATAAGTTTTCGAATTGGTGGGCGTGTCAATAGGCCAATATCGCCCATATGCAATGCCAACCTTCCTAGATTACCAAGAAACTCAACTCATCTCGCCATTTAGAATATACCTCGATTAGTTTTAGGTTATACAAAGAGCCGTTAGGCAAGCAGAACTACTCTACTCCGTAGAAATATATTGCGATAGTATAAAAATCACACATAGTCTACTAAGCAATGATATTGTAAAGCTGCAGTTAAAATTTTAAGTGGGTTCGTACAATATTCGATCGTCACTCAACGATTCTATTAATTTAAGAATGTTTTTCGGACCATAAAGTTACACTTTGAACCAAAAAAAAAGCTGACTTCTTCCAAATCTTTGAATGAGTGAAAACGTCCTTCTTCTTGCAAAATACCATAAATATGTAAGCCAAAGAATTAAGAAAAAGTACGCCTTAGCACGTACGATATATTTAATAATGACACCATTTTTTAAACTCTATTTTCATTTTTATCTCCCGATGTTTAAATGGAAGATCGGATATCGACAATTTGAAATGCAATTAATGAGACTCTACTAGAAAATCTCTAAAATAATTTTTTGACATATCAAAGTATAATATTAACCTACGTATTATTAAGTTATTAACCTGTTATTTAATTTTATCATTTTCATAGTATTTTTATCTGTAGTTTATATTATTGTAGTATTTTCGCTAGTTGGCGCTGAAAGCGCGTAGTTCTAGTTTTATTCGTCGCATCGGGTCATGCTAAACCTTTTTGGAATGCTCATTTCACGCGCTAGCACGTCTTTGATTGATTGCCGTTTCTTTTAAGTCGTTCGTGAGTTATTTTACAGTACTACTACGATAAAGGCAAAAATGCATCTCAAGCCGCCAATAAAATTTGTGCAGTTTATGGATCCGATACAGTTTCTATTTCCACCGCACAATGACGGTTTCAACGTTTTCGTTCTGGTGTATAGGTGGTCGAAGATGCTCCTCGCTCCGGAAGGCCTGTCGTCGAAAATTGCGATAAAATCGCTGAATTGGCCGAAAGAGACCGGCATAGTAGCAGCCGTAGCATCGGTCAAGAGCTGGGCATGAGTCATCAAAAACTCATTTCAATTTCAATAAAAAAAAAAAAAAATCAATAAAAATACCGAAAGACTTTTTTGACAACCCATTATTAATCATATAAATTACCTGGTGGCCAATATTGCTCATACGCACTGTCATCCTGCTAAAGTTAAGAGTTCTATGTATGTAGCTTAAAAGAAAAGTTGTAAGAAATGAAAAGATCTACAACTTTTTTATTTACACCTTTTCATATAATTGTATGAGGATGAGATTTGGATGATATGTACCGCTAACATTGGTCTATTGTGCCCCTCCGGCGAAACCTGGTGGACTAATTCATGATCAACATGTTGGTAGTAATGATTACGTAATTTTTGAGGCTACTAAAGTGAGGATGATATGAACTAAAATACTTCACTTTATTCAAAGCAGCTAATAATTTAAAGGAAATTTCTAATAAACGTAACCTCAGTGATCTTTGACTTTGTTTACACTCCTAGTCTACAATTCTTTTAATGTATCTCAGTGAACATTTTGCGAAGAACTGAAGTGAACTCAATGATATAGCTATAAATCAATTTTTCCAAGTCATTAAAAAAGGAATACGTTGATTTATTAGGAAAATTTGTTGCAGCCATACTCGATTAAAGGCCAAAGGTGGACTACTAATGTCAATGTTTAACCAGATAGCGTAAGTGTGTGCAATTATAATTGAACGAAACATTTGAGTAGAGTGCCAAATTCCAGCTCAGTTGTTTTGGTGCTTGCCGAACCGATGAGTTATTGGCGTTAAGACTTACTACATAACATATATTATTTACACGCTTACTAATTTACCCATAATTATGTATGTATATGTGTATGTGTATATACAACTTATTTATATTGTATAACAATTTGGTGCGTAATGAAAATGAAAATAGGACTATACATTAAATTAATGGGCTCTCAACGCAGTAACAACAACAAGTGCACAACCTTTGACAGCTGAGGCTAAATAAAACAGACCAACCATCAACACTTCCTTTTGAGGCATAGCTTCAAGTGTTGACAGTGTGCATTTGCATGGCCTTAATATTTATTTTCCCATAAACTCATAGACATACATTTGTATATATGTATACATATAAATGCTTGTATGTATAGATATGTGGATTTGCAGATTCAAATGTGGTTTTGGCTGTTTGTGCACCAGCTTGGGAAAAGGACCAATTGGTACGGTCATAAATTTACTCGAACTCATGCAAAGATGAGCATATAAGTTAGAGCTTTCAAATCTCCATAATACATATGTATATACATAGTCATACTTGTTTTGTATGTATGCATGTGTTTATGCTTTCAGGAATGCGTGCATAAATTACACTCGACAAACAAAATTAAACGAAGATTTATAAGAATTGCCACAAATTTGTTATTTCCTTTTGCAACTAATTAAGCAGATGTGAAGACAATATGTCTCTAGTTGGCACTGCCACAGTATACAATAACAATGGATATATTAACAAGCAGTGGCGTAACAAAAAAGGGTCAAACGCTTTTTTCGAAGGTAGTAAAGGAAATTGACTAATACCGGTAAATCAAAATATTGGAGGAGCTTCCAAAATTTTGCTTTACACTTTGGTTCTAAGTTTTAACTTACTATAGTAAATTACATATAAGAATTTTACTTCTTTATCCAAAATTTATAATATTAGACAAACCAAACTAGCTAATAAGACTGTACTTTGACAAGGCTTATCTACTTTGGAAAATAAAAATTGAAAATATTTATACATTTCTCAATGGGGAACTGCCAGAATTGCTTGCTCTGATAAGGTACACTCCTTTGTGCTTTCATTTCGAATGCCTAAACACTTTACTTATTGTACATTGTAAAGTTTCCTGTAAAGTATGGATATTTTTGCATCCTTAACAATATTTTGCACTCACAACTATACTGAAATATACCATTACTTTGCTTCTAACTATCTCCTCGTTTAACACTAATCATTCCTCATAAATATCACAAATGAAAATTATGAGTGTGTATTCGGCATTCAAAACAATATTTAAATGAAAAAATTAGAAATTCAAAAATAAAAAAATTAAATTATATGGTATATACTTGTATATATAAGTATATATTTGGCAAGATTTCGTTTAGTGAAATGTATTGATTGCAGGATATTTACAGTTTTGGCTCAAAACTAAAAAAATACTCTCTGCTTTTTGAACTAGGGCGTTCCTTCGTCTTTATGCTTCTTCACCTATGTTAGGTTAGTTTAATCTGCTAGACCACCAAGTCACTTTGGTCCTCTGTGATACCAGATAGAGCTCAGTTGCTAAGTCGAGGAGAAGTAGTCATCGTTTAGGATGCTTGCGCTTGACGCGAATTTTAACAGTTACTGCGGCCTCACTATTGATATCTTCTCCAGGGTATCATACCGTGAGGACCCTCGATACATGCAGTTTTGGCTTGTTATTGCGGGACAAGTGCACAAGAGATGCTCCATTATTTTCCTGGTGCACTTCCGTAGACATTTCTAAATCTGTCGGGCTCATCCTGTGGTCGTGTGTCGCCACCAGACAGTGTGCAGTTAGTATTTCCATCATATTTCTACAGTGTCTTCTATCCGGTTTCAATAGGAATTTGATGTACTTCCAATCTACCGTTTTGCACATGACTTTTGCAGTTTTGCACCCAAGTAGATCGTTCCATCGGGTTTTGACTTTGTTAACCATGCTTCTTCAGCTAAGTTTAACATAATTTATTGGTTTCAATTTGCCTATTTTATTTCTGACAACAGTCTCCAATGACATTTAGAAATCTCCGATAATTTAGCTATAGTCCGAAATATACCTTATAACACACTTAACTAACTAATGTAAGTTTATTTAGACTACAACCGTTAGAGCTATGCTGCAGCGTATTTTTCGAAATAAATTTTTAAATGTCTTCCGCATTGTTCTATAATTTTTCAAGGAATATATTTTTATATGTATGTATGTTATTTTAATTGCACCCAGAAATGGTACATTAGGAGGTTTTATCCACTTTGTGTATTTGTAATTTTTTTTTTAACTTTCAGTTATTGGCTCTCACAACTTAAAGCGCGTTTTTCTCGAAACAAAGATTTTACAGCCGGTAAAAAATTTTTTTTGGAAATGGACGGACCGATCGAATCGAAACTTTTACACATCCTTCTTAGGGATGTTTGTTTGGTGCTTATCATAATTTCCATTTCTATGACATTTTACCTGTTTTTGAATACTTTCTTTAACATCCAAATTTTTACCATAACTACGAGCTCTACTCTTTTATATTATAATGTAGTATATTTTTTTTGGTTTTTTGATCTGAAATAATTTTAAGCAGAAAAGTCTTACTAACAGCGAGGCATATTTCTTTGGAGGTTGTCCTGGAGATCGTCTATGGAAACATCGGAATCTAAATTTTATTTTTAAATGAATCGCCGACTATTAAAGAACATATAGCGAAATCTCCATTTAAATTTGTGTATTTTTATGTATTTGGCAAATAAAATATATCTTAAAATAAATTCACAAAAAAGGCGTTTATTCTGAATTAGTCATAATCTTAGATATAGTTTGTAATGTCCAGATAGAAACGTAGACTTAGCAATGTCCGTTTGTCTGATCACCATCATTAAAGCGGACTAGTTTCTAAGATTTTGGGATATCAATCTACAATTGTGCATACCTCTTTTTATCCTCAAGAAGTTGATCTTTTGTCGAAACCGCCAATATTGAATCACAGTAGGATATAGCTGCAGTACAAATCTGGGTTCAAATCAAGTCCTCATATGGAAACAATTTTTATTTGGCAAGACATCTTCACGAAATTCGGTACATATAATTTTGCAGGACAACGCTACAATCTCCAATTATACTGTTTAGATGGGATCACTATAGCATATTGCTGTCAACGCCTTTTTATAACTTTAAGACACGTTGGTCACGTAATTTGTAAAACCCTAAAGGATCGCATAAAATATAGTATATATACAAAAATGACCAACCAGACAAGTTAGGTCAAGTCAGCTACGTCCATCCTATATACAGATGCCTTTGGCATATATCATAGTTGTCATGCCATTTTTCTTTACTAAATAACCCGAATTCGACTTGAAAAATTCTCTGATTCAAACGACGTGGCTAAAAGTAACTAACAAAATTTGTTCCCTTAACTGCAAATCGACTACGTTTTCATATTTAATTATACATAAACAAGGGGTGTTCCAAAGTAAACAGGACTTAAAACAAAACAGATCAAAAGGTTTTTTTGGCAAAATTAATTTATTTTATTCAAAATACAGCTTTTTGCACGGTCCAACAACATGTCGAACGAGTCTTTTAGCTCGTTGGCCGGTCTGGCCGTCAGTATGCCGGTGCGACCCTTTTGAATGGCCCTTACGTCTGCATAACGCTTTCCTTTCATGGGCAAATGCATTTTTCCCAAAAGGAAAAAGTCGCACGGTGCCATATCAGGTGAATACGCCAACTTTCATCTTCGCGATATTCGGGCCGTACAGGTCGAATACGGCGCACCAAACGCTTCAAAACTCTAAGGTAGAATACCGTCCGGTGCCTTCCATTCAGCACTCTGGCGTTTCGTTTCGGGATCATTTTGGAAACACCACGTTTCGTCATCAGTCGCAATATTGTAAAGGAAGTTTTTGTCCTTTTTAACCTCTTTAATGATGTCCTTCGAATGTTGGATTCTGAGCAATTTTGGTTTTCAGTCAATTTGTGCGAAACAAACCGTGCACACACCTTTCGTAAGCCCTAATGTTCGGTCAAAATGCGATGAATCGATGTTTTGGAGATGTTAAATTCCATTTTCATGAATTTCAATAATGATTTCGGCTGATTTTTGATGAATTCACGCACAGTTTTGATGGAATTTCCGGTGATCACGGATTTTGATTGGCCCACATGTTGATTGACATTTATGTCCTCACGACCACTTTGAAAACATTGAAACCACAACTGAACTCTGCTGCGCGATAGGCAATCATCGCCATAAACTTGTTTCATCTATTGAAACGTTTCAATAATAGTTTTACCAATTTTAAAACAAAAGTTAATGTTGGCTCTTTGTTTGAAGCTCATTTTCGCACTGATAACACAAACATACTGACACTTAAAACGCAAATGAAATGAAATTCTCACTGGGCAATCGATAAAGAAAGCAGATTCTTACGCACTAGTCTACATATAGATGGCGCCACTAGGGGGCGCTAGATTCAAAAAGTCCTGTTTACTTAGGAACGCACTACCATGTGAAATGCACATGTTAAGAGTATTACAGCTTAGATGCAGTCGAAATACAAGTTTTTTCTTGTTTTAAACAAATTTCGCTGAACACTTGCACATTTACGTGCTTAGATGAATGCATAAAAGCAATGTCATTGATGTAATACGTGAATGGATGGCCAGACAGATGCTGACTGTCAAGCAAGCGAGAATTTAACAAACAGCACGACTGCAGCCAAACGGTTGACACACTCAACAAGCGCTGTAATGAACAAATATATATGTAAGTGCTTGATTTAAATTTCTCCAAGCAATTGTTATACGCTTATGTAGGCATGTAGAAAGGTGTGTGTGTTTGTATGTATGAAGATATGTGTATGTGTATAAATGTCGATGTGCATAGAAGCATATGGAAGTGTTGTAAAATGTCTGCAATAAGCTCTGCAATAAAGAGAAAAATCTCTCAACTGTTTGACTAGTTCCTTCCCATACGAAGCAATCATGGTGATAAATGATCGGTTTCCTGTTTTACTTTTGTGCCACCCATGAAATTGCTAATATTAGTATTTTGACAAAAGGATTTCCATTTCATTTAATGAGCACACAATGATGCTAATACTACGAATGAATTCGGTATGCATACATTTGTGGCGGCAATAGCGTTACGTGTGGCGTGTATGTGTGGCAAAGTGCAGGATGTGAGGTGCGTAAAGTGGAATTTTAACAAATTTGTGTCCCGTCGGGCAAATAAATTAAATAAATGTCACTATGGGGTTTGACACACAGCTTGCATTACAACAACACACCTACAAACGCACGTATACACACACAAGCGTACACATTCGTGTGTTTGTACGTTCCGTTATAAATATATTACATTTTTTTTGTATATTTTGTTATTGTTTGTCGAATAAGGCATTGTTAATTGGCGTATAAATTTAATTGGTATTTGCTTAGTAACAAATTTCATTGTTGGCGCAAATAATTGGCAGCTGTAATTTTGTAATATTCGTAAATACTAATTTAGACAATCATTGTTATTTTTCCAATTTACATAAAATTAGCATTATGTTGCAAAATAAGAGGTGTCCGTAAGAAAAGTGTGTATTGTAATTACATTGCTAGAGGTTTTGTGGCAGACATAAAGTTAGTTGAGTACATATGTATATACCAACACGAAACAGAAATATAATTTTGTATTGAATTACAAAAACGTAGTAAATTAACAGTAATTAACAAGAAACTGATCAAAGTTGATGAGATACTTCGACTGTAACTAATTTAAAATTTCTTTGTTTTATTTTATCAAAAATACGTTGCATTGTAAATAACTCGGTTTCTTATTATAATTATGCAACCGAAAAACATATGAATAAAGCGAGTGATTGTACTGTAATAACGTTGCTCTTTCTTTCAAACACCACTTGTTTTTTCAAGTTACAAATAAGTAAGGAAAACGCTTAGTTCGAGTGTAACTCGACAACATTTTCTACTCTGCATTGTGTAACGTCCAAAGAAGGAGAAATACTCGCAGGTGTTGGCAAATTTGTTGCTTCCTTTCATTGGGGGTGTTTTTTTACGTGGCGGGTCTCAAACCCAGCGCACAACCCTATGTAGGGGAGGTTTCGCCTTCTCACATTAGCTCGCCTTCGAACGGATGTTCTTAGGCTACCCAGAGGATACTTGGTCAAAGACCGGAAGTAGTGAGCTGCTTGAGCCATATGTAAAAGAATCGTTTCTGGCCACTCCCAAGTGAATGGCGATCAGAGAACTTTCCTCACTTGCGTGAACTTCTACACATGACTCCATCCTCCTTAGCTCGGCTATAATCGCGTAAGCGGTGTCTACGCCAATTAAGAAGAAGAAGAGTTGGCGAATTTCCGGTTGACTTTTACCGCATAAATATTTCAATTTGTGAGATATCTAGATGGAACACTGATAACGTAATTTCTGGTAGTATGGTACATAGGAAATTCCAAAACAAATGAATATCCTACAGGCCAATATGCATAGATGCAAGGCTGCTGACACACTACTCTCGCAAATGGTGATGGAGAACGCCTACGAGATAATTATCATAAGCGAGCAATATAAAATAAAAGAGAAAGATACCTGGCTAGAAGATAGCAGCTCGACCGCAGCTATACTTGTATGGTTACCACCAGGGAGTAAGGCCGTCACTGTAAACAAAGGGAACGGCAACGGTTTTGTTTGGACCAAATGCAACCTTTTTACAGTAATTAGCTGCTAATTGACGCTATGCGATAGCATACAGGAATTCCAAGAAAAGCTCGCCAATATTGAGGACACAACCAGGTCAATAGAAGATCAACTAATTATCGCCGGAGACCTAAATTCCAAAGCCGTAGAGTGGGGTATGCCAAACACGGACTCGAGAGGCAAACGCATTCTAGAAATGGCTGCGCGACCGGGGTGCGAGGAAACTACAGCAGATAGAACGCATGGCGGGCTCCATAAAGAAATGGAAAGTCCTGAAAGATTACACTTCCAGCGACCAGTACATTTCTTTCACGATCGAAACTGGAACAAATGCTAACCAGTACAGGAAAAATACTGCAACACGAATGTGGAACATTTCAAAACTAAATACTTCGAAATTGACCTCCGCAATAGACGACCAAAACCTATCTAGCAACTCGCCAAAAAATGCAAGAAAAATTGTGGAGCACACAATGCATAATATGACAAGAGCCTGTCAAAAATCAATTGCCAAGGCTTCCCACAGCAACTCAGACGCACATGCCTCCGCCTTCGCAGATCCTACACGATATCTAGGCGCAGAGAAGCCGCACCCTACGAAGCTAAGCAATACAAAGCAGCAAAATAGGAGCTGAAGCACGCCAACGATGACAGCAAAAAGAAAATATTGGAAGAACTACGCGAGGATATAAACAGGGGTTTCTGGGACTCGGGTATAAAATAGTGATGAAGAAACTCGGCGCTCGAGCAAAACCACCTGACTTAACCACTGCCAAAATAGATAACATCGTGAACGCACTATTCCCCACACACGAAAACAGGGCTAGTGATCCAGAACACACTCTAAGATCTGCGGAAATCCCCCAGTTTACCCTTGAAGAGCTGAAACTAGCCACTGGCAAGCTTAAGACCAACAAATCACTCAGCCCGGACGGGATACTAGCAGAAATCCTCAAAATAATCGCTGCAGAGCACCCGGCAGTACTACTGCACATGTACAACGCCTGCCTTGAAACCAGAATATTCCCTGAACCATGGAAAAAGCAACGGCTGGTGCTAATCAGTAAGGGAAAAGGAGACCCCAATTCGCCATCAGCATACCGTCCACTATGCATGCTTGATACAGCTGGAAAGCTGTAGGAAAGCCTACTTAGACCCAGACTCGAAACGGCTATCAACAAAACTGGAGGACTGTCGTGTAGACAACATGGTTTTAGACCCGGCAGATCAACTATAGGAGCTATAAAATGCGTCATTGAAAGCGTAGAAGCAGCACAGCGTAGATGGCATAAATATAAAAGAATAGTGTTGCTGGCAACTCTAGATGTCCAAAACGCCTTCAACAGCGCTAGATGGGTGGATACGATCGACCCTCTCGAAGAAAGCTTTAAGATACCCGACTACCTCAGGGCTGTGGTGCGGAGCTACCTTAGCAACAGAAAAGTGCTATATGAAACTAGAGAGGGATCACGACAGATAGCGGTTACGTCAGGAGCAGCACAAGGATTCATTCTAGGCCCAGACTTATGGAACATTAGCTATGACGCTATATTAAAACTATAAATGCCTGATGAATCAAATTTTATTGGCTACGCGGACGACATTGCGGCACTAATCACAGCATGGGAAGCAGAAGAAGCGCGAAGAAACCTGAACCAAGTCATAATACGGACGCAAGCATGGTTGGACTCACACAACCTCCAGCTCGATACGGGGAAAACAGAGCTACTACTGCTAACAAACAAGCACACACCCCTCGAGATAAGCATGCACACAACTACGGATATTCTTAGGACACAGAAAGTAGTAAACTACCTAGACGTAAAACTGAACCCCAGACTAACCTTCTGGGTACAAAAAAAACAGCGAAGATCACCTCTCAATTGAGCCGATTAATGGCCAACATAGGAGGCGCCAGCCAAGAAAAGAGAAAGCTCCTAATGTCGACGACAATCAACGGCTTATTATACGGAGCCGAGATCTGGGCAGACGCGCTTAAAAAGGAAAACCGGCGTAAGGCAGTGGCCAGAGTGCACCGTACCGCAGCCCTCAGAGTTTCATCAGCCTACCGAACAGTATTAAGTGATGCAATATTAGTTATAAACGGTAATGCCCTAATTGACCTTCTACCTTACGAAAGGAAAAAGCTGTGGAAGCTAAAGAAATCATCTAATAATAACAAGAACGCAATACAACAAATAAGGAAATATAATAAAGATCTATTCTAAATTCGGAGAAGTCGATTTTTACACAACCCAACTATTATCCGGTCACGGATACTTCAAAAAGTACCTCCACAGAATCGGAAAAGGCGAAGGGCCGTCATGCTTATACAACGACGCGACAGAAGACGACGCTGACCACAAATTCTTTGAATGTGTGCGTTGGCAACGAGAATCTTGCTTCGCAGCAAAAAGCGGGACCTGGACGCTGGTGCGCAGATGTAACTCTCAATGAAAAAAATATAACGACGGTTCCTTAATGGGGGTTTTTAGTGACCTGCAAGTGGCACATACCGCTGCTGAGACGACAATACTGATGATGCAGAAGGCATTAAGCTTGCACGGACCTATATGCTAGAGTTTACCAATTTTAAAAGTTTGTTTGGAGATTGAAAGCACTCGTTTCAAGAGTCGACGAAGCTGTGCTTAAGTGGGGGTAAGGTTTTTAATGTAAAAAAAGACTTCTTTTGAGGATTTATTTCTTAAATATGGACTGAGTAATTTTATTAGGACATTTTGAACATTGTAGAGCATAATTTTGACAATCTAGGGAAGGACACTCGTGCAATGTTAGCTCTATAAACAAATGCAACGTGAGAATATTTAGGCGCTAATGCAGACAAGCTCCATGAGATTTTGCAAAACATGCACGTTTCAACAATATATAAACTTCAACAAATGGTTCCATCAGGCAAACATACACAGAAAAGATATTATCACTTAATTTAAGTCTTTATCGTGATTTTTCATGACACTTCATTGTCGCTGATGTCATCAAACAAATGCCAAATTCCTTAGTCATTTTGACTTACTAGTCGACCTGAAGCGAAAATGTCTGCTAGATAGACGCACTTGATTAACATCATACGCTCGAGCAATCAACGATATAACAAACCCAGATACTGTAACTAAAGAGAAGAAATATAGTACTCATCCACAACAAATGGATCGCCAGTAACCAAAAAAGCACGTCGTTAACCACCGGATAAACTACAAGCTGCACGTGAAGGGTTTTAAAAAATGCTCAAATTTGGAATCGATCGACATTCTAGCAGTTTATGGTCATCATCATACATTTAACTGTTAAAAGCTCTGGAGAATGGCGACCATTTGGAGACTATCGCTGTCTAAAGGTTCGCACAGTGCCGCATTATAACATGGCAAGCACATTTTTTCAACAAAAGATTTGGTCCATGCATTTAAACAAAGCCCGGTCGCACTAGAATACATCTGTAAAACGGCCATTATAACGCCTTTTGAACTATTTGAAATTCGTTTTATGATCTTTGGTATAAGAAATGCTGCTCAAACTTTTATTAGTGTGTATAGTTAACATCCTAGTAGCTTAAGCCGACGAGCACTAACATTTGCAACATCTTCGTATTCTGTTCAACCATTTTTAAGATTACAGACTAGATGTATTTTGGTCTAACTGAGGTACAATCCTTGGGGCACACAATCAACAAGAATAGTGTAATGCCTTTAAAATATAAGGTTAACGCTATCCTAAGTATTGAGTTTTCCACTACTATCAAAAGTTTACGAAGATTTTTGGTATTATAAAATTTTAATTTAAAAACTTTCAAAAAATTGATAGCACAAAAGAGATTCAAACGTAGTTCAACAAAGCATTAGGCCAGACAACATTATTGTTGATCCAGATGTACCACACAATGGGCTAATTTTACAGACGCTTCCAAACGTGACAGTGTCCGCAACACTTGGTAACCTTTTGCATTCTTCAGCAAAAAACTACCGATGTCCATATAAGATCGTGAGTTACATGCAATATTCGAAGCTGTCACGTATTTTCGACCCTTTTTCGAAGGAAGCAATGTAATCATCATCTTTACCATCAACCACTATTCACTAACGTACAGGACGTGCCTCACCTTGGCAGTTTCGGCCTGAATTTCATTGGTCAATTTATTTTGGATATCAGATACATTTCAGGACACCAGAATATCGTTGCGGATACGCTTTCAAGCGTCGACGGGATTTCTGAAACAGTCACTACACAAAATCTTGCAACAGCACAGCAAAATGACATAGAATTCCAGGAATTGCTCAGCAATTTGTTAATATTACAAATAATACAGGTTGACGACAAGGTACCTTTATAAATTTTCACCCGAGAAGCCAGAAATAAAACAACATTTTCACGTAGTTTATTACAAATCTTTATTATCGCTTTCAAACTAGTTGCCGCTTTGTGCCACTCAAATACTTGTGTGTTTCGATAAAGTAATATATCAATGGTTCCGTAGCCTTGTTTGTATTGGAAACACAACACACATCTCGTATACAGAAGGTTACGTTTTAGTGGAGATATTTTGTTTTATTGATAAAAGTTATTATTGTATTATTGTTATTAAGATTTTATTGTAAATTAATATAATACAAAGCCTGAGTTTCAGATATCTTTTAAATATTTTTAAATATAGCCACAACATGTAAGAAAGAAGTAAGTGCTATCAGGAACCCTTACAAAATGGCATTATATTACAAACGTTCTCATCGTCATCGACGTTATGATCATGACATTTGGGGAATGGGAGCTGTCCGGTTATGAGGACTGTCAGTAATGGGAAATTTCATTGTGTTACCAAAACATGGCTGGGTGAGTCTTTCCGGGTTGTGCACCATCAAAGCACCAAATGATGAACATAGTGGAAGTTCAAAATATGCGTACACATCACAAAAATAACAAATATAATTCTGGATGACCATAAAATGTGTTTAATCGGGATAGCCGGCACTCTAGAAATATGAAAGAAACAACTTGTTTCATATATCGTTCATAGAAATTGCGGTCTCGATCAAAAATATTATAAAATGTAGCCATATAAATAAAATGCTTAATACGCACCATTTGAAATTCAGCATAGTTAACAAGTTTAAGAAGTGTCCACTTCCGCATTTGTGCTAACGGCCATCTAACCTCGCGTAAACTAGTATTTACAAAATAACTAGGAGATGCGGCCACGCGTTGCTGTGGTATACATTTTATACTATTATTCATATCATAAACTATGTATTGAATATTCATCATTTTATATTCGAATAAAGGCGAAAAGGTTTTTGTCGGTATAAGAATCCAAGGGATTGTACTTGAGATTTAATTTTGAATATGTTCATACAAATAAATATCATTGCAAAAAATAGAGAATTTAAGGCTGCTTTCTCAATGTCTGGTTAACAGTCTTTCTGTCCAGTTAATAGAGTTGGCCGCTTAATAGATTGTACATAATAAAAATCAGCAATCAATCAATGTGCATGGTTAATGGAGATGTCCGCTTAATAGGGCGTTCATTTAATAGAGCTTTTACTATATTCTTTATTCATGGATTGTTTTTACTATCCTATCTTCTACGCTGGTTCGAACTGGACACAGTGTGCTAAATTTTACTAAAATCGGTTCAGTAGTTTAGGAGTCCATCGCGGACAAACAACGTGACACGGACTTTTTATTTAATGTATAAAGATTGCGCCACCTCTGAACATGTTTACGGAGAAAATGTTACAAAGTTTTTACTAATTCTCTTGGGAAAATTTTGACTTTATTAATATTACAGCTGTGCATACAAGCAACACATTCGGTGGCTAACTGAATCGCTGTAAAGTCAGAAAGTTCTTGGCTAAAAATAAACGTGATATATTGTTTTTTAAATACAAAAATATTTTCAAATATATGTTAAGACAAAAATATTTGCACATATCCATAAATATGTGTTAACAACTTGAATTCAACTCTTTCTTGTCCAACAACTGGGCGTAAGCAAACAAAAGATACAAAGATATATATAGAAAATAAAAGGAGTAGCGGTACGAAGCGGTGTAATAATGAAAACGAAATGAAACACACAACTTTTGCTCCGGAAACAGTTAAGAAAAAGTTAGCGCCGCTTTTAGTTTGCTGCCGTTGCTGCAACTTTTGCTGCTTCCTTCCTCAGCGCTGAGCGATCGGAGGCAGCATTTATAAATGGTGCTTCGCTGGAGAAAACTGGTGCTGTTGACTAGTGTTGTTGTTGTTGGCGTTGTGGGCATCTTTAAGTTCCGTATGCAAGGCAAAAAATATTTATTTTCAAATTGTCTGAGGCAAAGCACGAAAACTTTTCTAAACCATTTCATTTTATTTGTATCTGGACATCTGGCTGTTATTTGTTTATTTTGCTACAAAATTGCTAAACTCAAAATATAAATATGCACATATTTGTATATGCGAGATTGGAAAATCTACAAAACTAGTCAAATAAGCTCTTCTCTTCAGCGCTGCTTTACTGCTTTAAATTTTTTCAAAAGATATTCCTCCAAACTTGCTTGAAATGGGAAAGAGAGAAGTTCAAAAAATATATTTTTTCTCTATGAAACACAAGAAGTAAATTTTCTATATCAAAGGCATGTTTCATACATAACCATATCATATGGAGTATCCAAACAACGATTTAACGGTTGGATGACTAAGACATGCAGCTTCTTGAACCTACTTTTGTGTACTCACAGCGAAACTGTACGTATTTGATAAATATTTCCATCAGCTTTGTCCGGAAGTAGGAGAGCAAACTTTGCAACACTAAGTTTCAGAGCATTGTTATTGCTGTGAAAGAATTTTTAAATGGAAATAACACAAAAAACAAAAAAAAAAATAAAACAATTTTATGCACAGATGTTGGTGACATTTGAATCAGTAAATTGACCAGAAGACGCAGAAAATGAGAGAGTGGTTATCGAAATAAACAGAACTTTTGAAAAATAGGAAAGAAAAAGTTGTTCAGTGCTAAGAAATAAACTTATAAACACAAGCTCTTCGTAGTCTTAGCAACTAAACCATTGTAAGCAGGGCAAAGCAGTGGATATCATTAAAGTGGTTTTACCAAATTCATGTTTATTGTTTCCAATATTATAATATTGTTGCTAAAGGTTTGATCATTTCTCAAATTTTTGCCTTTTAAAGCAGTTAATTTTTTCTACAAGTATAGAAAACCAAGTAGAAAGTTCCGGCGTCTGCAGATCGCTACTTAATCTATAAGCACCAACTTCAAGAGCTTATGACTTCATGTTGTAGAACACCTAATTTATAAATACTTGTAGGTTAAACCCTTGTTGAATAGGTATTTCTAGAGCCAGTAGTGACTAATGTAATGTAGTGTAGCTAACATTATTTATCGCTGTCTACTCACTTCTTCTAGCTTCTATTTCGCTTTCGTCCCGCTATTCAAAAGCAGATGGAGTGCAAATAAGTTCGTCTTCCAGTTAATTCCTGGCACATTTATGCCCCTGTATCCATATAAAGTTAATCCGTTTGCAGACTGACAGGTTCTTCAGAACTTCTATGCACTATTAAACCAGGAGAGATTTAATCGTGTAAATATCGCTTTGAGAGCCGCCTGACTATAGCTGAGTATGGCAATACGTTCATTGCGTTATTTCTTTACACCGATTTATTGCAACGACCGCTGCTTGCAAAATGTTCGATAAACGTGTTATGGTTACGGAAGGTTTAGCGTACGAACCTGCGATTCCGGTACCAATGCCTTCCAACGTTTTCGAACCTTCGGTGTACAACTGGATAGTGCTGTTTCTAGGTAACAGGTTCTATTGTAAAAATTACTTTAAATTTATTTTTAGTAATATAGTCCTTGGAAGAAAGTCAAGCTAGAACTGTTATCCAAGAGCCATCATACCATACCCCTCTGAGCACTGTCCTCATAACAGTGCTCATCGTACCTAAACCCTTTTACTCATTGTCGCAGAGTTTATTCTCAAATTTCCCTTAGTATTGTCAAATATCATCATCGTATCTATGACATCGAGTCCCATTGTTAGTTTACTTCTTCTTCTTCTTTGGCACTACAACTGTGGGTTGGTCTGGGCCGAGAACACGGAAGTTCGGCAGTTGCAGGTCAAACCAGTTATACATCTTAAGTGCAGACGGGATGCTATGCACTTGATCTTTCCATTAGATGAGTGGGCTCCTTTGCTCTGTTATCCACCTATGGGTATCGAGTCGAAGGAGCTTTCCACTGGAGTAACATATTCCAAGCGAACCACTAACTAGCGAATTCATTAAATTTGTATGTCATTACTATATCCATGTCGCCGTACAGCTGAGTTGTACAGTTTGTATTTCCATCTTATTCGATACTTGTTCCACTGACGGCTCCAAAGATCTTGCGAATAACAGTTCTATCGAATGCTTCATCATACATGTTTCTGCGCCGTATAATAGGACGGGAATAATGAGAGACTTATAAGAGTGGATTTTTTGTTCAACGAGAAAGGAATCTGTTTTTCAATTGCCTACCGCTTCCCAAGTAGCACTTGTTGGTAATAGTTTGTATATAATTATTTTTAGATTAGACAATTTCACTGCGGCTCAGATTAGCGGCACCTACCACTTTGTTCAGCATTACATTAAAAAAGACGCACGAGAGAGAATTACCCTGCCTAAAGCATCGTCTGGTATCGAACGGATCGGAGAGCTGCTTACCGATTTTAGCGGAGGTGATGGTTGTGTACAACGAATACCAAATTCAGATATTTCGTCGAATAAGCAACAAAGCTATCGAAAGCGACTTTGAAGTCGACAAAATGGTGATGGATGTCGATCTGTTTGTCAAGGGTCTTTTCCAGGATTTGACGTATCGTGAAAATCTGGTCTATGGTGGATTTACTAGCTCGATAGCCAAATTTATAAGAGCCGATCAGTTTATTCACAATGGGTTTAAGTCTTTTCCACAGTATTGTCGAAAGAACCTTATATACGGTATTAAAAATAGTGATTCCGCGATAATTAATGCAAACTGCGGGATCTACCTTCTTTTGGATAGGACAGACTACACTCATGTTCAAATCATTAGGAATGATGATATAACCAAATTACGCTTAGCAGCTGGAACATGAGCCTTTCGACCTTCTCGCCCCGGATTTAAATAGCTCAGCCAGTAATCAATTGGCCATTGAGTCTTTGTTGTTCTTAAGCCGCCTAAGAGCTGTTTTGTTAGTTACCAGCTAACTAGGAGAGAAAATATATGTAAATATTCAGAGTGGGACGGAGACGTTCATGTACTATTTTGTGGGGTCAGATAAAGGTATAGAGCATATTGATGTGAGCTTATAATTAGAAGAAGACTTAGCTATCTATTCTACTTCTCAAAAACGCGGTATTAAGAGTGGATATTATTGTGATCTGATTGCGTCTGTGCGCGCGTAGCTAGCGAGGTTCGAAATTTTGATCAAGAGAGGTGTCAAGCCCATTGTGCAATTTCATGTTAGTTTCGACATTTTAGTTTCTCGCGTTAGGGAAAGTATGAACCTATTTGATCAGAATAGACGCATATCAGAAGCCCGAATTATACTACAGCTGGAGTTATTTCTTTCAAAGTAAAAGAAATTGATAGAACTGAAAATGACAGCCTATGAAAATTGAGATGCCTTTTTTAGTTATTTTCAACTTAAGATATGCGGACGTTACAAAAACATGATAAATTAAATTTCGTTCAATTGTATGCAATTTCTCATAAAATTGGGTGGCACTTGCCTAAGTAGTAAATAAAATTAGTTTATAAAATTTTAAATTGAGTCATGCTCAACTCAACTCTCATTTGTGGTAATTGCTGTGAGAGTATAATAACGCACCATGTCGTATACGTAACTAAGCTTAAATATTTACGATACACTAAAAAGCTATTTGCAACATTCTAACCACTTGTTTATGACTTTCTTTAAAGTCCTTTAATGTTCCCAATCTTTGCAAGCCGAAATTATAAAGTATTGCAAAGAATCTTATAATCAAAAGCTGTAAGCTGGCGATAATTGGTATCAATGCCTTGCAGACAGGTGTTTTGGCAAACTATTCTTCATTTTTATGTGCATAAATATTTTTTTCTGACACGCTCAGGTCATAAAATTGCTATACTACAAATTAATTGTTACTCTAGAATAACCATACATGCCGAATTTGCTCTAGAAAGTGTCCATCCAAAATGCAATGGCTTTCTTATATTTCACAAAACCAAACGGAGTCGTGAGATTATTTTGAAGTTTTGAGCAGAAAAAAAAGTAATTTTAAAGAGAATATCACCCTTGGAAAATACCTTATCATCTGAAAGTGACTTGTTTTTTCTGTTGCTCTACAATTCACTACTATCTTTTGGCTGCAATACGAAGAGGACGACTTTAATCGTTGCTTATATTTTTCTTCCAGTGAATGTATGTAAAGAGTTTCCGAATGTTGCTTGACTCTGCATTGCTACTCCTTCTACTCAGAAAGCAGATAAATTGCGTTTTGAAAGAATTCTTCAGACTTGGGTTTCTAGAAAAAAGCTCTTCAATTTTTTTCCTCTGTCCGCACCATAAACACCAAAATATTTTAAGGAAGAAAGTATTTTTCCCAAACAAAAGTCCAGTCTGTATTTTTAATGAAACATAGCATGAAATACTTGTGCTTCTTTTTCTATAGTTCAGAAAAAAATGTTATTATTCGCTAACAACCACTTCTGAACTCTTTCATGTGTTGTAATTATGTGATCAATTGATCTAACTATGCCACATTCCTCTCATAACCAATTAAGTTAAATAAGATAAGACCTCATAACGGTACCACTAGATTATAGTCAAGCCTTCATTACCCGCATTATTTTCAAAAGGCTGCATTAAAAGACAACAACAAAGTGAAAGAGGCGAAAACTGCAAAAATTCATTTGCTGCAGAGCTTGCAACGTACAACATAAGACAACAATGACGGGTTAAAAGTTCAATTACCAAGAAATATATTTGCTCACACAAATGTGTACATATACAAAGATACATACAGATATTAAAGTAAAGGATATAAAAGGCGTGGAGCGTTTGTCGCACGCTGCATATACACTCGTGATTCAAGTGCAATATTGCAGCTTGAAGAGGCGAGATAAAATCACGTTCCGCCACATCAAAAAATGGCAGGCAAGCGCTCGCGCGAATATCAAATAAAAGGAGAGTGCAATGGAAAAGAAAACAACGAATTGTCGAAACACTTTACGACACAAGATGGCTGCACGGTATATACATACATTATGTATGGCTAATGTGTTGGTGTGTGGCAGCGCACAATTGAGAAGAGGGCAATAAACGCAAAAAAGGCAAAAGGCATATGCTACTTGACACATCGACAAGCGCGTACGCCACTGAAGCAGTCGCCTAAGAAATGGGCAGTCAACCGTACGAGTCGTGCCACAGTCTAAGGCATTAACACCACAACAGCACCCTCGAGCTGACGGCTAACGCACCCATCGATGCCTGCGATAAGCTAGTTTTTTCTCATTTTTCTCTTCGCGTTGTTGTTTTGTGAGCGCTTGTGCTATAGAAGATCTTTAAAATCAACTGCTTTGTCATTTCTTGATTGCTTTTACAAAACTCGAGTGTACAGCCATGTTGTAGCTGCAGCGCCAGCTCCTCGAGCGCTAAAATCCAAAAACCTCTTTTAGCAGCAACTCATGCCGCTGAATGTTTAAGAGTAAGCGCTTCTTGTGCTTGCCCGTCGCTTCAAGTACGCCAAAGTGGCAGCTCTCAATTCACTGACACTTTAGTAATAAAAGAGAACAGCGCACAGACGACAGACATGCCTGCCATTTCCGCCCGCTTAGTTTCGCTTAACCACCGCAATAACAATAGCAGCTAGAAGTCAACATGTCGGAATTGCACACCAAGGTGGCAACACTTGTTGGTGGTGTGTGTGCGCCTTAGGCGGCGAGCGTGTTAAATTGCACGCGAAATACTTTTGTCAATGTATGCTGTACTTTTATTGTACACCCACATGTTCTCACTGCCATAAAATACAGTTAGGTATACATATACACGGTCTCATTGTAGTTATTGTAAATATCGTGAGCTGATTGTTAACGACTTCCATACACATTTATTAATGGTCTGAAACGTGTACACATACATACGTATATAAACATACACATACACTCACAAATATTATATTTTACATTGCTAAAATGTTTATTATGGACCATGTGTACATCCGTTACCATTGTTAGTAGGCGCCTCTTGTGAGGCGATGATCTCGAAACCATCATTCGCCTACTCAACAGCCTTACGAGCACTTTGAAGTCTTTTGTATTTTCACATGCCTGTGATACTTTCAACTGAACCATTCATTTGCGTGTTACACTCTCGCGAAAATAGCAATGTGCAATGAGGAAATGTGGTATAAATAAATAAGGAACTGGTAGAAAATATTGTAATATTTCAAATACTCACCTCAACTCCAAATGAACATTGCGATTTTTTCACTATAAATAAGAAGTCGTTGTACAAGGCTTGATATAATACAGTCTTAATGAATTTTCGAATTTAATTTTATCAAAGATTCTTCACGGAAATTCAACAGAATTACGAATATAATGAACAACTCCTCCGTTGAGTGATCAAAATTAACGACTTCAGTGACAGATATTATGTTACTGTCAAGAATCGATTCTTAATCGACTTCGATTACTGAAGATCGATTTCGAAAAATCTGTTATTTTACGAGAAAACTCGATTTTAGAGTAGAATCGGAATCGAGTTTACCATCCCTACTGGCAGCCATCGCGTGCACATATAATAACCTCCGTACAATAACCACCACAAAAAAAATGATTTTTTTTCCATGTAATTTATATGGAAAAAAAAATTTTTTTGAAAGAGGCACCTCTTATATTAATATTAAGAGCTCATCTTTGAGTGACTTTTTTTACACATTTCGAAAGTTTTGAGCCTGTTTTTCAGTTGAAAAAAAAGGTTGCCTCAAAATGGCACACCCTAATGTATATAAATCACACGCATTATCAAAATAAACTGATAAAGTTCTCTGGTAATAACATGAACCCTAAAATTTTAATTTGAAGAAGTTTCCTTTTTACTTTAAGCATTTTTATCCCCTATTTTGGTTGAAAAAGAAGTTGAATAGAAATAGCACACCCTAATATGCTTTTTCATCAATATACGTCTAACTTAAGGAAGTGTAAGTCAACATAGGCAGACCATTTTCAAACCATATGTTGCGTAGGAGCATAACAAATACACACGTGTAATATGACAGGAAACATCAAATCGCGTGCTCAAGTCTATGAGTGTGCATTCTTTATTGTTATCGTATTTGAAGCAAAATATTTCCGCTCCTTTATGTTGCCGTTCGGTTTTTTTTTTTCAACAAAAACTTTGCAATAAAATATAATATTATAAAAATATCTTATCTGATATAAACAAATTCAGGCGGCAAGCTATTATTTTCAAGCCTCTTAGTTCTATGTGGAACAAATCATGAAAGCTAGTGTGTATATGGGATTCCCGGGTCCCTCTACCTATGCTTCTACCTCAAGGGTAACTATCGAGCTTTGTCGTGCAGGTGATATCATAAAGTTTTTACAGTTTTTGGTTACAATCTACACCGATATAAAGATCTACAAATATTTCCAAGACTCTTTGTTTTGAACAATCCGAGAGTCGACTGTTCGTTTGTAATGGTTGTCCATGCTTTTTGTACCTAATATTAGAACAATTTATGTCTGAGGAAACGGTATAAAACATTACCTAACACCATGTCAGATTTGAAGACTGGTATACAGTATTGTTTAGTAAACTATAAATATACAATTACTCGTAATGCTACTAAGAACAATAGTAAGACTTTGTTCATAATTTTAAAGTTATTAATTTTTTCTCCAAAATATGTTGTTCCTCTTAATGGAATAGCCATTAATTCGCGTAGCGATACATAGACCCACACAAAATTGTCCAGCGGTATTAAATCGCACGATCTTATGAGCCACGACACGGGCCCACGGCGCAAGCTAATGTGCTCACCACATGTTTCCTTCCATAAAATCTTATTTATTGATTATATCAAGTAATAGCTGAGCAATAGCTCTGAAAAAAATAAATATCTTTATATTAAATATATGGGGGTACAGGGAAATGTTGATCTGATTCAACCCATGTTTGACACCATACATACCATTAAGATAAGAATTATCCAATAAGAAGTGAAGAACAATGATTTCCAATAAGTTCTCACAGTTTAGGACGGGATATCATAAGTCCTTGTCAGATATCGATAAAGTTTTTTTTTCTCTCCCAACTGGTTTTGTAGCGAAATGCAGTTTTTTAAGGAAATCCCATCGTTGTTAGTGTTAGCAAAGGATCTGTAACGTGGAAGTACTTTTAGCAACATACCTGGGTTAGATATGTGGATGGGTCGGTGTCGCTGGAAAAGAGGTGCAGGAACTTTTTCATGGATGGATCGAAATTTAATAGAAGAATGGAGGGAGCTCTTTCTTAAACAACTCTTGTTTCAAACTATCAGACCACGGTAGCATCTTTCAAGAAAAAGTGGCAGCCATTAAGGTAGCGAAGTTGTTATATGGGCCTTGGGATTGCCGGGCTCACTGTCAGCTACACAAGGAGTGAATGACCGCAGTACCAAGCTATGTACTTTAGTATTAAACTTATCCGGATGCCTGGCCACGGCCGAATCGCCGGAAAACGTAGAGCCGATGAGCTTTCAAGAAAAGGCAGGGCTTCCTCTATTTTCGTACATGTGGGGGGTAGATCTATCGGTTTCTCGCGAACCCAGCAAGCTTTGGTTAGCAACCAGTCCACATTGGCACGTAAAAGGAAACGGATATGGAGGTCGCAACTAATCAATAACAAAACTAAGCAAACTTTAGTCGTTTTCTCAAAATGCGACGGCATTTTTTTATTCATACCCAGGAGCCCTGAGCAACACAACGGACAAACATCTTTAGCTGTGCAAGTAAAATTATGTCTATTTACCTAATCTAGTATAGGATCTGCTATAACCAGATAAAGGTTGTACATACCATATATAAATATGTTTACTATGTCCAAGCATTATGTCGTCGTTTCCGTTCAAACAAAGCGACCTCGCGTTACTTTAAACGCCAATACTTGCTGGTTTCCGAATGCAATTAAAAGCGATTTTCAGACTTGAGTTAACTGATTTGAATTTTTTTTCATTTTGACAAACGCCCTACAGCTCTGCTAGTATGAGTGCCAGACTGACGCTATACTACGCTCCATTTCGGCTCGACTTTTTGCAAAGACTTGCGAATATTGTGGCAGCAACTGCTTGCGGTGCGGTGTGCTCTCAGCTATTGGATAATTTCAATTGGAAAATTGCACTACAATACGAGTACGACCGCCAGCAGCTACTTCTGTTGTTTGAACGTTGATTGCTGTCGATTTTGTAACTATTGTAGTTGTTGCAAAAAAATGAAATTACAGGCTGTATGCATTCTGTTGTTGTACGAACTACAAATCTCACTCCGTGACGTGGTTCATATTTTCATGCGTATACGATGTAGATGCAAGAGTAGTGGTTGTGGTGGGTGATACGAAATTGTGCGTTGGGTCCTAAATTAGAGATTCCCAGCGCACATGCTCGTTCGAGTATTCTATAATTACAAACTCTCGCTCTTGTGTGCACTGCAAATGTGTGCGTGAAAGAGTTGAATATTCACATAGGTCAACTATAGTGTGTCCAAAAGTATTCTTCTTTGTACATACGTATGAAAACATGCACATATGTCCGTGATTGGCCTTGTGCGAACGTGATTATGATTTCCATTAAACGAAAGCTTTCATTTCAATTTTGTGTTCAACATAGACGAGGGTAGTCCGATTAATATTTAGCCAAGAAAATCGATGTAAATCACATCTTGTGAATACCAGAAAACGGTCATCATTGGCTAATCGTCCAACAGGGCAGGATTGGCGGTTGAAGGACATTTCTTTGGGTTCTTTTGATTGTGTCACGCAGAAATTATTTTGGATTACGTTTGTCTCGCAATATAGTAACTACCTCCACGTTTTTCATGGCGCTTTAGTATCTGAGTTTGGCTCATGTAAAACCAACGTGAGTCCATGTTGAAACTCATTAAACTAATTTTTAACTATATAATCTTATGCACTATCCAGCCCATTTATTTTAATGTGAGTTGTTTCTTCAAGAATTGAATTATCGGCGTATATTGCACTCTTCCATTTTTCTAAATCTACATGTGCCTATAATTCCTATTCGGCTGAAATGTTTACAGTAAATAGCTATGAAGGTGTACTAAACGTTAGTACCATAGCGACGACATCCGCCAGGGAGCCCAAGAATTTATTGGACCACTCTTGTAATTATTTATATAATTGCATGTAATACTTTTAAAAGTTTCACTAATTGAGACCACTTAACTATCCAAAATCAAGCACGTAAAAATATACGTAAGTACATAATTAAAATAAAATAACATAATAACACAATGAAGTACACTTAAACATTTTTATTAATCTTTATACTCTTGCGATCAGTTGCTACAGAGTATTATAGTTTTGTTCACCTAACGGTTGTATGTATCGCATAAAACTAAAGGAGATGGATATAGTGTTATATATACATATATGTATGTATATAGTACTAGCTGACCCCGCAGTCGTTGTCCTGCGTGAAATTATGTGTTTAAAATGAAAAAAGTTGAATTTATCATTTCACTTTTTCAATGTATCGCAGTTTGATACATTTTTGGTTTCTGTTCCGGTATACTATAGAAAAGATGGTTTTCCAACTCGTGAGCAGGCCACGTATATCTGGCCGAGTGAAAAACATAGCATTTCCAAATGTATACCACACACTATGCGACTATCCTTGTGTCTCAAATGCAATTTTCACTGGAAACTGAATACGTTTGAACTATAAGAACTCAGAGGAATTCGTAGAATCAAGCATATTCGATAGCTGCGTCACAATCAGTCAGGTTCCATTACACAGTTTCCATTACACGATCAATTTGTATGAGCGCAAGTCTCCCGGAATTTGACTTTGAATATTCCAGTTTAAGTCAACAACATCGGTATTTTTGGCAGCTAACATTGCGCATGCACTCAAGAAATTGCAGTTACGATAATTTGGCCAATGTCCGAATATTCGTGATGAGTTTATCTTTGGTGAATTGGTAAAGGGAAGATGGAATTGATATCAAACCACCGGAAGTATCAACCGGAATTTACCCATTTCCAATTTTTAGCGAATACGATGTCAAATATCTTCGGCAATGTCATTTTTGTTCGTATTCCATAATTGATGGCTGATCATCGCGAAAAGTGTGCGAACTTCATTCCAGTGATTATCATGTTCCAGCAATTGTAATTGTATGTATAATATCAAGATATTTCCGAATAGAGCAAGTTCTCGCAAACGGTTCACTGGCGAAAGTTGAAAAAACTCGTAATTGTGAAAATACACTTAAAATTTTTATTATTTTTTTGATATTTGACTTTAAAGAGAAAGATCTTTGACATTTCATCATGAATAGACGATCAGTTGCTACAGAGTATGCGATACCAAGTTTCGCACTCAGTTTTATATAACGGTTGTATGTATCGCATAAAACTAAAGGAGATGGACCACCTATAGCAACATAAGACGCAGCCGCGATTAAATGAAATTATCTTCAAAAAGTAAATGTCATATAACGTTTCAAATAAAGAACCGATGAGATTTTGCAAATTTTATGCGTTTTTTTAAAAAAAGTTATCAAGCTTATTTTGCAGTTCACGTATCGATCGTTCAAGATCAAATGTCGACTTCGATGTGTTGTTAACTTCGATATTCACGCCTCTAAATTGAATGCTAAATGCTCTGCCATTGTCATCTGGTGAGCGACGCGGATACATTGGATATCCATCTTTTCTAGTTTGTGTTTCCGAAAGAAAAGCACCTGGATAGTGTTTCGTACATTTATTGTCAGACATACAAACCGAAGTGGTATTGTGATGTCCGTAAGGTACATGTCCTGCTCCGTCTGTCCGCGTGATTTCATCAATTTGATCCACCATCCACCATCCAAAGAAGAATGTGTGCGTGCGGCAAACCTCGCGTTTGCCACTCAACAGAGTACATCCAGCATCTAACAGCACCACATATACGTTGCTTTAGAAGACTTACTGATTTCCCGCGATCCATAATTTCATTCGTATGTCCGTTTGAAAAGTTGTCCTCTGTACGAATTGCTGATTCATGATGAAACTCCATAATTTCATTTCTAATTATTGTCTAATAATTGTCCAATTTTCCGACTTTTCCTCACGAAAAGCTTACGGTTTTTTATTTCTAAACTTTCTTCGATCCACAGCAAACAACCTCTGAAAATTTTATCAAGATTGGTTTAGCTGTTCTCGAGCATTAGCGTTACTAACAGCATTCATTCATTTGTATGGGAAAAAGAAAAGGGCTCTTTTTAGGGGTTTTCCTGCAATTATTCAATTTTTTTGCCATAAAAACCATCCTTGAGCCTCAACGAACATTTTAAAAAAAGAATTGGCAAAATTGTTACAGGCGTTTTTGAGTTATGCGCCAACATTTAAAATCATGTTCGTTTTTATTTCCTTTTTAAAATCGTATTTGAAAATTTATTTCCTTCATAATTTTTTTCCGGAAAATTTTCCAGAATTTTCTTAAGTATTCTCCTTGTTTGGGCGGAGACCTGTCCGAATTGGTGGTAATCACCGAAATCGATCCAGGCGTTCTCCAGTTATAAGCGTAGTAACTAACGTCACTTTCTTTTATATATGTATATAGATATATAAATGATCAGGGTGACGGGAAAAGTTGAAATCCGGTTGTTTGTCTGTCCGTTGTTAAACTTGGAATGCAGCTTCCTTAGTACAAAAACAAATTCGTGGTCGCAGATGGGCGTAAACGAACCACTGTCACGCCCACAAATCGCCATTAACCGAAAACTTATAAAGTGCCATAATTTGGCAAAGGGATCGCAGGAGCCAGGGACATCTTTGGGAAAAAATTTTTTACCATTTTAACCACTTAAGCTATAATAACCAAATTCGGTCAGCATGAATAATATAAAAACTCCTACCAATATTGTTAAAATAAACGATGATGATAACGATACTGTTAAAGACTACTAAAAGCGCGATAAATCAATAACTAAATACGACAGCGACATTAATATTTACCACCGAGATGGTATGAGAGAACTTAATGAGAGCCGATCTGAAAATTGGATGATGGGCGTAGCACCGCCCACTTTTTGGTGAAATCCTATATCTCGAGACATGACTGACCGCTTTCGACAAAATTTGATACGTTGTATTTTTTTCTGTTTAAATCCAATAAAAACTGGCCAAGCCCCTAGGTACCGAATGTTTAGACCCCGGTACCTATAGCTGACTTTTGACTGAAAATGTCTGTCAATGAGTGATATATATGACTGAAATTAAGGGAGAATCCTTCTCACAAATGGGTAGAATCGGACCAAAAATTTTCTTAGCCCCCATAACTTAAAATAAAGATTTTCGAACTTCCGGGTGACTTTGTACCGCATATATCGGCCAATATTTGAGTTATCTCAGTAGAAATAAGAGAGCGCGTTTTACACATAACGGTATATCTCTGTGCCAAAAATAATTAGTTAGCAAAAGCTTGGCCTAGCTCCCATACAACTAATATTAGGATTTTCGAACATCCGGTTGACTACTCGTATACTCTACAAGGAGCGTTTCAAAGAAAACAGGACTTAAAAAAATCAGAACAAATGGTTTTTTCGGCAAAATCAATTTATTTTATTCAAAATAATCTCCTTCCGCTTTAATACAGCTTTCTGCACGATCCAAAAGCATGTCGAACGAATTTAAATAGGAAATGCTAAGTTTGACCGAGAGTTTGTAACACCCGGGATTAAAGGCAGAAGACCCTACAAATTATCGGCCTGATGAGCTGAATCGATTTAGCCATGCCGGTCTGTCTGTTCGTATGTCTATAAATGTGCCAAATAGTTAGTCCATCAGTTTTTCAGATAACGTCCAAAACTTCGTAATAAGATATCTTTACGAAATTTGGCATAGTTCACATCGGACCACTATAGCATATAACCGTCAGACAAACTGATTTATTGAAAACGATCCCTTGTAACGAAAACTTTTTTATTCAACGAAATATGTACACAAAATTTTACATGAATTATTGTCCGAGGCATTGCTCAGATGACCGTTAAAAATCAATATAGAGATTTTGTTAAACCCTTCGCCGTTTTAAAAATGCATCGGTTGGAAGGAGGAGCTGTGCCGAACGCTGATTGGTGGATTTGTAACTTTAAACGCATTTTTCTCAAAACTGTGTTATCAAATTTTCCTCGATCGTATCTCCAACGGCTTGACTGAATGACATGACATTTAAAGGATACACTCAGCCCATGCAAACGCATTGAATGAACTATTAAAAATCACTTAAGCCTACAGATTAAAACGCCGCTAACTATTTTTGTTTCACATAAGCCAGTCAGCCGGAGGCGTGAAGGAAGTGAGAGCCAATTTTTTTTGAGTAGGGAGTGTTCAAAACACTTTAACTGCTGCTCTGCCAAATATCATTAGCTGAAAATTTACATTTGTACTATTGAAATATGAAGGATGGAATTATGTGTAGAAGTTCATGCACGTTAGGAAAGTTCTCTGAGTGTCATTCACTTGAGAGTGGCCAGAGAATATTATTTTACACATGGCTCAAGCACCTCACGACTTCCGGGCTTAGTGCGAGTATCCTCTGCTAAAAAACATCCGTTTGAAGGCGAGCTAAAGTGAAAAGGCGAAACATCCCCTTCCCAGGATTGTGCGCCAGGTTTGGGACCCGCTGCGTAAAAAATACTGCCTATGAAAAGCAAAAAAAACTAGACTCGAATGATAAACCCCCCTTTTGATGACGATCCCTGCCGCTGCCCAGGTAGTTGATGTCTTCGTTAGAGTAACGGCTGATATCACCGCCGTCCACGAAATGCGACATACTACAGAGGTCATATCCCGGTGGCATTCACTCCGGTGGATGAACGTCTAACCACAATCCGCATCAAAGCGAAGTACTTCAATATATCGCTGATTTGTGCACACGCCCTGATGAAAGAAAAAGACGATGTGACCAAAGATGCCTTCTATGAGCGCTTGGTTCGAATCTATGAGAGCTGTCCCCGCCACGATGTCAAAATCATACTTAGCGACTTTAACGCCAGGGTGGGCAAGAAAGGTATCTTTGGCACAATAGTCGGTAAATTCAGCCTAAACAAGGAAACATCCCCAAATGGGTTGAGGCTGATCGACTTCGCCGGGGCTCGAAATATGGTTATATTTGGTACTAGATTCCAGCATAGAAAAATTCGTCAAGCTACCTGGCTGTCTCCGGATCGAAAAGCCATCAACCAGATCGATCATGTTGTGATAAATGCGAAACATTTTTCCGAATTTTAAACGATGTTCTAGCACTAATTTGGAGAAATATCTTGTTTCAGCCAAGATACGCACCCGACTCTGTACAGAAAACAAACGCACTTCAACGTACGCAAGGAAGGTTCGACGTCAAGAAGCTGCAATCACAACATACACCCGAATTTCCTAACCGATTTGCACTCCTGCTCTCTGAGAGTACTCATCAATCTATACCGAGTGAGACGGTATTTCAAGCTCATTACCGAAACCATTGGTTTTTTGAAAAGGCAAAAGAACAGCTGCTAGAGGGAAAACAGACTCCCTACCTCGGAACGTTACAATAGACCACGACACGTGCGGGATGGGATAGATATCGAGAGTTGAAGAGGGAAGCGAGACGCATTTGTGAGTACGAAGACTTTTATACGAAAAAATGCGGCGACTCACAGAAGGTTTCAAGACTTGAGCATACACTTGAAGAACCCCAGAGGAGATCTAGTAACCGCGCATACTAAAATTAAGGAGGAAACACTTATCCAGCCTGCTGAATGGCAGAGAAATCATAAAACCTGGAGATGTCCAACCCGATTCCCCAATCGATGAAGATGGAGCAGATGTTCCATTGCCCGACCATGAAAAATTTCGAATAGCAATTACCCGTCTGAAGAACAACTAAGCGGAGGGAGCCGATGGATTGCCTGCCGAGCTATTTAAATACGGCGGCGAAGATCTGATAAGGAGCATACATTTAGAATCTGCTCGACGTTGAAAAGAGCTATGCCGCTATGTCTGAATTTAGGAACCCGCAAGGTGGCTGTTTAAACTGACGTTTAGCAATACCAAAAGTTGCGTTAGGATCGGGAAGGACTTCCTAGAGCCGACCGATACCAAACGAGGTTTCAGATAAGGCGACTACTTATAAATCTTCTCCTGGAGAAAATAATTCAGGCTGCAGGCGAATTGCGATGAGTCGACATAAACGGTGCCAAGCCAGGATTAACGGTCACGAAGGTTTGATGTGATTGACAAGAAAGTATCTACTATGCTGCTTCCCTACGATCAAAATCTTAAATGGGACTTTTAATGTCAACAATTGAATCGTCTGAAGAAAGTAATCGCCCAGATGCGACTAGCTTTGGAAAAAGAGAGGGATTTTACTCTGTCGCGACAACGCTAGCCCACAAACATTGATAGTGGCTCACTGAAAACTTGGTTAGAAGGTTCTTATTCATCCATGTTATAGCGTGTTCCTGTGTCACCAAAATGTTACTAACATTTTCTGTATATGGCAAACGATTTTGTTTGATGGTCCATTTTTTTTTTCAATACAAAAGTGGGTTCCAGACTATGTATGTTTTTATAAAAGCGGCATTATCAAATTCCCTTCAAATTGCTAATATGTTATTGAACAAAACGGAAACCAACAATATTAAACATAAATCTGATTATTCTAAACATGCTGATAAAACTTTAAATTTAACTCGAAAATAACAGATTTCCTTTTATCCGGCTTTCGATCTAAGTATGTAGCATTCTCGATTAGTTTTAATGATACAAACAATCGTTAGCTTTTGTACTCTTTGCAAAATGTTGCAACATATTGTTACGAGATATTTAGCTCAACATTTTTCAATATCGATATATTATCGATTACTCAAAATAGCTTAATTTTACCATCACTATACGTTCATGAAGGCGAGTGCTTTCAGTATTTGCGGTTTTCAAAAATATTTTTGAATATATATAGTATATTCCGTATATTTTCGTTGGCGTAATTTCACCATCACTATATTTTTATTACGGCGAGTTTTATCAGTACTTGCGGTTTTAAAAATATTTATGATAAGAAGTTAAATAATGATTTACATGGTTTAGTCTGCATCAGTTTGAAATTTACAGTTTAGTATTTCAGTAAGTGCAAGTGAGTTAGTCTCCAAAACTTAGTTATTGAGGCGAAAATATAAAAACAATATTTCAGGAAAAAATTAAATTTAAATCAAACGAAATTATCAAATATGTGTATAATATACGCCTTAATAGCAAATTTACTGATTTTGAGCAACAAATTTCTAATTGCGCAGACTTCCAGAGTGAGTGTTAGAATAAAACCTATTAATTCAGAACACATTCAGGATTGCCCTACGGGTGAAGAAATTTCGTGTATATGCAATGATAATGTTGGTTGCTTTGTTTACGATGAACTTGGCTATTTTGCTATGGAATTCGATGCAGTAACTAAAAGTATGTTAGTTACTTGTTACAATGAAACGAAAAATACTGATTTTCTACTGGAGCATAAATTTCAGTCAATTCTACTTAAAACACATTTTATCGAAGTGTTTAATTGTAAAGATTTTACGCCCGAAAAACATATAAATAACGAAGTATGGGAAATTCAGATACATATGAATGCACAGAATAAATTAACAGCAATATATAACAAGGACATTATTATAAAAACAGTTTTTGGCTTTCATAAAGAAAATAATTTTGAATTAATTATAAAATCATCAGCAGACAGTTATGACTTCCCGAAGGATGTATTTTTTGCAGAGGGCCAAGTGCAAACGCTTAGCGTAAAAAATCTATATCAGAACATGACGCTGCAAAACTTGACGCAAGAGCATTTTCAAAAACTTGTTGCGCTCAGGCAACTTGACTTATCCGGGAATAATATGAAAATTTTGGACGAAAATGTCTTTGCAACACTTACGAATTTGAATTTTCTGAATTTGAGCCACAATGGAATCGTGGAGTTATTACCAAATCAATTTGCTAAACTGGGTCAACTAATAATACTGGATCTTAGCTACAATTCGTTGACATATTTAATGCCTAAACTTTTTGAGCAAACCCCTTTATTATGGCAATTGAAACTCAAAGGCAATCAATTGTACGACACAGAAAATGTTATACAAATTCTCAAACCGTTGAATTTTCTACATAGACTAGACTTAAGCGATAATAAACTGCGAACGATTTGGGGCAGTGCGAGTTACGCCAATGCTTCAGCTACATTGGCTGCAAATTTACGTTACAGCAATATGTTTATGACCTTGAATTTAGCGGAAGGTCTGAATTATATCAGCACATTGCAACCTAACGAGTATCACGAAAGCAAGCGTAAGGTAAAATTAATAAATTTAAGTCGGAATCTTCTGAGCGGATTTAATATGGATTGGATTTTTGAAATCGGTATTACATGCCCTTTCAAAATTAACTTAGAACAGAATTTGATTAAACACATATATGCTTTATCAAATTTACTCAGTACAACTAACGACTGTCAAGGCGAAATCATAATGACTGGCAACCATATCGAATGCGATTGCGAACTAGCTTGGATTTACAATAATAACTTTGGCAGGCTTTTTAGCGATCTGCAGTGTAATCAGAAGTCAACCAAACAATTAACGGATTTCACACAGCTTCGACGACACGAGCTGTGTGCTTGGCAAGCGGTGCAGTGTCCCAGAAACTGCGTTTGTTCCACCAAATCTGAATTGCTGCACATCAATTGCACAGGCGCACAACTCGACGTTATCGAAGAGCTGCCACGTCCCGAGCAAGTATTGCTCACGACTTCATTACTCGATATTAGCAATAATCGTTTCACGAATCTGCCGCTAAGCACCACCTTCGGCTACGCCAACGTTTCACAGCTCTACGCCGCGAACAATCAAATCACCAACATAAGTCTCTTGGAACTACCAACCAATTTGACGGTTTTGGATCTACGAAACAATCGCTTAAAATCGTTATGTGCTGATTTTTTGCATGTATTTCTCAACGAGAGCACGAAACTACAGTTTCTGTATCTAAGTGCGAACCCTTGGTTTTGCGACTGTGCCTCACATCAGCTCATCTACACCGTACGTGCACATCGGCAACGCATACCCGATGTCGAGCAGTTACACTGTGATAATAAACAGAATGTTACTCTCCTAACAGCAAGCCTGAGCGAATTGTGTCAAATTGAGGACAGCGTTAAACGTTATCAGTTGATGATTGCAGCTATCACAACTGCATCGGTAATCATCATTATTTTCCTTCTTATTATTGCACTCTTCTTTAAATATAAATTACAAGTTAAAATCTGGTTATATGGTCACAACATATTGCGTTGTTGCATTCGGGAATACGAGCTGGATGAGAATAAAACGTTCGATGCGTTCATCTCCTATGCGCACCAAGAGGCTGACTTTGTCAACCACATATTACTACCACAACTCGAGCAGTGCGAACCACCATTTCGTGTATGTACGCATGAACGCAATTGGCTAGCTGGCGCTTATATACCTGAACAAATCATCGAATCGGTCGAACAGTCGCGACGTACGATTATTGTGCTCTCGCAGCACTTCATCGAATCTGAGTGGGCGCGCATGGAGTTTCGCACAGCGCATCACTGCTCGTTGAACGAAGGTCGTGCGCGCATAATTATGATTAAATATGGAGAAATTATCAATAGTGAGTTATTGGATAAGGAATTGAAGGCATATTTGGATATGAACACATACTTGGATTGGCAAGATGCCAGATTTTGGGATAAACTACGCTATGCCATGCCACATAAAGTGGGTAGAAAACGGAACACCGATATGCTTAAGGTTAACGGCAGATTGTATGTTATGGGGCAAGTTGAGATGAATCGTTTGCGTGGTGAGAACGCTTAAATTGGTCGGAGATAGAGCTCTTGATGGGCAAATTAGTTGAACAAGAAGGCAAGTTTTATACTTAATATGTACATGTATATTTGTAGAAATACTCGTATATTATGTTTAATTTAGATGCTTAAAATTATCTCTCCAGTCTTCTGTCTAACACATCAGGATCTTGGCCAACGAGTTGATTCATGGTAACGTACTCCATATCTAGTGCAGTAATTTATTGAGCCGTGTGTAACCGCAGATAGAAGCCGGGGAAGTACTTCAAGAGTTTTCAGAATTTTATATTAAAAACTGTGTGAAACAATTCAACAATCATTATTCTAATAAGCCGAATTTATTAAAATCAAATTTTGTATGTTATCATCTTATGTATATTGCAAGTCGTAGACTCACTTAGTTGCATTAAGTCATTTTGAAATTTCGATGTATGAATATTAAGCTTAACGTTATTAGGTGAAATATATATAACACAAATTCAATCAAAGTTAAATTAAATAAATGGTGCATTTGAGGAAACTAAGAATCAAAGCAAAGGAGTTCCCAATTTCATTCTGCAATGAAAGTCATTATATCTATATGTAAAATAGGGTAATTCGTTTACCAATATTGGACACTATAAATTTCTGTAGTGTTTGCTGTTCAATTTCGTCCCAAAACAGTATTGGTATTAGGGAGTTAATTTAGTGTAGTTCTATCAATAAATACATGTGTATAAATAAAATATATCAAGCATAATATTTATTTCTTGTGCACACTTAAGGGGCTATACCAGTGTAACGCATGAAAAATTAGGCGATTTTCGTAATTTTTTTTTAAAGAAAGCACACTATTGCATGTTTCGAACTTCTGTGAACGTAATAAGGTTAATTTTCAGCTATATTTTAAGACTTTTTTTACACAAAATTTTGAAAAATAACGGAGTTATATTCTCTTCGGGGGAGCCAAAAACAAGGGCCCCAACTGCTGACATGATTCCGGCCGAATGAGTGGCTGAAACAAAAAAATTCAAAAGTTTATTAAACTTAAAGATATTTCCTATACAATGATCTAAGATCTTTGAAAAACATCAAAAATTAACAAAATGGCGGTATTTTGAAAAAAAATATTAATTTTTTTAGGTAAAAAATGGTGGTTTTCTCGTTGAGTTATGATGTCAGCAATTTTGAAAAATGTCGTTTCGAGTAAAACTTGTTTAAAGTTTCACTTACATATGTGTGTACCTCCGAGCGGTCGCTCTTTAGAACGCTGCATTGGAAAAACTATTCAATATACGATTTTACCTAATATTTTTGAAAATATAAACTATCGGAAAAGCAAAAAAAAAAAAAATTTTTTTTTGAAAGTGTCACTGTGGTATAGCCCCTTAAAGCGAAATCTAAATACAACATTAACTGAGTTTCATGGAAAGGAATTTAATTGTTTGCTTATTTGTTTGATATCTCAACGAAACTTGGTTGCTTGGCCAACTTCTACTATTATTTGTATAAAAGTTAGGCTAGATTTCGAGACTAAGTCCCGCAACGGAGGCAAAGGGCGCCCCTTTTCATGCGACAATCTGCTTAATTTGAAACAAAACTTGTCCTTGACGCGACTAATACGTTTCCAGCAAACTCGCCAAAATCTTCAAATCGTCTGTGAATTGAAAATTCGTGATTAATTTGTTTATTGTATACCCATAACAGTAAGCCACGAATATGATGTAAACAATTTTCAAATATTTGTCGTTGCAACTCCAACTGTTAATATGCAGAATCCCAGTTTAAGTACAATCAAGTGTTCAACCACTATCTCTTTAACAAATAGTAAAATGTAAAGACCACAGACCACAATAAATATCACAGCCAATCCACTCCACTTAAACGCTAATCAATCACTTAATGGATTTACGTATTTTTCTAGTTTTTTGTAACAAATAACATTTCCCAAAAATTGGCTTAAAAGTATTTTTATAAATTCGTCGTTCAACCTTTTTCCATCCATGTATGTATGTTTGCAGGTAGTCACAGCTAAAAAATAGTATACACCCAGCTTTTTAAAATTGTATGTGTGTTTTCAACGGTCCGTTTCGGTGTGTGTGACTGCGTGGTGATTTGTTTTATTATTATTTTTTTGTGATTTTTTGTAAGCGCTCTTGCTCGTGTCAAACCGCAATTCGATTTTGGTTCGTTTGTGCGATTGCAGATTGATTGGGTGTTACAACACAAATTACGAAATCCCACCAACTTACCCTTTTTCCATTGCACACCATTTCTATTTTTTGTTTCTTTTTTTTTGCTATGAATCCGTATGATTTCGTATTTTATTTTAGTTACACACAAATAATTTAAACGATTTATTGGCCAATGCAGGTGAAATGGTAGTCCGCCCACTGGCTGTTTCCAAGCACCACTTACCCTTTCTGCAGACAAGCAAACGTGCAGATGTGTGCGTGTGTGTGTGTAACACCAATTGCCTCAATTTGTATCGTAAATTCAATTTAGTTGCAAGGTTTGGCAAATTCGCGCAAAGTAGTCGGATTAACAACTAATTCCAACAATTCAACATTATCGCCGCACATCAAGTGTAATAGGTTTTAAATCACTGCACCACGCATAGAAGAGAAGGTTGCTAAAACATCTGTATTTCTCCTCACCACTTCTCCAGCCATCGCCACGACTTGAAGCGGCACTTAAATGCATTAATAAATAAACATTTATGTACGTGCAATTAGGAGGTGCAGAGAACTCCATGTAATGCGTAAGTTATTTGTGCATGCATTTAATATTAATAAGAGAATAAGGCAGCTTTAGTGATTTTTCATTGAACCTGCAAAGTGAGAATAACAAGGTAATCCTTTGTGAAATGTACGGAGTAATCACTGAGAGGTTAATGTAACTATAGAATATAAAGTATTATTTATGTAAACAATTATTTTCAAAACCTTTTAATGGTCATAAATAGATTTGAAGATATAAAATGAGGAGTATTTCCAAAAGATTATGAAAACTTATAATGCTTTTTCCCAACTTTCTGCTAATAAGCAGTTCTATAAAAGTAAGCAGTAGAAAAATTTGTAGCCTATAACAGGTCCACGCCACAAACTTGTAGTTTCTTTTTTTAAATTATCTGAGAAAACTCAACATGAGAAAGTACAGATTTCAACAAAGAAAAAGCTCGCCGAGTTAAGGGGCGGATAGCGTATGATACCTCTAGCACCATCAAAAAATTAAATTTTTTTCCACTTTTACTATGGGAGAATAAAAACAGATCAATTACGTTTTTTTGCACATAGTTTATTAAGAGAAATTATTGAACTACAAAATAAAAGTTATTTAATGAAAAAAAACATTGCGGAAATATCAACGATCCCGTTGATTGACATTTTTTGCGGCATTCAACTTCCTGGCTAGGCTTCTTATCTTAAACGAAAAAAATTAATTTTTTTTTAATCAGGAAGCTTTTATCAAGTACATGGGGATATAGGTTTGGATTTTGTAAAAAGTGCCATTTTTACCCTTGTTTTTCGACATCAAAATAGTTTGACAACTGTCAAAATGCCATTTTTCTCGAAAAAGCGCTTTATCACGCACATGTATATAAAATTGTCTAAAAAATACGCTTTAGTTCAAATACATCGATTTAATAATTCGCTCGCAATTTTGACGGCCGGATAAACAAAGCTAGTTTCGAGGAAACGAGCCTCAAAGTTTTGGTACCTACATATATATCTGCTGCATGAAGTACAGTGGTTCTGGGACCCATTTCTTCGAAAATATTCGTAATAAAAGAATGAAACTTCAGGACTATATTTTTGAATAGTTTTTCAATTGATTGAAGATAAAATATTTTTTTTTTTGAAAATTCTAGAGGTATCTTAAGGGGGTATTCTAGTCTAGAAATAAAAAATCGTATTTTCCCATATTCTTGTAATGTTAATAAAGAACATTGGTCTCGTGCCAAATTTTGAGACCCTCCCCTCTATCAACTGCTTGTTATACCCTGAACTGGGTATATTAAGTTTATCACGAAGTTTGTAACACCCAGAAGGAAGCGTCGGAGACCCTATAATGTATATATATAAATGATCAGTATGTTGAGCCTCGTCGATTTAGCCATGTCCGTCTGTCTGTCTGTCCGTCTGTCCGTCCGTCTGTCTGTATATATACGAACTAGTCCCTCAGTTTTTAAGATATCCTTTGAAATTTTGCAAACGTCATTTCCTCTTCAAGAAGCTGCTCATTTGTCGGAACGGCCGATATCGGACCACTATAACATATAGCTGCCATATAAACTGAACGATCGGAATCAAGTTCTTGTATGGAAAACTTTCACATTTGATAATGTATCTTCACCAAATTTGGTATAGATTATTATCTAAGGAAACAATGTAATCTCCGAAGAAATTGGTCAGATCGGTTAACTATAGCATATAGCTACCATACAAACTGAACGATCGGAATCAAGTTCTTTTATGGAAAACTTTTTCATTTGACAAGATATATTTACGAAATTTGATATAAATTATTTTCTAAGGCACCAATGTAATCTGTGAAGGGTATATTAGCTTCGGTGCAGCCGAAGTTAACGTTATTTCTTGTTTTTGAAATTATGAACTTTTGTTTTTTTTTTATTTTTTCCTGTACAGGTATTCTTATAATTTAATAACTAATAAAGTGGAAAATATAAATATTAATTTCCTTTTTGATGACACTTCAAAAGTTACCTGACTAGAAAGACTTGAATAACCGCTTAAAAAACGGCTGTTTGGTTGTGGAAATTTTTCATTTCCAATCAGTGCCGTTTTCCGATATTAAGTAAAAACAAGTTGAAATAAAAATGCCTTGTGTTTAGGACGTAAGCCGGTTTTATTTCTTAAAAATTTAACCACACACCTTCTCTTCCTCTTCCGGAGCTCAGATAGCCCGAAAAATCTTGTTCCTTTCATGTTTGTTATTTTGTCTTCCTTTTCCAATGAGCTTTATCTTACTAACATTTTTTACCATATTCAAAGGCTTCAGCTATGGCTAATGTACAAAGGTTGTATCATTTTGTAAACGATGGTTGTCACGTCTACTCTGCATTACCAGTTACGTAGTATATGTATTATAACGTACCACTTAATCATGCCCAACACTATGAAACTTTTAGCAATAGACTAAAACTTTATTGTAGACGACACTGCACCGAAATTATAATACACTACAAGGTGCTTTCCATAGTAAACAGGACTTAAAAAAACAGAAGAAATACAAAAACAGAATAAATATTTTTTTCGGCAAAATCAATTTATTTTATTCAAAATAGTCCCCTTCTGCTTCCATACAGCTTTCAAAAGACTGTCGAACGAGTGTTTTAGCTCGTTGGGCGGTATGGCCGCCAGTACGCCGGTGCAAGCCTTTTGAATGGCTTCTACGTCTGCGTAATGCTTTTCTTTCATGGGCTGCTAGCGCGATTTCCAAGCATTGAAGGCGTAACGGAAGTCATTCTCCGAAGTAACCTTGAGAGATGAAGTGCATGCTGCTTGGACCCCATCTATTATCTCAAAAAGCTTGCCTTTCATTGGGCTTTTCAAGCAAGGAAACAAAAACAAGTCCATGGAGGCGACATTTTGACTGCAGGGTCACTTTCACATATGTTCAAATTTTCTTGGCACACTTCCACTCGCCGCAATTTCTGATCGTCTGTGGACACTTTTGGGACCATCTTCGCGCACACCTTGCGCATGTTAAAATTCTCCATCACAATTTCATGAACAACAGATTTTGACAAATTTAACATCTGGGCAATTAAACGAATACTTAGTCTACGGTCTGAGTTCAAAACTTTGCGAACACGAGTCATATTGTCGAAATCGCAGGTCTCCAAGCACGGTCTTCATCAGCGATCTCTTCCCGGGCCTCCAAAAGGGCCTGTTGCACTGAAACACACCAAATCTTGCCAAAGCAACATCTGGGTAAGCGTGCTTGATCATATCAAACGTCTTTGTCGCATATTTACCGAGTTTCACACAGAACTTAACCGCGTACCACTGTTCTAACAAACGCTGCATTTTCGGCTTACACCACTCACAGAAACACGTCGCACGAAAATGTTTGTCCTGACTCTCCAGGTGTTCGTAGACAACTGGCCAGCCGCTCGTTTGTTAGCTAGGAACGCCCTCTACCGAATTCAGTCGGTGCGCGTACGCTCCGAAGTACAGTATTGGCGGAAGGAAATCAGTTAAATATTACACTCGGTTGGTCTTGAAACCACAATTGATTCCTCCTATCACCTTCGACACTAAATCTTATCGATAACGAGAACATTATCAGTCACATTGTATTCTTTACCAAAACATGTACATATATTTAAAACTTAATCGTTGAAACCGATAGTATTGCAATAAAATATCTGAAAGTATGTTTCACATGTAAAATAACTGACTTTGTTATATTTCAGTGAAATGTTATGTAACATTTTTATTCACTGATAAAAATCAATATTATTGTAGCCATTTTCACTGCAATTTACATATCGCTGATTCTTTTGCCGGCGGCGAGAAATTTGAATGAAATGAAATGAGAATCAGATAAATTCATTATTTAAAATAATATGAAAGTTTATCCATATTCAGCATACAAAAAGCTTCAACGGATATGAATTTCTATGTAAGAATCATTCCAAATGCAAATATTTCAATAGAATTTGTTTGATAAAAAACTAAGATTTAAAAGAATAAAATAGTAAATAGTTATAAGAGAAATTTAAACTGGTGGCTCACAGTGGCGTAGCTACAACTTCGGGCGCCCGGGGCCAAGGATGTTCTGCCGCCCGTCTTTATCTACCTACCTACAAGTTTCATAAGGTGGTTCGAACAAAAGTGAATTTTTACAAAATATCTTCGATATATTAGGTATACAAAATTTAGGAACTAGAAGCCACGCAAATTAAGTTCGAAAGCTCTCACAATACGGGTTTTGAGGAAATTGATAGTAAATTTACAAGACATCTGATTAAAGTCATAGAAAAAACCCATTTTCGCCCTATATCTTGTACACTTTTGACACAATTTGCAGGAATTTTTGCCTATTTAGCCTCCTGTTTTAAGAAAGATATACGCCAAAAGATATAAGACAAATTCAAAGACTGAAGAGTATTCGAGTAAAAATTAATATTTTTCATTTTTATTCAGATTATTACATTGTGAGTGTACAACTATTTATCTTTAAAATTTGTTGAATATTTTTCTGAATATTAAAAAATAGCGAAGATCGTTTTGCCGCCCCCAAGACGTTACGCCCGGGGCGACGGCCCCCTTCAACAATCAGTTTCAAAATGTAAAATAAGTCACAGGAAGCAAAATCTGCCGAATAGGAAGTGTGAATGATGCCTCTCATTTTCTGCTAGCCAAAAATTCAGTTATTATACAATCAAGCTATAACGGGACGGCGCATTGAGGTATTGTGACTTATTCAACATTGACACGCATCACACTCAAAACTTAAACGAAAATGGTTTAGTCGATCCATAAATTATGTTAGCAGAGGATCACGACGATTTTCAAATATTGTTTCCTTATCTCTCTTGCTGTTATTGGCATAAACAGAGGTGGATAAACGACTCGCATGAGACAAGTTTTCGATGAGTTCACCACTTTCACTGAATGTTATATACCTCTCAAATAGTTCTGTTCGTGATAAAGTTGACTTCCAAAATACTACTGCAATATTTTCAATGATTCTTCGGCCGCGGTTTCACTAAAAAATTTCAAGATTACTCGTTGTTTAATTTTTTTCATGAAATGGCTGCCAATCACACTAATTGGCATAAGGAGATCAAATTTCACTCTAGCCAAAAAACCAAAATAGGAAAAAGTTATTTTTTATTTTGACTTGTGCAGTCCCGTTTAAATGGCCCAGTTCTATTCCAGTGTGACTTTGATTGTATACAGGGTTTTCCTGAGTATCACAACATGTGGGTAACAGTTCAAACAAATTAGAATAAACTTATATTATTTTAGATACTTTCGATTTATTGTGGTAAATAATTAAGTAGATTTTTAGAATCAAACTGAGGCGTTAAGACCTTTTTTTAATTCCTTCACAGTTTTAAAGTTGATTTTCGTCCACACTGTCGGCTGGCCTAGATGGTTGCTTCACCTTCCGGTTTCATGGAAATTATGGAGTTTTTTTTCGCTGGCCGAGTAGCTGGCGAGTCAGGACAAACATTTTCGCGCGAGGTGTTGAAGCAGAGGTACGCGATTAAATTCTGTGTGAAACTCGATAAATCTGTGACAGAGATGTTCAACATGATCAAGCAGACTTACACAGATGTTGCCTTAGCAAGAAGTGGTGTGTTTCGGTGGCACCAGGCCTTTTTGGAGGGCCGGAAAAAGATCGCTGATGACTGAGCAAATCCAAAGTGAAAACGGTGCTCGTTGTCTTTTTTGACATCAAAGACATCGTCCACCATGAATTTGTTCCTCCTGGACAAACCAACAACGCCAAGTTTTACGTGAATGTCCTCAAGAGACTCAAACGAAGGGTCAATCAGGTCCGAAAAGACATCGCAGCAGATCGGAAGCTGCATCAACACAACGCCTCAGCTCACACCGCCTTTCTTGTGAACAGCTAACAACCAACACCAACGGCATCACAACGCTTCCGCAGCCGCCCAACAGCTCAGTTGTGGATCCACCGGGGCTGGAGGCTAAAGATAAAGACCCAGGGTCTTAAAGCCAGATCTGAGGAGAGAATCCTTTTAAATGACCCATACTTCCTCTTACTAAAAAGTACATATTTATAATTTAAACGTACCAACATCTTCACTACCTGGAATTCCTTGTATCTGCTTCATCGTCATTAATCATGGTCGTACGTATCACCTAAACCTAAATATAATAGATGTGACCAAATTTTTAATTTATAGTTCGCGTGTTTTTCGAATCGGTAAATTTTTTTTCTGTACTACTGTTAGTGACATCTATGCTAAATTTCACGTCAAACTATACGCGTCGGTTTGTGAGGCTCTAAAAGTGAATTCTTCGATTTTTACTATGTCTGAATTTATTGAAAAAGAAGTGCGATAATGCACCATCTCATACTGAAATGGTTATTTGTAATAAATTCGCAACATTTTCAAATAATAACGTGCCGCAACCACCGCTTAGGCGTGATTTACCTTCGTGTAACTTACCTATTAAGAAAATTTACATAACACTCCGAGGACACTGTTTTGACCCAATTGAGGTATTTGAAATTGAAAATTTTTTGAAAAAGTGCGCGTGGCCCTGCCCTCAAACAAGTTTAATGTACTATACATATCTCTTAAGCCACTTAAGCTATATAACAACCAAATTTGATGAGTGAAAATGGATGAAATCGGAGGACAATCCTGCTCACTCCCCATTTAAGTTTTATTTCCGAGATGGTATAAGAGAGCTTTTTTGGGAGCTGTTGTGAAATTTGGACGACGGGCGTGGCACCGCTCACTTTTTAGTGAGATCCCATATCTCGGGACCCGACTAACCGATTTCAACAAAATTTAGTACATGGCATTATTCTAAACATTTTTATGTCACATTTTGAAAATGGACGAAATCGGACAACAATCACGCCTATCACCCATATAGCACAATTTTAAATTCCACTTGATTCGTTCAGTTTCCAGTGCACTAATCAAGAAGCAATTAATAATGTATAACAGGATAAAACATTGCTCGAAATTTTTGTTTAGTGTGTGCAACTTTATGACCAAAAATTGTTTAAATCCAATAAAAACTATTCAAGCTCTTAGGTACCGAATATTTGGACTCCGGTACCTATATGTAGTTGACTTTTAATCAAAAATGTCGGTCATTGTGTGGTATATATAACTGAAATTACGGCATAGTTCCTCTCTTTTAATGGTATGTCTGTATGTTAAAAATGGGTTTAATCGGGCCATGTACTTGATATAAAGACTTTCAAACTTTGGGTTGATTTTGTACCGCCTATATCGCCCAATATGTGAGTTATCGCAATGAAAATAACAGAGCGTGTTTTACTGATAACAGTATATCTTTCTGCCTAAAATAGATAAAATTGACCAAAAATGGTTTTAGCCTCTATATATCTAACTAATATCAGGATATTCGAACATCCGGCTGACTTTACTCTCTATTATTTGCTGGATTTGATTATTGCAAGTTGCAAGATTATGAAATAGCCGGTTGCACCCGAACTTAGACAAAAGAGTTTAAAAATTAATTTTGGGTGTAACATCGACATCAAACAAATTGAAGACTTTCTTGCCGTTTAAGATAGTTGTAACGATGAAAGCTGTATTTCTAGCGCTGAAGATAAACAACGGGCCTTACCTAGCTGAGAACAATGATAATATGGAATAATAGTCTTTATCTTATTAAGAAACAGTTACTAAGAAAGATGAAGTATCTCCTAATATTGTACAAGAAAAGCTAAATAATATCCGCTTTATTTGTGCATCAAAAGCTTTTTGTATAGGAAAGATCACCAGAAGTGATCTGCCGTGAAACCAAAAAGCGATCGGTATGACCAAAATATAGTGCGTACTGCAAAAGAACTATCGCTTCGTTGCAGAAATTTAGTTGAAGCTCTTGAACATTACAAACTGTTTATAATTAATGATATAATTCACCACATTTTCAAATGAGCAAATATTGAACTAACTACTACGAAGCAGTCACTCATGCAACAACTGTCGGATACACATTATTCATCAAATACAAAATACCAAATCACGTATACGCAGAGGTATACGCACAGCATTGAGTGACAGCGCACATATGAAGCGGGTGGGGAAGATGTGGTGTTATGCTCATATTATTGACAGAGCCGGCAATTTGTAGCACTTTAAGGTTGGTAACATGGTAAGAGCGTAATTAGTTTTGACTTTGTATCCGAATGGAAAGTATAAGGAATGTTTTTGTATAGCTTATTTGAATTAACTTAGTTTTATAAAATCAATTGAAAATCTTCTTAGTTTACTGTTTTTTGTTTTGTAAAAACAACTTTTAATACATATTCTCACGAAGGAATTATAGAGGTGAAAATATATATTTATTAATAAATAAAAAGAATGGAAAGTTATTATTTTGAAGTCAGCACATTTTTTTAGTTTCCAATATCGCGCAGACCAACGTTTTTAAGAAAATTTTCGAAAATATTCGGGCATAATATCATCCGTTTGTATAGCTACAGTTCAAAGTATACAAACTGTTGAAATTTTCAAAAATGCTGCACAGTCGAAATTCAGCCTAGACATAGCTTCTTTTTCATAATCCTATAAGTATGAGGTGTGCTCAGAAAGTTACGGGAATTTTAAAATTTTAATTTAAATTAAATTTTAAATTAAGTGAAACTTTTTTTCTATTTCCAAAAAGAAAGAAAACTTTAAATGGCCGTTTTACAATATATGTAGATGAAACTCGCTGAAAGAACTAAAGGCTACCCCAGAAATGGAGCTTGAGAAGTGTTTCGACGATTGAAAGAAGCGCTGGCATAATTGCATAATATTGATTGGGGACTATTTTGTAGGCGGCAACGCCGAATATATAAAAATTGTTTTCAAGAAACGAAATTTCCCGTTATATTCTGAACACCCATTGTATATATGCGGTTTTTTATGTGTAATGCCACCAGGCTACAAGTCATAAAAGCAGCAATCCACTTCAAGCGAGAAATTATATTACAAAATGAACAAATGCGTGTCTCTCCCGCGATTGATAATAAAAACCACATAAAAATCAACTGAAATGCGCTCAATCTGCAACACACATACACGTCACAACAGATAGAATAGATTGTGGCATATGTTGTTGTATAACAAGGGAAAAGAAACACATTGGTTGTTGTAGCGCAGTCAACAGAATGAGTGGCAACAAGGTTGCCCGGCGGTGGTGGGTCATAAGTGTTTGTCAGTGCTGTCATGTTTACAAACGTAGCCAAGGACAGCGTACGACTAGCAATGATCAGCACGCAGTGGACATAAAATGAAATAACTAACAATAAAAATTCAATTTCAATTTAAATTTGTCGTCAAAACATACAAATACAAACAAATATAAACTGTGAAATGTCATCAAATTGTAGCATATACAAAACTGTATTTTGACCCTCATACACATAGTTGATTCGCATCCAACTGATACATGTGCGTATGTATGTATTCGTTTGAATTTTGTGGCCTTAATGTCGACTCACTTCCAGTTAGTTAGTTGACTGGCTGGCACTTTTATTATTTATTATAAAAATATGCAAAGTATTTTGACTGTGCCGTCAATGATGGAGGAGTTAGGCAAATGAAAATGCTTCTAAAAATGTTGGCTGTGCCCGGCAGGATAGTTATGAATCGAGCTGAAGTTGTGATGTGAATAGTTTAAATTTAATTACATATTTTTTATAAGAAAGCTTTGAAGATTATACACTTTATTGCAGTTATTGTCGCCATCCATATATTTACCAAATCAGCTCCAACGCATTGAAAGTTGTTGTGTTTACCAACAGACCCTAAAATATACATATATATATTTCCATAAAATAATTTGAAATGTTGACCAAAGTTTGCAGTAAGATATTGATGGAATGGTCCTTCCGGAACTTTCCAACATCTTCAATCTGAAAAGTGCGTATAGAGGCAGGGAATACAATATTTCGAGTTAGTTACTGCTAACCTTGGCATATCACTTGGCGCTTTGATACAAAATCAGATGAAATATATATTTCTCCATATCTTCGCTTCTACAGCAATTCGTCTGTGGTCCTAGTACGCTATAAGTGTGTGAAAGACTTAAAACCTCTATCGTTACTTTTAGAGATTCCTCTGCGATATCTCACTTGTTAGTATATGTATATATATAATATCGCAATATCAACATGATTTTCAGATTCAGAATGGGCTTACTTTACTGGATTTTTCAGTACTTCACTCTTTCAACCTTTCAATTATGAACCCGCTACATTTTCTTTCTTAGCAATCATCCGATTTTTCTTACAGGGTAATTTAGAGCTTTCATTACTTACATATACCCGCAAATATGTAAGTCTTTTAGAAAAAATATTATTTATTTATATGAAAGTGAGTTTTTTTACTAGCTGTGACTGTATGAATATCTAATGGAAATACAAATTTTCACACACACGTTCACACACCGGAATAAGCATTGCGCCGTATCCTCCATATAAAAACACTGCACTATAAAAACATAAAAATTATTAATAATACAGGAATATTTAATTCTGTAAAGTATAGGAGCTGCTTAAATTGGAAGTTTTGAATAGAATGGCAATTATTTTTAACTCATTTTTAGAAAATTCTGGATAAACTAATCTGATTATACTGTTTCAAAAGCCTGTAATATCTGTTTAAACTTACACCATATTATCGCGGTCTTTTGAGATGCTTTATCGCATTTTCATTATCGGTCTGTCAATATGAGATCATATACTTTTGTCATTTCGAGACTCCTGTCCGCGATTCATCCAAATCAGACGTTTGACAATGCTGAAACTCGATAAGAAAAAGAGAAAGAAAGAAATTTTTTTGAACACTTCTTCCACCGTATCTAAATATCTTTAATTTCATCCAAACACAAGAATCGAATCGAATCGTCGATATTGTTCCTTTTCTTAATTTCTAAGACACACGTATACGTCTGCTTCAAAAATACCATATAGCCCGATTCGGCTCAAATTTCGACAGAAGAACGACAATGCACATACAATGCCTTTCAATATCGGTTGTTTAGTTATTACCTTTCAGATTAAGGGGTCAGTTGGGTATTCATTTCTCAAAAATTTTTTTGGCATTTTCTGTTCCCTTATACCCTTAGAATTAATGTAGAAAGCTACTTTACCATTGGAGGGTTTCGAAAAAGGCCTAAAAATAATAATACCGCTCAACGTTCGGAGCGCTCGGAGTGCACACCTGCCACTTTAAACGCGTTTTTCTCAAACTCACACTCACACTTTTTTAAACTGACGGACATGATTCCGGTCGAACTACTCAACCGATTTGCTTTATTATTTTTTAAATGTTCACAAAACGCCTGGCTATCGTCCCTACTAGATTCATAATTTTTTATAATTTATTGACAATGTTGTGGCAAAATTTATTTATAAAAACATGGAGAAAAATTAAAAAAAAGTTTATTTTTAATTTATCAAAATTTTTTCATGATTCTAGTCGGAACGATAACCATTCACGTACTTTTTAAGAATAAATTGGGTTTTTGTGTTTCAGATGATCCAAACATGAGAAATCGTGTCCACCAGTGAAAAAACGCATCTCATTCACTCAGCAATTTCTCCGACAGATGTCATAAAAAAAATTCCGAAAAAAATTGTTTATACACTTTGTTTATATCCCTCATGAAAAAAGTTCTATTATAGAATAAAAATTTCTATGAAAAAAAAATGTCAAAAAAACAGGCCAGATTACCCTACTGACCCCTTAATTCACTTCAAATGACAATACCAAGATAATACGCCTTTTCAGAAAGCCTGTAGCATACCTTATTTAAAATAAAGCTTGGTCAAAGCCTACACCCTATCCGAAGTCAATAAAAGAAAATATGTAGTGTAAAATACCCCGAATATTAAATTAAGACTCAAGCTTGATTAAAAAAAAACTGATACAAATTTGTATATAAATATTCAAAACAAAGTTTATACTTTATAACCAAAGATTCTTCAAAAATAGTAATTTCTTACTTATGTATTTAATTTTCTGCCACCAAAACCTCTACAACGAAGTACAGTTAAAAAACTGAAACCAATATAGCGCATTATATTCTAAGGCGCATAATTCCAATATCCTTTATCTAGAGGTACGTTTCTTCTAACTACTTTTAGCTGGAAGTAACAGTAAATTGCTATGAGCACAAAACAGAAAAACATAAAGTAAAGTGCCACGAATAAGAAGAAATTTAAGGTATTAGGTAAGCAACTAAGTTCTCGCTGTTATTTTTATTGAAAATGCAATTTCATAGTAAATAATGGTTACAAATGAACGTTAATAGTGAAAGCTTTTTCCCATCACTTTGCCAATGATCGAATACCATTATAGTAAATTTTTCCATCTTGTGACGCATTTTTCGATGTCGTCTTGAGAGTGAAATGTCTTCTGAACAAGACCAAGCGCTATCGAACGGAACAAATAACAGAAAAATGATGCAATGTCTGGGGAATATAACGTATGGGATAGTACTTACCACTCAGGGGATTCCAGATATGTTTTAAGGGGTTTGGCAACATGCAGCGAAAGCACTTTTTCATACCCCAACTGGTATTGAGGTCATAAAGAAGCCAAGTTCCTTGTTTCTAAATAATTTTAGTGCATAAAGTCGCTTTGAAATGGCTTGACGGGCGACTACCAATGCTTCAGCAAACTCATTTTGCATTGGACATGGATTCTCAATAAGCAATCCAATTCATTGTCTTCTAAGGGTTTTGGCCTTCCTTCACGCTGACGAACAGTAACATAGAAATCGCCATCTTTGAAGCGACGAAACCAATCACGGCACGTTGTTTCACGTGTAGCAGCACCTTTATCTCGCCGATTTCTTTCAATGAAAGAAGAAAATTAACACTTTTCACAATTGATATTTATTTGGCAAAAACATCGGACATATTCGCATAACCAAAAGTATATGACACATAACCCAAGGCACAAATGTGGAAAAGTTGATCACCACTAACTGCTGGATCAATCTATTGACAAAAAGCGGGAACTTAAGTAGTTCCGCACCTAATATAAAACTTTTCAACTTATGTTCTGACGGTAATTTAGGAGTAGTGATGGGACTTAATACTTATTGTAGAAGAAGGTCAGAATCATTTTGTACGCAGAAAGTCATCACTAAAAAATTTTAAACAACTAGATCCAAAACTATCAAATTTTTTTGGAGGGGAAAGAGACTTATGTCGCGATTATATAGTACGATGCGTACAGTTGCGAAGCATTGGTCGATGGTGCAAAGAGGCAGACTAATGTGCTGAACTCGTGAGTGAGTTGTGCACCTATGTAGTTGACGTTCCGAAACTCGAACTGAAAGAACGATTTTTTGGACACATTACTTCTTTATTTCGTTAAGCCATTGTCAGTGGTAAACGAAAATTGATACATTTTGCTTTGAATAGACTTCCGACGATCGTCCAACGGATTGAAGATTAGCGCTTGGCTATGGAATTATTCTACCTCTCCAAGGAAAGCAAATATTTTTAGAAACTTTCTACAGAAAACCATTAAAGCACCAAGCAGAGACGTCCAACTGTGGATCTACTTTACTACTTGTAAAAGGGTAACCAGCTAAAACTGTAAAACTTTATACTCAAACTCGGCTTAACAACATACAAAGGGGTTAATCATGAACGGTTATACCGAACCACTTACGGACACGCATGACGGATAGAGAATTTGTAACTAAAAAGTTCCGATGACTTAATATTAACTCAATATTCATAAAAGCACACAATATCCCTAAATTATTATCTACCATAAGGTCAATTGGCAAATATATCAAAAAATTTACTTCTAACACAATTGGTGTGACAAAACATTGTAAACAAACAAACATATGAGTACGTACACATAGTATTGGGGTACAATGTTTGCTCAGCTTGGCAACTCCTTTAAATTGAATACCCGTTTATCTTTATGGGCCTGGGTTATGAACTTCCGTACTATACTTACTCTGTAAACAAACCCTTGGCTTGTGACGTCTGCCAAAGATGTGGCACAGGTTGCTGGGGAAAAGCGTCCAAAGAGAGAAGAACGCAAACAAAAACAAACAACGAAAGGCAAAAATATAATTAAGAGATAAAATCGTAATGCCATTGTGTCAAATCACCAAACGCAAGCGAGCGAATGAGCGCACAAACAAAGCCACCAACAAAAACAATAGCCGAACGAGTAATGGCATTGGCAACAACAATCAACGTTACCGCAACAACAGCAATGGCGGCAATAAAATACAAAAAAACTGGATTGAGACAAAAATGAAGCAAAAGGGATATTGTCAATAGCAACAACAGCTACAGCAGCAATATGCGTGGCGGACAACGCATAACAACAACACAATGGCAATAAAAATGTGTTGGATTTAACGGAGCACGTAAAGTTCAATCTGTGGCAGTGTCATCGTTTGCGAAGCTGATTGCGTGCGAAAATGTTGACTTCCAAATATACAAAAAGACCAATATGGCTGAGAAGCCCAGTAGAACAACAACAAAAACCATAATACTTATGTAGGCGATGGTCACAATAAGCAGTAGTAGTATAACGGAGTGCAGGGGAGCAATACAGCAACAAATCGCGGCAAACAATCGAATCGAGTGCGCCTCAACGACGAATTGCTGCGGATTGAAAAATGAGGATGTCGGTGGCGGCAAGTGACCCTTTGCTTGCTCAAGCGATTTATCGAATACACCAAATCTCCATCCCCATCCCAGGCGGCAGCAATCAAAATGTTGAACTGTGAAATGAGTATAGAAGCTGCGTACCATCATGGCATAAGCGCCTCTGGCGGAGAACGCGGCATTGCTTTCGCTGCCGGCGGAGGCAATACAAAAGCGTTTCCGCTTAAATCAGACAGCATACAAGGAGTAACGGCTGTCTGTCTAAAGTACTCGCTACAGCCGACATGCACATGTACGTACACACAACAAAAGCTTAAGTGCCCAGTCCGCAGTGTATCTACGCTATATTTATGCTCAGTAGCGTACAGCGCATACGCTTATATGCATGTATATATGTATGTTTCCATAACGGCTTTGATTTTGCTGCTCTGCATGTACATATGTATGTAGGTTTGCTTACCATTTCGGTTTGCTACGCCTGACAACTTCAACAGCATCTCATGCGTCGCTCCGTCGATGTTGATGGTTGGCGCATTTATGCTCTTGGGGATTTATTGCTATCGATGTTAATATTTTTGCTGAGTCAAATACTTTCCGTGCGCGAAATATTCATGAATGAGTTGTATGTATGTACATACGTTCAAAGAATAACAGCGAAGAAAACTTCGGTTAAAAGCACACAATTTTAGCACCAAACCCTTCCGTTCCAACGAATCCAATTTTCCGCTTGCGCCTGACCTGCGTGCTTCCTTTCAGATATTCTCGTATGCAAGATGGTGGGATGGCGGTAGCAGTATTTTGAGGCACAGTTTTTCGACGTCTCATGCTGAAATATGAAATGAATGGCAGCCGTTGCGCGTGTGCGAAAGGATAATCGCAGCTATGCACTCGAACTCGGTTCGTCGTAGCAGCAGACCCAACTGACGGCGCGCAATTGAATCGCGGGTAAGGTGGTGTTGACGGCGAAGCGGATTAAAAGCAGCTTTTCCACACTTAAGCTCTCCAATTTAACTAAAAATGTGGTGTGAAACTTAAGCCGTGTTATTTTCCATATTTATTTACACTCTCTTGTTGTTGTAAAATTCAAAAACTAAATAATAATAATTTGCTTGTGACAATATAGAGCGAATTCATGAAAGCTGGGTTTTATAATGTACTTTCGACATTTAAATTTTTCTTTTTTAAATTTGGATGCATTAAAAATTATTAAAACTTGTGGTTTCGACATGAAAATTAATGTGTTGTTAAATATAAAAGAAACAAGATAAAACGTTAACTTCGGCTGCACCGAAGCTAATATACCCTTCACAGGTGTATTTCTTTTAGTAACTATATGTTTTCCATACAATCCCTTGGTTTCGATCGTTCGGCTTGTCTGGCAACTATATGCTATAGTTAACCGATCTGAACAATTTCTTTGGAGATTATGTTATTACCTTAGAGAATAATCTATACCAAATTTCTTGACGATATATGGTGAAATGAGGAAGTTTCCCATGCAAGCATTTGATTCCGATCATTCAGTTTGTATAGCAGCTATATGCTATAGTTAACCGATCTGAACAATTTCTTCGAAGATTACATTGTTGCCTTAGGAAATAACCTGTGCCAACTTTTGTGAAGATACATTGTCAATTGTGAAAGTTTTCCATACAAGAACTTGATTCCGATCGTTCAGTTTGTATGGCAGCTATATGTTATAGTGGTCCGATATCGGCAGTTCTGACAAATGAGCAGCTTCTTGAAGAGAAAATGACGTTTACAAAATTTCAAAACGATATCTTAAAAACTGAGGGACTAGTTCGTATATATTCTTATTTGTCATCTCGTTCGACATCACTTAATCGACCTCTGTATTGGTATTGCAAACCGAATAAAATTTTAAGCTGGATATCCAGATTCAGATGATAATTTAAGAAGATATAAAAATCACCTCCGTGATTAGAAAATTGGTTCAGTCAGCAGTAAATTATATGTAAAATTAAATAGTGGGATCGTACACTTATATATATAATAGATTGACATAAAGCTCTAAGTAACATGAAGGAAAGGCTAAGTTCTGTGGTAGCTGAATTTCTATAGATCAAATGGTTCTATAGCTCCATATTCCAATTCCAATACATAGTAAATGCGAAAAGCATTACACAAGGTTAGGGGTATATTTAGTATATATGAACCACTTCACTTCGTTAAACTGTAATATCAAACATACTAAGCGATATACTTGGAATGGAACAGGAAAAAAACACGATATTTTGCGAATATGGGTGTTAGATCAAGATTCTTAAAGTTCATTAAAATATCAAACATATTGAGTTATACAAAGTGTATTCATTCATTCGAAATTCGGTGCATTGGACCAATTGGAAGACACTAAAGTAAATTAGGTGTGAGACAAAATTTCCACATATGTATGTAATGCGATTAAGATGATTCAAGACGATATATTGGTAAGGTAGGGTAAAATTAATGTCGATTTCAAAGCTGCCTTTGATAGCACGAAAAGGAGCTGCCTTTATGCCGCGTTGTCTGAATTTGGTACCCCGTAAAACTAATACGACTGTGTAAGTTGACGTTGAGCAACACCAAAAGCTCCATCAGGATCGGGAGGACCTCTCCGAGCCGTTCGATACCAAACGAGATTTCAGACAAGGCGACTCTCTTTCGTGTGACCTCTTCAACTTTCTTCTGGAGTAAATAATTCAAGCTGCAGAACTAAACAGAGAAGGTACCATCTTCTATAAGAATGTACTACTGCTGACAAACGCGGATGATACTGATATTATTAGCCTCAGCAACCGTGCCGTTAGTTCTGTGTTTTCCAGACTGGACAAGGAAGCAAAGCAAATGAGTTTGGTGGTGAACGAAGGAAAGACGAAATATCTCCTGTCATCAAACAAACAGTCAACGCACCAGCGACTAGGCTCCCATGACACTGTTGACAGTCATAACTTCGAAGTTGTAGATAATTTCGTCTATCTTGGAACCAGCGTAAACACCACCAACAATGTCAGCATCTAAATCCAACGCAGGATATCTCTTGCCAACAGCTGCTACTTCGGACGAGGTAGGCAATTGAGAAGTAAAGTCCTCTCTTAACGAGCAAAAAACGAACAATTCATCATTCCCGTCCTGCTGTATGGTGCACAGGCTTGGACGGTGCCAACATCTGATGAATCGATGTTGCGACTTTTCGAGAGAAAGGTTCTGCGAAAGATTTATGGTCCTTTGCGCGTTAGCCATGGCGAATATTGCATTCGATGGGATGATGAGCTGTATGAGATATGCGACGACATTGACATAGTTCAGCGAAAAGACAACGGCTACGCTGCTAGGTCATGTTGTCCGAATGGACGAAAACACTCCAGCTCTGAAAGTATTCGACGCAGTACCCGCCGGTGTAAGCAGAGGAAAAGGAAGACCTCCAATCCGTTGGAAGAACCAGGAAGAAACGACTGGCGCGCTGTTGTTAACTCGGCTATAACCGCGTTAGCGATTTCTGCGCAAGTAAAAAAAGTAGGTCTAATTACTATTGAAGGACCTGTTTTACTTATTTTAAGCAATTAACTTCAGTATCGCCAAGAATCCTTTAATTTATTAATATATCTTGCATATTAGCCGATTTATATGGTATAAAGTTAGCCGGAAGTTCGATATTACATATTAGGTTTGGTATATGAGAAAATTATGCTGACTTGATTTCACTAAGATATTTCACATTTACACCAATGTTTTGGGTATAAAGACAGTCATAGGCACAGAGGTCCTCTTAGTAAGTAATAGTTTCATTGAGATAACTTTTATATAGAAGCTGCAACAAAATAATAATTGAAAAGTAAAAAGATCTGAAGAAACTGAAAAAGGTTCACACTAAAATATTCCAACACACCAAAATATTCCAGAAAAAATTATCAGCAAACTAACTTCACAAATCTTTAGGCGTTTATGAATTATATAATTTAAAACGATTAAAGGTTCAACCACTTCTTAAAAAAATGTAAAACCACAGATTTTTTTCTAATGTGTCTCCTAGTAACAAATCAATTTAATAACTCTGTTCTTAATTTACTACATGGACGAGCGGACGAACTGGTTGATAGACAAACGGCTGGAGTGATGAACAAATGGATAGATGAATGGACAATCCAACGGAGTGGCAAAGAAACTCCCGGAATCCAGCACATCTTCTCAACCCAATCGCTTCGATATACAATTACTAAAAAGAGATTCCCAAAAATAGTGTTGAATTGCCAGATTTAGCTCTAAAACTTTATACTTGTAGTAATGAAGAAAGTCAGCGAAAATTCGCTGATATTGGAAACTGTCCTAAAAATAGTGGATCATATCATTGAAGGCAATTTTTGTGGAAATAATGTGGCTATATTTAATAAAGTTTCTCTAAGTTTAACTAACACTATGTATATTGCACCCGATCGATGCTTTTAAACACGATCTACAGATGACTTTGTTGGACAGATACTGAACCTTATATAACTTTTTATATGTGAGTTTCCTTATGATTTGGACCTTCTATCTATGTATATCACTCCTATCCCCAACGTTTTAAAAGTTTTTTTTTGTTTCTTAAAAAAATCACCACATACGCGTATAATATGAATATCTGATATAATATAATAAGAGTTATATTAAGTATGATTTTTCAAACGAATTCGGCTTTTAGGTACTAACAGCCCAGAGCCTCACTTCTATCTACTACATCAGAATTATATATTAACTAGCTACCTATATATGTCACTATTGTACAGATTTATATATGTTCTAAAGGTATATATGAAAAAAATATTAAACGTATTTATGCTTGCACTCATTTATGCTCTCTACAATACACTTGAATATTCGGCACCTTCAGAATAATTCATTCATAAATGCTGCCAAGAATTTCCATTTAGAAACGAAATTTTAATCAATGTTTGTACGCTGCCAGTCAACAAGATTCTTGCACACATATTCGCTGTTATCTTAAAAAATCTGGTTTACTCTTATTTTGAAGCTTTCGAGTTCATGAGCCACTCGACTGCAAAAAGCGCTACCATGAAGAGGTTCAAAAAGTAAGCAAAGCAAGGAAAAAATGGTTGCCCAACCCAAGTCATCTCAGCTCGTTTCGCCGCGCATTGAGCGTTAAGCTAGAGGTGGTCTTAATTTCTGCATCAAACATTTTTTGTGGATTCCATTCTTTGGATTCACCGTACATGTCCAAATAACGAGTGTATAAAACCAAACCAGCAACAAACTGCCCTAAGAATTTCTACTTCTTTTCTTACATTTGACGCCGTCAACCAGTCTTGCAGAATTTCAAGTTGAATAAAAGTGTATATACATACAGTGCATGAATTTGTTAGACTCAACACTTGGGCTTGAATTGTTGGAATTGTACCATCGCGACTGATATCTACTTCGAGAAGGCACGTATATAAGTGTACATACTACATATGTAGATATGTCAACGCCTCTGTCAGCTGAGTTTTGAACATTAAATGCAGGCGACACTTGCAAATTGGTTGGTGTTGCATAACACACAGTGTGTCCTTTCCGTGTTTTGATTCACTAAGTTATAAATGTTATAATACAGTAGATGAAACAATTCTTTATTTTTTCTTTCAGAAAAGATTCCTCAATCATCATCATCAAGAAAATCTATATTATCACTGCTGATTTAGACACTACTTATAAGGAGAATAAACTGTTAAGTACAAAAAACAATTAAACAAAGAAATACCTTAAAAGTAATGCATCTGAATTTACCTTGAAATGGATTTAGTAGAAAATATTTAAAACAAGAAATCTTTTATACAAAATATGGCATTAAAATGTTTTCTGCGTCAAACTACGTCAAGTGGTCTCTGAAAATTTCACAAAATCAGCGATTTTGCGACGTATAATCCGTGATATAAATTTTTCGTAAAAATTAATTTTTTTAATGTTATTGAAGATTAAAATTTAGAGCACGATAAAATTTTAAAATCATTTTGTCTTCAACTACTGAAGATAAATCGGTGATATTTTGTGAACTTCAAGAAAAATGTTCTTGCTATATTATAAATATTTTTTCACGGCCAATCTTTTTAAATAATGAGACAATGATTAACTTGTATATAATTTTTTGTTAAACAATTGAAATTTTTCGTGTGTTCTTCGCGCAAAAAAAAACCTGGAGAGTATGTGGCACAACGCAGAAAATATTCACCTTCAATAATCTGCAAAAAAATTTCGTTCATTCATGCCATTCCAAAGATATGGAATTTCAAGTCCAAATTTTATATTGAACAAGTAAGGAAGATTTAAGTTCGGATGCAACCGAACATTTTATACTCTTGCAACTTACCAGAATCAAAGCCAAGGAAATACCTCAAGGTGTATGGCAAAACGTCAACCAGAGGACCGGAAATATATATATAGCTCATAGGCTAACCGTAATATTCGACATAAGGTTTCTTAGAAAAATGAAAATAATTATATGTAGTCTATGGGAGGTAATGACACGATACTACAAAAGTGTTCCCTGGATCTCTTTAAAGTACCTCACATACAATGACCAACCAAAAACGCTATCATTAATACTTCTCGAGATATTCGGTATTTTGAGTAAGGCTGTATGGAGTTTTTTTATAACACACCATCTATGTCATCTAGATTTGTTCTATAGCTCTTGTAATAATCTTTGAAGTTTTTACTCACATATTGCAGACGGACGGACAGACAGAAATACAGAGATAAATACAAAAAAATTAAACCACTTTTTAGGAAAATTTTTTTTATGCGACAACAAAATTCAAACATTTTAATTTTTTAATATATTTTTATTTGATTTTGTGGACAAATCAGGTTTAGAGCCCCGTTCTACCTCGGCGGTGGTACCCTAATATATGTACATATTATATATACAAAGAGTGAACCAAAGAAACCAGAACTTATTTAATCCAGCTCCTCCTGGTAGCGCCATCTATATGTCGACTTATGCGTTAGAGTCTGCTATCATGACATTTCATAGATTGGAAGTGAAGTTATTGCGCTTTAAGTGTCAGTATGTTTGTGTTATCGGTGCTAAAATGAGCTTCGAACAAAGAGCCAACATTAAATTTGGTTTTAAAATTGGTAAAACTTTTACCGAAATATTTCAATTGATGAAACAAGTTTATGTCAATGATTGCCTATCCCGTAGCAGAGTGCACGAGTGGTTTCAACGTTTTCCAAGTGGTCGTGAGGGCATAAATGATGATCAAAATGGGGGGCAATCAATATATGTGATCACCGGAAATTCCATCGAAACTGTGCGTGAATTCATCAAAAATTCAGCCGAAATCGTTATTGAAATTCATGGAAATGGAATTGAACTTCTCCAAAACATCGATTTATCGCATTTGGACCAAACATTTTGGTTTACGAAAGGTATGTGTACGGTTTATTCCGCACAAATTCACTGACGACCAAAAATTTCTCAGAATCCAACATTCGAAAGACATCATTAAAGGGGTCAAAAAGGACAAAAACTTCCTTAACAATATTGTGACTGGTGACGAAACGTGTTGTTTCCCATATAATCCCGACACGAAACGCCAGAGTGCTGAATGGAAGGCACCGGACGAGCCGAAACCCAAAAAATCGCGCATGAGAAGTCAAAAGTGAAGACAATGCTGATTTGTATTCTATCTTGGAGTTTGAAGCGTTTGGTGCGCCGTATTCGACGTGTTCGGCCCGAATATCGCGAAGATGAAAGTTGGCGTTTGTTGCACTATAATGCGCCGTCTCATCGATCGACGCTTGTGGCCGATTATGTGACGAAAAATCACATTTTAACCTGATATGGTACCATGCGATTATTTCTTCCTTTTAGGAAAAATGCGTTTGCCCATGAAAAGATAGCGTTATGCAGACGTAGAGGCCATTTAAAAGGCTTGCACCGGCATAGTGGTGGCCATACCGACCAACGAGCTGAAACGTTCGTTCGACATGCTTTTGGACAGTGCAAAAAGCTGTATGGAAGCAGAAGAAGACTACTAAATTTATTTTGCCAAAAAAAAACTTTTTTCTCTTTTTTTTTTTAAGTTCTGTTTACTTTGATAAGCACCTTGTATATCAAATTACATTATACTTGTGTGTTAGCAAGTCCAGTATACTGGAAGCATGATGGGCGACTATACCATACTTGGTGGTTAGTGAGAGCAACTTCTACGGAACATTACAGGATAAGTAAAATTGTTAATTTTACACATTTGTAAAAATGTTAAATTGTATGAATGAATTCTAAATGAATGATTGTTATCTTTTAGGAGATTAATTTTATGTCAAACTTTTGTGTATTTTTATTGAGTTGAATTTCCCTTTTTCTAATTTTGAGGTATGTAGTCCGAGCGCAAAATAGCTGTAGACCGGTGCCATCATTATTATGTATATATAATTTTGTGTACAATTTTTTTCAGTAGCTTGCCACTGTTACGTAATTTTATAATATTGATTTGTGCCTGCAACTGATTTCAATTCAGTGCCATGCGATCCATTACTCACCTCGGCATCTAATTTAAATGCCCACTGAATTTTAGGCATTACGCATACCAGGTGTGCCATGTCAAGAAAATGTATGCATTTAAATTCAAATTCAAATCCTTTAGTTTTTCACTATTTCAATGTTTTGCTTCAAAAATGTTACCATTGTTAGCACTTTTGCACATTTTCCTTTCCGGCAACGAGTATTTTGTATTCACCATATATTACTTTTTTGTTTTGAGACTGCTAATTTTGTGTTCTTGTATCTCGTTTTGCGTATACAAACCGTTCGCCGGCGGATTACACGTTGTCGCAAAACAACAAAGTGTGGGCTTGAAAGGTGTTGCGTAAAATGTGCTTTAAACCTTATTGGAATGTATGTTACATCAAATTGTCACGTTTTTATGTGTTTCTATCTACCTTTGCTTACAAAATCTATTCCATTTGCCGACTCTTATATAAATCCACTTTTTTGCGCTTTTTTAGTTGTTCTTTGGTGCTCTTTATTTTTAGGGTAACCTCAACATTTGACAATTTTGTAAGCTTTCAGGGATTAAAGCTCGGTTTGTGTAGACTTGTTTTTAAACACAAGCACTTATTCAAACCTATGTCATTTGTTTTGTTGCTGATACGACTCACCCTCAGTAACGCCAGGGCAGCACGTTTTAAGTGATGCGGCGATAAACAACCACCAAATTGAGTTAGCGCCTCTTTAAGGGTTTTTAATTTCAAGACAGCTTTGCGCTGAAACACTGTTTACTTTGGAAATCACCTTGTACATCAAATTCCATTATACTTATGTGTTAGCAAGGCCAGTATACAGGAAGTATGATGGGCGACTATACCAAACTTGGTGGTTAGTGAGAGCAACTTCTACGGAACATTACAGGATAAGTAAAATTGTTAATTTTACACATTTGGAGCCCATTTTAAAATGTCTATTGTATGAATGAATTCTAAATGAATGATTGGTATCTTTTAGGAGATTAATTTTATGTCAAACTTTTGTGTATTTTTATTGAGTTGAATTTCCCTTTTTCTAATTTTGAGGTATGTAGTCCGAGCGCAAAATAGCTGTAGACCGGTGTAATCATTATTATATATATATAATTTTGTGTACAATTTTTTTTAGTAGCTTGCCACTGTTACGTAATTTTATAATATTGATTTGTGCCTGCAACCGATTTCAATTCAGTGCCATGCGATCCATTACTCACCTCGGCATCTAATTTAAATGGGCACTGAATTTTGGGCATTACGCATACCAGGTGTGCCATGTCAAGAAAATGTATGCATTTAAATTCAAATTCAAATCCTTTAGTTTTTCACTATTTCAATGTTTTGCTTCAAAAATGTTACCATTGTTAGCACTTTTGCACAATTTCCTTTCCGGCAACGAGTATTTTGTATTCACCATATATTACTTTTTTGTTTTGAAACTGCTAATTTTTTGTTCTTGTATCTCGTTTTGCGTATACAAACCGTTCGCCGGCGGATTACACGTTGTCGCAAAACAACAAAGTGTGGGCGTGAAAGGTGTTGCGTAAAATGTGCTTTAAGCCTTATTGGAATGTATGTTACATCAAATTGTCACGTTTTTATGTGTTTCTATCTACCTTTGCTTACAAATTCTATTCCATTTGCCGACTCTTGTATAAATCCACTTTTTTGCGCTTTTTTAGTTGTTCTTTGGTGCTCATTATTTTTAGGGTAACCGCAACATTTGACAATTTTGTAAGCTTTCAGGGATTAAAGCTCGGTTTGTGTAGACTTGTTTTTAAACACAAGCACTTATTCAAACCTATATCGTTTGTTTTGTTGCTGATACGACTCACCCACAGTAACGCCAGGGCAGCACGTTTTAAGTGATACGGCGATAAACAACCACGTTTTCCTGGCACCCTGCCACCAAATTGAGTTAGCGCCTCTTTAAGGGTTTTTAATTCCAAGACAGCTTTGCGCTGAAACATTTTAATAAATGTCTTTGTTACATTTTTTACTAGATTTATTCTCTTATTCGCTAACTTAGATTTATTATTTACTTTGCTGTTATTTAACAACGGCCCCAAGTGCTTTTTGTGGCGCCCGGGGTTACAAAATTACAAAAGGAAGCAAAATTCTAAGTGCTAAAGCACGCACGAAAATCTTCACGCTTGTTGCAAGCTGTCCAATTTTATTTTATTTCTAAAAAATACGTTTTTTACTTCCTTCTTAAAGTACTATAGAACGATTTATGTATGTACACGTATATATATACGTTAGTGGTTATGTAGCAACTTCAATAAGTTTACGCTTAACGGTAGCTGCTTAAATGTTTCGAATGCAATGGACTGTTTAACATTTCGCAAACGAGATGTGACAATTCCACTTTTCAGCGCGAAATTTATGCACTCATCCATGCAGCCATTTACTCACTGGCGCAGTCACTCAAGCAGTCGCCCCTCGAAACGATTACAAGACATTTACAAATTCGTGTGTTCGTATTTACGAGAATATGCAAAGTATTTAGGGGTATTATGCAGAACGAAAAGAACAAAAATAAGAAGACGCGAGCCAAGTAAGGAAGGCCAACCGTCAGCTGAAAATTGAGAAATCATATGGTATGTACTATATATTTGAATATGTATTATCTACTACACAGTGGAAGAGCTTTCTATCGTTCCCACAAATTTTGATAGTCTTGATTCACTCTTTTGGATTCTTCTTCTTTATTATATACTCGCTTATAGCCGAGTTAACAACAGCGCGAGTTAAGGAACGTATTCCTTATAATAGTAACAGACATGAAAACAGCCTTTTGTTTCAGTAAACAGAATGCATCAAAACAACCTTGAGTTTGAATACCGCAACAACCTTATCAAAAAGCAAATGTATCTAAGCAGACAATATTTATGTAAACAAACCTAAACAAATAATATATTATGTATCTAAACAAACTATCAACTAGTAATAAGTAAACATGCTAGTTAGTATAAATAGAAGTAATAAGTTAGTCTTAAGAGTTTTAATAAAGAGTACACATTTCGGTGCAGCTCAAAAATATATTCTTTTAACTCACTTTTACTTCTGATAAAATTTAACTCGCGCCAGTCATTTCTCCTTTTTGCTATATGGCGCCAATTGGAGATTCCAAGCGAAGCCGGGTCCTTCTCCACCTGGTTTTTCCAACTGGATTGAGGTCTTCCTCTTCCTCTGCTTCTCCCGGCGGGTATTGCGTAGAATACTTTCAAAGCTGGAATGCTTTTGTCCATTCAGACGACATGACCTAGCCAGCGTAGCCGCTGTGTTTTTATTCGCTAAACTATGTCAATGCCGCCGTATATCTCATACAGCTCATCGTTCCATCGAATGCTGTATTCGCCGTGGCCAACAAATTTAATGCCGTAAAACTCGGGTGAAGTAGGGATTCAATAATTGAATCATTCTATTAGTAGAACGTTTATGATTGTAAAACAAAACACTGAACTTCTCTTACGAAAGGGAGGTTAAAGGGGTATTCTACTCGAGAAGCGTGAGTTTCAGGTAATTTTTAAAGTGTCGTAAAAAAAGGCAGTTAACATTTTTACTATCCATTTTTGTATCGTGTTTTTACTGATATCTTAAGAATACAGAAAAAAAATTTTATAAAAAATATTAAAAATTAAAATAATTAGAGGGGGGAGAGACAGGTGTAAAAAAAATGGCGCATCCTGGTGACATTGATCCTGACTCTCCTGGTGGTCTGAAAAAAAAAAATCAAAAGAAATTCTTAATCAGTAAAGATGCTGTTATAGTCCCTGCTTCAGGGAACAAGAATTTTTTTTTTTTTGAATAATGGCGACTGCCTGAAAACAAAAATCATTTTTTACGCTTTTTTTTGAAATTCCAGAATTTTTTTTAAATATTAAAAATAAAAATTTTGACGCGATGCTTATAGGAACGATAAAGGATTATATACAAAATTTCAAGTAAATCGGTTGTATAGAACTTGAGATAATGCCGGTACCGTGTGGAAAAAAGTACTTTCGAGAAAAACGCGTTTAAAAAATATGAACCGGGCTAGGTACAGCGTCACTAAAGTAACCGTAGCTCTTAAAATAACTTTAATTTTTAAAAATCCCTTGGAGGATATGTTCTTAAGGGTCTAAACTTTGCATCGAATTTTTCAAAATTCTCGAGTAGAATACCCCCTTAAAAAATAGTTTTTTCGAAAAGCATTTTCTAGGAATCAAAAATTCTACGAAAACTATTTCATATCGTACATAATAATAAGTTCGGATTTATAGATTTCCAAGGCACGGATAATACGTTATATTAAAGGCGATAGTAGCAGTGGCGCAATTGGGCCCCTTTTAAATTATTGATAAGGGATGGACTTGAAAATGTAAAGAATGTGTTTTTATTGAAGTCGCAAAGTTTTATGATCATCCTGATCATAATAAATATAAATCCACGTCTATATTGATTATTTTATGGTACAACAACAATATTTATAAATTACCTATTCGAAGACTCTCTTAACCTACAACTGTGTGCATATCAAATCTTGAAAATATTACCACATAAGCAATTGAAAAGTGATTTAAAAATAGCTTTTAACAAACATAGCATGTATTGTACATATATTAAGTGGGTAATATGCAGCATCATAGAATAAATTTTTTTGGAACTACACTAATTTGAACTACTGATTTTATTTGCTTATTCTTATGGAAAAATAGCACATATAAGTTGGTGTCGATTGTATTATTTTAAAAATGTACCGTCTCTATTTTGATTCATACCTTTTAAATTCAAGCGGTGAATGCCAGACTAATTAAAAATACCAAACTATTTATTAATACCTTCAAAATAGACTCAGAGCCAATGCTCGTACAAACAATCCATCGTTTAATCCAATTTTCTGTAATCTTATAATAATCCTCGGTTGAGATGGCCTACAGTGCCTTTGGTTTTTCGGTTTCGTCTCATTTTTGGAGTGACATTTCCTATAAAAGTTTCAACGTCATATTCAGAAATCCATTTCTCGTCACAAGTATTGATGCATTTGATCAATGAAGCGTCCTCAGTTACTCTCTTTTGCAACCTCTACTCCAGGTTGGTTTAGCAAAAGATTTAGGTCTTTTGGGTGAGTGTCTAGAATTGACACGCTTCACACCCAAAACATTAACAAAAATGTCTTAAGTCAATTCATAAGAGATGTAGAGATCCTCTGATAATAATATATTTTTAATTGGCATGTGGAAATCAAACTTGATACGAAGTTAAAAAAAGTTGTAACCATTTAAGAAAAATGTTGCGAGTCGATCTAAAAGCGATGTTGAGATCCTTTAATAATAATATCAATCTAATTGACATATGAAGATCAAACTTAACGCGAAGTTTAAAAAGGACTGTAACATCCTAGGAAAAAATTGCTATCGATTCGATTCGGTTTGCGCGCAGCTTAAATGGAATTTAGTATTCTTGTTATAATAAGTTGTCAAAAAAGTCTTGCGGTATTTTCGCTAGTTGGCGCTGAAAGCGCGTAGTTCTAGTTTTATTCGTCGCATCGGTTCATGCTATACCTTTTTGGAAAGCTCATTTCACGCGCTAACACGTTTTTGATTGATTGTCGTTTCTTTTAAGTCGTTCGTGAGTCGCAAACATGGAGCAAAATAAAGAGTAAATACGGCATATTTTACAGTACTACTACGATAAAGGCAAAAATGCATCTCAAGCCGCCAATAAAATTTGTGCAGTTTATGGACCCGATACAGTTTCCATTTTCACCGCACAACGATGGTTTCAACGTTTTCGTTCTGGTGTAGAGGTGGTCGAAGATGCGCCACGCTCCGGAAGGCCTGTCGTCGAAAGTTGCGATAAAATCGCTGAATTGGTCGAACGCGACCGGCATAGTAGCAGTCGTAGCTGCAATTCAATTTCAATAAAAAAAAAAAAATTCAATAAAAATACCGCAAGACTTTTTTGACAACCCATTATTTTCTTCCAACCCACTTTTTCTGAATACATTTTCCAAATTAACTCATACAAAGCTTCGCACATTAAGTGTTTATTGTAATACGGTTTCTGACACATAATTTAATTCAACGAAAGATTTTTATACTCTCGCAACAAAGTTGCTAAGGAGAGTATTATAGTTTTGTTCACATAACGGTTGTTTGTAAGTCCAAAAACTAAAAGTGTCAGATATAGGGTTATATATACCAAAGTGATCAGGGTGACGAGTAGAGTTGAAATCCGGATGTCTGTCTGTCCGTCCGTCCGTCCGTCCGTCCGTTCGTGTAAGCTGTAACTTGAGTAAAAATTGAGATATCATGATGAAACTTGGTACACGTATTTCTTGGCTTCATAAGAAGGTTAAGTTCGAAGATGGGCAAAATCGGCCTACTGCCACGCCAACAAAATGGCGGAAACCGAAAACCTATAAACTGTCATAAATAAGACATAAATATAGATATTAAAATGAAATTTGGCACAAAGGATCGCATTAGGGAGTACTGTACTAAGTTTTTTGTACATATCTTGGAAACTACTATAGCTGTGTCAACCAAACTCTATAGAGTCGTTTCCTTCAGGCATTTCCATATACAGTTCAAAAATGGAAGAAATCGGATAATAACCACGCCCACCTCCCATACAAAGGTTATGTTGAAAATCACTAAAAGTGCGTTAACCGACTAACAAAAACGTCAGAAACACTAAATTTTACGGAAGAAGTGGCAGAAGGAAGTTGCACCCAGGCTTTTTTTAAAAATTGAAATGGGCGTGGCGCCGCCCACTTATGGACCAAAAACCATATCTCAGGAACTACTCTAAACGATTTAAACGATTTAAATGAAATTCGGTATATATATTATTTTCTTAACACCCTAATGGCATGTACGAAATGTGGGTGAAATCGGTTCACAACCACGCCTTCTTCCAATATAACGCTATTTTGAATTCCATCTGAAAATAAAATTCAAACTCAAAGTACACAAATTGATCTAATCTAATTAATTTTACAGCAAAATAAAAAAAAAATATGTAAATTATTATCACTTTATCATGCCAGAGTATAAAATGTTCGGTGACACCCGAACTTAGCCCTTCCTTACTTGTTTAATAATATTTTCTGCGGCTACTAGTTAAGTAACTTATTCAAGAGTAGTATGAAAGACTCATGACATCCTTTATTTAAGTTCATATGCTGGCAGCCATTAATACTTTCAGTGTCACTCTTTAAATTCGGGAGAGACCGAGTTTTGATAGCATAAAAAAATTCCTTATATGGATATGAAAATTGCCATAACACACAATATATTAGCTCTTTAAATGCACGTGAGTATATATTCAATGATTTTCGGTGGTTCTTGTTGATGGTGAATACACAATGCGTTAAAGATGCCACATCAGGATATCGCCTAGAGACTACGTTACGCAGAAGGCCAACAGTTAAATAAAAATGCGTTGTTGTCATGTTGTAAATTAACAATAATGTTGGCCCGTTGGCACAACTTGTTTGCAGGAAGTTGTTGTCATTGCATTGTCCATAGGGACGCCAAATGGCATAGTTCAACTGGAATAAAGGGAAATAGCTGTGTGCATATGATGACTGTACCGCCCATCGGCAAATAGCAAATTGTCAACAAGCAGTTGCATCGGCAATTTCTGTTTTGCTACTTGCATATGCGTATACATACATACAAACACCTATGGATTACGCTCCGATTTCGCTGCAGGATACCCCTGAAGTAGTTGCAGATAAATTCAACCTGTAGAAAAAACTATTACTACAACTCAGATAATGAATGGTTTTGTTATATTACAATCTTATAAGCCCCGACTTTCACTTGGTGTAACCAATAAACTATGTAAAGGAACGTAATGCCTCATATACGATAATATCAAGTGAGATCCCAACCCTCTCGCAAGGAATATTCCAAAGCAAGATTACGTGTCACCAGCGTGTAGTAAATCGAATTCGTTCAAGAAGATAAATTTCTATGTGAGCCGTGTTGAATTGAACCGAACCAAACCGAAACAGGACCAGCTTATATGAAAATCCCTATTTTTTATTAATTATTTGTAAAGCATTTACTTGAATTGTTCGTTTAATTATGAAAGCTGTTCTGCATTACACGTTAACGAGCTCTTAAAATCAAAAGTTGTTGTATCATTGACGGAAGAAAGTGTTGTAATCAGTGAAGAAGATTTGGCAAATATAGTATGATGAAGAAGATGAAAACGTAAAATTCAGCGAACAATAAACAAATGGGTTATTGGAGTACGGTTGGTACCTCAAACTACTTAATCTGCTTCTGACGATAATCCTAGTGAACGTGCTGCTCGCAGAGTCCAAAAAAGCCACATATTTACTGCTCCAATACGCTAATTGGCACCAAACATCGGCTGAAAAGTTTGAGTGAAGGTTATGAGCCCTTAGCATTAATTTTCAAAACTTACACCTCCAAATCGTTATCTCTGATTACAATATGAGGCTGCCCGTGAGATATACGATACAAAGATTTTGTGTAATACACGAAACGAACTTTGAAAAACGAAAAAAGAGATGTTCTTAGTGTTTCCAACTCGCGAACTAGTCAGAAAAAGAAATTCCTGTGAAGATTCGGTCATAAACCAAGGTTCTTTCATACGTGTTTCCACTACAGTCGGATCTACGTAATCGCAACGAACCCAATTTTTACCCGGCTCAAGACTGTCAACTTGACGACATTCCTCAAAATTATTTTGACAATTTTGTTTACTTTACAGCGACAACAATAGAGTTGTGTCAAAATCACGGTTGGAGAACCAACCTAGAACTGGCAAAATATGTGTATTAAAAGCAAGAAATTTTTAAGAATGTAAACAGGACTTAAAAAAAAACATAATAAAACGCACCAGTCGACATATAGATCGCGCTACCAGGGGGCGCTAGATTCAAAAAGTCCTGTTTACTTTGGAACGCAGGCTAACACCTGAACAACGTTTACAAATAGGTCAACTTTATTACCAAAATTCACGTTCTGTAAAGTTTGTGTTCCGCGCACTTCGCTCAACTTATGGCCTACAGAGCGTACTATTCGCAATACCATCACCCATCTTGAGACTCAGCATTCATTATTGCATAATATTCGACCTAATAGAACTCGTCCAGCATGCAGTGAAGAAAATATAGCACACGAAGATTGCGGAGAGTGAATTCGGCGGCGTTCGCAACAACTCGGACTGACGTGTGGAACGACTTGGCGCATTTTACGTCAAGATCTTACATTGGAAGCGTACAAAGTACTTCGCAGGCGACACAGCTTTGCTCTAGGCTTTTGAAAATTTCCAAGAATATCCGATGTTTTCGATTTTCTTCAGCGATGAGACCCATTTCTGGCTTTATGTGTATGTAAACATGCCAAATTACCGCCGGGACGAAAAGTAACCTGAAAAGATTCAAGAGCTGCCATTTTGTCCAGAAAAAACAACGGTTTGGTGTGGTTTGTGCGCCGGTGGAATCATTAAAAAATGATGCCGGTGAGAACGTAACCGTCAATGGTGACCGTTATCGCGCCACTATAACCGACTATTTGATGCCTGAAATTGAAACTTGTGATCTGGGTGGCAATTTTTTTTATTACACGGCGCCATTTTCCACACATCGCATCAATCAATGGATTTATTGAAAGACACTTGGGTGGGCAGATAATTTCACGGTTTGGATCGGTCGATTGGCCACCAAGAACTTGTGATATCACACCGCTAGACTTTTTCTTGTGGGGATATGTAAAGTCTTAAGACTATGTGGATAATCCAGCTTCGATTCCGGTCTTGGTAAAAAACATTACGCTTATCTTTCGCCAGTTACCAAAGAATGTTCTTTAAAATTATAGTAAACATTCCCCATTAAGTTTGAAGTTTCTGTGTTTTTTCTTTAATAAAGGAGGGAACCACGAAATGGATCACTTCATAAGCAGATTCTTATATTAGCATTAGTAAAATGAATAGAATGTCAATGGAAAAAATTAATTCAAGATAAAAATGAACAATTCAAATATGTATTTAAAATAAGAGAAAGCAAAATACTTACAAACATTATGAAGTTCTTTCACGTTTTGATGATATAAATGGTGAATTTCGTATTTATAAGTTTAATGTTCGTAAGTCTTCTGCAAGCTCTATAAAATATATGATTAGGTTAATTGAAGTTATCGTTTTTCTTGTGAGGTAGCTAATTTTAGCTGATCGTCACTGAACACTCGACGTTCACTCAACAGCGTGACAGGGTAACTCGTTCGACCTACATCAGGGCTGCATGTATTGAAATTTGCGTATGCAATAACAAAAACATGAGCAAGCCTTCAATAATGCCTTGTTCGACTGTGCGTTGGTAAACAAAAGCAACAAATTGACGATCTGCTGCATTACTAACAACAACAACAACAACAACACTTTGCATGTACCATAAGTAAACTTTGTTTGTTGCATTTTGAGTTGATGATAAATTGTTTGCCAGCTTTTGTTGTCCCTTATTTATGAAGTGTTTTGATGGATTGCATGAAGAGGGTGAGTGAAAAAGCCACGCAAGAAGTATATACATACATATATGCATATGGTATGTACATATGTACATATATATGTAAGTAACGGCGAAAGTGAGAGGGCACGCTCACGCACACATACACACATACAAACGGCGGTCACAGGCGTTTGGCTATAAAAACCAGTAAGCTTATAATAAATAACCACAAAAAAGCATGTTGGTAAACTTGTCAAAAGCAGTTGGTGGAGAACAACAACAACAACAACAAACAAGAACTTGTGTGCAGTAATAATATATGCGATTACAATTTTCAATTCGCTGTAAAAGAAAACAAATGCGCGTTGACATGTCGTTAAAAGTGTCAAAGTAAAAAATGAAAAATGTCAGTGCATTGCTATGGAAGAGCAAGCAGGGAAATGATTGGATCTCTAGCGAAAATCTACCGAAAAAAATTAAAAATGTACAAACAGAGCGTTCCGCAATGTCCGCACATATCTCGCATTCCCAATACATTATACAACACGCGCGCACTACATATGTACATATGTATACACACCCATACAAATATGCGTACACACGGCTATGGTGCCTCCTTTCCTTACTCGTTTATTCTGCTTACATCGATTTCGCTCTGCCTCAACTCACCTCACACCCCCACGTGGCAGGAGATTGTTGAAATTTCTGATTTACATTTTCGCTATTTGTTGTTGTGCGACATTGTGCAATGTGGCATGCCACACGCGCGTTCACACAATGGCTACGCACTGCAGCAGCACGACAGTCACTGAAAACGTCGTTGTTCATCTTACTACATGTACATTTTGAGAAGCTGTTGTTGGTACGCTATGTGGCCATCTAATACCTTTCACTTCAATGGCTGGGTCGGTTTAGTGTCGGCGATGATGGTGTTGTTGCTACCATCATCACTAACACCCTGACCAGTCACATCGCATCTCTATTGTCCTTATTTGCCATGATATGCCCAGCCAAGTGCATATGAGTACGTGTGCGTGTGTGTGTGTGTGTGTGCGTATGTATGCAGCAGTGGCTTTTTTTGTTGTTTGCCGCTGCAAGTGCATTGTAAATTCGGAATTGTGCACTTGTTTACTCCCTTTGAAATTTTACGAGTTGCAACAGTAGCAACAACAACTTCCGCATTTGAACAAACTCATTCATACATAAAAAGCAAAAATGGCAATCTGCGCATATAGATCTTGATGATGTTGTTTCGGAGCGGTAGTTGTGTTTTATATTCGCTAATGTTGTTTTTGTTATTGTTGTTGTTTGTAAACAATGCACTAGCGGCACCACAACATCGGATGCAGTATGAATTTTTAACTAGCCTCTGGTAACTGTAAAGTGAGAACGATGCCGCAAAGATAAACTGAGCTATAAGGAATTTCAATTAGTTTTTTCTTCAAGAATTTCTAGAAGACTGACAAAAAGTGAGGCTAGAGTCGACAAAATTTGTTCAGCTTATCTTGTTTTGGCAAACTTTACTAATCTGATTATTGACTAATTGACTAAAGGAAATACTTTCTCGGTACCTTAAAATGTATATAAAACACTGTAATTTGTTCACAATTGTATTGGGATCATCAAAGCATTATTTAGGTTTCCCATAAAATTTTTAAATAGAAGATGCATCAAGGAGTGTTTTTATAACTTATTTTCAACTCTTCTTCTTCTTAAGTGGCGTAGACACCGCTTACGCGATTATAGCCGAGTTAACAACAGCGCGCCAGTCGTTTCTTCCTTTCGCAAGGTGGCGCCAATTGGAGATTCCACGCAAAGCCAGGTCCTTCTCCACCTGGTCCTCCCAACAGAGTGGATGTCTTCCTCTACTTCCCCCGGCGGGTACTGCGTCGAATGCTTTCAGAGCTGGAATGTTTTCGTCCGAATGGACAACATAACCTAGTCAGCGTGGCCGCTGCCTTTTCATTCGCTGAACTATGTCAATGCCGTCGTATATCTCATACAGCTCAGCGCTCCATCGAATACGATATTCGCCGTGGCCAACGCGCAAAGCACCGTAAATAAATCTTTCGCAGAACTTTTCTCTCGAAAACTCGCAACGTCGACTCGTCAGTTGCTGTCATCGTCCAAGCCTCTACACCATATAGCAGGACAGCGTTGGATTTCCAGGTTGAAATTGTTGGTGGTGTTTATACTGGTTCCAAGATAGACGAAATTAACTACGACTTCAAAGCTTTGACTGTCAACAGTGACGTGAGAGCCAAGTCTCGAGTGCGACGACTGTTTGTTTGATGACAGGAGATATTTCGTCTTGCCTGGGGAAAGCGGAACTAACGGCACGGTTGCTGAGACCAATAATATCAGTATCATCGGCATACACCAGCAACTTACTTCCAACAGGGTAATTTTAAATTTGCCACAAAGTTTTTAACACCCAGAAGAACGTCGAAGAGTCGCTTTAGGCAAGCCCGTATATGTCTCTACAAACGCGAACTAGTCCTTCAGAGTTTGAGATCTCGATCTGAAATTTTGCGCAATTCTTTTTCTCTTTAAGAACATGTTCATATGGCCAAACCCCCGATAAGTGGTCACTATAGCATGCAGCTGACAGACAAACTTAACGACCCAAATTAAGTTTTTGTATTGAAAACTTTTTTTTTTATTTTTTACTATTTTCTTGAAATTTGGCTAGATAATTTAGACCGCTGTAAAAATTAAAACAAAAGAAATTCATAGTATATTGAAACCCATCGGAAAGGAAAGATATAATAATAAACGTTAATAGAGGAATAATTTACGGGAGGGAGCAGAATGCCAGGGCTGACTTTTTAAAGGTTGGGAATGGTTTATCTGGATTTAAGGCGATACTATGAAATCTATAGTAAAAAATTGTATTTTAAGGTTGTAGGTAATGAAAAGATTTATAACTTCTCATAACCTCAAAATTTATGGGAAAAATTCATCAAACCAAATGTTTAGGTTCTTTATTTTTATCTTGAACAAAATTTTTCAGACACGATATTCGGTGAAAACTTACCTACTTATGTCCCAAACCTCCTGTATTCTTTTTACTTAGAATATTCATTTTTTCTCCTTATATTGATCAGATACTTATCAAAAAACACCGAAATTTACAATCAAAAATCTCACGTGAAATATCAATTTTTTTAAGGCTTCAGGCTTTATTTTCATGATAGTCTATACTTATATACTGATATAAAATATTTATACATCACTATGGTAAGTGCAAACATTCCTTACCCTTAAACATTAAGTTTCGGTTCCACTTCTTTTTCCCGACCTCAGATCAGCCGTAAATTATTTTTCATGTTTGTTATTTTACCTGCCGTTTTCGAAGGGTTTCAATTTACTATGAATTTAAATGCTTCTGCACTAATCTAATTTTCCAAAAGCAAATCTACAATATTCGATAAAATTGTTCAGAACAGACTACTACCTACCTACCTCAACCTGACCGATAAGAATAAAGATAAAATCCATCTAATACGCTTTTAAGCTAAAAAGAAATTCAACTACGAAGGTTTTGTTAATTCCATAAATAAAATGGCATTGAATTTTTATGTTAAAAAACCATTAACAAGTAAATGGAAAGTTATCACTGCCTACAAGAGTCGACTTAGTTAAATTAGAAACTTGAAAGTTATGTATTTCATATGGTATCTTATTTATACATAAGCAAAGTTTTTATTAAAAAATCGTTGAAAAATATCATAGCCACTCGCTCCTTGTTCACTAGTTGCTTTCCTTCTTCACATTACTTATGCTATTCTGTGCTCCTAGCCGAGCAATGAAAACGTAATTTTTTTGCTTTTCTCCCAGATTAATAAACTTCGATAGTGCATCGTTTGTTCAATCCGCGTTGACAGATTGGCTGTTTGTTTGGTAAAGATTTTGGCTGGCCAATATGAAAATATTGGCATTGAGAAATGGTCGATCTAGTGCCAGAGTGTTGGTTTACTTATCTGAGATATCCCAACATACATAGAGATAATATGATAAATGAAGAATAAGTAATTCACGGAGCTTTCTTACCAACTACCATATCTTTATTATAATGTTTGTAAATTAGTAGCACGGAGAGTTATTTCATAGAGAAAATGTTGAAACTTTTCTAAATAATATACGGATTTCAACTAGTAATTGAAAAATAAAAACTTAAGTATAGTCCAAATATTTGAATGGTATTTTTATGCATTGAATTTACCATCTGATATTTATGTTAAAATAAAGCGATTATGAGTAAGCCCTACCTCTCTCAACCACAAAACCGAGACTCAGCAGAAAAAGTTGGTATGGTTATCCCAGGAATGAAACTACTCAATAAAATTATAGAGTTAAATGTATCAAACTGAGCAGAATGAAGAGACGACCTCAATTTCGGATGCTTTCTTGTCGGTTTGTTCGTGCAAAGGAAAACTTGAGTAAAAATTTAGGTATTTTTACGAAACTTAATTCATGTGTTTCTTGATCTATGAGAATATTGGTATTGCAGATTTATGAAATAGGATCACTGCCACGCCGAAAAAGTTATGTTTATCTAAAAGTCATTAAATGCTTAAACTTAGTCTGATATCATGCTATACAACTTAATTTTTTCAGAGAATCACAGCAAGGAAAGCGTTCAACGAGCAGATTTCATCATCTTTGACTTCACAACTTTTGAATCATAAAGAATATTTAGGTATAACCCGGTAGAGGAGCGAGGCAGAGAGCCTTTTCGTGAGGTCGCTGGACTCGCGCTGTCGCAATTCCTTCTCGCCCAAGGTCGATCGCAAGAGATCCAGTGAACTATTTGCCTTCAGTAAAGCTAGATTCTCCCTTGTTGTGGGTGTTCTAATATATCATTGCACTGTTCGTATCCACGTTATAAGGTTAAGAATCTGACCAAATGCCAGTTGCAGAACTGTAAGGAAGAAGACGAGGTATAAGCATCTCTACACCTCCTTCTTCATTGTTCCGCTTTGCAAGATCAAGGTGTCACACTTTCAGATATCCCACAAGTTGGTTTGAATAGGAATTTAACGCCTGGACAGATTTTTATTGGGGTCAAAGCACTTTGTCGACTTATAAGATCGGGTTCACGAGTTATATTTTATGTTTTCACAAAGGTTTATTCTACTGATAAATATGCTCGGATAGTAGACCAAGGGCGATCCCCACCTTGAGGATCAGCCATCGAACCTAACCCAACCAACTTGGATGCTCTCGTCCAGATCCAGAAATCGGATCAGAACTATGGTATTCAAGTAAGAGTAACATTATATCGAAAATATCGACATGTGTAATATTTCATTTAAACTAAGTATAGGTTTTCTTGACTAGTTTGTCATTAAAAATTAATGAAAATCCAATGTTGTCTTATCTTTTATTTCCATCGACCTCAAAGTTATTTGAAACTAACAAATGCAAAACATTATAGGTAATATGATTTCATAAGAACTACTTGGACTTAATTAGGCTCATATTGAGGAAGAGTAGTAGTACCAAACTTGTAATGCAACAACTGAACAAATATTTAAGCTTCCTGTTCGTAACTTATCGCTTATTTTATAGAAGACCCTTGTGTATGTGTCGACATTTCATTGTAACTAAAACCACATTCCCCGAAACTTGAGAGCATAAAAAACTCACCTTAACTCATTTTTCCACATGGGCTGCTGTATCAGATTATTAAAGCCTTTACGCAGCTTCGTCGAAGTAAATCAAATATATCCAATTCAAATTACCGTTACTATCTACATATAAGTGTATGTACAGTAATGTTCTACAAATGACGATTATGTTGCTGCTGCAGAGGTAATTTGATAAACGTGGATGGTCCTCTTTTCTCTTTCTCTGTTGCTGGCAATTCAATAAGTTTCCCATTAAAAGAGAAGACTTAACAAACTGGATACGAAGGCATTTCACGAGTAAGTAATTGCATGTACATGAATTGCGTATTCTTCAATCCAAGTGCTCTACGTAGGTTTGTTCAATTTTTTTTCCTTTATTGAATCTACAAGGACATACGATACTTATATTGTTTATTAGCTGTCAACAAGTTTGACCCATTTCGACTTTATTTTAGGCAGCCGAAATACAGTGTCTTCCTACATACTAAATACTAAAAGTATCTATGTATATGTTTGTTTGAATATAGATGCCTAACTGTGTTCCTCGCAGATACAGACAGTTACTGTCCTCAGCATTAGTGGCTTGTTGAAATTAAATTCTCCATTGTCTCAGTTATTTCACTTCGCTTCAAATAACATGCTCACAGCCACATTGCAAAACAATCTGCACGAGAGTCAGCAAGTCAACAAGCCAGCAAGGCAGCCGGATATATCCTTTGACCATAATTAACCTTTTCACTCGGACAAGGGTAATTTAGCGAATAAACAAATGAGCAAACGAGGCACACGCGCAAAAACATACAAATATGGCAGGTGGAGGAGAGAAAAGCGAGCTTAAGGCAAGCAGGAAGTAGCGCACAAAACAAAACAACATGGAGTAGTTTGCGAAGCTGTCTGAATGACGGTGAAAAGGATGAAGTAAGTACGGGAGTATGATATGTCAGCTAGAAATACTAGTCCTATGACTTTTTTAAATGTCAAGGAAATTGCTAAGTACAAATGTAGGCAATGAGCTTGACAACCTCTGGTCGCAATACCACATTCCACCTTTGTATACAAACATTTGTATAAAATATGAGTTTAATTCATTTTAAGTTTGCAGGCAGAACACAAATGCTTCATAGAAAAACTACCCACATCAGTTTTCTAGCTAACTTGGTGACTGGCAACTTGATTAATTTATGAGGGAACCATATCCATAATCTACTGGCCGTACGTCATACATCTGAACTGCCCATCCATACCACATGTCGTGCCATAACATTGTAAGTAATAGCTTTTATCGAATCTTTGTTAATTGTTACCGTTACAAGATACTGCTACAAATTAAAATAAATTTTACTGTTTTATTTAAATGTGTGTATATGAAAATGGAAGTCCTCAAGAGACTCAAACGAAGAATCAATCGGTTCCGACAAGAAATCGCAGCCGAATGGAAGTTGCACCACGACAAAGCCTCGCATCACACCGCCTTTCTTGTAAACAACTAACCTAACCAAAGCTGGCACCCAATACTTTTTTGTTTCCTTGTCTGAAAAGGCCGATGAAAGGCAAGCATTTTGAGACGACAGAGCGGATCCAAGCACCATGCATCTCGGCTCTCAAGGATATTCCGAAGAATGCCTACCGTGACGCTTTCAATGCTTAGAAATCGAACTGGCAGTGCTGCATCGACGCAGAAGGAGCCTATTTTTAAAGTTTTTAAAGAACTGTAACGATTGGTTCAATAAATTTTTTTTAAATCGACTCAGTTCTATTACTTTTCGGACAAAACCTGTAAGTACACTTACTTCCTCCTACAAAGGTTATGTTTAAAACTATTAAAAGCACGATAACTGTCTAACGGTAAGCGTTAGAAACAATGAAGGAGAGAGGAGGAAGATCGTGGACAATTCTTCTGGGGCGCCCAAGCCCTGCAACAATACTTTGCATACTTGCTTCTTCAACAATTCACTGCAATCATCCCTTGGTCCTTATTTTCTCTCTTCCGCTTTGGTTAAGAGCATTTAATTTTAGCTATAGCATAGGGCTTTGTTAGAGTCAATATGATAATTGGAGGATGGGACTGCCCACATTCATGTTAAATTTCGTAATAATCATCTATTACCCTTGAACTATACATTTAAAACCATATTTGTGCCATAAAATTTTTTTAACATCATTATGCTATAGTTACCGGAACAAATAGTGCATCTAATGCATTTCTCACCTAAAAATGAGCAAAAGCGGACTATACATAACTATTCAATACTTAGAAATCGAATTTGACGGCGTCCGTTAAATTAAGAAATAAGGTACAGATATTTACTAGACCATTACATTGCACTATTTTAATATACAGACAGACCTTGGCTTCCTAGTAACTCTAATATTTGAATGCTAAGTCAAAACTAATTTCGTCTATTCAAAAACTAGCATTACTTTATTAAAAAATTGGAATACATGTACAATAGAGGCTCCATTCAAAACAATATAATTTTAAACTTTAAACCTTTCTATCTTCTGGTGCCAAGAAGTATCCAATTCGCCTCTGCACTTAAAATAAAACCGTGCTTTATCGATAGATTCGCAGAAGTAGCTACCAATGAAATGATATGAGGGACCCTAGATGTCTTCGGTGCTTAAATAACAAATGGTTCTGCATAATCAAGAGCTATAAAGATATAGAATATTTTATCTTGAAAGAAAAATTTACTAGCATTTGACCTTCATACACACATTAAAGGGTTATTCCACAATAACCTGAGTCATTGCCGTACTTAGGGTCATTATCATATTTGTACTCTTTTGGATTTGATTTTTTCCATATCTCTCAGTATCCTTGTATACTTGTGTGTATAAATATTGTTTTTGTTTTTTTTTTTTGCATCTATGTTCTATGTGTGTGCCCATTTACTTCCTTTTCATGCTCTGTTGTGCGCTCTAGTGGGCAAAGCAATTTGTGGATGTTGCACAATCATAATTTGCGGTTCTTATTTTAGTGCAACAAGTTTAGCGAGACATACAACGCACTGAGTGAGCAGAAGCTGTTGTTGGGAATTACGTATGTATTTTATAACATATTGTAGAAGAGCAACAGATGCGGTGAATGTTTGCTTTTTGTACAACCTTTGGTGAAGATAATTCGCATAGTTTCATTTTAAAATTGGTGGTTTGCGGTTTTGGCGGAGAACGCTTTTTATACATGTAAAAACATAAAAACTTATTTTCTCATAGGTGTGAAAATAATTACAGTTGCACAAGTTTTTACAAGAATACATGGGCATTTACATACATCCACTGGAGGAACATAACGGCTAATAAAAATAATACGCACTTCCTTTTAATAACTAAACGTTGCTTTGAAAAGTTATTTCTACATCACAATATGAAGTATGAGATAGTCGAAAGTCGGTAGGCGTTTGCATTGCCCAAGGCCACACGATAGGAGGAGCTCTACGTTGAAGTACTTAGGCATGATTCTTGGGACTACAAGCAAATTACGTTAGGCAGCCCCGTATGAAGACAACGTCAGACTGAAAATGTTCTTGGTTACCTCGCGAGAGCTTAAGAAGTGATAATGTTGTTCAAAGACCAAACAATGGCATATACAAAAAGATTTGCTCAACCTAACGGTAGCTTGTATAACCTAAAAATAATCGAGTTAGGAATGGGGTTATATATATTTCTATACAGTAACGGATTTTTTTATAAATAATGTACCTTGCAACTCATTCTTGAGTTCGATTACTAGATTGTTAAAGCAAAGTCCTAATTTAATGGCTATGCACTTATCTTTACCTCTATCCCCCTAATAAGTTTGTATACCTTGCAAACCAATAAAGCTATATTACCCAAATTTTCACTGAACTAATATTTTTCACCTTTCTTATAGCCGAGTTAACAACAGCGCGCCAGTCGTTTTTCTTTTCGCTACGTGGCGCCAATTGGATATTCCAAGCGCAGCCAGGTCCCTCTCCACCTGGCCCTTCCACTTGGAGGTCTTCCTCTCCCTCTGCTTCCACCGGCGGGTACGGCGTCGAATACTTTCAGAGCTGGAGTGTTTTCGTCCATTCGGACAACATGACCTAGCCAGCGTAGCCGCTGTCTTTTAATTCGCTGAACTATGTCAATGTCGTCAAATATCTCATACAGCTCATCGTTCCATCGAATACGATATTCGCCGTGACCAACGCGCAAAAGACCGTAATTCTTTCGCAGAACTTTTCTCTCGAAACCTCGCAACGTCAACTCATCAATTGTTGTCATCTTCCAAGCCTCTTCACCATACAGCAGGACGGGAATTATGAGTGACTTATAGAGTTTGGTTTTTGTTCGTCAAGAGAGGACTTTACTTCTCAATTGCCTACTCAGTCCGAAGTAACACCTGTTGGCAAGAGTTTACCTGCGTTGGATTTCCAGGCTGACATTGTTGGTGGTGTTTACACTGGTTCCCAAATATACGAAATTATCTACAACTTCAAAGTTAAGGCTGTCAATAGTGACGTGAGTGCCAAGTGGCGAGTGCGACCACTCGCTCACTGCCAACCCCATTTGGAGAAAGTCTGGAGAAAGCAGAACTAACGGCGCGGGTGTTGAGGCCGATGATCTCAATATCCCTCCGTAATTTAAGTATGCCTAAAGCACTAGATCTCCTTTGGCTCCGGTATGCTCCGGTCTTGAAACTTTCCGTAAGCCGCCGCATTTTTTCGTAGAATTTTCCAGCATTATCCCTGTCGGCCAGCTTATCAAGTTCTTCATACTCACGCATTTCGGTCTATTTCTTTTTCTGTCTGCAAATGCGTCTCGCTTCCTTCTTCAACTCTCGGTATCTATCCCATCCCGCGCGTGTAGTGGTCGATCGTAACGTTGCGAGGTAGGCAGCCTGTTTTCTCTCCGCTGCAACACAGCACTCCTCGTCGTACCAGCTGTTCTTTTGCATTTTTTCGAAAACCAATGGTTTCGGTTGCAGCTATACGTAAGTAGTTTGAAATGCCGTCCCACAGTTCCCTTATACCGAGTTGTTGACGAATGCTCTCAGAGAGCAGGAGTGCAAGTCGAGTAGAAAATCGTTCGGCTATCTGTTGTAATTGCAGCTTCTCGACGTCGAACCTTCCTTGTATTTGTTGGCTTGCGTTTTTTGCTGCACAGGGGCGGGTGCGAATCTTGGCTGCAACAAGATAATGGTCCGAGTCGATGTTAGGACCTCGAAGCGCGCGCACATCTAAAACACTAGAGACTTGTCTTCCGTCTATCACAACATGATCGATCTGGTTGGTGGTTTTTCGATCCGGAGACAACCAGGTGGCTTGATGAAGAGGATGGGGTCATGTGTAAAAGTTCACGCAAGTGAGGAAAGTTCTCTGATCGCCATTCACTTGGGAGTGGCCAGAAACATTTCTTTTACATATGGCTAAAGCAGCTCACTACTTCCGGTCTTTGACCAAGTATACTCTGGGTAACCTAAGAACATCCATTTGAAGGCCAACTAAAGTGAGAATGCGAAACATCCCCTACATAGGGTAGTGCGCTGGGTTTGGGACCCGCCACGTGAAAAAACACCCTCAATGAAAGGAAGGTAAATATTTTAGATTCATAAAATTTTACACTTTAAATGGTACGAGAAGGCGTCATAGGAGCCGGTATCAAATTTTAACAATGTGCATGCCACCACCCACTTTAAATTGAAAATTCATACCTCGGGATCTACTCCACCGATATCAACCAAATTTGGTGTAACATATTATTTTATTATCCCATATTACGGTAAAGAACATAATTTGAAATTCTATCTGATTCTTTCACATTCCAGTATACAAATAAAGCACCGATTAAAATAACTAAATTAAACTTCGCATGAATAATACCGTTGAAGTGCCATCTTATGACCAAAACATTTCCAAATCGAACAGAAACTGATAAAGCCCCTGGATACCGAATATGAAGACTTCAGTGCCTATAGTTCACTTTTTACATCGGGCAATGTGTAAAATATAAAATAAAATTTCGGAGAGAGTCTTTCCTGATAATAGTATGTTTGTGTGTCAAAAATGGATTGAATCGGGTAAATAATTCCTTATCCAAAGATTTTCGAATTTCCGGGTGATTTCTTACCGTCTATATTGACTAAGTCAGTCATTTCCATAAATATGGAAAGATTGTTTTACTAATGAAGTGTATCTTTGTGCCTAGTATGGATAAAATCTGATGAAAACTGAACCTATCTTCTATGTATCTAATATCAGAATTTCCGAATATTCGGCTGACTGTACTCTATTGTATTGAAAAAGGGGCGGCACCAGAAATAGTATTTGAGAGGGGAAATAAACATTTACTTGAAACAAGAAGATTATTATATTAAATATAGTTATATAGCTAAATATCATGGTGAAGAAATTTCAAATCGACCTCCTAATATCAACTTTCTACTAAAAACGCATTATCGATCTTAGACGTACGGATAACATACTTTGTTGCAATGTATAATGCTGTAGTCAGTTCGTGGACTAAATAGAAACATTTCACAAAACAAAGGCCAAAGTGGGGCCAAAGTTGGGGTTTTGAGAATCTTTCGAGAACTTCTTCTACAGTGACTTCAATGTCACAAACAGTGAACCGCAACGCTAGGGCGACCAATCTATCTTGAAGTAGGTTCGTCCTCAGAAACGTTTTCATGTAGCAAAGTTTCGAAAAAGAGCGTTCAGAACTCACATTCATCACAGGAGGTGTGCAGAATATACGAAGAGAACTATGAATTATATAGGTAAACATTGTAGTTATTTAACGTTTCCAATGCACTAGTTGGTAACTGGCTGTCTTTTGACTTTTGCCTTTGCCCCCCTGGCACTGCAAGAGATCGAGTTCACCTTTGAGCTTCAAACGTCGCTTGACGTTGTCATTATCCTCATTGGTTTTATTAATAATTTAATCTGCATACTTTGCTACAATTTGTAATTTCAGTGGTATCTTAGCATTATTCATTATATTCAAAAATGAAGACAGTCTTATATTTTGTTTCTGAAATAAAATGACAAATTTCTGGTTTATATTTCCGCCTTTGGGGTGGAAATGTCCCCCATTTTACACCTCTGAATCCGCCACTAATTGAAAATACAAAAGATTGGGGAGATACCTTAATGAAACCAAGAGAGCATTTAATTAGTAAGTGGTATTGGCTTGAATTGATTGAAGATGATTTGGTATAATTTTCTTGTAAATATTTTACCGGTTGTGATCCTTGCAAGTTACAAGAGTGTAAAATATTCTCTTACGCCCGAACTTAGCCCTTCCTTACTTGTTGTCTTGAGTTTTTAAAACTTAAGACTTAAAATATTAATTTATATAAAGGAAACAGAAAGCTACAGCAGGGTTTTTTATTGCAAAACAAAATCCTGCACTATCAATAAATCATTCACATCATGACACACCAGAAGACATGTTGGCGCAGAGTTGCACTAAAAGTGCTGCCCTGTTGTTTGAGCCTCTGGTACAGTTTGGCGAATCGAAAATAGCTATTATTTGACAAAGAAAAGTCTTTCGAAAACTAGAATAATTTAACCACTTAAACTAACCTAACTTAGCTTGGTTCGCGAAGTGATCCCACGTAGGAAGGAAGCTAAATTACATTGAATGTTTATTCTATGATTTTTTTGTCGAGATTTTAGAATGATATGAATAGTATACAACACCACCGCGATACAGCTTCAAGAAATATCAATGAAAAGTGAAATGATGTACATATGTTAATAGTAAAAAGCGATAAAACAAAACCGTGGTTTATTGAAAAGACAACGGTCAATAAGACTGGAATGCAGAATAAAACGAAGTTGCTGCAAAATTATCCTTAAACCGAGAGCGGTTTTAATGGCCAAGTTGTGATCGGTTTGATCGAACAATCCATTTAACATTCCGATCTTGGTTAAGCGATTATAATTTACTTTCTGATCTATATGGATATTCAAACCACTATAAAATATACTACAGATTATCCCGTGAAAAGAACACCCGACTGCAACATACTCCCCAAAGTATGCAAACTTTGCTGTTGACAAGAGCAATTTTACTTATTTTTAAACTTTACAATTTTTTCTTTCTCTACAGACACCAACATGACAGCGCGGATGTTGACAGTGATAAAATATAGTGCGGAAGTAAATTTTTCACGCAACTAATGACTTTTTCATGCCACAACTAGCTGCCAACGCAAACCAATCGAACACACAGCTCGTGCGCATCACAGCGTTAACCAACCGCTTTGCTAGCACTCAATTTATTCTTCCTTTTATGACTTATTTTATTTTATTCTTTACTTCCATTTATATTTACCGTCGAATTTAAATGAAGTCCTTGGAGTCCATTTACATGGCGAGAGAAAAATGCTTTGATACTTGGCAAATCGTTAGCGGAAAAGTAGAAATCAAAGAGAGTGAAATACAATATTCGAGAGAAAAACGTAAAGCGGAAATTGTTAGCGGTGAGATATGCATTTCGAACAAAATTGATGACAAACATTGCATGCTTTTTCCATTAAATTACCATAATCTTGATGTGTTGTTTTTTTCCCACAATTTTTTCTGGTTTATTCGCAGCACTTACACGCCGCACTGCGGTTTATAAAACACCGGCTTTCTCTCTGCTGGACTCCATTTTGCCATTCATTCGAACAGCAGCTAAGTACCATGTCTGCGCTTTGGCCCTGCGATGCACATACAGATTCTTTTTCCGCTGAAACGTAAAATGGAAAAAACTAATGACAGATTCGTGAATGCATAAAAACTAATGGTTTGTGAGCAAGCAGAAAAATCGGCAATCAACTGAATGTAATAGAAGTTGTCGAAAAAAGAATGCGATTGGTGTAATTTGCTACGTAGCCGTGGAAAGGTGTGTGGGATAATAGCCAAATGTTGAATGAAAATTGCATTTTAAAGTGGCCGGTTACGGTGGTCGTAAAATCATTCAAGGTTTTCCCATCGATATTTGAATATCAGAATAAGCTGCGTCATTTCGTTTAATGTAGCAAATGGTAAGTGAATATGTGTATAAAATGTTGTGGCTTCTTATTACTACTTTAAAGAGAGTAAAACACAAAAATAAATATATAAATATGACTAATGTTAAGTGTGGAAATTCTCAAGATTTATACAAAACAATACATACGACTGCGATGAGTTTAATTCCGAGTACCTGACTGTTTGAGCAAGCGGTAACTTAAAAGAAATTCAAATATCTCGATCAAAATTGGCACAAGTGTTCATTGGCACACGATACAAGGAGGTTTTATTGCATATGTGTTGAATCGGACTATTGCCAAACGCACAAAATTCCAATAAGCGAAAACTTGTGGATTACCAGCACCAATAAAGACATTGGAATAAAACTTAAAAAATTGTACGTTCAATTTTAATTTGAATTAAAATTCAAAGTAGCTTTTATACTTCATCTATTCGAGCTAATATCCCGCTAACTTTTTCCTCATACACTCATTAATTTAAATTTTTCATTTTTCGCAACTGAATTAATAAAGAATATATTTAAATATTAGAGTTATGTCATTTGATAAAAAAATATTATAATAAAAATGTTCACTTTGCTTGCACCAAAGCTATAAATAATACCCTTCAAAGCTAAAGATTTTCCATTCAAGAACTTGATTTTGATCAGCCGAATTGTATGAGAGCTATTTGCTATGGTGATCCGATCTAAACAATTTGTGCGAAGAATGTAGCCTTGCCATGGACAATATTCCTTGCGATTAAATATCATGTCAATTAAAAAAGTTCTCCAAAGACGGTTATTTTAATCAGTTTTTATGTGAAACGAAACAAAAAATAGGTTCTTAACTAATAAATCTGATAATTAATTTTTAAAACCCAATTTGGGATAAGAACAAAAAATAAAATTAAGTAATGAAATAAACACTTTAGTCTACAACATACATCATAATTTCTTTTATTCTGAACATATTGGTTTCAATGTCTTTTTATAATGGTGAATGAATTTAACATTTTTTTGTCGATAGTAAAAAAAAACATTTCATGCAAATGTATGGTTTGGTAAATGTTGGGACTAATCTGTAACCAATCCACTTGACATTGAGATCAAAGTTAGGCCAAGACTTTTCAGCGCAGTTATAGAACATAACTCCTTCCAATCGAATGGCACATACACCAATTCAAAAATACACCTATAGGTGCTATTTGAATCATAAAATGGAAACTACTGATACTACTAGACTGTAGACTGTTGAAGACCCTTCGAACTGGAATACAAATGCCGTCTTCCCATGATAAGAATTGTTTAATATTGTATAGCATTTGCAAATGCAAAATGTACACATACGTCCTTGTACACCTTTGCCTTGCAAAGAATTATCTAAATAATTTACATTGCGAAACGAATTCAGAAAAAACCGGAAAGGAACGGCTATGTTCAGATATAACAAAATATTTCCAACTCTAGCCACTTGCAAGGATTAAGCGGGGGTAATACCTATATGCATATAAGGCTTGTTAGCTATACATATGTATGGGCCGTAGGGCTAGTTTTCATCCAATTTTATTCACTCTAAGCACAAAACAAACATCAATATTAGTACGTTAAAACATACTCTCTCCATTTTATTATACATGTATGCGGAAAATGTGGCTGAAGGATTTTTGATCAAGGTATCTCAATTTTACTCAAGTTACAGCTTGAACTGACGGACGGTAAGACAGACAGTCACCCGTTAACTCGCCTCGTCATCCTGATCATTATACCCTGAACAGGGTCTATTAAGTTTGTCACGAAGTTTGTAACACCCACAAGGAAGCGTCGGAGACATTATAAAGTATATATATAAATGATCAATATGTTGAGCTGAGTCGATTTAGCCATGTCCGTCTGTCTGTATACACACGAACTAGTCTCTCAGTTTTTAAGATATCGTTTTGAAATTTTGTAAACATCATTTTCTCTTCAAGAAGCTGCTCATTTGTCGGAACTGCCGATATCGGACCACTATAACATATAACTGCCATACAAACTGAACGATAGGAATCCAGTTCTAGTATGGAAAACTTTCACATTTGAAAATGTATCATTACAAAAGTTGGCACAGATTATTTTCTAAGATAATAATGTAATATACGAAGAAATTGTTCAAATCGGCTCACTATAGCATATAGCTGCCATACAAATTAAACGATCGGAATCTATACTATATATTTACGAAATTTGGTATGAGTTATTGTTTATAGAAATAATGTAATATCGATTGTTCAGATCGGCTTATTATAGCATATAGCTGCCATACAAACCGAGCGATCGGAATCAAGGGCTTGTATGGAAAACTTTCACATTTGACGTGGTATCTTCACGAAATTTGACATGGATTACTGTTTAAGGTAATAACATAATCTCCGAAAAAATACAAACTGGACGCATAGTTACTAAAAGAAATGCACCTGTGAAGGGTATATTAGCTTCGGTGCGGCAGAAGTTAACGTTTTTTCTTGTTTATATGCATATACCTAGGTTGGTTTTTATATTTCGTCATTAGAGAACAAAAACAAATTTTTAGCATCGAAAATCGCTTTATTAGTTTCCAAAATATTCTTTCTTAAGATCTATGTACTTCTGCATGCGTTTGAACCAATTTTCGAAGCACTTTATCCACTCAGATTGAGACATCTCCAAAACATGCCTTTTGAACGCATCAACCGCCTCTTCAGGTGTCGAAAAACGTTGACCTCTTAGTTAAATTTTTTTGAACGAGTATAAAAAGAAGTTGTTCGGTGCTATGTCAGGTCTATAAAGAGGATGACTCATCAAATTGGTGTTTTGAGTGCTCAAAAATGCAGTTGTTTCAGTCGATATGTTAAAGCTAGTATTGTCGTGACGAAGAGCGATCCGTCTTTGACGTCTTCCAAACAAATATTTGCATACCACTCAGAATTTATTGTTCTGCGTTGGTATGGTTGCACGAACAACTATTGTTGGATTCGGCTCATATTAAAACACCCATTCAATCGATATCTTATCGAATCGTATCTTTACTTCCAGTCTCATACGCGAAAATCCAAGGTTTATCGCCTGTCACGATGTCATATACGTGTTTCGAAGCACTGTCGTCGTATTTTTTTTAACATTTCTATCGAGGAATCGACATGCGCCTTTTTGAGCCATCGACAATATGCTTATATAGTACATTAAGCTATAGTTTCAATCCCGCGATAGATCACATGGCGACCTTGCAATATAAGTTTGCGCGCATAGCTACAATAGCTTCCGGAACAACAACTGATTTTAGACGATCTACCCGGAATCCGTCCAGTTCCCCTTCAGCGTCTAAATTTAATTAATTAAACCACGTTGAACATTGTAAACAACAAAAATAAACGTTAACTTCGGTTGCACCGAAGCTAAATACCCCTCACAGGTGCATTTCTAGTAGTAACTGTGTATTCAGTTTGTATGGAAGCTGTATGCTATAGTGAGCCGATCTGAACAATTTTTTCTGATATTACATTGCTGCTTTAAAAAAAAATCTATATCAAGTTTCGTGAATATACATACATATGTATGTTGTCAAATGTGAAAGTTTTCCATACAGGAACTTGATTCCGATCGTTCAGCTTGTACGGCACCTATAGTTAACCGATCTGAACAATTTCTTCGGAGATTACATTGTTGCCTTAGAAAACAACCTGTGCCAACTTTTGTGAAAATACATTGTGAAATGGAAAGTTTTCCATACAAGAACTTGATTCCGATCGTTCAGTATGTTATAGTGGTCCGATATCGGCAGTTCCGACAAATGATCAGAATCTTGAAGAGTCTTGACGTTTACAAAATTTCAAAACGATATCTTAAAAATGAGGGGCTAGTTCGTATATAGACGAACAGACAGACGGACGTGGCTAAATCGACTCAGCTTAACATACTGATCATTTGTATACATATATAGTAATTAATCGGGTGTCTGACGCTTCCTTCTGGGTGTTACAAACTTCGTGACAAACTTAATATACTCTGTTCAGGGTATAATAATCGTTCGGAAGTGTTCGAAATTTAATTCCGTTTTTTGGTCGAGAAGAATATTTTATGCTTTTCTAAATAATTCAAATAACACTTGTAAATAACGTTCTGAGCTAACATATCATCAAAAACGTCAAACTTTACGATAAAATTGTGAGTTTCCAGATTACAATACTAGTGTTGCTAAATACCGAAATAATAGGTTGTCAAAAAAGTCTTGCGGTATTTTCGCTAGTTGGCGCTGAAAGCGCGTAGTTCTAGTTATAGCGTCGCAAACATGGAGCAAAATAAAGAGAAAATACGGCATATTTTACAGTACTACTACGATAAAGGCAAAAATGCATCTCAAGCCGCCAATAAAATTTGTGCAGTTTATGGACCCGATACAGTTTCCATTTCCACCGCCCAATGATGGTTTCAACGTTTTCATTCTGGTGTAGAGGTGGTCGAAGATGCGCCACGCTCCGGAAGGCCTGTCGTCGAGAATTGCGATAAAATCGCTGAATTGGTCGAAAGAGACCGGCATAGTAGCAGCCGGAGCATCGGTCAAGAGCTGGGCATGAGTCATCAAAAATTCATTTCAATTTCAATAAAAAAATTCAATAAAAATACCGCAAGACTTTTTTGACAGCCCATTATAAAAGGCAACCTACGTTTCTACGAGTAGGTATATCGGTTAGTTTTAAGTGATGCACACTCTTTTATAGTCTATAGCAAAATGTTGTATAGTCTGGCCACAACTAATTATTTTTGTGTAGATAATTCATTTAACGACAGTTTTATATTTCAGAATTTGCCAATGACAGATTTATTGCATTCAGTTCTAGTAACAATAAAAATTAAACTTCAGCTGTGATAACGACAAATATGTTTCAACAAAAGGGAATTCCGGTCTTTTCCCCGAAATTGTATTTTAGCATTAGCATGCACAGATAAATATGTATATATGTATGTATATTCATACTTTAGTCGATGACACACTCTGACGCCAATGGAATACTGGTAAGTATCACGTTTATTTAAACAATGTTCGGAGACATGCATATGCACTTGTATATTTCTGAATATACCAATATACAGCGTCTGCCAACAGGGATGGCGAGATTTTGACAACCGTGGCGGTCAATGTTTTGCTTTTTCATCTTGTCAAGTTTCACTTTGGTACAACGCTTGAAAATCGTTCAAATTCTCGTTTTCCGGTGGCTATTGTAATTTCGACATTTAACGAAAAATTTATGAGGTCCGTTTCTGGCTTAATAACTTCGTCAACAAACAAAATAGTCTCTATTAGGGTAGGCATGCCCAAAATTTTAGCTTTTGGTGCGGATTGTGGTATGACGACATCATCGGACGTTATTTCTTTCGAAATGAGGAAGGAAACATCGTTATCATCAATAGCGAGCGCGATAACTCCATGTTAACCGACTTTTTTTTCAGAATTTGTAGAAATCGATTTTTAAACAAGGCGGTGCACAGTGGCATGAAGGAGTGGTCGTACAACAAAAACTTTGCAGAAACACTTGTCTGGACTAAATTAAGGAATTTTGGAAAACCGCCCACTGCCACACCCACCTCCCATATAACTGCAATTGCCAAAATTTTTATTTTTGGACCTAGGGACTTGAAATTCGGGACACTTCTTAATTGAGTTCTCCTGATGAAAAAAAATTAAACTTAAACGCAAAGTGACGTTATTTATACCTTTACCTTGATAAAAATCCAATATAATATGCAATGTTTTAATTGAATATGTAACAGGCGAAAAATTTTGTTAGTTTTTATTTGTAAAATTATGCAAGCACCATATCTTTAACAATGTGATCTAGATCTAAGGAAATTTTGTTCGAATGACGCCTTAAGCTACTTATTTAAGGATCCGAAGTTATAAGAAGTCTGCTGAAGACATCAGTATTTGTGGAAAATAAAATCGATGTTACTACAAGGGACGGTAATTGGCGGTTGTTTTTTTTTTAATTGAAAGTACAGACTCGGAACTTTCATGTTTTTATAGTAAGAGGTCTAAGCAAGGCAAAGCACATAAAGTTTTTTTCCATCAAAAAATGAAAAGTTGATATTTTTTAGTATAATTTTTGAAAAATTATAAAAATTAGCTTAATTTGCCAATTTCAATAAATTTTTTTTTTATAAACAAGAAGGTGCTATATTTTCACTAAAAAATAAAAGAAAAGCCATAGCTATAAACTTACACACAAAAAAAAAATCTTTATTTGGACAATAATTTTAATCTGATTTTATTGAATAACTTTCCGTCGACTTCTGTTAGTTTTTTAACTATAAAATTTCACTTTTTATAAAAAACCTTGTTGAATTTTTCTTATCCAAATATTTCTTTACAAAACAAAATCATTAAAGTTTTGAAATTGGAAAGTGGAAAAATCCTATTTTTTCCGCCGAAATGCCACTGTGCGGTGTGCCGCCTCATGTTTCACATCTAGACATGGATACATGCGTGCAAAGTTTGGGGACCACTTAATTTCGAAAAATGGCCCAGCCCGATGGCGGCCAAGATTTAAAAACTCTAGATAATTTTTCCTAGGAGTATGTTAAATGAAAGAGTTATGTCAATGAACCAGCAACGGTCGAAGAGCTCGGTCAGCCCACTATAGTTGAAGTTACAGCCAAAATGCTGCACCGGGTCATCGAAAATTGTAGTGAACGGCTGGAGATTTGCAAACGAAACTATTGTCGACATTTTGTTAAAATCATGAATGGTATAAAATAATCTGCATAACAAAAAATTAGAACACATTTTGACTAAATTTGAGTGTGTGTTTTTTTTTCTTTCATTTTAATACCACGTCGAACTTGTTGGTAGACCCTGTATGACCCGGTATGCACATATATGAAAATACAGTGCGTAATAAGTATTGCATACATACAATATTATTTAATAAATTTATGAATACAAACTCAGTTATCTTTTTTCAAGCTTTTGACAATGCAAACGACTGATTGGCACCGGGACTTTTTATATAAACTGGAGCAAAAGAAGCTCACAAGATAAGGTAAAGTTTAAAAAACTTACTCGAAATTTGATTGCAACGAGTTTGGATACAACGGTCTCGAAGCGAACGAAAATAAGAGGACCAAATTTCTTTAATACTATGTATGTTAGTTAAGTATAAGGAATGTGCAAAACTTTCACCTTTTAGTTTCATGCAAGCCGCACAGAAATTTTCTGTTGGATTTGAGGCTGGAACCTATAGTTTTTTGAGACTCTCAAAGTTTTTGTGTGGTTTTCAAAAGGCCATATTCTCCAACTCTGACCACAAACAGTAGTGGTGCTGTGAAATCAAAAATATTGTTTTTATTTATTGCTGGATGCTTTTTATCTTTTCTGCTGTAGTAGAATCTTCCTGGAAGATCCAATGCTCACCATCGAAGAGAGTATTGCTTACAACTTTACCATACCTTCCAAAACATCCCGGTGGTAAACTTTGACCTATAACTCGTAAAAAAGAATAAAATCAACCGGAAGTTGGAAATGGCTATATTGCAGATAAAGAAACAACAAAAGTTGGGTTAACAAAACTAGTTTCACAAAAAACAAGAATAGATCAGGTGATTACTATTTTTCTTAAGATTTGCCTTAATTAAATATACACTTTTTCTTGGAACTCATAATTATATTTTCCATAACTTATGTTTTATTGCATATCTTTGGCATATAAAGCCATTCCGAATAAGCTCGTTAAGTAGTGGGTTAATCCCATAATAAACAACACCAAAAGCGGAAAATGTGCAGTCTTATCATTTGGAAATATTTAATGTGAGCAAAAACTAAGAATAAGATTGCGCGCATCTTTTGGGAAATACTTACATTGATACGATCGAAAACCACACTCGTAAGTTCGAACTTTTCAATACGCCGCACCTCCAACGCTGTTCGCATATTCAATATTGTTATTTTCAGTAGTAGTAAAAAAGACAATAAAAGTATTTATGTATGTACCTATCAATTCGTTCAAGTATCTTCTGAAGTCAGAGGAAAGCTTCTTTGAGTTTTGGAAATCTCTAGAGAGAAAGGGAGAGAAAGTTATAAGAGTATTGAGAGTGCGTTACCGTGGCACAAGTGTTACCTTACAGCAAATGTACCAAAATAATAAGTTCAGTTTCAAAGCTTTCAAAAATATTTAAAGATATACAAATAATTATTAAAAAAGTTTTAAAATATATTTAGAACTAGTGAACTTTGAAATCATTATCGAAAGTACATTTTCATTAGATTAATAGCAAAATTATTTCTTCTTACTATTCCGATCGTTTCTTCTTGGTTCTGATATGAAAATGTTAATATCTTTTGAACCAAAAAGAAATAGAAATAATTCCCATTTTCTAGAAATATTTGAATTTTACCTTGTAAGTTCTAAGACATTCTTTATTATTACATATGTATGTGCCTCTGATAATTAGTTAAAAAAATGTACCTAACACCGCGGCATCTTAAGTATTCTAAACTATTTCTCGAATTTTATTTATAGCTCAAGATTATTCCTAAATTGAAATTTCGTTAATAATGAATATTAATAAATTTCATTCGTTGAAATAAAATAATCTGAACTTTGCTAGTAAATGTTAAACTATGGTAACCCTAACCTGTGCATATGCTTGTATCTCTCTTATACACATGTCTCTTACTTACCTGCATCATCAGCGGCGATAATGTTTGTTCAGAGATTTAATTTATACGAAAATATCTGAACCGAAGAGTCTCTCCCGATCGCTTTTATTCTTTCCAGCTTGCATATCGCTGACTTTGAATACGCTCCTACGTCAGCAGCAAACAGGTTTTAAAGCTTGGTTCTGTGATGTGATTGTGTCATTCTAAGTCATCTCTTCAAAACGATCGGTTGATACGACAGAACGCGCTGGTGCTTTTTACGGTATAAGATACACTTAAAACTATGAAATAATAATACATATACACAAGCATATATAGTAAATTCGTTTCGTATCGCCAAGTAAACAATATTAAACGAGTTCAGAAACATACGTCAAGGCAAAAATTCGAAGACAAATATTCGGCAGTAGTGAATATTGCTTTAAATAATACAAATATGATAAGACATAGTTTAATAGTGTTTTTGTGCGGTATTGCACTATCTCAAGCCGCAGTATTAAACGGAATTGTGCCACCACCAACACAAGCACCTAATGCATTGCCAACTATTCCAAGCGGTATCTTTTTACCGGATGCGCAGATCTATGCATCGGCACCAGTTGGCGATTATGATTTTGACTTCTATGTGCCATATCGCAGTGATACATTAGATCTCTTTTCATGGTCACTGCTGAAACAAGTGCTGAGTGAGGAGCCCGGTAACGTCATCATATCGCCCTTCTCAGTCAAACTGTCTTTGGCGCTGTTAGCAGAAGCAGCGGGCAACGGTTCGCAGACACAGCGTGAACTCTATAGTACATTGACGGACATTAGGCAGCCGGATAACTTGCGCGGCTTTTACAGAAAAACATTAAATGTGCTTAAAAAGGAAAATCCTTATTTCACATTGAATTTGGAGTCCAAACTTTTCACAGACGTTGCAGTTGAGCCGCAACAACGTTACGCTGCCATACTGCATAGCTACTATCAAACCGATATCGAGCGTTTGGACTTTACAAAAGGCAGCGAGTCGGCGTATGTGATCAATAGTTGGTGCAATAATGTTACGCATGGACGCCTAACTCAACTCGTAAATGAGGGCAATGTACAGAATAATATTTTACTCATGGCAAATGTGTTGTACTTTAATGGCTTATGGCGTACGCCATTCAATAACACTTTCGAAGGTGTCTTCTTCAATACGCCAAAGAGACAATTGCGCGCCGATTTTATGGAGCTTACAGATTCCTTCTACTATTACAATGATGTTGCATTAGATGCGAAGATCTTGCGCTTACCTTATAAGGGTAAGAAGTTCTCCATGTTCATATTATTGCCTAAGGCACTGGGTAATATTGAGGTGCTTACACAGAATTTGGTCAATGACCAAGTGAAACGTATACAGTGGGCTATGGAACCGGCCAAAGTAAAGGTAACAATGCCAAAATTCAAATTTGACTTTGACAAGAACTTGAAACCGACACTGCAAACTTTGGGCATACATGATATTTTCACGAGCGATGCGTCGTTGCCGGGTTTGGCGCGCGGTGCAGCTGTTGCTGAGGTATTAAAAGTATCGAATGTATTCCAGAAAAGCGGTATTGATGTGAACGAGAAGGGCACCGAAGCCTACGCTTCAACAGTCGTGGAGATTGACAACAAGTTCGGTGGCACGCCACTCATCGAGGAGTTCAATGTCAATCAACCGTTTCTTTTCTTCATTGAAGAAGAAGCCACTGGAAATATAATTTTCGCCGGCAAAGTACTGGAGCCAACAATTTGAATGCGGTGATTTTTTGCGACATACTCGTATATACATATTTATATAAGTTTGTATTTTATAAGGCGTATTAGGAAGAAATAATTTAACAGTCACAAATCGTGAGTGTCATATAATGAATAAAAAATTGATATGCATGTAATGAGCCATATTATTAAGAAATTATACTTAATTTTGTGTTAAAAATACCTAAATGTGTATTTCTAAGTAATATATAGGTATGTACAAGTTCTTAAAATTAAGTGTACGAGTATTTTTTCTAATTTCATACTTTTGAAATATTTTTTACTCAATTATAAATATGTGATAAGTTTATAAGCAATGAAATAAAAAACAACTTGAAAGTTCCAACATTAAATATAACTTTGAATTGTTTAATTTATTAGAGAATTTAGACTCCAAACCATTAGACATCTTTACAAAAATATGATAGCTTGGCTTACTTTAATAACGTTTTCTTTTCTCGATGCAAGTTTTACCTCATTATATGGCAACATTACATCAATTCTACATCACACCTTGTAAAATTTTTAAATTTTTAGATGATAAAAAAACAAAAAAGCTGCCAACCAACTCATTCGCGATTTTCATCATTGAGCTTAACAAAATTTGCTAATTCATTATAGTTAGTAAAATAACTTGATTAAAAATATTTGTTATGAAAAGCTATAAACAAAAATCCGCTAGGTAACTCTCACTCTTACGTTTTGAGAAGGGTAAAAAATACACACACTAATACACTTTTCCTGAGACAGCGTTCTGAGAGAAAATAACCCATGGGGAAAAAATATTGAGAAAATAACAAGCATTATTTAACATCCCACTTTCGATTGCCAAGGAGCTAAACGTTGCCGAAAAACAACGTTTGAAGCAACAAATAAGGTTAGTTACAAAAAGTAGCTTGAGATTGAGATTGGCCGGGAGTCATCTCATTTGACACGTTTTCCTACAGCTAAACTATGAATACGGACTTATACTGTAAAGAACTGAAAGTACTGAAGGAAGTAACCTGCTTCGGCGAATCGGAAAGGAGTTCGTAAAAACAACGCCTGGCACATATGTATCTAATGATAGGGACTCTCCTTGGATGGGATATTCTTATGCATCTACCATGTAGTTCGGACCTAGCACCAAGTCAGTGCTACCTTTTAGAGAAAAAATCGTCACATTTTTTGGCAGTGGGGACCAGATGAGTGTTTCACTATAAAATTATTTTAAATATTGGGTATTTAACCGTACAGATATAAAATTTCCCAGAGGGATCGCTGAGATATTATGCATATATGTACATTCAGTATACTGTTCTCTATTCAGAATTAATATAACAGAGGAACAACGTTTCAAAATTTTATCGGTGGTAAACTTAGAGACTACTTACATACATTGTTAAGCACTGCAAAACATTTTTGAATCCACCGTACGAAAGTACACAAATGAATGCAAAGAATCGTCAAGATGCCAAGCACCCTTGCATTGCACTAAAAGTTAATAAATGGCATTGTTGTTGTATACCATAGTCATTATGGGGTCAGACTTTTTATGAAACTAATAGAACTAACATGTCAACATCTCTCTTCAACTTAATAGTTCCAACAAGACGGTGTAACAAGTCAAACATCGCGTTAAATCATAATAGTGCCAAACTTTTGGATTTGTCAAACGGACAACCAGGCCATTTGTTAGGCTCCGCGAGACAATGCTTTTAAATATTTTATTTCGTTTGTACAAAAAGTATTTCAATTTTCACGGCCTATTTGTATGTATTCGAATTTCGATTGTTTTGTTGCATTATGTTGGTACTCATATCCTTTACTCACGTTTAGTTAATTTTTGACAGCTGTTTTATATGGACGCATTTTGATTCGCCTTCGATTTTTGGTTATTCCAAAAAGTAAATCAAAGAATCTTTATAAAATTTTGTGAGAAAACGCATTCCCAATTTTGACTGTGGTATATGGTGAGGCCACCTTGGACAAAAGCAACGTTTATAAGTGGAACAAAATGTTCTCAAAAGGTCGAGAAGATGTTAACGACGAAGAGCATACCTGACGAAAAAAGACGAAAACATTAATGAAATGAAAAATAAGTTCTTGGCAAAGCGTCGTACGGCCAATAAAGAATATCGCCTGCAAATTATGTGCAATTTTCGAGACGTAATTCGCCAGAAACGCCCGGATTTGTGGAGGAAGAAAAATTGGCCTTTGCACCGTGATGACTCCCCTGTTCACGCATCGTCGTTTGTATGCGAATATTTGGCAACACATAATGCCGTAGCCATGGTATTCCCCACACCTGCCTCCCTGTGACTTTTTTGTTCCCAAAACTGAAGAAGCCCATGAAAAGACGACGTTATACCATGTTCAGACCGACACTTAATCACACGATTTCGGTTGTTAAATGGATTATCCCACTAATCTTAAAAATTTATCAAGATTTCGCCATACAAAAATGACAGTTCCAAATCACTTCATTGAAATGATTTGAAACTGATCCACGCTAAATCTCTCTGTGCGACTCTGATTTTGCGCAATCTACTTGTCAGCACTGGAAATCTGTTACATTATCACAGCTGATTTGGACACTACAAAGAGAAAAAAATGTAAACAAATTTTTTTTAAAGCAATGAATCTAATTTCATCTGAAAATCGACTTAACAAATGAAAAAATGCATCCATTATTTCTATTATATGGAAAATATTAAAAAAGCCGTATTTTTATTTCAAAATACTATGTATATGACAATCTTTTCTTTTGATAAATATTAAGCGATGTGAGTTCTTGAATGACAATAACAGCTGTTTTTTGATCTTTCTAACGGCAGTGAGAACACTGTTGGGTTATGAAATGCTTAAATATAATCTAATCTTTTAAATTTTCGGTCTGAACATGGTATTACGGAACGATGAACGAGATTACAAAAAATTACTTTTTTAAGTGCTTTGAAGATTAGAAAAAACGCTGGCCGAATTTCAATATATCTGGGGGTGAATACTTTGAAGGGGACAATATACAAGAAAACATAAATACAAAATTCAAAATTCACTTTTGAACAAACCTCGTACATAGGTTAGGTTATGTTAACCTCGTAGGCTAATATGTAACCTATAGAGCAGTTTTAGTATCACGTGATGTCATATGAATTGCCGCTACATCAGTTCATTGGAAGTAGACATGCTTTAGAATGCCAGCACTTAACGCGAATTTCAATAGATTCTGCGACCTAACTAACGATACCTCTTCCAGCGTCTCATACCGTGGAGCCTCTAAATGCTTGAAGCGTTGCCTTACTAATATAGCACAATTTCACAAGACGCTTTCTTGTTTCCTCTGTTTATTGACATTTCCTTCTTGAACTACTTCTGCAGACGTATGCCGCCACCAGACTCTGAACAGTGAGTACTCCAATCATGTTTCTACAGTCCTATATATCAAGTGTGAGTAGTAGCTTTTGTGCGTTTTGACTTTGATTGACATGCTCCAGTTCAATGTCGGTCATGTTTTCGGATGATAGTTGTATTATTAAAAAGTAAGGAAGGGCTAAGTTGGCGTGCAACCAAACATTTTATACTCTTGTAACTTGCAAAAATTAAAGCCAGGGAAATACCTTAAGATGTAAAACGTCAACCAGAGGATCGGAATCTAAGAAGCATGAGATTTGTTAGAAAAATGAAAGTTGTTATTAGTAGTATATGGGAGTTGGGCTAGCATCGACCCGATATTATCCATTAACTATTATCATTAAGGTAATGTTAAGTTTTCGCTCAAATTTATGCACTTGTGGCGCAAAGATACACTGTCATTATTCAAACACGTTCTCCCATTTTCATTGAGATAACTCAAATACTGGCTGATATATTCAGCATAAAGTCACCTGGAAGTTCGAAAAACTTTGTGTTAGGTATATGGGGGCTCAGGGAAGTATTGACCATGGCAATGTCAGGGAAAGACTATTCCTGAATTTCAATCATATATTTCACACATTGGCTAATATTTTCGGTCAAAAGTGAGCTATAGATACATATTCGGGTCTTGAACAGTTTAGGTTAGGTTTGAACAATTTTTGGTGCCTCACTTTAAGAGAATTATTACTGCAGAATTTTATTCGATTATATTAATTACTTCTTAATTTGTTTACTGAAAAGTGAAATAATAAAATGGAATTGGAATGGAACGATCGAAAGGTTATTCTTGATGCAATTTTTTTATATTTTACGTGTTTTTCCGAGTACTATCGTTAGTGGTTTTGTTTCCGTTTATTTGTTGATTGGCAAAAACCTAACCAATGAGCTGCCGTGAATCAATCATATCAATTGATTGCAAGTTAAAGGCATTAATGAAGAAATATCATAATTTTATTTAATATTACATTTTACTCCATTTACAACAAATTTTTCATTATATAGTGCACATTCATACATTTAAGTAAAAGTTAATACAACCTACAACAAATCTGCTTGTTATCAAGAATGATTACTTTAATTACTTATGTATGTGAAAAAATTGTATTACGAGTAAGTAAAAATGGTGCTAAACAGCTGATATAACATGAGCATCCTACAAAAGACGCTTTTTCCTGCTGGGTAGCACTTTTTTTCGCTCATAATACTTCCATAAAAATTCATGTGTAACTAATGGGCATATGGAAATACCGAAATCACGCGTGACCGCTCACTTAAGCGGTGACGCTTTTTAGTTTTTCTCTGAAAGAGACTCATCTCTCGTAATGATGGTGCCACCAAAACGATGCTCTTTCAGCACTACTACACACATATGTAGGTGCCTACTTGTGTGTTTGAGTTAGTTGTGAAGTGTTGCTGTTTATTTTGATGCTCGAATAAAACATTTACAAAAAAAAAACATATTTTTGTAACGAAAAATTTCACGAATTTTGCATATTCAACAGAAATTTGTGCACATTTTTATTTGTTGGTGTTCAGGGTACTATTCTCAATGGTACTTCTTGTATGGAGAAAGCTCCAGCTGTTACTGGAGTGCAATGAGCATATTTCAACTGTGAAAGTTTCTTTTAAAATCATTCAGCTATTTCATTTTTGTCGTTCTTTTTACTTCTGCCAAAAGTGATGTGAGCAGTTAGTTAACAGTAAAGTAAATACGATGTTAATGCACACATCTCTCTGTATTTAAAAAAAAAATTAACACAATTTAATAAATATAATTGGAAAATTTATTGTATCTCATTAATCTACATATCTTTGCTCATTAATAGAGCTCATAATATACCTATACTAGACCTTTGAACAGCCTATGAAAATGGTAAAAAGTTAAAAATTAATTTAAGGAAGAATTTATTTCAAAAGTAAAAAAATATGATGGAAATGCAAGGAAAAGCAAGTCGAACCAAATCTAATATTTTTTCAAGAATCAAATACCGGGAATTTATTTCAGCTTTTAAAACTTTATATGTAACAAGTACGGAAAGGCCAAGTTCGGGTGCAATCGAACATTTTATACTCTTGGAACTTGCAAGAATCAAAGCCAAGGAAATACTTTAAGGTGTAAAACGCCAACCAGAGGATCGAAATCCAAGCAATTCACGCTTTACTGTGGATGACCCATAGATAATACTATTACTACCATCTATATGATTTCTATTAGTTAGATTGTAACTATTAGTTAATAAGATATATCATTTTTGCGCAGGAACTTGTGTTAGTTTACAAAAATAAGGATCATAAAAGCCTTTCATGCGAAAGTTCCGTGTAAAGTGGGTGCCTCGCAAGTTCATAATCTAACAAAAACAACGAATTGCTGATTCTGAGGAGTGTTTGTGATAAAACCGAATTTTGGAATCGGTGTGAGATAATGGAAATACGGCTTCTTCATTTCACACTGGACTCCAATTGACAGGCATTGCAGTGGACTGCGCATGATGAAACCGGCCTGCAAGCGTGGAAAGACGAAAATCGGCTGGCAAAATTATGATATTTACATATCAGTCTTTTGGGATGCACGTGGTATAATATTCATCGACTGTTTACTGAGCCAGTTATTATCCATTGCACTATGTATGTATTTAGTTGCAGTTCTATTCTTCTATTCCAAATATTTAGTAATTGTAATATTTTTGAGGATATTGTTTGAAATTGTACGCATATTCTTTATCGTTTACGTTTAAATATTTCTCGCTAGAGAGCTCCGATAATAAACGCGTCCGATCGCTGCTAAATGCAAGATGCTATAGGGAGAATCGCGTCCTCCGACGCGCTGTTTTTAGGCACGCTCCCTCCGCCCCAGCCAGATGCTGGCCATACAGATCTATATTAATTCAACAATGTATTAAGGGTATTTAATTGGATGACGATTAATACTGTATTGGTTAAAACCGTTTGGAAAATCAACCATTATTTGTCGTAAAAAGTAAATGAAAACAATTACGGAAGGGCTAGGAAGTGAATTAAGGAAGTGATAATCGAGATACCGTTATAAGCAACTTTATTGCGAGAATATAAAAATGATGCCCTCTGAATTACACGAAAATATCAGAGAGATTTACCGATATTTTCGGTGAAAAATTAGGTTAGGTTAGGTTAGGCACTGAATTCTTCGTGTTCAATATCAGGGACCTTGAAAAGTTATAGTCCGATCACGACAATTTTTCCACAAGGGATACCTCAGCTCAAATACCGTATTTGTGTAAAGTTTTATTCCGCTATCATCATTGGTTCCTAATGTACTATATATTATACAGAGAAGGCATCAGATGGAATTCAAAATAGCGTTATATTGGAAGAAGGCGTGATTGTGAACCGATTTCACCCATATTTCGTACATGTCATTAGGGTGTTAAGAAAATATTATATACCGAATTTCATTGAAATCGGTGTAGTAGTTCCTGAGATGTGGTTTTTGGTTCATAAGTGGGCGATGCCACACCCATTTTCAATTTTTAAAAAAGCCTGTGTGCAGCTTCCTTCTGCCACTTCTTCCGTAAAATTTAATGTTTCTGACGATTTTTGTTAGTCGGTTAACGCACTTTTAGTGATTTTCAATATAACCTTTGTATGGGAGGTGGGCGTGGTTATTATCCGATTTCCTCCATTTTTGAACTGTATATGGAAATGCCTTAAGGAAACGACTCTGTAGAGTTTGGTTGACATAGCTATAGTAGTTTCTGAGATATGTACAAAAAACTTAGTAGGGGGTGGGGCCACGCCCACTTTTCCAAAAAAGTTACGTCCAAATATGCCCCTCCCTAATGCGATCCTTTGTGCCAAATTTCACCTTAATATCTTTACTTATGGCTTAGTTATGACACTTTATAGGTTTTCGGTTTCCGCCATTTTGTGGGCGTGGCAGTAGGCCGATTTTGCCCACCTTTGAACTTATCCTTCTTATGGAGCCAAGGAATACGTGTACCAAGTTTCATCATGATATCTCAATTTTTACTCGAGTTACAGCTTGCACGGACGGGCGGACGGACAGACAGACATCCGGATTTCGACTCTACTCGTCACCCTGATCACTTTGGTATATAGAACTCTATATCTGACTCTTTTAGTTTTAGGACTTACAAACAACCGTTATGTGAACAAAACTATAATACTCTCCTTAGCAACTTTGTTGCGAGAGTATAAAAAATGTTATTGTGGCATATCCATAAGATAAAGACATATACCATTGCGCAGTTTTCTGTAGATCAACAATCACTCTATCTATTAAAAACAACCGCATCAAAATCCGTTGCATACTTTTAAAGACTTAAGCATACAAAGACACGGAGACAGAAAAATCGAATTTTTTTTATACTATTTAACTCTTACACTGACAGACACTTAAGGTTTTTTAGAAAAACCAAAATCATTATATGTAGTATATGGTAGTTTTGAATAGTATCGACCCGATTTTACAATTTGTTTAAATACCAGAAACTGTTAACATTTCACGTACTAAAAAAACAATCATATAGAGTAAAGTCTGCCGGATGTTCGAAAATCCTGATATTAGTTATCCATATGGGCTCAAGTTTTCGCTCAATTGTAGCTATTTCAGGTACAAATAAACACTCTCTCATTTACATTGAGGTGACTCCTATATTGGCCGATATATGTGATTCAAAGTCATCCGTAAGATCGAAAACGGGATTTATTAGACATATGGGGACTAAGGGAAGTATTGGCCCGATTCAACCCATTTTTGACGTACAGACATACCATTATCAGAAAAGGATTATCTCTGAATTTCAATTATATGTACATATATCTCCCACATTGACCGACATTTTCGATCAAAGGTCAACTACAGGTACTGGGGTCGAAATATTCGGCACCCAGGGGTTTGAACGGTTTTTGTTGGATTTGAACAATTTTTGAGCAAAAGGTGGCACACACTAAAGGCATTATTCGTGCAAAGTTGTGTCCCGTTATATTAATTGCTTCTTGATTTGTGTACTGGAAAATGAAAGAATCAAGTGGAATTTAACATTGTGCTGTATGGGAAAAAGACGCGGTTGTTGTCCAATTTTAACCATTTTCACAATATGAGATAAGAATGCAAGAAGAAAGCCACTGAATAAATTTTAAAATCGGTTGGTCGTGTCCCGAGATATGGGATTTCACCAAAAAGTGGGTGGTGCCACTCTCATTGTCCCTTATTAACACTGGCTTCCATAAAGCTCTGTCATGTCATCTCGGCGTATTTAGTTATTAGTTTAGCGCACTATTAGTAGTTTATAGCAGTACCGTTACACGGGGAGTAAGTTGAGTTATCCTCCGACTTCATCGATTTTTATACTGTCGGTAAAAGTTCTTATATGATATGTACTCAGCAAATTTGGTTATTGTGGTTTGAGAGGTATGTACATTAAACTTATTAGAGGGCGGGGCCACGCCCCTTTTTTCAAAAATGTTTGTCCACAGGTGCCCCTAGCTACTGCTCATCCCCATCAAACTACAGATTTATATCTTAATTTAGTGCTTAGTTATGACAATTTATATGTTTTCGGTTAAAGGCGGTTTGTGAGCGTGGCAGTGGTCTGATTACGCCCATATATCAACACGAATTTTTTTGTACCTACATACGCACTAAGTTTCATCGAAATATCTCAGTTTTTACTCAAGCTACAGCTTGGACGGACGGACAGACAGACAGACAGACAACCAGATTTCAACTTTTCTCGCCATTTTGATCATTTATATATTAGGTATATTAGGTAGACGAAAAAGTCTCTTCGTATTTCTAATCAAAGTTCCACTTATTTTTTTTATACAGAGTGGCGCAGAAGTCAGAAGATGATCAGAAGGTGCTATAAATCTTGCAACTGACCTTTAATGTCAGTTCTGTTTTGACATTTGTGTAGTAAACACATGCGAAATACACGCAAATAAACAATGGTACACTGGCTACACTGCGTGCCACAACCGATATGCTGAAGAATAAATTTCCCGGGCGCCTAATCTCCCGTTTTGGCGATTTGCACTGGCCATCAAGATCGCCTGATTTGACCGCTCCCGACTTCTTCTTGTGGGGATTTTTGATGGGGGCTCTTATGCCAACAAGCCTCAGACTCTTGCAGCCCTTAAAGATAATATCCGTCAAGAATGTGAGGACCTATCGCCGGAAGGTCTGGTCAAAGTGATGGAAAATGCCATAAAAAGGGCTCAAATGACAATCAACTGTGGCGCCGGCCATTTACAGGATATCATATTCTCGACTTGATGTAAAAAAATTTAATAGACCAAATAAAAATAATCCACAAGCACAAACAAAGTTTTTCATTTTCCAAAAAACATCGCAAGGTAATTTTTTCGCCACCTGTTATTTATACTAATAAACCAATTGACAAATATGTACCATTTTGGTCGACCACTTTTTGCTTTTTTTCCAGCGCAAACATTATTCCATCACTGTAAAACTTTCATCTGTCTAAATCGAAATTTGGAAATTTCCAGAACGGAAGCGAGCGAACCATTTTTGTGATACACAAACTGATACAGCATCGTCTCCGTAAACTTCACAAATTTCATTGGTGGCTTGTGTGGCATTCTTCTCTTTTTCACACAAAAGTTTCAAAATATAGCGAAATTTTTCATTATTTTCACTCATTTTTGAACAGCTGTAACTTTTTTCAACTTCACTGAATTTATTTATGTTTTATGGTTAATGAAGCTTAAAATCTCTCCTTTCCAAAACTATATAGTATGACACAATGTGATTGGTAGCACTACCCAATATAACCCTATATCTATCTCGTTTAATTTTAGGTGATCGTACAATCGCACATAGGAGCATTTGGTCTCAAAAACCGGACAAAATTATTTGAAAGTTTTCGCGCAATTATACGCATATTACATATATGTTATGAATAAAACATGTTCTGCAATTTTCACTGAGTTAGCCCAACTATTGGCGGATATATCCAGCACAAAGTCACCTAAAAGTCTTAAAATATTTATACTAAGTATATGGGGCCTCAGGAAAGTATTGACCCGATTCAACACATTTTTGACAGAATGAAATGCTATTGCCAGAATAAGATTCTGTGCGAATTTCAATTTTATATTTCACACATTGAACGATATTTTCGGTCAAAAGTCAACTATTGGTATCGGTTCCACATGTTCGGTACCTAGGGGCTTGAATAGTTTTGGTTGGATTTGGACAATTACACTAGTAAACACTGTTTTTGTCACATGGACTTTGTTATGATTTTTATTTATGTTGGTGTACCCTCATTAAAAATATATAACAGTTTTGTTTCTATCACATCCAGTTTTCTTGTGACAGCTACAGCTATATTCATTTCTGACCTCAAATACGTTTCTTTGTTTACATAACAGCATTTAGTCGACTGTGTAGTTTTTGTGTTTACTAAATTACATTTCATTTACATTAGTTAGATCGATTATATCCACGAAAGTTTTCGAATAACCCGGACAAGTTTTGTTATGTGAGTGGAGAATTAACTTTTACATCTCAGCGTCGAAATTTCGCATCACTAATTGAACAGTGCAATTTAGACTATTTTGGTTTTCCTGTGAGGAATCAGGACAAATCCTGTTCCGGTTGGGCTAAACAAGAGCCTAGACATTTGTCATTTGCTATACCAATGATATGGACGGAACCAAAGGATCATGTAAGTGATTGTTATATTTTGTTTGACTCAAACAAAAGGTATTACTACCAAATCCAAACACACGATCCAGTATCCAAACTTGTCTTCGGCCAAGAGACCCATCCTACATAGTGCCGAACTGCCTGTGCCGATGCCTCCAAATCGATCAAAAAGTGAGAATTCTAGTCCGAAAGATGGAGATGGATTTTTATATCTAAAAGAGAAATTCCCTAAACTCAGCGAGGCGAAAATCAAAGAGGGAATATTTGTAGGCCCACAAATATGGCAATTGATGAAGCGGAAAATTACAAAGATATAATAAATGAGCTTATGATATCATTTAAAGCTTTGGGGTGTAATATGTCCTTCAAAATACATATGCTGGACTCTCATCTGGATTTCTTTCCGGCAAATTTGGGTGCTGTGAGTGACGAACAAGGTGAGAGGTTCCATCAAGACATTTCCTTAATGAAGAAGCGTTATCAAGGGAAATGGAGTCCAGGAATGCTAGTTTGGAGACTTAAAAGGGACCTACCGGAAGCCAAATATTCAAGAAAATCATAAGTATCTATTAGATATTAGAAAATAATTCTGTAAGTGTGGCTAAATTTTGTACTTTTTACGAAAATATATGTTTTGATGTCACAAGAAAACATGATGTGTACTTTTTTTTTCATTGATATATTATTATTTGGTGGCCCTAGCATATTCAAAATTTGATTAATTAAATTTTCATGTGGCAAAAAAAAAAAAATTACAAATTTGTTGACCAGTGTTGTTGGTCAAAAGGTGGCTTACTTTAAGGGAATTATTACCGCAAAATTTTATTCCGTTATATTAATTAATTCTTTATTTGTGTACTGGAAAGTGAAAGAATCAAATGGAATTTTAAATTGTGTTATATGGGAAGTAGGCGTGGTTGTAGTCCGATTTCGCTCATTTTCACAGAGTAACCTAGGAATGTGAAAGGAATGTTATGTTCCAAATTTTGTCTAAATCGGTCAGTCCAGTCCCGAGATATGGGATTTCACCCGAAAGTGGGCGTGCCACGCCCATTGTCCAATTTTCACACCGTCTCCAATAGAGCCCCCTTATACTATCTATATACCACCCCTATATAATAATTTAGCAGGATTTCAGTATTAAATTAAAAAAATAAATAAAGCAGTACTCATTTTATGCAAGTGACCAACCTAATTCAACGCCTTTTTTTTAAAGGGGGGGAAAGACGGTGAAAATGTTTAAGCTTATCTGTTAAGTGGAAACCCTGTAGCTTACCAAGAAACAAAATTCAAAGCTCGACCTCGCCCGACACTATAACAAAAACACTAATTTCTAAAAAATTAAAAAAAAATTTTAGTTTTTTTAATGATTCATTGTTTTCCCGAAAAAAAAAACAAAATAATACATTAACTAAATTAATCTTTATATCACCAATATTAAATACATACCATGTTGTCCTGAATCCATAAAAAATATTTTCCAGAATTCACTTCACGCAACACAAAAAAACACTTGCAATTTCGAGAACAATAGAGAGTTTCGTGAATAAGCATGTGCGTTCTGAACGAAATCTAGGTTCCGACTACTTGTGTGGCAATATAGCGGGCTGAAGGTCATTCATTTAATCGGTTCATTGTAGAACGGTTGCTTAGGTACTAAGAAAAATCAATTTTGAGTAGCTTCGCTGAAGTTTGTAATTTTCATTTTTGTCCGGTTTTTGAAGGAAAATGCTCCTATGTGAATCGTTAGGTTGCTACTCTGTGGCAACTGGTTGCACGAGTATAAGAGCCACATATTTAAAAAATGCTTGTACATTTAGTTTCACAAAAATTTCTCACCTTTTTACCAATTTGAACGTTTAAATACAGGTGGAAATGCGGAAATCGTTTTATGAGGAATTATTGAATTCAATTTGACATTGCTCAAGTATACTCAATAATATTTTTTAAAAAAAATTTTGTATATAAAAAAGTAAGGAAGGACTATGTTGGGGTGTAACCGAACTTGCAATTTGGCAGGTTCAAAGCCGGAAAAATAGCTACAGGTGATAGAAAAACTTTACTTTACCAAGTAAGGAAGAGCTAAGTTTTGGTATAACCGAACATTTGATATTCTAGGGACTCGCAAAGATTAAAGCAGAGGAAGAACCTTTAAGGTCATTGAGCTTGTTCGTTATATGGGGTCTAAGTAAGTTTTTACCCGATTTTGTTCAATCTAAGTACAACCTTTATAAGTAATTTTGCCTGTACATATATGCGGTATAAAGTCACCCGTAAGTTCGAGAATATATATACATATATGAAATGGTTGTATGGGAGCTAAGGAAAGTATTGTCCCGATTCAACTCATTTGTGCCACACAGACATACTACTATCAGGAAAGGATTCTCCCTGAAACCAATAATTCACCTCACACATTGACCGATATTTTTGGTGAAAAGTCAACTTTCGGGAATGGCTCCTTATATTCAGTACCTAAAAGCTTGAACAATTATGGTTTGGTTTATGCAATTTTTAGTGATAAAGTCACACACCTGAAATGCACTATTCGTGTAAAGTTTTATCTTAATATATTATATTAATGCATTCTTCATTTGTATATTAAAAAGTGAAAGCTTCAAATGGAGTTTAAAATTGTATTATATGGGAAGTAGGCGTGGCTGTAGTCCGATTTCCCCATTTTTACACTGTAACATTAGAAAGTCAGTGGAATGTCACGTAGCAAACTTTGTTGAAATCGGTCGGGCAGATTTCGAGATATGTGACTTCAGCTTAAAGTCGGCGGTGCCACGCCATCCGTCCAATTTTTACACCGGCTCCATTGAAAGCCTCTCAGGGTAAAATTTAATGTATCTGGCGTACTTAGTTATTGATTTATTGCGCTTTAAGTAATTTTTAACAGTATCGCTATATGGGGAGTAAGCGGGCTAATCATCCGATTTCATCCACTTTGACACTGTCGGAAGGAGCTTTTATAATTTTTCGAATTTTTGGCCAAAGATGCCTCTTGCTATTGCGACCCACTGTGCAAAATTATAGCTTTATATCTTAAGTTAGTGCTTAGTTATGGTACTTTGTACGTTTAAGGTAAATAGCGTTTTGTGAGTGTGTCAGTGGTCCGATTATGTCCATCTACGGATTCATACTTTTTTTGCCAAGGAACGCGCCTTCCAAGTTTCATCAAGATACAGGGTTTGTCCGGAAAGTAATGGCACTGAATCGATTTAAAAAAAATTATTGATACAATTGTTACAATTCTTTAAAAATTTTCAAAATAGGCTCCTTCTGGGTCGATGCAGCGCTGCCAGCACGATTTCCAAGCATTGAAGGCGTCACGGAAGGCATTCTCCGGAATAGCCTTGAAAGCCGAGGTGCATGCTGCTTGGGTCCCCTCTGTCGTCTCAAAATGTTTGCCTTTCATCGGCCTTTTCAGGCAAGGAAACAAAGTCCGGAGGGGCCACTTCTGAGCTGTAGGGCGGTTGCGGAAGCTTTGGGATGCCAGCCTTGGTTAGGTAGCCGTTCACAAGAAAGGCGGTGTGAGCCGGGGCGTTGTCGTGGTGCATCTTCCAATCGTCTCCGATGTCCTGTCGGACCCGACTGATTTTTCGTTTGAGCCTCTTGAGGACTTCCACGTAAAACTTGGCGTTGAACCAATTCATGGTGGACGATGTCTTTGATGTCCAAAAAGACAATGAGCATCGTTTTCATTTTGGACTTGCTCATTCATCAGCGACCTCTTCCCGGCCCTCAAAAACGGACGGTTGTCAGCGAAACACACCACTTCTTGCTAAAGCAAAATCTGGGTAAACCTGCTTGAACATATCAAAAGTCTCTGTATCAGATTTATCGGGTTTCAAAACGCTGCATTTTCCACTTGCACCACTCACATAAACACGTCGCGCGAAAATGTTTGTCCTGACTTTCCAGGTGCTTGGAGATAACTGACCAGCCGCTCGTTCGTTAGTTAGAAATGCTCTGTACCGAATCCAGTCGGTACGCGCACGGAAGAAAATACTTCCTATTACTTTCTGTTCAAATCCTGTATCTCAACTTTTACTCAAGTTACAGCTTTCACGGCCGGGAGGACAATATTTCGGATTTCAACTCATCCGGTCATCCTGATCATTTATATACGTATAACCCTATATCTGTCTCGATTAGTTTTAGGTGATAGGTACAACCGTTAGGTGAAAAAAACTATTATATTCTGTGGCAATATCTTGCAAGAGTATAATCATAGCAACGAGTGACAAAAAAGTGCCCGGAATAATTTGCTACTAATTAACAATAATTTTCTATCATGATGCTCGGCCTCATGTCGGAAGAACGGCTAAACCCTACTTGTAAAAGAGCGGCTGTGAAGTTTGCTTTACCTAATTTACTGTCCAGCTCTTACCATTTATTCTGCCCGATATAAGTAGAACGTTCTTCTTTTGTAATGGAGTCCACAAATCCAAATAAGAGGAAATGTTATTTTTTCAGATAGGAAATACTTTGAGTAATACTACTGTGCATGCTTTTCATAAATAAGCGTTCAAATTTTGAAATAAAATACACACGGCTATATATAAATATAAATAAATAGTTAAATAAATGACTAAAATTTTAATTTTCGTCAAGCATACGTGGTATTTTGACTGCTGCTACAAATGTATGTGCATCATATAAGTATATGTACATATAAGCTACCATATACAAGTACAGGCCAGCTCTTCCAAACGTTGTGTATGTAAATATATAATTGTCCTATACTGTATATTCCATTAATTTTTGCAAAGAGAATATGTGTATGTAAACAAACGTTCTGAAGCCAAGTACATTCAATAATGTGTACGAGGCCATAAACGCTTTCTATGTATTTAGTAATCAACAGAAATTTAATAAGTGAAATTCAAAAGTAGAACACATTAAGCCGGTTATCAGTTGTTCATTGAAGAACTTTGAAGAGGAGGCTCAACGAAAACCAGAGCATGTGTACTTGACTATGCACATAGTCATGGTAAATAATCGTGTGCTTCAGATTTGTATCTTACTTGATTATCAGCGCAAATGTTGGGATGATGTCGCTTAATTGTGGCGTGTAAAATGCCAACATAAAATGTCAACAACTGACAACGCTGACTCACACCTATGTATATATGTATACATATATACTTACTTATATCGTATGAAAAATGTAAGTTTCGAGTGCAGAAAAGCACCTCCTCCACCTTCCTTTTTTGAAAAAGGTCCCATTAATGAAACTGTACCTACATATGTATATAACATATAATTATATAGTATAGCAATTGGATATGCGAGAAGCTTATATTGCTTACGGTGGTTGACATGAACGCTCTTAGTTCGAATTTTGCAACGCTAGCATCTTTGTTTTCCTTGCACAACTGGTCATCCGTTCGTGATGCTGACAGCGGTTACCTCTAGATCCTGCTTAATGGACTGAAGAAAAATGACAGTGAATGATTTGTGCCATTTCACTGATGTACTCATGTCACAATAACTTTTGTAGAGACGTTTTATGCTTCAGTGCCTCTAAACTGATACCGAAAATTAAGAAAAAATAGCTCCCACGTTCAGCATTAAAAACACCAATATAAATTGTAAATTAATAAGTTTACTTGCTACATTCCTTTTTTATCACATTGCAAATATTTGGGTATATATGTATATAGGACATACGTATAATTATCGTGGGTGTGATTTGTGTGCGAAATTTGTATGCAGCTGACACAATTGCAAAGCATTTCATTTGAATAATTTCTTATTATTATTCATAAGCACGACACGAATTGTGTATCGATAAAAATTGTCTGTCTTAATAAAAAGTTTGAAATTCTCAAGGACGCGCATTTCGTCATTGAGGTCATAAGTATTTTTAGAGCTAGCAGAGGACAAAAAAAATAGAATTATGTGACATGAAATAAGTAAACGGGGAAGGTAACATAAAGACGATTTAGCATAATTTGTTGGACTGCCTATATTTTATACAACACTGAAGACTCCAATCTATTCCGATAGTGTACTTATTATATCTCGATCAATACAATCTCCAACTCTATTAAAATTCCCGTTTTTATTGATTTGAATTAGCCATGTCCGTCTTTCTGTCTATCCGTCCGTATATATGTATGTGAACTAGTCCCTCAATTTTTGAGATAGGAATCTAAAAATTTCCGCAGCTCCTCTTCGTTTGTCAGAATCGCTTATATCGGAAAACTATAGCATATTGCTGGGATACAAAGTGACCAATTAAATTCCTTTTATGCAAAACTTTTTTTTTCAACAAGGTATCTTTCCAAAATTTGGCATAGATTATTATCGGAGCTCACACTATAATCACCGAACCTATTCGTATTGTTCAATTCAAATTTTCGAATAACTATAGCTTATGACTGACTGATCAAAATCAAGATAAAGATCTCTTCATGTCCTGTTATGCTATAAGAGATGTACCTGTTATAGGTATCATATCTTCGATGAAGCCGACATTAACGTTCTTTATGTTAGCCTTAAACTGCTGAAGGTAAGTCTCCAAATCCTTACAGATTGACGAAGCGTTTTATGTTTACCACAAATTTATTAAGGATATATCGGTTAATATCAATTCCACCAACTTCCGACATAATATTTAGCTTTGTGAATCTATTAGATTCCAGTCAAAAAATACACATTTGATATATCTTTTTCGATAGATTTAGATTATGAAGATAGAAACATATGTATGAAATTGGGGAAAGGGTACATTCCCTAGCAAGCTTATCTACTTTGCTGTTTCCAGCGATTTCGCTGTGACCGGCAATCCTCATTAATAAATGCGTGTAACAAGCTTTTTCTTATGTTCTCGATAAATTTGACTCCCTCAAATATAAACTATCGGTCAGGCGGCTTTTTGAATATCAAAATTCATTTGCCGAAAAATACAAAATAACAATAATTTAAGCAAACTTCGATTTCGTTTCTGATTTGTAATACCATTTGCCTTTCTCTTTTTCGGTAATTACATCTTCATTGTCATCAAGTTTCTTTTCAGCGAGCATTCTCTTAACCATCGGACCGTTTTATACGAGTTTTTCCTTCAAGCGTTCCAATAATACTTTCTAACGGCCGCTGTTGATGTTTTTTCTCAAGGTGGTTGATGAATGCTTCAACTTTGTGAGATGACTCTCGATCGCCAAAAACCGTATTACGAAATCTGTCGATAATCGATGGCTCCTTTTTATACCCTGTACAGGGTATATTAAGTTTGTCACGAAATTTGTAACACCGAGAAGGAACCGTCGGAGACCCTATTAGGTATATATATATGATCAGTATGTTGAGCTGAGTCGATTTAGTCATGCCCGTCTGTCTGTCCGTCTGTATATACATAGTATATACGAGATAGTCCCTCAGTTTTTCTTCAAGAAGCTGCTCATTTGTCGGAACTGCCGATATCGGACCACTATAACATATGTACAACTGCCATACAAACTGAACGATAAGAATCCAGTTCTAGTATGGAAAACTTTCACATTTGAAAATGTATCTTTACAAAAGTTGGCACAGATTATTTTCTAAGATAATAATGTAATATACGAAGAAATTGTTCAGATCGGCTTACTATAGCATATGGCATCCATACAAATTGAACGATCGGAATCTATATTATATATTCACGAAATTTGGTTTGAGTTATTGTTTATAGAAATAATGTAATATCGAAAGAAATTGTTCAGATCGGATCACTATAGCATGTAGCTGCCATACAAACCGAGCGATCGGAATCAAGGGCTTGTATGGAAAACTTTCGCATTTGACGTGGTATCTTCACGAAATTTGACATGGATTACTGCTTAAGGTAATAATATAATATCCGATAAAATTGTTCAGATCGGATTACATATAGCTTCCATATAAACTAAACACATAGTTACTAAAAGAAATGCACCTGTGAAGGGTATATCAGCTTCGGTGCAGCCGAAGTTAACGTTTTTTCTTGTTTGCTCTTTGGCTCGAACATGCCTTCAAAAAGGGGAAAACATCGAGAAATTAGCAAGCTTGGACTTAAATAAGGATTTAGTACTAATTTTTAAAATTTTACTAATTCTAAAAAAATCACATATTTACTTCACTACTTCATGATCACCGTTAAGATATTACAGCGGAGAAAAAAATGTAATGACAAATTTTGTTGGAACATGTATGTATATCACATTTATTCGTTGGACTTCTAAATCGCTAAGAATATTAATACCATTTTAATATGAAAACGGTATTTACTAATTCAAAAAAATCTTCTGGCCTGTATTTTTGACTTTTTTTTTCATAGAAAGTTAAATAGTATTAAATGAAAAAAATGTAATGACAAATTTTGTTGGAACATGAATGAAAATATCTACAAAATTATTCGTTGTAAGTCTTTGTTCTAAAGTAGTCGAAGAACCGCTAAAAATATTACCTCGAGTTTCCGCTTGGCTAATCATTTTTTAAAACTAAGATATTTACTAGTTATTGTATAATAAACCCATTCGTCTCTTTTTATTAAATTCTGTAATAATTTTTTAATACTAAGTCTTTTTTTGACATTTTTGTTTTCAAAGAAAGTTAAAATAGTATTAATTGAAAAATGAGATGAATGCGAGCATTACTTTTACAAATTTTTGAACTTTAAATAAAAGTATCTCGAAAATTATAAGTCGTATAACCGCCTCAGTCTTTGACTTTAGTGTTGAGTTGTTTAGTCGAAGAGACCGAAACCCATGTCGTCGTCTTCCTCGGACTCCGACTCCTCCTTTTTGGCTTCTGTAATCATTTTTTAATACTAAGATCTTTCTCTAACTTTAGTGTTGAGTTGTTTAGTCGAAGAGATCGAAACCCATGTCGTCGTCTTCCTCGGACTACGACTCCTCCTTTTTGGCTTGTGTGAACATTTTTTATTACCAAGATCTTTCTCTATCCGTCCGTATCATCAAATCGCGGCGCCAAAAAAATCGTAATTTTGCAAAAGAAAACATATTCTCATTATCATACGTAATGAAAGCACACAATTTTTTACTAAGTGGTCACGCACTCCATGCACCTGAACATTTATCCCACCAAATTTACACTATCCTTATACATTTTTCTAAACGATGTCTTGTTTTTATTTAATACGCACGTCCGACGTTAAATTTGAGACACAAAAAGATATCCAAAAAATAACATCGACCACAACTACAACAAATCACAACAAATTATAGTGCATTAAAATGACGAAATAAATACCAAACAATTGCGTCGTGTTTTCTAGAAAATGAAACTAAAGTGCAAGAAATAAAATGGGGTAATATAAAATGAAAGAAATAAAGTAGGAGAGCATAAGTGCCAAACCACTTACCATAAATGAAAATTTGTTGGGCAAATACACCAATATGGTAACACTGATTTACCTTATATATGTATGTGTATATATTGGAATATACCATCTATGAAAATTTGCAAAGCTCTGATAAATTGTTGAATATACAAGTTTGTTCGAATCTAATTCGAGTCTTAAACTATTATATTCCTCTCTATCTTTTGCAAAAATATCTTAAGGGATTTCTAAGTTGCTATTTAAGATTTTTGAAAAAGATTTATATATTTTTAAATATCCGTGCAGGGTACAGTTGAATCAACTAGTTATAAACTAAACACTTTACAATTACTGTGAAACGAAAGACCAAAGGGTCAGTCGGCTAACTTCGCTCCATACACGCAACTGCTGCTTTGAACGTGATGATGGTCTATGATACGAAACATGTCTGATCTCCTGATTTTAATCTTACCATATAGCCAAATATTCTAAAACCATAAATATTTTTCAAATTGTTTTCCTTCACTGAACTAAATAACAAAATATATGATAGGCAACCATTGTTTTTTTGAGAATAATAGAAATTAACAATAAGCTCATTTATAAATTATCTTATATTTAGCACAAATCTGAATGTTTTCTGACTATTTCACATGCAGTCAACAAATTTTAGTAACAAAATAGTATCTTTCTCGACTAATTTGATGTGAAGTTTCATAAAGTAAATGTGTTGTTGAGCAATTTATAGGCAGAGTAATAATCGCCTAAAAGTATACTTTGCGAAATGGCGCTTGCATGTACGACAGAAATTCATAATGAGAAGACGATAGCCTGAAACCGCGGAAATAAAACCAAATGATTTTAAAATGAGTAAAGTTTGTTTTCTTAGCTTCGAGTCCGCTTTTGAGACTGCAAGCAGGTTATTTACAAAATAAAATGGTATCAGACCCGTGAAACTAACTTGAGGAGCATTACATTTCACACATTTGTCTATTGAAAATACGAACATATGTACTATTGGAATCCTTATTCGATATGCTTTTATATTTAAAAAGAAAATTTATTAAAGTTTTCTGAAAAATAGAGAGCGCTCGTATGAAACTACCGTAAAAACTTGATAATAATCTCTAGGGCGTTGTGCAAGAAGGTATAATCTCTGGGACCGTTTTGCTGGTAATACAAAATACCAAAAATTGCTTATGCAATATTCTTAAAAATAGAACAGTATAACAATGCGTTGTCCGTAAAGGTAAGCAAAGTGATACTGGTAACCAACAAACATCCCATTAGAAGATAGTCTACGTTGGAAGTTAAAAATTGTGACCGAACTTACCATTGATTTAGACTAGATCTCAGACTATTAGAGTAGATTAACTGATGAAATAAACAGGAAGTAATGTGAAACTGTTCCAGGGGTAAGAATTCCAATTCGGAAGAGATATTTTAATGTACAACGCACTGATTCTAGGCTAGTTTCGGTGCTTTTGTGTTAAGATTTTCGTAAATTACACAACCAAAGTTAAGCACACACCGAAAACTAGCAAACTTATGGTATTATTTATTAGTGTTTGAATGGCTGACTACCGTGCAGTTTAAGGAAAAAAACACCAAATACAATGAAAATTTTACATGTAAGTTTAAAATTCTCACTTTCCCTTTAGTTATTACTTATATATGTATATTGTTTCTAGTATCTGCATAAACACTGTTAACTGGGTTGCTATCTGATGCCAAAAACTATTGCTCCTATTCGCTCATTCGTGCATTCATTTATTCGATGTTGTTGTTGTTACTGTTGTGATTTTTACTTTACTTCTTACTTGTTGTGTTAGCATTCCATTGTTTTTTCGCTGCTTTTTATTTTTTTGTTTACTACTTCACTTTCATTAAAGTTTATTGTTCCAGGACAATTGCCATTTGTACTTTTGTGTACGTTCTGCTGTAATATACGACGTCCGTCCCAAGCGTCGGAGGACACTTCCCCAACAAACTATCTACCGCGCATTCCACTAACTAAAACGATCCATGTTATATCCCGACATACAAACAAATGTATAAATGTTGGCTTGTAGCTTCGTTCCTTTCGATGGCTGCTGTTGTAATTGTTGTTGCGGTTTTGTTGTTTTTTAAGCAATAACTTTTAGTTGCAGTTGGTAGTCGAGTATCACAAAACGCATTCTTAGTGAGTACTTTTCTGCTTATTTGTTATATTTATATTTACAATAGATGCGCGCAAACAAATAAACTCGGAAAGTGTAATGAAGGAGAGCACTTACTGGAATGCACAACGCACTTGTGTCTCCACTTATGTATACATACATTTCACTGAAGTAACCACAAAATTCTTATGTCCATATACATGAACTTATATGGTTTTATACATAGCACAAGAGTGGAAACAATGACCGCATCTTATGAAAATTAATTAGTTTTTAAAAGCATTCCTCTCTTGACATGTTTGGACACATGACATCAGCTTTTTAATTCGAAAATTTTTGTTAATATATTAAGGTTATGAAATCGAAAGTTCAGATCTTTCACTAAGCTTTAATTGGTTTATTCAACACACTCGCGCATACATATGTCTTTTAACTCTTGAACGTCAATGGTTTTGAAATTATTTGAACTATTTCCAAAAAATGTGAACCAGATGTATCATTTCGCACAAAAAAGTGACGCATAACCCCAAAAAATAGCCACGTCGCGAAAAATGCGTTCAAGAAAAGTATCCTCTAATTACCCATTGATTGTAACATTATGGCAGGACCAATGATTCCCGCTTTTCATAGAGCAGACCAAACAGTGACTTTGTGAAGATGGTTACTATAACTTCAAATGCAACAATTTCTTTTACTTACATACCCATTCAACCAAAAGTGAGTTTCATCGCAGAACAAAATTTTCTTCTGAAAATCGGTATTAGTGGCCATATAGTTTTAACCCTTTTGCCGAATATGAGATGCGCTTGATAGTCGTTCGGCTTTAATTCTTGCAGAAGATAGATCTTGAAAGCTCGGTAACCAAGATTCTTCGGCAAAATCTTTCATAAAGTGGATTGGCACAGCCCCAGGAGTAGGACCCATTCGAGTCTTCTTCGATATTCTGCCTCACAGCAATATTAGCGTCTTTGATGCGCACTGTACGGCACCTCTGAAGATTCGCTTTATACACAAAAGTAAACGTGGGGCGAAACCGATCCATGGTTGCTTGATATACCGACTCTGCTGACGACTTAATATTTGATGCAGCGCGCGAACGGAGCCAAGTATTTTTATTCCGAAATGGGAAGTTAAGTGTTAACCAGATGCCAAAAAAAATATTATGTATTATCGAGTCAGCCGAAATTGAAATTGTTTTTTGTCTTATCTTCATAGAATCATGGACCAATAATGACACATACTGACTTTCTATGGGCGCAAATGTGAATCTTTGTGAATAAGATGGAAAATGTAAGCAACACATAATATTTTATTATAACTTTAAATGTGGTCGAAAACGTAATAACTTTTTTCTGCATGAGTAATCTACTTACTTTGTTTTCTTTGGCAGGTTAATATAGTATATAATTTTTTTATAGATGAATGCTTTGAACACCGAAAAGAGGGCTTGGATAGTGCAGCGGTGCCATGCTTTGCAGTCCGACATTTCCGTCCAAAGGAAATTCAGACGGGATTTTAGCGGCAACCCACGAGTAATGGGCAATTAAGAGGTTAGTAAACATGTTTCCGTACAAAGTTCAAATAACAAGCCGGTTAAGCCTTCTACATTTGCTTATTCGCCTGGAATTTTGCCAAAAAATTATTTAAGTGGCCGATCTGATGAGACGAATTTTGGTTTAAACGAAAATGTAAACAAGCAAAATGCCGTAGGTGGAGTGAATCAAATCCAGAAATATTCTACGAGACGAAATTTCATCCAGAAGGATTCACTGAGTGATGCCCTGTTTCATCAAGTGTATTGTCGGCCCCCACATCTTTGGAGAAAACGGTATAACAGTAACTGCCAATTGGCATCGTTATTTAAAGATTTTTAATGAATTTTTTACCCAAAACTGCGCTGAAGACGTATCACTTTCAATAGCGTCTGGTTCCAGCAAGATGGAGTAACTGAACACATAGCCCAACCGGTTATTACGGAGTTTCAACGTAAATGTGAAAACAAATTAATATCAAGAAACTCCAGAAATCCGAATGACAATGAATAACTTTCTGTCGCATATGCGTGGCTGTGGTTCATAATTTTTAAAAATAATTAATTATATAGAATAACATAAAATTTGTCATACAGTTATTTTTTATTACGTGGTTCCTATTTATTGTTTTTCTTCACTTGTAAACTTATGAAAAGCGCTGTTACGCTATTTTGCATTTTAGGTGACGATATGTTGAATAATAAAGTTAAACTTTACCAAATGACTTGCTTCCTTTGAAAGGATATGAAATTATCAAACCACTTTGTAGGCTTAGAACATTTTAATATTTGATTTCATACTTAAAAATTCTCTTTCAGTTCTTGTTAGTTCTATTCATCATATCGCAATAAATAACTTCATGACAGTATATTTTCTTGTGACATACCAGAGGAAATTAAAACTTATGCCGGTATTTGCAATGCGGCATTTAATTGACATTATGATGCCTGATAAGCCGCTTTTGAACTACTTTATACTAATGATATGTGAACCAATTAAATTTACTATAAAATAGTATCTACATCTACACAACTACACCTACATATAAGCAGTTTCACATATCTCAATTAAACATTGACACTTTTATGCAATTTGAACGCAAGACAATTGCATAATTTGTAATTAATGAATATAAATGTATTAGGCATTCATATGTCCCATATTTCTGCAGGAAAATTCAAAACCGGTCCAAAAAAATACAGTTCTATGGTAAATCAAGTATTAGGTTGTCAAATATCTCCCTTCCGCCTTTTTGTCTTTTGAATTTCGCGGCTATGTACGGATATAAAGGGCTGCAGAGCTCGTATCTGGCAATACTATACATGTTTGAAAGGTCTTGACATAACCTACAACGCGACGCCATGCATGATTAGTTTGGATATTGCGTTCAACAGTTTTAAACGTGTAAACAAGGAGTTCATTAACGCCGAAATTCGCGCAATTTTAAAGTTTTCCTTCGTTAAAGGCAAATCCCGCTAGATAAACGTTCCGTGAGATTAATGGTGTTTTGGGGGATGGCACTCTATCACCAGCCGGCGGAAGACCTGTAACGATGAATACCGATCAAATCATGGAAAACATCGAGTTAGACCGGCATGTAGCATCTCGTGACATCGCCCAGAAGACAGATCTACAGAAGGCTGGCTGGATTCATGTTTGGGTGCCGCATGATTTGATGCAAAACAACCTTCTGGAATGAATTCGAACCATTTTTGAAGCGGATGGATGACTGGCGACGAAAAATGGATCATATACGACAATATCAAGTGAAAACGGTCGTGGTCGACGGCCAGCGAATCGTATCAAACAGTGGCCAAACCGGGATTGACGGCCATGAAGGTTTTGCTGGGTGTCAGACGCTTAATTCTCATCTTATACGAACAACTGGACCGCTTGAAGAAGGCGATCGACCAGAAGCGTCCAGAATTTTCCAACAGGAATAGTGTAGTGTTCCATCTCAGGACAACGCCAGATTACACACTTCGATGATGACTCGTCTGAAGCAACGGGAGCTCGGATGGAAGGTTTTATCGCATCCACCATATAGTCCCAACATAGCGCCAAATGACTACCACCTGTTCCTGTCCATTTCGAACTCAAAAGAGGCTTGTGAAAAGTGGCTGTCCGAGTTTTTCGCAAATAAGGAGGGGGACTTCTACGAGGGGGTATTATGAAGTTGCCGTCTAGATGGAACCAAATTATCGAACGAAACGGCGCATATTTCAACCAAATGCGATCACTGTAAATTTTTTTATAAAGCATTGAATAAAGAGCAAAAAAGCGGAAGGGAGATATTTTACAACCTTATAACTCGTTTAACATCTCGGGGATAGTTTTAACTATCGATAACCGATCATCCAACAACATCGATAACGAACAGCTGTTCGAAACATCTCCAGCTGTCAAATTCGAAAATAAGGTACAAATGGAAAGAGTTAGGAGTAGTGTAATTAAATATTATTGCTTAACACTAAGCGTTGGAAGAAGTACTTTTTCAAAACATCATGAGACTTTTTTTAATGTGAAAAAAGATAGCACAAAAATGTTTCTTACTTACTTCTTTTATAGGTTTAGATACCTTCATCTAATTATCACAAAAATTAAATTAAGGAAAAGCGTTAAAACCGGTTACAATACCAGTTTTTTTAGTGAAAGACGGACGGGTGCAAAAATTCAGATCAATATCTCAAACACTGAGGGACAAGTTCTTGTACATATAGACATAAACACGGGCAGACGGACAGGCAGACGAAAATAGCTAAATTTACTCAACTCGTCACGCTGATCATATTTGTACATATATATTATACAGGGTCTCCGACAATATCTTATGGGTTGCAAACTTAATATACCCTGTTAAGGTTATAAAAACATTCTAAGTGCCTTCTAGGGAACTCATATTATTTTTAATTATATTCTAATAACATATAAGTATATATAGCATAGATACTAATAATATTGAAAGCATTGCTTAGGCATTAAGCCAAAACTAGTACTAATGTTAAAAGAGCAGCGATATTACCGAAATTTTTGTTTTATCACCCTTATATTGAAAATATATTTGTGAACTTATATGTATTTTGTTCATATGTATATGGTAAGTATGTGGAAGCCACTTTATAATCGCTAATCCGTCAGCATTTCCATAAGGCAAGTACATACTTACACTTATTCATCTACACACCTTCATAATGGTAGTTTATTAATTTCACATTAATCAATTTATAATCGCTAAAATTTTGTTGATATCCAGTAATAAGTTAATTCATGCATACTAATCAGTAAATTGCGTTCAATATTAATGGAGTAGAGGCCTTTAGTGAAGGAGGATGGAGTCGTTGTGCGGTAAAATATTTATAAAACAGATACTTTGATTCCAACGCACACCTCTGCACATGTGCACATATACTAGTATATAAATGCCGTCAAGAGCATTCGTTACATTTTCGAACCTCTTTAACAACCTTAATTACTGCTGGAGGAACACACACAGCGCGTAAATCTGTGGTGGAATTCATAATGTAGGCAGAGTTAGGGAAATATAATGTTCGATTATGGCTTAAAAGAGTATTTACGACACAACGCCAAGACAAACAAACCAAAAAAAAATATTAATGAGTATTATTGAAATTAACTGTTTAAATATGAACAAATCTTAAAATAAACTTCAATGTAATTAATCAGCACCTCTGAAGAAAATATCCTCCTATCCCCCTAAAATTATATGCTAAATTAAAATTGATTTAAGATTAACATTTATGCAAGTGCATAAACAATAAAATAATACCATTTATGAGGAACACCTCATTACAACTGTTAAACTGGGCGAAACTGTATTTGTCAGACGGTCCAAATGCCGACATTATATATTTATAAATGATTAGCGAGACGAGTTGAGTCGATTTAGACATGTTTGTCTGTCTGTCTGTCCGTGTGTAAATAAGCAAATTTCCTTTTTTTAGATGTCGATATGAAATTTGAACACGCCCTTTTGAAATCAAGAAACTGCTCATTTGTCGGAACCGCCGATATCAGGGAATTATTTTTTGACAATGTATCTTCACGAAAATTTGGCATAGATTATTATTCAAGATATCGCTATAATCGTCGAACTTATTGTTTTGATCAGTCCACTACAGTTTATAGCTGCATTTAAACTCACCGATAAAAAACATAATTAAGTATCTTTCGTCCTCAGCACTATCCAGAAAAATTGAGTTGAGAGACGAAATATAAACCTAATCAGTTAGTCGGTTAACTTTTGATCTGACTGGAATGCGCTGCAAAACGAATACAACTATATTAAGTACTACCACCAATTCCAAACCAGGTGTTACGCGGACCGTGCCCATGGGTGGTTTCCAGCTAGGAGGGGTGTCATCACGGTGTCATCTCGGGGCCCGCTCGAGGACAAACTAAGGAAAGGTCCGTTGAGCGAAGAAGGGTAAATTTTAATTTTTTCGGCGAGCTGACTATGGAGAGAATAATATATAAATAATATAAGCAAACCAGCACTCGCTGAGTTGTCTCGGGAGGCCGCTCCAAAAAGGACGCATTGCGAAGAAGATACGAAAAGCGTCTCGTCCTTCACAATTTCGCACCGAAAATACGAAGGGCAGGAAAAAAACCGTCGAGAGAGCCCCGAACGCAAGAGTATACTAAGGGACTCTAGTTCTAGTCTAACCCAACAGAGTGAAGGAAGAAGCATCATTTACGACTCTAAAGGCAGCAACCGATCATCAACAGAGCGATCACTCATCAGTGTTGAGATCCTCGGACCTCCACTAAGGAATAAATCGCCAAAGAAAGTCACAGAACAAAGGACTCAAGGAAGCACAAAACCTAACAAGGACGTTCTCTCGTCGACAACCTTAGACATTCGCAAAAAAAAAGATTCGCCGAGACGGCACTGTGACAGGAACGCACCGGGAAGCAGAACTATCCAAAGAAAAGAGGAAACACTCTCAGAGTATACGATCCTGATCTGGCCTAGGCGGATGGTCAGGCGTAACGCTAGCTATAAAAATTGGTGAAGAAAACCCCTCGCTCAAGTCAAAACTTTTCCCAGGAGTGGAAATAAAGACCAAACATACGACTTGGGATTGTTGCAGGTCCAAAATTATGGTCTCAAGTGCTAGAAGAGAAGGACAAAGGTACTTGATTAAAGCTAAATCTCTGTATAGACGAAAAATCGCTTCAAACTGCACTAGAATACTGGCAGTATACAGAAGTGGAAGAGGAGCCACATAAAGAATCCATGACGGAACAGGGCGAGAAACGAACACACTCAAAGGGCTAACGGCATCGATGGTGACCGTTCAGGCAGCAGAAAAGCGATTGCAGAAGTATTCCCATCAAACAAGGAACTTGAGACCTGATACTTTCAGAAATCGAGGTGAAGGAAAATGCCATCAGTCATCAAAATAGCCCAGATCAACCTACATCATGCTATTGGCGCTTTGGCAGTGATAACTAACAAAATAGCCCCGATGATCTGGGCATAGTTCTGGGGTAGGAGCCATGGATCTACAAAAGTCAGCTAAGACGGATAAAAGACAAATACACAACAGTCATATGGGATCTCACCTGCGAGAACCCTAACAACCCTTTAAGCATCCTGGATTTTATAAGAGTTTAGGATTAAATGAAGTAATATAAAAAGAGTTAGAGGGCATAATAGACCTATCTATCTAACTAATTCAAGAACGAGGTCCATCTGTGAAACCAAAATTGCCGGAATGAGATCCACGAAACCTAAATTATGTGTGAAGTGCTGTTACTGTAACACAAATAATATTTACATATTTAGTCGCCTGACTTGAGTTTTCGTCTTAACTGATGAAATCTTCTAAAAAATGGCGTATTTTCTATCGCAAATACATATACAACGCAAGATATGAAGTCATTTATTGAAAATATCAAGAATCTTTTCCTACTAGACCAGATGACTAAGGTGCGAATCGATTGTTTCTCGCTACAGTTTGGGCTTATTCTGACGACTTTTCCTACGTTTTTACTCCAACAGGTTCATATAATTCACCATATTTCCACTCCAATCTAATCTGAAGTCGACTGATATGTTTGAACTCTACTACCATTTAGGTATCTACTACACTTAAATCTAATTTTTACAAAATCATAATTCTTAACTTTGTTGACGCGCAAGGAATTTTTTAAGTACTGTAACTTTTAGCCTGCGGTAGAAATGTGTTTGGAAATTCATTATTAGTGACATCACATGTTGCAATAGTTAATTAGTTTTCTTCCTTTTTACCCAGTGCCCACTGAGTAAGCGAGATTTAGGTCACTTGGTCCCAATTACATTATTTTATCGCAGAGAAGTCTTAAAAAAAGTGTCAAGCCTTAAAGCAAAACCTTTAAGCAACTTTTTAAGATATTTCATCTAATTAATATAAGTTATTGCTACTGCCGATTTGGGAACACTTTTTTAACCCTACCATTTTAGGTTTCTTTAAAATCCTTCTAAATATACACATTTCAAATCGATATTGTTCTATTTAACTAAACCACTACAAACACATACATAGATGAAAAACGCAAGATAATCGAAAGAGTTGATTTAAGTACCGTCGAAGTAATGAAAAGCAAATAAAAAGTAAATGAAGGTGATAATGCAAGTATTAAACTGAAGCGACATAGTTGCGCACACCTTAGCCGCCGATTAAATAGAGAACCGTAAACTTTGCGCGTGGAGTAGATACCGGTGCTGCAGCTTAAAAGCAAGGTGAACATTGCTTGCGGCAAAAGAACAACAGCACGTTAAAATATACACATGTACAAATATATGTATGTAGTGGTATGTATGGATATTACAGTGCGATATAGTATGTATACGATGTTTAATTTATTACACCACATCCGCTCATCATTTGTAATTACTTAAAGCAAACTGGCGACTACTTGCGATGAGTAAAAGTCACAGCCGGTTAGACGCTGCGATAGTCAGACGAACGGGTGGTGGTGTTTCTCCGTTAAACTCGTCCATCGTGCTGCTTGACTAACTGCACGGTTTTGTGCGCTTAAATAAATGGATAGATGGATCACCAGGTTGCCTTAACTTTCCAGTTCACTGTTGGATTGCTGAGAAAGATAGATAGTTGGTTTGGTTGTCAGGCTTTGCTAAATACTCGAACTGCGACAATGGTGTCACAGTGAAAAGCAGCAATCAACAACACTCACACGCTGTGCAGCCATAATATATCTACAGGCTCTGACAGAATACGACATGTGTACGAATATATGTATGTATGTGGCTGGTATGCCAGAAGGCCTCTTGTGGAAAGAGTTAAACTTGCGGTAATGAGAAGAAAATGGTAAAAGACGCCACGCAGCAAATGTAATGGACGACAACCGCAGCGTCATCAAGGCGAACGAGAGGCCAACCAGTAGTGCTGCTAAGAAGGAGCGGCCAGAGTGATGGGCAAACATATACAGAAATACTTGACGCATAAGTAGACGGTTGAGTAACCGTACTGGAGCATAAATGAATAGGAAAAGCAAGAGATTGGAAGTAGTATACAGTTTTGAGGTACGCTCGATTAGCAGCTAGAGAAGAAAATAAGTGATTCTGAGTGAATTTCAAAATATTATATTAAGTATTTTCAAACTAATAACGCTTTGGTATTTTGGAATATAAAATATTATTCTCTGATATTATATAGCTGTCATTGTTTGGAATGTATCCGTATTGCATGAGCTGAAGAGTTTTTGGTCTAATAGGACCTAACTTTGATCTCGACGTCTAGTCGATCCACTAATCCATAGTAATACTGCTCATTGCTCGTCTTACCATGTTCGAGGTATTCGGTGAAAATAATTCCGTGTGTGTCAAAAAAAAACTCAAGTTAAAACTTTGACGGGCGAATTTGGCGCTTTTGGACTTTGGATGACTTTCAATGGATAACAAATATTCAGCGAGCTGCCCAGAAAAGATGCCACTAGAAAAATAACGATAAGCCGAAATGATTTATATTCTGTTAGAAAATCTTAAAAATGTTAAACATTTCAAAAATTCATCTATTGCTTTTGATCACTACAAGATCGTCCGTAGAAACCTACTACTTTCCAATAAGCGTAGTTTTTCCTTTCAAGAAATATATAAAATTAACTCTTCTTCCATTGTGATCAAAAACTGCAGAGTTGGCGTCACTTTGGGAGCAGAAACTTGAGGACGATTGGATGAAATGTCACAAAATTTTGACAATTTTCTTGAACCACCGAAGGTGTGAATTTTCTTTCCATGAACGCGACCTTTTAATCAGACTTACTAAACTTACATAGACTTACTACTACTGACTTCGTCTGCAAGGAAAACATAAAAATTCGGAAGTAAATTATTGACAAGTGAAACATTCTTACAGATACCAGATACTATTAGAGCTCAGGATTCGAATCAAAATAAGAGATCGGTTTCGGGCTTTCAACACCTCGGTAAATCACAAAAATGTTATGAAATAGTCTTTGGCAATGAGCTTAATAAAAAATCAACAAGAAGTAATCATAATTTGTGCTCTAAAAAATACATCCTTTGACAAATTAGCTATTTTCAATTCAGCAAATCTTAGAGCGTGGCGAATCGAACAAACGTTTCGCATAAATAAAATAAACTATATCTAGGCGTTTCTGTGATCAAAACAACTCTTTGATGATTCAAACTGTATTGGTAAAAATGCTAGATATTCTACTCAATAGAAAAACTAACAATTTTATACATTCGAGAGACTTATTGTGACACACTCATTGACGGACTAAAGCATAATGCTAATACACGGGAGATAAACAGCTAAGGCAGCGTGTAAGTTGGCTGACAGGTTGGCTTGCCGCATTGTATGGCTTAGTGATTTTAATTTCACTATTTCTCTTATGAAGAATAATACCGTTGTAAAAGCTGTGAACGAAGCCATGTAAGTGGGTCGGAGGTTGCCTATGAAGAATACTGGTTTACTGAGACTTATATGATTAGACAGAAAATCAGCATTTTAAAGTAATCCCATAAGCTATCACTTTAAAGCGGTATTTAATTCGAGTTCAATGTTAGATTTGGGTAACAGCTACATGTGTAAGTATATGAATTTCTCCAACTGTCAACCATACCTCAAACCAAAGGCTGGAGCTTGAGCCGCACTTTCCCCTAACTACTTATTTCCATTCAATTGTACGACAAGTACTGTTCTGAAACACAACTTATTGCCTCTTAGTATGTCGACAAAAAAACATTATAATGTTAATGCCCCGATGATGCCTGTAAATAAGTTGGAATATACAATCGCAGCGCGATATACTTTTCTTATTGGATTTTGTTGCTATTTGGTTACCTGTTAAATAGCTTGGTTTATTAGTCCACGCCAGTCATTTTTGAGTGCTAATAAAGTACCTGTGAAGTTGCAACTAACTGATTTGTTGAATTCTACACAACAAGGGAGCCATAGGCCGCCAGCCAGTTCCATGCAGATAGCAGAAACGTTAACATTCTTTGTGCGAATTTTCTGGCTGAGCCATTCATGTGTCATGATGCAAGAGTAGTACATCATAAACTTTTGTTCTGGCAGTCATTTCAACTGGCTGATTCGCCTTTCCACCGCACACTTAAGTATCATTACCCCATTATATGTTCTTATATCTGTGGGTTGCCGAATTTGACTAACTGCACGCCTGTTTTATTCTACGTAAACAGATGCTGCTTTAACCATTTATTCACCTCATTTTACTGCTAATTCGTTTTCCTCCCTGACATGCCTCTGTTATTTAATCTGTACTTGTTGCCTTACTGTGCTGTTGAGTGAGCAGTTACAAGCCGGTCTGCATACCTGATAACGTGGAACAGTCGACTGGCTGCTGGTGTGGGTGTCGTGCCTCCATTGCTGACCGAATCAATTTGGCAAGCATACAATAATAGACCAAAGTTAATCCGCTGTAATGAGTGTGAATGGCACTGAAATAATTAGTAGGTTTCCGAATATATTTTGTTTTCCTCAGCTTCACCTGCTATTCGGTATAATTCGGCATTTGCAATCCTTGCCGGTTAAAGTTTTTAGCAAACTTGCTGCGGTTGCTGATGATTAACAGCAAGACGAGTGGCTACATTTTACTACAACTTTGCTTTTTGGCGTCACAAAGCTGTTGGCAAAGCCGGATTGGTTTTATGCTGCTTGTGAGGGAGTGCAAATGACAGCGATATTTTTGTTGAGCTAATAAAAGGATTATAGCACTGTTGCTGCTGCTACTGCTGTGGCATACTGATTATTTTATGCCGCTTCCGTTCGCGGCTTTTAATGGCTTCAATGCTATTCGCCAATGTCAGTAGTGCTTTTGGGTAGATGTCGTCACAGCCGTTGTGGCAGGTGGAAATTAGCATTATTTCGATTAATCTGCGAGTTATTTCGGCGTAATAAACATTTGCCAGAGTCGTTTGGCCGTTCTAAATTAGCTTTTTGTTTGTTTACTTGGCTGAAGTTAATTGAAAATATAATGCGGTGTATTTTATAACCAAGCCAAAAGTTATTGTAAACATCACTACGGAATAAGCTTTAGGTACATAAATTTTAATTTCAGGCTAAGAAAAATTAATACGAAGCCTGACTTTGCAAATTTTCGTAAGCTTTAGCGATTTTTAAAGAGTTTGAAAAATTAAATGTCCTCTCAAGAAATATCTACACGTAGTTTCGTTGCTATGGTTAGCTTATGTTAGATTCGAAAAGTCTATTGTAATACCTTAATACCTGTATAACCAAGTATTGACCGATCACTGCGGCGGCCAATATCAGTTTCTGCTTTATCACCAGGTTCCTCGAAGTTATAATTGTTGAGATGTTTCATCTTCAATATTGCAGAAGCCGGACAATTAAGAGAAAATAAGATGTTTCCACTTTACCTTCAATGAAAATTTAACAATTTGGGTTCGGCAAGATTTTCAACCTTTCCGAATGAAAGAGCATGCAATTCATTAGATTTCCTGCGATAAATTCTAGGCCAAAGGATCTAACAGTCTGCCTGCTAAGCACACGCAAAGTCTTAATGTTCAGCGCTAGAACAAACAACAAAACCAAAAAATGCTGATGTAATCGTGACAATTGTGCCCTTTTTTGGGAAATTGAAGTTTCCAGGAACGAGGGTCTGGACTTTGGTTTCTGAAAGAGACAGTGCCTCTTCTCTAGCGATATCTCCCCTTCCACATATCCCACGTCGTCGATATGTGAGCAGAGAAAAAGTCTCCAAAAGTAGACTACGTATGCGTAAGAGTGATTTAAGTTTTCAGGAATGCAGTCGATTTAGGAGAGAATTTCAATATGTCCATATAAGTACATGAATGCTATATGTTAGAATGGTTTCACTGTTTGTGTTGGACGTTGTGCAGAACAGATTCCAATCAGAGCCGATCTTTGGATACATTGAAGGTTTCTTTTCGAACGCTTTCTATCAAACGAATACTCCATAAAATATTACTAGACTGACTACGGCTTCGTGGATAGAGGCCCCATCTCTCCTCTATTCTGCCCATGTGTCTCTATAACATTCTCAACAAAAACGAAGGTTGTTTAATAGTCCTGAAATCCTTAGAAATCGCAAGTAGCACTTAGCTGTGGTATTAAGTATTTGTATCATAATGCAATGTTTCCAAAAAATGTTATTATATTCGGCCACATCATCGAAAATAAGTTCTCCTTTAGTCTTCATATTCTATATTCATCATAGCACCAATTATTCAGCAATTGTTAATGTATTAATATTAAGTATCGCAGTAATACAATGTATTTTAGTTTACGGCAGTATTCTGTTAAAAAGCGTCAGTACATCTGGAGAAATTGCCTTATATGCAGTACTTCGTACAATAATTTTCATGCAGATCATATTTTTGATTAGGGTAGTGTAAACATGTTTTACAGCAGTCGAGAGTGCTAAACGTTTGTTAAAGTAAGAAAACAGAGTGATGACCCCCTTCCATGTTAAAAGGATTTTTTTCGAGATTAAGAAACGTATTTTAAAAGTTTGGCTAGCATCCACTTCTCAGCAAAATTCTGTTTAAAAAAAGGTTCTTTACCGAAATAAAGAGTCTTAGTTATGATTAACGGAACTTATCTGAATTTCAAGGAAAACTGTCAAGAACCTTGATTTTTGACGTATTTTTTTCGGCTTCGGATCACCTTTGCTTCGACACGGCCGTAAGTATACAAAATACTTTCCAACTTTTTGGATCTAGCGCCCCTGATGGCGCCATTTATATGTCGACTAGTGTGTTAGTATGTGCTTTCTTTATCGATTGTTCAGTGAGAATTTCATGACATTTCATTGATTGGAAGAGAAGCTAATGCGTTTTAAGTGTCAGTATGTTTGTATTATCGGTGCGAAAATGAGCTTCAAACAAAGAGCCAACATTAAATTTTGTTTTAAAATTGGTTAAACTTTTACCGAAACGTTTCAATTGGTGAAACAAATTTATGGCGATGGTTGCCTATCCCGTAGCAGAGTGCACGAGTGGTTTCAACGTTGTCAAAGTGGTCGTGAGTACATAAGTGATAATCAGTATGTGGGCCTATCAAAATCCGTAATCACCGGAAACTCCATCGAAACTGTGCGTGAATTCATCAACATGCTTTTGGGCCGTGCAAAAAGCTGTATTGAAGTAGAAGGAGACTATTTTGAAATCAAAAAAAAATCCATTTGTTCTGATTTTTTAAGTCATCGAAATTCATGGAAATGGATTTGCCCATTGAACATCTCAAAACATCGATTTATCGGTCATTTTGAGCTAAACATTTCGACATGCTTTTGGACCGTGCAAAAAGCTGAATTGAAGCAGAAGGAGACTATTTTGAATAAAATGAATTTATTTTGCAAAAAACCATTTGTTCTGATTTTTTAAGTCATCATTTTGGAACACCGTTTACATTCATCGCCAGTAATAATACATTCCATTACATTTTGGTATTCGGAAAGTATTGTTTCACAAACGTTAACGCGAAAAAATTTAGCCCGCTTTCACCTTAATAGGTCCAAATGATCTTCCAAATGATTTCTTCCTTTATTTTTCAGGACGTCATAAGATTTCTGACTGTTAATAGGTGATATCCAAATTCCTGCTTTTTATTGATCACCAGCTCATGTTGATGGCCGTCTTGGATGTGTTTCGTCGCCAACGTTCGCGACCTTTTTTTGAATGGTACCAATCAAAAGCACCTGCTCAACAAAAGTTATCACTCGTTCGAACAATATGAACGTTTTGGCAATAAAAATTTGATTCCACATACAAAATTTAATGGAATTTCTTTGTTGAATAATTTCACTCATCATAAAAGTCGACGAATGCAGAACAAATATTTCGATGAATGGGGTTTAGCGCGAAATTTAAATTAAAAAGTCGTACTAGTTTTTGGTCACTGTCAGAAATATACATCCATGTTTTTTCCGATATGAAATTTTGCATCGATTTACGAAAGTGCCAAAAGACTCTTTTTATTAGAAAAAATATAATTAGAAATACTAAAAAAGTATAAAATAAAGTATTTTGTCTATTTACATATTTATAAGTTCCACCTTTTTTGTCCAAGCTTTGTAGAAATAAAATTTTGTTTATACATTTTGCCTGCATATTTCGTTGTTGATTTAACACTTGAGAAGGTTTCGAAAAAAATCTTTCAAAAGGTACTGAGTCGCGATAATCGTTAAATGCATATACGCTATGTGAAACAGTTTTGGAAATTGCTGTTTAAAGTCTGCCCAGACTTCAAAGGATTTTCATTTAACCGACCAACTGATGCTATTAAGTAAACTGATAGCTCATGGGAAACGCTTTCCTCGCTTCTATTAGATTTCCAATTTTTGTGCACTAATTTGTGGTGGTCACTTCCAAGACTGAAATATTATAAATTCTCGTCCGATATGGTTTTCGCCAAGATTACTATTTATAAGATCTTTAATTTTTGGAAGGCATTTGCACTTGCTAGCGGATCGTGGAAATGGATTTTTTAAAACGTGGGTCCAGTAGGGTGGAAAAAGCTAAAACTAAAACTTTTTCATTAACACCTATTTTGTTTTTATTTTTGGGGCAACCCCTTATCACTGTCATTATCATATGTGTGTCGTATGTGTTATTATTAGGCAACATGGAACTCTTTTGATAATTATTTAAATGTAAAATGCTTATTTAAAGCAAATCAAAAGAGATGTAGATCACCTCAATCCAGCCATTCACATTTTAATCCTGAAATCGTGGGATGGTATACTAAAGTCGACTCTGTTGCTATACTCTTACTCTTTTATTTAAGCACTAACTTCTGTTATAAGTACTTCCGATGGAATATTGTTCTGCTGTATGGACACTATCAAATTTGTGTCGCGTTAAAAAATCTCCAGCTTATTTTTCTTTAATTGTAAATGGTCTGCCAATCCTAGCGATATCCTTGATATTTATATATTAAGTGACTCTTGCTAGGATATAAGTTACCTGTCTGAAGGGCAATTCTAGTATATTAAATATTTTTTTAAAGAACTTTATATATTGTCTCTCTACCACAAGCCAATGCATTCAAATACTCTTTAGAAAACGTTATAAATGGTGCAAGCACATTATAATCACAAGTCGATGCATATCGGAAGGTCTAAAACATCGGTTTTCTTCGATGCATCGGATATTGGTGTAAGCTAGTTCATTCGCTTTGTGACTATGAAATATTATAGATTTTCCTTTCTATGTTTATTTATAATTTCTTTGTTTAAAGTTTCTCACATAAAACTTTTTTTTTTGAATTTTTAGTTTTCACAGTACTAAAAAACATATTTTGCTTTTTTCAATTCCCACCTAAGGTGTGGTTTATTTTGATGACCGTTGAATTTGACAAGCCTAGCTGAGAAATTTGTGGCTTCTTACTACTGCGATGCAGTAACTCCGAAAATGCCATACGGCTATCTAATACCCACCTGACACTTGGCAATTGTGGCAGCAACATCATTCATGTTGGCCGACATAAGCACAATCTAGTCATAGTACGTGTAGTTATGTGTGTGAAAATGCATGCGGTATGCGAAATGCAAGCGACACTCGCCAAACTCACACTCCTACGAACATACGCAAATGTGCACACATATTCATATAATGGGCATTCATTTTTGCCTGGCAGCCGGCATTGTCAGCACATTTGTCTTGCATAAGCCTGGCATACTTCACGGCGCACTTTCTTAACTTTTTAAGCCATAAACGTTTCGTAACGTACCAATGGTCGTACATTTTCATCTTCATATGCATTGAAAGGCTCCTTCTCCACCTCAGCGAATGGCTATGTGCATGTATGTGTGTAAGTGTAAGCAAAGACATAAATTCAATGCACACATTTGTACGAAATAGTAAACAGCCTTACAATAAGCTGGTGCGTATGCGTAGCGTTCATATACGCCCGCCTGTCCTGTCAGACCGCACTCTCGCACTACCATCGCAAGCATGACGCTGGTCTGTTCCTTGGGTCCTTAGCCGTTGCGCTGGCCTGTTGTAGCGCCTTTCGCTCATATTTCATTGCAAATTTTACGTTCGCAATTCAAACCGTTTCAACCGTTTTCATTTTACACTTTTTACTTTTCGCTTTTTATCCTTTCACTTTTTCATGCACTCACATTCGTTGGCGATATATATTTTTTTTTTGCTCATATCCAGTTCCTCAACTGTGTGAAATCGCTTTTCTTTTGCATTCTACTTCTATTTTCGAATTTTTTGTCTTTAAACTTCATCGCTACTGTTTTTTTTCTTCTTTTTCCATTGAAGCTTGTATATTAGTCGGCCTGACATCTGACAAAGCCACAAGGCATTGCGGTTGACGTATGCAAAGAATACGGCTATTGCGCGACGGTCTCTACAACTGCTATAGGTTTGCCATCGACCTAATGATAATTAAAGAAAGGAAATTCGGAATAGTTATGTCTTAACGCGTTTAATCAATTATTGAGTAATGAAAATATACAGAATACTCTCTTAAAATATACAAGAAATACATACATACGTCCAGTGTTCGGTATAATAAATGTTTAGCTTAGGATTGCAAAACGAAAATTTGTAATGAACGGTTTACGCTTAATCCAGTAAACTTTCATTTTCATACGTTTTCGGGAGTTTTGCAAAGTCTTCCATGGTATCGATAACCTCCTCAGTCGACTTAAGTTTCTGCCCGATCAGCAACTTTTTCTGGCTTTGAACCAAAATATATCGCGCAGCGTCAAATTTTAATATTATGGCACGTTGGATGGGGCTGCAGTTCGTAACCTAATCCAAGCAATTCAGCCATGGCGATGTCGCAGCCCTAAACCGGTACATTGTAGTATTGGAAGAGGCAGTTTTTCTGTAATTCAGCACAGAATCAGCCCAATTACTCCCCATGGCAGAGCACTGTGAGCGTTTTACTCAAGCAGGTCCACTTCACGATAGCTATCCCCTTTGCGACCGCTAAAATAGCCGTCGCATTCTGTGAAGTATACTAGTTCGGTAATACCTTCTATTTCTACTTGATCCTTAAGGGGGTACTCTCATGTGAACGCATACATTTTACCACTTTTTAAGAAAATTTTTTTTATGCGACATCAAAATTCAATAATTTTAATTTTTTTATACATATATACATATTTATTTGTATTTTGAAATGTATAACAAATATTTTTTTTTCGTTTTTTACATATTTAATAATTTTGTTTTAAATCAAAGTAGTCCCAACAAAAAAAAGTAGTTCACTGGTCATGGTGATAGCGGCTGTTCATGTTGTCTGAAATAAAAAAATCGAATGGATTATTATTCAGTAGTTCTGCGACTATCGTCCCTACCAAATATAATCAATTTCATTAAAAAAATGTCGATCTTCAAAAAAAAGTCATGAAAATCTTTTTTTTCCGTTAAAAATCGTTTTAAAAATATATGAAAATATTTTCGAAAACAAACAATTCTGGTAGGGACGATAACTATAAATGAGTAGAAGAACATATGCAAATTTTGAAGCAATCGGTAGAATACCGTTTTTTTAGGACCATGACAGTTTCAGAAAAGGATGATTCGAGAAAAATGCGTTTAGAAACGTAGCAGCTGCAGACTTGTCATGGCGCCTGGTAGACATTCGCTTACGACACGTCGGCGACTATGAGCTGTAACTTATCAAATACTATGAATTTCGGTCTGAATTTTTCACAGCATGTTTTCAATAGATTTTACTGTCAAAATATAAAAAAATCGATTTTCGAAGTGATTACACGAGAATACCCCCTTAATGTATAATTTTATGAAATAGTCTCATGCACAACCAACTTGTTAAAACAATTTTTGACCGTCGCCATGGAAGGATGATAGTCGCCAACCCTAAGAATCGTATTGTCGACTGATATTACTCTTCTCAATGATTCTAAAATCAGATCAAATACCCACTTTTTCATGCGGTCAAAAGGAAACGATGCATCGCCCTCAGCGGTATAGATAAAGCTCAGTGCCAGTGTAATGTAAGCTACAATATCTAAAAAAAAACATAAATTTAATTAAAATACAAATATAATGATAAGGATAATATAAAACGGACGATAATGCGAATTCAAAGAGAGAAGCATAACTCCATCGATTCTCTGCTAGAGCTATATCTGTACTATTTTGATATTCAAACAGGACAATGAGCCGCTAGCGCATCAATTGAGGAAGACCCAAATCAGTCTCTGACCATGTCGTTCTCAAGCGTTGGGCATCTCTGTGACGTCGTTATGGCGAATTTTGCGAAAATATCTTGGCCTACATCCCTACAAGATCTAACTAACACAAGAACTGAAGCCGCTAGACCACCAAAATCGTTGTAAATTAGGCTGAGCAACAACTTCTAAATGACCCGTATTTTCCTCGAAAAATCATCTTCAGCGATGAGCCTCATTTCTGGCTGAATGGCTTCGTCAATAAGCAAAATATGCGTTATTGGTCAGGCAGCAGTCCACACGTACTCCATGAGTAACCAGTGCATCCCAAAAAAATACGGTTTGGTGTGGTTTATGAGCCGGCGGCGTCATTGGGCCATGATGATTAAGACCGGCACATTACTGTGCATGAGAACTTGAAATTGCAGAAGTATCGGCCGATTTATGTTTGAAAACCACCGAAAATTGGGTTCAGAGTATGGAATTGTGCAAGCATGTCCGTGGTGACCATGCAAAAGAAATTGAGTTCCATACATAATGGCACAGGAAAAAAGAATTTCATTCATATCTCAAACCCTTTTTGTTTTATTTAAAAAAAAAAAAACTTGTGTAGTGTTTTTTAAGAAGGGATTGTGTACATAAGGGTAGTAGGGGTAAGGCATTGACTCCACCACTTTTTTAGCACGGGCATATCAATTTTGACCCATTCCGCCAAAATTGCACGTTTTAGTCCCTTAGGAATGTTATATGGCTTGAAAGACGCATACATTTTGTATGAAAGAATTCCGCACAGATCCTCGATTGAATACAAATTTGAACTTAACTCCACTCCACTCCACTCCAGCAATACAATTTTCGAAGAGTTAAGAATGCCTTTGTTTTCTTCGCTACATGGATCAGCGCATTGTCTTCTCGAAATATTCATTCATCGCCATATAAATCACCAGCGAAATCAACATATTCGTTTTCCATCAAATCAATGTAGATTTCTGCATACATTTTGCCTGACACAAATACTGACCACACCATGGGCGATCCACCACCATGAACGTGTTTATAGCATGCTTACCTTGGGTGTCTCAAATCCTTCCACTATCTATAAAGACCACCTGGTCCATCCAAATTAAATTTATTTTCGTCACTGTAAAGCGCAGATTCCAATTCTTCGAAATGATCACGAATAACCAATGAGATGGCGCATTATCGCACTCTTTGTTCAATAAAGTCAGACATAGTAAAAATCGAAGAATTCACTATTAGAGCCTCACAAAACGACGCGTATCTCAAATACTAATGAATATTTTCACGTGAAATTTAGCATATTTTGACGTGCTATAGTAAGCCGGTTTAGAACACAAGTTATGGAGAAAAACAATTTTGGGCATATAATTATTTTACTGAGGTGCAGAAATCCATCCCGCAACATTCTCAAACCGTTTGAATACAAAATTGTCCAAAGTTTCAGATTTCCATGTTCTGGTGCCAGTAATGGAAGTTAATTTATTCCGTCCGTGGATCCCTGAAATGAAAGTAGTTATTGCTTTAAGTCTCAGAATAATGTATAACTGAATTTGAAGTGAGATTTTAGCGCTCCAAAGTTGTTTAGCTTCTTAAGCCGCCCAGTTATGTATTTTGTACAAACAGTTAATCAAGTTTCGAGAATATGCAAAGTCAGAGTTTGGTATTCCCACTTTCAAAAGAATCAGTTAATCCTTAGCACTGGCTGTTTTAATGTTTTTCTGAAGTGATCAAGTTTAATTAAACTCTTAAGATTGTTTCGATGCAAAATCACCGGATTACATTTGTAATATGATGTGAAAGAATCAGTTAATTTTCTCAAGTAGCACATTCAGAATTTCATAAAAAAAATGCAAACACGCACACCGACACATAGCATACACAGTCGATTATTCGCACCAGCAGAACACAACACTCGTATTGAAGCAATTTCGTGCAAATAACGTGCTATCAAGCGGCTGCTTCAAGAAAAACCGGAAAGTACGGGCAATTAGCAACATTTTACGCACAGTAATTAGCAATAAAGCGAATCCTTAATGCTAAATTAAAAACCGGAATCGTATGTATGTATATAAGTGTGAGGGTGCACATACGCATTTGTGTGAGTAGTTGTGTGCGCATTATTGTTCGCACAAGTGGCCCGTTGGGGAAAATACAAAACGATTCTTGCAGACGCTACTAAATGCATTTTACACAAAAGAAAACCAACAACAACAAAGCCAATGGTGCCCCATCAATGAGGTAGAAGAAGAGCGGAGTAATCTTGAATGACTGTGTACAAAAAGCTTCAATAGCGATGGAAAGAAGCAATGCAATTGCTATTGCGGGAAGCAACAACAACAAAGCATTTATATGAAAAAAGCTCACGTTAAAGCAACAAGAAGCAGAAAAGCAATTTTTGTAAGCGTTGTAGCAGCAACTACTTGCAACAATTGCAGTTCGGGTGCTTTTTTCTGCAAGAGTCCAGATTTTCTTAAGCAACGTGTGGCGCTGAAGAATCGAACAAAGGTTGATGTAATTTGTACTCATGTAATAGCCCTTACGTTGCTGCGTAGGGCTCCATCAATGAAGCTTTACAGTAAAAGAACTTAGAAGTGAAGCAAAAATACATTTACGAAATAAGTACTTTTTGCATAATTACAGCTTCCTCAAATGTAAGTAAATATAACACATGCACGAAAATGTAATCCAATTTAACCGCAGGATTGACCCCTGAGCAAATCTAAAACAAGCTAATTCTAATAATTTTAATTAAAAAACTTCTACAGCTCTATGATCACGTCCGTCTAAGTGGAACCGGACCTTTTTCGAACTCCTTGGTGTCTTCATCTATTGAAGAAGTCACATGATAGGGAGGATTGAATGGCTCGGAGAGATCCTTCCCGATCCTGACGGAGCTTTTGCTGTTGCTCAACTTCCTTTTCGTGCTGTCGAAGGTACCTTTAAAATCGACGAAGAGGAGGTGTGTGATTTTCCAGGTCTAAAGCCACACTGGAAGTTTGTTGAGAATGGGTTTCATTCCTTCATACATTACCTTGCTACGATCTTAAGGTGACGATATCAAGGAGTCTTAGCTATAGTAATTAGCGCAAATTGTGGGGTCCCCATTTTTGTGGATTGGTAGTGCACACATAGGTTCTAATTGTCCGGCATGCTTTCATCCTACCGTACCTTGCTAAGAAGCTGATGCATGCACCTTGTAAGATCTTCGCCGTCGTATTTAAATAGCTCAGTCGGTAATTTATCCGGCCCGGCCGTTTTGTTGTTCTTCAGGCGGATAATTGCTATTCGAACTTCTTCATGGTCGGGCAATGGAACGTCTACTCCATCGTCATCGATTGCGGAATCGGGTTCGCGTTCTCCTGACGTTATGTTTTCACTGCTATTCAGCAGGCTGCAGAAGTGTTTTCTACATAGTTTTAGTATGCTCTGGGCATCAGTCACTAGATCACCTTTGGGGGTTCTACAAGAGTATGCTTCGGTCTTGAAATCTTCTGTTAGTTGCCGCATCTTTTCGTAGTCGGCCAAGTTATCAATATTTTTATACTGACCAACTTCAGTCTCTTTCTTTTTTGTCTGCATTTGCGTCTCGCGAAGAGGCGAGTCCGTATCTTCGCAACAACAAGATAGTGGTCCGAGCTGATGTAAGGTACTCGGAATGTACGCACGTCAAGAACACATATGACGTGTCGTCCTCCATTTTTCACAACATAATCTTTTTGGTGTCATGTGTAGAAGTTCACGCAAGTGAGGAAAGTTCTCTGATCGCCATGCACTTGGGAGTGGCCAGAAACGATTCTTTTACATATGACTCAAGCAGCGCACGACTTCCGGTCTTTGACCAAGTATCCTCTGGGTAGCCTAAGAACATCCGTTCGAAGGTGAGCTAAAGTGAGAAGGCGAAACACCCCTGCATAGGGTTGTGCGCTGGGTTTGGGACCCGCCACGTAAAAAGAAATGAAAAACGACAAACAGCCTCATGAGAACACATTTTCATGACGACCATTGCAAACGAAATAAGGACAACGATATCAGGGCATGCACCTATAAAGGAATGTCCGGTCCCTTAATTGGGAATGTGCAACATCAGCTTTTGTCCTCGTGAAAATAAAGGCTGAACTATTCCAAGAAATTGGACGGGACAAGACAGAGACGAAACCGATGTGTCGACGTTACGAGTTTTGAGAGAAAGTTCTGCGAAAGATTTTTTTGCGCATTGGCCACGTCGAATATCGCATTCGATGGAACGATGAGCTGTACAGACGACATATTTCAGCGAATTAAAAGACAGCGGCTTCGCTGGCTAAGTAGTGTTGTCCGAATGAACGAAAACACTCCAGCTCTGAAAGTATTCGACGCAGTACCCGCCGGGGGAAGCAGAGAAAGAGGAAGGAGAAAGACCTGGCTTCGCTTGGAATTTCCAATTGGCGCCACGTAGCGAAAAGAAGAAACGACTGGCGCGCTGTTGTTAACACTGCTATAATCGCGTAAGCGGTGTCTACGCCAATTAAGAAGAAGAATTGGTTATGAACTATTCGATTCGGGGACAGCCAAGCAGCTTGATGGATTTCCTTGTGCTGGAATCTTGTGCTACAGACCATATTTCGGGCTTCTGCGAACTGTTGTTCCAAAGATGCCTTCTCTGCCCTCCCTGGGGCAGAGGTATCCAACGTAAACAATTTTTTTTTTCAGCCAAATGTTCATGCGATATTGAATGTATGCTAATCCCACTAATTCCCATTGTAGTTTCAATCTCGCAGTAGGTCACATGACGATCTTGCCGTTTGCGGAAAAATAAATGATATTGGGCGACCTTCCTGAATAATAAAAGTCGTTCATACCGAAACTGCAGCCTGTAAAAAGTGACCAAATAAAAATTATAACTAATGTAAGATAAATATAATTATCCAAAGGGTATACATATATAATTAATTACATTAATTCCATATTATAAATCACTAAGCTAAACAGAACTTCGCATTTGGAGGAGGATATTTTTTGTGAATATCTGACAACTGACAGAAAAGATTCTACAGACATCTGGCAAATATTCACAAATTGAAATTGATTGCATCTGGATCGACTGTATTATACTTCGAGTCTGGTACCAAGTTACTTTTTTCCTCTCTTAAACCTCAATAAAATATTCACTGAAAAGAAATTAACTCTTCATCTTCATCGAAAATGGTACCTACTTTGAAGCGAATATTTGATATTGAAAGGATGGAAGATTGTTTATATGTAGTTGTATTATAAAATCGAGTGTTGCCAAAAACGTGTTTTTCTTCAAAATGGTACGATAATTTTTAGTCGCTTTGGTATATTAATACAAATGTACTTACATACTTACATATATGTATATCGTGAATGCGCACAGTATGTCTGAGTTCCGGCAGCTTTCGTATTTACCCCACCGTTATAGCAAGTTTTGTATTTATTTCAAACTTTTTAACTTTATACACAAAACACAATCGTTGTAACATTTTGCCATCCGCAATCGAGTAATCTCAAACTGATTTACGACAGATATCTTTTTATATACCAAAAAGTTAAAGTTAATTTATTTCTGAAAATTGCAAATATGCGCCACCGAAGAATTGAGTTGTGCAGTATGAACACTTGAAGCGTGTGGGGGAGAACAGGAGATGACTTACGCGGCAGCCAACACGTGGCTGATAGAGGGACTAGCGACAGAAAAAATGATTTGGGTTTAGAAATTTGTATTGAAGAAACTTGCTTAGCGAGACGTGCACTCCAATGCGCGAAAAGGTCGAAATGTCATTACAACTTAAGAGTAAAAGTGGAGTGGGAAATGAAATAAAACAAAAAAAATCTTAGCACAACTTGAGAATATTTTTATGTGGCAGGGTCATGGCATGATTTGGAGTGGTACGCAGTGAAGTGTAGTGATTCGTCGAAAGACTGAATACGAAATAAGGCAAGTAACAGCAAAGGTGTTAGAAAGGATATTTGATGCGTTATCCAATTAAACTCAAGCATACAGCTCTTTTCTTACTTTTTTCTGCATCTATTATATTGTTTTTGGTAGTAGATTTTATAGTCTGTCCACATTTGCGCTTTGGTATAATTTCGATAATTAAATTTAATGGGTAGCAAAAGGTAAAAAGCTCTAATCAAAGGTTCTGTTGACATCTATGTAAATTAGCACAACAACAACATAAAAGAATTGAAGCGAAAGGATTTAACCTGTAATCCTCGAAGCCTTGCATAAATGAATGACCGAATGACACTTTTATCTGACGCCTGTTAGCGCTGATAAATGCTGGATGTCCTTTAATGCTAGAGTTTCGCTTTCCTTCATCACCGTACTTTTTGCAAATGAAAATAGATGTTGAAGAGTTTATTAACGTACAGATTTGTAGCTACTGACGCTGTTGCTGCCACCATATCCTTGCTGTTGCAAGCTTTAGTTGCACGTCAGCACTAATTTAGCGCACCGTCATTGCTGTTGGCCGTACATTCATTTAGGCATCCCGTGATTGGAGCATTGCGCCATTCAAACATACACACAAACACACACACACACATATATATATATATATACCATGGTTGCTATATTTATTTCTCGCCTTGTCTCATTTTGAAGGTGTTAAGTTGAAATCTTTTATTAGATTTAATTACAGTTGAAAACTTAATTGAAATGAACGCTTCCAAACGTCAACACTAATAAAACGGCGCCCAACCTAGAACTGGGTGTGCAGCAGAGTGGGAGCGAATGGTCACAATAGACAGTAACCAAAAATATTTACCGTCCATTCAACATTTCCCAATACAGCAAGTAATTAAGTTAAGTGGTTTTCAAAGGTTTTATTAAATTTGTGCCATTATTTATTGAACGAATTTGGGAAAAAGTGATTTTCCATCATTACAAAATCGAGAAAACATGTATTTTGTTTTTTAATTATACGGAATTTAGAAGAAATCTATTACCAATTCCCTATTACTCTAAAGAAATGAGAAATAGCTGAGAAAGAAATGTGTTATAATCAGTTCTGCAGGGTAAGTTTTTACAAGCTTAATATGCTAGTAGAAAAAGAACTAATCGAGATTCCTACTTCGCCTGCACTGAAGTATAGTACCCTTCAAAAGTACATTTTTTATAGATAAACGATCTATATCTAGATTTTGATGGATCAGTTTGTATGGCAGCTATAAGCACAGTAGTCCGTTCTGAACAATTTCTTCCAAAATTGTACCATTTCTTTGGACCTATGTCAAAATTTCCTGAAATTTTTTTCATATTCATCTTCAATAGAGGTATTGGGGAAGTCGCACATGCCGTAAGGTATTTTAAAACCCAAGAATTACTCAAAGAAGATCGAAGGTCGATGAAGAAAAGTATGTATCCATTGTGAATAAAGTTCTTCGTTTATTATTTTCATTCGAAACTGACGATCTTCTCTTCTAAATGCAATATTATTAATGATTCGCTGGAGTCAAAAAGCTATTTTTAAAAAAGTAAAGAACATTTAATACTCTTGCAACTTACAAGGGTTAAAGCCAGGGAACTACCTTCAGGTACATAAAGCTTGTTCGTTATATGGGGTCTATAACGAGTTTTCACCCGATTTTATTAATTTTAAGCGCAAATCTGCAGAATTAAACGAAAAACATGCTCTGCCAATTTTATTAAAATAACTCACATATTGACCGATGTATGCGGTATAAAGTCAACCTGAAGCTGGAAAATATTTATATTAGGTATATGGGAACCACAGAAAGTATTGACCCCATGTTATCCATTTGTAACACACAGGCTATACTTCTATCAAGAAAGGGTTAGCTCTGAATGTCAGTTCTAAATCTGACACATAGGCCAATGTTGTCGGTAAAAGGTCAACTACAGGTACTGGAATCCAAATATTCGGTACATAGGGGCTTCAAGAGCTTGAGTTGGATTTGAACAATTTTTGGCCTTGGACATACTTTAAAGGCATTATTAGTAAAAAGTTCGACCCCGCTATGTGGCAAGAAAAGAGTCAGATGGAATTTAATATTGTATTATATTGATAGTAGTAGTCCGATTTCACACTGCCACCTTATAGATTATCGGTCAATGACGTCTAGTGAGCGTGGCAGATGTCCGATTACACCCATTTACGAACTAGTAGTCACCGGCGTAATCAAACCCCTGCCACGCCGAACAAACTGCCATTAACCGAAAACCTATAAAGTTCCATATCTAAAGACTAAATTTAGATATACAACTCTAATTTGGTACAGAGGAGCGTAGTAGCAAGGGGCACCTATGAGTAAAAATTTTGGAAAGGTGGGCATCGTTCCGCCGCCTAATAATGTTAATGTATTCTAAACCAATAAAGCTACAACAGCGAAATTCACCCAGCATAAATATTATTAGAACTCCTACCAACAGTGTGAAAATGTATGAATTTGGAAGATAATCAAGTTCACTCCTGTTAAAAACTACTGAAAGCGCAATAAAGCAATAAGTAAATACGCCAGTGACATTAAATTTTACCTTCTAGATGGCTCCCTATCGGAGCCAGTGCGAAAATTGGTTGATGGGCTTAGCACCGTCCATTTTTTGGTGAAACCTCGGGACCCGTCATACCGATTTCGACAAAATTTAGTACGTAGCATTGTTCTCATACTCATATATCATAGTACGAAATTGTACGAAATCAGGTAACAACCACGCCTACTTCCCATATAGCTCAATTCTAAATTCCATGTGATTCTTTCACTTTGCGGTACACAAATCAAGAAGCAATTAATATAACGGGATAAAACTATGTACAAATAATGTGTTTCGGTTTGCTATGACTAAAAATTGTTGAAACAACAACTGTTTAATCCCCTAGGCACCGAATATTTGGATCCCGGTACCTGTGGTTGACTTTTGATCGAAAATATCAGTCAATATATGAGATAAATAATTGAAATTCAGGTATAATCCTTCCCTGACATTGGTATGTGTGTATTTTAAAAATTGGTTAAATCGGGCCAATACTTCCCTTAGCCCACATATATCTAATATAAAGATATATATGGGCCAATATGTGAGCTATCTCAATGAAATTGAGGGAAAATGTGTTGTACTCATGTGTATCGTTGTGCCTAAAATAGATCAATTTTAGCGACAGCTTTAATCAGCCCCTATATTATTAATATCAGGATTTTCCTACATCCGGCTTTACTCTATATGATTAGTTTTTTTGTAAGTGACATGTTAATAGTATGTGGTATTGAAAAATAGATAAAATCTGGTCGATACTACCTCAACTGCCATATATTACATAAAATGATTCTCGTTTTTCTAGCAAACCTTATGTGTCTGTCAGTGGATGAGTTACATATATAAAATTGCTTGGATTTCGACCCTCTGCTTGACGTTTTACACCTTAAGGTATTTTGCTGGCTTAGATTCTTGAAAGTTGCATGAGTATAAAATGTTCGGTTGCACCCGAACTTAGCCCTTCCTTACTTGTTACTAATATTTTCGCTTGTTGCTTGTTGATAGTTTGTCAGGTGAGAAGAAGTGCACCACACCTCGCTAATCAAAGAAAACTATCAACATAACATTGATTTTTGACCTGTTTTGAGATGGTTTCTTTCGACTTCGGCTCACCTTTTCCACGATATTGGGCCGAATGGTCGTCTGTTACCGGGTCGTAAGCATAGATCCAAGACTAATCGCCAGACGTTAACGCTACGCTGTTTTTCGAAATAAGTGAGTGACATTGAAACCAATCGTGCTTTCACTTTTCTTAGGCCCAAATAATCGTTTAAAATGGTTTTTACTGATGATTCCGATAGTCCAACGATCTCTGACTGTTAATCGTTGATTCTTAAAGACTAAATTCTTTATTCTAAAGACGTGTTGATCATCAATGCATATTGATGGCTGTCATGGCATGTACTAAACACTAATGTTTTTTTTTTGATGTGCTTTTTGGCACAGATAATAATTCGAGCGATAAAATTCATACAAGTTCGCATATTATCTAAATTAAATATTCGTGACTGTATTCAGTCCAACATTGAGAGTGAATAACTCAGATAGTACATAGAACCTTTTAAGAGTGAAAATATTATCAATCGTCGAATTCCAAACAATAAGTTCGATACTTCTTTCAATTGAATCGACTAATGCTCTTTATGCAACCAGCGTTTGTAATCAGTATCAACAAAGCTGAAGAGTCAGACTTTGGAAATGTTTGTACCATATTAATTTCCGGATTCCTGTGCCCATAATCAATTGTTTGTTATATGCTGCAGGTCTATATTTCTGTTCTTCGTTCCTGACCATTATTGTGAGCACCTTGCACCCGTGAAGGGAGACTTTCTATCAGTCAAATCGCACAATGCAAGTCTGGAATGCCATACCGGTCCTTTAGCTAAACATAAAACTCTAAAATTTAGGCAAACACACTATAAATATCTGAGTAGTATTTCCTCGAATAGTTCATACCTCTAACAGCCATCTTTAGGGTTCTCTTAGACTTTTTTTTCGAAAATTTCTTAAATCCCGTTATAGGAGAAACTTTAGCGCTGGGTGTTATTTCAGTATTTGGTAACCACTTTGCGGATCCTTCATCGATAAGCTCAATATTTAGAACTGTCTGAGGTTTTTCCTAGGATTAATTAAGTTTTTAAATATTTAATAATCTTTAAATCGCTTAATATATACATATATATGCTTTTTCTATAAAATGAAGCTAATTCCCTCTTCTACAAAAAGAAAAAGTATATAAAAAGTTACACTTCTGTACACAACTTGCAGCATATTAAAAAAAGGACATCAACAATTCCTCTCTACGCTACATCACTCCTACAGGCTCTATGCATACGAGCAAGCATTATGTAGTCGCTCGAGTATAAGGGCTTTTACTAACCTTTCATACAACTCTTAATGCAGTTTTTTAGATTGCAATAGCCTGCAAGCGTATACATGTCCTTTATCCTCTTAAATTCGTAACAGGTGTAATTTCAACGAGCACTTGCACTTATCTCCCAGCATATGCGTGTATACTCCTAAACACACACATACAATTCAGATGGGCATCTGTAATTTAATACCTTTGGCCTAAGCAACAACAATTAAGCAAATTTTTCACAAACTACGGTCGAAGAGAAATAAACGAATGTGAGTAAAAAGAAGGTGGGAGGAGAACCAGAAATCGGCTAACTACATTGGTACTACAAAAGTGGGAATGATATATGTATGTGAGCCGCATTGGAATTGGCAGGACTATGTGCGCAAAATTGAAAATGAAAACTTTCACCTGAGCACTGAGCGACGACGACTCTTATAATTTGTAACTTTCAAATGCACATTCAAATGGATTTTTCCGAGGGTCCTTAAGCCAATTTTTTAACTTCTTTTCGGCAGCCATTTTTTCTGCTTTTACATATGTTTTTGTTTCAAATTTTTTGTAGGCACTACACTTGGGTACGCCTGACTAACAAGTGTGGATATATATATGAACATACCGCATACACTCAGTTTGAGCACATATGTACAGGCATAGAAATGTATGAAAATATTATTGATACGGGTATATTCGACTTTGCGTATATTTCATCCTCACATATGTACATAAGTACTGGAAGTCGTGTTGCGTTGCTGCTTCTGGCCCAAACAATTGAAACTGGTAAAAACAATAGTAGCGCAGTCAACCAACTAGAACAACTCAACAACCCCACTTCATCTGAACAGTCGTTTACTCCAAGAGTTATACGGCGACTACATACAGTGTTTGGGTATTCGATTAGAAACACTAAGTTGTTATTAATATAAACTAGTGTTTCGTTGATAGACATTACTTTGTGACTTTTAGTATAGATTCATATCACCAAACTTCAATTAGAACTTTTTTCCCCATTAGAAATTCAAAAACAAAGTGAAGTTTTCAAAGAAGTATTGTAAAAATTGCAAATGGTACCCCTGAATAAAATAAGGTAAGTCCGGAGTCCAGAATATGTCCGCGATTAACCTGAAAAATAAAAACATGTTTTTCGATTTCCTTCTGTTCGAGCAAGGAAAATGAGTGCCTCCAAAAGAGACTAATCATTTTCTAGCTTACACTAACTTTTTATCCTGTTTGGTCTACAAAATGGCAAAACCCAATAAACCACTAACATGAACCCCTGAGTACAGAGGCATCAATAGAAATGAGATAGCCGATCTCCTGACGAAAGAATCTGCGGCAATCCACACTTTACAAGAGAAGCTAAGGAAAGAGAAAAAGTCCAATTGAAAACGCAACTGACAACAAGTACCTGGGCTGCGACAAGTGAGGCTGCTGGTGGAAAAGTTCGATACACAGCGGTTCAAGAAATTAAGCGCCCCTCCCAGAAATAAACTAAAGTATATTATGGGATTTTATACAGAGCACTGAAGGCTGCGGTGTCATTTGCACAGATTAGAGTATTGCTGTACATATCTGTGTCGTTTCTATGACCAAAGAGCGAAGCATTCAATTAATCTTAAAAATCTCATGGGAAAGGTTCTGTATAACATACGACGTAATCACTGATTAGTCGACTATGATGATATTTCAATCTGAAAGCACTCAATGACATATCGCCTGCTATTTTTTGAGGGAAAGAAGTGATCTACCGACAACCCCACATGGAAAGCCCAAAATTACAACCCCATCTCAGTAGCATTTATTGAAATAAATCTATTTTTTTTATTTCGCACACACTTTTTTCTAAAAGAAATATTAAAATCTAAATATTCATATACCCAATAAAATGGCTAGCAACTGTCGCTTGCGGCATATATTGAGCCAACATGCAAGTGTTCAACATTTCACACTTGTTTCCCACATGAGTAAATAGGCATTGTGTTAGTTGTGGCAATGGAACTATTTTCGACGGCCTGGGATGCTAAGGACCCAGCGCTTTGCTTCTGCCAGTAAAGCTCAGTATGAGTAAAAGAACATTCGCATTTAAAATTCACTCGATTTGCTAATGAAATCTCTATGTTTACCATTGGAAAACTATCGAGATATCCATCGAAGTCTTAAGTGCATAGCAGTTGTTTCGTGAATAATAGTAACATTTAAAATGAAAATTAAATTAGGCCGTCAAGATTCTTTAGGTTTTAAGTATTTAATTTATTTATAGAAAGTTTATTGGGAGAGCATTTGCACTCCATCTTGACGAAATATCAGTATACTTAACGTTCCAATGATGATATACTTCCGTTACTTCAGTTTTAGCAGCCCAACTCTATGGGTTATAAAATAATGTAGTTAAGATATTTTTTTTATAATTTTGCACCTCTTTATTGTCTTAAAAATTCTGAGAAAGACATACCCGAATTGATTAAAACATCCACATTAATCATAATTTTTGCTTTGCGAAACTTACCCAAGAACAGAAAAGTAAAGCACACTAGAAACCTTACCATAGGATGGCCAAACATTTTTAAAGAAAATATGGCCTCGAATTATAAACGAGAATTATGCGTCTTAAGGCATACCACCACAACTCCTGCATTTCGGATTACACCGAATAAAAAGTAAAAATACTTGCCTTCTGTAAAATTTTCAATGAATCTTATCGACAGACCAAAAAATACGGAACTCTGTAACACCCATCCTAAGAAAATGTACAAAAAAAGCTGATTAAATAAATTAAAAAACTACACTCGTGGCCGCGCAAAGCTTACCACTCAAAATTTTCAAGTGTTGTGCATATTTGACAGCAATATATAGCGGTCCTTTTTGCGGTATAAAAATTTTTTAATTAGAAATAAGTTAATGGCATGTTATTCATTAAAAATATTAAAAATTAAAAACAAAACACATTCAACTATGGACGAAATCATTTAAAAGTTAGTGAGCTTTCCAAAATGAGCTCGAAATGTAAAAGACATGCGATGAAAAAATGATATTTTTTATTTTTTTTAAATTTAATTTCATTTACACTATAATTGAAATGAATATTTTATTTTATTTTTTTTAATTGAAACACGAAGTTTAGTCGCGGTATTACTTTAAAAACTATAAAATCGACCGCTTTTGTATAAGCACACAAAAGCTTGTTTGTGTTTTAGTCCTTAAAAGTAATAAATTAAAAACTTTAGTTTTAATTAGATAATAGAACCAAAAAGACCTCAAAAAATGTAAGAAAGTATAGTGGTAAGCTTTGCGTGGCCACGAGTGTATAACTCCTTCATTTTTGCTGAATTTTCTTCCAATGAACATATTAATGAGGTCTGAGATCAGAAAAACTCACAGAACAAAGTGGGCATGTATGTGGTAGTTCTATCCTAGTTAGTTGAATTAAACTTTTTCTATTGTTGTCCCAGAGAAATGAGTAGGCCTCTCCTCACTGAACTGCTTGGTATATACTATGTATATATTTTGAGTTGATCAGTTAGTTTTACCTAATATATTTAACTGAGCTTAGCCAAATTTTCGCAGAGAAATATTCTGTTAGCTGGCGTATTATATCGTTACACATATATAATTATAGGGAGAGTGCAGGTGTAAATATTTGTGTGCTGAAGGACATTATTTAAATCCATAGATATTACAAACACATACCACATGAAAGCTTCCATATCTGTGACTCTCTACATCCTTGCCTCTAGGCATACAAGTAATTGATAAGTTATACTTGTATGTACCGTAGATACAGCAAAGCTTTGCTGCATGTCCGGGCTAACTGTGGAATACCATGCGTTTTTTAATTTATTCCAATAAGAGGCACTTTAAGCGATATAGCAACGGCAACAGCAACAAATGTGCGGAAAGTGCATGGTATAGACAGTCACAATTTAAGTTCCACTTAACATCTTAGTTGAGTGCTAAAGGCAGTTACCTGGTGGACTACGTTGTGCATGTGCTGCAATAATTTGAAATACGTTTGCTATACTCGCAATGTTTGGGAAACGGTGAGTGTGTGCCTAGAGTGTCGTATGGAGCATATGGTAATTTCCATTGCTCAACCTATGGCTCCATGGCTAATTGCATTCATCTACACACATTTGGCTGCAGCCGTTTCCAACTCTGTTTCTCGTGCATATTTATGTGCGACGGCTAAAGTGCCAGGTAGCTTCTAGTGGCAGCACTTACTTAGCGAAAGCAAATTGCCTTACTTTCAGAGAGCCTGCATTTTGCTCCTTTCGTTTTAAACGCATCGCATCGATCCTATTAGCAGAAGTAGCTTTTCGTATAATTTTTGTTAAGCATTTTCTGGAATGTTACGAGTTTTTCTATATACTATATATGTGTCTTAATGAAGTTGACACTTTAATATGAGTGCTTCAAATTCTGGAATAGAAATCTTCCCAAAAAGACGATGTAGTTAAAGATTAATGTTTTACCGTGTGAAATCTAACATCCAAGCCTACAATCTTAGCAAACTAGAAAGAATTAACGTTCTGTCATAACAATCTTAAATCACAAATCGGTCTCAAAATCAACTAAATACTATCATCATCAGTATGATGTCCAGAAAAACAAACCAGTTCAAATCGAAACTACTCAACAAGCAATGTTATACGGGAATAAAAAGAAGTCATTCGATGCCAAATAAGGGCTATATTGTAGATGACTCATAACATCGATGTTTTGAGTGCTCAAAAGTTCAATTGTTTCAGTCGATGTCTGAGACCTCGCATTGTCGTGATCCGTATTTGGCGGTTTTTCAGATTTCTTGAAAGACAACTTTCAAACAAATGGTTGCGTACCACTCAAAATTTACTGTCCTGCGTTGGTTTAGAGGTATGATTACGACATATCAAGGGTTTCAAAAGTGGAAGTGCTTCGTGTGCGAACAAATCGGTTCATCTGTAAACACCCATGCAATCGACTGCTGTTTATTTTCTGGCTCATATGCGATTCATCAGCTGTCACGTCGTCACGCGTTTCGAAGCACCGCTTTCGTATTTTGTTTAACATTTCTCTCGACCAATCGACAGGAGCCTTTTTTTCAACGACTGACAAACTATAGGGGATCCAACGTGAACAATATTTATTTACATCCATGCAATATTGAATCTATGCTAGTCTCAATAATGCTCGCGATAGGTCACATTACGGTTTGGCAATATCAGTTTGCGCACGGCAGCAATAGCTTTCGGAACAATCACTGATTTTAGACGAGCTTGCCGAAATTCATCTTGGAGTGATCTACGACCTCGATTGAATTCACCGTACCATAGATAAACACTGGCCTTTTATCGATGCACTCTTGATGAGTTAATCCACGTCGGAAGCTGTATAAAGCAAAAAGTGGAAAATGTTGTGAATTTAATTCCATTTTTTCGTCGAAAAGAATATTTTAAGTTAGTGTAAACAAAAAAAGCTTGATAGCACTCGAATTTTTTCGAAAAATATGTGGATTTTCAAAGCGCTACGCACTTTTCAGCTCACTTAGTAAAGTCAATTTGATTTCATGTTGTCAGGGACGCCGAAAGAAAAATTGTGCCCAGAGCTAAGGTGGGAGTCCAATCTATATTAATTTTGTAATACTTTAAAAACTATCTTCCCACTTACTACTAAAATATTTTTGAAGAATAAGTCAAATCTGAAGTAGTGTTTTATGCTCTCATCACATCTATTTTAAATTTGCATTTTTGTTTATGTTGAGTGGATCAAATGTGTTTTGTACGATTTTGAAAATCAAAAAAAGAAGATCTAGTTAAAAGGAAAAATGATTATTTTGAAATCTGTGACCATCAAAATTAAGTTTTTGAACATACCTCTGTCACAACGTAGCTAGTTCTAGAATCATACTCTGAGACGAGCAAGATCGATGAAAACCTTTTATCCTTGCTAAAGCACTAACAAACGTTCACCACTTGAAACAGAAACGGGTGTGGTGAAATATATTCTCAAAGTGATGAAAATTTTTGGGAAAAGTCTCCCTAATTTCCAGCGTTTATGGCATTCAATTCAATTCGTCCCTCCGTGCAAGCTGTAACTTGAGTAAAAATTGTTGGCAAAGGTTTGCAGTGGCGAGGGACACTTCTGGGATTTTTTTTTTAATTGGGCGTGGCCCCGCCCTCTAACAAGTTTAATGTATATATCTCCTAAACCACTAAAGCTACTACAACCAAATTTTCTGAGTACAAATCTTATAAGAACTTCTACCGATAGTAAAAAATGTATGAAATTGAATGAAAACCCCGCTCACTTCCCATATAACGGTACTATTCAAAACTACGCAAAGCCCGTTAAATCAAAACTAATTGCGACAGAACGTAAAAACGCCGCCTGGATGGTATGACAAGTCTTTATAGGGGCCGAGGTAAAAATTGGATGATGGGCGTGGTACCTCCCACTTTTTGGTGAAATCCCATATATCGTGACCTGACCAACCGATTTCGATTAACATTGATATCCACCGATGGTAATTTTACTTAATATCCTTTCAATTACTAACAACAAATTCGAAAATACAAATTATACATCATATATGTATCATATATGCCTAAGCTCAACCAATTCCAATGCCACACATCTTTGGTCTAATTACTAACAACCCCTTTATTTACGATTACTTTGAGGAATACACGGAAGAATGAACTGACAGTGTTAGTAGGTATAGCAAAGTCGAATCAAAAGTCGTGCAAAAAGAAAAATGACAAAAGACGCCTAGATAATGCATAGAAAAAAGAGGAAAATAACGGCAATGAAAAATGGTTGTCAAATGTTGACTGAATGAGTGTAAAACGGGAATGTTAGGTAATTATTACTATTTTATTATTGGATCGGCAGAGATAATTCATTTAATACTAAAGTGGCCTTGTTCCAAAAGCAAATCATCAGAAAATGTTTTTCGAATTGCATCCCATCTCCGACGGCGCTAAAACCAGGAGAACCTCTATGGTGGTTACGGCTTCCTCCGTACATGAAATATAAAAAAAAAGTCATTAAAGCAAATAATCTGCACATGACTTACGCAATCATAAATTTACGAAGAGTCGGCGTTTAAAGAAAGATCAAATTTCCAAAACTCGATTTTGATTAAATTAAATAACCGGAGTTCAGTGTGTCGAAAACTAATTAGAGTACAATAATATAAAAAATAAAATTGAAAACCACTTATATTGTTTGACTTAGCTCACTTAACTTATTTAACACACTTGGCTAATTTGGTTTCAAAGTCAAATCCTTGCTTTCCAAATTAATGCTTTTTTGTAAAGTAATATTTCGTTTGTGCATGACACATATTGATTTGAATACCTTGACATATTCCGAGCCAAATCAAAATTTATCTTCCGTAGCTCTATTTTAAACGAATTTATTTTATAATAAATATTTTTATGAATGCGCAGTAATGATGACATAAACATTTACGAAGCTTTGCTAGGATATTCGTAAGCTATATACATACATATGTACATTCAAAAAGCATTATTTTGCATTTGTCATATGTTAAGATATAAAACGAACTATAAATAAATAAACACACTTATATACAAATATACATACGAATTACTGTATATTTATTTTCCAATTCTATTTTTACAGCCATTAAATTTTTCAACAGCTAGCAGTTGGAAGCTCAGCTTTTAGTGGCAATTTACGAAGCCAATATGGAAAAAATCAATAAATTTCAGAGAAAATAATCAAGAATTTAATTGACTTGGATTATAACTGGAAATTGCATATAAATCTTGCACTAAACATGCTGTCTCTGCAATGACAAACATATCTATGTGCAATACGTTGCGAAATTTAAGTTAAAGAAAAAGAAGAAGTAAGGATATAAGACATACATACGTACATATGTCTCCACATAGCATTGCAAGTGACATCGTGTTTGTACACTTCTTCGTTTATACAGATCTAAATCCATGCAAGTGCAAGCCGGTAGAGAATTTTGGGATTTTGTGCGATTGTGTACTTACGTGTGTAATTGCTATGTGGAGCAATACCGAAATATATGTTAGCCTTTAAAGACCCTAAAGTCAAATATGTGTTTGTGTACAGCAGCTTGAACGGTAGAAATTTTGATGTTATCTTAGGAATCTTATCTGTAAAGGAGAAAGATGCTTGCAGCATTTATACATCTACACTTGGCTATTTTATTTATGTATGTTTCATTAATGTCAACTTTAATTGCTTAACAAAGGGAATTCAGACGGGATTTTAGCGCCACTTCCCCTAATAGATGTACCAGTATTAAGTTTGTTTATGATTGCCAAATCTGGGAATATCGCTAGAAGGCTGTACCGTCGAGATGCGTATATTCGTGATCAAGTAACAATCGCGGCTGTTCCATCCTCAATTCAGGCAACTCCAAGAGTTTCGACTCGTAACTTATCGAACTTAACTTGGAGTTAACAGACGGTCATTACAACGGATAATTCATGACGACTTAAACCTGTTTCCATACAAAGTTCAAACAACAAACCGGTTAAATCCTCTAGAACTGCTATTGGCCTGGAATTTTGCCGAAATATTATTGGAACTTCATATAAATCAAATCCAGTAATAATCTACGAGACGGAACTTCAGCCAGAATGAGTCACTGTGTGGTGCTCACATTCATTTTCTTCTCTGAAGAAAACGGTGTAACAGTACCTGTCAATGGGCACCATTATTTAAAGATATCGAATGAGTTTTTTTGTCCAGGACTACGCCGAAGACGTATCCCTTTCTATGGCGTCTGCTTCCAGCAAAGTGGATAAACTGCACAACCAGACCAGTTATTGCGGAGCTGCAACGAAAGTTTGAAAAGAAATGAATATCAAGAAAATCCACTTTCCGCTGGCCCCCAAGGTCTCCTGACCTGACTGCACCAGACGTTTTTATGGGTTTGTGTCAAGCAAGAGAAGTACAAAACAAAACCCAGGAATTTGACTCAAATGAAACAGTCCATTATTCGAAGACAATCACTACTTCAAACCATCAGGCGGCATTGAATAATTTTATAATTAATTGTCGTATATGCGTGCAGCATGGAGGTCATTTACTGTTCATAATTTTTAACAAGAACTAATCATACAAAATAAAATACAATTTGCTACACAATAAAAAAAAAATAAATTTTATGCATAAATTAAAAAAAATTATTACTTATGAATAGCCCTTCAAGGTTCAGCGTGTCCAATGTCTAACACTTTAAGCAAGAAACAGCTGACTATTATTCTCTTCAGGATTAAAATAGAAAAAATAGTGCTATAGGTGGGATCAATTTATGAATAATGTTTCTGTAAAAGCCCATAACAGTTACAATATTTGTGGTTTTAAAACTACTTACACATAACTATACATCCTTCTGTCACTTTAAAGTCCCTTTGATGTTTTCATACCTGCTCATCACCTTTTCAATCTTGCTAATTATTTGACATTCTGTATGTCCGTCTGTTTTCAATTTAAGCTTCTAAGCTCTTCAGGCAATATAAAATGGTACTGTCTTAACCTCTAGTTGATTCAAAATTATTTTCTACTGACCTTACTACAAAGTGATTTCCAAAGTAAACAGAGCTTTTTGAATCTAGCGCCTCCTGGTCTGCTATCTTTATCGATTGTTCAGTGAGAATTTCGTGACATTTCATAAATTGCAAGTGCAGTTATTGCGTTTTAAGTGTCATTATGTTTGTATTGCTCAATGAACAGTTCAACAGTTGCTGTTCGAAGCTCAATGAACAGAGCCAACATTAAATTTTGTTTTAAAATTGGTAAACTTTTACCGAAACGTTTCAATTGATGAAACAAGTTTATGGCGATGATTGCCTATTCCGTAGCAGAGTGTACGAGTGATTTCAACGTTTTCAAAGTGGTTGTGAGGACATAAATGACGATCAAGATGTGAGTTAATCAAAATCCGTGATCATCGCAAATTCCATCGAAACCGTGCGTGAACTCATCAAAAATCAGCCGAAATCAGCATTGAAATTTATGGAAATGGAATCTCCAAAACATCGATTTATTTCATTTTGACCGAACATTTGGGCTTACGAAAGGTGTGTGCAAGGTTTGTACCACACAAATTGACTGACGAGCAAAACAACATTGCGCTCACCGATTCAACATTCGAAACCTGACGATTATTTTGCCTACCAAAAATCAAAAGGCATTTTAAAACACTCGTTCAACATGCTTTTGGACCGTGCAGAAAGCTGTATTGAAGCAGAAGGAGACTATTTTGAATAAAATAAATTGATTTTGCCGAAAAAAACATTTGTTCTGTTTTTTTTTATTATTTTCAATGATCAAATAACACAGAAAAATTAGTTTGTACACATCGATTTGAATTGTAAATGTGATGTCCCGCCATAGAATATTTTATTTAGCTGAAAATGTTTAGCTACGGAGTGACTTCAAATGTCTTCATACCAACATTCAGCTGATTATATCTTTTCAGGCCCGCAAATACTGAATACTACAGCATCAGTACCTAAAGCCGATTTTTTTCCGGAAATATCAGTCAATTTGAAAGATATATTTATACAACTCAGTGACCATTTTATCCTGACAATACCTTGGCCATCATATATGTACGTAGGTCACAAACCGATCTGGCGAGGGGATGAATAGTTTCCGGAACAACAACGGATTTTAGACCACCTTCACGAAACTCCTTGTAATGATCTATGACTTCGATTGAATTCACCATACTATCGATAAGCTTATTCGATGCACTGTTGCTGAGATAATCCCTCTCGAAAGTTATAAAAAATAATCGCGCGATTTTAATCAATTTTTTTACCGAGATGAATATTTCAAGTTACTGCAAACAACACAAGTAACAGCCGAATTCAAAACGTTCATCAAACATCAAAGTTACCAAACTTTACGATCATGTTGTTAATTGCTAGATTGCAACACTAGAGGTGCGAAATCCCGAAGTATAAAAGCAACTAACGCCATACAAACTGATTGATCAAAATCAAGTCAATGTTTGGAAAACTTTTTCATTTGACGAGATATACAAGTATGGTCATAGATTATTATCCAAGGTAGCGCAATAATTTTTGAAGAAGTTGTTCAGACATTTTATGTGAAAAATATCTTCACGAAATTCGGCGCAAATATTTGGGGTACTCACAACCCGTGGTAAAGCATCGTAAAATTATAAATTTTTACACTTGTTTAAAAAAATTGTTGTTGGATTTCATACAAAAATGAGTTTAAACATTTACAATTCTCAATGCTATGTTTTCGAATCGTTATAATTTATAACTTTATGAGACTTGTGAAAACCCTAATTGTAAAAGCCATCGCTACAATTTTCGAAGAAATTGTTCAGACCACTGCTGTTCTTCTTCTTCTTTACTGGCATAGACACCACTTACGCGATTATAGCCGAGTTAACAACAGCGCGCCAGTCGTTTCTTCTTTTCCCTACGTGGAGCCAATTGGATATTCCAAGCGAAGCCAGGTCCTTCTCCACTTGATCCTTCCAACGGAGTGTAGGTCTTCCTTTTCCTCTGCTTCCTCCGGCGGGTTCAGCGTCGAATACTTTCAGAGCTGGAGTCCATTCGGACAACATGACCTAGCCAGCGTCTTTTAATTCGCTGAACTATGCCAATGTCGTCGTATATCTCGTACAGCTCATCGTTCCATCGGATGAGATATTCGCCGTGGTCAATGCGCAAAGGACCATAAATCTTTCGCAGAACCTTTCTCTCGAAAACTCGCAACGTCGACTCATCAGTTGTTGTCATCGTCCAAGCCTCTGCAACATATAGCAGGAATAATAAGTGACGTACAAAGTTTGGCTTTTGTTCGTCGAAAGAGAACTTTACTTTTCAATTGCCTACTCAGTCCGAAGTAACACCTGTTGGCAAGAGTTAACCTGCGTTGGATTTCCAGGCTGGCATTGTTGGTGGTGTTTATGCTGGTTCCCAAATATACGAAACTATCTTTCAAAGTTATGACTGTCAACAGTGACGTTTGAAATGTCGTCCCATCCCGCACCGTGTTGTGGTCGATCGTAACGTTGCGGAGTGAAAGACAGTGTTTTCTCTCCGTTGCGATTGACACTTCGCGTCGACCAGCTGTTCTTTTGTTTTTCCGAAAACCAATGGTTTCGGTTACAGCTGCACGTAGGGAGTTTGAAATGCCGTCCCACAGTTCCCTTCTACCGAGTTGTTGACGAGTGCTGTCAGAGAGCAGGAGTGCAAGACGAGTAGAAAATCGTTCGGTCTGTTGTGATTGCAGCTTCTCGACGACACAACATGATCGATCTGGTTGGTGGCTTTTATTTCCGGGGACAGCCAAGTAGCGTGATGATGCGATATGTTGAAGATCCTCGCTTTGATGCGGATTGTGGTTAGACGTTCATTCACCGAGTGAATAATAGTACTCGTCGACGGAGTCTCTCTCCCACCACGAATCCCACACCAAACTTGCACTCCTTTATATGGCCACTGTAGTAAATGCCACAAGGACCAAGAGGCGACTAAAATCCATATGCACTATATTTTTATTTTCTCGCAACAAAGTTGCTAAGGAGAATATTATAGTTTTGTTCACATAACGGTTGTTTGTAAGTCCTAAAACTAAAAGAGTCAGATATAGGGTTATATATACCAAAGTGATCAGCGTGACGAGTAGAGTTGAAATCCGGATGTCTGTCTGTCCGTCCGTCCGTCTGTCCGTCCGTCCGTCCGTGCAAGCTGTAACTTGAGTAAAAATTGAGATATCATGATGAAACTTGGTACACGTATTTCTTGGCTCCATAAGAAGGTTAAGTTCGAAGATGGGCAAAATCGGCCCACCGCCACGCCCACAAAATGGCGAAAACCGAAAACCTATAAAGTGTCATAACTAAGCCATAAATAAAGGTATTAAAGTGAAATTTGGCACAAAGGATCGCATTAGGGAGGGGCATATCTGGACGTAATTTCTTGGGAAAAGTGGGCGTAGCCCCGCCCCTACTAAGTTTTTTGTACATATTTCGGAAACTGCTATAGCTATGTCAACCAAACTCTATAGAGTCGTTTCCTTTAGGCATTTCCATATACAGTTCAAAAATGGAAGAAATCGGATAATAGCCACGCCCACCTCCCATACAAAGGTTATGTTGAAAATCACTAAAAGTGCGTTAACCGACAAACAAAAAACGTCAGAAACACTAAATTTTACGGAAGAAATGGCAGAAGGAAGCTGCACCCAGGCTTTTTTTAAAAGTTGAAAATGGGTATGGCGTCGCCCACTTATGGACCAAAAACCATATTTCAGGAACTACTAGACCGATTTCAACATGTACACATGTACACATGTACATGTACACAGACATGTACTAAATATGGGTGAAATCGGTTCACAACCACGCCTTCTTCCAATATAACGCTATTTTGAATTCCATCTGATGCCTTCTATGTATAATATAAATTTATGTACATTAGGAACCAATGATGATAGCGGAATAAAACTTTACACAAATACGGTATTTGAAATATATGTAAATGACGGATAATGAAATCTCGATTATCACCTTATCATGCGAGAGTATAAAATGTTCGGTGACATAAGACACCAAGCGACAAATCTCACCAGTCATTGAGTTTTGGGGGCTCAGCTGGTAGTAGCAAAAGCTAAAAGGTTTTACCAAAGACTTTAACCTGGTACCACGGGAAGCAGTAAGCCATTGGAGTTCATTCCAATCTGCTGATTGGGTTTGGCTCTTTGTGGAGATTCGTGGTGGCTGTGGTTGAAACCTAAAGGCAGGCAGGCAGGCCGGACCCAAAGTACGGCAGAGGTTTTAGATTGGCCTCGTACCCAACCAAGACGGCTAAGGTTTCCCTATCCACATGAACCAATTGGAACCAAAATATACGTGCAAATGCATTTATACTTTGGGGCGCTGATCAACGCATTGTATTGATTTATGGGCTTCTAGAAAGCATCGTGAGGTAAGGCAACAATTGTTGACCAAACTAAAGTCCTTATTTGCAAAATAAAATATATGTCTACATATACATAAGTAATATATGCATACAGACATATGTATATGGCATATCAATTGGTATAAGTATATTATATTATACTGCAAAAAGTCACCCCTAAGGAGATCCTCATATTTGATTAGTTTTAGTAGCAGTTTGAGTATAAACGACTATTTCTAAGTCATCTTCAATATTTATATTTTGAAGGAATTTGTTTTCGTATAAATATTTTTATGAATTCTCAGTGACATAAATATTTACGAATCTGCACCAGGACACACGTATACTACATATATGTATATGTACATATGTATGTATATTCAAAGAGGATTGTTTTGTATTTGTTCACTCAAAGCTTGGATAATATATTTATTATACATAAGACATGTATGTTTCTATATAAAGAAACTACAAGTATAAATAAATAAAGAGCGTTATATATTTATTTTCCAATTCTATTTTAACACTCATTCAGCACCTGGCAGTTAGAAGCTTAGCTTTTAGTGGCAATTTACGAAGTTAAATTGGAAAAAATCGATCAACTTCAGAGAAAATAATCAAGAATTTAATGGATTTGGATTATAACTGAAAAATGCATATAAATGTGCATAAGACTGTGCTATACATTGCGAATTGTCCTCTGCGCAGTGGCATCCTCGTAGACTTATATTTTTTTTACAATTGTGGCCTGTACCGTTCCTGTACATAGTTAAATTTCACTTTTTTTATCCTTTCTCAGATAACCGTTAAATAAGGTGTGAACATGTCATTTGATAATAACTCTCTTTTAACAGTGGAACGAAGTGTGAAGTCCGCCCAATATCTAGAAGAGATGAAAGCTACATTGTACTACTGTGTAAAAAAAATAGTACATTCGATACCAAGCGAGGTTTCAGACAAGGCAACGCCCTATCGTCCGACTTGCTGGAGAAAATAATTCGAGCTGCAGAACTAAACCGATCAAGTACAATCTTTTATAAGAGTGTACAGCTGCTGGCGTATGCCGATGATATTGATATCATTGGCCTCAACACCCGCGCAGTTAGTTCTGCTTTCTCCAGACTGGACAAGGCAGCAAAACAAATGGGTCTGGCAGTGAACGAGGGCAGGACGAAATAGCGTCTGTCATCAAACAAACAGTCGTTGCACTCGCGACTTGGCTCTCACGTTACTGTTGACAGCCAAAACTTTGAAGTCGTAGATAATTTCGTCTATCTTGGAACCAGTATAACCACCAAAAACAATGTCAGCCTGGAAATCCATCGCAGAATAACTCTTGCCCACAGGTGCTACTTCGGACTGAGTAGACAATTGAGAAGTAAAGACCTCACTCGACGAACAAAAACAAAACTTTGTAAGTCACTTATTATTCCGGTCCTGCCATGTGGTGCAGAGGCTTGGGTGATGAAAACAACTGATGAGTCGACGTTGAGTATTTGCGAGAGAAAAGTTCTGCGAAAGACTTATGCTCCTTTGCGCATTGGCCACGGCGAATATCGCATTCGATGGAACGATGAGCTGTATGAGATATACGACGACATTGACATAGTTCAGCAAATTAAAAGACAACGGCTACGCTGGCTACGTCATGTTGTCCGAATGGACGAAAACACTCCACCTCTGAGAGAGTTCGACGCAGCAGCCGCCGGGGGGAAGCAGAGAAAGAGGATAACATCCACTCTGTTGGAAGAGCAGGTGGAGAAGGACCTGGCTTCGCTTGGAATCTCCAATTGGCGGCACGTAGCGAAAAGAAGAAACGACTGGCGCGCTGTTGTTAACTCTGCTATAATCACGTACACTATTTGCGCCAAAAAAGAAAAAGAAGAAATTGTTCAACGTCGAAGTTTCATTAAAGTTTGGGAGCGTAATCAAATTTAGGGAGCCGAAACATTCAGAATATTAGAAAAGACCTTGGCTGATAATTTTTTGTCGCGATCAATTTTGTTTGATTGCTACCAGTTCTTCAAAGAGGATTGGGAACTGCCATCAACATCAAATGATGATTAACACGTCACTAAAATAATGGTATTGGTGAATGAGAATCGACTACTAATAGTCACAAATCTTATTGGCACCGTTGGAATATCGCAAGGATCAGTGAAAACCATATTGAAAGATTATTTGGGTTGACTAGATTCTTTCGAAAAACTTCGTCGCTTTAACGTATGTGAAACAATGCATTCCGACTACCAGGATGTCATTAAAAGTATTATTACTGGCGATGAGTCTTGGAGCTATGCTTACAACCCAAAAATACGAATTATGGCGCAAAGGTGAGCCGAAGCAGAAAAACAACCTTAAAGCAGGTCAAAATTCAAGGTAACATAACCTTTGTTTTGCAGTTTTCTTCGATTATTGAAGTGTGGTGTACTCCGAATTTCTCTGGACCGGCCAAACTCCCAGCAAAGAAGACCATTTGAGTGTTTTGCGTCGTTTACGCAAAGCTATTCGTTAATCACTCCGCGCAAAAGAAGGGCACTCCGGAAATTGACTTTAACAACTGTTTCGAGGATTGGAAAAAACTTTGACACAAGTATATTGAAGTCAAGGGGGATTACCTTGAGAGGTACGATATAGATTTTAAAGAATAAATTGAGAAGTTTAAAATTATGAACAAAGTCTTACTATTTTCTGCTCATAGTAGTATATGCACACATATTAGTACTATTTTATTAGAACTAAGAATTGGAAAATAAGTGGAACCCCTAAAATAATTGGTGCAGAAAATCATATTGGTATATGGACCCTTCGCTGCCTTGTACTGCTGCCATAATTGATTTCAAATAGCACGCAAACTTACCAAAATGTCAAGACATGACACACGCATCACAAACGCCAACAATCGATTGTTGTCGCCTAATCCTAAATACTTGTTGATGACTTTGTTTAACTTTTTTGTTGAAGTTCTGTAGGTATATATATATATGTGTTTGTGTGAAGTTGTTCCCTGTATGATTATGTACTATGTGCCACGTGATGGCAACGCGATCTCATCGAGAATGGCGTCAGCCTGAAAGTACTAGCAGCAGCAAGAAGCGATGACAGCTGCTGCTGCAGCGAACAAAAATAAACACATCGATAAAATGTCAGGGGATAGGATGGCGGTGTTAAAATGTGTCAACCGCCTTTACCCAAACACATAGCCATACATTCGCACATGTATGTATATAATATGTATGTACTTATGTACATACTTTACTTCTATGCATGAGAAAGTGTGGGAAGAATTCAGAGTTGCTCCTTTTTGGTTAACCCCAAAATTGTGATTTTCATTGACAAACATTTTGATATTTAAATTGAAGGAAAAAAAACCAAAAAAACTGAAAACAAAAGTGGATAAGTGGAAAGGAATGTTAAATACGCTCGCGTGTCTAACTCCTTCTCACAACTTTGTAAAGCTCCTACAACAATCTCGCTATCATCATCACCGTCAGCGCAAGCAACGCGTGTCACCAGCGATGATTTATGCCTTTTGGTGGGTTTCGTGCACACACATTATTGCCAACACGCAAACAAACAAACATATGCATGTATGTGTACAATAGTTGGTGGCATTTTGTGGTTCTTTGGTTGACGTCTCTTTCGCACATACATTTGTCATGTTGTGTGGAGCTTGTGTATGTGAATACATTTTGTTCCGCTTCAAAACCCGATTGCCCATGTCAAACGTTCGTTGCTTCAACACGTTTTTAAATTTTGCGTGCAGCAAATGTTCATACATATACTATATATGAGGAAAGATGAAATGGAAGGGAGATATACATACATATATCTGTTGACGGTCCGGAGTGTTGCCAATTGATTGATTATTTTTCAATGAGTTTAGACCATGGCTTAAATTTAATCTTCATCTGATTGCTAATTGGGCAAAATGGGTGATACCATTGTTTACAGAGTTTAGCAATTAAGCTGTTTACTCGATCTGAATTTTATAACATTTTAATATATAGTAGGTATGTATTACACCATCACAACGGAATTTAAGTATAGGACTCCTGCAGGAAGGAGTTCTCTCGGCACTTCTCTATATCATGGTTGTAAATGATCCTCTGGAAAAGCTTGATAGGAAGTCAGCTACCTGGTGCTTGCCTATGCGAACGACTTAGCATTCGTGGTTGAAGGAAATTTTTGAAAAGCCTGTACTAATACATGGTACTTAGCGGTGCCTTAGCATCGTAAGCACCTGGGATGCTGAAAATGCCATCAACATAAATACTGGAAAGACCGAAGTGATCATATATCATCGTTAGACAAACATAGCTGTAAGGTATATGATCGCGCAAGCTACTTTTAGACTCAGAGATTCTGGGTACTTAGATGACTGCGAGTCTCGGCTCTCTGGAATTCTCGGACATTTTGATTTCATTCCAAAATACTTTAATTGCCAGATAGCCGAGCTTAGCTCTGGCTGTCGTTTATCTGTCACATATGTACCTTCTAGAGAGATATAGTAGGGAATGACCCGCTGGAAAAAAGTGTGCTCTTTTACGAATCGATCAAGGATTGCGAGGAGAGTTGGTGGAGGAGTACACTGTCGGGAACTATCAATCACCACCAGTTTTAAGCTTCTTGATCACTGCAGAATTTTTCAAGTGAAGTGACTGACATAAAGGTAGATATGCTGCCGGGGAGCGCATCTTTCTTCAGCGATGCTAGCCTTGAGTGACTGGTTTAGGTGTCTGGACATAGCAGTATTGTAGGGACCTGAAAATCTTATGAACCTTCTAGAACAGGTACTGAAGAATGGAAATCGGTAGGAGCTGCGTTTACTTCTCGTGGTTTACTATTGAATTCTTGGCCCTCAGACTAGTTTATCAACTACTAACAGCTTTGCAGTCGCAAAGTCCTTCAGTCCCAATTGAAATTTTAAGAGATCTACTGTAGTCTACGCTCTGAGAAAAGTCCATCTTTCAATGGTTATAGGGGTTCTAACTGGACACTGTCCATTCGAGATTCATGGCGTAAGATTGGATATTTTAATGCATGTTAGCTGCATGAGCTGTTGGGAAGAAGAGATATAATTATGTCAATTCTTCGGCCTTGAAAATTTTAGCTTTGCCAAATAATGGCCAAATAAAATCAAGCACATAAGCAGATTTGTGATATGATCAGGCGCCTTATCCAATTACACCGGTAACAGTCTAAAATTCTTCACGTGACTTTGGGATCAACCACCTGACCTAACCTTTGTATAATGTTCATTGAATTGTTAGAAAATTGAATAAAGTCCTAGGATTTTCTACCACTTACTTGGGAACTAGAGGACTAGTAGGAGCACCCATTGTTATCGTTATGCAAAAGCCATAGAATGTCATAATTCTGTCACCAATTAGGTAATAAAACTCAACATTTTGTAAGGCAACACACTGCAAATTTTGGAAGTTTACTGTGAACTTTATTAAAACCATTTTAAAACAGATTTTTTCATGCCACGAAAAATAAAAAAAGTAGGTGTCAACAAATATATTGATATAAAATCTACCACAATACTATGTATCATCCACCGTTTATGAGTTTACTTAGTTTCATTAATATATCATAATTAGCATCCGGAATATATAATGTCACAACATTTAATTCAAAATAGAATGATATCAGTACAGTAAAGTTTAAGATTGAATAACAATTTTTCTTTCACTAAAGTGTGAAGCTATAATATAAATAGCTTCATAATAAATAATAAGATGCCATCTGATCAAATTTAAATTAATACATTTAAACTACGCACATAAACCAAATTGATAAAAAATTTTGAATTTCTTGGAGCAACCTCTTCTTGGTTTGTGTGGAAATCACTCTCTATGTCCATCAGTGTGTGTTTGGCAGCTGGTTGTTTGGTTTCGTCGCAAAAATTTGGCTGGTTATGGAAAAAAGTTTAAGAATTAAACCAATGCTACGGAATCGTTGAAAGTGTTGCAGAACTGTTTTAGAAGTCTACTTCATGACAAAAACGAGTATTTAAGTGGAAAAACTTGCCTCATACGAGACATACGGCCTCCTCTGTTAATCACGATAACATGAAACAAATTTGAGAAAGAGTGCTTTAAAATCATCGTGTTCGGTAGCAAAAGATCTCAACATATCTTATAGACCTACTCAACATATTTTACATCATTGTACTTGTAGTTAATATTTCTCATATAAAGCGTTACAAAAGTCCTGAATCAAATGGAAAAACGTCGTCGAGTAGAGGTCGCAAACAAGACAACGTAGTTGAGGACTTATCAAACGCATCATTGCCGAATTTGTGGGCGAAAAATTAATGAATTTTTCACCGCGATAATGCGCCGCCACATTCCATTATGATTGTGATTGACTTTGTGGCCAAACACGACATGATAGTTTTTACTCAGCCACTGTATTCGCCAGATTTGGACCGTTGTGGCTTTTTTCTGTTTTCGAAACTCTAAAACCCGCTTCAGAGAACGCGTCTTGAGTAAAATAAAGCCATTAAAAGTCACAGGAAATACTAAATCTCATCTCAGTCACGGCTTATAACAAATTTTTGGAATGTTGTATTAAGCATTTGCAAGCTTGTATCAGCTTAAATGGAGCCAATACTTTGTGGAACATTACTTATTAACTAAATTGATATAAACTTTAAAAAGTCTTAATGTCTCCAATGCGGAACAAACAAAAATGGAAGGTTGAGATGATTCTATATCATCCAGTTCCATGAAATTCCAATAATCGGCCTCTGGTAAGATTTTGAAGACAGGTTATAACTCCTCCAGCCAGGAAAGTCGATCTTTGTTGAAAATTAGTAGTTCACTAAACATTTTGCGATTTACATCGGACCAGAAAGAGCTTACGACTGCAAAATTACTGAATAACCGGCACGCTAACAACTGTGAACCTCACGCGTCCCATAGTAAACCACAAGAAGACAGTTAAGCTGCGGCTGTTCCCAATTTGCTAACATTGAAACAAAAGTACATTTCCATGCAAGCTTTAAAATTCTTTGCGATTCTCTTGTAGCCATGGACTCATGCTAGTCTAATTATGATAAAGGATAATATGTTGACATATACCTTTAAAAAAGCTATTGCAGGCCTCATATAAACTGGTTTATTCAGAATTTATTCAAACCAAAATAAAAAGGGAAATATTTCCCCAAAAATCCAAATCCTTTTATGCTTCAAGCTTTCATCCAAATACGCAAATCATTAAATCACATACTAATTTATGTTCAACAAAACGCACCCACAAACACGCCCACTTCCTGATAAACTGTCAAATTAAAACTTATCTCCACACTAAGCGTATCTCTCAGCAATGGCAAGCGGCCACTTACTTTACCCAAACCTCTCTATCACCACTTTCGCCAACAATTTTTTTTGCATTTGCCCACATTTCATGTCCACACAATATCTGCTGTTTCTGCTTTGTCATGTTCGGCTTTGACCGACTTGTCATGTTCAATTTGAGTTTAATTTGAGGAGTTTGTTTGTCTGTCGGCGCTGAGCTGTGCCAGCTTTGGTGGTGCGTATACCCGTTGTTGCAATTATTTGCTTCTTCTTTCGTTGCTGTTTTCTTTTTCGTTGCAACTTTCGCTGAAAGCGTACGACAGAACGAATCTCAGGAGAGATATTTAAGTAAAATTAGCAAAATTGTGAGACTTTCCTTTGGATATTTATCCGAAACCCAATTTGATTCTTTGCGCTCAGCTTTTACTAACAAGAATTCTACTCTCGTGAGTTAACTAAGCACTCTTTCAAGGCAGAGCTTTGCATGAGAGTTGTGACGGCTTTCCGAATACTCTTCGAAAATTAATGGTTTGCATGCCCCCGTAGTATATAAACATATTTTGCTCTCTCATAATTTTTGTAAGCAACTTCCATCACTAGTTCGGTTTTAAAAATTTCATATTTACTATTAATAAATGTCGCTCTGGATTACCTGTATGCAAATTTATCGTTACTATAACAACTACGACTCTCTCCGCTTTCACGACAACTGGTATAAAAAGTCTACACTAATTTCACTGTTCGTATTTATGCTGCTCTCTTAGAATTGAGTAAGTATTTCACAAGTTGTTTTGGTTAGTTCGCTCGTTCGCTTATACGAGCATGCCATACTCATGTACATGAATATATATATGGATTGCAAGGTTCTATCTCAATCACTACGAATTCGTCCTTGACTCGATTCGTACTTGCTGGCTGGATAGTTGGTATTGGTCTCATGTTTAGGCATTTTGTTTACACAATTCCTAGCAGGCAAGTAAGCACTACAAGTGTATTTACCGGTAGGTACTTGTACGAATGTATGCATAGTGCAAATACATACAAATTTATAAAAGAATTTTAAAAACGGTTTTACTTAATACATTGAAGTTAAGCTTTCAAATGCATATGGGACCGCATGGCTTGCCGATGCAATTGCCTAAACAATAAGATACCACCAGAAGACAAAGTATTTATACCGCTGATGTAGTCACCAAAAATCATCCCTAAAGTACTACAATAAGGTTTTGTAACTGTTGAATTAACACCAAGAAAATAGTTAATATAAGTTAAGACCACTGCACCTTGAAAATTGTTCTACATCCCATATAACTAACAAACCTTATATAGCTGAAGATATTTCCCTGGCTTTAATCCTGGCAAGCTCCACGAGTATGAAACGTTCGATTATACCCCAATGCGGCCCTTCTTTGCTTTTCTTTATGTAAATTTTTGTATGAATAACTTGTATATATATATTATATATAATGCCGCAAAACTAATACGGCTGTGTAAACTGACGTTGAGCAATACCAAAAGCTCTGTCAGGATTGGGAAGGACCTCTCCGAGCCGTTCGATACCAACCGAGGTATCAGACAAGGTGACTTCCTTTCGTGCGACTTCTTCAATCTACTCTTGGAAAAAATAATTTAAACTGCAGAACTAAATAGTAGAGAAGGTACCATCTTCGATAAGAGTGTACAGCTGCTGGCGTACGCCGATCATATTGATAACATTGGCCTCTAAAACCGCGCTGTTAGTTGTGCTTTCTCCAGAATGGATAAGGAAGCGAACCAAATGGGTCTGGTGGTGAACGAGGGCAAGATGAAATATCTCCTGTCATCAAATAAACAGTCGTCGTACTCGCGACTTGTCTCAGAAGTCACTGCTAACAGTCATAACTTGGAAATTGTAGACAATTTCGTCTATCTTGGAACCAGTATTAACAGCAACAACAATATCAGCTTCGAAATCCAACGCAGAACAACTCTTGTCAACAGGTGCTACTTCGGACTAAGTAGGCAGTTGAACTCTATAAGTCACTCATTATTCCCGTCCTGCCATATGGTGCATAGACATGGCCGATGACAATATCTGATGAGTCGACGTTACGAGTTTACAAGAGAAAGGTTCTGCGGAAGATTTGTGGTCCTTTCGGCGTTGACCATGCCGAATATCCCATTCGATGGAACAATGAGCTGTATGATATATACGACGATATTGATATAGTTCAGCGAATTAAAAGACAGCGTCTACGCTGGCTGTGTCACGTCGTTCGAATGGACGAAAGCACTACATTTCTAAAAGTATTCGATGCAGTACTCGTAGGGGAAGCACTCCGTTGGAAAAACCAGGTAGGGAATGACCTGCCTCCGCTTGCTCTTTAGTCTGTAAATTCCAATGTCAGATACAGGTCATTATGTAATGGTCAGTTCTTCCATCACTTAAACCTTTCATATTTAGACACTTTAGTTCGATGTTTGAAAGAAAATGGAATGGGGATTAAGAAAAATAAATATTTAAGCAAAGAAATAATAGAGTGATAAGTAAATCAAAGCGGCCAAGTGGTGCTCCCACTCTCCAACGTATGCTTATGGAAAGCAGCGCGAATGGAGAAACTGAAGAGTAAAATGATTTATTTTTCACTACACACATTGCTAGTTTTGTCTAATAACCGGACATTACAGGCAAGAAGTTGGAAATTTGCGCAAAGAGGAAAACCAAAGCGATTATAATAAAATTCCCAGTGGAAAGTGAGAATTCAGTTGGGAGCAATAAATTAAATGTACACAAATACCAGTCAAGGCGCTAACAAACAAACATACACTCACATGGTTTTGCGTACGCATGATATTATGAATGGTTATACCCATTGCATAAAGATGTCTATATGGTGTGTCTGTATGTATGTTTAGATATATAGATATCTCCCATACATGTACACCTCTCATAGCGTAAGCATAAACGGCTAGTAAATATGATAAGACCGTTTGATGGCGTTTGGGACATAAAATATGAGGCAATTTGAACTATTCCAGTCTGTTGATAATATTAAATTGACGGGTCGTGTATATACAGTTTTTTAAATTAATAGGCTACCCTTTTATTTTCTGCATACTTTAACATCTTTACTTAAGTCGTATGAAAAATATTCTTGCGTATAATACTATGAGCCAAAAATAGTAAGACTTTGTTCATAATTTTAAAATTCGCAATTTATTCTTCAAAATCTATGTCGTCCCCTCACAATAATCTCGCTTGGCCCTATTGGGAAACTTGGGCTAAGGTGTTTTCCAATCTTCGAAACATTTGTTAAAGTCAATTCCTTCAATGCGCTTAGCGATTCATGTCATCAATTGACTCAAAACGGTTTCCCCGGAACGGTCGTTTGAATAGTTTTCTGAATAGCCAGAAGGCACACGGAGATAAGTCGAGTGAACATTCGACACCAGAAATTTAATTCCGTACACAAAATTTATTGGAACTTTTTGTTGAATAATTTCACTTATCGTGAAAATCACCGATGCCCTTTATGTACTTCAGAAAGACAAACGTATACTGAACACTAAAGACCATTTTGATGTGACATTTGGCACAGATGACTGACTGTCATACCAGCCTAGAAATATTTCGCGCGAAATTTAAATTAAATAGTTGTACTACGTACAATAATTCAAGTAAGATATGAATTATTTATTTATACAGGGGTTCGGAGCGTGCGCGTACCGACTGGATTCGGTAGAGGGCGTTCCTAGCTAATGAACGAGCGGCTGGTCAGTTGTCTCCGAGCACCTGCAGAATCAGAACAATCTCAATCTGTGAGTGGGGCAAGCCGAAAATGATGCGTACCTTAGAGCAGAGGCAGGAAATCTGCGACAGAAACGTTTGATATGATCAAGCAGGTTTACTCAGATGTTCCTTTAGGAAGCAGTGGTGTATTTCGGTGGCAACAGGACCGAGAAGAGGTCCCTGATGAAGACCGTGCTGGGAGACCTTCGACTTCGACAAACACCGACAATATGACTCGTGTGCGCAAAGTTTTGAACTCAGACCGTCGACTAAGTATTCGTTTAAATGCCCAGATATTAAATTTCTTAAAATCTGTGGTTCTTGATATTGTGACATGCGCAAGGTGAGCGCGAAGATAGTCCCAATAGTGCTTACTGATGACCAGAAATTGCGGCGAGTGGAAGTATGCTAAGAAAATTTTTGAATAACGTAATCACAGGTAACGAGTAATGGATATTTGATTAGGAAGATGAAAGGCAAGCATTTTGTGATGACAGAGAGATCCAAGCAGCATGCACCTCGGCTCTCAAGGCCATTCCGGAGAATGCCTTCCCTGATTGACAAAAATAATGATAATGTCTTCTAATGATAGACAATTCTGCACATTACACCATAAATATGGTATATTAAGTTTGCCACGAAGTTTGTAATACTCTGAAGAAAAACTGAATCATCAGCATGACGAGTTAAGCCTTTTTCGCCTGTCTCTATATACGCGATCTAGTCCCTTAGTTTTGAAGATATCGATTTAACATTTGACACGTCCTTTTCTCATCGAGAAGCTGCTTATTTGTCATAACCGCCGTTAGTTCTTGTATGGATGGCGAAAAATTCTGGTAAGAAGGGATATACATATCTACATATATATGTATATCTTAAAAGTTTTTCTTTTATTTTGGTATCAAATTTTCGAAAGATAAATAATATGTTGCTAAGCAAACAAACTTAAATTAGCCAATTTATGCAAAATAGAAAGGGTAGTCTCATACTGATACCTGCGAACATTCAATCAAGAGAAGGCAGACCGTCCGATATTTCTCTTTGCTCCAGTAATGAAGACTCTTTGAAAATTAATATTCTCAATATCTGAGCCTATCGATAACCACTCTGACCAGAAAGAGCTTCTAAACATTATCTAAAGTACGGTCTATATGTACATATGAGCCATAACAAAGCCCCCAAATCGCCAGTCGCCAACAATTGGGGATAAAATAAATAAATTACATGCTAATACGAAAAAAATGGTGTCTCCTGAAGAACGCCTATGTACGTAATGAAGCCTACTTCCTCTCAGTTAAAGTGCACAACCAACTTACAGAATGCTTAAATTAATAATTGAAATTTAAAACTTGAAAGACCATATTTCAAATACGGAACGTAGAAACAGGACATCAACATGACTCACAGAAAGGCAACTAAAGCTTTCATGGGCTCTCTACCAGAGAATCCATTGCAAAAAAAGATCTGGTTTTGTGTCAAAACTCCTACATATCCAGATTTGATTTCGACATAGCAAACATGTGCCCTAAGGCCCAAATGTATGGATTAATAAACTACGGAACATTTTGAGAAATTATAATAAATGGCTCATGGGTTACTAATTTTACGTAAATAATCGACGTTTTAGAATTCTCAGGTCTCTTCACTCCTTAGTATGTATGCAATATTTAGAGGAGCATATTGTCTAGAGCTGTAAAAAAGTTGGTCAAATAAAAAATTCAACTCACGCAATGAAGGACTGGCATTATATACCTTTCTTTTTATCACATAGCGGTTAATTAAACGAATTCTTTATAGCTATCTCAAAGCTTTTGTACTACTATATAAATTGAATTCAACTCTTTTAATAAATTATTATATTTGAAATAATTATCTTTAATAACAAAAGTTGAAAATTTTTTACTTCGTAGTTATAAAATGTTTAATCACTCTCGTTAGCAATAAGAGAACTAAAATTAAATACTCTTTAAAAGCCAAATACATCTATCCAATAACCTTAAAATCATTGACGCAAGGCATTAATTTTCTCTCACTTTCACTCTATCAATTGCATATAAATTAATAGTATTTAAACTCTCAAGAGAATCAAAGTGAAACTGACATTCGGAAGGCAAAACAAATAAAACAAATTGAAGAGAATCGAAAACCATGGTATCGCTTGCCGTCCAAATGAAACGAAGCATTGAAGCAGCAGCGAATGCTTGGTCACCGTCAATTTTTAATTGCAATTTCCGATTTAGTTCAAAAACTTATTAAGAAAGTTGGTCAAATGTTCTTCTCAGCAATGCTGCAAGAGCTCCACGGGTAAAGCCCAAAACTGGGTGAAGGAATATAACGAGGACGAAGTAAGAAATTGCAAAGCATTGCAGTTTAGCTAAAGTTTTCGACTAGTGTTTCAAATGCAACGTCAACTTCTCCAACATCATTGCTTCAAGAAGCTATTTCTTCTCTTCTTCTATTACTTTCAGCTATAGCGACTATCGACCTTTTTGGCCCACGCATTGAAGTTGACTTGAAAAAAGTTAAATAAAGTCGGTATCAGACATTTCTTATTTTCATTTGTTGCTTTGGTAATAGCCTTTGAAGGCATACCAGCAAAGAAGAAAAATTTCAAAGGCAGTATTAATGTGAAACAGCAAGGTTAGTTTTTAGAAAAATGCACGAATGAATTCTTCTTCGGGGTGTATGTGTGAATCAAAATAAATTAGGTTGCATGGAAAGTAATGTCAGAAAATAACCAGTAAACAAGTAAGGAAAGGCTAAGTTCGGGTGCAACCGAACATTTTATATTCTTGTTCGTTGCAAAAGTCAAAGCCAGGGAAATACCTTAATGTGCAAAAGATCAACCAAAGGATCAGAATTCAAACCAGCATAGTGGACCCGATATTATCTATTTTTGACAATACTATATACTATTAACATGTCACATACTAATAAAATTAAGGTACCTCCCATACCCATACTCATATGGAGTAATGTCAACCGGATGTTAAATGTTTATTATATAGAGATGTGTCCTGGAAATCATCTTCAAACTGATGTGGTTAAATAATAACTCGTGAGATTGCTGGAAGATTAAATTTGTCTAACGCAACCATTCAAGAGCACATGAAACGTCTAGGATACATTCGAAGTTTAACATATGGGTTTCTCATGTTCTTACAGAACGTGATTTGCTTCGTCGTATAAACGGCTGGGGTAGGTAAAAAAAGGGTTATATTGGGAGTTTTGTGATCTTTTGCACGACAATACCTCGATTAATTCTGAAGTGCATTGTAATAAATTGAGTGATGCACCCAAACCGCAAAGGCCAGAATTGATCAAAAGAAAAGGTGTAGTGTTCCACCAGGTTAATGCGAAACCTCACACAAGTTTGATGACTCGCCAAAAGCTTTTGCAGCGTAAATATGATGTGCTATCATACTCACTATATTCTCTAGTCTTAGTACTTCCGGACTATTACTTGGTACCAACGTGTTTTGGTTTGTTTGCGGCAAATTTAAATGCGAATTGCTAACTCTGTATTAAGTTCTCCGCTCAACAGCTTATAATCAGTAACTATGTATATCTACTCTTGTAACTTTTTACAAGAGGGTATAATAGTTTAGTTCACCTTACTGTTGTTTGTAAAACCGAAAACTGATGGAGATAGATGTAGGGTTATATAAATCGCAATGATCTGGAGGATGAAGCTGGTTGAATATCAGGTGACTGTCCATCCGTCCATCTGTTCGTGCAAAAGATAACATGAGAAAACATTGACGTACATATATTGATGAAACTGAATACACTGACATTAAGAGAAAGTCGAAGAAAACCAGCCTATTGCCATGTCCTCAAAATATAGTTAATCAAAATGTTATGATAGGCTATAACTGGGACACAAATTAATATACGAAGCCATCATTTCGCACAGAACATCGAAGTATGAACCGTCATATAAAATTTTATTTTTATTTTTTTTTTCAAAGTGGGTGTGACCTCGGCCCTTAACAAGCCCATCAACCAAACTAGCTGAAGGTATATACTTCCGGCTCGTCCCTAGACATTGTGAAAATGGGTGAAATCTGTTGATGACCACGCCCATTCCCCATATAATGGTTATGTTGAAAAATAGTAAAAAGCGTTAATTTTACGGCCACGATAATTCTGAAAGTCATGATTGGAACATGTCATCGCCTATGAAACAAAAAACGATATAAAAACATCTTGAGATATAGACACAAAATGTTAAAATCTGGATGAATATGAATCTATAAATATATTATATTTTTTAAATAAAAGAATCATAGCTTAAAGACTAAAGAAAATACGCTTTCAGAGCACTTCAAACTGAAAGTGAAAAATAATTCTTAAAAGAAAGTGGCATTAATATTGACCCAACAGTACTTGTAACGGGTGAGCTCCAAGTGGAGGACTTCAATAGCCTTTTTTGGACAGATCACGGGTGAATCGTGTCAAGCTGTCATGTTAATTTTGTTTGGTATTGTTTTTTTATATCATCCTGCTCCTCCTGAACAAAGTTTAAAAATCCTTCAACTTTATTATCAAAATTCACGTTCTTTAAAGGCTGTGTTTCGCGCGCTTCGCTCAACTTATGGTCAACATAATCGGCCTACAGAGCGTACTATTCGCAATACCATCACCTATCTTGAGACCCAACATTCATTATTGAATAATATTCCACGGATAGGCTACGCACAGCACGCAATGAAGAAGCCGTAGCAGCCGTGCTGAGACCGTGGAGAGCCGGTTCGGCGCCGTTCGCAGCAACTCGGATTGACGTATAGAAGGACTTGGCACATTTACATCGAGATATTAAATTGAAAGCGTGTAAAATATATCGTGTGCAAGAACTAAAGTCATTCGACCTTCCCAAATGACATCGCTTCGCTCTATGGGCGAACGACGTTTTCGAGCTAAATTTTGTTCAGCGATGAGGCCCGTTTCTGGCTCAATGGGTATGTAAATAAGTGAAATTGCCACATTTTCGACGAAGAGTAATCTGATTCAAGAGCTGTCATTTCCTCTAGAAAATACAAGGGTTTGGTGTGGTAATAAACATTCCCCATTAAATTTGAAGTGCTCGATATACGAAAATATGGTACAAAGTTTCACATACTTTATCTACATTTTCATGCAACTAATTAACAATAATACAATATGAGATCAGAAAATTGTCATGAAACCACTGCTTGATGCGCCGTGTTGTTTCTTTCGTATCGTTTTCCAAACCATTACATTGCTGTTTCCATGCTTCAGTGATGGGGTAGTGTACCTTTTTTACATTCACTTATTGTCAAGTGGAGGTATTTTAAAGTAATTCACAAACGTTTTTTTTACTACTCCGACCAGACAGCAGCGGGTTTTTTATGGAAATCGTTAACAACATTCCTGCTTCTCGTAATCACCTTCTAATGGTATCTACGGCTGGTGAGTTCTCATTTTGTCCAAAATCTATGCTTTAATTCCTTTTGGCTATTTTACGCGGATCCTTTCTTGTTTCTTAAACCATCAGTTCATCTTCTCTTGTGAAACTTGTGTTGTAAATATTTAATTAAATACCATCTATTTGGAAATGTTCACCAAGTTTGCAAATTTACTACATTCCCTCGCAACAAGACGATAACGGCATTAGTATCTTGAGCACAATATGTCCTTGTACCCATTATATTTTTACTAAAATTATTAAATTTAGTAACTTCCAATCAAAATCGGCATGAAAATTATTAGAATAATAAAAATCATTACAAGTAGTCTATGGGAGTAGTATAGATTCGTTTTTTATCTATTTTAACCAAGACAACATACAATTAACAAGCCAAAGACTAATAAAATGCCGCCAATGTTTCATCACGGTTCCTCACTTATATTCACCGAATATTTGGAGTAAAGTCGACCGGGTGTTCGGAAAGCCTGATGTAATTATATGGGGCTAAATCAAGATTTCGCCCGACTTTATCTATTTTAGTCTCCCTCAGGTGCAGCTTCTCTCACAGAGGGGTGCATTCACTCGGATAGCCGAGCGGTTATACTCGCTTTGAGCTGGCTGACTGTGCCTTCAAAACTAGTCAAGGAGGAGGTCATTAGCAATAGCTTCAAGCTTCTTCCATATTAAACTTTTAAGGGTGCCCGGTAACAACGGAACTGCCAGAAACTGGAAAGTCGTTTTGCTTGTTAGGGAAGACAACTATACCTCAATTTCATTCGGTTGGAATCGAGTCGGTACTCCGTCGTCCTCTTGCATTCTTGCGAAGGACTAGTAGACCTCACGTGAGCTCGGCAAACGTTGAAAAACAATCAGAACCCAGAGTGAACCCTAAGATATCCTCCGAACAACTTGCCCTTACCAAAGTCATCCTCACTGCAATTGTAGGTGTTCTGACTGAACACCATCCAATAGGATCACACGCGGCGCGACTAAATGTGAAAGTATAGAATTATCTTATCATTTTTTCCTCCGTTACCCGACTTCTTCACGTTGAGAAATGTGTTTTATTTCTCGGTAGACACAGCTGTGGCGAACATAACGAAGTGGCTGAGATTGTTATTAACCGCTTTAATAAATTTCGAGCTTCGTCGATCTATAAGTATTTGATGATCTATTTTAAGTGGTTTTTGAGTAACACAAAGGTCGAATAACTGTCCAAATGAGATCCCTTTTGTATCAACTCTGCGAACTAAACTAACTTAAGTCAATCGGACGTAAAAGTGGCGGTCATCGTTTCTGGTATTCACAGGGCGTGTGGTCAACATAGTAAGAAACATCACTTTAACCAAAACGTTATTTTTTTTGGATGTATTGAGGGAGTGATTTTGCTAACTCTTACATTTTGGGCAGTCCCTAAGCTAAATAATATATTTTTCGTATTTGTATACGAAGAGTTATCTATGGTTGATTTTATTGGACATTAATTATCATATATGTACTCGTATTATCATTTTATATAATCGAATTTAGTTTTTTAAAACATCTGTTCTCATTTTGTAATCCTTCACGTAACGTAAAACTAAAGTGTCAACAAATATATGTACATACATATATGGTATACATCTGTATGTATGTACATGTGCATGTACATCGTATAAAAATTATGCGAATAAATTGCTATTTCATTCATTTAATTAAGCAAGTACTCGCATCTGCTTACTAACTGCCGTATCCATTCAATTAATTGCATGAATCTCTGCTACCTAGATGTGTCTAAATTGTGCATAGTATATGCCGCATGTCAATATGTGTACTTATATGTATTTATGCACATGGTATGATTTCATGCTTTCGTGAACGCAGCCAATTGCATGCGAAACTCGCTTTTGCGCACAAGAGCAGAGCGCAATATTACTGAGTGAACTAGCACATCGGACGATTGATTGCACCAAGGGGGTGTAGCTCAGTGGTAGAGTGCTCGCTTCGCATGTGAGAAGTCCCGGGTTCAAACCCCGGCACCTCCAGTTGTTAAATCAAATAGTTGTTTCTTTTTTGCATTTTTTATTCTTACATTCAATTTTTTTCTTTTTGGAAATTATACAAATGTATGAACGTTCATAAAGGAATTCAAATGCAGTACTCTTATCGAATATTTATAACACATGTCATAAAAGAAATCCAATATTTTTTATACAATCTTAGCTGCTCAGGCTTACAATATTATTGAAACTATATATTGATTGAAAAAATTAATTGCAAAGACAAGCAGCACTATTAGGAGCATATCCAGATAAAGGGAAAATCAAAACGTTCATCAATACAGGTAACAAAAAAAATTAGAGTGTCTTTTTGTAATATTAAAAGAACAATTTTTCCACATCGAAATACACGGTCGAAATATACATATTGATATACATATTTAATAATTAATGCCTTCTGTATTGGTTCAAGCAACTACACATACATAGCTACTGGAACAATCTGGCAACCATAAATTGGATGATTCTTGCAAATTATCTTCGATTTTTTTTCTGGCTTTCTTGTTCGCCCTGATATGAAATTTCCCATATCTACATTCATGTGTCTTAATTTATACCACTGCAACAAAAAATTTCTAGAATAAATTCACGTAAATAGAGGATTGTTACATTAAAAAGAATGTATTAACAGAGTTAGTTTTAGAAAAGATCAGGGTTATAGTAAAAATGCACAAAAACGAACATATATGTATATGTATATATTCTTTTACGGGATTTGATCACCATTTTTGTAGAGTATCGGGCATTTTTACTGACAGCTATGTATAAGTGATAGTGATTTGAGTGGAAATAATCTGTGGGAAAAATACAAACGTTTTCCTTACAAGTACTTGATTTTGATGGATCAGTCAGCATGACAATTATATACTAAAGCGGTCCTTTCTGTATTGTATCTGTGCAAAGTTCCGTGAAAATGTTTTGTAAAAGGTAATAGTTTCCTTACTTTTCATATCCAGTTTAATGAGATATATATCTTGCCAATTAAAAAACTTCTCCCTTAATTACTTGAATTTAACGATTCAGACAAATGAGCAGCTTCTTGGCAAGAAAATTATGGGTGCAAACTTTCCGATCAGTATCTACACATTTAACACTAAGGGATTAGTTCGCAGCTTTTTCGGCTAATCATTTACATACATACATATATATTTAATAGCCTCTGACATTTCCTTCTGGGTATTACAAACTTTATAGCAGACTTAGCACACCGCTTCCATGGTATAAAAACTAAAAAGAGTATGATGCACATCAAACTAAATAGTGAAAAATAATTCATAATTTAAATTTCATGTACTATTGTGAGGGAAATATGGTTTTCTCGATATCTATACATATATATAAAAGAAAGTGACGTTAGTTACTACGCTTATAACTGGAGAATGCCTAGACCGATTTCGGTGATTACCACCAATTCGGACAGATATCCGCCCAAACAAGGAGAATACTTAAGAAAATTCTGGAAAATTTTCCGAAAAAAAAATTATGAAGACAATAAATTTTCAAATACGATAAACGGAAATAAAAACGAACATGATTTTAAATCTGGCGCATAGCTCAAAAACGCCTGGACCAATTTTGCCAATTCTTTTTTTAAAATGTTCGTTGAGGTTGTTCGCTGTGGATCGAGGAAAGTTTAGAAATAAAAACACCGTATGCTTTTCGTGAGGAAAAGTCGGAAAGTTGGACAATTCCAAAAAAAACAACTTTTTTTCATACACAAATTTTTTTTTTCAACTTTTTTCCTTTTGTTTTTCAATTGTCAAATTTGTCGTTTGATTTCATTATTCCGGTTATTCAAAAAAAAATTATTGAAATTTATTCCGTGAAAACGTTATGTGTGTTTCACACAAAGTGCTCAATTACAGATTGAAATTTGTTACGATGCCACGAAGAGGTCGCGTTCGTTTTGGCATCAACATAAGTATGTATATTGACAGCCCATAGCACATGACCGAGTATTCCCAGGATGCGATGACATACGAATGAAATTATGGATCGCGGGAAATCAGCAAGCGATCGTCACGATGTCAGAGGACAACTTTTCAAACAGCAGTTGCGATGTTTTGTAAACTTTATCTTAGTGCTGTTAGATGCTGGATGTACTCTGTTGAGTGGCAAAAGAGAGGTTTTCCGCACGCACACATTCTTCTTTGGATGGTGGATGGTGGTTACACCAAATCAAATTGATGAAATCATTTCTGCGAAAATTCCTGATCCAGAGATTTAAGCAGAATTATACGAAACCAATATGGTTCATGTACCTTACGGCCATCACAATACCACTTCGGTTTGTATGTCTGACAATAAATGTACAAAACACTATCCACGTGCTTTTCTTTCGAAAACACAAACTAGAAATGATGGATATCGAATGTATCAGAGTCGCTCACCAGATGACAATGGCAGAACATTTAGCATTCAATTTAGAGGCGCGAATATCGAAGTTAACAACACATCGAAGTCGACAACATATGGATCGTACCATATTCGCCACTGTTGTCTAATTCACATTCAAAAGTCATGTCAATGTTGCGTATTGCAGTTTGGTGTAATCGATAAAATACGGGTGTAAATACGTCACCAAAGGAAGCAACATGGCGGTTACTGATCTTGAACGATACGGTCGATACGTGAACTGCAATAAAGCGATTTGTATAATATTTACTTTTGCGATTCATGAACGTTTTCCGACTGTTGTGCGTCTCGCAGTTAATTTGGAGAATGACCAAATAGTCTATTTCAACACAGAGAATACAGTACAGACAAAGAAAACACCCCCAGCAACAAAATTAACATTTACGAGTTTTTTCTCAACTTTCGTCAGTGAACCGTTATTAACTACAATTGCTGGAACATCATAATCACTGGAATGAAGTTCGCACACTTTTCGCGATGATCAGCCATCAAATTAGCGTCAATTATGGAATACGAACAAAAATGACATTGCTAAGAATTGGAAATGGGTAAATTCCGGTTGATACTTCCGGTGGTTTGATGCCAATTCCATCTTCCCTTTATCAATTCACCAAAGATGAACTCATCATGAATATTCGGCCATTGGACAAATTATCGTAACTACAATTCCTTAAGTGCACGCGCAATGTTAGCTGCCAAAAATCCCGATGTTGTTGACTTAAACTGGAAGATTCAAAGTCAAATTTCGGGAGACTTGCGCTCATACAAATTGATCGATCGTGGAATTTCTAAATTCTTTGAATAGGCTTGGTATGCCACCGCATCATTTGCGTCTCAAAGTTGGATCTGTCGTTATTATGTTCCATAATCTTCAGGCGCCGAAACTGTGTAATGGAACCTGACTGATTGTGACGCAGCTATCGAATACAAAGGGGCAGAATGCTTGATTCTACGAATTCCTCTGAGTTCTAACGATTTGCCATTTCAGTTCAAACGTATTCAGTTGGGAAACGGTCAAAATTCTAAAATTAAAATTCTGAAGTCAAAATTCCGAAATCAAAATTCTGGGTCGACAAAATTCTGGAAATCGGAGATCCGCAATTCCTCCGCTTTTTTTGGCTGCATTTCAAAATTCTGGTTTTTCATAATTCCGGAATTTACGTTTTCCAGAATTAATTCTGGAAATTTGTTCCCCAAAATTTGAGCCAAATCGTGTATATTATATAAATTTGCTTATACATACATAATAATATAACATAAACAAAACGTAACCTCCAAAATGATTCCAAAATTCAAACATGTTTATCGGAAAGACAAAAACCAACATTATTAACAAATAAAGATCAAATAGATACTACATTAATGGATCATGAGAATGTTCATTTCTTTTTTTTTCGTATAACATGTTCACAGCTATCGAATTGTGTGACAATACGCACGGTACATTTGTTTTTAATTCGTTCAGAACAAGTCCAGTTAAATGTTTTCTTATTTTTTCGTTCCAAATACATAGAAGAAGGTGCCGTCGACGTTTAACATGTCTTTTCCTTTATTGGACTTCACCACAGTTATATTTTCCATCATTTCACAAAAATATTTAGCACGTTTTTATACTCTCGCAACAATGTTGCTAAGGAGAGTATTATAGTTTTGTTCACATAACGGTTGTTTGTAAGTCCTAAAACTAAAAGAGTCAGATATAGGGTTATATATACCAAAGTGATCAGGGTGACGAGTAGAGTTGAAATCCGGATGTCTGTCTGTCCGTCCGTGCAGGCTGTAACTTGAGTAAAAATTGAGATATCATGATGAAACGGCCCACTGCCACGCCCACAAAATAGCGGAAACCGAAAACCTATAAAGTGTCTTAACTAAGCCATAAATAAAGATATTAAAGTGAAATTTGGCACAAGGGATCGCATTAGGAAGGGGCATATTTGGAAGTAATTTTTTTGGAAAAGTGGGCGTGGCCCCGCCCCCTACTAAGTTTTTTGTTCGTATATCAGAAACTACTATAGCTATGTCAACCAAACTCTACAGAGTCGTTTTCTTCAGGTATTTCCATATACAGTTCAAAAATGGAAGAAATCGGATAATAACCACGCCCACCTCCCATACAAAGGTTATGTTCAAAATCACTAAAAGTGCGTTAACGGACTAACAAAAAACGTCAGAAACACTAAATTTTACGGAAGAAATGGCAGAAGAAAGCTGCACCCAGGCTTTTTTTAAAGGATGAAAATGGGCGTGGCGCGGCCCACTTATGGACCAAAAACCATATTTCAGGAACTACTAGACCGATTTCAATGAAATTCGGTATATAATATTTTCTTAACACCCTGATTACATGTACGGAATATAGGTGAAATCGGTTCACAACCACGCCTTCTTCCAATATAACGCTATTTTGAATTCCATCTGATGCCCTCTCTGTATTATATGTATAATATATAGTACATTAGGAACCAATGATGATAGCGGAATAAAACTTTACACAAATACGGTATTTAAAAAATATGTAAATGACGTATAATGAAATCTCGATTATCACTTTATAATGCGAGAGTATAAAATGTTCGGCGACACTCGAACTTAACCCTTCCTTACTTGTTATTATTGAAATTGCAGTGACACATTGCTTAGTCAGTATATATATGTATGTATATGTAGGTACATAGTAAACTAAATCATTATGGTAGTACAAAAAAGTAAATGAACAACAACACACAAAAAAATAACAATAACAAATACAATCATGCAATTGTAAAAAACGACTTACTAGGCAATAAAACATATGATTACAGAATGGCAAAGTTCTGTAAATAATGATTAAAAATGCGTGTTGATAACAAAAACAGTGCGCACTTTTTTGTTAAAAATACGTGTTGATAACAAAAAAAAAGCGCACTTTTTTGTGATCGACACGCATTTTTAATCACTAATTACAGAATTTTGCCATTCAGAATTTTGTAATTCAGAATTTTGCAATTTAGAATTTCGTTATCCAGAATTTTGAATTCCAGAATACTGACTTCCATAACTTTGATTCCCGGTGTTCCGACTTCCGGAATTATGAATGCAGAATTTCCAAAAAAGCAGAATTTTGACCCCAACCCTATTCAAATTCCAGTGAAAATTGCATTTGAGACACAAGGATAGTCGCATAGTGTATGATATACATTTGGAAATGCTATGTTTTTCACTCGGCCAGATATACGTGGCCTGCTCACTAGTTGGAAAACCATCTTTTCTATACACCGGAACAGAAACCAAAAAATGTTGTTTATCAAGCTGCGATACATTGAAAAAAAGTGAAATGATAAATTCAACTTTTTCATTTTTAAACACATAATTTCACGCAGGACAACGACTGCGGGGTCAGCTAGTATTAAATATATGCTAAGACACTCCATGCTTTTGTTACAATAATGCAAGTATTTTTTCTCTCATTATTTCCGTCAGCTTTTACTAAGAAATTTGTGTTGGAGTATATTTGTTATTCAAATCCCTACAACGATAGTTGATCCTTTTAAGTTTACGTAGCATATTTTTAGGAGCATGTGTGTTACTATACCTAAGCACTCTAGCGACTTTTAATTTTTCTGCACAAAGGCACACAGCTCATACGAAAAATTTGTAAGCAACCGCAAACAATCAGACATCAGCTGTTTCTGTTTACATTTTTTTGTTCACCACACGTGTGGGGAAATATGCTGGGTTCTGAACCTTTGTGTATTATAAAAATTACAACAAAATAAAAAAAAATTTATTGAATAAAGTACATATTAATATTTTGTTAATTTTTCAAGAGCTCAGAATATAGGTGTTAATATGCCATTCCGGATATAATAAGTGAGGAGGATTATTATTCTCTACTTGTGTAAACTGAAAGAATATCATAAATATTGCCATGTGTATTTTTAAACCACAAATGTTAAACATCAGGAAACAATTTTTGCTAAGTTTTCTCTTTTTACCTTAATTAGTTAGTGAGTTATTTATTCTAAACATAAAAAGCAGACAGAACTTAAAATATATGATACAAAGGCGGAATTGTAAAAAATAAGTGATTCTTGCAGACACATGTATATTATTTATAAGTATGTTGTGCCAAAAAAGCACCCGAAAATTGTGAATGTGGCCCGCGTAAATGTTATTTCAAACAAGAAAAAACGTTAACTTCGGTTGCACCGAAGCTAATATACCCTTCACAGGTGCATTTCTTTTAGTAACTATGTGTTCAGTTTGTATGGAAGCTATATGCTATAGTAATCTGATCTGAACAATTTCTTCGGAGATTACATTGTTGTTTCAGAAAATATCCTATACCAAATTTGGTGAAGATACATTGCCAAATTTGAAAATTTTCCATACAAGAACTTGATTCCGATCATTCAGTTTGTATGGTAGCTATATGCTATAGTTAACCGATCTGAACAATTTCTTCGGAGATTACATTGTTGTCTTAGAAAATAATCTGTACCAAATTTGGTGAAGATACATTGCCAAATTTGAAAATTTTCCATACAAGAACTTGATTCCGATCGCTCAGTTTATATGGCAGCTATATGCTATAGTTAACAGATCTGAACAATTTCTTCGGAGATTATGGTTCCGACAAATGAGCAGCTTCTTGAAGAGAAAATGACGTTTGCAAAATTTCAAAAGGATATCTTAAAAACTGAGGGACTAGTTCGTATATATACAGACAGACAGACAGACAGACAGACGGACAGACGGACAGACGTACAGACGGACAGACGGACAGACGGACATGGCAGCTCGACATACTGATCATTTATATATACACTTTATAGGGTCTCCGACGATTCCTTCTGGGTGTTACAAACTTCGTAACAAACTGAATATACCCTGTTCAGGGTATAAATATATGTGAACGGATGGATTTGTTGCCGCCTTTCAAGATCCCTAGTAAAAAATTTAAAACAATGAAAATCAAAGAAAGTGCGAAATTTAAATATATATCATGAAACGTTTTGCAATTTGATGCATAGCAGAATTAATTTTCAATTACAAATGATTAAAAACATATGTATATTAATTGAGAACTAACAGGCTTAGTTCACCTTATTAAGTATTGAAAGATCAAAAGTCAGTTGTTTTAATATACCATAAAATCATAAAAAAGATTTAAGTAGTTTCGCCATATATTAAAAGTCCAGTATATAATAATTTGCAATCGTAATAAATGTAGGGTGATTTAATTTAAATGCCTAAAAATTCTTATTTTGTTCGATCTGGCCACAATGGAAAATGTTATAAGAAAACGCTTATTTTGAGGCACTCTCACACTGGAATAAGTTGGGCGTCCATTTTTCCCTGGTAGCTGCTTAAGTCGGTACACCTCAGTAGTGCGTTGTGATTTTTCAAATGAAAAAAAAAACACGAAACAAAGAATTTGTCTCAACTTTTGTATTTCTAACCAAATTTTGTGTGCGGAACCGTTGCGAATGTTGAAAAAGGCAGTGATTTAGTTATATCAAAAACACAAGCCTACGAGGGGTACACAGCCATCAAAGACGATCTAGAGATCGTTGAAGACATGCCTCGTCCTCTACGACCTTCGACCTCTTCAACTGATGAAAATAATAAAAAAATGGAAGATATACTGCTTCAAAATCGTTAGACAAGTGTTAGAGAGATGGCAAACGAGCTCGATATCCCCGGCTAGTCCGTTCGAATGATATTGGTGGATATTTTGGGTATGAAACGCGTTCTTGGTCAACACGTCCCGATTAAGCTGAATTTTTTTTTTTTTTAATAATACGACTGTGTCCAAATTTAAAATCAAAAACGCAATTAATAACATCGATCAATCACCGCATTGACTGGATTTGGTTCCGTATGATATTTTTTGTTCACCAAACTGAAATATCCGCTCCGTGGAACCCGTTCTTAGTCGATCGAAGATATAAAACAAAATTCGCTGAAGAAGCTAAAGACCATCCCAAAATGTGCTTATGAAAAGTGTTTCGAGGACAGAAAAAATCGTTGTTGTATTACATCTGGTGGGGACTACTTTGAAGGCGACAAAATGAATAATTACGTTTTTTTTTTATTTACAATTTTTGGGTAATTTTTTTTCACAGTGTATATTAACAACAATAACCTCTTGGGAGGTGATGCAACATTTTATTGCTGCGAATTATAATTACTTTGAAAGATTCGTTACACGTTATATGATGTGGCGATTTGATTCGAAGACTTTGATTCATCTACATGACTACTGACATGAAGTACTGAGATGGTGCTGGTTTGAAATAAATCAGTTCAACTACCTGTTTTGTCCACCCACTTATTGTGTATTGTACTTAGTTTTTGTTAAGTTTATATTAATAGCGGGTTTCTGTAACCTCTATTTGAGACATTTTGAGGTAAAGTCTCAATTTGTGACTAGTTACTATTCACTAAACAGTCTCTAGAGTTAGTCTCAAAATATTGCCTCAAATTTGAGACCTGATAGCTAGCAGGTCACAAAACTAAAAAGAACTCTTGTCTGTCATTTTGAATGTACTGAATAGAGATCATCATAGATAGTAATCGAATCTCGTTTTTTTATATTTTGTAAGCAACTCAAACACGAAAAGGTTAAAAATAAATCAATTTTACATAAACTTCGTAAATATTAAACAACAAAGTGAACATATATTTTTATTTTTATTGATAATTATGTTTTCTGACTTCTTCTTCTTAATTGGCGTAGTCACCGCTTACACGATTATAGCCGAGTTAACAACAGCGCGCCAGTCGTTTCTTCTCTTCGCTACGTGGCGCCAATTGGATATTCCAAGCGAAGCCAGGTCCTTCTCCACCTGGTCCTTCCAACGGAGTGGAGGTCTTCCTTTTCCTCTGCTTCCCCCGCGGGTACTGCGTCGAATACTTTCAGAGTTGGAGTGTTTTCGTCCATTCGAACAACATGACCTAGCCAGCGTAGCCGCTGTCTTTTAATTCGCTGAACTATGTCAATGTCGTCGTATGTCTCGTACAGCTCATCGTTCCATCGAATGCGATATTCGAAGTGGCCAATGCGCAAAGGACCATAAATCTTTCGCAGAACTTTCTCTCGAAAACTCGTAACGTCGACACATCGGTTGCTGTCATCGTCCAAGCCTCTGCACCATATAGAAGGACGGGAATTATGAGCGACTTATAGAGTTTGGCCGAAGTAGCACCTGTTGGCAAGAGCAATCTTGCGTTGGATTTCCAGGCTGACATTATTAGTGGTGTTAATACTGGTTCCCAATAGACGAAATTATCTACAACTTCAAAGTTATGATTGTCAACAGTGACGTGAGAGCCAAGTCGCGAGTGCGACGACTGTTTGTTTGATGACAGGAGATATTTCGTCTTGCCCTCGTTCACTGCCAGACTCATTTTCTGTGCTTCCTTGTCCATCCTGGAGAAAACAGAACTAACGGCGCGGATGTTGAGGCCGATGATATCAATATCGTCGGCGTACGCCAGCAGCTGTACACTCTTATAGAAGATGGTACCTTCTCTGTTTAGTTCTGCAGCTCTAACTATTTTCTCCAGAAGCAGGTTGAAGAAGTCGCACGATCGCACGATAGAGTCGCCTTGTCTGAAACCTCGTTTGGTATCGAACGGCTCGGAGAGGTCCTTCCCGATCCTGACGGAGCTTTTGGTGTTGCTCAACGTCAGTTTACACAGCCGTATTAGTTTTGCGGGGATACCAAATTCAGACATCGCGGCATAAAGGCAGCTCCTTTTCGTGCTGTCGAAAGCAGCTTTGAAATCGACGAAGAGGTGGTGTGTGTCGATTCTCCTTTCACGGGTCTTTTCCAAGATTTGGCGCATGGTGAATATCTGATCGGTTGTTGATTTTCCAGGTCTGAAGCCACACTGATAAGGTCCAATCAGTTTGTTGACGGTGGGCTTTAATCTTTCACACAATACGCTCGATAGAACCTTATATGCGATGTTGAGGAGGCTAATCCCACGGTAGTTGGCGCAGATTGTGGGGTCTCCTTTTTAATGGATTGGGCATAGCACACTTAAATTCCAATCGTTGGGCATGCTTTCGTCCAACCATATTTTACAAAGAAGCTGATGCATGCTCCCTATTAGTTCTTCGCCGCCGTGTTTGAATAGCTCGGCCGGTAATCCATCGGCCCCCGCCGCTTTGTTGTTCTTCAGGCGGGTAATTGCTATTCGAACTTCTTCATGGTCGGGCAATGGAACGTCTGCTCCATCGTCACCGATTAGGAAATCGGGTTCGCCTTCTCGTGGCTTTGTGCGTTCACTGCCATTCAGCAGACTGGAGAAGTGTTCCCTCCATAATTTAAGTATGCTCTGGGCATGGGTCACTAGATCACCTTTGGGGGTTCTACAAGAGTAAGCTCCGGTCTTGAAACCTTCAGTTAGCCGCCGCATCTTTTCGTAGAATTTTCGAGTATTACCCCTGTCGGCCAGCTTATCATGCTCTTCATACTCACGCATTTCGGCCTCTTTCTGTTTCTGTCTGCAAATGCGTATCGCTTCCCTCTTCAACTCTCGGTATCTATCTCATTCCGCACGTGTTGTGGTCGATCGTAACGTTGCGAGGTAGGCAGCCTGTTTTCTCTCCGCTGCAACGCGGCACTCCCCGTCGTACCAGCTGTTCTTTTGCATTTTTCGAAAACCAGTGGTTTCGGTTGCAGCTGTACGTAAGGAGTTTGAAATGTCGTCCCACAGTTCCCTTATACGGAGTTGTTGACGAGTGCTCTCAGAGAGCAGGAGTGCAAGACGAGTAGAAAATCGTTCTGCTGTCTGTTGTGATTGCAGCTTGTCGACGTCGAACCTTCCTTGTGTTTGTTGACGTGCGTTTTTTGCTGCACAGAGGCGGGTGCGAATCTTAGCTGCAACAGGATAGTGGTCCGAGTCGATGTTAGGACCTCGGATCGTACGCACGTCTAGAACACAGGAAACGTGTCTTCCGTCTATCACAACATGATGGATCTGGTTGGTGGCTTTTCGATCCGGAGACAGCCAGGTAGCTTGATGAATTTTTTTATGCTGGAATCTAGTACTACAGATAACCATATTTCGGGCCCTGGCGAAGTCGATCAGCCTCAACCCATTTGGGGACGTTTCCTCGTGGTGGCTGAATTTACCGACCGTAGTGCTAAATATACCTTCTTTGCCCACCCTGGCGTTAAAGTCTCCAAGCACGATTTTGACATCGTGGCGAGGCAGCTCTCATAAACGCGCTCCAAGCGCTAATAGAAGGCATCTTTGGTCACATCGTCCTTCTCTTCCGTCGGGGCGTGGGCGCGAATCAGCGATATGTTGAAGAAACTCGCTTTGATGCGGATTGTGGTTAGTACTCGGCGACGGAGTCTCTCTCCCAACACAAATCCCACACCAAACTTGCGCTCCTTTATATGGCCACTGTAGTAAATGTCACAAGGACCGTTTCGTCTCTGTCCTTGTTACGTCCATCGCATTTCTTGGACGGCGGTGATGTCAGCCTTTATTTTCGCGAGGACATCAACCAGCTGGGCAGCGGCACCTTCAAAATTAAGGTTCCGGACATTCCAGATGCATGCCTTGATATCGTAGTCCTTATTTCGTTTGCCATGGTCGTCATCAAAAGGGGGGTCTCTCATCCGAGGCTTGGTGTTCCTTTTCATTGGGGGTGTGTTTTTTTACGTGGCGGGTCCCAAAGCCAGCGCACAACCCTATGTAGGGGATGTTTCGCCTTCTCACTTTAGCTCGCCTTCGAACGGATGTTCTTAAGCTACCCAGAGGATACTTGGTCAAAGACCGGAAGTCGTGAGCTGCTTGAGCCATATGTAAAAGAATCGTTTCTGGCCACTCCCAAGTGAATGGCGTTCAGAGAACTTTCCTCACTTGCGTACACATGACCCCTCCTCCATTATTATCTTATACCAACACTAAAAATCGGGTTCTCAGCCTCGAAATCCAACGCAGGATATTTATTGCTAACAGGTGCTACTTCGGACTGAGTAGGCAATTGAGGAGCAAAGTCCTCTCTCGACGAACAAAACCCAAACTCTATAAGTCACTCATTTTTCCCGTCTTGCTATATGGTGTAGAGGCATGGACAATGACAACAACTGATGAGTCGACATTGCGAGTTTTCGAAAAAAAAGGTTCTACGAAAGATTTATGGTCCTTTATATCGCATTCCATGGAACGATGAGCTGTATGAGATATACGACGACATTGACATATGTAGTTCAGCGAATTAAAGGACAGCGGGTACGCTGGCTAGGTCGTGTCGTCCGACTGAACGAAAACTCTGTAAAGAAGAAGAAGAAAAATCGGATACATATTTGAAAGTTTGGAAGCTGTCAACTATAGTAAAGTTCGAAACTAACGCTTTTCTTTTGCAATTAAACACTTTTTCCAATTATTTGCTATATACAATATATAATTAGTTCTGATATGTGAAATTCATCATATACATCGACAGCGTTTATTAAAGCTCTGTCATACTATCAAGATTAAGGCACACATACATTCAGGCATATGTATGTATATGCATAGAATATTGTAATATCTACACAGATATGAGTTAAGTCATATGCATAAATTTGTCGGTCAGAGGCACACATTCCCATAGATGGATAACTAGGCAGAAACACAAAGGTAATAGTGGTTGGTGGTGGTGCAATACACATGAAAACCGGAACAAGCAGTAGCGTTTGGTTTCAATGCATGTGTGTGCGTTTGTTATACAAATATAACGTGTGCGTAACGTGTCCTAGAAATTCAAAATCACACACTTGCACAACACACACGCACACACTTTCGTACGTACATTACAAAATCCTGGCATGTATGTAAGTGTGTGTACATGTTTGAAGGTAATTTCATTCATAGCTGCAAATTATGCGACAATATAAATGCGAGATATTCTCATTTACGTTCCTGAATAACAGTTTATGACTGCATCCTATTGTTGTTGCTAACAGTCAAGCAGGCGCGTCAGTCAGCCTCATTGCATGGCAGACAGGAAGTGAAAACGGGCAGGCGACCAATGCAGTCAAGGCGAGAGCAAGTAACCGAGCCGAGCCAAGCCAGTCAGCCAGCCAGCCAGCCAAGCGAGTAACCAGCACTTGTGGCCTTGTGTTGGGCGAGGAAACCACGCCGGATGCCATGTGCCATGTATCTTTGTCTCATGTTGTCTACTTGTCTCTCGACTTGATTGTCCTTTAGCTGCTGAACAGAAAGAGCGCGCGCGCGAGAGCTGTTTGTCGTTGTGCACTTGAGATATGTGAAATGTTTTATGGTTGTGCTACGTGTCTGGAATGTGATATAGTTAGTCAGCAGATATGCAGATGTATGTATGTATGTGTATTCATACACCCACAAACGGCCAAACCTCCGCACACTAATAAAATGTATGAATTTCATATGCGCCGTGTGTATGTGTGTGGGTGTGTGTAGGGAACAGCCGTGCTGTACGAGATATACATAATTCCAATGTCGCAGTAACAAGCAAATGAAAAAGCCAACAACAACAAAAAGAATCTAAATTATAATAACAACAAACATTAAAAAAACAACAACAACAAGCAGCGTGTTTGCTTTTAAAGCTGTGACAATAACCACCAACACCATTCACCAAAACTCATCTACTTTCAAATAAACTCATATTTTTGCATAAACCTAATCTTAACATTCCTAATTTTTCCGTTCCACTTTACACACACACTCCTATAAGCTCGTACACATGCACATATATCTACTGTTATACATACATACATGTATGTTTGCATACATATTCATTTGTTTTATCTGCTGTGTGGTTGATGATTTTTTTAATGCCCACGCAGCCACATGCATGCATATTTTTTAATAAATAAGCTGAAAATTATTTAAGACCACATTTTGCGGGCTTCGAAATATTTTTCATTTCGTGTTATGATAGGGGCATATCACGTTCATACTGTTTATGAGTTAGCATTAATTTTTGCGGTAGTTGCATTGTTCTTGTATACTCCTAGACTGTTATGTGGCGCATGTACATTTGATTAACTGCGTGGAAAAGGTAAATGAGCTTGTCGGGATATTAAAGACAATTTCACATTCATTGTTCATAGTACTTCTCACTTGACGTTTCATGCACATAGTGATTTATGTGTACTGTAAATATTAAATTCAGAAACAGATTAAACATTTTTGTTGGTCTGCCAAAATAATTTGAAATAAGCAAAAACACTAACTCTAGCTACACCGAAATATATTATTTCACAGAAACAATTTTGCTTACAAGAACTTGAATTTGATTGGCCAGTTTGTATGGTAAGCATATCGCTATCTGATCTGAACAATTTCTTCGAAGATGGTTGCCTTGAAAAATAATCCACGCCAAATTTCCTTAAGAAACTTTATCAAACAAAAAAATTGTCCAATCAAGATCTTGATATTGATGGTTCAGTTTACTTTTTTAAAGTTAGAGACAAGATTTTAATACCCTACGTAATAACAAAACACGAACTATCAAATGCCCATATTGTTTCAAAATCCTTTCGTACTTGACTTTAGGAGCCAATGGTTTTCTCTGTCATTCTCACTCCAAAAAAATAGCAGTTGGAAACAGTTTCTCTAACTCAAGTCTATGTATTTCTATAATATTTGAGCTCAACGCTATATCTCCCATTTTGGAGCCTTACAAATATAATGCAATACTGACTTTAATACTGAAATGACTCCTATATAGTTTTACTTCATTTGTAAAAAAACAAACTATTTTAATTGACTATATCACCTAAACCAATAGAAAATTTTCCTATTTTAATTCTTATGTCAATTAAAGCGCTACAAAAGTAGTTTCAAATAAAGTAAAAACAGTTTGGGATATCCATTAAATTCTCTCTGCCTGTGATTATGTTTGGAACTCGATTTCTTTTGCCACCACGGGCACACTTGCGGAAGTCCACACTCTGAACCTAATTTTCACCAGAAATGAACCTCATTCCTGAAGATGGTTTTTCGATGCCATTTTGAAGTTCTTTATCAGCCCAAACGACGATTCTGGTGGTCAAGCGGCTTCAGTTCTTGCGTCAATTTGATCTTGTAAGGATGTAGGCCAAAATCTTTTCGCAAACTTCGCCACAACGATGTCACAGAGATGCCCAACGCTTGAGAACGACATGTGAGAGACTGATTTGAGTCTTCCTTAATTAATACGCTAGCGGCAGTTTTTAATAACAATAATAATACGTATGTATATAATAATATGTATGTATATAACAATATTTCGACTCTTTGTTGGATCGTATATCTTCCCATACTGAAATGGCAAACCTGAAGAGAAATGTCAAAAGAGCAGAAGGAATATGACGTCGTTTGCTGTCCCTATCGGTCTACTTTTGTAGCTCCCCATTGAAAAACCCTATATTTGCAAAAAAATGAAAGACATATGTATACTGAAAAGAACTTATAAGAAGTCGCTTTTCAGTGTATGTACAGAATTTCAGAACAAAGGAATAAGAACCATAAGGGGATTGTCTTGCTCTTGCAAAACCCTTGCACGGTGCACGAATTGCATAATTTTCATCTTGGTGCAACGGCACAACAACAAACACACGCAGAAAATTATTTACAACGGCTGTAAAATATGTCAGACCAAAACCCATGTTTATTTTCGTGCATTCACTCGTAAAAAAATAAGTGAAACCCTGTGATAGCTGTAATTTTACTTAAATACATATTTTGACGTTAAATTGTTGAGGAAGGTAAATTTTAGTTTTATAATTTCTATTTAAATTATAAAGATTTGTTACAGTTTTTTGTTAAGAATGAATGCAGAAGGTGCGCCAGTTCACGATAGCCATGCAGAATAGTCATTTACAATAAATTGACCGAATCAGCCGTTCATATATCACTAGATTCTGCAATGGGTGCTCTCGTGCCGTTGTATATTTCGGTATAGGATTTTTGCAATCTGAGAATCGCCCTCATGTTACGACATCTCTTGACAAACCGCAAAAATATAGTATAGAGCCAATACTATTGTCTCGATTGTATAAGATTTTTCTCTCTATAGCTTTAATATAACACCATACTTTTCAGTAATATTATTCTCTCTTGAATTCTCCTGCAAGTTTGACACTGTTTGATCAAACGTCTCTGTGGCTCTTCCTGTTTGTCATCCTTCCTATCTCTATACTCTCGCAACAATGTTGCTAAGGAGAGTATTATAGTTTTGTTCACATAACGGTTGTTTGTAAGTCCTAAAACTAAAAGAGTCAGATATAGGGTTATGTATACCAAAGTGATCAGGGTGACGAGTAGAGTTGAAATCCGGATGTCTGTCTGTCCGTCTCCGTCCGTCCGTCCGTGCAAGCTGTAACTTGAGTAAAAATTGAGATATCATGATGAAACTTGGTACACGTATTCCTTGGCTCCATAAGAAGGTTAAGTTCGAAGATGGGCAAACTCGGCCAACTGCCACGCCCACAAAATGGCGGAAACCGAAAACCTATAAAGTGTCATAACTAAGCCATAAATAAAGATATTAAAGTGAAATTCGGCACAAAGGATCGCATTCGGGAGGGGCATATTTGGTCGCAATGTTTTTGGAAAAGTGGGCGTGGCCCCGCCCCCTTCTAAGTTTTTTGTACATATCTCAGAAACTACTATAGCTATATCAACCAAACTCTACACAGTCGTTTTCTTCAGGCATTTCCATATACAGTTCAAAAATGGAAGAAATCGGATAATAACCACGCCCACCTCCCATACAAAGGTTATGTTGAAAATCACTAAAAGTGCGTTAACCGACTAACAAAAAACGTCAGAAACACGAAAGTTTACAGAAGAAATGGCAGAAGGAAGCTACACCCAGGCTTTTTTCAAAAATTGAAAATGGGCGTGGCCTCGCCCACTTATGGACCAAAAACCATATCTCAGGAACTACTAGACCGATTTCAATGAAATTCGGTAAATAATATTTTCTTAACACCCTGATGACATGTACGAAATTTAGGTGAAATCGGTTCACAACCACGCCTTCTTCCAATATAACGCTATTTTGAATTCCATCTGATGCCTTCTCTGTATAATATATAGTACATTAGGAACCAATGATGATAGCGGAATAAAACTTTACAAAAATACGATATTTGAAAAATATGTAAATGACGTATAATGAAATCTCGATTATCACTTTATCATGCGAGAGTATAAAATGTTCGGTGACACCCGAACTTAGCCCTTCCTTACTTGTTTTGAATACAAATTTCTCCATCTCCCAATTACATTGTATATTACCTATGCAATTCATCTTCTAATACCTACAAGAGAGTTATTGTTAACTACAAAGCCGGCGAGCTAACAAGAAGAGTCATCTTTGCGTTTTACCTCACGTGCGCTTAGCAAGCGTTTTTTAACGACCCATTTCGGTGAGACTGCGAGATCCTTTTGGTCTATAGTGGAATGCAGGAGATCTACGGTATACTTGCCTTTAGCAAAGTTCATCTCTTCGCACCTATCCTGGTACTTTCTCCTCCATTGTCCAGCCTTTGTAAGAATGAGGTTGAAACATCTCGGCAGTTTTACTTTCGGTAAACCAGCAGACATAACCGGAACTGACATTAGCAGTCTTAACAAATTTTTGATAGGCTCAAAGTGCTTTAACGATTTGTGAGGGTCTCTTAATCTTACTTTAACTACGCATCAAATTAATAACATATACTTGTACCTGTTGTCTTCTGCTTCTACCCAAATCTAGAATTTGAGAAAAGTACTTATTGATATATATAAATCAAGCTCTGTTATGAAAAAAAAGTTTATATTTCAATTGCTTGGCGGTGGACACAGTTTCATATCGCTTAATATCTCAATTAATTAGCTTTGGCATTGGTACAATAGGACTACGAAAAAGCTACTCATATCCTGGCACTTAGGCATAATACATACTATTGACTAATTTCGAATTGCAATAAATGGAAAAGTGCTATTTGCATGCATATATGTACATGTTGACTTAAAATCCATTTTATTGATATTTGAATTTATCAAGCCCGCATATACGAGTATGCCATATGTACATATAATTCCGCATTATAATTTATGATGGAGGATTTCTGTCAACGAATAAAACAGCTTTAAATGGGAATGTACGCACCAGTAAACAAATTCAAAAGTCCACTAAATTTCACTGTGAACAAGCAATGTGCGCATACAAATGAGTACACATAGTCAAAATACATAAGTATATATAATATGTACATTTGAATATATACAGACACTACATATTTAGACAGAATGGCCTCTGTTGATATACACGCAAATATGAGTAAAATATATTGATGTGTGTGCGCTTGTGCACAAATACCAAACCAAATGTGTTGTTCAATTGTTAGTTGCATCGATTTCCGGTGGCATCAGTAGCAACAACAACAGCAACAGCCTCAACGTATAACCAATTTGTTTGCTGTAAGCAACATTCGAAAACATTTCAATCCTTCACCGCAACATACCCGAAATCCCAGTAACCATATGTCCTACGCTTGTAGCTGCCTGTCCCATAGATGCTGTACATATTTTGCTCTCATAAACGATGTACATTGTCATGAGGGAAAGAGGGTTTAAGGCAGCGGTTGGCAACTGACAGTCCCACGTTATATGAGCACTATGTGGAAGTGTTTAAAATATTTGCTCTTAACTAGCCTTGGATAATCTCGACAAAATATTGTTTCCACATCTCATGCAGAATAGGTTCTTTGCAAAACAAGACTCTAATATGATTACAAATGCTAAATTTTTCGATTAATTATACTAAACATAGTTATCGTTAAGAAATATGTATTAAAAACGTTGTTAGTACGTTAACCTTCGAGTAAGGAATCAACCTTTCAGTTGTTAAGTATAATTCCCAAAAAATAAGGTGACATTGTATTTATTTTGAAAATTTTTTATTTATTCTTCCAAATCAATTTCATCCCCTTCAAAGTAGTCCCCTCCCGATGCAATGCACTTATGCCAACGGATTATCCGATCTTCGAAACACTGGTTGTAGTCACTTTCCGGGAAGGCCTTCATTTCCGTCTTCGCTGCGGCTTGAATCTCCTCTATCGTGTCCCCGGAGCGGTCTTTTAAGCTTGGTGAACAGCCAGAAGTCGCACGGCGCCAGATCAGGTGAATACGGTGGTTGCGGAACGATATGGGTTGAGTTTTTGGCGAATTGATCTCGAATTACGAGGGCAGTATGGGATGGTGCATTATCGTGGTGTTAAAACGAAGAATTGTCTTTCAACAATTCCGGCCTTTTTAGGCGGATAGCGTTACGCAAACGACGCATAACGTTCAAATAATATTCCTTGTTGACTGTTTCACCTGTTGGAAGGAATTCATAATGCACAACACCACGATAATCAAAGAAAACAGTCAACATGACCTTGATTTTTGAGCGACTTTGGCGCGATTTTTTTGGTCTCGGCTCTCTTTTGGCACGATATTCGCTCCATTGATCGGTTGTTTCGGAGTCATAAGCAGAGATCCAAGTCTCATCGCCAGTTGTAATACATTTCATGACACCCTGGTAGTCGGAAAGCATCGTTTCACACACTTCAACGCGACGCCTTTTTTCCAAAAAATTCAATGTTTTCGGTACCAGTCGAGATTTGACGCGCTTGAGGCCCAAAACATCCTTCAAAATGGTATTGGCTGAGCCTTTCGATATGCCAACTTCATCAGCAAGGTCTCTAATTGTTAATCGACGGTTTTTCAACACCAAATCTTTGATTTGTTGAACGTGAGCTTCGTCGGTTGAGGTTGATGGTCGCCCTGGACGCTCTTCGTCTTCGACACGTTCACGGCCGGCTTGGAACTTACTATACCACTTGTAAACATTTTTTTTAGACATAGCCTCATCACCAAAGGCTTCCTGCACCATCCTCAACATATCCGCAGCAGAAATTGATTCCGTAAACAAAATTTAATGCAAATTCTTTGCTCAACAAAAAACGACGTATCTCAAACACTAATGAATATTTTGACATGAAATTTTACATATATGTTACAGACAGTACTACCAACCTAAAAAAAAATAATTCTCCAAACCCTTCGACGCGCGCAGTTTAAATTCAAATGTCACCTTATTTTTTGGGCACAGTAGTATGTATATTGCTTTCAAAAAATCTAGATTGCTGTCCTACAATCAAGATATTAAAGCGATGACAACAACATTCTTCAATAGTAAAATCAAAATGGCCAAAAAATTATGTTTTTCTGTAAAACGGTGGAAGCTTTTCAGCCTCTTTGGAAATGCCTTCGCATAAACCACATATGGTGGTTTTTAAAAAGAAATAAACGTATGTATTTTATTTTTATGGCCAAGAGTTTAACTTTTGCTAGCTGGCTTGATTAAGTTCTAGCTGAGAGGACCACTTTTCGACTAATTTTCACAGCAATTGGGGCCGAGTGTCAGAAATAAAACGCCGAAAATGCTCTTCCGAGGCGTCAGTCGTCTCGGCCTTATCTGCGTAGACAAGCAGCTTCACATAGCTCTACAAAAATTGTGCTGTGGTGTTAAATATCACGGTACTGGGGGCCACGACAGAGGTCCAAGACGCGACATGATGGATTGGAACCAAAGGTCGTCTACATCAGCATCCTCCAATTCAGGCACTTTAAAGTAATTAATAATGACTCTTTAGCATTCCCCATATATTGTAATATTATGAACTGTTTCGTTTTTGAAGAAATAAGAACCAATAATTCTATTTCACCATAGATCATACCAAATAACTTTTATGAGAATGCAATGGCACCCCAACAAATACTTGAGAATTAGCATCATCAAATGTGACAATTGTATTTATTAATATACGTATTCAACCAAAAAATCGCTGAACAAAAGTAAAAATCGGGATCTGTGGCCAACGTTTTTCGCCCATTCACCGAACGTGCAACGCGCTTGACGGTCGTTCAACTTCAATTCTTGCACGAATTGGATTTTGTACGCTCGCAAACTAAGATCCTTTCGCTAAGTCTTCCGTAAAGTGAATGGGCATAGCTTCGACTCGGCTGGGCGACAAAGTCGGTAAAAGTGGTCAAAAAACCCACCAAAAGGATTACCATATCGAAAAACACACGTCTAAAAGAAAGAACTGTTGGTTCATAAGGTCGAGATTAATTCACAAATGAAGCACTTCGAAGAATGAAACCTGGACTTACTAGCTTAATTCTATAATTTACCGCAGACCCGGTTTGAAACCGTTTGGCGAACACTGACTGCAACTGATGCGCCATGCAACAGCATTTGATATTTATACAACAACTTCTACTGCAATACAACTGTTGCAATAATAATAAAAGGAATAGCAACAACAGCAAACTATGCCATATCTATAGAAAGGTATGAAGACACACACATACATATGAACATACATATATTCCCTTGCCATGGGCAACAATAAAACATGAATATGCAACAACAAAATGATGCAATGACAAATGTAACAACAACTGCAATGGCAGCAATAATGGCTAGTGCACCCAGCGGAATTGTTAACTTGTACGCGTTGCAATTTCAACCGCGTTCGGGTTTACATCCGCATTGATACATATCGCGTAGTCGGGGATGCGGTGCCGAAGAATTTACGTGATTTCAAATGATTTGATACAAGTTTGTGTTTGCATTTGAGCGGAACTCAACTCCCAATTGTTATGATCTGCTGACAAGTTAACCGACGACCGGTTGGTTGGCCTTACAAAATTGATATGTATTTTCCAACTGAGCGACAGGTTGTGGTGCTGCTGTGCTCAAGAGAAGAATAAAAAAAATTAAATTTAGGATTCATTTAAAAAGAAAAATATTTTACATTTTTTTGAAACATCTGGTGTTTCATGTAAGCTAAAGTTGTGCAAAAGTATACCTTTCATCTAAAGAATTTAGACCGTTAGTTATATAGTCTTTATTAAAAAAATAGTTCTATATAAACATATAAAGGATTAAAACTGGTTTCTCACCAATAAGCTTTTTTGCAGTAAGTGCATTTGACTATGTCAACTTTTAACTAACTTAAAATTTTGGAACCAGAATCCATCTTCCATAGATACACACAATTAAATTGATTTTCATCACTTCTTAGTAATCGTCGTTAGGATTCATTAGAACTTTGTGATATTTGAGTTTTTAATTCACAGTAGACTTCTCTGGAAAATGAGAGCAAAGTAATAATTACAACTTCAACACATTACTTTTTTGAAAGAGAATTCAACAGAAAACAAGTAAGGGAGGGCTAAGTTCGGGTGTCACCGAACATTTTATACTCTCGCATCATAAAGTGATAATCGAGATTTCATTATCGGTCATTTACATATTTTTCAAATACCGTATTTGTGTAAAGTTTTATTCCGCTATCATGATTAGTTCCTAATGTATATACATATAGTACAGAGAGGGCATCAGATGGAATTCAAAATAGCGTTATATTGGAAGAAGGCGTGGTTGTGAACCGATATTTCGTACATGTCATCAGGGTGTTAAGAAAATATTATATACCGAATTTCATTGAAATCGGTCAGGTACTTCCTGAGATATGGTTTTTGGTCCATAAGTGGGCGACGCCACGCCCATTTTCAACTTTTAAAAAAAGCCTGGGTGCAGCTTCCCTCTGCCATTTCTTCCGTAAAATTTAGTGTTTCTGACATTTTTTGTTAGTCGGTTAACGCACTTTTAGTGATTTGCAACATAACCTTTGTATGGGAGGTGGGCGTGGTTATTATCCGATTTCCTCCATTTTTGAACTGTATATGGAAATGCCTGAAGGAAACGACTCTATAGAGTTTAGCTATAGTAGTTTCCGAGATATGTACAAAAAACTTAGTAGGGGGCGGGGCCACGCCCACTTTTCCAAAAAAATTACGTCCAAATATGCCCCTCTCTAATGCGATCCTTTGTGCCAAACTTCACTTTAATATCTTTATTTATGGCTTAGTTATGACACTTTATAGGTTTTCGGTTTCGCCATTTTGTGGGCGTGGCAGTGGGCCGATTTTGTCCATCTTCGAACTTAACCTTCTTATGGAGCCAAGAATACGTGTACCAAGTTTCATCATGATATATCAATTTTTACTCAAGTTACAGCCTGCACGGACGGACAGACAGACATCCGGATTTCAACTCTACTCGTCACCCTGATCACTTTGGTATATATAACCCTATATCTGACTCTTTTAGTTTTAGGACTTACAAACAACCGTTATGTGAACAAAACTATAATACTCTCCTTAGCAACTTTGTTGCGAGAGTATAAAAATATCCAAGGCAGTCCGCAGACAATCGGGTTCACGTATCAGGTGGTGGATTTATGTTCGAATTTTGGGTCAGTCAAGGACTGTGAACAACAACAACAAAATTACGAAAAAGTTCAAAAAGATTAAGTTTTAGCTAAATTAATTGTAAGCAATTATTAAACACGTGGGATTCCATTATTCATGATTCTTACTAGTAGCGCATTTGTCATTCTCCACAGATTTTTATACTCCACGCATTTTGCAATTTTCTAATGCATATTAAGCCTTTATATGAAGAATCGTTTGCATGAGCAACTGCGTGGGATGAGGTACCATACAACGTACGCTTCCGTCCTGCTAGGTGACAATTGCGTTCCATGCAATATTTATTCACGCGGCAGCTACAATGAGCAACGTGTAGAAAATTTTAACATAACATTTATTTGCAGAAGGAAACGCTATGACAGCAATCTTAATAGTTACCATACCCATGTATTATTGTGTGCAGTTGGCAATATAAATTCATAAATGTAAACATAAAATAACAAACGGCGATGCTATTGCTTCTATTTGTTTGAGAGAAAGACCTAACTCAAATTTTAATTTTTCAGTTGAAGATACAAATTCTTTTTGATTAGATTTATTGCTTTTTTGGAACAAATTAAATTAACTTATTGTACAGTGATTTCTTAAAAATATATAATGTGAAAAAAAAATTAAATGATTTCAGGCAACTCGGTTTGGTGGTCATTCGATTAACCAAAAGTAGAAGTTTAATTCAAGCCAGTCCAAATTTGATAAGTCTATATTCATATATATTTTGACACCCGCGTATGAAGGGATTTTAAGGGCTAAGGGAAACCCATACAGAGCTTTATAGACGAAAGTGCTTGGACTAATCCTCAGATCAATTCAGAACACAAGAAGTTCGCCGAATTATGAAAGTTGTCGGATATTGAGTGCGTCTATGAGCTTTATTATAGAATCATTTTAAAATCGTTTGAAGAATAGATACATTATTCTGACACTATCGCCACATTCTGAAGAATTCTTTTCTTATTAAGGTTGTACTATGAGAAATGTTGTTAGAGATTCGAAAAATTATCCAAAATGTTCGGTACTTCAAAGTTGGTATTCTGAACTTGAAAGCTTACTCTGGAGTCAGGTTCATGGCGATTATTTGGAGTTTCACTTGATTCTCAATTTTCAAACAAATTTATCTTAAAATGCATTTTTTATATAAATTTCAAAAAATATCGACATAACTGCTTTTAATGAAATATATCTAGATGGTACAGCAGATACCAGCGCGTGCATATGAAAGCATGTCAAACGTCCGGGTGAAATTTGTATGATTTATATATGTATGTGTGGGTGAGGAAGTCGTTTGTATGCTGTGAACATACACACATTTATAACAAATTGTATATTCAGAATTACAATCAGATTTTGCATGCGTACACACAAGTATATTTACTTGTACCATTATTGACAGCTGCATGCAATAACGGGGTACCAATGGATGTGGCATAATCAGCAAGAATCCGCAATGGCCTCGCTTTGGTACAACAATTCAATCACATCAAAATGCCAATCACACGATGTGGTAAAACGTATTGCATGCAAAATTCATATTTGTCATACTATATACCGGTAGATCAGTGGGTTGTGGGCGGAACTTTTCCTCGGTGTAGGATGAGTTTGAGCCTTGTACGTTGCACGATCAAATTGCATGTGATAATATTTAACAACTGCTTTCAATATAAAAATTTGTAGAATCTTCTATAATAGAATATTTTAACACAATAGAAATACATAAACGAACCCGAAACTGTTTGAAGAAATAAATTATAAGTTTTATGAAATGCAATTAATTTCTAAGCATCTTACACTTTAAGGAACCCATCTATATTACGCAAGAGGGAACAGGGATGATAAAGCGAATATATAGCATTGGTGATCCAATTTTCAACCTTGTTTGTGGGCGAAAGAGGATTTGGCGACCGAGAAAAGGAAAGGTATAACCTTATCATCTGTATCGATTAAATACGGTTGCAAAATATATCAATTACTTGGTAGCAGATCTGGAGACTGCAGTGGATATACCACGTCACCAGAGTCGGATAGAAAGGCTGATAACCTTTCAATTTTAAACCCACCTTTTTAACGATACTACAATAAAGATTCCTCGGATAATACAAATACATACCAATATAACGAGCTTTAGCATGAAAAGTAATACCAGATTCGGAACATGGAATATTCGCACACTTTCAGAATCATTACGGCTGGCCCAAGTTAAAAAACAATTCCTCAATTATTATATTATATCAGAATTATTAGGTCTCACTGAACCCAGGTACATATCTTGACTCGGGAAAAATGCGACATCAGCCGGTCTAACATTTCTGTATTCCAAGTATGTACAGCGCTGATGGTGTTGCCAGATTTCGTGCTCGAGACAAAATTATTATATACATTCAATTTATGCTCCAATAGAAAAACTTCCTTGCCTATCTTTGGTTAATGAGAGATAACAGCAACAAACACCCAGCTGACATACCACTTGAAAGATCTTTTGTGTAATTTCTCATAACCACTATTTAGAAGCTTGGGTCGGAGAAAAATATTACACCGCCTTGTCACTACCAAACTTCGTATATAACCAAACCGCAATTGACTGTCCAAGTAAAGAAGAAATTGTAATTGGAATTAAGAGATTTAAAAACAATAAAGCAGCTGGACCAGACAACATCTCACTTTCAAACACGGACCATGAACAGTTCGGAATCATCTATTTTTACAGCTAAAGCAAGGTGCTACAATAAATCTTTCCACTAATAGGATAATATAACGGGTAGGGATTTCGCCATTGAGCATGGGGAAAAAGTAATTGCGCAAATTTTAACTAACGTCTAAGGCATTCGATACACTTCATCACTAGTAACGCTATCCACTGGAATCCATCAAGCAGCCGACGATTTTGACAGTTCAATCACAATTAGGCGTTCCCTTATTCGCTCCTTTGACATAGTGGTAATGTGTTCCACAATCGTATACTGAACAATAAGAAAAAGATTGCTTGCGTTTTGGCAAAGAGTTTACAAATTTTTTTAAAGCACAATCTAAAATAATATCCTACTAGGATACTTGTTATACCCTGAACAGGGTATATTAAGTTTGTCACGAAGTTTGTAACACCCAGAAAGAAGCGTCGGAAGTATATATATAAATGAGCAGTATGTTGAGCTGAGTCGATTTAGCCATGTCCGTCTGTCTGTCTGTCCGTCTGTATATATACGAACTAGTCCCTCAGTTTTTAAGATATCGTTTTGAAATTTTGTAAATGTCATTTTCTTTTCAAGAAGCTGCTCATTTGACAGAACTGCCGATATCGGACCACTATAACATATAGCTGCCATACAAACTGAACGATCGGAATCAAGTTCTAGTATGGAAAACTTTCACATTTGACAAGATATTTTCAAGAAATTTGGTATAAATTATTTTCTAAGGCAACAATATAATCTCCGAAGAAATTGTTCAGATCGGATCAAAAGTTATAATTTTGTACACACTCTATCATACATACATTCTAGTTTTTCCGTGGGGATATTAAAATTTAGTTAAGTGGAAGAAATACGAACATGAAAGAATATTTTTTTTTATTATTTTTCTTATTAATTTTTGTAAAAAGGCCTTTAATATATATTTTACTTTCTCTGCTCGTGCAAAATAATTTATTGAATCAGTGGTTCCCTGTAAACGATATTAGATGTTAATTTATTTATGGCTGCAATATAAATTGATTTTCAGGACCTCCGGTCTGCGATAGACCAACACACAGTTGGCCATGAGTAAAACATTATTTTCGTAGGTCAATCCCTACTAATTCGCAAGTCTGGCCTTGGCACTTGTTTATAATTAGAGTGAAAGATGTATTCACCGGAAATTGAAGCCCTTTAAATGGGATTGGCAGATCCCTTGGAATCGTCGGAATCCTCGGTATATGAGCTAGTAGACCAGTTGCTGGGCCGGTAATAATGGTAGCTACAATAAAAATGTGCTTCAATTCCTTAATAAGCAGCCTTGTCCCGTTGCACATGCTTGGAGGCCTTAAATTCCTCAAAAGCATAATTAAAATTCCAATTTTTAAAGCCAATTCATGTGGAGGCAGTCTAGAAGGTTTAAGGTTCAATGAACTTAAAAACTCCTGGGGATAATGAGTCGTTTATTTCGTTGACACTGTCATACCTGAGTGATACTATTGCCCAACAACACAACTAATGAAATTCCTTTTCGTGCAAATTCTCGATGTCAAAGTATACTGCACCTATTAAAATTTCTAAACTATTACTATTTTGGCCTAGAGACTCACCCAGAAGAATATTACAAATGCTGCTTAAGTTTGGAGTGGAAAAAATTCCTCGCCCAAGTTTAAGGAGTTATTGTGAAAAATCACTATCAGTGATTCCATGAAGATGAGCTCTCATATTCCATAGAGCGACGGTATTAAGAATGCTTTGATGATATCTGTGTCTCTGTTAATGACATTAAGAGTCGCCTGAAATCTCCTGCTACCCCGTCCATGAGAACAGAGGACTTTCTAAGGTATTTTAATGTTCGGTCCACGGCCTCTATATGTGCTTTATGGCTTATGGTGCATTCATCCCGCATAATCAATGAGGCATCTTGAAATAGTTCACCAAGATGCCCAATTTTTGTGGATAGAACATATTGATTGTTGTTCAAGATTTAAGAATGAGCAGTTCTTCCATCCTTTAGAAAAGTTTCAGGAATTCCTGACGAAGCAACTGCTATCGCTGCTATATCTACCCTGATTGTCTTATTTTAGCAAGTATTAAATTAGCAAGAAACGTCTTGCCAGTGCGCTGGCGCATCCAAAAAATGTGGTTTTTGTTATTATTCACTCATTAACTCCCGCCCTTATCATTGTGTTACAGCTTAGCTAAGTGTTAAATAACATTCTCTATTTAAATTGAACATTCTCAGTTAAAAGTAACTAATGAATTTGTTTTTTTTAATTTACGCACGTAAGTCGGTTAAAAATGAACTTTTTCTAAATTTTTTACCAACCATCCTCTTTGAATTCCCTTCAAAATGGTTCAGGTCATTTTTCATTTCATGCAACGGTTTTGTCAGCTATAGCGAACAGACAAAAACCCAACTTACTTTTATATATAAGATTGAGTATAGATATTGTACACTTGAGTGGAGCTAGAGGTAATATTGATACGATTGTTTCCATTTTAAGCTTAAGAACATACTTCTATTGAATGAAAATATTATTTTATTTATTCACTCTTATATTAGCCAGTATACACTGCATAAAGTCAATACCGTCAGTAAGGTCAGTACCTTAATACCGTCATACACTGATGCCTGATTTGTATGTTGGAAATTGAAAGAGTCAGATGGAATTTGAAACTGCGTTATATAGTGTTGTGGTTTATGTCAGTTTTCGCACCGTAAAATTGAAATGAAACAATAATGTACCTACCGAATGTGGTTGAGATTGATTAAACATGCCCCGAGATGTGGGATTTCACTTAAAGCTGTGCTGTGACACGCCGGTTGTGCAGTTTTAATTCCAGCTCTTATAAAACCCTTTTTATACTCTCGCAACAATGTTGCTAACGAGAGTATATAGTTTTGTTCACATAACGGTTGTTTGTAAGTCCTAAAACTAAAAGAGTCAGATATAGGGTTATATATACCAAAGTGATCAGGGCGACGAGTAGAGTCGAAATCCGGATGTCTGTCTGTCCGTCCGTCCGTCTGTCCGTCCGTCCGTGCAAGCTGTAACTTGAGTAAAAATTGAGATATCATGATGAAACTTGGTGCACGTATTCCTTGGCTCCATAAGAAGGTTAAGTTCGAAGATGGGCAAACTCGGCACCCTCCCACGCCCACAAAATGGCGGAAACCGAAAACCTATAAAGTGTCATAACTAAGCCATAAACAAAGATATTAAAGTGAAATTTGGCACAAAGGATCGCATTAGGGAGGGGCATATTTGGACGCAATTTGTTTTGTAAAAGTGGGCGTGGCCCCGCCCCTACTAAGTTTTTTGTACATATCTCAGAAACTGCTATAGCTATGTCAACCAAACTCTATAAAGTCGTTTCCTTCAGGCATTTCCATAAACAGTTTAAAAATGGAATAAATCGGATAATAACCACGCCCACCTCCCATACAAAGGTTATGTTGAAAATCACTAAAAGTGCGTTAACCGACTAACAAAAAACGACAGAAACACCAAATTTTACGGAAGAAATGGCAGAAGGAAGCTGCACCCAGGCCTTTTTTAAAAATTGAAAATGGGCGTGGCGCCGCCCACTTATGGACCAAAAACCATATCTCGGTAACTACTAGACCGATTTCAATGAAATTCGGTATATAATATTTTCTTAACACTTTGATGACATGTACGAAATATGGGTGAAATCGGTTTACAACCACGCCTTCTTCCAATATAACGCTATTTTGAATTCCATCTGATGCCTTCTATGTATAATATAAATTTATGTACATTAGGAACCAATGATGATAGCGGAATAAAACTTTACAAAAATACGGTATTTGAAAAATATGTAAATGACGTATAATGAAATCTCGATTATCACTTTATCATGCGAGAGTATAAAATGTTCGGTGACACCCGAACTTAGCCCTTCCTTACTTGTTATCATTTGATATGCATCTGTGGCGCATTTATTTACTGAGATATCGCTCTTTTAATTGTTTTTAATGTAACCCTTGCATTGGGAATGGGCGTTGTTATAATTCAATTTCACCTTTTTTCCCACTTCTAGTAGAATTACCCAAAAATTTAATTTTGAGCAATTTTGGATGATTAAGCTTAAGTGGTTCGGGTATACATATGTATATTAAACCCCATGGGAGGTGGAACTACGCCCACTTTCTCAAACAGCAGATGCGCTTCCCTAATGCGATTAGTTGTTAAAATAGCAATAATTACTCGTTTGGACTGCTCCTACAACAAAGTAATAAAAATTGACTTTAAGTTAAATGTTTATCTTCTAAAAGCAAAAATATACCAAAAGTTTGACTAAATTGAATAAGTTACATCTTAATTGCCTACGTTAATTGACCTGTTTGAGCATGATTAAAGTGCACTCATTCGGTCGTAAAAATAGTTCTTTTATAAATAGGCAAATTCAATTAAAATAATTCACTCTAACAAATGAAAGTGTAATAAATCATTAAATTTCTTTTTTATTGCTGAACCAATCTTTGCCTATTAAATCATGTTAGTTTGAAAATGCAGGTATTTTTATTAATAAAGACATCGTTTGTACTTTATGAACATTTTTTGCTTGTGCGTGTAATTAATTAACTCTCGCAATTACTTAAGTTCAGTTGCATTATATATAGTGATTAACGTTCGTTTAATCCGCTGCTTAAATTGATGTTTGTGTGTGTATGTGGCGAGTGGGCTCCAACAAAATAGGTAGGTGCCGAAGTTGACATATTAAAATATTAAATTGATTGTCTGCTGGCTCGTAAATTTAAATGGAATTGGTTAAATGTTAATGACAAGAAGAGTAAAAAATTAAAAATAGAATAATAAGCGAGAAATACCACTGACAGTTGAACTGCCAACAATTACAATGTATATTTTAACCACAAAAGAGAGAATGTTTTTATTGGATTTCGCGTTTAATTGAATGAAAAATGTATGGAAAATTTAATCTGCAATTAAGCCAGGGTCAATGGCAATGCAATTGAAATACGCAACGAAGCGATGGTAAATAAATTAAATTTGTATTAAATCAAAATATAGAAAATAATGTTAAAATTTAAAATGTTTCAATTTGTCAAACATATGTCTTGGGTTGACTTCATACTGTTTCAAGTAAATGAGTTCAAGATTAGTAAGAAATATGAAAAAATCATTTTTAATTGTATATTTTCAATTATTAAATATTAAATCTTTAAATTGTTTTACAGGTTAAAATGAAACAATAAAATGCATTATTTTCAGTTGCGCCTACGCTATGATATAATGAGGTCGGGGATTGTAGCGTTGCATGAGAGAACATTCTATGCCAAATTTTGTGAAGACATCTTATCAGATAAAACGTTTTTCCATACAAGAACTATATTTTGATAGAACAGTTTGTATAGCAGCTAAATGCTATAATGGTCCAATACAGACGTTTCCGACAAATGAGCAGCTCTTAGAGAGAAAAGAACTAATATCGATTCAAAACATTATGCTGATAATTTATTTGTTCACGAAGACCTTCTAACTCCAACTTCGTGGCAAACATGATATACCCTATTCAGACTATATCTCTCACGGGGACGAAAATAAATGTTGAGGATTGAATTTTGTAAGTAAGATCTAAGCTTGAATTTTAAAATTAACATAATGAGTAGAATGTAGAGTATGCGTCGAAGTTTCAGTAAGATATATCGTAACTTTAACACTATAATGTAAAATTGAATAACGAAAATCATTACCATCGGCATATGGGTACTAGGGAAGTACAGAACCGATTTTAGCCTTTTTAGTAGTGGATCTTAGCGTCGTCAGTAATAACTTATCTTATTAAAGCCAAATTCATAAATTTTTCAACTTTATAAAGAAATTCGCTCAACTCAAGTTCAAAAAAATCGGCCAACTGGGCATACTATTCGCAACATCATCACCCATCTTGAGATCCAGCATTCATTATTGGATAATAGTCGACTGAATAGACTACGTCCAGCACGCAGCCATAGCTAAGAGTGTACACGAAGACAGTGGAGAGTCGATTCGGCACCTTTCGCCGCAACTCGGTCTGACGTATGGAACGACTTGGTGCATTTAACGTCGAGATATTAAATTGAAAGCGCAAAAAATACAGCTTGTGCACGAACTGAAGCCGATGTACCTTCCCAAGCGACATCGCTTCGCTCTATGGGCTCTTAAAAAGTTCTAAGAAGATTCGCCCGCTTTCGAGCCAAATTTTGTTCGGCGATGAGGCCCCTTTCTGACTCAATAAGATCTGCCATTTCGCCCAAAAATTTCAACGGTTTGGTGTGGTTTGTGGGCCGGTGGAATCATTGGTCCATATTTCTTCAAAAATGGTGCCGGTGAGAAAGTAACTGTCATACGCGACCGTGACGCAATGATAACCAAATATTTGATAACTGAAATTGAAACTCGTAATCTCACTCGGTGATTGAACACTTCGATGAGATGGCCACCAAGATCGTGTGATAGCAAACCGATTTTTCCTGTGGGGATATGTAAGTCTATGCAATCCCGCTTCGATTCATTCCTTGGAGCAAAACATTTCGCGTGTCATTTGCCAGTTACAAGTGGAAATGCTCGAACGAGTCATCGAAAATTTTACTCGACGGTTTAAACTGAGTCGTAACCGTGGCAAACATTTTAAAGAGATGATCTTCGAAAAATAAATAAATGCCAAAGACTGTTCTTTCGAATGATCATTTGAAAGAGATAATCTTCGAAAAAGATTGTTTCCCATTAAATTTGAAGTTTCTGTGATTTTTCTTTAAAAATGGGAAACTTCAAAATGGTTTATTATCTAAGGCAATGGTGCAACTATGAAGATATTAGAGAGATCGTTTCACTATCGCCGTTCTATAAACTGAATGATCGGTACTAAGTGTTTGTATGGAAATTTTTTTTGACGAAATATCTTTAAGAGCTATTGCCTAAGGCAATAGAGCAATCTCCAAACAAATTGTTCCTATAGATAGCATATTGCTGCGATGATAGCTATAGAGATGTCGATAATTAAGGAAAGCTAACTTGAATCAAGCACAATATTTCGATCAAGTATTATCACATTACAATACCTTTCGACCAAGAATGGAGTTCCTGTTCTTCGGATTTCCTTAAGCAAACTATTTTTATGTATATGGAAGGGATCACTTTTTCTTTACTTTCACGATATTCGCATATTTTATATAGTGTTCCAATAAAATCTTCGTACAGGCCCAATAAAAAGTTCATTGATAAAAATCAGTAAAACATTTAAAATTTTTTAAAAATGTTTTAATAAGTATTTGTTTACGACATATTTAATTTTATATTAAATCAATAATAAACTTAATTCATTAAACCGTTTCAAAACTATACATAAAAATTGGAATAATTTCACTATTTTAACTCCAATAAAGTCTTCGTACATTCCATTACAAGTAAAATAAATTATAAATATATCTAAATATGTATGATTTTAATATTCTGTGGGATAGCCTTTGTTTTTAGTAACGGCTTTAAGGCGGTCTGGCATCGATTCCACAAGCTTTTGTGTATATCGTACATCTATTTTCATCCATTCCTCTCGAAGGACTTCTTTTAGGCGAGCTTTTGAACTTATATGATGAGTCCTGATCCGTTTTTCGAACAAGTTCCAAATATGCTATATTGGATTAAGATCACGACTCTGTGGTGGTGTCTCTAGTAAATGGGGGACATTGAAATAAAACGCTTCAGATACGCCCAATTTTTCTACGCTCGTCGTCATATTTCACTCAAAATGTCAATATAAGGACAGTGGTTCATAATTTCTTCTATTACTTCGAGTTTGCCAACGCCATTAGCAGCTATGTATACAACCCCATACTATCACTCCACCACCTCCGTGCTGTACTGTTTTAATTGTATTTTTGGGGTTGTATGCTTGTCCCGGTTTCCTCCATATGTCAATATAAGCACGGTTGGATTCACCAGAGAATATAACATGTATTTTTTTTTTTAAGTGTTTTTCTCAAAGATTTGAGTTTTGGAAAATTCAGTCATATACATACAGATATCATTGATATCGTAGATATATGTATGTACATGTATGTATAGTATATACATATAAATTTCAATACGTCGATTTCGAATTTGATAATATGTATGAAGAGACATTTGCTTGTATTTATCCGAATTCCACAATATTGACATGTCCATAACCGCGCTCAGCGGCATTGCACACACTCACACACTTAACAACATGTCCACCTTTCACACATAGGTTGCGGTCGATTGCCGACCACAGGGCCGGTTGGACAGATCACCAGTCAGCAAAAGTTGCTGGCAAACAATTTGATGCCGAAATGTCGTCAGCGTATTTAAATTATTTAATAAAATGCGACAGATAAAATATTTATATTGCGTGGCCTGCAGGAAAATCAATTAAAGCGCTGTAAATAAATTTGACACAATGAAGAGAGATAATAGTTTCCTTTGAAATAAGTTTGTATTCATTTTCATTGAACTTATTTCAAAAGATTTTATTTAAGGAAGGTTTCTAGGTTATCTGACGTTAAATTATCGCCATTTGCTGGTAGCTAATTTTTGTACAAATATTTTGGGTTGCCAAAATTTCTCACTCAGCATTTACATGTAATTGTATAATTGTACATATGTAAATACTGTCCACCTTCACTTTTGTACGATGGTTCATTTACATATGTGCGCGCGTCCTACTTATACACAAATACATACAAATCAGTTAACATTGAAGCAAAAATAGTTGTACGTATGTATAATTCCATGTAAATCAATTGAATATTCACATACATACAAGCACGTTTCCGCTCCTATCCAAATTGCATATCTTTATTCACAGCTATATTGCAGAATTGAATTATGTCTTTAATTTTAATATGAACAAGCGGACTGACAGTGACTTTTGCCTGTTAAGCATACACACGATATCACATACATACTAAGCTATATAGTATGTAAGTACATGCGACCACAATATTGCATAAAATTAATTATATGGACCAGTTGCACTTTTGCAGTAAAGTTTCAATAAAAATTTATTTCAACTTATTTTACAGATTGCAATTAATTTGTTATAATTAGATTTATTATTAACGTCGAAGTGGCATTTACATTCAAAGTACGCAGTCGCTTTATACTCCGACAAATATTTTTATTGGCCTATATTTAAATTCTTGACGAAAATTCGAATATGCTTATTTGCTGATACATTTTTACGAGCTTATTTTCAAATCTACACCTAACGTTTATCGTTAAGATAGAATGACGTGTAATAGAAATTGCCCTCTGAAGAACAACAAAGCGGCGGGGCCGATGAATTGCCGGCCGAACTATTCAAACGCGACGGCAAAGAACCGTTAAGAAGAATGCATTCTTTGTAAAACATGGTCGGATGAAAACATTTCCAACGATTGGAATATAAGTGTACTCTGCCCAATCCATACAAAAGGAGACCCCACAATCTGCGCCAACTATCGTAGAATAAGCTCTCTCAACATCGCGTACAAGGCTCTATCGAGCGTGAAAAGATTAAAGCCCACCGTCAACAAACTGATTGGACCTTATCAGTGTGGTTTTAGACCTGGCAAATCAACAACCGACCAGATATTCACCATACGCGAAATTTTGGAAAAGACCCGTGAAAGGAGAATCGACACACACCACTACTTCGTCGATTCCAAAGCTGCTTTCGACAGCACAAAAAGGAGCTGCCTTTATGCCGCGATGTCTGAATTTGGTATCCCGGCAAAACTAATACGACTGTGTAAACTGACGTTGAGCAACACCAAAAGCTCCGTCAGGATCGGGACGGACCTCTCCGAGCCGTTCGATACCAAACGAGGTTTCAGACAAGGCGACTCCCTATCGTGCGACTTCTTCAATCTTCTGCTGAAGAAAATAATTCGAGCTGCAGAACTTAATTGAGCAGGTACAATCTTCTATAAGAGTGTATAGCTGCTGGCATACGCCAATGATATTGATTTTATTGGCCGTAACAACCGCGCCATTAGTTCTGCTTTCTCCAGAATGGATAAGGGAGCAAAGCAAATGGGTCTGGCAATTAACGAGGGTAAGACGAAATATCTCCTGTTATCAAACAAACAGTCATCACACTTGCGACTTGGCTCTCACGTCATTGTTGACAGTCATAACTTTGAAGTCGTATAATTTCATGTATCTTGGAACCAGTATAAACACCACCAACAATATCAGCCTGGAAATCCATCGCACCAACAGATGCTACTTCGGACTGAGTAGGCAATTGGAGAAGTAAAGACCTCACTCGACGAACAAAAACCAAACTTTATAAGTCTCTCATTATTCCGGTCCTGCTATATGGTGCAGAGGCTTGGATGATGACAACAACTGATGAGCCGACGTTGCGTGGTTTCGAGAGAAAAGCCCTGCGAAAGATTTATGGTCCTTTGCGCGTTGGTCACGGCGAATATCGTATTCGATGGAACGATGAGCTGTATGAGATATATGACGGCATTGACATAGTTCAGCGAATTAAAAGACAAAGGCTACGCTGGCTACGTCATGTTGTCCAAATGGACGAAATCAATCCAGCTCTGAGAGTGTTCGACGCAGCACCCGCCGGGGGAAGTAGAGGAAGAGGAAGACCTCCACTCCGTTGGAAGGGCCAGGTGGAGAAGGACCTGGCTTTGCTTTGAATCTCCAATTGGCGCCACGTATCGAAATGAAGAAAAGATTGGCGCGCTATTGTTAACTTGGCTTTAATCGCGTAAGCGGTGTATACGAAACTAAGAAGCAGAAGACGCTTAGCATTACAGCTTTAGCTATAAGATTTTTTGCGGCGTTTAGCAATAACTTTATCCTTCGGATCCATTTCAATATCGTATTACAATTATGTTGTTCCCAGTTAGTCAAAAAATTCTTTTAAATACATACAATACAAATACAATCCTCGAAATACTTTTTATGATTGTAGCTTCAGTGCAATTATTTTGATCTGATGCCAGTATGTTGTGCCATTTCCAAGACGCGATATTGTCGGGAACTTGTGAGTAAAAACTTTGCGTGTTTTTCCGCCGCTCTCTTCTATATTATCTCATTCATCTAACCATGCCAACCCTAAGTTGCAGCCAGTTTCTCTTATAAATGTTGTTTCTAGTATGACTGTAAATTTACTTATAGGTCATATATAAATAAATAAATAACCATGCTTTATAGTTAGCGAGTGATCCAGACATATTGGGGCAGTACCGTGAGTGCTAACTACTATCTGACTAAAAGAACTAAGTTTTCGTCTCATCCAACTGAATTATCTGAGTTATTTTTTCGTACCTTGAACCTGGTATATGTTACTAAGTTTGCCATAAAGTTTGCAATGAGAAAGGAAACTTCGGGATCCTTAAGAGAATATAGATAAATACTCAGCATGGTGAACTTAAAAGTATCTCAAAAGTAACCCTGGTGACATATCTCATAAACGTACTTGAAGAAAGTATAACATTTTATCGTTTTTACCGAAATATATTCATATCTCACTCTAACTCTAATATGACCTCCATTCCTTCTATTGACTTAAATCATATACATCATATACATATATGATAAATATTTTGAACAAATTACAAGAGCATGTTTCCCTGGGTATAATTTAGCTGGACTCCAAAAGTAGATAAAATCGGGTTTCACATTACCTCTAATATTAGGTTGTCAAAAAAGTCTTGCGGCATTTTCGCTAGCTCTGTTTTATTCGTCGCATCGCATGAAAAAGCTCATTTCACGCGCTAACACGTGTTTGATTGATTGTTTCTTCTAAGTCGTTCGTGAGTTATAGCGTCGCAAACATGGAGCAAAATAAAGAGAAAATACGGCATATTTTACAGAACTACTACGATAAAGGCAAAAAGTGCATCTCAAGCCGCCAATAAAATTTGTGCAGTTTATGGACCCGATACGGTTTCCATTTCCACCGCACAACGATGGTTTCAACGTTTTCGTTCTGGTGTAGAGGTGGTCGAAGATGCGCCACGCTCCGGAAAGCCTGTCGTCGAAAATTGCGATAAAATCGCTGTATTGGTCGAAAGAGCATAGTAGCAGCCGTAGCATCGGTCAAGAGCTGTTCATGAGTCATCAAAAGTTCATTTCAATTTCAATAAAAAAAAAAAGATCATAAAAAATACCGCAAGACTTTTTTGACATTATATAGATATGATATAAAGATATTCGCACCTATCGAACATATCGGTTAAATTGTGTGATTTTTCGGAGGAATTACGGGAACATGATATACCAGAAATATTAATGTTTACACTGTTTGCACGTTCTCCTAAACCACATATCACTAATATGATATGCGCTTGTTTCTACAAGCCCCTATGAAAGAGATATGGTATATACCAATAATATATATTATTATTCTTTTTACTGGTGATGACACCATTTTGAAAAATTGGGCATAGCAAATGTGAAAATGGAAGAGTGTTAACCACGCTCATTCCCACATGTAGTCTGCTTTAAGATGGGGAGTACATACTGTTAAGAACTAAGAAAAGTACGATAAATCATTAACTAAATACGTCAGTGACATTTAATTTCATCCCCGAGAGGGTATATAGCAGCTGACAAGGAGCCGGGGTCAAAATGGGACTACGGATACCGCTCACTTCTAGGTGAAACACATATCTTGTGACCCGCTCGACTGCTTTCAATCAAATTTGGTACGTAACATTTCTATGAAATTTCTATGTTAAAGTGTGAAAATGGAAAAAATCGGACGGCAGCCATGTCTACTTTCTATATATTTCATTTGAAAGATATTTCCATTTGAAAATTTCACACACACAAATCAAGGATGAATTAATATATCATATATATTCTATAAGACAATGCCACCACAGACACCAGACACCTATCCAAGAGAGAATGTTAGGACTCATTTGAAAGCTTAAATGTCATTCAGCTTCTCCGACCCACCTGCAAATCGCTTCCTGTGGTACATAATATAATTACAACGTTTTTCCCAATAAATGATTCCAGTACTATGGAAAACGAAAACTATAATTTTAAACATACTGTACATAATATTAAAGCACAATTTTGACCTTCATATTTCATATCTATTAATTTGACTTTTGTATAAAAATATATGAGCTTACAAAAAATGATCTTGGAAGCAACCCTGCCTAATAGTTTTCGACAATATACATAGCTCTACTTGCATCATGGGTGCTATTCTATATAAATTTTAGTATATTTGGTTTGATGTATGAAAGGTAGAGCGAAATTATAAAATCTCAGTTTGACATCATTAATGCTGCGTGACACAAACGTTCAGAAACAAAGAACAATAGCCAGCAAAGCAAACAACTTGATCGGAGGTCAACAGACTGAGTTGACTGGCACTGCTTATTGTTAGCATATGTGCCTTGTGAGCGAAAGTAGATTTAACTGAATCGGTTAAGAGGTGACTGTAGTGTTCGGGCAAAATGAAGTGAAAACTGCTTGCTGTTGTTCCTGTTGTTGGTTTTTGTGTGTTTAACTGCTATATGTATGTTGACAATGCGCTTGTCCACCTGTTTGCGTAAAATTTCAGCTTCGGACAAACAACGAAATTGTGCATTTTCGTTGGCTTTTGGGGCACATGAACATATAACTACATTTATGCGTCCATGTGTGTGCGTGTGTGTATTTATGTGAAATGGCATAAAAGCAAGTGGACAATTTACGCACGCATACATAAATGCAGGCAAGCAAATAAAAGCTTGTACATATATACAGGCAGACATATGTACATGAATATAATAGATACATTTACGAGCCTCGAAAACGCGGGCAACCGTAAACAACTAGCTGTGCATAGCAAGTAGTTATGTATCACGTATACGCCATGGCGTGCAATCAACGCGGATCCGAGCAGAAGGAAAATATATTACTCCAAAAACTCGACGCTTATTGGCCTCAAAATGCAGAGAGTGTGAAATCGTTTTATTTTACCGCTATGTACAAGTATGTATGTTCGCCTTTTTTACTGTTGTTTTGTTAGCCAAATTTCGTTTGAAAGCATCAGTCAATGTTCGAACATCAAAGCAAGTGCATACGGTGGCAGAAAAATTTAAAAGTAAAGTAAAATCCCCGTTAAAGGAGCAAAAAAAAAAATACGCAGCACTAAAGCAACCAACCAACCAGGCCTTGCCTCAGGTCGATCCGAAATGAGATTAAAACGTTTAATTTGCCAACTGATTAAATAAGGATGCTTTCATGTTTTTCCGGATTTTATTTTATTTTTGTTTTTTTTTTTTTTTTTTGCGAAAACTATGCGTTCACTGAACCGAGTTCCGCTTTTCTTTGCTCAAAACTACCAATTATGTGGGGTTGTTGCTTGACTAATAAATAACACTTATTGTTTATTGTAGTGGGGTGTAAAAGTTTTTGGCGCTCATCAGCAAAATTTCGTTGTTTTTATTATTCTCTCAGTAGCGTGCAAACGCAGCAAAAAGGCAAAGAGAATGGCACTTTAATCGCTGCTGTACAAATCAGGTCAAGTGGTAAAATATCCCGCCGAAAAATTGTAAAATATGAAAATACTTACGCCTTTGCGGGATAATCCAATTTTTGCCACTTTTTGTGCTTGATGGCACCAATAGTTTGCTAACATACCAAAAAAAAATTCCAACGAAAACAAGTAATGACGACGGGCTTAGCTCAGGTGTAACCAAACATTTCATATTTTTGTAAGTTCCCAGAATAAAAGCCAGGACAATATCTTGAGGTGCAAAGATTTGTACGTTACTAGTGGTTGAGGGCAAGTTTTCACCCGATTTTTCCCGAAATTACAAGGTGCTTTCCAAAGTAAACAGGACTTAAAAAAAACAGAACAAATGATTTTTTAGGCAAAATAAATTCATTTTATTCAAAATAGTCTCATTTTGCTTCAATACAGCTTTTTGCACGGTCCAAAAGCATGTCGAACGAGTGTTTTAGCTCGTTGGCCGATATGGCCGCCAGTATGCCGGTGCAAGCCTCTTGAATGGTCTCTACGTTTGCATAACGCTTTCCTTTCATGGACAAATGCATTTTTCCGAAAAGGAAGAACACGGGGAGTAGTTATTGATTAAAATGTGATTTTTGGTTAAATAATCGGTTTAATGATGTCCTTCGAGTGTTGGATTCTGAGCAATTTTTGGTCGTCAGTCAATTTGTGCGGAACAAACCGTGCACACACCTTTCGTAAGCCCAAATGTTCGCTCAAAATGCGATAAATCGATGTTTTGGAGATGTGCAATTCCATTTCCATGAATTTCAATGATGATTTCGACTGATTTTTGTTGAATTCACGCACAGTTTCGATGGAGTTTCTGGTGATCACGGATTTTGATTGGCCCATATGTTGATAGTCATTTATGTCCTCACGACCATTTTGAAAACGTTGAAACCACTCGTGCACTCTGCTGCGGGATAGGCAATCAACGCCATAAACTTGTTTCATCAACTGAAATGTTTCCGTGAAAGTTTTACAAATTTTAAAACAAAATTTAATGTTGGCTCTTTGTTCGAAGCTCATTTTCGCACCGATAACACAAACATACTGACACTTAAAAGGTAATAACTTCACTTCAAATCAATGAAATGTTATGAAATTCTCACTGGACAATCGATAAAGAAAGCAGATTCTAACGCACCAGTCGACATATAAATGGCGCCACCAGGGGGCGCTAGATTCGAAATTCCTGTTTACTTTGGAATGCACCCAGTAGAGCAAATAGTAAGACTTTTTACTTTAAACTCGCACAGCGAATTAAAAGACGGCGGCTACGCTGGCTAGGTCATGTCGTCCACATAGCAAAAAAGAGAAATGAGGTGCGCTGTTTTTAACTCGGCTATAACCGCGTAAGCGGTGTCTACGCCAGTAAAGGAGAAAAAGAAGAAAATTATTCAACAAAGACGTTCCATTAAATTTTGTAAGCGTAATCAAATTTCTGGCGCCGAAACGTTCAGAATATTGGAAAGGGCCCTCGGTCATAATTGTTTATCGGGAGCAAGTGTTTTCGATTGGTACAAATTATGCAAAGAGGGTCGAAATATGCTTTGGACGGCCATCATTATGAGCTGATGATGAACACGTCAAGAAAAAAAGAAATTGATGTTTGAGAATCGACGACTAACAGTCGTAGATCTTACTGTCATCTTTGGAATATCGGAGAGATAAATGAAAACAGTTTTGAAAGATCATTTGGGCCTAGGAGAGGTGAATACACGATTGGTTCCAAAATCACTAAATTTTTTCGAAAAATACCATCGCGTTAAAGTTCGAGAAAGGAAGCCTTCCGAATACCAGGATGTCTTGAAACGTACTGTTCCTGGCGATGTGTCTTGGATCTTGGAGTTGCAGATACTTTTAGGTCACAAAATTGTGAGCTTTGTGCTACAAATAATTTTTGATTTGATACTTTTTTGGTTTACAAACTTTTCACAAGTTAGCAAGTTAACAGTCAAAATTAATAAAATAAATTCTTTCTAGGCATCATATAAAATGTTTCCGGAATATATGTATAAATTGAAATATTCTGCTACTAAAACTATCGGAATATATATGCATATACATAAATGTAGGTGATAGAATGTCTATATATTTAACGCATTTGCCACTGTGGTCGATGTTTGTCAAAATCCTTCACTGACTAACTCGTACATATTCGTAAGAATACGAGTGCATGTGGTATTTAAGCGTGGGAACACACGCGGGTTTGCATACAAATGTCGGAATTCATACACATACATTTATGTACATAAGGACGTAAGTGTATGTACTAGTTCGTGTAGATCCAATTGATTTTCGACACTTTTCGTTGAAGAGTCTGGTTATTGTGGGCTGGGAACAGGTTACCGTGAATCGACTAACTGGATTACCGAAAAGCGTACTTCGAGCATATTTGAACACACTTTTTCAGGAAAATATTGAATTAGACGACATGTGGTTTGAGGCAGTAGTTCGCCACATGGCCACAATGTGCGTACAAAAATACACACGTGTATGTTGGAGATTGCTAACGTCTGGCCACATATATAATACGTACACATGTGTGTGCAGAGACATGTTGCAACTGCAACTGTCGAAAAAATCGAACCGACCCTACTCGATGCAATAAACTGTGCTGCAATATTCATGCAATCGCCAACAAAAAGTGGTCGAGGAGTGGTGAAGAGTACATGGTCGTTACAACGAAAAAATAGCATGGCATGGAAATATCCAACTAAATTCATTATTGAGGGGTAAGCGCAACGCGTGGTGTGCGCTTATAAATTTCAGTTATGTCTAGAAAAAAGGTTTGCAATTAAACTAGAAGCATCGATAAAATGACACACATAAAAATTCAACTTCACCGGCATTCGTTTCGATGCAATTTCAATGCAAGTTCTGGGAACTTGTTGTTTCACTTATGAGTGTCATTGCGGCTGCATTCAGGAATTTGTAGTTCTACGATATATGGATTTCGAAATTACATACTAAAAGTAATATATTTTGTTATGTAACTAAGTATGTTTTCCACCTTTCTTAAAGCAGATGTGATACTGACCAGATTCAAGCTATTTTTGATACAAAAACTTACTGTTATAAGGAAATGTTTCTCTCTGAATTTCAATTGCATATCTCCCGCCTTGTGCTATATGGAAAGTAGGCGTGGTTGTTGTCCGATTTCGTTCATTTTCATAGTGTGACATATGAATGTAAAAGGAATGCTACGTACTAAATTTTGTTCAAATCGGTTGGTCGGGTCCCGCGATATGGGATTTCTTAAAAAAGTTGGCTATGCCACGCCCATTATTCAATTTATGCGGGGTTATCTTCCGATTTCACCAATTTTCACACTGTCGATAGGAGTTCTTATAGTATTTGTGCTGGATGAATTTGGTTGTTGAAATTTCATTGATTTAGGAGATTTGTACATTAAACTTATTTGAGGGCGGGACCAAACCCACTGTTTCTCAATATTTTTTTTTCGCAGATGTCCCTTTCGCTACTGCGATTCTGGCTGTGCCAAATTAATGTTTTTTTTCTCAATAAAGTGCTTAGTTTTTAACTTATATATGTTTTACTCAAGGTTAATGTCGACTTTTCTGGGCATGGCAGTGGTATATATATCTACCTTATTTTCTAATGGGAACCCGCGTACCAACTTTAGCATTAAGATATGCAGAATTTTTACTCAATTTAAAGCTTGGACTTTTCTCGTCATCCTGATCATTTATATATATATATATATATATAACCTTATATCTATCTCGCTTAATTTTAGGTGAAGCATACAACCGTTAGGTGAACAAATCTATTATACTCATATGTAAAATAGGTGCCGAGAAAGCAAACAAACAATGAAAGTAGATACTGGAAATTGCAGAAATAGAATCAAATTGCTTGCGAATTTATTTTCTCTTCTCCGAAATTATGTGAGCGTTGCTGAAGAAATCACAAAGACCGAGACCTATTTTTAGACAAAACACCATTCGAACTGTTAGAATGTATCCAACGACAATGGGTATTTTTGCTACTGTTATGCTGATTGATATTTTATAATGTGTTAAATTGGGTTTTCGAAAACTAATCCAAATAAGACTTTGAACGATAATAAGAAAAAAAGTTTGAAAACGCAGTCGATATATTTATATGCGTAATACGAGCAATCACAGATCGCTTTGGCACCACGCACTAGAGTGGAGAATGCGTATCCACAGAGACATCGTACAGAGCGTTCGGAAGACATTATTGAAACCGTGAAGCAGAGTACCAAAAAAGAATCGCGCACAAGCTGTGCCTATACGTTGAGTGAAATATTATGTGAAATGAAACCGGTTTGTGGGCGTACAAATTCCAACTCGTGCAAGCCGACGATAATCAAGCACGTCGCACGTTCGATGAATGACCACCGATTTCAATTTTCAGAGGAAATTTTTGTTCAGCGACGAAGCTCAATTTTTATTGAATTCAAATGTTTTTAAACAAATATGACTCATTTGGAGTGATGATAATGCACACACCATTGTTGGGACGACGTTACATTCTCTAAAAGTCAGTGTTTGGTGTGCTCTGGACTGTTTATAACTTTTTCGAGCATCATATCATTTTCAACGTCATAAAATTATGTTATGTACAAGAAAAAGCTTGATAACTATTTTGATCGCATAAAATTTGCAAAATCTCGTCGCGGCCTTTAAAACGTTAGATGGTTCATGATCTAATACTTTTTGAAGATAATTTATTTTTTGTTGACCGCGGCTGCGATTATGCGAAGTCGGTACAGTTTTTGCAGCAATATCATGAGATGGCAACAGTTAGTAAAAATAAAGTTTAAGCTTTTCAAAACATGATCCATATAAGCCTTAAAGCCTGCATAATTAACAGTCATCGTAATATTTTTATTTTATTATATGCTTTGAGTTAAATTTTCTAGGTGCGTAACATACGTTCGTGGCTAGGTATCCTATAACTGAAGTTTCGGCTCCGCTTTTGTCATCTATATTTGGCAATTAATAATTAATGTGGACACTTTTCTTATCAAAAAATATATTTTTAGATTTGACACTACCCTTCCATAAGTGAAACGTTATTAAAACAAACTGTTTTACTGACTATGCTTGGACTAAGCCACACTAATTGTGGTGTGGTAGCGACTGCGGCCATCACTACTTATAAGTCTTTATTGGGTTGAACTGCAATGACTAAAATATTTTTGTTCAGACTCGAGTACTAATACACTGATTAACTCACGTACATGCTGTACACAATTATATGTATGTACGCATCGAAATCTTCCAACATGTGCTCATACTAAAAGTTCATACAGGGTTTGTCCGGAAAGTAATAGGACTGATTTTCTTCCGCCCGACTGTACTTCGGGCATTCCTAGCTAATGAACGAGCGGCTGGTCAATTTGCTCCGAGCACCTGGAGAGTCAGGACAAACATTTTCGAGCGACGTGTTTCTGTGAGCGGTACAAGTCGAAAATGCAGCGTTCGATAGAGCAGAGAAACTTTGTAAATCTGCGACAGAGACGTTTGATATGATCAAGCAGGCTTACCCAGATATTGATTTAGCAAGAAGTGGTATTTTTCGCACCAGGCCAGATGTGGCTCCCGGCCTTTTTTTGTTTCCTTGCCTGAAAGCCAAAAGGCCGATGAAAGGCAAGCATTTCAGATGACAGCAGCATGCACTTTGGCTCTCAAGGCTATTCCGGAGAATGCCTTCCGTGACGCCTTCAATGCTTGTAAATCGCGTGGCAACGTTGCATCGACGGAGAAGGAATTTATTCAGAAAGTTTTTAAAGAATTGTAACGATTAGTTCAATGAATTTTTTTAAATCGACTCAGTGCTATTACTTTCCGGACAAACCCTGTACATTTTTACCCGAATATTGTTTATGGATTGAAACGCCTTCTTTGCAGTTTGAATAAAAGGGAATATATATAAGGAAGACTTTTTCTAGCAAGTTCTTTAACGGCAGTTTTTAATACTTGTATATATATTAAGAGATTGAGAGAGTGAGTAACCGAGTAAATAGGTAAGTAGATAAATGTAACATTGGTTAATACAAAATGTGTGAATGTAATTACATGGCATAATCAAGAGAGTGAGAGTGAGTAACCAAGTAAATATGTAAGTGAGTGAATTCAGAGGAGGGTGACATTACTATATGCCTCACACGATTGGAATGAATTCTACGTGACTCGATTAATTGATCGGTTCGATTGAAGCAACGGCCGCAAAGCACTAAGCTGATATGATTTGATTTTAACCGAAGTCGGTCCTACCGTTTACTCGATCGTGATTGCCGAAGAATAGATTGTTCGAGTTGCATCAAATCAGCTGATCAGTATTTGACGCAGCTGGTTAGTACCAAACGCGATCAACAATGTTTTGTCTTGCTATTAACAAATTTGAGCTTAAAAAGAAAATGAGTGAAACTTTCAACCACACAAATCTCTATGTAACTTCAATCATTACAGTAATAGTCAAAATTTCCCAAGCAATACCTATACCAAAATTTAAAAAACTCCACTCTGCGGTTTTAAGTCATTTAATAAACTTAATTTCATGTTAACTACAATCGCTTTTTGTTGAAACAGTAATCATAAGTAGAGCTTCTTTACTTTATTTCAGTTTAAACTACTTTATTAAATCTTAAAGTAAATATAAAATTCTTTGGAAATTTAAACCACCAGAACTTATAATTTTTTAAAGGACTTTATTACATTTTTGACTGCAATAGACAGGCTTAAGAGCACTACGCGATTCCTTGCTGCACAAATTTGAACGTGCAAGAGGACAAAATCAAGATATTTTCAATAAGAAAAGAAACTTATACTTTAACCAGATATTTACAACAAAAAACATAACGAACGTTTATATGAGTATCCAACAGAAAGGAGCTCTACTCAAGCTTTAGCCATGCAACTAAAATAGGAAAGACCAAGTCGTTTACCAACCTCAAGGAGATGACCAGCACAACAATATGAAATTATTTGTTTTACAAAAGAAGTGTTTCTTGTTATAGTTGCTCTCTGAGCACGAGTTGTTCAGCGGCTGAGAGAGTGGGTGCATGCTTCAAAGGAGCACTTGATATAGAAAATATATGAACTCTTGAGTCAAATGTTCAAAAGCTAAATATGCCAGCGCATATACAAGAAGACTACTACTGTCTTAAGTATAAAATGAGCATTACGGTAGTGGTAAGGGCCACATTTGAGTGTTGTTGTTGTATATATTTATACAGCAATAAATGCAACATAATTTACGAAGCGCAATCTCTTTGCAAATTTTCTTGATCCTTTTATAATTTAAAATTTGCTACACTGAAAGTTTTACTTCATGGATTATAAATTCTTTGTCTTCCTAATTGGGAATGCTTACATCCAAAGGACATACCGAAAACGATTACTTTGGTGATGTTACAAAAAAATGTTGGGTCTTCCGGGTCTAAAGAACTCTATAAAAATAATATTTTTAAGACGCGTTTGGATAGCTCCCAATAAGTTAGAACAAAGTATATAACAAAAAATATTTTTAACTATAAGCAATAATATCAGTCAGTTTAGAACTATAATTTTTTTCAATATTTTTTAATTTATTGAATCTGCTTGGTAAAGCCTAACAATAAGTAATCAAATCTTAAATCCATTTAAAACTAAAGAAGCTCAAGAATGTGGTTTAGCTTTTTTGGTAGAACGTTGCTCTATAGTAGGCTGGCAGATTACTTCTTTTTAAACGTGTTTGATTGCAGGAATTTTCCAAGGCATTAGCCAATGGGCTTGGATGTTCGCGAGTTTTATAAATATATCTCACACTGCTATTCTCTATCTCCTTCTTTACCATAGGAATATCAATATCTTTATGAATGTTGTCACTACGCATGTACCCTGGTGCACCCGTGATTGTTCTAAGCATTTTAGATTGGAACCTTCGAGTTATATCAATATTGGTTCCACAGGTCGTACCCAACAGTTGAATGCCATACATTCAAATCGGTTTTATGATTGCATTGTATAACAGGACTTTGTTGTCTAGGCTAAGTTAGTCGATAACTCAAATATAACATTTGAGAAGAAACTGCGCGTAGAAGATATTAGATTTGAGAAAATAAATCTAGATTATAAATGGAGCAGAGCCGAATATTATAGGAAGCAAATCGAGAAGCTCAAAATGGAACTCGCATCCAAAGAGATGGAGATAAGAGCAAGGCAATAAGCCCAACTGATAAAATGATAGACCTCATAGAGCAGGCAATTGAAAAAAGAGCAGAAAAAATTCGATTTTTCATTACACAGGCAAAAATTAAACTAAATAACAGAGATGAAACTGAGACCGAAAGATACGAAGAATGTCTCAGGCACTATTGGAGCTGCATGGAGAAAAGTCGTGTAATAATTTCGAAATAGATGATCTATTTTTTGAAGTCACCGACACTTTGCGAGTATTGAAAAAACAAAAATAAATCAACTTAAACAAAACAATTGAGAAATTGGAATTCACAAAAATAGAAATACAAAAGTTCTCAGGCTAATTCCGAGAATGGCAATCATTTAAAGAGCTCTTCGAGGAGTATGTCCATAATAATAAGGATATTAGTAACTCCAAAAGGATGAGCTATTTAAAATCTTGTCTTCAAGGAGATGCTATACTAATGGTGAGTCACCTGATAACGGGATCAGGTGCAAATTACAACACTGCTTGGGAATTACTGGCACACAGATATGATAATGCGTGCAAACAGTTTAACGATAATTTTGAAAAGTATTACATTGACGACATATCGAAGGAAGGTAAACTACGTGTAGAAGTTATGACATTTGAGGAGCTACATGTAGAAGATATACGCTTCGAGAAGTGTTGCGTTGATGACACAACAGAAGAGCATGACAAAATGGTAGTTGATAATAAATTAAACAACTAAACGTGATCAAAAACCATGCATCCTGGCAGAAACGAAGAAAAAAGAAAAGCAAAAGGAATCTTGGAGAGCTAAAATTTTAGATAATGACTTTAAACAAGGGATTTTATCACCTACGGGACGAGATGACTTTAAGAGGCGTTTTATTCCACGGGAGAGTCCTCATTTTGGAGGAAGTTGGGAGGGTGGTTGTCTTGTTACAGATGCTACAATGGATCTAGACCCGCCTGATGAAGCGCCAAATGAAGACATGACAATTAAAGTCGCTGACGAAGGAGGTATGACAGCGGAAGATGCAGTACTGAATCCAAAGGCCAAGAATGAAAGATTTCTCAATCGACTAAAGACTTATTTATTCCCCCCACTAGAGGTAAAGTTGATAAAATCTTTGTTGAGTTTTGAACACTTGGGAAACTAGAACATTGTTTAATTTAACTGCCTTACATGTTTCTGGTCTTATCGAGAATGTAACATGCTTGCATTTTTGCTTATTAATATTTATACGCCAATTGGCTAGCTTTTCTTCGACTAAAGTTAAAGCATTTATTACGGCTGTGTCAACCGCAAAAGTGGATGTCAGTACGTTAGTAGCTGTTGGAATGTCTGCTCTTATTACTCGTTCTTCTGATATGAAGTCTGCTACTTTAACTGTAAATTTCCTGTTTCTTAAATATGACTCAAAAGTTTTAAGCAATTCGTAAGGTAAAACGTTTTAAAGGAGTTCATGCCAGACCTTATCGAACGTCTGAGCTATATCTAGAAAAAAACTGAACAGTACACTCTGTGCTCGAATGCTTTCCATGTTTAGCACGAAAACCGAATTGGTGCGTTGGTATTATATTATTTTCGTGGAGGAAATCTTCTTTGATTGTAACACTTTTTCAAATATTTTAGAAACACCGTGAAAGAGGGTTATTGGTCTGTAGGAAGACGGCTGTGTTAAGTCTTTCCCAGGTTTATCTATCATGATGATTTGCGACTTTCACCACGAAGTTGGATAGTATCCGAAACCAAGAATTGCATTAAAGAGCAGGGGAGAGCATCGTTTCCTGAAAAGACCCTTTTCGAACATTCCATGCCATCCTGGAAACATAACGGTTCAACCAAGGTCATATTTACCCGTCACTTATTATACATATGAAAGCAAACGTGACTGAGGAAGATACTAGTGTCTTGAAAAAATTGTCTAACGTCGTGCCATTTCTAACGTTATCTTTTTCCCAACAGCAAACATTTTCCGAATCTTCTTTTGTCAATGATGATGTAGTTAAAGTCTGAGTCTCTTCTACATATTACGTTTGCCTTCTTTCTCGAACCTTAACTCATTTAAAATTGCTGAAAGCTAGGCTAGTTATTTTTGAAGTTAACTGAACTCTTTACATTTTGGAGAACTATTTACAATCATTAGTTAATATCTTTGCCAGTATAAAGTACATAACTAGTGAGATATATAAATTTCGATCTATTTGCCTGGTGAATTGTTTATCAAAGTAAAGAGAATAGTTCTCTTCATACTTCTACTTTGAAGTGCCATACCCACTCTAATTTTACAGAATTGGTTTCGGGTGGCTATGAAAGATTCCCAACGCAATTCTTAACAGTAGAAAATCTATTGAACCCCTAGGTATTGAACCGTACTTGTCGCAATACTTTTGATACGCTTGTAATGCTCATTAAAAAATTTTTGCCACTGTAGATATGCAACATTTTACCGAGCGGAGGTAATTTTGTTATTTTGACTGTTGATTTTTACCATAGCAGACTTATTGCATATATAAAATTGTTCTTGCCTTAATGAACTCCAGTTGTTTTCTAACTTAACTTTTGTTTTTGTTGTTTATATTTATCTCTTAGCAGCCGTTGTTTTTCTGCTTGTAGTCACTAAAGATGCTACAAGTGCACTTTGACTGTCCTCGAGCATGTAGGTACATATGACTAATAGCAACAAAAGTGAGGACACTGAGCAGCTGAGTTGCCCATGCGATTTCCACCACACCCACCAGCTGCTCGAGTTACACTCTAGTGTCATACTTTTTGTGAAAACAGTGGCAGCTGGTCAAATGCTGTTTGCTCGCTCACAAAGTACGTAACTTGGCCGACACGGATGGACTTGGAATCCGAACGTTGCCGGATGGCATTACTGCTGCATCAGCAACGGCAAGCAGTGCAACCAGCAACATTTTAGCCGTTTAGTACAGAAATTGCGTATTATTTTGCAGAAAAGAAATTTATTTTCTATTTTCTGTTGACTTGCGCTTGCTGCGTCAAGTGCGCTCTTGAGTTTTACACAAACAACATAAAATGTCGATACAATTTGTTTGTTTGCCATTTTTATGGGCATCGTTGAGTCAAGTGATACCAAAACATAGCATGGAAATAGCAAACATACAAACGCATATCTATCGACTGTATTCTTATATTATACATTATACATACATATGTATATATTTATTTATCTTTCGACATACTAATGCAGTGTGTTTTACAGTAAGTAAGTATGGTTAGGAAAATTGTGCTGGCGGGAAAGTGAAACAGTAAAATGTAGTAACTAACATATGCTCCAGCTGTCAGTGATTTTGACCCCCTTCTCGAATTACTCGTCTCTTCCCGATATCAGCTGCCTTGTTTTGAGCGTCTGTTGGCCAACACTTTTCAACAAAAATTCCGAACAATTCATTTGCTGTTGACAATCAGCGTAAAAAGTTTACTCTCTTTCAGCTGAACGCTACTCGTTTGTTGCTTGGAATTTAAGTGATGTCAAAAATACTTGCGGAAACGGTAAAGATTGCCACAACTCGCGTTGAAGATGCAGCATTAAAGTGTGACTTAAAATAAAGCTTAACTAGGGAATGGAATGTTTGATAGAAGATGAAAAGGAAACAGAAGGAAAGAGCTTCTAGGAAAAGAAAAGAGTAACTACATGTTTAGTGGGTATGCGAAATTCGATGTCAGGTTATGACTACCAGTGTATAAACCGTTTAATTGGGAGATGAATGAATTGTTTTGAGGTTACTCCTTAACAAGATACATATTGGGTTCCACTATGTCTGACTATTCCGTCTAACAATAAAAATTTTACTAACATTTTTTCATAAAAACTTTTCTTTAAAAGTTAAACGCAGTTAAAGTTGTGCATCAAATTACCTGAGCATTTATACCAGTGATGTATACTTGTACATTTTGTTACTCATGCGTCATGGTGTACCATATGCATACAGAACATTTGATGCAATATTTTAACTACGTATAACTTTTAATGAAATGAAAAAACTCATTAGAATTTAATTTGCAGAGAGAAACGGTTTTTATTGGTGTCGATAATCGTTTTCTCAAAGTTGTCGACTTATTTGCTTTGGAAAAAAAAACTTTATAGCAACTGCTTAAAACATCCCGTATAAATATACATATAAGAAACGTAGCACTTATGCTAAACTAAAAATTCTTGGATATCGAGCACGAATTAGCTTAAGGAGATGTCAACTAAATTGTTTCAACTACTTAAAAATACACGCCCCAAAGGTTCATCGTCCATCAATGAAAAGTATTAACTTTCAATTTCAAATAACTTATAGTTTATACTAGAGTATAGATCAGCGTAGAAGCTCTTGGAAAAAGTGAATAAGACATCTATGGTCTTATTTTGCTTTTGATGCAACTGGTAAGAGATAGGGTCTCCCTTCAAAGTGGTATGTTTGCTCTAATATAAGTATATCACAGTCTATCTTATAAGGGGGTAGTGAAGAGTATTGGTAATGGTGATTTCTTACCATGGCACAATTAACAACGATGGTAGCTGTTACAAAGTAGCCGTAGGTATACTACACCGGAGTTCAGGTAGCAAGAAGTTAAGCTATAATCAATTGGGTGCCTCCTCGCAGATTAGTTTAAAACAAAGTGTATTATATACATACCTTCAGCCACAAAGACAATTTAGTTGGAATCAGAAATAACTGCTAAAAAAATATTTCACTTCCAAATCAAAGTCATTGTCACCGCATGAAAGTTTAAATATATTTTCAGGCGTCACAAACGACATGTTGCTAAGAATGTAATCGTTATGTTCAATTAACGGTCGTGCCTATCACCTAAAATTAATCGAGATAGACATGGAGTTTTATATAAATAAATGATCAGGATGACATGCTGTCTGTCTGTGCGCTCAAGCGATAACTTGTTAAAAAATTTAGATACTTTAACGAAACTTGGTACACGGGTTCCCTGGCAAAAAACGTAAGGACGATTTTGTAGATGGGCTGCCAAGCGCCATTAACCAAACACCAATAAAGTGCCATAACTAAGCTCTAAAACATATAACAAGATATTATTTACTACAACGAATTGCATTAGGAAGGGATAGATGTCTTTGGTTGAAATTTTTTTTAAACTGAATAAAAAGTTAAAACTATGAAATCATATTATAACCCTGCTCTCTCCCCATATAACGATTTTGCTAAAACTTCTAAAAGTGAGATAAATCAATAACTTAATACGACAGGAACATGAAATTTCACACCCAGGTTAATAAAAGAGGACTTTATAAGATCCGATGTCAAAATTGGACATTTGGCGTGGCACCGCGCAGTTATCGAAAATCATATATCTACGTACCTACTTTAAAATTTTGACGTATGCATAGGAATATTTTTACATTCCCATGTTACAGTGCGAAAATGGAGGATCTCGGACTACAACTCTGCCTACTTCCCATATAACACAATTTTAAATGCCATCCGATTCATTCACTTTCTACTATACAAATCAAGAGGCAATCAATAAATCCGAATAAGACTTTCTACGAATATTGCCTTTGAGGTTAAAATTTGTCGAAATCGAAGTATAAGTCTATTGAAACCTCCAGATTTCGGAAATGTGGACACTACAGCTTAAGGCTCTATTTGCCGAAAATATCGGTTAATTTAAGAGATATGTAATGAAAACAAGAATAAGCGTTAACTTCGGCTGCACCGAAGCTAATATACCCTTCACAGGTACATTTATTTTAGTAACGATGTGTTTAGTTTGTATGGAAGCTATATGCTATAGTAATCCTATCTGAACAATTTTTTCGGAGATTATATTATTACTTTAAGTAGTAATCCATGTAAAATTTCGTAAAGATACCACGTCAAATGCGAAAGTTTTCCATACAAGCCTTTGATTCCGCTCGTTCAGTTTGTATAGCAGCTATAAGTTATAGTGAGCCGATCTGAACAATTTCTTCGGAGATAACATTGTTGCCTTAGAAAATAACCTGTGCTAACTTTTGTCAGTATACATTATCAAATGTGAAAGTTTTCCATACCAGCTATACCAACTAGATTCCGATCGATCGGTTTGTATGGAAGCTATATGTTATAGTGGTCCGATATCGGCAGTTCCGACAAATGAGCAGCTTCTTGAAGGGAAAATGACGTTTGTGAAATTTCAAAACGCTATCTTAAACACTAAGGGACTAGTTCATATATATACAGACAGACAGACAGACAGACGGACATGGCTAAATCGACTCAGCTGAACATACTGATCATTTATATATATATATATACTTTATAGGGTCTCCGCCGCTTCCTTCTGGGTGTTACAAACTTCGTTGCAAACTTAATATAGCCTGTTCAGGGTATAATTAGAAGAGAATATTTTCCTGATAATATTATTTCTGTATATCAAAAATGGATTGAATCGGGTAAATGCTTTCCGTAGCCCATATATACCTTATAGAAACAATTAAATTCTTTCGCTAATTTTTCTTAATATAAAGTTATGCCAACAACTGAAGGTATCTCCAACTCCTTCCAAATTGTCAGAGTATGAAATGTTCGGCTACACCCAAACTAAGCTCTCTCTTATTTTTTAAATATGAGATGTCGTTGGATCCCCAAGCGTTGGAATCGAAAAAACAAGCAGCACTTGCAAAGCAACCATGCGCTCAAAGCTCAAAGATATCGACCTGAGAAATTGAGATTCTCCGGCAGCTATTGTAAATGAAAATATGGGCGAAACTTATAATAAATTTATGCTATAAATTAAATTTGAAATAATTTTTAAATATATTTTATGCGAGTTATTTATTTTTAGTCATGCATAAGCTCAGAAAATCTGTGATCAATATTTTAATTCGAAGCATTTCAATACTTATTTCACAACCTTAAGTGTTGTGTAATTTTCACTGATGTTTCTGGTACTTAAAAGATTTTAATAGATATTAAACTTTCGCTTGGTTGTGTATAAATTTATAAATATCCTATCATTTAAAAATATATTTCGAGTAAATTTCATTAATTCACCAAGCTGTTGCATAACCGACTTTCTAAGGAACGTGGCTAAAACGATCATAGTAAAGTAACAATCCAAAGTGATAATAAAACGCATCTGCGCATTGTCAGTGTTACAGCGGAGTCCCAAAAATAAACTAAATTCGTTTTACCATGGTCAGTATTGTTGGCCGTGAGAATAAGAGCCTCACGACGTTTTTACCCATAGAGACTAAACGAAAGTAAACATTTTCATTTTTATGTACCGTGCCAAAATTCCATTTATTCATCATCCAGCAAGCATCTTACCGACTGCAGCTGTATGCGTAACGGTATTTAAATATTTTGCGGGTAACCGCTTTGAGAGCGCCTTAATATGGGTAATGACGGTCACGAACGCACATTTTTTTAAGTGAAAAAGTTTTTATGACATTTATTTAGCGCCAACAAAAACTCGCACTGCGCATTACATTTGTTGTTGGCGGCTGTAAAGTTCCGTCTGTCTTGACTTATTAAATGATAATATGAGAGGTGATGACCGCAAATGGTAAGTACACATTCTGAAAAATAAATTTTTATGTTATTTTCTTACGAAAAGAATTTCATAACGAGCATTTTTTTATCTTTGCCGCAAGATAATATAAAATGCAACATATGGCATGAGTAGCATGAATGTAGTAATATTCCTACGTTAGAAGGGATATTAGTTCAGATAAATCATAAAAATCTTTTGTGCCAGTTCTGACCAAGTGAACTGTCAGAAATTTTGTTCAGCACTTATGGGGTAATAAAGGTAGATTCAACATTAAAATTGAATTATTTCATCAAATTTTGCTGGATAGATTTACCGCAATACCTCACATAAAGATGTAGCACATAAAACTTATGGGGATGCATATCCTTTCTTTGGTGGCATAGATGGATATAGCGTTATATATATAAAAATTATCGGTTTATTGAGAAGAACTGACTAAAATTCCTGTCACCATACACTGTATAGGTGCGTACGTGTACTGGTTAATCTCTGACAACTGTCAGTATTTGAAATATTATATCGTATAACCTTTATATCGGTTACTATTAAATAGTCAAATTTTGACAATTTTAACGACATATTTGAACACGCCCAAGCGACAATTTGGTTTGGTACTCAAGGTTAATAAGAACGATCGGTCCTTTAATCCCCACTTTCGCAATATATCAGTAATAATTTTCGCCATTCGTTTTGACTTAAATATGGTTTGTTGAGCCATATATTTATATCAATTACTTTATAAGAAGATATAACTATCAGTGTTCTGTTATTCTGTACTAAAAGTGATTGATATTGGTCCCCAATGGTAATATGATGAATAAAATATATTTGGTTCCAAATAATTGTCAGCCTTGGCCTCTTTCCAAACTACTTAAGATACTTATTTAGGGTCTAGAAAAGTTCCAAGATGATTCAACGTTTTCGACCGAAATTTTGTTCACCGATGTGGCCCATTTCTGATTCAATGGGTATATAAACAAGCAAAATTGCCGCATTTGGGACGAAGAGCAACCTGAAGAAATTCAAGACCTGCCATTTCATCCAGAAAAGACAACGGTTTGGTGTGGTTTGTAGGCCGGTGGAATCATCGGCCCATATTTCTTCAAAAATGATGCCGGTGAGAACGTAACCGTCACTGCCATGATTACCGACTATTTGATGCCTGAAATTGAATCTCGTAATCTCGCGGACATTTGGTTTCATTAAAACGGCGCCGCTTTCCATTCATCGCATCAATCAATGGATTTATTGAAAGAACATTTCGGTGAGAAGATAATTTTACGTTTTTGTCAGCGAAAATTGGACTCAAAGGATAGAAAATCACAAACGGAGCCGTGGCTAACATTTGAAAGAGACAATCTTCAAAACGTAAGAGCCAAAGGATTCATTCGAACATTAAATTTGAGGTGTTTGTGCTTTTTCTTTAAAAAAGTAGGGAACCTGAAATGGATCACTCTTTACAATGATATATGTTTATATATTTTTTACAGACCGTTATGATTGTATAAGGCGTAGCGGTCCATTTTTATACCCTGAAATGGGTATATTAAGTTTGTCACGAAGTTTGTAACACCCAGAAGGAATCGTCGGAGACCCTATAAAGTATATATATAAATGATCAGTATGTCGATCTGAGTCGATTTAGCCATGTCCGTCTGTCTGTCCGTCTGTCTGTCTGTATATATACGAACTAGTCCCTCAGTTTTTAAGATATCGTTTTGAAACTTTGCAAACGTCATTTTCTCTTCAAGAAGCTGCTCATTTGTCGGAACGGCTGATATCGGACCACTATAACATATATCTGCCATACAAACTGAACGATCGGTATCAAGTTCTTGTATGGACAACTTTCACATTTGACAAGATATATTCACGAAATTTGGTACATATTATTTTCTAAGGCAACAATGTAATCTCCGAAGAAATTGATCAGATCGGTTAACTATAGCATATAGCTTCCATACAAGCTGAACACATAGTTACTAACAGAAATGCACCTGTGAAGGGTATTTAGCTTCGGTGCAACCGAAGTTAACGTTTTTTCTTGTTTATTGTAAATGTGAGCGAGAAAGCCGATGCTTAAAACTATATTAGGTACATAAGTGTATCCGAAACCATAGAGACCTCAGAAACCTGAAGATAATTTACTATCTGACAATGGACATCACAATGAAATATAAGTGAAGGATACCACTAACCATCTTTTCTGTTTATTTAGTGAGTATATAGATCTGTTATTCAATTCACCATATCAAAATTACTGCCAAGTCAATTTGTAAACAGCTTTTGATTTAAGAACACTCAATTGTTTTTACAATTTTGTTGGCTATTCTTCTATTATCTGTTACTCAAAACGGCAGTTCCGAAATTAAATTTAGGGCTAACGAAAAGAGAGGTTTAATTTGTAACCCTCATGAACAATTCTCTTCAGCCAAGAATGCAAGCACTCAACATGATTCAGCTGCAAACAATTGATAAAGATTTCAAATTGAACGATTGCAAATCCATTAACAGCAAACAAACGATAGGAGCCTATGAATCAATGTGCAATCATAGCAGCTCATGAAGGTATGCGCTTAGAAGCTACACAACATACATATACTTGTCTGTACATTTTTTCTTTTCTTTACTGCTCTCTTTCGCATCAATATACCAATGCAATAACTGCAGTTTTCAGAAAGTTTAAATAGGGCCACCCGCATTCTTCCCATTACAATACCCATAGAAGTCACTGTTTTTATACTCTCGCAACAAAGTTGCTAAGGAGAGTATTATAGTTTTGTTCACATAACGGTTGTTTGTAAGTCCTAAAACTAAAAGAGTCAGATATAGGGTTATATATACCAAAGTGATCAGGGTGACGAGTAGAGTTGAAATCCGGATGTCTGTCTGTCCGTCTGTCCGTCCGTCCGTTTGTCCGTGTCGCAAGCTGTAACTTGAGTAAAAATTGAGATATCATGATGAAACTTGATACACGTATTCCTTGGTTCTATAAGAAGGTTAAGTTCGAATATGGGCAAAATCGGCCCACTGCCACGCCCACAAAATGGCGGAAACCGAAACCTATAAAGTGTCATAACTAAGCCATAAATAAAGATATTAAAGTGAAACTTGACACAAAGGATCGTATTAGGGAGGGGCATATTTGGACGTAATGTTTTTGGAAAAGTGGGCGTGGCCCCGCCCCCTACTAAGTTTTTTGTACATATCTCGGAAACTACTATAGCTATGTCAACCAAACTCTATGGAGTCGTTTCCTTCAGGCATTTCCATATACAGTTCAAAAATGGAAGAAATCGGATAATAACCACGCCCACCTCCCATATAAAGGTTATGTTGAAAATCACTAAAAATGCGTTAACCGACTAACAAAAAACGTCAGAAACACTAAATTTTACGAAAAAAATTGCAGAAGGAAACTGCACCCAGGCTTTTTTAGAAATTGAAAATGGGCGTGGCCTCGCCCACTTATGGACCAAAAACCATATCTCGGGAACTACTAGACCGATTTCAATGAAATTCGGTATGTAACATTTTCTTAACACCCTGATGACATGTACGAAATATGGGTAAAATCGGTTCACAACCACGCCTTCTTTCAATATAACGCTATTTTGAATTCCATCTGATGCCTTCTCTGTATAATATATAGTACATTAGGAACCAATGATGATAGCGGAATAAAACTTTACACAAATACGGTATTTGAAAAATATGTAAATGACGGATAATGAAATCTCGATTATCACTTTATCGTGCGAGAGTATAAAAAGTTCGGTGACACCCGAACCTAGCCCTTCCTTACTTGTTATTTTAAACTTTAATTTTGACTCGGATTGTATTGGTAAATTACGTAAGAGCTTTACATACGTACATACGTGTAACATACATGCACGAGGGTGGTTTCTCTTCGCGAAATTACAAATTAAAAAGCGCTTAAATGTTATATACGGTAACTTTTTTTTCTTCGATCGTGAATGCCAAAGATTGATTTAGCGAGTAACAAAGTGGATTTCGATGAGATGATGCCATAACAGACATAGCGCAATAAAAGTCTGCAATGTCGTGTTGTTAGACCACCGATTAAAGTTGTGGGAGATAGCTAGGATTACCTCTCAAAAGATGGAGATGGATGGTCTAATCCAACATGAAATATAGGTCATCAGTAAATTGTCGGCGCGATGAGTGTCGTGTTTTCTCACTTTGGATAACAAGAGTAACCGTAAGACGAAGTTTAAACACTTTGAAATTGTACTCAATCGTAATCCGAAAGAGTTTCAGCATCATTTACTAACTGTCAACATATCTACAGCTATATATATAAGAGACCAAGAAGCACTGAAAACTGTGGACTGTACCCTGCACCAAGAAAAACGTAGACTACCTTCTTCTTCTTCTTAATTGGCGTAGACACCGCTTAAGCGATTATAGCCGAGTTAACAACAGCGCGCCAGTCGTTTCTTCTTTTCGCTACGTGGTGCCAATTGGATATTCCAAGCGTAGCCAAGTCCTTCTCCACCTGGTCCTTCCAACGGAGTGGAGGTCTTCCTCTTCCTCTGCTTGCCCCGGTAGACTACCTTAGACTGAGGATTTTCTGGGATTGACAATGCGAAAATATAATTCCATTTTGCGACTAAAAGCTTGATTTTCCACCTTGACAACGGACCGGCTCACCCATCCGTTATCATCAAATCTACGCAAGTTAATTTAAACTACAAACTTTTGCCTCATTCACCATGTTCTTCAGACTTGGGCTCGTGTGACTTTTCTGATTTCTAAACCTAAATATGTTAAAAAGGTTGGAGATAGGAATTTCAGTTCAATAAGCAGGTTATTGCCGTCCCTTTAGGCTTATTTGACCGACCTCCAGGACACTATTTTTCAGAGAGGTTACATAAGTTGGAGTGTCGATGGTTGACAGACTTGTTTAAAAGAAGAGTATTTTGAGAAATAAATCACTATCCTTCCAAATGTTTCGTAATTCTTTTGTAGGCAAAATAATTGTTGGACCACTCTCGTATATGCTAGCCATCAACTAGCATTCACACAATCTTACATATATACACACAACGTACAGTTTATGACATGTTTTGGTGTGTTTGCGGTGCTTTCTAAGCAATATTTTTTTTTGTGTACGAAAGCTGTTGCCCATCAACCTAAGCTGGCGCTCATAGACTTATGGACTTTAGCTGCACAAATTTATCTATTGCTGCAAGTAGTAGTTGCAAGCTCGCACACTTAGGTAATTTAACCCGTTACCTGCCGCGCCGTTGGCGTATCCTCTTACTAATGACACTGCTGCTGTCACATCCTGTAGCCTGTCTCGGAGTGTTTGCACTGACGGTAGTATTTCTGCGTGCACACATACACACAAGAAATGTGGCAAGAAGCAGCCAATCACTTGTGGTATTGAATACGCTATCAGCGTGTTGACTTGTTTCATTTTTCGTTGTCACAGAAGTGTCACCAACAAACAATTTTCATTTCCCACCTTTTTTCTGCTGCCGCCTTTTTCGGTATACCTTTTCTTTTAGTTAGCGCGTTGCATTTAATAGATAAAATTTTTGGATCTCGGTGCTATATTCATCCTTTCCTGCAAAGAGGCTAGTGTTGCATATTTTGCAGCGCGTGGATTTGGGATTTTTTGTCCTGTATGAGTAAAATGAATGACTTGACAGTTTGACTTTTAGTAAATGGCTTGGAGTTTGGTCAACGTTGACACTATCTGCCGGATAGAGGTTTGATGATTGCTTTGACTGACATTTGCACTGTTCTAGTAGACGCAAACATTTAGAGTCTAATATCAAAATGTGCGAACATATATGAATATCGGGTTCAGAGATATAATAACAAATCGGCAAAGGTGATAGAGGTTTTGATATTAAAATAAGCTTAATACATTACAAATTATTTGATTTCACAAATGTGTAATTCTTCAACGATGGTGACTTTTTAACTTCCGTTGGTAAGGAATTTGGCGGTATTACAAGAAGGAACCTGATATAGAGCACATTTAGCAGAATGTGTTGGAACCCAGTGAAACGGAGCAAGCAAACAAGAAAAGAAAGTCCGGTAATACAGGAAAAATTGACAGGAATCAGTATATAACCTTTCAATATATAACCAATAACTTTCAACCAAAAACCAATCACTGCAATGCACTGAAAACCATAAACGATATTTTCGTACAACAAACTTTAAAGATGTTTAATTTGATTCCCGTTCGGTCCATAAATATATATTTCATACTAATTAACTGGACTAAATAAATTGTATATAAGACATAGAATCCATTATAACCGGTCCGAAATCTCTGTTGTAAGAGGAGGAGTGTTGAATAGAATATGGACAGTATTTTAGTACATACCTCGGGTCGTAAAAGGTTGAATCCAACAATACCTTCCGAAAGGCAATAATGACAGTGTAAAGTAACAATGTAGATAAGTAAACCAACAATTAAATAATTCAAAAGCCACCAAGTGAGACTATACGAGTGAGTTACACACAGCAGCTTCTGTTTGATTTGGCATTCACTGGTGGCTTAACGAATTCAAATCGGTCGTACTTATCAAATTTGAATGCCTTTAAAATCAACACTACTTGTTTGAAGAAAAATAGTTTTCAGGTGGCCATTAATTCCGAGAAAGCCATTTAAACAATTCCGAGAAAGCCATTAAACAATTCGAATAATAAAACGAATATAGGAGAAAGATCTGCTTTCTGCGTGACTTCTGCAAAACAACTTTTACGTATATCAAAGGTAGGCGGATGTAATGTTCAAGAGATCAACATTTGAAATTTTGGCCTACCAAAACACAAAAGAAGAATGAACTGATGAATTGTAGAACTGTTATTTGTACTGAAGGCATTACTAAATATCTTTATCACTCAAAACCGTTTAATTTCCATAGGACGCTAAAGGCCGGATAACCGAATTTTTCGTGATATGCACTGGATATTAGAACCGTGCTATATATATATATATATCATTAACTTTATTGACACGAAGCAAATTTCCGAAATCTTGACAAATATGCGATGCAGTTCATGGCCCTACACCTCCATACATCTCTTTAATTTATGTTCTTGCGTAAGCATAGAAGAAATCTCGCTTACCTCTTAAAATCACTTAATGGAATTTCAATTTAATTTCACAAATGATTATGCCAATTTTTATGCTTTCAATTCATCGCAGCTATGGAAATTCTATTGTTATTCATCGTGCGTAATAATTGTGCCGCTAACGTTCGCATGAAACGTGTCAAAATACGAACGCACTCTTGCACTGCGCTTACGTTTTACCCACGTTCTCGTGATTGAAAGCACATTTGGCTGCGTACTTGATTGTTGTGGCAAATCGCAGTCTACTTTGTCATACGTTCGAATAAGTGCATACGTATTGCTTACCTTGCTGCTAAAAACAAAAACACAAAAAAATAAAGAACTTTATAAATGTTTGAAAATAAAAGAAATGTGCAAGGAAGAACACAACAAGGCAGGGTAATAAATAGAAAACACTTTGCTCGCGAGATTGATTACTTGACGACGTGCGCGTAGTGTCAATGTTGAAATCCATTGGGAGAACAGTTGTCGGTGGACTGCACCGCCAAAGGCAGACGATAACAATAAAGCTTACATTGTTTCTAATGCCAGTCAATCAACCATTAAAGCCAAGACACGTAACGCTTTCATAAGGATTTTATAATTGTGGAAAACAAGTGGTACGTAAGGCGAAACATTAAGTCTGATATTGTAAAATATTTACTACCCAGATGCTTCCAAGGGATAGGCAACGTTTAAGTTTATGAATCAAGATTCAATAATTTATTTTATGCAATTGGTCCTGCAGAAAAAATTATTTACTTTTGTTTGATAAATCTTTCTAGCAAAGTCTGATCAAACATAAAAGTCTTAACAAATCTGCAGACTTTTTAAACCTAACTACGTTTTAGGTAGAGACAATGTTATAAATCTATTTACTTGTAACAATAATTATGAATGTAGTACGATTTCATAAGCAATATATAAACATAATTTGTTTTTTTATGAATAGGATATACTATACTTTTGCCGACCTAACATTAAATAATTTAGCCACTCTATTTATTATAATTACATTGTTTTGCTTTATAGTTTTAGCTTAGATGCTGTTAATATTGAACAGGTATGTGGCCATAAGTTAGTTTCATTGCAGAGGTAAAAACAAAAAATTTAAATATTTTCAAACAAAAATTTAATGTTTGAAACATTAAAGCGATCAAGGCTTATTAGCGCAGGGTACTAAGTTTACCAAAAAGTATGGTTGTTTTGTAATTCACAGTTATATCCGAAATATCCGCAAGAAAAGGTCGTAGAAGAAATTGGAGAAATATACAAGGTCCGGAAATAGGCAAAGCTTTAATATGGAAATAAATGGCAGAATTAACATAAAATGAATTTACCTATATATATTTAAGGTTAAGAATTTTCTAATTGAAAGCTTTGGATTTAAAAGATTAATTAATTTTTCAATTCTCAATTGAAAATATGATTATTGATCTCTAATTTGATAAAATAAATAAATTATTTTTCAAGTCAAATGTTGGAAAGAAAAGAGGTAGAATTTTTTTATTGTACACTTGACATATACTTTTTTTGAATAATTATGATTAGAAATTTTAAAATTATTTTAAGGGGTCAGTAGGGTAATCTTTTTTCAAAAAAATTTTTTTTTTTCAATTTTTGTTCCCTTATACCCTCAGAATTAATGTAGAAACAGAATACTGCTCGACGTTCGGAGCGCTCGGAGTGCACACCTCAAACTTTAAACGCGTTTTTCTCAAAACACACTTTTTTAAACTGGCGGACATGATTCCGGTCGAACTACTCAACCGATTTGCTTAATTTTTTTTTTAAATGTTCACAAAACGCCTGGCTATCATCCCTATATTTTTTATAATTTATTGAAAGTTTATGACAAAATGTATGTAAAAAAATATGGGGAAAATTAAAAAAACTTTATTTTTTATTTTATCAACATTTTTTCATGATTCTAGTAGGGACGATAACCATTCACGTACTTTTTAAGAATAAATTGGGTTTTTGTGTTTCAGATGATCTAAACATGAGAAATTCACCCAGCCATTTCTCCGACAGATCTCATAAAAAAATCCCGAAAAAATTTGTTTATACACTCCATGATATACATACCTCATGATATGTGAAAAAAGTTCTATTGTAGAATAAAAATTTCTATGAAAAAAATGTTAAAAAAGAGGCCAGATTACCCTACTGACCCCTTAACTGAAGATTTCAAAATTGCAAATAACAAAAACTTAGTTTAAATATAAATCCAGTCTATTTTATGTATTACCATTACAGTACACTACTGAAAACTCGAACGCTCGGAAACTTGAACATTTTTTTTCTCCATTGACTCCTTTAAAACTCGAACACAATATGATAGCTATACAACTCAAAAAAAAATTTGTATTTTTCATACACAAAAACATAATTGAACGAAAATTTAATGTTTTGAGCTTAGCAGACGGAAATAATTAATGCAGACAAAAATGGTTCAAATTTTAGAATAAGTAAACAATACGCTATCGGGCCCTGAAAAACGTAAAACGCCCCTTGCTTAGAAACTTCCGTCAATGGAGAAGACTTTGCCAAAGGTTTTTATTACAACACGGCAAGAATTACCTGATCAATGCATAACTTAAAAAAAAGAACAAGTAAGGAAGAGCTAAGTTCGGGTGCAACCGAACATTTTATACTCTTGTAACTTACAAGATTCAAAACCATACAATTTAAGGTGTATCATAAAGCCAATCATATGGAGTAAAGTCAGCCGAATGTTCGAAAATCCTGATATTAGCTATATAGGGGCTAGGCCAAGTTTCTGCAAAAATTTATCACGCACTCTTAGTTTTATTGAGATAACTCAAATATTGGCCGATATATGCGGCACAAAGTAACCCGAAGGTTCGAAAAATTTTATAGTAGGCTAAGGAAATTATTGGTCGCTTTCAACCCACTTTTGATATATCTATACAAAAGAAGCAATTAATATTATGATATACAATTTTGCACGAATAAATTCTTCAATGTGTGCCACTTTATGACCAAAATTGTTTAAATCCAATAAAAACTATTAAAGCCCGTAGGTACCGAATATCTAGATCCCCCGGTACCTTTAGTTGACTTTTGATCGCAAATGTCGGTCAATGTGTGGTGTATAACGCAAAAATAACCTTCCAATGTGTTTTGGCTGTAATTTTATTAGAAAATGAAAAACTTGCTCTGCTTGTGGATTATTTCTATTTGGTCTCTTAAATTTTTTTACATCAAGTCGAGAATAAGTATATCATGTAAATGGCCGCCGCCACAGTTGATTGTCATTTCAGTCCTCTTCATGGCATTTTCCATCACTTTGGCCCGAACTTCCGGCGATAAGTTCTCACATTCTTGACATTCTTGATATTGGGTTTAAGAGCTGCAAGAGTCTGAGGCCAACACGGGAGATTAGGCGCCCGGGAAAATCATCCTTCAGCATATCGGTTGTGGCACGTGCAGTGTGTGCCGTTCCACTGTCCTGTTGGAATCACATGTTTTCCAATCCCAATTCATCAAATTGCGGCAAAAAGAATTCGTTGATCATTGCTCTGTAGCGCTCACCAGTCACAGTAACCGATTGGCCCGCGACGTCTCCGAGGAAAAGGGTCCGATGACTCCTCCAGCGAAAACAGCACACCATACAGTGACTCTGAGCGGGTGTAATGGCTCTCCGTGGGTTACAAGCGAATTTTCAGAGCCCCAGAAACGTAAATTTTGCTTATTTACGTGCCCGATAGAATGAAAATGGGCCTCATCACTCATGATTATTTTTTATAAAAATCATCTTCCTGGTGATTAAGGATGGCTTGAGGGTATGTTAGACGCGATTGGCGGTCAGCAGGTAACAGCTGATCAGCTGAACAGCGTGGCACGTCGTCTGGTCGAAGTCGATGGCGCTTCCATGACATCCTCGGCAACAGCAGCAATATTCTCTGCAGAACGGCTACTCCGGGGTCTGTCCACGCCTGGCAGCATCTCGTGTTGTGCCAGTCTCTTCGAGGCGAGCGGCTAAACGTCGCAGTGTTTCACCAGTAGGCGTCGGACGGCCAGGAAATCTGCGACGAAATTCACGTTGTGCCAAAGTCACCGACCGATTATTGGTCAAATAAATAGTCACCAATAACCCGCGTTCTGGAGCAGTGTAGCATACCATTGTTTATTTACGTGTATTTTGCATGTGTTTACTACACAAATGTCAAAACAGAACTGACATTAGAGGTCAATTGCAAAACTCATAGCATCTTCTGACAGGAGGATTACTTTTTTTGTATAACTGAAATTAAGAGATAATCCTTCTCTTTTAATGGTATGTCTGCAAGTCAAAAATAGTTTGAATCGGACCTATACTTCCCTTAGCTCCCATACATATACCTAATATAAAGATAATTGACCTTCCGGGTGAATTATCTCAATGAAAATGTGGGTGCGTATTTTACTCATAACAGTATAGCCTTGTGCCTAAAATTGATAAATTTAAGCGAAAACTTAGCCCATCTCCTATAAACCAATTATCAGGATTTTCAAATATCCGGCTGACATGGTTGGTTTTACACCTTAAAGTATTTACCTGGCTTTGATTCTTATAAGTTGCTAGTGTGTAAGATGTTCGGTTGCACTTGAACTTAGCCCGTCCTTACTTGTTTTTTAGTAGTTTTTAACAGTACCGTTATATGGGAGTGACCGGGGGTATTCTCCAATTTCATCCATTTTCATGCGGTCGGTAAGATTTGTACTCAGCAAGATTAGTTGTTCTAATTAAAGTGGCTTAGGAGATATGTACATTAAACTTGTTAGAGAGCGGGACCACGCCCACTTTTGCCTTTTTCAGTTATATATCTTAATTTAGTGCATAGTTATGGCCTTTTGTAAGTTTTCGGTTTGGCGATTTGTGGGCGTGATAGTGGTCCGATTACGCCCATCTACGTACTCGAAATTTTTTTTTTTTTGTACTAAAGAACGCACATACCAAGTTTCATCGGGATATCTTAATTTCTACCCGATTTACAACATGCACGGGCGAACGGATGGACTAACGGACGGGCACACAGACAGTCAACCGGTTTTCAACTTTTCTCGTCATCCTGATCATGTATATCTATATAAATAACCCGATATCTATCTCGCTTAGTTTTAGGTGATACGTACAACCGTTAGGAGAACGATAGTATAATACTCTGTAGAAACTGGTTGCAAGAATATAAAAATCTAATTCATATCTAATATCGCCTCAAAGCTTTTTGGCAGCGATAGATGTGTTCAAAATTTTAAAAAGCGTATTCAATTCGGCCGAAAATAAGAGTCGTAAAAAAAATTACTGTTTTTTTTTAAATAATTAGAAGACAACCTACATCTCACATACACATGTTCCTATGAACATTTATGAATGGTAAATTTAAACTTCCTCGGCTTCGAGAATAATCAAAAATTAAAAGAAGCATCCTACAATGTGGTCGAACGGCAACATTACTTGATCTGATTAAAACAAAATTATGAATAGCCGCGTCTATTGGGCCATAATTATTACCGTTTTGCTCTCTAGTGTTAACCAATTAAGCCTTATACAGCAATTCAGTGAATTTGGTAGAAAAAGAAACCGGATTGCTTTCCAACTCAGCTGCACAGTGTCTCTTAAGTGTTAGCATTTGGAAGATATCGCGTCTTAGTCAGTTGAAGCCAAGCGATTCGCAAATATTATGTTCCAGAGATTAATCGTCCTCCGCACATGACCTGCATTCCACCGAATCCACCTTAGACTAAATTTCTGAAGGTGAGATTTTGAGGGTAGATGCAATGTGATGACCTTTATAATAATACTATGTTCCCTTTTGCCTAGAAGTTGAGTCTGTCCACGATCAACACAGCAAAGTAACTTTTTGGTATACCCTTAGGGGTCTTCTAGGTTCTTTTTTTTCTGTTCTAGGGCAGATTAGCAGAATTGTGTTCCTGTGAGACTTAGAATGGATTTGCTGGTTAGAATAAAATCCCACTTAACACCTTTTGTTATGCCAACAATTTCGGCCCATTGCGCCATTTCCAGGGATTTAATGGGACATTTTTTCGATAATTCTATCCAACATAAGAATATGCATAAAACTTGTGTACAGCCAATAGACCACGTGGGGTCGTAACCTCTAATTTTGGTTAATGCCTCTTTTGTTGGATTTCCAGATTGTAAACGTAGCTTAGTTTTTTACCTTTTATCTAGAATAGTCCCGACATAAGTGTTAAATACAGCTCGATAGTGCGTTAGGGGAGAGTTGGCGGAGACGTTAAGAGCCCTCTCTACGAGCCGGAAAGTTTCGTGTTTCCGTGTGACAGATGACTTTAAAGTTCTCCCTGAGCAAAGTTACCCAAAGAAAGAGATATAAGATGGCTCAATGCGGACATAAGGTGACAAATTTTATATTTTCTCAATAGTATATCGATTGTATCCTGCTAAGCACATGACCTAACCAGGTTAGCAGATAGCAGGTTCTGATCAACATGAAATCATGCTAAAGCTGTTATCAGTGCAGCGAATTTACCGTTATTGAAACACCCTCAAAGTCAATGAATGCCGAATAGAGACAATCTAGTATTGCTAAGGAACTTCTCATTGTCCAAACTATTTCATGCAGACCGGTATTACCCTTTGACGTACGCGTGCTGTTTAAACGCCATCAACTTTAAATTTTGTAAAATAAACCCAGTGCTCGATAAGGCCAATTAGATGTGGTTATAATGAATATCAAAAACGGAATGGAGCACAAAACGGCATAGTCTTTCAAAATCATTTGCACTCCTTTTTAAAGGAATAACTGTGTCTTAGGATATCACTACGACTTTATATGTAACACTCATGACATTTACTTAATACCTTCCTTACTTTATTTTTCATTTATGTGGAATAAGTAATTTCATTAAAATATGGGGTATAACAAACGCTCAGCAAAATTAACCATAGACGGCAAATATGCAAAGATTCTCCCACAGCAAGTTACCGAGTACCAAAACCACTGATGAGACTTTGCTTCACCCATATGTATGGTGTATGTAGTTTTGTATGCATGTGCGTGTGTTTTCTGAGGGGGTTGCTGAATCTTTGCATTCATTGACATCGAGTCAGTATGAAAATTAAATGAAATGAAATTTTTGCTGCCGCCCGCAACTAAACTATTCAACACTGTAATGCAACAAGGTAAAAACTTTGCAAATTTCAGTCACAGACTTCCTACCTTTGGCAGGTAGTCGTGCAACTCGTGTTTTGTATATTTGTGTATTGAGTTTTTCAAGAAAATTTATACGGCACCTCCTGCAAAATTATAGTGCGCAAGAAATCACACCAAATGTACTGTACTGTGCTGTATTCTTGCACATAATTATATTACATTATACTGATATATACAGGCACAGGCAATAAAATAAGTACACTATGCATTGAAAATCTGTACACAAAGCAGCAATGTAAAAAGAAGTGATGATTAATTTGAGCTACCTGGTGGCACTCTATGAGAAAGTATTTTGTCTTTGAGTTTACAGATAGCTTTAAAGCAATTCTCGAGAAACTGAAGGTCCAGTAAGTTTTGAGCAATTCTAGAAGGATAGACAGCCCTTAATTACATACATACATAGTTAATTTACAGTTTTTTGAGCTCGGTGATGTTCATGTGAAAAACGCATTCACATCTATTTGTGACCATCTTCAAATCCACAATGCACAAAAGAATTACACATTGATAAATATTTCTTGGAAAACACAAATTTTCGAAAAGTCATAAATATACATATAATGGTAAAAACACTCTCGGAATAACAAAAGCATTTGCTCTCTAAGACCATTGTGTTACAAAAAGGGTCTCAAACAAAAAATAGAAAATCGAATCAAGCTATTAAAACCAGCTTTCAATTTCCCGTACTTATAAAATATATCTATTATGTGTTTCTTTCAGTGGATAGTGCTGTACACACGAATATCTCGCTTGTTACTTTTTGTCTAAAGCTCAAGTGCGCACACAAAAAATGCAGCAGCTAAGACGTCTTGCAAGTAAATGGAGGGAAATGTGTATAAAAAGCGACGCAGAAAAGCTAAAGCGGCAGCTCGGTTGGAAGCAACATAAAACGTACAACATCTTTGTTGTCTTGCAACAGCATAAGAAACTCCCCCTGCCCACAACAACCTGCATAAGCGTTGGGGCGCTCAAAAATTTGCCACCTCTTCTAATGAAATTTATTCATTTTTTGCCACCACACTTCTGTTCCGGTTGTGTACAACTCTCTTACTTAGTAGTTCTCCACAATATTCCACTTAGGGAGTATATTTATTTGTATTTTGCTTTATTTCATTGAAGGGAATGTATTCCAAGCTTACGCAAAAACTTTACACAAATCTACAAAAACACATTTGTACATATGTATATGTATGTAGATATGTGTAATATACGTGCGTAAGCAGATCTAATATAATTTCTGTCTGTCCATATATCTCTGCAAACTTTAATTGGGGGATATCTTGCACGTCGACTGCAATTTATTTAGATACAGCAAATATATACACAACCACTTACGTACTCGTATTCACGTAATGCACTTACATGGCAGTAGGTGTGTACGTAGTCGCTTAAATGTTCTATTTGTTTGAATGCAGATGTTAATAATTTTGAATTTCGTATTCTTGCTCACGCAATTATATGGGGATTTTAGTTGCTTCTTATGTATTTTACATTACTTCAATTTTATTATTTTCTTCATTTTGTTCCTGCAGGTAAATGCTAAATACTAAGCTATACACAAAATTCGAGATGGCACTCCCGATAAGTAGAAATTAACTTTTAATTGAACGCTTTTTAATATCAAACAAGAAAAAACGTTAACTTCGGCTGCACCGAAGCTAATATACCCTTCACAGATTACATTGGTGCCTTAGAAAATAATTTATACCAAATTTCGTAAATATATATTGTCAAATGCAAAAGTTTTCCATACAAGAACTTGATTCCGATCGTTCAGTTTGTATGGTAGCTATATGCTATAGTTAACCGATCTGACCAATTTCTTCGGAGAATACACTGTTGCCTTAGAAAATAAAATATACCAAATTTGGTGAAGATACATTATCAAATGTGAAAGTTTTCCATACAAAAACTTGATTCCGATCGTTCAGTTTATATGGCAGCTATATGTTATAGTGGTCGGATATCGGCCGTTCCGACAAATGAGCAGCTTCTTGAAGAGAAAATGACGTTTGCAAAATTTCAAAAGGATATCTTAAAAACTGAGGGACTAGTTCGTATATATACAGACAGACGGACGGACAGACGGACAGACGGACAGACAGACAGACGGACATGGCTAAATCGACTCAGCTCAACATACTGATCGTATAGGGTCTCCGACGCTTCCTTCTGGGTGTTACAAACTTCGTGACAAACTTAATATACCCTGTTCAGGGTATAAATATCAGTAATATATGAGTTAAGTGTTTATTGAAGTCAACATCACCGATCATATGTATTTTTAGCTGTCCATGGTTTCATAGCAGAATAAAACATATTCCGAATATATATTGCAACGGGTGTTTGCTTTAGAGGTGTGGTTTTCAATAAAACAATACCTTTTTCGAAGTTCTTTTTGACAGCTGTTACTTGCCATTTTATAATTACATAATAGATTTTCTCTGGAAGAATTTTTGTAATAATTCATGCAATTACCAAAATATTGGAGTTGGTAATTGGTGCAACCATGAATCGATGCGCATCCTCAGACTCATGCAAGAATTTAAATCGAACGACCATCAAGCGGGTCGCACGATTGGTGAATATGCACAAAAAAGGGCCACCTCTCCCAATTTTCACAAAAAAAGTTGCCACATTTGTACTAATGGCAATCCAAAAGTCATTGTTGAGATGCCATTACAACCTCAAAAAGTCACTGTTTGGTGTGCTATATCATTAATCCATTTTTTTTTTAAATTACAGTCTACGCTGTAGAGCCGCGATTTTTTGTGACTAAAATGAAGGATGTTGATGTGGCGACTTTTGGTGTCAAGAAGACGGTCCTCCAATTATACAGCCAATGAAACAATCAATTTATTAAAATAAACTTTTGTTAAGCGCATTGTCTCGCGTCATGGTCCAGTGTTGTTGGCCTCTAAGATCGTGCGGTTTAACCCCGATGCCCGACGCATATAAGCTCGAGACGATTGAAATCTTTGTGGAGAATATTCGGCACGTTATTGCTGCAAAACTGATCGAAAATTTTGTTATATTTGTAAATTCCATGCTAAATTAGAAGATCTGCACTATCTTGGCGGCAAAGAATAAATCAAGCCAATTTTTGATACCCTGTTCTGATGAGAACCGCACTTCTTCGAGAGCGTTCTGCATCGAACAGAACAAATGGCAGTCAGAAGGGATAAGGTTTTGGGCAACGAAGTGAATGAGGCAAAACTTCCCGCTACTGTTTTTCATACTCTCGCAATTAAGTTGATAAAGAGTATTATACTTTTGTTCACATAACGGTTGTTTGTAAGTCCTAAAACTAAAAGAGTCAGATATATTTTTATATATACCCGAAGTGATCAGGGTGACGATTGTGACTTGAAAATAAAATCCGGATATCTGTCTGCTTTGTCGGCTCTGTCCGTCTGTTTCCGTCCGTCCGTCCGAGCAGTGCCGACCGTTTAGCAATAAAAATAACTTACGAGTAAAAATTGAGATATCATGATGAAACTTTGTGAATTTCAATTTGGTACACGTATTTCGGCTCCATAAGAAGGTTAAGTTCGAAGTTAAGTTCAAAATGGCGAAAACCGAAAACCTTAAAGTGTCATAACTAAGCCATAAATAAAGATATTAAAGTTGGAATTTGGCACAAACGATCGCATTAAATAGGAAGAATTTTTTTGGAAAATGGGCGTGGCCCCGCAAAGTTTTTTGTAATATCTCGGGAATACTATAGCTATGCCAACCAAACTTTATAGAGTTGTTTCTTTCGATTTTCATATACAGTTCAAAAATGGAAGAAATTGGATAATAACCACCCCCCATACAAAGGTTATGTTGAAAATCACTAAAAGTGCGTTAACGGACTAACAAAAAACGTCAGAAACACTAGATTTTACGGAAGAAATGGCAGAAGGGAGCTGCATTTGATAAGAGGCTTTTTTTAAAATTAAAATGAAAATGGGCACAGCGTCGCCCACTTAAGGATTCCGGCAAAAACCATATCTCAAGGAACTACTAATCTAATTAATTTTAAGATACAACATTTTTTTTTAATTTTAAAAAAATATGTAAATGACGGATAATGAAATCTCGATTATCACTTTATCATGCGAGAGTATAAAATGTTCGGTGACACCCGAACTTAGCCCTTCCTTACTCGTTTCAAATAGTTTTGGTTTACTTGGTATAATTTGATGATTTGTTTTGGACAGCGTTGGCTTTAGGAGCTCATAATAATAAATACGCAAATAAAGTTCTGGTTCGACCAAATACAAAGCATTAACTTGGCATCATGGATGGTTGACCAGATTTCAAAAATAATAATTTTTGCGTTTAAGGTTGCCATAATGGATATATTTTTCTCCACTAGTCACAATCCGATGCAAAAAGAATTATTTTTGCAGCGTTCATGCAGCAATTGTGACTTTTAAAATCATCGTTACACTTTAATACATATGGTTTACTTTTGAGTGTATCGAGCTGCTTTTAAACGGCTTATAATAGCTGTTTGAGTGACTTCCAAAAGTTCTGCAGGCTCTTCTTGTCACCGGCAGCAATTATCATCGAGCAGTGCTTTCAATTTCAAACTTGTTTAGCCTCCCATGACGTTATTCTCCTTTCAACCCAAAATAACACGTTACATATATCCAATACGTTCCTTTGTTAACTTTAGACGTCAGCTTATCTCGATCAACCTCAATTTGTGAATTTCAATTTGGATTGTTTGCGTCGTTAACACGCTGTTTTGATTTATCGGCGCTCATGTCTTATAAACGAAACTTAGGGATGCACCTAAAAAATGGTGACTTTGCCTGCCACACTGTGAACAACAAATGAAGTAATTTTGTTTTTTCTTTTTTTTTATTTAACCCATGAAATTCATATTTATCAATTCTGTTCAAAACACTAAAACGCTCATCACTCAAAATGCTAAATCTCACGAATCAATTTTTGGAAGGTTTTGACATAACATGCACTTATCTTTCGCAAATTAGGTCAACACAGAAAAACTCAATTTTGTTGGATCACTCCCAGAAACGCAATACAAATTTATTCCATCATTTAAATTCGAAACTTGAAGCCAAGTAAAAATCAACATAAAAAAGTCGAGGAATAGACACATAGTCATAAAACATCTCAAAATTGCCCTTAAATCGATCGTACGTAGTCATTTATCTCATTTCGGTAAAGAAACGGTTGTCCTGTTTAAGATAGGGTCTCATCAGGCCTATCAAGATATGAAGAATAAAGTTTTCACTAGAAGTACTAAAAGAACTTCTTTAGGGTAGCCTTCAGAAAATAAAAAAGTGAGCATATGACAAGGATGTGAATATCTACATAACGAATTCACTGAGCGGTATTTGTTTCTAGTGCAACCAGAAGTTCTAGTCCTATGGGTTTTTAGTTCGATATGCCCTATAACTACATACTATATCAATTCTTCTACTATTTTGTACTGTTTTCAGCTTACTAAAAGAGGAAATACAACTGGGGACCCGGTCATGCATTTGATAAGATTTAGTCGAAAAATTAACTTTATTCTGAGTGGTCCATAATTACTCAACACAGAAGTAACCACATCTGTTATAAGCGGTACCAACTTGTCGATTCCGGCAGAGTATAAATCAACTTTTTTTTTTACATATACAAGTAAAGTGGTTTATACTTAACCTTCAAGTAGTCTCATCTACAAACTGTTAAACAATTATTAACCCTAAGATACCCATTGCATGTCCTTCAATGCCTAACATATTGATTATCTCTTGGATGTTTAAAGATCTTTTAAGTGCCGCTGGAACCCAACTTAACTGTATTAGAGATTAGATTCAAGAAGAATTTCCATTTTCGATATTTTTATACCCTGAACAGGGTATATTAAGTTTGTCACGAAGTTTGTAACATCCAAACTATCAGGATTTTAGCGTCGGAGATTCCCTATATATATATATATATTATATAAATGATCATTTTCTCTTCAAAAACTGCCATTTGTCGCTGAGTCCGATTTATAGCTGCATGTCTGTCTGTCCACAATTGACTGTCTGTATATATACGAACTAGTCCCTCAGTTTTTAAGATATCGTTTTGTAATTTTATAAACATCATTTTCTCTTCAAAAAGCTGCTCATTTGTCGGAACGGCCGATATCGGACCACTATAGCATATAGCTGCTATACAAACTGAACGATCGGAATCAAGTTCTTGTATGGAAAACTTTCACATTTGACAATGTGTCTTCACCAAATTTGGTATAGATTATTTTCTAAAGCAACAATGTAATCTCCGAAAAAATTATTCAGATCGGATTATTATAGCATATAGCTTTCATACAAACTGGACACATAGTTACTAAAAGAAATGCACCTGTAAAGTGTATAATAGCTTCGGTGCAGTCGAAGTTAACGTTTTTTCTTGTTTTAATACTCATTACAAAAAGCCGAATTTGCTGTCTTTATGCATAATTCTACTATATAATATGTAACGAAGCCTGAATTTACTTACACTTCATTGACATAATCAAACCCGGAATATCCCGAAAGTTTGAATTTTACCTTTATAAATGTCATCCTTGTATCTTTATGTATATACTTATATGAACATCTCATGATGTTGCCGTTTAACGTGTATTTTGCAAATATGCAATTTGAAAAGCAAAGCGTTATTAAAGCTCTTTGAATTCATAATTTTAAAAAGATGTTAGCAGTGGTGTGGTTATTAAAAATTGTACAGGGATTCGTATTTTTAAAGACATTCTAATTGGTTTACTGCTATTTTTAGTACTAAAATAGAAGAACTAGTAATTTTCCTAATCGTTTTTTGTCTGAATATTTAAAAGAATATTAAACTTCAATAAGTTTAAATAGTAAATTTTGACTACCCCTTAGAAACAGTTTTCGGCAGGCACACTAGAAATGTACATATGTCAGAAATATGTACTTGCAATTTATAATTTTAATTTATTCACTTTCAAATTAGTTGCAATATAAAGTGATTTAGTATGCATAACAACTCTGAGATATTTGTGCACAATTTTTATCGTAATATCACATTTGCTACAGCTACGAAATGCAAATTTTTCACATTATAAACCCGATTTTATACAATATTATTATTAATAATAGTGACATTTGATATTTAAAAGCCGAAAAATATTAAACATAATGAAGGTCATAATAATATTCTGAAATCCGAAAATTACTTGTACACATTTTCTAGAATCTAGACGAGTGTCTTTTCCCAGTTATGGGGTGTTTCTTGATGATTGCTGAAAAATCGTGGTACTTCTAAATGTTTTTTGGTATGAATATATTTATATTGCACTAAAACAACGAAAAACATATTGGATTCAAGATAAGATCTCAACAGGTTTTATCCATTTTACGCCCACCATTTTAGAGTTCGTACTTGATGTTATTAAGATACCTCTTCTCACACATCACATCTCATGTTCGATATAAACTTAACCGGAGTTACAAGCAATGCTCTTCAGTGCTTGTGGGGATAGTATATTCATTTAGATGAGGAATGTGGAAGACATCAAATTTCGTACTTTTAACATAATCACTAAAAGGGAGATGGAGCGTGGTTTACACGCGACTTTTTCCACTTTTACAGGAATAAAATGTTCCCACAGAATTTTGCAGTTATTTACGAGATGTGTAAAGCGCAAGACAGGCCCACTTTCTCACAAAAACACATTCTATATGTTCCACTTCGAAAAATTTGGGGAAATGTGCTCACTTACAACAGCAGTATGCATTAGTAGGGTGGGGTGATTTTGTAAAACATTGGTGATATTCAGCAGTTTCACCAGTTTGATTAGTGCATAATGTTGCCGCCGAGCATTTACCTTGCCGCAAAGTGTTGAGGAGTATCAAATTGATGACTGCACGTTGGCTACTTTTTAGCTCGTGGCAAACAAGCAAACATTTGCACAACTAAGAGCTCTCACCACCCTTCTCTACGCAATCAGAGCAGCAGCCAGTCAACGAAATTACATAAAATGGACTTTTAAATTAAAGTACAGCCGAAAAAGTTTTCAGCTTCATTGTTGCTAGTTTACAATTTAGTTGTTGTTGTAGTTGTTATTTTGTGTGCAGCTGTAATTACTTTAATGTGCCCAGTTAGCAACCGCTACAGTGACTATACGGCTGACGACAAGAGTAGAAATACTTACCCCGGGGCGAGAGCGTTGGAGGTAGTGACAGGGATTTGCAGACGACCGAATCTAGTGGTGTTGCTAAGTAGTATCTACAGCTACACCCGAGGGGTGCAGTGTCGAGTTGACGGTTGTTACAAGGACGAATATGTACACTGTAAGACTTACGGAGGTATAAAGATAAAGTTTTGCAATTACATTCAAGGATGCAAAAGCCAATGGTGTCAGTAAAAAGAAAAAGTGTGCAGCGTTTGAAGAGGAGACGGATTTGAGAGGGAAATGTCAATCGTAATGCATATATACAAAGTCTGAGAGAATACCGCAAACATGAAGCCAAACTAGTGGACAAACACGCAGGCTAAAATTACAAAAGCAACGCAACGCTTGGTGACAGTATCAACACCAATTGGACGAACAAAGTCAAACTAGCAAACAAACAGACGAAGTAAGATAACATAGTAACATTGACAAACAAATATTATGTATATCATCCCAGCTGTGGAACTGTGCTGGACAATATGCTGAAACGATCAAGGATACTGAAAGTTTCTTTTCGAGAATTTGGATTAACATAAGTCCCAAGATAACTTCTACTTTGATCAGCAAGTCTGTTAACGTTCTTAGGGAACCGCACTTCGGAACAAGCCAAGCGGGAACGAAAGCAACCAGCTATGCCAACACAAAATTTCACTCTATAAGTTTATGTAAAGAGGAATTCAATAAATTTTTGGTGAAAAATTCATTAAACAATCCAATTAAACAATTAAAAATAAAGGAAAAAGTGGATAAGTTGGCCTATTCAGCCCCTAAATGTCTATATACTTGTAAATTACTGGAAAAGCCAGCAATTCAAGGAATAACATAAAATTGCCTTGAAATCGGACCATTCTTCTACTCTTAGAAAATAGAAATTGAGTAACATGGTAGAGTCATAGGATACTTAACTCCGAAAATAGAATATCTTGAAATTTGGTAAAGCGGTATCGAGTGAATGCAAAGGATGATGGAATATTACACTACTTCTACCGATCCAAACAGGATAAGGTCACCGAAGTGATAGCCTTTGAGCGGATATAATCAGGGTCGATACTGAGAACCTAGAACTGGCTGTTCTGAAATTGATGAAATACGACTTTTGCAAATGCCTAGCATTCACATGGATTAGAGAGCATATTTTGCTCGATTCATCCAATTTAAAAGAAATTTCGCAACTAGAGTGAAAAAATCTAAAGAATTTAATCAAACCTATTTGTGTCTTATGTTTACTATACTTCTCTCCCTTGAGCCCACCCCTTTCAACTAACCAACCAACCGTTTTTCTTACAGATCTATTTTTAGTCTTTTGGCAATGCAAGTCGTTGTACATTCGCTGCTGGGATATAGTACTTCTTTTCATACCTCCAACTACCACTGATAAAAGAAATCTGAAGCAGCAAAACTACAAAGCGGAGAAGTGAAACTGTCATGGAAAAACTGTAAATGTAGCTGTGCGAGATAAGATCGACTTCAAAGTAATTAACCTTTGTGATTATATTACTCGCTTGTGCCGTTCTGCAAAGCAGTGGACATTAAAACTTTCAAAGGTTTTTTGCCTTTTGCTTACTTTCTTTTTTAAATTTAAAATGTATTTTTTTTTCATTTCGCATTACTTGCAATTTAATGTTTCTAGTTTTGCATTACGATTGAAATTTAGAAGAATTTTTTATTTTCTTATAAATTTCGTGACCAGGCAAACGTTACAATGGCCAAACTTTTAGGAATTCGTGGGTTAAGAGAACTTTAAAACATGGAATGCTTTGGATTTCATCTTTACTAATTGTATTCAATACACACCATGGTTTAATTCAATCAACGATTGTGGTATCATGCGTAGAATTCAATTTAAGAACTGATCCATTGGGGACCTTATGTATTATCCTCGCCGTTTCATCGTTTTTAACAAGACATATGAGACATGATCACGTCCACTTCATTTCATTTTCATATACAGCTCAATGAATTGGCTTATATTATGTGGGGGTTATGCTAGATACCACTAAAAAGTAAAATCTCTCTACAAAATGATGTCATATAAATTTCATTAACCACAAAGTATGATATAATAAGCTTATTTGCTAATCAGATCAAAAATTGGATAAATGGTATAGTTTTGATCACTTTTAGATTAAGTTTCATACTTCGCACTTATTTGATCGCTTGATTTAAAAATAATCGTATTCCATACTTTTGAGATATTTTAAAAATTTAAAAAATCGCACTGCAACCACACCCATTTCTCATTTAACAACAGTTAGATTGCCATCAACTTATTTTCCTTTCAAGTAGGTAGTTAGCTCAGGTTTCAACAGAGCTAGAAATAGATGAAATCTATCACAAGTTGGTCTCCTAATGTCCTATGGCTCTGATGAAAAATCGAAGACTTTCTATTCACAAACTCCGATAGCCCAATCTAACCAAATATGAAGTCATTTATAAAATCGAGTTTAAGATATGTGATCTGGTCTACGGTAAGGGGGCTTAGGTGTCAAAAAAAGGAGAACAATTAATGAGATAACGAGAAACTGACGATTACTTTTAACAGCTTTTCCCAGAAAACTAGTTTTCGCACGTTAGCTCCCTTTTCGTAGACCAGGTCACATATATTGACAAAACTAATATGGTTTGAATATATTGAGTTCCCCCGTCTCAGTAAAATTTGGTCCTTAGCCAATTACAGTACAATGGATTAAGTTGTAGACTTCTCCGAGCCCACATAAGCACAAAATAAAAAAGTTTCATTCTTTTGTTGACTTAAATGACTAATCCGAAATTTAATCTGCCGAAATGGAGCAAATAGAAGTCAAATTTGGTTGTCATGTAAATATACTCATCAATATCAGTTAGTAAATTTAGTTATCTTCTTGTTTAGATTGATCATAGAAATTCATTAAGTAACCAGTAACCTAAGAAATAAATGGAATACATTAAATATTACAAAATTAAACGAAACTACACAGCCAACGTGCCATTTCTGCAATTCATCTCCTTTAACAATCACCCATATCCTTAAGGAATGCCGATCCTTAAACCTCCACCGATCCACCGTATTTCATCAAGATCCCATATCCATACTAAACACCCCAAACGAAGATAATGTCAAAAATATTTTCAATTATTTAAAACTTTTAAATATTCATAAATTAATATAAGCTATATATTATTTAACCAAAAGTAACCGATAGCCCTAGTTGCTAGAGTTTTTTTCACATTTATTGTAATTTCAATTATAATAAATAATAAATAAATAAATAAAAATAAATAAATAATAAATAATAATAAACGAAACTAAACTAAATAATTCCTACTTTAGACAATCAAGTGTTTATTTCATTCAGAAATTTAATAAATGCATTTTACTTTGTATACAACTTGCGTAAATGAATACATACTCACTTGCTTAGAAAAATGCATTTTTCCGAAGTAAGCACTAACATACTACGTATACATATGTTATGCACATAAGTATGTATGTCGCATCTAATTGCAAGGCGAAGAGACAAATTACCATTAATTGCGTTTGTGTTATTTGCTTACAAATGTTAAACACGACAATATGTCGCAGAAGTTGAACAAACCGACTAACAGCCAACGGCTGCCAAGTGTTACCACAACTACAACTATTGCATACATTTATTGGAATAGTACAAACAACCTAAATGCGTGTAAATGTGTATCTAAACGAGTTTCGGTATACGATAAGCGTTTGCCTTAAAGTTTGTATAAAATTTTGAAGCAACAGCTGCAATCTCAGATATTCACGAAAGCTATTAAAAAATACTTTCATAGTAGATGTTAGTTTCTTAATTGCATGAGTATGCGAACAATACTCAATACAAGAGCTTTTGATTTTTGAATTGAGGTTCGACAATAGTTATATAGGACACATTGCAGACCCAACCTCACCCTTTTACAGCTTTGAAAATATGAAATTTCTGACATGATACAAAACATTTATATAGTAGGTACATCTAAAATATATAGTATGACGTAACCGTATACTACTACTACTGGTAGTTACAGCTACCCAGCAAACAAAACAGCTGTTGGTAAACCTCTGACAAATGATTAGGTGTCTACAATTAAACCTTAACACCAGTTCTCTTATCTATTATACAGTTTCAGAACAAGCTCTTCAAGTTATAACTCGCGTAAGTACAAAGCTATTGCTAGTGGCAGGCGATTTTAATGCATGGGACATCGAATGGGGAAATATAGTACATTTACAAATGCAAGGAGTGCAGTCCTACTTTCATCATTCGCAAATCTTGATTTAGTTATTCTCAATTACGGGCTCAAGCCAATCTTTACTAAAATCAGGCGTCATCCTATATCGACCTCACCTTTGCAAGCGACTTTGCAGAACTCCTTCCCAACTTTCGGAAAAAGCGGAAAGAAGTACATAAAGCGATATACTACGCTAAGAAAAACGCTTTTAACCTGATACCACAGAAACCATTGTTCAGACGCCGTTACACCCTCACTAAGTCACTGTTTGGTATGATCTATGAGGAGAGGGAAACCAATGCTCCATATTTCTTCAAAAATTAAACCGGCAATAATACTGCAACCAATGGGAAACGCTAAAATAAAGAATAACTTTTTTGTGCCTGAATTGGAGAATGTTGATGTATAGGTCCTTTGGCTTCGCCAAGTCAGCGCAATATGTTATACAAACAACGAAATTATTGAAGGAAACTTTTGGTGAGGGCGTTTTCTCGCGTCGCGGCCCTGTGGCGTGGTCCCAAGATCGTGAGATTTAAGCCCGTTGGATTATTTTTTGTGAGGTTACCTGAAGTCGCTGTTTTACACAGAAAATCCTGAAACTACATGCTGAAATACGTCGGCAATTGCTGCAAAAAATGTTCGAAAATTGGGTCTATCCGTTGGAGTTTATTCGAGTCAAATCACTTGACCGGACACATTTTAAAAACATAATTGCAAACCCTTATTTTTGTAATAAAAATAAGTTTTTGGCCATAACATTAAATTATATGCATTTTGTTTATTCTTGAAAACCACGTATCTAAACAAATATCCTTTAAAAATATGTTTTTATGCTAAAATAATGTGTCAAAGACGAAAGAGTTTTTCATACACAATCAGCTAAAATTTATTTTTTCAGAGTAGAGTGCTAAATAAGTATGTAGAAAATTAAGCATTCATATTTTTCAATTGGATTTTATGGTATCTGCTAATTTTGTGAACTAATAGTGATCTATTCGCAGTACTCCTAGCAACTCCGGATGGTCAGATATTGATAACTTAACACATAATCACCGATAGTTAGTTGAACCTTTTGTTCTAGAAGTTCTCTAAATCTCAATCTTTTGGAAATTCTGAAAATTACCACTGACTGCTGTGGGTTCAACGGTTCGTGGAAGTCATCTGAAAGCTACACGTTTGGCAACAACGAAATAAATTATGTAATTTAGTATAGTACAATTCCATAACTCTTTGAATGAGTTTATCTGCTTTTTAGTGTTTAATAGCACACCGAAGCAACTTCTAATATTATGGGTGATAACATCCATTAATTTTAATATAATTCAATTTACCTTTATTAAACGACAGTTTATATTAGAACAACAACAACACTTCATTCAAGAGGCCATATTTAAATGTTTGGCGGCAAATTTGATATTTTCTGCATACCGAAACCACTATACGAGCCACCCAACAACCAACTGCTACCCGCCAAGTTCACCAGCTAACCAATCCACCAAATAGCGACGTTTTGGCCAAAAAATTGAAGACAAGCATTTTATTATTGCATGAGCGACGAACGAAAGCGGATGGGCGACATTATATTCTATGGCATCATAATACCCACTTGTAACAAACACAATGGCGCAACAACAACAATAAAATGCATATTCGTTCATAGTTGCATAGTAATAAAAGAAAAATACTAACAAGCTGCATAATGGCAGAAAAAATCTGCGCAAAGCAAGAATAGAACCGTAGCGTAGAAGTTTTGCGTGGTAGAGAGAGGGGGAAAGGAAATGAAATATGCACGCCAGCAAGATTCTGTTATTTCAGCACTAGCAACAAGAACAATAATAATAACAACAATAAAAGAACAGCAATAGGTGCATGAATGGCACTCCTAATGGCAGGCAACATTGTCAAGCCGAAAATATGCAGAATAAAAATCAAAGTATAAACAATAAAAATTTCGAAAAAATACAAGAATGTAACAAAACCATGAATATGCAGCGACAACAATGCACCGGCGGAGGAAAAATCATAAAACCATAGAAAATTGCATTAAAATCTATGGACTGTGGCAGAACAACAATATATATATTATAAACTTTGCAACAACGCTGTCGCTGTCGCTGCTGCTGCTGCCATTTTAATAGGAAATATGAAAGCGAAGAAATTCAAAAAGGAGAAAATTTCCTGCGAGAGGAAAAAATAATAAAATTTAAATTTAAAATAAAAATAAAAAAAGTTGTGAAAAAGCAAACAAAAGTTTGCATATAAAAAATTCTATCATGAAATATGACGAATATAAAACTGTAAAACTAGTATACCCTTTCGTTCAAAGCAGCAACTAAAAGATATGATATAGTTTATGCCTAGGTATAGTTGGAAAAGCTAACACAGTAAATTATATCATAATTCATTTCTATTTATAAACAACCTTTTTACGCAAATTATTACACTAAAATCCTACCCAACGAATTTTTATTACCACTTTCGTAATGTAATTATATGACGTGTAGGGCATAAAATTCGAATCGCAAACAAAATCAAATTGCAATCAGGAAAAGGAAAGGCAACTACTGTGAACCGTCGCTATTACTGCCAGCGTCACAGTAGCGAGCGACCCACAAAAAGAAATATAACAAAAATAAAAGTAATTGCCAAAACTACAACCAATATAAAAAAGTTGTAGGAGAATGACTGAAACCGACGCGGCACACAAAAAAAATATATATATTCTTTTAGGAAAAGGAAATGACACCAGATTGCAACATGAGCACAATTTTGTATTTTTTTGTTGTAATTTATTATAGTCGAGTAAATTCAAAGCAAGTTGAGCGTAGAAAAATGCATAGTTGGGCATTTAAGAAAGGGCATATGGCGTGCAGTGGATAGTGAAGTTATTGAAATGCGGCTACACGGGCTAACTAGTGTCTCAGAGAGACGACAATACAAATTATAAATATTAACAATCATCTTGTTTCTTGAAAATATTAAAATTTAAGGAGGTCTAACTATCTCTCGGTTGTCTGAGTCTTCGTTCGTAGTAAACAGAGGGTACCGCGGGGAGGTAAGGTTAACGTTTAAAAGGATAGACCATACTTTCTCATCACCAACACCATTTTCCCATTTTAGGTGTTAGCCATGCAATATGAGGAAAAAAAATATATAACCACCCTTGCGATAGTGGCGCCATCGGGCGGTGAGCCTGCCCTTGTATGACTTGTGTTTAGGATATGATTCACTTTTATGAAATGTATTAGCCAATCTACCATTTTTGACACTTAAAGCAGAAAGACTAAGTTTGATTCCAAAATTTCTTAATGACATTTTAAACATAGAACCCGTCGACATTGCCGGTAGGTGTATGGCTGCGACTTGTGCTCTAAAAGTCAGGGAAGCGTTATATAAAGGACTCCAACTAAAAAAATAACAAAATTCTCCTCTCCTTCAACTAGTTTCCAGAAAACTTGGATCACTGAGTCTCAGAAGCTACTTTTGTCAAGGGATATATGGATATGGAAAAACCGTTGGAAAAGACAAGCTGTGAGTTTTTCAAGGGAGGGAAGGTTGGAGAGACCGTCAATCTATGTAGTAAGTATCTATGAGAAACCATTCACTCCGACAGCAATGCGGCAATATCAACGCTGAGCTCGCTACCTGTACGCTCAAAGCTAGTCATAATCAGACTCGTTTGGGTGCTTGATCACACAAGGATCATGCAAAGTCGATGGGTTAGCCAGAGGTGGTGCCGAGTTGGATCTCCATTGACATCTTGCGTTCTAGCTCTGAATCAATGGACCACCCATGCGCTTAGCAAGGGCCGGTCGGCGACCAGCAGGAGAATATTAAACAATTTTTCCTGAACAAAGTTTATCTTCTCGCAATCGTAGGAGTTCTAATACTTAGACATTCGTGATGTAAGGCTAAAAAGCTTGTCGAAGTCACTAGTTGCCAAAGCTTTATGAAGGAGAGTAAGGAGCAAATATCCAGGCGCTTTCTCCACCATTCTTCAGCCTTTGCAAGACTGAAGCTGAAACATATTGGTAATCTTAACTTCAGCGTACCAAACGACAACGCCAAATCGGACATTAGTCGCATCAATAAATTTGTGATAGACTGAAAGTGCTTTGTCGATTTGTAAGGGGCTTAGTATATTGGAAATAACCTAACTTTCCTTTGTATTAGTTAGTGCCAATTTCATTTCTTTATTAACAAACTTACTTTAAGTCTAAGGAATGTCCTTAATGAACGAAAAGAGGTTTCGAATAACCAATGAAATGAAAACCAAGTGTTGCAATTTGTACATATAAACGTTAATGTGTTTGTCAATGTTAATAATATACAGAAATATTCCACAAGGACTTAAAAATGCTATGAATAACAGAGCAAGCACTTGTTGACTACTAATTGGCATTTTGGATTCCAACCAAAAATCTTTTCAAAATGTGTGACTAGTTGGAATTTGAAATTGTATTTCAAAGTACATAAGTTGTATTGCTCTTAATAGTAAGAGCTCATATATTCGCATGTTTGTAAATAAGCATATGCACAAACAGGGTGCGCCGTCTTCTATGTCGGTATGTAATATTGAAAAACCTTTCAAACCATAACTTTTGTAATAAAATATTTTTATTATCATTGGTTATACAATTATACTCTTAACTTATACTGCGAAATCTTTATCGTCCCCCTCAAAGTAATCTTCTTTGGCCTCTATACACCTGTGCCAACGTTTTTTCCAATCTTCGAAACAGTTGTTGAGTGAATTTTCGAAATAAACCTCGATGCGCGTAACGATTAACTTTTAGTGTCTTCCATTGACTCAAAACTGTTTTCCTGGAGCGTTCATTTGATTTTACTGAATAGGCAGAAGTCACAAGGAGCTAAATACGGTGAATACGGTTGCGGCAAGATATTGTTTAAAAATTTGGCGAAAAACTCACGAAGAATCAATGCAATATGCGACGGTACATTATCGTGAAGCAAAAACCAATTTCGGCCTCCTTTTATGAATAGCTTCACTTAAACCGCGCATAACACTCAAATAATATTCCTTGTTGTCAGCTTGGCCAGTCGGAAGGAATTCGGAGTGTTGTGGTATAATCGAAGAAAACTGTGAGAATAACCTTGGTTTTTGACCTGCTTTGAGGTGTTTTTTTTCGTCTCCGACTCACCCTTGCTACGATATTTGGACGATTGATCGTCGGTTTACGGGTCGTAAGCATAGATCCAAGACTCATCGCTAGTGATGTTGGAATCAATCGTGTTCTGACTTTCCTTAAGCCCAATTTATCTTTCAAAATGGTTTTCATGTCCTTCAGATATTCCAACGATGCCTGTAGGATATCTGATTGTTAATTGTCGATTCTCAAGCACTAATTCCTCTATTTTATTGACATGTTGATCATCTGTTGATGTTGATGAGCGTCCTGGACGTGGTTCGTCGTCAATACTTCTCGACCCTATGTGAATAATTTGTACGAATCAAAAACACTTGCTCCCGACTAGCAATTATCACCGAAGACCTCTTCCAACATTCTGAACATTCTGAATATTTCGGCACCAGAAATTTGAATCCGCACAAAATATTTAATGCAACTTCTTTGTTGAATAATTTCACTCATCGTAAAATTTGCCGAATGCACCGTATGTGCTTCAGAAAGAAAATTTATATTAAACACTAATGATTATTTTAATGTCACATTTGGCGCAAATCTGATTACAGTCCTATCAACCTAAAAAAAAATTGACGAATGTGGTTTCGCCCAAAATTTTAATTAAAAAGTCTTACTATTTTTTGCCCACAGTAGTATATGGACAGTTCTTGAATAAAACTCTTTATTTTCAAGCATCGCTTTTGAAATAACTTCACATCATCTAAGTACTTTTTCGATTACTCAGAAGACAGAAGTTAAATAGTTTGGATTAGATCATTCAATATAATAAGTTTGGAGACAATAGGAAGTTCGATGCCACTTCAATTAACGTAAAAAACCGAACGTCGCAACAAAACCAATCCATTTCTGGAGCGGATGGTTACTGACGATGGAAAGTGGGTCGCGTAAGACAACATTAAGCGAAAACGGTAGTAATCGAATTACGGTGAATCTGCATAAATTGAGGCCAAGCCAGGATTTACGGTCGAAAAGAGCAGTGTTTATTGGTATGGGCAAGGATTCATTTACTAAGAGCTGTTCTCCTGTGCCACACTCATACTTTGAACCTGTTACTGTCAACAATTGGATTGAACGCAATTTCCCAGAAACAGACAGTCTTGGCATTTCATGAAGACAATCCCAGACCATACTGATCGGTAGTGAGTCAGATAAGCTCCGGGACCTTGATTGGGAAATTATTATATACATATTCACTTAAGAGTATGAGTGTTTGCATAACTATCACCAGTTCTTGTTTATGGCGAATGATTTTACTAGTGTAAAATTCTCATTAAAAAAAATCTTATGAAATCGACATTTTTACCTAAAGAGACGAGGGTTGCTAGAGAGTAGCGTTATGAAATTGCCTTTAAATTAGCAGCATGTCATCGATTAAAACAGTGTATATTTCACCAAACTTAGGTAATTCTAACCATACTAAATAGAACCTTCAATTTAAAATAAAAAATTACTTCTTAATACTATACCATATTTATTAGTGGTGTTGCTACATGAAGCATATTGCTTTTGAACCAAATTTTAAAAATGTACATGTTCGACGGCTGATCCTCAAGATGGGGAACTCACTTAGACTACTTTATGTAGTAATTTGTAAAACCATAAAATAGAACACCAGTATCAGATTTTATAATACGATAAAGCGCATTGGGAGAGAGAACAATATAAATCTGTTTAGCAATTTAATTTTAATTCACCCCAGCATAGGGAATTATCTGAAAGTGTGAACTCCCGGACGAAGGCATACCCAACCATTGGAATTTAAATGTGCTGTGCACAAACCACAAAAAGGGAGACCCCACAATCTGCGCCAACTACCGTGGAATAAACCTCCTCAACACCGCATATAAGATTCTATCGAGCGTATTGTGTGAAAAATTATAGCCAACCGTCAACAAATTGATTGGACCATATCAGTGTGGCTTTAGACCTGGCAAATCAACAACCGACCATATATTCACCACGCTCGAAAACTTGGAAAAGACCCGTGAAAAGAGAATCGACACGCACCACTTCTTCGATTTCAAAGCTGCCTTTGACAGCAGGAAAAGTAGCTGCCTTTACTCCTTTGAATTTGGTATCTCCCCAAACTAATACGGCTTTGTAAACTGACGTTGAGCAACACCAAAAGCTCAGTCAGGATCGGGAAAGACCTCTTCGAGCCGTTCGATACCAAACGAGGTTCAGACAGGGCGACTTCCTTTCGTTTGTTTTCTTCAACCTACTTCTGGTGAAAATAATTCGAGCTGCAGAACTTAACCGAGCAGGTACAATCTTTTATAAGAGTGTGCAGCTACTGGGGTATGCCGATGATATTGATATCATTGGCCTTAATAACCACGCCATTAGTTCTGAGAAGAGGAAGTGAACTTCCAAATATTTAATCGATGATATCGTAAAAGCGGTAAAATCAAAATGGAAGTATTGAGATGTTCTAACTTGATCTTCTTCCAAATAGCTTCTACGCCTGGCACCTGGTAGTATTCGCAACCCTACAACGTAAACTCCAATGGAGCAATGACCTGTTAGAAGTATCACAACTGAGGAGAATATAGCTTTACTGAGGGCAAACGTCGCACTAGATCTCTTGCGATCGATCTTGGATCAAAAGAGTTTTACGACAGCTCAAGAACCGATTCCTGCCCAGCGTTAGCCATAATCCCGCGAAATCCATTCAACAGTTTTACAGTTACCTAGGATTCCGTTGTGGCCTGACACCTATACGAATCTTATCACAAAGTGACTCGATGCCATTGATAACGAGGTTAGGTTTTTTTAACCACCTTTGAAGGCACGATTAGTGAGCTCAAGCCTGAAACTGAAGTTTATAGATATTTCCTGACAATAAACCTTTACCCATCCGAAAATAAACTTAGCATCCAGCGTCGTCTAACCATCAATATCTACCTAGCCGGTAAGTGGGCAGAAAAAATATGGTTTGGTCTCCATAATGGACTCCATCATGATCAACGGAGTCTTGGTGGCGAGTTTTTGTGATATTTCCATCATAATTATTATTATAATCAATATTGAGAATTTGTCCAAATCCAACTTTTAGATACTGCAATTTGGACCCTGAAATATTACTTTAGCATATAAGAATAAAAACTTTTCTTAGTGCTTTTATTTCTAGCAAAATTCGTGAAGCACTGTAAATGGCTTACTACAATAATGCCTATAATATATATGTATATATATATATGTATATATATGATGTGTATGAAATATCAGGAAATAGTAGGATAGATATGCTTCGAATTTCGTTTCATTAGAACGCAAATTCAAGGCAACTTGACATCGCACTGCTGTAAACCAACTTACATATCTCTTACATATCTAAATACCCACACATTTCTCATAAGAGCAAGTTAACTAATATGCAAATATATATACATATATATCTATATATGTACTTAAATAAGTACAAACATTTGCAATTATAAGTGTTTCATAAACGCATACTTACATACGTACATACGTGCGCTCGTAAGGTTCGGTGAATGCATAAGTGCACTTCCGCTGTACTGCATCTCTATGTTTGTGTAACTACGAGTGGAACTTGTGCGTCTGTATACAATTTCATAAATAATATATGCGCGCACTTACCACACGTATGATTCAAAAGTTTGAAATTTATAGTGAAATATACGAAGAACACAGCAGCAGGCATCTAATGGTGCACCGGGCTTTTGTACCTGAATGCATGGAATGCAGGCATTTGTTTGTATGCCGACACGCATACTTAAAAGTTTTCCAAAAATGTTCGGTATTTAACATATTTGTGCAAGCCGTACACACCTGTATGATGAATAAAGTAACAGAAAGTTCACTTACGCCACGGGTCGCCTACGCCTTTAAAGTTTGCAATCCAACACACCTACATACATATATAAATGCACATACTCATATATACTATGTGTGCTGTATGTAAGAAATTTTATAAATGCATGAGCGTGCTACATGTCGTATGAGTAACATACGCGCATATCACATATACTTATTCACATACACACATACTCATTTATATTATATTGTAGTTGCATTTGCTGCTTTTTGTGGCCAAGTAGATAACTTTGCAACACTGCTGATCGCTTGGCTTATGAGTTGAATGAAAATGCAACGCGCTTTTCGTTGCACTGTCTCTTTTCTACTCTCTCTGCAAGTGCATCTCTTCGCCAACTCGCTCAATTTATAACTGTTTGAAGCAGTCAAAAGCCGAAATTGCATGTGTGCCGAAAACTTTTAAATTAAATGTTGACACCTCCAATAGCTCCTCCGAAAATATATGCTGGTATGTATGCTTTAGCACTGAAATTCTTACTTTTTCTTGTTAGTGTGTCTAAGCCGCGCTTAGCGTATCTCTCCTTTGTCTCTTTTATACATCATAAAACCGCTAGTTATACTACACTGCTACCCACCTTCGTGCGTTTCAAGCGTTGAATTGCTTTAGTCAAAATGTTTTTACTTGCAAGTCAAAATTTTAATTAAAACCGCTTAGATTAACGTGATTTACGTTTTCAATTTCCTAACCGCCAACAACTGTAATAGTTTGACAAAGTAACTGTATGTAACATCTAAGGCAAGTGTACGTTTGCATAGTTGTGCATTTGTTCTTATTACATATGTATTACACCACTCTAATAATTTCGATTAAGGTAATTGGAAATAGCGACACACCGCTTGTATTATCGCTTAATTGCCGGAATACAATTTTACAGTGTTACAAAAGCACTTAAAAGTAAGGAAAACAAATAGAAAGTGTCTGCAAGTGCATAATGGTGATAATGGTTGGAGATGGGGCAAAGTGAGCTCTTTCACGAAAGCTCGTAGGGAGATACTATTCTCAGGAGCCTTCAATCCACTTTAGTTATTTTAAGGCTGCAAAACCAGCATATTTAAGTACAACCCATACCAAAGCAGCAAACTGACCTTTAGCTTCCTAACTCTGCACTCAAGGCTAGCTAAGCAGTGCTTGATCTAGTTTATGTTTGAAAAGGAACACTTTGAGATACGACTTATACGGCAGTATGGGCTTAGCAAATTCGTAGTAAAAAGTGAACACGGAAAGCTTGTAAAAAAGGTCACTCTCTTCCTAATACCCTAATATCGTTGTCTTCATTATGTTTAATACTGGATAGATGGCCAAGCGTGAACTCGGGTAGTGTTGGTCAGCCACCAGCAACCGTGTAGTGAGGATTATGTACTACGAAATTTCAGCTTTCCCAAGGGTGGAAATTCACTACATGGCATGTAACCCTGGCTTCGATTTGGCTAACATAACTATAGCAATTAAGCGGACACCTATTTTCTACGATTTTTATTCCCAAATAACTTAAATCTGTGTAGCCGAAAACCAAATGTATCATCTACACAATAGTGGTGTTATGTAACAATATACATTTTTTTATAGAAATAGCGGAGCTGAAACTTTCTAGCTCAAAGAAACATTGGTTCTTGAGTTGATTATAATCTTCAATGAATTTAAGCCTAAGAGTCGGTTCTGAAGAAGTTGATATAGTATTCGCTCTTCTTCATAAATAATGTTGCTCTTATTTCAAGCATGTTTTACTATGTCGTATATAATTAATATCTCAAAGCAACACCAATAATTACAATTTTCGAACACTGTACAAAAGTTTCAAATTTACCAATAACATTACGTATATGCACGGAAGCACATTAACCATCCATTTTACAAAGTGTTTCACAAACACTTCGCGGAAGTAATTATCGAAGTGCATGCAAGTACTGCAATTTGCAAGACAGATATATTATATGTCCATATTATTAGGAATTTGACGTACTTCTTAATAGACATCAAAAAGTTATTGACAACTTATAAAATATTACTGTGATCTGCAAACCATGATATCATCTAAAACTAATAGAGATAGATATAAGGCTATGTATATATGTATGTATTATCAAAATGACGAGTCAAAATGATTTCTGCATGTGTGGACTACTGTCACACTCACATAACGTCATTAAACGAAAACCTATAAAGTGTCATAACTAAGTATTAGATTAATTTAAGAACTGTTATTAGTACAGCCATCGCAGTTGGAAAAAGTAGCATGGCCTCTCCCTTTAAAAGATTTAATATACATATTTCCTAAACCACTAAAGCTACAACCAATTTCGTATAGAGCTATTATTCTAAGAACTCCTATGGGCAGTGTGATGGATGAAATCGGATGTTTGCCGACAACGACACTGTGAAAAACTACTAAAAGCGCGATAAATTAATAACTAAATACGCCAGGGGCTTTAAATATTACTCCCGCGATGGTATGAGAAGCCTTTATAAGAGCCGAGGTCAAAATTGCGCAATGGGCATAGCACCAATATTTCCTTCCACAATCAGTGAAACTATGGAAATTGATGCTTTTCACAAATAAACCCAAAATATCTCAATTTAGTCTTCTCTAGTATAACTATTACATTTTCAATTACAGCCCTAGATGTTGAAATCGATACTAAACTAAATTTGAAGATTAACATTGAAAAGAGAGCAAATAAATACAGCTGCAAAATAAAGGTACAGTGGCCCTAAACCAAATATTTTTGCAAGTATGTGGATGTGTACGACTGTCATAAGGCCGATTTTGACTGCTAGCTTTTTAAAGAAATACTAGAGGAATCTAGACAGAACTTGTTAATGTGGTAATTCGTTATTTGATACTTCGTTAAAACACTGAACTGTGAACATACATTTTGTTTTTTCTCAGTAGTGTAGTAAATTTTTTTCCAAAACAATTGATTAAAACGCCGTCCTCAAACAGCTAAACAAATGTAAATTAGACTATATTGCCCAAGGTTAGATTTCAATAGCCACTTAGATTTGGAAAGAATCTTTACCGATGGGTCCGAATTGTACTACGAAGCAGGTGAAGGTGTTAATGTGATTTCCCTTATTGAGCACTCTGGCAAGTCAACTCCTCTTGACCTTAATTTATGTTTCCGGCCACTGAAACATTTTTGGTAACGGTAAAGCAGACGAGTTGGTGGAACAAGGAGCCTATTTAGATGAATCCGAAGAGGAGTTAATACCACGTCCCCTGGGATCAAAAGAGAGCTTTATACTCACTTTAAACAAATAGCACAGTTCAGACGAAAATCAATAACAAACTGCAAGATAATGAAGCAACTATGCCCCAAATATGATGAGACTAAAACCAAGGACTTACTACATAGGTCCAGGAATGAAATTTTCTCCGACTCATAGCAACTATAACGGAACACTGGCCATTGGGAGTATATACGCTAAAAATATTTCTACCCTATAACAATATTTGCCGCAGCTGCATGCTAGAAGGATATAAAGAAACATTTTTCCACTTTCTCTGACAATGTTCAGCTCTAGCACAAACCAGATACAGAATACTTGAAATACATCAGTCACCCTTTGAATGGCTGTCTACAAAACGCATAGCGGACATAAGTAGTATGGAGGCTGCTATATATATATCTGGCCTAGGCAACACTAAGTGTTGCCAGGTGCAATCTGACATTTCCATTGGAAAGTTTGACATTTTTTAGCATAACATCACTCAGAACGTTTCGTCATTTAATCGTGAATTGTTTTATTTACAGGGAATTAAAAAATTCATCTCGGCCAAAAAATGGAATTAACTCGTGAACATTTTCATGCGATCATTTTTCACAACTTTCGACGTGGATTACATACATCGATGAACTAAAATCTTTGTATGGCTATGAAGCAATATCCTATAGCACTGTGAAAAACTGGTACAACGAATTCAATCGTGGCCGACTCTCGCTCAAAGACGAATTCCGTGAAGGTCGCCCAAAAACAGCCGTTGTGCCAGAAAACATGAACGCCGTACGTGAACTGATAATGCAAGACCATCATGTAACATACCTTCAGATAGAGGCATGCCTATTCATTTCTCCCACCAGCATACATTCGATATTGCATGAACACCTGCCCGTAAAAAAGGTTAGTTCTCGTTGGATCCCGCACAATTTGACAATCGCTCAAAAAAAGGCTCGTGTGGATTGGTGTAAAGAAATGCTGAAAAAATACGATCGCGGTGCCTCAAAAGACGTTTATGAGATCGTCACAGGTGACGAATCATGGATCTATGCGTATGAGCCCGAAACAAAACAGCAATCGACCCTGTGGGTCTTCCAAAACGAGCCAAATCCAACGAAAGTTGTTCGTGGAAGAAGCACTTCGAAGCAAATGGTCGCCTGCTTCTTCGGCAAAACTGGTCATGTGGTACACCACCATTTGTTTGCCTGAAGTCTTCGGAGAATTTCGAAAAACGAACAAAAAAAGACGAATCATTGTTCACCATGACAATGCGTGCTCTCACACAACGGCTCAAACCAGCGTCGAAAACGTCGAATTGATGGGTCATCCGCCGTACAGCCCTGACTTTTCACCCAATGACTTCTTTTTATTCCCACACATCAGAAAATAATGCGTGATCAACGATTTTCATCGCCAGAAGATGCTCTTGAAGCATTCAAAAACCATGTTTAGGAGGTGTCTCAATCGGAGTGGAAAAAGTTCTTCGAAAATTGGTTTGAGCGCATGCAAAAGTGTATAAATCTTGATGGAGAATATTTTGAAAAACAATAAAACCATTTTCGTTGATAAATATTCCTATTTTCATTATTAGGCCAGAAATATATATAGCAGCCCTCGTATCAACGAAAGCACATAGTGGTTTCAGCAAGACGCAAGCAAGTTTATAGAACTCCGACGACAGTGCATCAAAATTCCGCATCCAACACTAATTAAGTCTTAAAATGTTTGCCTTTTATCGGTCTTTTCAGTCAAGGAAACAAAACAAAGTCTGGGAGGGGGGCACATCTATGTGGTAGGTCGGCTGCGGAAGCATTGGTGGGAGCCGTGGCGTTGTCGTGATGCAACTACCAATCGGCTGCGATGTCTTGTCGGACCCGATTGGCCCTTCGTTTGAGTCTCTTAAGGACTTCCACGTAAAACTTGGCGTTGACGGTTTGACCAGGAGGAACAAATGTTTGTCCAGACTCTCCAGGTACTCGGAGACAAATGACCTACCGCTCGTTCGTTAGCTAGCAACGTCCGCTCCCGAATCCAATCGGTGCGCGAGTTAGCGACGCGGAAAATAGCCTCAATAAATATCACACTTAACCTAAGCAAACATGAAAATTTTGAATCTGCATTTAGGAGACTGGATGCGATAAGAGAAAAGCTGATAAAGGTAACAAAACTATATTAGTTTTAGTAAGCAAGCAAACATTTTCATTCGTATAAATAGCTTTAAGCTTGTAAAAAGTTGTCAGTAAAGATATATTAATAAAACAAGTAACACGAAACTAAGTACACTGCCCAAACTAACCGTTTTTTAACTCGCGCACGCTCCGAAGTATAGTCGCGGCGGAAGAAAATCAGTCCTATTATTTTCTGGACAAACCGTGTACCTACCTACCGTCCTCCTTTAAGGGAAGTCACATATCTTGGGACTTTCTAGACTGACTTCAAACAAATTCGATATATAACATTCCTCTGGCTTTCCTAAGTCACTGTGTGTAAATGAACGAAACCGGGCTAAAACCAAATCAAATCAAAAAACAATTATTATAATGAGATAAAACTTTGCACTTGCCTTTGAAGTGTATTACCTTTTGACAAAAACTTGTCAAACTCTAACTCAAACTGTTTAAGCTCTTAGGTACCGAACGTATAGACCCCATTACCTATAGTTATCTTTCTACCGAAAATATCGGTCAATGTGTGAGATAAATAATTTAAATTCAGAGACAATCTTTTTCTGATAGTAGTATGTCTGTGTGTCAAAAATGGGTTGAATTGGGTCAATATTTCCTTTAGCTAACCTATATCCAGCTTCAGACTTCCCGACAATTGCTGTGTTTTCCAGGCTGAGGTTGCAGCCATCAAGGTAGCAGCAGATATGCTGCTCAGTAGAGCGTCTAACTTCAGGGAGGTGACCATTCACTCGGATAGCAGAGCGGCGATTCTAGCCTTGAACTCATTCACAGTGCGTTCAGGGCTGGTCGAAGAGTGTCTGGCGTCACTGTCTCTGGCGGTGAGAGCTTTCATTATAAGACTTGTATGGGTGCCGGGCCACAGCGGAATCGCGAGCAACTGCAAAGCTGATGAGCTAGCAAGGAAAGGCACCCTAGAATCACTATCGGTAGAATGGGAACGGGTAGGTGCTCCGGCATCCTCTTGTGTTCTACTACTAGATAGCTGGGCCTCGCGGCTGCTTGGTCAGCGATGGGCCAGCATTAGTACCTGTGCGGTCGCAAAAGCCTTTTGGCCAAAGATAGATCGAAGGAGATCTAGTGATCTCTTTTCCCTCAACAAGGCTAGCCTCTCATTAATGATGGGGCTCTTGACGGGCCACTGCCCCATTGGCATACACGCTGTAAGACTGGGAATCTTACCGGACGCCGCATGCAGAAGCTTCTTGGAAGAAGATGCAGTAGAAACTAGCCAGCACTACCTTCAGACATCCCACCGATCTGGCGGGCATTGAAATTAAGCGCCTCTGTAAATTTGTATTGGATACTAAACGGTTTGCCGATCTCTAAGTTCGAACACGGGAGTTCGAGTTTCAACGGCTTCACAAAGGACTACTTCTAGTCCATGTGCGATCTCTGATCAGCCGTCTTACCTAACCTAACACATATCTATTGCAACAATTTTAAATGTCCAGGTGACTATATACCGCATATATCGGCCAAAATGTGAGTTGTCTCAATGAAAATTAAAGAGCGTATTTTACTGCTAACAGCATATCTTTGTGACTAAAATTCATAAAACTGGGCAACAACTTTAACTAGCTTCCATATAATAAACATACAACATCGGGGTGACTTTATATGGATATATTGGAGATGGTTTGTGAGGTACATAAATGAAACCCAGGGAACATATTATTAGTATATGGCATGTTAATAGTAGATTAAATCAGGACAATACTTCTCCCTACCATATGTTTAAAGAAAGCCTTATGCCAAATTTGTCGGTCAGTGTATGAGTTATATAGAGTATATGTATATATAAAATGCTTGGAGTCCGATCCTCTAGTTGACGTTTTGCACATTAATGTATGTATTTCCCTGGCTTTGATTCTTTCAAGTTGCAAGAGTATAAAATGTTTCGGTTGTACCCGTACTTAGCCCTTTCTTACTTGTTTTCAAATATACTTGTATTGCATTTTTAAATACATTTTATTACTTTTGAAGTAAGTAAGTCATTTTGCTATTTTATTTTTAGACGGGTGTCAACCTTGTCAAATATCCAAACTGTACGAAAACACTATCCCTACTCATGTATTCGGTATTTAGCTTTTGAAGTAGATTTTAGTTTATTAGTTTAATATTTAGACAGGCGCCTAGGCAGCAACTTTTCCGCCATGAGTTTTTGGTGCCTTCCTGAGCTCCACTCTACTTCTTTTGTGAAAATGCTATAAAATTTAACTGTTATAAATCTCAAATATCATAAACTTAACGCAAACCATAAAGTTGCTTCAAAATCAACTGAAAGTTGAAAAGTCACTTAAAGCCATATTTTTTACGAAATTAATTACTATTTTAGTACACTAACACCAACGCACATTTGTATATTTTCAGCAGGGTGCCTCAAAGCGAACCGTCGTTGTGGTTTCATAGTATTTGTTAGTATTATTGCATTTCGTAAACCTACAATGAGGCATGTATTAGTGTGGCTTAAGCTATAGCGCTTGAGGACATCAAAATTAATTTTCCTCCAAAAAACAATCCTCTTCGGATGACGAGTTGAAAGACAGCTGCCAAAGGAGTTGAAATGATTGAAAAAAGAAGACATGAGAAATTAAGATGTTATTGGTGACTAGTTCTAGAGAGTTGTCGGAATAGTAATTACGATTGAAGTCTAGCAAATATTTGTTTTATATTAGCGGCTGCGTCGGGAAGGAACAGTAATGACGTTTAAGTGTGCTACACACGCACAGATAATCCCCATACATTCACACAAACGTCGCTAGAAACTATGGGTAATATAATACATACATACATATGTATATGCATACAACTCAAAGTGCTCACATTTTCAATGGAGGTGGGGTTGTGGGTGATTGAATGACGCCTGAAAAGGGATTTTGCATGTTACCGAAACTGATTTGATTTCGGTTTTGCTTCAACGCTCACGCATAAATACAAACGTTTGCACGCACCTAATATGCACATGCAGATATATATACATATCTGTATATGTGTATTTAGCATTATCTATCTAACTGTCTGTCATGGCTTCTATATACTATTAATAGCTCTATTCACATACTTATATATACCAATTAAAGAGACTATAGTGTGACCCCGTAGAAAATTCAATGACAAATTCGACTTACTAACAATCATGTATTAGGTTGTCAAACATCTCGCTTTCGCCTTTTTGTCTTTTTAATTTCGTGGCTATGTATAAAACTGCTGTAGTGCTTGTAGACGTGTAAACATGGAGTTCACTAACGCCGAAATTCGCGCTATTTTAAAGTTTTCCTTCGTCAAAGGCAAATCCGCTAGAGAAACGTTCAGTGAGATTAATGGTGTTTTGGGGGATGGTACTCTGTCACTTCGAACTGCGGAGGAATGGTTTCGCCGATTCAGAGCGGGTGAAAACGACACCATGGATAAGCCAGCCGGCGGAAGATCTGTGACGCCGAATACCGATCAAATCATGCAAAACATCGAGTTAGACCGGCATGTGGCATCTCGTGACATCGCCCAGAAAACCAAACCATTTTAAACCATCTGCAGAAGGCTGGATGCACAAAAAAGCTTGAGTTTGGGTGCCGCACGATTTGACGCAAAAAAACCTTCTGGACCGAATCAACGCCTGCGATATGCTGCTGAAACGGAACGAACTCAACCCATTTTTGAAGCGGATGGTGACTGACGACAAAAAATGGATCACACACGACAATATCAAACGAAAACGGTCGTGGTCGAAGGTCGGTGAATCGTCTCAAACAGTGGCCAAACCGGTATTGACGGCCATGCAGGTTTTGCTGTGTGTTTGGTGGGATTGGAAGGGAATCATCCACTACGATCTGCGCCCATATGGCAAGACATTTATTTATTTATTTATTTACAACAGTTTACACAGCAATAAATTACAGCATAAACTTTAAAATGACACTAGCTGCAAGGCCTTCAGTCATCGTTTTAATACTAAGTTTTGTTGCTTAAGTTGGTAGTACTAGTAAATAATTATGATATTTTAACTATGATATCTTAAACTATGCTAAATTAGGTTAAGGATGTTATTATCTTTAAGGAAATTGTAAATATACATAATATTGTCATGACTGGGTGAAGATAGTGCCTCCATTGTGGAATTGTTACCAGAGCACTCAGTCGGCCTTGTGTTCGAACATTGCGAAATTAGGTGCTTAACTGTATTTGGGCCATTGCATAGCGGGCAGCAAGATGGGTCGCTCCTTGTTAGAAGATGAGAGTGGCTAAATATAGTATGGCCAAGCCTTAGGCGTATGTACGGCTTCAGGTAGTTGCTTGCCGTGTTTGCAGGGTAAGTTGGAGGGATTCTTGGGTTTATTCCAATGTAGTGGCAAGACATTTAATTATACCATTTACTACGAACATCTGGACTGCTTGAAGCAGGCGATCGACAAGAAGCGTCCAGAATTGGCCAACAGGAAGGGTGTAGTGTTCCACCAGGACAACGCCAGACCACACACTTCGTTGATGACTCGTCAGAAGCTACTGGAGGTCGGATGGGAGGTTTTATCGCATCCACCATGTAGCCCGGACATAGCTCCAAGTGATTATCACCTGTTCCTGTCCATGGCGAACGTCCTTGTTGGTGTAAAGTTGAACTTAAAAGAGGCTTGTGAAAAGTGGCTATCCGAGTTCTTCGCAAATAAGGATAGAATTTCTTAAACTATATTGCAACTTATTGTATTTACCAAAAAATAAGATATTGATAATAAATTATCCCAATCGTACGACTTGTGTGCTTTAGCTCAAAAAGTTGTTCTGAGAGTAACGGAAAATGAGTCTTTGTTAAACCTGTGTTTTAGTTTATTATTAATAAAACAATCTTGCAATAATAAAAGAAGTACACAGTTTACCAAATTTTGTTATTGTGGTGCTCTAGCCTCATCAGCCGATCTGAAAAATGCAAATTGCAGAAGGACGCGTTTAAAGATTTACGTGCTGGAGTTGACTGCCCCAAACGGTTCGACACTTCAACGGACAGAGCGATGATTTTTATTCTAACAATTAAATAATGGGTTTGAGAGTCTAATGTGTTTGAAACGATAATTATTGCCGCCCAAAAGTGTCAGAATCAAAAGCTAAAATCACAAGATATATTTTGTGAGATTAATAATATACTATATATACTAGTGACAAATTTGACAATGCTTGAAAAGATAATATTCCAGAGTCATACTACATATTTTCGAGCAACATTTTTCTCATAAAACTAAAATAAACTTACATAATTTATGAAACTTATAAAACACTAAACAATTTTAGAAAGTTTTTCCCATAAATTATCTTAAAAATTTCCTACTTGACACTTACAGTGAATTCTAATTTACATACACACATACACACGTGCTTCTATGTACTTGTAATTACATGGCGTTGATAAATTCTGTCACCTCCGGTTATTACTGTTGAATTAGTGTCAGCGACTCTTCCATATTCCACTTCAACTATTTTGAATGATCACATAATTATAAATGGGATATAAATTGGTGGGTGGCAGCAACCTCAGACCATCCGCGTTGGTTGTGCGACAAGCGTTGCAATAATGATGGCGACAGCATGCGTATACGAATTATAACATTGCTGACAACATTTACCTAGCAAGGTGAGGAGACGAGGAAATGGGAAACGTGTATTAAGCTGAGCATAAATGCACTGATGTGAATCAATTTTGGTGCATTTATGCGAGAAATTCCCGAACAAATGTACTTGTTGGAAGCATTTCAATTTAATCTGAATTTACTTAGTATCTCTGAAATATATTAGCAATTATATACAAGTACATATCTACTTACAAATTAGTAAAATTTAATGTATATTTGCCAAGTTCTACATTGCACGGAGGTGTAGATGGGGAAAATTGTTTGAGAAGCTTTATGTTTTAGAATTAATAGACAGGTTTCAGAATGTACTTAACAGGCTCATCCTCATATATAGTTTCACTAGACACATATATCCATTGAAGTATAATCGGCCCCTATAAATATTCACAAAACTATGTCCTTCGACACTAATGCCCGGTTTGACAGTCCATACTTAAGTTACGCTTTAGTACTGAAGATGGGAGACTTAAGCAGCTTAAGCTTAAGTAACAGCAGATTTTTGTTTTGAATTTTCAGGTATTTGTGAAGAGAAGAATAATAAGAAATTATTTTTGTGAAAAAATCGGATAGAGGTTGCAATTTTGACAGTGACCCTAAATACGACGACCTGTGAAATGTTATAATAATGCGACGAACAAAAGAAATCAGATCGCGGCCAAAGTTCTTCAAGCTATATGACGATAAAGATTACCGCATTAGCAAAGAAACAGCCTGGAATGTGCTCGAATGTGTTCGACTACAAATTGAGCACAAAACCAAGTGGTACACCTATTTTGCCTTATACGACTGAATTATGTATACATTTCTTTAAGGAATCATGCACTATCGCCAGAACAAATGTTTTTGCTTATATTGTGCTTTTATGCTACGTGAATTATGTTGAGAACAGTAAGAAATTTATTTGGAGTATCTAAAAGTACGATATCAAGAGTTATAACAGTAGTTTCGCACCACATAACCCAATTAAAAGACCATCACATTTATATGCCCAAAAATGGAAAGAGACCTGAAAAAGTCACAGAGAGACTTTTTTAAATTATCTAAATTTCCTCGCGTGTTCGCAGAGTTGCTGCACTTATGTAAAAACAATTTCTCCAGGTAAAAAAAGTTCAAAAAAATACTTCTCTCAAAACCCTTTTATATACAGTTGAGGAAGATGCCGAGCTATTTCATAATAGAAAAGGTATATTTTCCATCAACATCCAGACATTATGTGATAGTAATCTCCGCATAGACATCGTTGGAAGGTGGTCTGGATCATCTCATGTAGCTTCTATTTTCCGTAACTCTCGGATTCGTTGTCGATTATCGGTTATCGAGATCGGTTCTCGAATAGTTGTTGCAGACAGTGGTTATGAAAATAACCACTGATATAAGAACTCGGAATTGTGTCGAGCAGTAGGTTTCCTGTATTATCACAGGGCTTGCGCTTGCACCTAGAAAAAACTCATAGTATTATTGTTGCAACAGCAGTATTACACAACATCTGCTGCAATAATCGCGATATAGTGGCTGCACCACTTTGAAATGAAATTGAAGATGTTGTAAATAATATGATTAATATACCCAAGAATCGCACTGCTGAAAGTGTAAGTGGTAGTTTCTTCCATTTATTGTAGTTTAATAAATACGTTTATAATTTTACATATATTATTTATTTATTCCACGCTTCCAGCTCCTTTTTCTTTCGTTCCAAATCTACTACTAAAATTTTAATTTCCAAATCATGTTTTTCTTTCATCAACTTCATTGATAAGTTCTTCTAATAGCTTCATTCTTTGTTCGTGTTGCGCATATATTATTTTTATTTCCGCTTTATATTTTTCTTCTGTCTGTTTTGCTTTCATATCTGCTAACTTTGCCCAAGCATTTTTCGCAGATCTTTGTGGTTTTTCTTCAGATTTTAGTTTTGAATTTTTTGCTATTTTCAACTTGCTGGGATCATATTTGTTCCAAAGCTGGTTTGATTCAAGTTTTTATGTAACGTTGTCGGATTCTAAAAGATAGATTTCTATGTAATGTTTCTGGTAATTTTTAATTTAACATTCTTTACCATTTATTCCTTTATCATTTTCCACTTCAGTCGTGTTTTCACGGATTCTATTTTAGAGAATTGATAAAATCATACATTTGAAATATCATGGAAATAAAATCAAGTGTATAAACAATTACAATCAATTACATCATTGTCATACACACTCTTCATGCAACTAACTTGCTTCTCATGCAACACATTCAAATTTCATCAAATTCAGTTAACAACTTCTTTGATGGTGGTCTTCCTCCAGTTAAATAGATCTTTTATCTTCTGCAGCTCGCTTTTTTATCTCTTTTTTTCAGATTAAGATAATTTTTCTTCAATGTTTTTTCACTGCGATGGCAGCCAGATGCACATTGTGAACTAAAATCATCATCGATACGCTTCCATGCGACATCTTTCTTAGCGTTCGAGCAAATGTCCGTCCGCTTGCATTCGACGACGGTTTTATCTTTATACCTTTCCACCAGTTCCAATAGGTGCTCCGACTCGCTAGCGGTGAAATTCGGGATTCTTTTGTTATTTTCATTCATTTTCGATATAACTTTTCTCGCAAATTTATGTATTGTCTGTTATAATTTAAATATTTCAATCATATTTTTTTTGGATGACATTTGTAAAACATAACGTTGCAATATATCATAATAAAATTTTATAGAAATTAAGCATTGATTGTAAAACGCAAACGACTACTCAGTCTGCAGCGATGCTTAGCTAAGATTTTATTTGGGCACAACTTAAGTACGGACTGTGAAACCGGGCATTAGTGTAACGTCATTAGAAAAAAAATATTAAGTTGGTCTATATACAATGTATCCCAATGCACTTCATACAATGGCTTATTTATGTATTTACTATTTTAATATTTGAGATAACTTAGTGAAATTAAATGAGCATATTTTGTTATGCATATTAGTTAGTGAAAATTAGAACAAAAAATATTTCACTTTGTATCCCATCAACAAATTAAGATAAACTCCAGAGAGAGCAGTTTCAACAGGATCGAAAGGCTTTCTAAAAGTTTTGGATGAAAGGTATCAAAGTTGATGAGAACGTAACTTGATGGCAGATTACTGCATATGTCGAAAAGTTGTAAGAAGACTATAAACAGTGTCCTACCTGATTCCACGAACATTTTGATGCCAACTTTGTTGATCATTTTAATAAAGTGTTGCTAAAAACGTGTATCATAACCTTATGTTTAACTTAGTGAAAGCATATCTCATTGGTAATTTATCTCATAATGGCATGATAAAGTTTATTGACTTCTTAAGAATGCGTACCGAGCAATAACAAGCTTCTAAAAGCTAAGCAGTTAAAAATGAATCATGTGATATTCCAGCGAAAGCTTTGTAATGCTGCCACCAAATTATGAATAAATAAAATAACGTAAGTAGATTCATATTCAAATCCAAAGTGGCATTTAAATGATATTAATTACTTTGCGAGCATTCAATTGTTCCATTTTCGTCGTAAAAATATTTTAATTGAACTATTTCGTAAACCATGTTTGAATCACATAACTTCGTCACTTAGCTAATATAAAGAACACGATTATTAAATTCAATACCCCTAACGAATGTTAAATAAATTTACAATTTAGTTGGTCTTAGGAACTTCTAATTTCAGTGTACGCCTTTTGATTACCGTAATTAAAAGTTGGTAAGTGCGGACTTCCAAAGTGGATTATCAGCAATCTGTCAAAGTTTGGTCATATTAAATTTTATAGCAAGTATATATTTAAACTAAATTTTGATTGAGTGAATTTCTTAGTTGAGAGGAAGAAATCGGGTTGATGTAGCTGAGGAAATGCAATTAAAACTTATTAAATCCAAAACGTAATAAATTTCGTACATAATTTGATCTAATGAGTGTATGTAAGTGCATTGAACAGTAAAGTCACGCAAATAATCTGCCGCAACTTAGTATATATGTAAGATTTTAATAAAATTATTATATAATATACATATATACCATATTTAATTATTACATTATACACTCACACAATATTTTACCTAAGATATTATAATATTATGAATTATACATTTTAAGAAAAAAGATGATTACTTTTTATACTCTTGCATCATGTTGCCACAGAATATAATAATTTTGTTATTTGTATCACACAAATTTAATCGAGATAAATAAAGGGTTATATAAATATCAATTATAAGAATGAAGAGACGAGTTGAAACCTAGGTCTGTCCGTCCGTGCAAGCTGTAACTTGAGTAAAAATTAAGATATCTCAAGGGATTTTATACAGTTAGAAGGTCGAAAAAGCGAATTTTTCCTAAGTTTTCTTTTAAATATATTGATCCAAAAATTTATACACATATTATGGTATCTATTAAACGTATTTTAAGACTTAGTATTAGTAAAAATATTTATTTGGAAAAAGCTACAGCTGATCTCCGGGAGTTTCTCTCAAAAAAGACGCTTTGCGGTAACCACTATATTTCTCAACCGGATTCTCTGAAATTAAAAAACCATACAGGAATAATAAAAATAAAACTTTTTGACAAAATGGTGGTTCTTAAAAAAAAATCGATTTTTGACCAAAATTTTAGCCTTAAATTGTTTATAAAAAAATACTTTTCGGTGAGAAATTATCTTGGTTTAATTACTAAAAAATATATTTAAGTAGCTCGTGTTAAAATTTGAGACTAATCGGTTTAACCGTTTTCGAGTAAAGTTGGTCACCGACTTTGGAGACACCATTTTAGGTTTTGCTCTTAATGGGTTTAATATACTTTAGTATACTATATATCTTCTAAACCAATAATATCTTCACTTTTCTATAATAATGCTATGTATTTGCAAAAGCTACCTGATCTCCGGGATACCGAAAAAAGACTTTTGCCGTAACCACTATATTTCTCAACCAGATTCTCTGAAATTAAAAAACCATACAGGAATAATAAAAATAAAACTTTTTGACAAAATGGTGGTTCTAAAAAAGATATAGTTGACATACAGAGAGAATTCTTTTCTGATATACCATATATATTTGTATTAATAGAATTGAGACGGTGTGTTTTTTAAAAAAGCTGCACATTTATGCTTAGAATGCTGTGATTCCGAGTTTCTAAAGGCGAGATTTCAGACCAGTGACAACCCTTAATATTACTCAACAATATATTTCCTAAAAGTTACAATCTTTAGCCCTGTGCAGAAATAATTCTACGATTCTATAATTCTTTAAATTATCTGAACAGACTTAGGTCAGTTTAGGGATTGCGTTTTCGGTCGTTGCAGAATATATACAGATAATGTTCACACAATTTCTCACTAAAGTTCTATGGCCTGTCTAAATAAAAATCGTTGGTCCTATAAACCTAGCAAAACAACAGAACCAAAAGGGAAATTACTGTACACCGGAATACGGCTAAGCTGTTCTCCCTCCGCTTCTCGTCGCAAACATCGTAGACGGCAGAAGAACGAACACCTTACATTAGTACACAGGTATCTTATCGCCATCGACAGCTTATGCTAAATGGGAGACATCACAACTGACTAAGGGACAGAAATGTTTGAACAACATTTGGACTACTAAAATCGGTGCAAGGAAGCTCGCAAATATCCAGAAGCACAAAGCTCTAGTTATTGACGCTCTTTTATGGAAATAACTTAAACATGAACCTTATTTCTTTTTCTGGGCTAATTACATTCATGTACTTATAAGTCAAAGTTTGAATAAAATTTGCGGAAAACTCTAGCCAAAATGTTGGCACTTAATATTGCTAAACAGAACAATAATTTGTGACAAATACTCACTCTTTCTTAAATGAAAGTCAGTAACACAAGTAAAATTCTGTAAAAAATCTGTACTCACAAATAACCCACTGTTTTCGCAATTTATTACTGAGGGATACTCACTGGTTCGATGTTTTGCCCTTGAACTTTCAATGCTACCAAATTAAATTACGAGATCATGAGTTCTATGAACAGGCAAAGAGAGGAGTTTCGGATCATATTACCTATGCAGCAGTCAGAAGTTCAGCTGACCAGGTGTATGCGCATATATTAATATTTAATATTTAAAAAACGCACTAAGTATAGACACTGCGAATATGTATAGAGAGCAGGAGGCACTACATTAAATACTTAATAACAAACCTAATTAAGTTGCCTCTTATATTTCGGGTTTGAACAACCCTATTGGCGCAATCTGGCAATTGACAACTTCATCGTTAAGTTTGATATTTTTTATGTTATGCATACACAGAACGTTTAGACACACAAAAGCTATTTGTGTTGTTTACAGTAACTTTAAATATTCAACACGGCCAAAAAATGCAATTAAATCGTGAATATTTTCGTGCGTTTAGGTTTTATGGCATTCGTCGCTAATTGACTCACCAACAATTGAATACGAATAAGAAACCTTTTGTTGTTAAAATTTACAAATGTTTCAAAAAAGTTTTACCTACAATCATACCGTTACATTTCAATTCTTAATTTGTAATTGCATAAGGATTGTGTTGTTAAAATTCACAAATTTTCATGTGTGAAAGCTGCTACGTTTTCGAAGCAAGCGATTTAGTTGAAGAGAATTCCCAAATGATGAGCTGACAAATGCTCCATTGTTTAACTCTGACTGAGAAATTTGCATGTGTACAAGACAAAACTAAATCAAGTCAACTACTAGGGAATTTGACTGGCCTGTAGTCAAATCAACTAGTTATCAACTACTTTGTAATAACCGTAATCAAAAATTATCAGTCGATTGCTTTTTTATATAAATCAACAGTTGTGAGATTTCGATCAGATATATACCAGTAGTCTACTAGTTCAAAAGATATATAGTACATAACATTTCTGGTACATTCTGGCCCATTTTATATACTCAGGAAGAATTTTTTTATTGATTTTTTTCCTTAGTCATTTGATTAATCAATCAAAATAATTAGCTATCCTTCAGAACGAACTTTGAAACAATTGGTAAAAAACTTATTCTTATCTGGTCACTTCGATTTTAGGCTGAAAATACAAGCAGTAAACCGGTATTATTTCAGACCAATTTCATGTTCAACTGCAAAATGCATATGAATTTCGTGTATTTTATAAATGTATTAATCACACAAATACTCACAGATATTTAAAACCTTAATGTATGTGTCATCATGCCTGGATTGAATGTTTCAAAAAATACAAGTGAAAGAAAAACCAATCACGACAGCGAAAACAATGCGATTAATTTATGGATAAATTATATAAAAAAGTAAATACATATGTACATATGTACACAAATGAATTCATGTTCGTACCTTTTGGTCAGAATAATCATGCATTTATTCACCCTACCATTTGCTTATTCATCAACACGGGAATACAACAATGGGGATTATGAAATCAACAACAAGTACAAGAAGTAGGTATAGCAAAAAAGAATTAAAAATAAAATGTTTAAAAGTGAGGTTAAGCAAAGTAAATACATGCAAATATTTTGTGGGAGGTAGAAAAAGTGAGCAATACCGAGCAACAAAGCACAAGTGCACTTATAAACAAACAAACACAAATATACTCATACGCGTATGCATCTGTGAGCATTAAAATAGTAGTACTAACAATTTTTTTTATATTTTCCAACCTACTGAGATATGATACACACTTCTTTTCTCTAAATGAGTTGATCCATAATCCATCTTTATCTAAATTTTAATCCTCATACTCTTCGGATTTGAAGTAAGTGCTGAGAGATGAATTTGTTCATTTCATTTCCTTCAAAGTTATCCCCTCCGGCTGCGATACACTTATGCGTATCTCAAATACCAATGAATATTTTGACGTGAAATTTAGCACAGATGTCCAGAGTTTACCGGTTTACCATTTTTGTGAAAATTAAATACAAATTTTGAATAGGAAATCAAAAAAAAAAAGTATTCAAAGTGTTGATTACTGCTTTTTACAAATTTTGACCACTTTTTTGGCAATTTGTGGACACCATGCTAATAGAAATGTTCGTTTTTTCGATTTCTGCGAAGGAATCGAAGTGTTGCTCAGCCAATGCGTATCGCATCGATGAAAATAAATGGTAATCGGAAAGGCCAAGTCTAGCGAATACGGCGGGTGATGCAAAACTGATTTTCTGACGCGTCTCTGAAGCAAAATTTCAAAAGTGATTTTTCGGTTTTCCATTTGTCTTTCATTCAATTAATGTGACACTCATTTTCCGCACTTTTGAAGCTTTTCCATGGCTTTCTAACGGTCTGAAATCGGTTGATGTGCAACATTTAGAATGTCATGTATTCTTCATCCAATATTGCTTGCAGTTCAGCGTCTTCAAACTTTTTTTGTGGTCTTCCACGTTCTTTATTTCTCACATCAAAATCATTATCACCATCATCATTTTCATTTTCTTCTGATAGAGCATGATCACCATATGCCTCGGCAGGCATTCGATGCGACTCTGCAATACTTTTATGGAGTAATATTTTGTGAACGTATTAGTCCAAGCCCACCGTCAACAAACTGATTGGACCTTATCAGTGTGGCTTTAGACCTGGCAAATCAACAACCGCCCAGATATTCACCATGCGCCAAATCTTGGAAAAGACCCGTGAAAGAAGAATCGACACACACCACCTCTTCGTCGATTTCAAAGCTGCTTTCGACAGCACGAAAAGGAGCTGCCTTTATGCCGCGATGTCTGAATTTGGTATCCCCGCAAAACTAATACGGCTGTGTAAGCTGACGTTGAGCAACACCAAAAGCTCCGTCAGAATCGGGAAGGAACTCTCCGAGCCGTTCGATACCAAACGAGGTTTCAGACAAGGCGATTCCCTATCGTGCGACTTTTTCAACCTGCTTCTGAAGAAAATAGTTCGAGCTGCAGAACTAAATAGAGAAGGTACCATCCATTAAGTGGGCGGTGTCTGACATATACACAAACAGTGATCATATGGCAATTATAGCGCAAATTTCGTACTCCCGAGATCAAGAACTTTTTAGCAGAAACCCCTGCCGAAAGCGAAGCTGGAAACAACAAGAATTCGACCCAGACCTGTTTGAGCTAGTCTGGAGTGCATCAAAGGCATCAGGTGACGGCGCCGCTCACCTGGTATCAGCAGTTCGAAAAGAACTGGTCGCAGCATGCGATGCAACAATGCGTAGAACGTCACATCACAACAAGCGGCGGCCTGTATATTGGTGGAACGAGGAAATTTCCACGCTGAGAAAGCTCTGTCACTCAGCTAGACGGCGTCTACAGCGTAACCGGGGTGAAACTAACGAAAACCACTTTAGGGAAGAATTTAAAAGCCACAAAAAGCTCCTGAAGTCGGCAATTACCCGTAGCAAAAAATCATGTTTTGAGAAGCTGTGTGAGGAAGCAAACATTGACCCTTGGGGTACTGCTTACAAAATATGTATGTCAAGATTTAAAAACAAGCAGCAGCAACCTAAAGATGCATCTTTTATGGGAAAGATTGTCGAAACTTTATTCCCGAAACACGACCGGATTTCATATGTCAAGCGACGAAACGAAGCTGCAGAGTCACCCCCGCTAGTCACGGAAGACGAACTATTGGCAATAGCAAAGAAAATCAAAAACGCCAAAGCGCCTGGGTTGGATGGCATACCAAACAGAGCTCTGAAGGAAGCCATAAGCTCAAAACCTCGAGTTTTCGCTAAAATGTACAACGCTTGTATAAAGGAAGAGGTATTCCCCGACTCTTGGAAGGTACAACGTTTGGTTCTGCTCCCAAAACCAAAGAAACCACCTGAAGAACCGTCATCGTACCGACCACTGTGTATGCTCGACACAATGGGTAAAGTGTACGAAAGTATAATACGAAACCGCTTGGAGTTAGCAATCCAAAAGGCCGGCGGACTATCAGAGAGACAATACGGCTTTATAAAAAAGAGATCCACTATTGACGCACTACGAGAAGTCGTCGATACTGCGAAATGTGCAGTAAGTGGCAAAAGGTGGAAAGGTGGCACAAAAAAGTACTGCGCGCTGATTACCCTGGATGTCAAGAATGCGTTCAACTCGGCAAAATGGGCAGATATAATAAAAGCCCTGGATGAAATACGGGCCCCTGAATACCTCATAAACATAATAATGAGCTATTTTAAAAACAGAAGGCTGATTTTTGATACGGACGAAGGCACCAAGAGCTACTCTATCTCGAGTGGAGTACCCCAAGGGTCAGTGTTAGGCCCACTATTATGGAACCTTATGTATGACGGGGTGCTAAGAAGACATCAACCAGAAGACGTTAAACTAGTAGCTTATGCGGATGATCTCATGGTCGTAGCAGTGGCCAAACAATTAGCCGACCTGAGAAATAAATGTAATGAGTGCATAAATGGTCTACGCCAATGGTTCTCTTCTGTGAGTCTGAAACTGGCGGAGGAAAAAACAGAAGTTTTACTCATAAGCACTAGGAAGATAGAAGAACGAATAGAGCTCACTGTAGGGGAGTGCGAGATTACTTCGCAGCCTCAACTGAAGTATCTGGGAGTAATATTGGATTCCAAATTAAAATTTAAAGAGCACCTGGAGTATTCTTCCGCGAAGGCAAACAAAATTTATAATGCCCTATCGAGAATGATGACCAATAGAGGCTGTGTGCGTTCCAGCCGGCGATTCTTAATAGCGAAAGCAATGAGTTCCGTAATACTGTATGCGGCGCCAGTATGGATACAGGCAATGGATACAAAAGCGTATGCTAAACAAATAATTGCAGTGCATAGGCTTTCTGCAATTCGAGTAATAAGTGCTTTCCGGACTATATCAACCGACGCTGCTGAAGTATTAGCCAGCATGCCGCCTATTGACATCCAGGAAGACGAACTCGAGCGTCTATATCAGCTATCAACGCCTAAAACAGTATCGGCAAGGACAGATGAGAGAAACAAGAGCACTAAAATGTGGCAGGAGCGGTGGAATTCCTCATCCAAAGGGCGATGGACTCACCGACTTATACCAGACATCCACTCATGGATAGACAGACGACATGGGGACCTAGACTTTCATCTGACCCAAATACTTAGTGGACATGGATGCTTTAGAAGCTATCTTTTCAGATTCCACAACGACATTAGTCCGAACTGTCCGACGTGTGCAGAGTATATAGAAGACTCTGAACATGTATTATTTTATTGCCCTCGATTTTCGAATACAAGGGAAAAGCTAAAAACCGCACTCGGTGGTAGTTTTACGGTCGATAATTTAACGACACTCATGTGCCAATCGACTGATAAATGGAAAGCTGTCAGCGAAGCGTCAGCATTCATAATGAGCGAACTGAGATCCCTTCAACAGACTAGGCGTCCGTCAGTCCGCGCAATAGAGGAGACTTAAATGTCTTGTCCCTCCCACGAAGTAATACTTAACCGGTGGTTCCGTGGGAGAGTCTTGAGTTGGGAGTAGGTTAGGTTTAGCGGATTAAAGTTCCGCACTCCGGCTTTCGATGCTTCCCCTACTATAAAAAAAAAAAAAAAACCATCAAAAAAAAGGTACCATCCATGTACAACTTTTGATATCATCGGCCTCAACACCCGCGCCGTTAGTTCTGCTTTCTCCAGGCTGGACAAGGAAGCAAAAGAAATGGGTCTGTCATCAAACAAACAGTCGTCACACTCGCGACTTGGCACTCACGTCACTGTTGACAGTCATAACTTTGAAGTTGTAGATAATTTCGTCTATCTTGGAACCAGCGTAAACACCACCAACAATGTCAGCCTAGAAATCCAACGCAGAATAACTCTTGCCAACAGGTGCTACTTTGGACTGAGTAGGCAATTGAGAAACAAAGTCCTCTCTCGACAAACAAAAACCAAACTCTATAAGTCACTCAGGACTCCCGTCCTGCTATATGGTGCAGAGGCTTGGACGATGTCAACAACGGATGAGTCGACACGGCGAATAACGACATAGTTCAACGAATTAAAAGACAGCGGCTACGCTGGCTAGGTCATGTTGTCCGGATGGACGAAAACACTCCAGCTCTGAAAATATTCGACGCAGTACCCGCCGGGGGAAGCAGAGGAAGAGGAAGACCTCTTCCAATTAAGAAGAGATTAGTCCAAGCCCTCAAATGCAAAGTACAATCCACGAAATACCAGAAAAATTGAAGATTAAGCATAACGCTCGTGTAAGCGAACAAACCCGACAGCAAGACACACACTTCAGCCGACGGAGAAACGACAGTACCAAACGGAGATGTCAATTTAAACCAGCATTTTGTAAAATTAATAAATAAGAAAACAGAGGCAAGACAAAAAGTAATATTGGAATCCTTTTGCTTTAAAAGGAAAGGCAGTTAATATCTGAGGAATGGAGTGTGCATCTTGTGGTCTCTGTGCGAACTTGTAGTACAGTTGTTATGAGAAATAACGGTCAAGTTAATAAGTATTATTAAATTCAGGTTTTTGTTTTGAAATTCAACACTATTTTACTGCTCGGTAGGCTAAGACGCAGTCCCTTTTCCGATTTAATAAGTTCGTAGTTCTTGTCTTGTCGTATTTTAACCTAACTGCTTCGTTATTTTGCCCGTAGTTATAGATTTCCGCCTATTCCGAGCTATTTGTGCTCCCTCTTTATCGTTTCCAGCGAGCACGAAATCATCTCTGCCTCAGATTCGTCTAGAGGGGCTCCTGAATTGGCAAAATCGTCGGTTTGTCTGTGTTTTGTTGCTGAAAAAGTTGCTATGACTGGAAAACCAAATTATGATCAAGTGGAGTTGACCTACCGGTGAGCTTGAATCCTTGCTACATTTGTTGACTAAAGTTGTTTTAATTTTTAGCGAAAGCAACGCCGGACAATCTGTATATATAGTAGTTTTCTGTATCTTCCCGTAGTTATTCAATAGTAATCGACAGGCCTTCTCTATACCTAGTACTACCGCTTGGAAGTTGTCAGCTGAATTTAGTAGACGGAGAGAGAGAGAGAAAATATCCTACTCGGCAGCTTACTGCTCGATGACAATTCTAAATGCAGCAAAACTTACTTAGTGTACCTATGTATGAAAATCATATATTTTAACCTTTGATATATACATTCACTGCTATTTCAGTTCTCGCAGCTGTACATATGTAGACACATATGCATAAATATGCTTAATACTTGTAAACTCTTTAATTCATTTGTACATGTGATTATTTATATAAAAATGCATATACGTTTACACGTACTTGTATATTCAGTGAATATTATTCACATATAATTTCACAGAACACAGCTTACATACACATGTACATGTGTTTGTACTCTGGTTTGTAGTTGCATATTTGTAGACAAGTGAAAACAACCACAAGCAATTTATTTTACTTGTTGAGATTTCCCCTCGACACTGGTTGCCTGCCATGCACACACACATACTATGTTGATATGTCTGTACATATGTATGTGGTGTGTACAATGCATCATTATCCATTCATATGTATTTCCCTAGGCCCAGAGTCATAGCCCCACTTGACCAATGCGAACTGACTTAAACTACGCCTCAAAAGAAGCCTACCCCAACATGCAGTCTCACACCTGCAAACATGAATACTACACATACATATGTAAGTACATAGTATGTATATATTTGTACAAATGCTTTTCTGTTCGTTTATGTTTTTGAAACAATTCTGTTGTTTTTCCTCACAATTAAACCAACAACAAGCGTTTATTCTGCCCAATTAAGTGTATAATTGTGAATTTTATGGTTTTACTGGTTTGACTTACTGCTGTTGCCTCCACTTCCCCCACGACTGTAGTTGTTGATGCGAATTTTAATTTCTTCAAATATTGCATATGGCAAGTGGAACGTTCAAAATACCACATGTAATTACACGAATTACCTCACACCTTGCGCACTCATCGTTTAACGGAAATACGAATAATTCAGAAAAATAATTTATGGAAGCAAACGAAAACACGTTTTATACGGTTCAAAGACAAGCAAACGAAAACATTTGAATTTTACTATAATATACGAGTTCATCAAAAAAAGTCAATAAGCATTTTAAGGCAGTTAAATGAAACTAACTGTTATTTATAACACAAGAGAATGACTGCACAAGGAAGCAAAACAAATGGGTCTGGCAGTGAACGAGGGCAAAACGAAATATCTCTTGTCATCAGGAAAAGTGCACATTTTACTGGAGATAATTATTTTATAAGGTAAAGCAGATGTTGAGCATTTGAATTTTACTCTGCATAATATACTTGAACGCCACTCGCCGGAGTTAAAAGACTGTTATCAAAAAAAGTCAATAAGCATTTTAAGGCAGTTAAATGAAACTAACTGTTATTTATAACACCTAAAATTTATATATTGATTAGAATGACGAAATGAATTGAACTTCGGAGGTCTACTTCTCCGCCCATCTGCCCTCAAATCCATGCAAGCGATAGAGTTAGGATAGATTAGGTTAGCACGTGTCTGAAGGCAGATTCAGGGATCACATTTCAACTACTCTGTGCAGTACTTTGCGAAGCCATAAAAATAGAACTCATCTATCCAATCCTTTAACTCGGCAAAACCCCTTTGCTGAAGCGTTGAATTTCCATTTCCATGAGCTCTCAAGTGTTTAAGACTTGACTCGGAACTTTCAAGAAGGAATTGTTGAAATATTTCCACCGTAAGATTTTCAACCGTACAACGTGGACTCTGATAGGGCAATGATCTGTTAGAACCTCCACAGCAAAGAACTCGCTGGATCACATACGATCTATCTTGCCCAACTATCAAGTTGTAGAACACATGAGGAAAGTGGAGTACCGACCTCGTCCCATATCGATTCCGATAGTAAGTGACTAGATGCCCTTGATAACGAGGTTAGGCATTTATTAACCAGCCAAACCACGATTAGTGAACTCAATTAGCTTAGTGCGATGTAGAATCAAGAATGTATAATATTGGTATACTATTTTTGCTTTAATTCGTATATGTCTAACCCGTTGATTATATCATTTGGGTGGTTTTGTATCGTATTTTAGATTACTATTTAAAAAAGATACAGTTGGTATAATATAATGCAGTCGGTAAACATCTACAAGTTTATAACATATTAATATGGTATAGCGAACCTCTTTTTGTTTTAAACATTTCTATGTAGTATGAAAGACATCATATAATTGAATGATATTAATGTTGTGATCTTCTCTGCTTTGTATAAATCTGTCAATATCTTGCCGGAACCTCTACACACCCAAACAATAATTTCATTGGAACGGGTTGACTCTACGGGATATACTATATTTGTATATAATTTTGTTAGATTTTAAAATTATGTAAGGCAAGTAAAGAAGGAGTAATTTCGGGTGCAACCGAACATTTCATACTCTTGCAAGTTGCCAAGACTAAAGCCAAGAAAATTCTTTTAGGTGCAATACGTCAAACAGAGGATCGGATTCTGAGGAATTGTAGGGAGGCTAGATCAAGTTTCAGCGCAATTTGATTCGTTTTAGGCAAAAAGACACATTGCGAGGAGTAAAAACGATCTCTCAATTTTATTAAGATAATTTACATAGTGGTCGTCATCCGGAAGTTCAAAAAATCTTTATATTAGGTATATGGTGGTTAAAGGTAGACATGTTACTATATATCTCACACATTGAACGATACTTTCTGTCAAAAGTTAACTATGGGCACAGGGGTCTACATATTCGGTATTTTAAGTTCGAACAGTTTTGGTTCGATTCGGCCAATTTTTGGTCGGCAAAAGGAAATCAAAAGGAATTTTAAATTGTGTAAAATCTAAGTAGGCGAGGTTCTAGCCAGAGATATGTACATTAAACCTATTAGTGGGTGGGGCCACGCCCACTTTTTCAAAATTTGTAGCTCACAGCTGCCGATTGCTACTGCGATATTCTGTGCCAAATTACAGTTCTACATATGTATAACTTAACCTTTCATAGCATTTTCTGGGCGTAACAGTGTTCCGCTTATCTACGAACTTCTCTTTACTTTTATGCCTGGGAAGATCTATACCAAGTTTCGATATCTCATTTACTTTAGTTATCGCTATCGCATGGACTGACCGACAGAATTGGAATTCATGGAATTCAAACTCAAATTCGATTACTCGACTAAAATAAGTTATCAACTATCTCTACATTGAACAAAGTTCGTTTTTGAAAGATATCTAAATAATTTACTACATTTTCATGGCTCTAATAAAAAACCTGAAATGCGTTACGAAAAAACACATGTTTGTAGGAGCAATATTTACAGTTATTCAAATACCTCTGCAATAGCAATAAATTAGCGCCATCTACTGGGAACTAGGAGTAGAGCTTTGTGAACATAATGGTGTGTATCTTAACTAACGTTGAGAGCTTTTTAAATTCATTGCTTTCTACTGCATTGCAAAATATCACCTGAAGGTTTCGACATTTGTTCCGTCAGTATTAAAATATAAAGTTTTCTGTCCTTTGGTTTGAGATATACACAAAAAAAATACACCGAAAATGTAGAATGAACGTACAAGACCGTTAAGCAATAAATGCTTTGGGGGGGAGAGGGGAGGAGGGGGTGGTTAACTTTTTTTGGATTCATAACAATTATTTAAGTCGGCCCTAGCAAAATTGACGAAGTTGTGGCTATTTTTGATGAGATTGTTATGAACATTTTACATCAGCCTTCGCAACTTTAAAGCATTTTAACATCTCACGTTTTCAAAAGCGTTGTTCCTTATTATTTTAATGCACTGATAGCGGTCGAGCCTCTTTTATAAATTGTTTTATTTTACAAAATATTTTTTGTCCCTTCATAGTGTACTAAACAAATAAAAACTTATAATAGGTTGTCAAAAAAGTATTGCGGTATTTTCGCTAGTCGGCGCTGAAAGCGCGTAGTTCTAGTTTTATTCGTCGCATCGGGTCATGCTATACCTTTTTGGAAAGCTCATTTCACGCCCTAACACGTGTTTGATTGATTGTCGTTTCTTTTAAGTCGTTCGTGAGTTATAGCGTCGCAAACATGGAGCAAAATAAAGATAAAATACGACTTTTTTACAGTACTACTACGATAAAGACAAAAATGCATCTCAAGCCGCCAATAAAATTTGTGCAGTTTATGGACCCGATACAGTTTCCATTTCCACTGCACAACGATGGTTTCAACGTTTTCGTTCTGGTGTAGAGGTGGTCGAAGATGCGCCACGCTGCGGAAGGCCTGTCGTCGAAAATTGCGCTAAAATCGCTGAATTGGTCGAAAGAGACCGGCATAGTAGCAGCCGTAGCATCGGTCAAGAGCTGGGCATGAGTCATCAAAAATTCATTTCAATTTCAACAAAAAAAAAATTCATTAAAAATACCGCAAGACTCTAAAAATACCACAAGACTTTCACAACCCATTATTTCCGCTGTTCATATATTTCCAAAATAATTGCTGCGCTACTTAGATAAATTTAAAAACTAACGAATGAACCTTAACTTTTCGATTTCAGATGTTTCAACACCGAGTTATGAGGGACCCGAAAATGCCCACCTAAGTTCCTAATAACATCTCAAAAGTTTACCGATATTTTTAAAATAAAATCATTTTTAGCAAGAGGATTTCCATATGGAAATATTTGTGTGTATGTTTACGAGGTATACAAGTTAAACAAATTGATTTTTTGATACTTCGATAGAGTAAAGTTCAAGTATTGAAATTCGCATTGTTTTAAATGGTTTTTACCAAAAAAAATCGGTCACTGTGTTAGACAAATAATTGAAACGATATCGGCTATTCTGAAATGCAAAATTTCAGATCGATATATCGATCTGGTAGGCATACATACGGAATCAGCTCGGTACGTTAATCATATATGTATTGTATATATGTAAGTATATTTCATAGATTCACTCTGACTGTTTGAAACTTCGTGAAAAATTTAATATACTCTGTTTAAGGTATAAAAATGCCTATTAAACCCTTAAAACATTAGAGATAAGAAAACGCTAACTTTGGTTGCACAAATACAAAATATGTCTTACAAGAATTTCCTTTTGTTCCCTTTTGTTCAGTCAGGTGTATTGTAGGTATATGTTATTGTGATCCGATCTAAACAATTTCTTTGGAGATTGTGCAGAATCCAGTGCATGTATGGAGAGCTCTTTCATTTGACGAGGTATTTTCAAGAAATTTGGCGTGGAATATTATATAAGCAACGGTGCAATGTTTGTATGTATGTATTAATGCATGCATGTTTTTATATTTGTAACTTTTTTCAGTGGTACCGAAACTGAATGACAGGTGAAAGAATCATATGGTATTTAAAATTTTGTTATTTAGGAAGTATACATGGTTGATGTCCAATTTCGCCTATTTTCACAGATTTTATAGATTGGATAATCTCAGATAACAAATTTGGCTAAAATTGAGCGGGTGGTAAACGTGTGCAAAATGCAGAACGATATCTCAAAAACATAATTTTCTTCTTTTCTGGCGTAGACACCGCTTACGCGGTTATAGCCGAGTTAACAACAGCGCGCTAGCAGTTTCTCCTATTTGCTATGTAGGTATGTGGGTACTATGTAGCTGGGGTGTTTTCGCCCATTCGGACGACATGACCCAGCCAGCGTAGCCGCTGTCTTTTCATACGCTGAACTATGTCAAAGTGGTCGTATATCTCATACAACTCATATCCAATGAGCAAAGGACCATAAATCTTCTCTCGAAAACTCGTAACGTCGACTCATCAGATGTTGTCATCGTCCATGCCTCTGCACCATTTAGCAGGACGGGAATAATAAGTGACTTATAGAGTTTAGTTTGTGTTCGTCGAAAGAGGATTTTGCTTCTCAATTGCTACTCAGTCCGAAGTAGCAGCTATTGGCAAGGGATATTCTGCGAACACACAGATGAACATGGCTAAATCGACTCAACTCCTCATGCTGGTCATTTATATGGGTATTTACTTTATAGAGACTTCGTCATTACGGGTGTTGCAATCTGCGTGGCAAAGAGTATATTTGTCAAAATATAACAATTATGTTACGTTTTAAGCTCAAAGGATTTCAGGTAGAGAAAAAATTGTTTTCAATGAATTCATATATTGAAGCTAATTTCTACAAGTAAATCTAGCGCAAACCAGAGTGTGAATCACTCAAACACTATTCTTTGGCAAAACAAATATATAAAACATGTATGTGTGTGCTTATGAAAGCAAGCCATAAAAGTGTGACACTCTCGAAACAACACCGATTAACCCAATTACTGTGTGTGATGTGTGAGGATAATTACGGGAAGACAAAACCAACGATTATCTTAAAACCAGCACGTCATACATAAATGTATTCACATACTAGTATTTACATACTAGTGTAAATTACCAATAAGCAATCGAATATGTCCAGACAGACAAGCGAGTGTCCGAATTAATTACACTCTACTGGCTACTGAAGCACAGACGAGAGTAAACTTGGTTGTCGCTGGCTGGGAGAAGCCTTTACATGAACAAAAGTATGATTAAACATATGTAGATACGAATAGTTTTTATATTTTTAATAGGCTCTCTCAACAACGTCCATATTTAATAATTATAGATACATACTCCCGTGCGTTCACACATATATGTACATATGTATGTACATTCAGATTTTTGCTGCATGCACCAGATATTTGCCGCAACGGAAAAGGCAGCCACCTGTAAAGTGCCAGCCAACTTTGTTGTCGCCTATGAAAAAGTAGAATCTTACAAAATATATTGAGAACACAATTGATGCATGCAAAACTTGTGTCGGCTGTCCCAGTAATAAACAAACAACAAAAATAATGTTTTCGTAAAATAAATAAGTAATAGAAAGATGATGTTGCGGAGAAAACTGTAGCGACAACAAACAAGGTGAATATAGCAGCGTTTGAATGTGGCTGACGGGTAGTTACACTTGGGGAAATGGATGGTTAGTTACCGGCAGAGAGAAAATGCTACGTTATCTGCAAGGCGGGCGGCAGTTTGCGGAAAACATGTGTTCAATGCTCAGTGGCCCAGTACTCCACTTGACCAGCTGAGCATTGATTATTGTGGAATTCGCAACAGGAACATGCAATGTGCTGCATGCAAGAAATTACTAGCAGATTAGTTGATTGCTGTTTGTTAGGTGCTTGCAAAAAAATGCTATTGTTGTTATGTTTTTATACTCTTGCAACTTGTTGCTGCAGAGTATAATAGTTTTGTTCACCTAACGGTGGCACGTATCACCTAAAACGAATCGAGATAGATATATGGTTATATATACATATATGTATATAAATGATGAGGGGACGAGAGAGTTGAAACCTGGGTGACCGTCTGTCTGTCCGTCCGTTTATGCAAGCTGTAACTTGAGTACAAATTTTGATATCTTGATGAAACTTGGTACACATGTTCTTTGGCAAAATGTGGCCCACTTTTGGGTGAAACCCATATATCGAGATCCACGCTACCGATTTCAACCAAATTTGGTACGTAACATTCCCATGAAATTTCTACATTACAGTGTGAAAATGGACGAAATTTTGCACATAATATAATTTTGAATTCCATTTGAAACTTTCAATTTCTCACATGTTCCAGCCCCCAAGTACTCAATATGTGGACCTAGTGCTTGTTGGTGACTTTTTACCGAAAATATAGGTCAATGTGTGAGGTATACAACTGAAATTCATGAATTCTGATGATAGTAACTCTGTGTGTCAAAAATGGATTGAATCGGGTCAATACTTCCCCAAGCCCCATTCACCTAACATAAAGATTTTCGAAATTCCGGGTGACTTTATACCGCATATATGTATATATGAGTCAATATAATGTATTTCTTAGTTTCAGTTCTTGCAAGTTGCAAGACTGTAAAATGTTCGGTTGTACTCGAATTTAGCCCTTTCTTACTTGTTTTACATACATATGTAGTTGTACTTATAACTATTTCCTCCTCTTAGTATTTATTTCTTCTATTAATTCATGGAAGAGAATGAGAGGTGATACCACAAAGCGTGATGTCATGCGTAAAATAAAAATTAAATTGGCAGCCCAGTCATAACGGAAAAAAAGTGGGAAATGGTTTCCTTGTTCCTTACTATTTCGCAGCTGACGGCAGATGTTGTTGTAGGGCATACCCATTTTGGACACATATTCTCCAAATGGCCAGTGCCCTGTTATGGTAGCTGTTATTCTCTAGATAACTTTCTTGGACCTATTTAATAAGTCGGACCTATGTAATAAGTCACCTGGAAGTGTCATATATTGGTCATAATTGTTTAGTTATATTAAATTTTGTTATGTCTTTCCATCTGTTATTTGCAACTTGTTGAAATTGTCTATTGATCTCTCTTTTGATCGATCCTAGCGGACTTGGTATTAGCTCTGACTCGAATTCGTTAAGAAAAGCTCCTGCCTTTGCAAACTCGTCTGCTTTTTCGTTGCCGAAAATGATTCTGTGGCCGGGAACCCAGATCAAGTCTAGGTGGGGCTTCTCTTTTATTGAGCTCAGTGCTTTCTTGCAATTGAGGACTATGCTGGAATTTGTCAAGGCCAGCAGCGTCGTCTGGCTATCTGTAAATATTGCTGCTTTACGGATCCTCTCGTGGTTTCCAATAGAGCTTCGCATTCCTTTTCTATGCCCAGTACTTTCGCTTGGAAGATGCTAGCCGAGTTCGGTAGACGGATATAGAGAGAAATGTCTAGATCAGCGGAAAATACTCCCGTGCCTACTCCGCAGTTAATTTTGGACCCATCGGTATAGACTAAGACGATATCTTCTTCCCCTATTATGCCTTCTCCATTCTCGTCTAGAGGGTATCCTCACCTGGAAATGTCTATTCAAATCCAGCATTGGGAAAATGTAGTCTGATTTATTAACTTTGAATTGGTTTATGATGTCACTATGCCCATAGTTCTGCTGATTCCAACCACCCAATTATTTTATTCTTATTGCAGAACATGCTGCTGTGTTGTGAATAAAAATGTCTATGGGTAGTTGATGCAGGATTATATTGAGTGCGTCTGTCGGATATGACTTGATTGAACCAGTATCATCTGCACATGCTGCTATTTGTATTCCATTTAATTTCCTAATGTTGTATTATTTCTTTAGCGCTGGACACCATATCAGAGCTCCATATGTAAGTAGAGGTATTATGACAGCCGTATACATCCACATGATTATACTAGGTTTAAGGCTCCAACTCTTGCTGACGATTCTCTTGCAAGTGCAGTAGGCCATATATGCTTTATTTATTTTTTTTTCTAAATTTATTTTCCAGGACAGTTTGGGATCAATCTCTTTTTCTGGGAATTGCTCGGGTTTTTGCTCTCATCCTGAGGATCGGATTCCTTCCTTTTCAGGAAGCTTTCGTATTCCTTCATTATCCTTTTGAGACGCTTTATTTCTTCCTCATTACCTGGGGTTCCGGCTGCCTGATCTTTGGCGATCTTACTCAGTATAAAGACTGTCCTCTGGTACCGGTTTTTCCTCAACTGATTCTGGGATTTTTTGCGGTTGTCTCCTTTAGCTGCCGGTGCACTTTGGTTTGTGCTCCACCAAGCTTTGGAGGCTTCCACTCTTAGTTTGGTGGTTTCCGCTGCTGAATCTACCGATATACTTTGGCTGGTGTGTCCGGCAGTACTCTTAATCGTCTCCTGGCTGGAGGCGAGTAATTTGTCCTCATCAGATTCCATTATTGGATTCCGATATGGCAAAGCGGTTCCTGTAATCGTCACCATTGTAGTCAAATTGGTTGTTGTTGTTGTTGATTTTTTTGTCCTTGTTTGGATATTTTTTTTTTTGGATAAAAATCTAATTTAATTAATAGGCACTACCATTACACATCTCTCATTCACTTAGCGCAAGAACAAAACATTGGGAATAAAAGAAACTTGCTGTCTTTGTCAGAATTTTGAGCTCTCATATTCGTAATTTGGGGCTCTCATATTTTGATGAAATCGAGATAAATATAAATAGTGCTTTAAGTCAATTCTGTTGGTCCGATTCGCGGATTTTTTTTGCCACAATCAGCGTTCATAACATAATATTACCTTTATGTCCTTCGGTCACTGAATGAAAGGCGCCAACTTTCAATATAATAGTAATTATTTTAAATACCACACCACAATAATTGATATACAGTTACGTATACATATGTTAATCAATATAAGAAATAGCTTTTTGGAAAAGAAGTAATATTTTTTCTTGAGTATAATCTAATTTGGAGTGAAATACTATATAGATAAAAAATAGATAATAGTAATCGATCCACACCTTTCCCTAGTCCGTTTGTACCCACTCAACGATTTTAACCTTTCGAATATTATCCAAGTTAAGAAAATTCCAATTTTAGTATCGAAGTTCTCAAAAATCGTCGCTACATAATTCTTTAATTCATTCAGAAGTAGAAAGTGGAAAATTTGCAATTTTACATCTCTTCCTAATTACATACTGCAGTACATAATCATTTTTCATTTCACTCCAGACATCCAACTTTCTTTTTAGAAAATTTCCGTTCAACAAAATGCAGCAAAAACAAAACTGCATGAAATTTCATGGTACTTAATGCATTTGTTGCAGTACCAGCAGTTGCAATTATAGTAATAATTATAGTTAACAGCTATCACATACATACTTAGGTGTTCGCTTGCAAAGACATATGAGTATGGGTAGGAATTAGCTTAAAACTTAATGTTCATAAATATCTATTCATATAGAAAAGTATGTGCATATGAATTTTACTTCTTTCTGCTGTATTTAATTAATAATTCGTACTACGCTCTGTTAAACATTTTCACCGTCAAAAGAAAAAAAATCACAGCTAAAACATCGAAATGAGCAATGCTAATGCACGTGGTAAATAATTTGAAAAACTGTTTTTTTTTCCATGACTATTTTTAGAAAATAAAAGTAATTATGCGTAGGATTGTTTATCGTTTTTATTAATATTTTCACTAAAAACTTTATACTTTATGCCATATTTAAAAGTGCATAGGTATATGATAGAGCATATTCAAACGAGGAAACCCTTAATGCGAAGTTTAATGTTGTTGGTGTTAATACTGGTTCCAAGATAGATGAAATTATCTACGATTACAAAATTATGAGTGCCAACAGTGACCTGTGAGCCAAACCGGGAATTCGTTGATTGTTTTTTGATGACAGGAGATATCTCGTCTTGTCCTCATTCACAACCAGACCCATATGGTTCGCTTCCTTTTCCAGTCTGAAGAAAACAGAACGCACGGCGCGATTATTGTCGCCATCGGCGTACGCCAGCAGCTGTATATTCTTGAAGAAGATTGTACCTTCCCTACTAGCTCTGCAGCGTATTATTTTCTCCAAAAATAGATCGAAAAATTGACACGATAGGTGGTCTCCTTGCCTGTAATCTCGCTTGGTATTGAACAAATCGGATCGACCCGCTACTGACGGAACTTTTGGTGTTACTAATCGTCAGCTTACATAGCCGTATTATCTTTGTAGGGATGCGAAGTTCAGACATAGCTGCACAAAGGCAGTTCCGAACTTCCTTGTATGAGTCCTTTTCAAGATTTGAAGCATGGTGAAAATGTGATCGCCGTAAATTTTCCAAGTCTAAACCACACTGATAAGTTTTAAACGGTTTGTTGACGGTGTGTTTCAGTATTTTAAACGCTACGCTCAATAAGATCTTATATACGATATTAAATTGGCTTATCACAGGCACAGATTGTAGAGTCCACCTTTTGTGGATTGGGCAGAGCACGCAAAGATCCCAATCGTCGGGCATGGTTTCATCCGACCATATCTTACAAAGAAGTCGATTCATGTACCTTGTCAGTTCTCCCCACCGCATTTGAATAACTCGGCCAGCAATTCATCGGCCACTACCGCTTTATTTTGGTATTCCAAGCTAGTCCATTGTCACAAATTGGGAAATCGAGTTCGCCAACTCCAGATATTACACTTTCACTGCCGTTTAGCAAACTGGAGAACTGTTCCCTCCATAACTTCAGTATGATCTGAACATCAGCAACTAGATCACCTCTTTGGGTCCTCCAAGAGTATACTTCGTAGAATTTTCGAGCACTAGCCCTGTCGGCCAACTTCTCAAGCTCTTTATACTCACGCATTTCTGTCTATTTATTTTTTTGCCAGCATAAGCATCTCGCTTCTCTCTTCAAATCTCTGTAACTATTCCTCCTTTTTCTCTCTACTGCGACAATCTTCATCGCTGTTCTTTCTACCTTTCCGAAAACCAATGGTTTCGCTTTCGGCTGTACGTAAGGAATTTGAAATGTCGCCCCACAATTCTAGAGCAAGAGTGCTAGTAGAGCAGAGAACCGTTTAGCTGTAGGTTTTGATTTTAGCTGAATTTTCCAACTGTTGTACCTAAGATGCCTTCTTTGCCCACCCTGCCATTAAAATCGTCAAGTACAATTTTGACATATAAGCAGAGGCAGTTGTCTTAAGCTCATTAACTCTGATTCGGATTTTGGCTAGACGCTCATCCGCTGGAGTGAATACCAGGACTCGACGATTGAGCCTTTCTCCCACCACGGTTCCAACAGTGAATTTGTGTTCATTTAGTGCTTCCGCTGAAGCCTCGGTTTTACCCCTGAACTCAGGCTCCACACGGGTTGATTACACAAGGGTTGCTCATGCTTCAAGGATGCGAAGCGAGAACACAAGAGTGGGAATTGGATATAGCCCTATGTTTTTTCATACAGAAACTTGCTATTGATCGATGAGTTTATATGGCAGATATATAACATAGTGGTGCGATCTGAACACATTGTTAAAGGATTACATAACTGTCTTGAGTAATAACTCTTGTCCTATGTATATATAATGATTATGGCAATAAAACGAGTTGAATAAAAAGGGAGGAGCAGTTCGTAGATAAGCGTAATCAGATAACTGCCACGCCCACAAAACCCTTTTAAGCGAAAACCTATAAGGTGCTATAACTAAGCACAAAATTAAGATATTCAACTATGAGTTGGCACAGGCGATCGCAGTAGACAGAAGCAGCGGTAGGTTCAAAATAAAAACAAGAAAGGAAGGGCGAAGTTCGGGTGTCACCGAACATTTTATACTCTCGCATGATAAAGTGATAATCGAGATTTCAGTATCCGTCATTTACATATTTTTTTATTTTGCTGTAAAATTAATTAGATTAGTAGTTCCTGAGATATGGTTTTTAGTCCATAAGTGGGCGAGGCCACGCCCATTTGCAATTTTTAAAAAAGCCTGGGTGCAGCTCCTTCTGCCATTTCTTCCGTAAAATTTAGTGTTTCTGACGTTTTTTGTTAGTACAAACATAACCTTTGTATGAGAGGTGGGCGTGGTTATTATCCGATTTTTTATATTTTTGAACTGTATATGGAAATGCCTGAAGGAAACGACTCTGTAGAGTTTGGTTGACATAGATATAGTGGTTTCCGAGATATGTACAAAAGCTTAGTAGGGGGGCAAATTTCACTTTAATATCTTTATTTATTGCTTAGTTATGACACTTTAAAGGTAGGTTTTCGGTTTTCGCTATTATGTGGGCGTGGCAGTGGGCCGATTTTGCCCATCTTCGAACTTAACCTTCTTATGGCGCCAAGGAATACGTGTACCAAGTTTCATCATGATATCTCAATTTTTACTCAAGTTACAGCTTGCACGGACGGACGGACAGACGGACAGACAGACATCCGGATTTCAACTCTACTCGTCACCCTGATCACTTTGGTATATATAACCCTATATCTGACTCTTTTAGTTATAGGACTTACAAACAACCGTTATGTGAACAAAACTATAATACTCTCCTTAGCAACTTTGTTGCGAGAGTATAAAAATGGGGTTCACGCCCTCTAAAGTGTTTAATGAATATATCTCCCAAACCACTTAAGATACGACAAACAAATTCAGGACAAATTCCACTACCGAAAGGATGAAATCGGATGATAACCTCGTCTGCTCCCCATTGAACGGTTCTGTTAAAAGCCACTAAAAACGCTTTAAATCAATAACTAAATACACCAGATACATTAAATTTTACACGCGAGGTGATACGAACGGCTTCGTAAGGCTATTGGTGTGGCACTGACACATTTAGGAGAAAACCCATATCTCAGGATCTAGTCGACCGATTTCAACCAAATGTTGTAATATTCTTGAATGGCCAGCGTTTACTCCTGGTGTAAGTCCTATTGACAACATCTGGGAATGGTTGGTAAGAAAAGTTTACGAGGATTATCGTCAATATAATACGATTTCTGAGATGAAACGGGTATTTTGGATACATCAGCTTTATTAATACGAGAAAAACTTTTTCATTACACCAACTAAAATCGAATATTCGCACTAATAATGGTAAGAAAATAAATTATTAAGGAAAAACTAAAAATAACAATGAAACAAAGTGTATACATTGAGACAAAAAAGTGGCCAAAAATTATAACTTAAAAAGTATTTAATTATTCATCAATATTTATTTTTTCGCCTTCAAAGTAATACCCTTCCCTTAATATTCTCATGTCCACGATTTTTCGAGTTCTCGAAACACTTTTCATAACCACTTTTTGGGATGCCAGCGAATTTTGTTTCATCTCTTCGATCGACTGAAAACGGGTTTCACGGAGCAGCAATTTCAGTTTGGGGAACAAGAAAAACTCACACAGAGCCAAATCTGGTGAATACGGTGGTTAATCGATGGTATTCATTGCGTTTGTAGCTTTAAATTCGGTCATAATCGTACTTAATCGTCATATGAAAATAATCGGGATGAGTCGAGCAAGAACGAGTTTCATCCTCAAAATTTTCACCAAAATCATTCGAACGACTCGCAAGAAATATTGTGTTCTCTTGTCATCTCTTTAAGATGCTACTATACCAGTGTGACACTTTCAAAAAATCGATTTTTTTTTGGGGGGCTTTTTTGAAACCTTAAACGGGTTTTTCTCGATACACATTTTGAAAATTGCTGACATCATAGTAACTAAACGAGAAATTGGCCGATCGACTTCAAATTGAAACTGAGTATTTTTTAATACTGCCTAATGCTTTTCAAGCCTCATATTCTTCACTTTTTTAATACTTTCATCATCATCATTTTTTGATCGATATTTTTATCCATTGTTAAAATCGCAACGCATTACTAAGGTGTACCGTTTTATGCAGGTGCAGGTGTAAATAAGCTGGTTGATAGATCGCAAAATACAATTTTTATACCCTGAACAGGGTATATTAAGTTTGTCACGAAGTTTGTAACACCCAGAAGGAAGCGTCGTAGACCCTATAAAATATATATATACATGATCAGTATGTTGAGCTGAGTCAATTTAGCCATGTCCGTCTGTCTGTCTGTCCGTCTGTCTGTATATATACGAAACAGTCCTTCAGTTTTTAAGATATCGTTTTGAAATTTTTGCGAACATCATTTTCTCTTCAAGAAGCTGCTCCTTTGTCGGAACTGCCGATATCGGATCACTATAACATATAGCTGTCATACAAACCGCACCATCGGAATCAAGGGCTTGTATGGAAAACTTTCGAATTTGACGTGGTATCTTCACGAAATATGGTATAGATTAATTTCTAAGGCAACAATGTAATCTCCGAAGAAATTATTCAGATCGGTTAATTATAGCATATAGATTCCATACGAACTGGACACATAGTTACTAAAAGAAATACACCTGTAAAGGGTATATTAGCTTCGGTGCAGCCGAAATTAACGTTTTTTCTTGTTTTAAATATCATTTAGCCGAGGAATTTAAGGGGTCAGTAGGGTAATCTTTTTTTAAATATTTTTTTTTTTTTGCGTTTTATGTTTCCTTATACCCTTAGAATTAATGTAGAAACCCACTTTTCCATTGGAAGGTTTCGAAAAAGGCCCAAAAATAATAATACCGCTCGACTTTCGGAGCGCTCGGAGTGCACACCTCAAACTTTGAACGCGTTTTTCTCAAAACACATTTTTTTAAACTGGCGGACATGATTCCGCCGGTCGAACTACTCAACCGATTTGCTTAATTTTTTTTTATATGTTCACAAAACGCTAGGCTATCGTCCCTATATTTTTTATAATTTATTGACAATGTTATGACAAAATTTATGTAAAAAAAAACATAGGGAAAAATTAAAAATAAAAACGTTAATTACTTTTTTATTTATCAACATTTTTTCATGATTCTAGTAGGGACGATAACTATTCACGTACTTTTTAAGAATAAATTGGGTTTTTGTGTTTCAGATGATCCAAACATGAGAAATCGTGTCCGCTAGTGATGTCATCAAAAAATTCCGAAAAAAATTGTTTATACACTCCACGATATATCTCATGATATGTGTATAACGCTCTATTGTAGAAAAAAAAATTTCTATGAAAAAAAAGTCAAAAAAAAAAAACAGGCCAGATTACCCTACTGACCCCTTAATTACAATTTCCGGGTGCTTTTTTGTCCCAATATATACTTATAATTTTCTACCTCCCTTGATTAGTTTTAGGCATTGCAAGCAACCATTAAGTGAATAAATAATAAATGTATGTTTACTATATATTTCGAAAATTAATCACATATGTATATGCTTTAAATTTTTCATTCGCTTGGCAGCCCTTTTAAAATCGGAGCTAAAAATATTAAGCGTGAAGTAAGAGTGCAGCCATGTACTAAATAAACAAATGTGGCTTCCTACAAATATATGTATGGTAGACTTATATATGTGTATAGTATACACTGTATACTCATGTGGATTGGTACATAGTTCTTCATACTAGATCTAACTTGATTTTTCACTCTTAATTAATTTGATTCAGTTAAACTCCGAAAAAATAACATAATCGTATTAAATAAAGTGTGCCTTTTAACAGTGATTGTTTATTTATTCAACTTACTTCCAACACAAGACTAATTGCTATGTTTATGGTGAAACGAACGGTACATCAATCAAAACGTGACAGCGGTGGCGCTGAAGCGCATTAGATTCATTGTGCAACAGGTGCGGCACACGGCAGATGTTGATGTGCGCTCGATCGACATTTACTCAGTGTATGTGAATATGCACCACAAAATTTTCTTTCCTCATACATGCATACAAACTAGCGTAAAGGCGCGCACGCCTTTATACCTTTATTATTGACTAGGCAGAGATATTACGGTAGCATATCATGCATCAATGACGCTGCAGACCTAACAATGTACTTAAAGCAGTTTTGGGTTTCGCATAACTTCATTTACCGGCTTTAAAGAAAAATTGTTGCATGAATAACTGGTAGGGTTTTAAAACATGAAGCTTTCACTCCAAAGGTATTATTGTTTTTAAATAAAAGAAGAAGAAGAAATTTTGAGCAATATCAAAGTGAGCGATTCTCAGTTACATTAGCCATAGCTTTCAACTAGCTTGCCAACTGGATGTAGTATGTTCGCTTTTCAAATTTCATTTCTAATATTCTTGTGCTTAAATATTCAGACTCTATTTGTGCGGAGTCAGCAACGCGGTTTCCGGTTTGCCCGGAAAGTAAATAATAGCTTTCGCCGCGACTGTACTTCGGTGCGCGCACCAACGGTATTCGGTAGAGAGCGTCCCTAGCTATCGAACAAGCGGCTGGTCAGTTGTTTCCGAGCTCCTGGAGAGTCAGGACAAACATTTTCGCGCGACGTGTTTCTGTGAGTGGTACAAGCCGAAAATGCAGCGTTCGTTAGAGCAGTGGTATGCGATTAAATTCTGTGTGAAACTCGGTAAATCTGCAACTGAGACTTTTGATATGATCAAGTATGCTTACCCAGATGCTGCTTTAGCAAGAAGTGGTGTGTTTCGGTGGCACCAGGCCTTTTTGGAGGGCCGGGAAAAGGTCGCTGACAAATGAACGAATCCAAAGTAAAAACGATCTTTTTTGACATCAAAGGCAACGTCCACCAAGAATTTGTTCCTCCTGAACAAACCGTCAACGCCAGGTTTTACGTGGAAGTCCTCAAGAGACTCAAACGAAGAGTCAATCGGGTCCGACAAGTCACCGCAGCCGATTGGAAGTTGCACCACGACAACGCCCCGGCTCACACCGCCTTCCTTGTGAACAGCTACTTAATCAAGGTCGGCATCCCAACGCTTCCGCAGCCGCCCAACAGCCTAGCCCAGCCCAGATTTCGGACTTTTTTTGTTGGATCCAAGCAGCATGCGTTTCGGCTCTCAAGGCTATTCCGGAAAATGCCTTCCGTGACGACTTTAATGTTTCGAAATCGCGCTGGCAGCGCTGCATCAACGCAGAAGGAGCCTTTTTTGAAAGTTTTTAAAGAATTGTAACGATTGTTTCAATAAACTTTTTTATGGAGGGAAAAGAAATAAGTGATTAAAGCAAAATATCTAGGGTTTATAGTTATATTTAAACATCATTCACAATTTTTTGGATACGAAATCTTTGATATTCAGCCTTTGGGAAGCAATTGATCGATGCATTACGCATTTGTCGATCGGCGGGCAGGATGGAGGTCGCAATTTCTATTTTATCTTTAGTTAAACTAAAAAACATTCGAAAAAAGTGTAAAATTTTAGAATATTTTTTTTTAATTTAAAAAAAAGTGGTTTTTAACCAAAAACATTTAACTTTATGTTGTTTAAATATGTTGTTATGAAATATGATGTTATGAAATATGATGAATATTAGATAATTTTATGCCCCTATTCCATACGACGTTCAGTTTTTTTTCTATCCTACCCGCCAATTAAGAAAAATCGTAAGGGTGCGAACAGAGTGCCCGCTTGTTGCCCAGCCGAGCAGACTGACGCTTATTGCGAGAACCAATGCGAGAAAACTGGTACTATACAAATTAGTACAAATAAGCGCGAACAGGTCATAGTGGGCGCCGAGCTGGTCAGAGCGCAAAGCTGATTGAATGCGAGAAAACAGTTCCAAAGCGTATTCCAGCGCCGAAAACATTGTTTATTCTGCGAAAAGCTAGTTTTGGACATAAAATTCTTTGGAAAAAGTGAAATCAAAAATTATATGCTGTCATTCATCATTTAATGGCATTCTTGTTGAACTTTTCTTGAGTACAGTCGTGTGTTTTGGTTTACTTAAAATGAATGTAGAACAATTAATAAGTGAAGTTTTTTCTCGGCCGGCTTTGTGGGATCAGAAAAATAAATGTTATCATAACCGTGTTTTAGTGGAAAAGCTATGGATGTCCGTTGCTTCAGAAATGAAAATACCAAGTAAGTTACATTGAAATTTATTATATTTTATTCATGCATACGAAATTACAAAATTTATCTCTTATTAATCTACCATTTTTGAGACTTGTTTTATTGAATTCTTTTATGATTTTTTCCAAGTGTTCTTTTTGCACTTCTTCTTTTAAATTTTCATCTAATTCTTCTAAATCAATAATTATGTTGTGTAGAAGGCATATACATTTTACAATGAGTTCAGCAAAAAAAGGATCCGTTTCAATGGGTTTCCATAATATTCTGAACCTTGCACTTAATAACCCAAAGGCGCATTCAATGCACTTTCTAGCTCTTGAAAGCCGGGCATTAAAATATTCATGGTCTTCCGTTATCTCCTTTCGGCTATACGGCCTTAACAAACATTCTAAAAGGGGATAAGCCCCATCCCCAAGAAATACATATGGCACAATTTCTTCACTGTTTGGCAGACATGTATTTCCTGGTACAGGTAGTTCTCCACTTTTTAAAAGATTAAAGATTTTGGAAGAGCTAAAAGTGCCACCATCACTTTGCTTTCCGTATCCACCAACTTCAACCGCAATAAATTTGCAGTTGGCATCGGCAATACCTTGCAACACAATAGAAAAGAAGTGTTTATAATTATAATACATGGAGCCAGTATTTCCTGGAAACTTGATTCGTATGTGCTTCCCGTCGATAGCACCAATACAATTTGGGAAGTTCCATAGCTTCCAGTATTGCTCTGCAATTTCTTGAAAACATTGTTCGTTTGGCTGCGGCATATGTATAGTAAACATATTATCCCATAGAACTTGGTTTGTCTCCTTAACAATAGCTCCTACTGTTGATTTGCCTAGCCGAAACGAAAAAGCTAGTGAGGCAAATGATGCTCCAGTTGCCAGAAATCTAAATAAGAAAGTTAAAACAAAAATTGTTATTTAAATTTCTATTATATTATTTGTATAATTTTTTGTATTTTATTGTTTAAATTCATGTATGCAAATAATTTTTATAATATGGTTTTATTTGATCTTGGAGAGGAAGACTTAAAAAAAAAATGGAAGTATTTACGCGATCAATTTCGATGTGAAGTACGCAAAATTCCAACTCCAAAAACGGGGGATTCCGCATCACAAATTACTTCGAGTTGGCCTTATTTCAATTTTCTACTGTTTTTAAAGGACCAAATGAAATACAGAAATTTAAGTGGTAATTTAAAAGCGTCAAGTGTAAAAGCTACCCAAAAAGAGGTTGAATATGAAGAAGAAATTGAAGATATTCTCAACACTTCACAAGTCGAAGAAACAAGAGATCTGTGCGACAATGACGAGTTCAGCTGTGAAGTTCCATCGAAAAAAAAATACCTCTAACAGCACTGCCCAATTGTTGGAAATTGAAAAAAGAAAATTGGCACTGCTGGAAAATAAAAAGATGGAAAAAAGACTGTATTGGATGAAGATGAAGCATTTTTTGTAACTCTTTTGCCGCATATTCGGAAGTTGGACCCAGAGAATAAATTTCTGTGTCGAATGGAAATACAAAATGTACTTTATAAATACGTGTATGCAAAAGTTAAAAATATGCCCACACTGTCCAATGAAACTTCAAGATACGCTAAATTCTTTAGACCTTAGCACAACTCCTTGTTTTCAACCGATCTCATTTACCACAGTTGAAGGTACAAATATACCACCAACTTCATCATCATTGGTTCCAGACCAAAATACAATGGAAACTGTAATTTATTCATCTTTAAATTCCTCTTAATTAATTTATATTATTTATTTTTAATTTTTTTGTTTAATTTTTCTTTTTATTTATAAAAAAATGTATTCATGAATTTAATACGATATAAACTGAATTTAATACAATAAATACAAATATATAAAACATAAAAAATTTCTTACCTGAGAGTTACTATCAAGCGTTCACATGGACATATTGGTACTTTAATAAAATTACTCCACTTCTTTTTTAGTTTATCACCAATCTTTTCGAGAATATAGTCGAAAGTTTCAATACTCATTCGAGTATATTCTTTAAACTTGGCAGGATATTTTCTTAAATCACTATATAAGTGATGATTCATCATCAAATCAAATTCACTTCGTTTATCATTTATTGGATGTTTTCCAAATGATTTTTTATTGATAAAATACTTTAAAACAGTAGCCGAAGCTTCAATTCACAAACACGAATGAACAACAAACCCAAATGCATACAAACATACATAAAACACAAATAATAGATAAAATATCAGCGCTGATTCTCGCATCCACTATGCACACTCAAACTTGTTTCTCGCATGAACAAGTTCTCGCAATAAGCATCAGTCGGCTCGGCTCGGCAACAAGCGGCCACTCTGTTCGCACCCTAAAAGCGATTTCTCGCGCGTCAAAGTTTTCACTTTCTGCTCAATCGCTCATATATGTATCTGCTAGACGTTCGGTCACTATTTTCCTTCTAGTTTCGAAAATATTTCAAATTCCCATCTAAAACTTTGAGAACATATTCTTAGATTATTTTTAAAGAGATTTAAGCAAAAAAAAAATCCATTTTTGAAGCTCTAGATCAGGCTCCCTCCTTAAATCGACTCAGTCCTATTAGTATCCGGACAAACCTGTTACTTTTTTATTCATACCTCTTTGCTTTTTATTAACATACTTTATTTAATGATTTGCTCCTTTAGATAACTTTATACTTATGACAGTTTATACCATTCCCACTTAAATAAATTTCAAAATCCGCATTTCTAATCCATGAACTCTGATTTTTCTGCTCAAAATAAAAAACCGTTCCACTGGCATACATACTTGTATTTCTTTGAAATAGGTCAAAAACGGTAGATAATCGCAAGCCCTTAAACGAGCTTTGTAATATCATTACTGTTTTACTCTTTATCAGAATAAAAATACACTCACGTATTACGAATATACAGTTAACAGCAAACATAATTGTTGGGTTCGGCTTGTGAGTGTTTTGGTGCAATATGGGTCAGTATGATGCATTCCGACATCTGTTCGTACGAGTAAGTGCATTATGACTTTGCAATTTTCTATGTTTTGTTTTTTTTGTAAGGTGACCCTTTAATGGTACTTTTTAGTAATGCTGGTGTTAATCGTTGCAGCGCCCAAAGAAAACTCTCTCATTCATCAAAGTGCGCTTTAATGACCAAACAGCCATAGTGTACTCATGCACATATGGTACATATCGATAAAGCTGCATATGAACAATTGTACGCATTACAGTATGTCACATAACTATAAAGCAAAGGACTTGATGATGGCGATTGATATCAACTGGAATCAGAAAGGAAACTTTTTAAAATTTTTTAATAATTTTTTGAGGATAAACCTGAAACGATTTGGGAACAAATCATTCATCAAACTGATAGTTCAGACAAAATCATGGCGCTGCCACATTTGGGTCGATAAAGCGTTAAAACATATTGAAAAACAAAGCATTAAAATTTAGTGCCTGCAAAAATTCACATATTGTATCACGCATTCCGTGCTTAGAATTATGCTGAGTTATCTGCTTTTATTTTTTGTTCGATAATTATACTTATACTAACTCCGATAGAAACCCTGGCCTATTGGCAAAAACCTGGGACAGTCGATTTTCATAAGCTCCTCAAGAAGCGAGATTTTTACCAACAAAATCTTTCGCCTTAGACACAAGCAGATAGTAATCACTTGGTTCCACATCCGAACTATAAAGAGAAAGTATAACCTTCTAACCAAGCTCATGTTGATTCGGCGACACCAACGGTGCTTGTAGTGCAGATGGAAAAAATATCTCTTCTATTGACCAAGGCTGCGTTTTGCCACTCTATCCATATAGATCTATATTCCACTTTTTATATTTGTCGCGATTTTAAAAGGTGTGCCATGTAACTGTAAGCAAACATTCTGAAAGAGTAGAAAAATAAAACAAAAAATTTATATGTATATGTATTCGTAGTTTTTAACTTTTCTAGCAAAGCATCTAAACTTTTTCGACGCACTGTAAGTGAGTTCACATGTGTACATTGAAGTAAAAACTTCAATGACCAGCGCAGTTAAGTGAACTTTCAGGTGCCTTTAATGCATTTTTACTTCACAATTTCTTTGTTGCGTTGTTTGCTGTTTTTTCGTTACCTTTAACTGTGTCACAATGCGACAGTTAGCCGCAACCGTTTGTGAAATCGAACGATGCTGGTGTACGATTTAAAAATAAGCACTCAAACAGCAGTCATGCGGAATGGTAGCAAACAAAAGTCCAGCGCATTAACAATGCTTCATTAACGCCTTTTTCGTCCCTTCATATGCGCCTGCCCGATATACTGACACATTTTCATACACTCCGACTCACCTAAATTACTTGCATAGCCGGCAGCAGAGATATGCATAATAAAAATGTGTGCAGTCGTTGGTTGACTTCTGCTCACCCGACTCATTACCAAGCAGCAAGCACTCTTCGTCACCTGCTCATTTTCCAGCACAATTTCACAGCGTCGCGCCAAGAATGCCTGGAAAGAATGTATGAATGCGATGTATTGAATGGAATGGCATGACGACAATGCAACAGCAACCAATGCACTGCAATCCGAAGTAATGCAATGAACAAATGAATGACAATCGATTAAGGTCAATCGACCAACAGTTCAACTCTTTCGGCACTCTTTCACGAACTCACAATAAGTGAGTAAGCATGTAATAGGCGCAAACGCTACTGCCACGGGTTATGGCGCTTTGGGTGCTTTTTTTTTGGTGGTATTGTTATTGGCAGCTTCGCTCTGTTTTGCTATGTTTTCGCTAACGATCGGTGCCCGATCGTTTGTTCATATTGCAGTGAATTATTATGTAGTACATACATAAATCTGCAGCAGCAGTTTTCACAACAGTAGTCAACCTACTGTGTGTAAACGGAGGTTTTATGGGTAGGAAAATGTGGGCAGAACAGGCATTGATTGAAAGAGAAAAGAAAGAGTGTGCCTGGATTTGGAGAGCCATTACCATAATAAATTGTTACAATTTGTTAATTGAAATTGGAAAAATTGTTCGTTAATTATTTAGAAAGGTCAGATCATAAATTCAAACCATTTTAATTTTTCTTCGTAGAAATTAGGTCGAATTTAGTTTTTCTTCCTACGGTGCAACCGAACATTTTATACTCTTGCCACTTGCAAGAATCAAAGCGAGGGAAATAGTGTAAGGTGTAAAACCAATCACAGAGAGTAAAGCCAGCCGAATGTTCGAAAATCCAGATACAAGTTTTGTAGGGGCTATGCCAAGTTTTAGCTCAAATTTATCTATTTTACGCACAGAGATACACTGTTACGAATAAAGCGCGCTCTCTTATTTTCATTGGGATAACTCACATTTTGGCCGATATATGCGATACAAAGTCACCCCGAAGTTCGAAAATCTTTATATATAATTAACTACCATATATGGGGCTAAGGGTCCGATTCAACCCATTTTTGACACAGACATACCATTATAAAAGAAGTATTATCTCTTAAGTTCAGTTATATATATCACACATTGACCGACATTTTCGATCAAAAGTCAACTATAGGTACTGGGGTCTAAATATTCGGTACCTAGGGACTTGAAAAGTTTTTATTGAAACAAGTTTTTAAACAATTTTGGTCATAAAGTGGCACATATAAAGTGCCATAACTTAGCACTAAATTAAGATATAAAGCTCTAATTTGGCATAAGGCATCGTAGTAGCCAGGGGCACATGTGAGCAAAAAGTTTTGAAAAAGTGGGCGTGGCCGCATCCTCTAATAAGTTTAATGTATATATCTCCTAAACTAATAAAGGTACAATGACCAAACTCGCCTGGTTTAAATACTATAAGAACTCTTACCGACAGTATGAAAATAGATGAAATCGGAAGATAACCCCGCTCTCTCCACACTTAACGGTACTATTAAAAACTACTAAAAGCGCGACAAATTAATAACTAAATATGCCAGAAACATTAAACTTTTCCATCGAGCTGGTATGGAATAGTTTTATAGGATACAGTGTTAAAATTTGACAATGGGCATGGCACCGCCAACAAATTGGTGAAATCTCATATCTCGGGACTTGACACTGATTTCAACAAAATTTTGTACTTGACATTCTTTTCCCATATAGCACAACTTCAAATTGCACTTAATTCTATCACTTTTCAGTACACAAATCAAGAAGCAATTTATCTAACGCAATAAAACTTTGCACGAATAATGCCTTTAGTGTTTGCCATCTTATGACCAAAATTTTTTTGAATCCAACAAAAACTGTTCAAGCCCCTAGGTACCTAATATTTAGACAACGGTATCTAAAGTTGACTTTTGATCGAAAATCTCGGTCAATGTGGGATATACATATATAATTGAAATTAAGGGATAATCCTTCTTTTATAATGGTATGTCTGTATATCAAAAATAGGTTAAATCGAGCCAATATTTGCCTTAGCCGCCATACACCTAATATAAAGATTTTCGAACTTCCGAGAGACTTTGTACCGCATATATCGACAAATATGTATGTGAGTTATCTCCATGAAAATGAGAGAGCGTGTTTAACACATAACAGTGTATCCTTGTATCTAAAATAGATGAATTTAAGCGAAAACTTGACCCATTCCCTATATGACAAATATCAGGATTTTCGAACAGCGGGCTGACTTTGCCCTGTATGACTGGTTTTTATACTCTCGCAACAATGTTGCTAACGAGAGTATTATAGTTTTGTTCACATAACGGTTGTTTGTAAGTCCTAAAACTAAAAGAGTCAGGTATAAGGTTATATATACCAAAGTGATCAGGGTGCCAGGTAGATGATGAAACTTGGTACACGTATTCTTGGCTCCATAAGAAGGCTAAGTTCGAAGATGGGCAAAATCGGCCCACTGCCACGCCCACAAAATGGCGGAAACCGAAAACCTATAAAGTGTCATAACTAAGCCATAATTAAAGATATTAAAATGAAATTTGGCACAAGGGATCGCATTAGGGAGGGGCATATTTGGACGTAATTTTTTTGAAAAAGTGGGCGTGGCCCCGCCCTCTACTAAGTTTTTTGTACGTATCTCGGAAACTACTATAGCTATGTCAACCAAACTCTGCAGAGTCGTTTTCTTCAGGCATTTCCATATACAGTTCAAAAATGGAAGAAATCGGATAATAACCACGCCCACCTCCCATACAAAGGTTATGTTGAAAATCACTAAAAGTGCGTTAACGGACTAACAAAAAACGTCAGAAACACTTAATTTTACGGAAGAAATTGCAGAAGGAAGCTGCACCCAGGCTTTTTTTTTAAATTAAAAATGGGCGTGGCCTCGCCCACTTATGGACCAAAAACCATATCTCAGGAACTACTAGACCGATTTCAATGAAATTCGGTATATAATATTTTCTTAACACCCTGATGACATGTACGAAATCTAGGTGAAATCGGTTCACAACCACGCCTTCTTCCAATATAACGCTATTTTGAATTCCATCTGATGACTTCTCTGTATAATATATAGTACATTAGGAACCAATGATGATAGCGGAATAAAACTTTACAAAAATACGGTATTTGAAAAATATGTAAATGACGTATAATGAAATCTCGATTATCACTTTATCATGCGAGAGTATAAAATGTTCGGTGACACCCGAACTTAGCCCTTCCTTACTTGTTTAGTATGTGGTTAATAGTATGTGGCATTGGAAAAATAGATAAAATCGGATCGATACTACCCCAACTTACATATACTACATAGGTATGTATACTATATTTTTTTAAGAAACCTTATGTGTCTGTCAGTGTATGACATATATTTAGTATATGTATAAATAAAATTGCTTGGATTTCGATCCTCTGGTTAACCTTTTATACCTTAAAGTATTTCCCCGGCTTTGATTCTTGCAAGTTGCAAGAGTATAAAATATTTGGTTACACCGTTCCATACTTAGAGCTTTTGGCAAGTCATTATCTATGCGATGCAACGGAAAGCTTGGTCGTAGGGGAGCAGCTCATTATAGATGATTCCCTGGCCAATCCAACAAAAGACATGGCTAAACTTTCGTTAACGTTGGCTTGGTCACTGTTTGTGTCAGCTATTCGAGTATGGAAATTCAGTCCATTAGGTTTTTCCGACAGTTGACCTTCCAGAGTCAAGAAATCACATAATTGTTTGTAAAGATGTTAGTATGAAATCTAATATTTCTAACCCGATCACACTTACACACCGATTTTCAAAGCCATCTATTAGAAAAATCATGACTTTTTGTTTACTGTAGTATTTTTCTCGCCTCGGTTGGGTGTTGGACATGATAAATGTATTTTTACATTGTTGACTGTGAGCAAAAAATAGTAACACTTTGTTCATATTTTTGAAATTCTTTCTTTCATTTGTTAAAGTCAATTTCCCGAATAGCCTTCAAAGCGCGTAGCTATTCACGTTTCATGTCTTCAATTGACTCAAGACTGTCTCCCCGAAGCGGTCGTTTGAGTTTACTGAATAGTCAAAAGTCACACAGAGCTAAATTAGGCGAAAATGGTGGTTGCGGTCCGATATTGGTTGAAAATTTGGCGAAAACCTCACAAAGAAACAATGCAATATGCGATGGTGCATTATCGTGGCGCAAAAACCAAGAGTTGTCGGCCCATAATTCGCATAACACTCAAATAGTTGCTAACAGTTTGGCGGATCGGAAGGAAATCGGAGTGTACCACACCTCGATATTCGAAGAAAACTGTCAACATAACATTGATTTTTGAACTGCGGCTGACCTTTATCATGATATTCGTTCGATTGATCCCCTGTTTCCGGGTCGTAAGCATAGTCCCAAGATTTATCGGCAGTAATAAAATATTTCATGTTATCCTGATAGTCGGAAAGCATTGTTTCACAGACGAACGCGACGCAGTTTTTCGAAAAAAATGAGTGATTTTGGAACCAATCGTGCTTTCAGTTTCCTTAGGCCCAAATATTCTTTCAACATGGTTTTCACTGGTCCTTCCTATATTCCAACGATGCCAGTAAGATTTCTGACTGTTAATCGTCGTTTCTTACGCACCAATTTTTTATTTTATTAACGTGTTGATCATCAGTTGATGTTAATGGCCGTCCTTAAAGGAACTTCTTTGTCGAATAATTTCACACATTGCAAAAATCGCCGAATCGGCAATTCGATATATTAGTTAAGCTTACCTACTAATGTAAATTCAAATAATATCTTTAGTAAAAAGCTTTCATTCAGTATATGTCGAAAGATGATGAAAGGTTCTCTTCAACCTTTAGACGGTCCCAATGTTACATATTGACGCCAAAAGGGGGTATATTAACTCTAGTGTTGTTATCGTTTGTCATCAACTAGATTCGTATTATATGGAATCAACAGATTTTTCTGCTATATAGAATGGATTTATATAGATGGCGGCACCTGAGGGCGCTAGATTCAAAAAGTCCTGCCTACTTTGGAACACTCCTTGTACATATCTTTTGACTGTCACGTGTAACTACAGATCATGTATTAAATTCTAGTGATTTCCTTTGTAGAAAAGACAAGAACTTTAAAGCCTGCTGCTAAATTATGGTATTGTGATTTAGTCAGGGAATCCTTTGTAATCTAATAACACCATACGCTATTATTGCATTAAAAGCCTGTGCAGACCAAAAGCAATTCGCAGTAGATGCGTTTAATAGATACCCAGCAAGTCACGGCTACCGCAACAACAATGCATTGAAAGAACTAGCACACTGTGCAGGTCATAAGGTCTTTGCGTAAGAAAGGGATGAAAACACACATACACGGGTTCTCACGAGTTTCGGTTAGAATTGTCAAACCGGTAATGAAAAGGTGAACCGATAGGTGACTTGCTGGGTATAAACTCGTGTATTAGGCTATGTTGTATTATTATATTCTTAAAGGGCAAAAAAGTTGTATTCAAAATATCTAAGCTTTGACCAATATACAAGTATACATATGATTTAAAGACGTAGATTAATATTTTACAGTTATTTTTATGTATGTACATACATACATATTCTACTCATATATGTATGATATACCTAAGTAATGGCCTCTGAACCAAAGTGAAGACTTACTACCTTCGGTTAAAAAACAAAGAAATCGAAGACTAACCAAAGAGCAAAACTTAATTGAAAGCGTCGCGTGGCCAACTATGAATATATACATATACATACATACGTAAGACAGAATAAGCATGTAAATAGCCATAAGCACCTTCACATATAAACACACAAATGTATATGTAGATGTAAATATTTATATATGAAATATTGTAAGCATGAAGTGCGTTGCACGTGTTCAAAATCATAATTTCGAAATTTCAAAACGTGTTTGGTCAATAGGAAAAAGTGTGTATCTTAATATGTATGTAAGTGTTTGCGCCGCTGTAAATACGATAGTGGATACCCGTCAAACACTCTGGTGGCATTATATGCAACGAAGGTACCCACTGGCTAACCGGTGGATTTTGTTGTATGCGTACCGTTGTCACCGACAATCAAGGTGTTGGTTAGTTTTCTTATTGTTTTTATTGCTATTGGTGTGGTTGTTGTAGTTATCGGTGTTTACTTCCACATATGTGTTTCTTATTTTTGTATTATTTCAAATAGACGCCCAAGTTTTCTTAACTTACAATGTGTGTGTGTGTGCTGTTGTTAATGCAAAGTCGATTTCACCATAACAAATTGAGTTTGCGACTAGAAGCGTCACATTTTCTGCTAGTCTCTTGCGCCTTTTAGTGTCGCCTATAACTCACAGCCTATGTAGCAATTGCCTCTTCACACCGCCAGCCGTTCATGCATACATTTGCTGTTTGTCACTCAGAAACGCACCCAATTTTTAAATGCCGGCCCATTTGCTGGCTAGGTGCGTACTCAACGCATAAGAAACAGTGCCGCCAAAAGCAACAACTAATGCCTCTGTTCGGCTACTGCTTTTAGTTGCTTCAATGATTTCAATGCATTTTTTGTTGTTTCAGCTAAAAATGACTGACTGAGTGACAGACGTGCAACGCCGAATGCCTATCTTATCATACCTCTGGCTCTTTATTGGCTTTTAGTTTTGGCGTAAGCTCTTTTGGCTTCATTTGGATGGCACATGCTTTGGATATCGACTTTTTTCTGCCATCTATTTACCCTTTTTGGAACACTGCATACCTTTGCATACCAGTCAGTCAGTCAACTGCTACTTGCCCTGCCTTTGAATTCAGATACCGGCAGCAAAAAACTAAATTTTTCAAGAAAAATGCCAGGAAGCGTTAAAATACTGAATTGCTGATTTAAAGTTATAGTGATTGGGCGTATTGAGGCTTTATAGGAGGCGATATTAGTATTAATGACCATATTAAAAGAAAATAAAAATTAAATTTATCCCTACCTAAAAATTTAAATAAAATCTAAAAGGTGATTGATACCAGAGGATCGTTCTACATAAATAGTACAAAACCTTTTCGAAATATCTACATATAACTATATATCGTCACCTAAAATTGCGGAAATTTACAGGAGAAATAATGAAAAACTATATAAATGGGAACATGAATGAAACAAATTTTAAATATTGGTTAAAACTGGGATATATTATATATGATAGCATAACTCTAAAAGGTTGGACATATGTACTTATATGAATATAATTTGAAGTAGTGGATCGTAATCTGTGAAACACTCAATTTCGAATTTTTTAACACGTTGTTTTGCATTTTAGGTGACGATATTAGATATGAGCTTGAAATCTTAATAAATATGTACATAAAAATTAAATAAATGTTTATATAGTTTTGTTCACCTAGAAATAATCAAGTTAGATATAGGTATATGGAAATGATCAGCGTGATGAGACGAGTTGAAATCTACCTGTCTATTCCCCGGCTGTTCAAGCGATAACTTAACAAAAGTTAAGAACGAAACTTGGTATACGTGTCGTTGGACGAGTTCGCAGATTGGCGTATTTGGACCACTGCCAAGCCCTCAAAACCCCATTAATCGAAAATCTATAAAATGTGTAACTAAGCACTAAGTTAAGATATATCACTTTAACTTAAAAAAAAGCGCTTGGCTCCGCTCCAATAGATTTGGTGTACATATCTTATAAATCACTAAAGCCTTTTCTTCTTCTTTAGTGGCGTAGACACTGCGGTATTCGCCGTTGCCAATGCGCAAAGGACCAAAAATTTTACGCAGAACCTTTCTCTCGAAAACTCGTAACGTCGTCTCATTAGAAGTTGTCATCGTCCATGCCTCTGTACCATATAGCAGGACGGGAATAATGAGTGACTTATAGAGTTTGGTTTTTTTTTTCATCAAGAGAAGACTTTATTTCTCAATTGCCTACTCAGTCCGAAGTTGCACCTGTTGGCAAGAGTCATTCTGCGTTAGATTTCGAGGCTGATATTGTTGTTGCTGTTAATACTGGTTCTAAGATGGACGAAATTATCTACCGTCGCCTTGTGTGAAACCTCGTTTGGTATCGAGGACTTTTCCCAGATTTGGCGCATTGTGAATATCTGGTCAGTTTTTGATTTTCCAGGCCTAAAGCCGCACTGTTTCAGTTTGTTGACGGTGAGCTTTAATCTTTCACACAATACGCTCGATGGATCCTTTTATGCGATGTTGAGGTTGAGGATGATATTGATATGATCGGCCTCAACACCCGCGCCGTTAGTTCTGCTTTCTCCAGGCTGGACAAGGAAGCACAGAAAATGGGTCTGGCAGTGAACGAGGGCAAAACGAAATATCTCCTGTCATCAAACAAACTGTCGTCGCACTCGCGACTTGGCTCTCACGTCACTGTTAACAGTCATAACTTTGAAGTTGTAGATAATTTTGTCTATTTAGGAACCAGTATTAACACCACCAACAATGTCAGCCTGGAAATCCAACGCAGGATTGCTCTTACCAACAGGTGCTACTTCGGACTGAGTAGGCAATTGAAAAGTAAAGTCCTGTCTCGACGAACGAAAGCCAAACTCTAACTCTATAAGTCGCTCATAATTCCATTCTGCTATATGGTGCAGAGGCTTGGACGATGACAGCAACCGATGAGTCGACGTTACGAGTTTTCGAAAGAAAGGTTCTGCGAAAGATTTATGGTCCTTTCGCATTGGCCACGGCGAATATCGCATTCGATGGAACGATGAGCTGTACGAGGTATACGACGACATTGACATAGTTCAGCGAATTAAAAGACAAGCGGCTACGCTGGCTAGGTCATGTTGTCCGTATGGACGAAAACACTCCAGCTCTGTAAGTATTCGACGCAGTACCCGCCGGGGAAGCAGAGGAAGAGGAAGCCCTCCACTCCGTTAGAAGGACCAAGTGGAGAAGGACCTGACTTCGCTTGGAATATCCAATTAGCGCCACGTAGCGAAAAGAAGAAACGACTGGCGCGCTGTTGTTAACTCGACTATAATCGCGTAAGCGGGTTCAACGCCAATTAAGAAGAAGAAGAACATATATAACGTATAACTGATCGATCATAATTAGGATAAAGAGTTTTTTGTACTATTTTGTGCTGCAAGAACTGCACCTGCGGAGGGTATAGTCAGAAGGTTAAGCTGTGACGATTCCTACATAGTATATACTTTGTGATTTACATGGAATCTAATATCAAAAGGTATAGGAATCTTTGAAGGGCAAATTCACAGAAGAAAATGGTTTTGATTATTTATTATTTATTATATTGAAAAGTTGGAACATAGATATAATTAGTGTATCGGTCTCGATTGTTGAGTACATATATGTATATGCGCCCCTGAGTTTTGTAGACAAATCTATATTTCTTATAACAAGATGAAACTTTCATTATTTATTTATTTGATTAGATTAATATAAAATATCTGTCAAAAGCATCTATTCATCACTTTCATAAATCAAATTCACACTCCAGTTTCTGTACGCAATTAGCTAGTTCGACGCCTTTAAATACTTACATTTCTATGTTGTATTAATTTTGAAATCACTTTCTCTTCATTGCAATGACTGCAGCTACAAAAAAGTCTAGGGATTTTTTTCAGCCAGCAATTGTTGAACCGGCACATATATGGAATTAAATAGACATTTTTGTATGTCTACACATACATAAACTTTTACACATACATATGTTCACACATAAATATCATATTACCAACATAATGCAATGGTTTAAAAATTTTTTATTAGTTGTTTTTTTTTTTAATTTTAATTTCGCTTTAGCCTCAAAAGTGTAACATGTTGCATAGCGCGTTTGGGGGGATTTATTGCTTTTCACTTGCAATTAATGCATTTAAAAATCATATTTCTTGTTATAGCGTGAAAATAAATAACTACACGCACCAAATACAACAACAATAACAACAAATACATGCCAATTGCCAAGCACCTGTACTCGTACTACCAACGCTAAGCGCACCAACAGGTCTGGTAAGGCGCCTGTCTGCAGCAACAACAAAACAAGCTACAATTGTAGCGACAAGTGCAATTGGCGGCGGGCGGTTGGTCGGTTAGGCCTGTAGTTAAACAACGCAATTGCGTACGCATAACAAATATTGGTTGTTGTTGTGCATGGTTGTTGCTGTTGTCTGCTGCACTTCTAACGAGCGAAAGTTTATAAACGCAATGCCTAGGTGTAAGAGTGTTTGGGTGCATTCATGTATGTGAAATCAAAAACAAAACCTCTACACACGCCTAAATGTTAACCGATTTTAGGGTAACCAGCATGCATTTTTTCATTTGGAGATATAAAAATAACTACAGGAATACTTAGAGCGGACTTAATAAAGGCGCAGTTTAAATTCTAACAAAACTCAAGTCATTTAAATAAAGAAATAATTTATACATCTTATCTTGAATTTTGATTAATTTATAAAAAATCGATTAAATTTTGCAACAAATTAGCAATTTCAAAATCTGAAATCGCTCCGCAATTCTAGGTCAATTTGTAAAGTTTTTACTTTTCAAAAATACAAAAAACTATAAATTTTTGATTTTTGTCCCTTACCGCCATAAAAGCATATACCACACATATGTACGTATGTATAAAGAAAATTATAAAATACTATGTTTCGAAAAAAAAACTATAATTTAACCGGCCGAGTTGCCAAATATGACTGGCTGTAACATTTAAAATCGAATTTCAACAAGTAAGGAAGAGCTAAGTTCGGGTGTCACCGAACATTTTATACTCTCGCATGATAAAGTGATAATCGAGATTTCATTATCCGTCATTTACATATTTTTCAAATACCATATTTGTGTAAAGTTTTATTCCGCTATCATCATTGGTTCCTAATGTATATATTATACAGAGAAGGCATCAGTTGGAATTCAAAAAAGCGTTATATTGGAAGAAGGCGTGGTTGTGAACCGATTTCACCATATTTCGTACATGTTAAGAAAATATTATATACCGAATTTCATTGAAATCGGTGAAGTAGTTCCTGAGATATGGTTTTTGGTCCATAAGTGGGCGACGCCACGCCCATTTTCAATTTTTAAAAAAAGTCTGGGTGCAGCTTCCTTCTGCCATTTCTTCCGTAAAATTTAGTGTTTCTGACGTTTTTTGTTAGTCGGTTAACGCACTTTTAGTGATTTTCAACATAACCTTTGTACGGGAGGTGGGCGTGGTTATTATCCGATTTCTTCCATTTTTGAACTGTATATGGAAATGCCTGAGGGAAACCTGTAGGTTTGGTTGACATAGCTATAGTAGTTTCCGAGATATGTACAAAAAACTTAGTAGGGGGCGGGGCCATGCCCACTTTTCCAAAAAAATTACGTCCAAAGATGCCCGTCCCTAATGCGATCCTTTGTGCCAAAGTATGACTTTAATATCTTTATTTATGGCTTAGTTATGACACTTTATAGGTTTTCGCCATTTTGTGGGCGTGGCAGTGGGCCGATTTTGCCCATCTTCGAACTTAACCTTCTTGTGGAGCCAAGAAATACGTGTACCAAGTTTTATCATGATATCTCAATTTTTTCTCAAGTTACAGCTTGCACGGAGGGACGGACAGACGGAGGACGGACAGACAAACATCCGGATTTCAACTCTACTCGTCACCCTGATCACTTTGGTATATATAACCCTATATCTGACTCTTTTAGTTTTAGGACTTACAAACAACCGTTATGTGAACAAAATTATAATACTCTCCTTAGCAACTTTTTTGCGAGAGTATAAAAATCGTTTTGGTTCGTGTTTTTCATTGCAAGTTGCTACATTTTTAGAAAGGGATGTTCTCGTTAGGATAGATTAAAAAGTATATCATACTAATAACTGCTTAGAAAGCCGTTGCGTTATTGTATCTATAACGACTATATACAAGTATTGTTCATAAATACCCTCAAAAATCAACAAAGTACTCTGAGCCCATTACAAATTTGTTGAGACTACTAAGATCAGTTTCGGCTATCTCCCCGGTCTCAGTCTTGCAATGTTACTTTTGCTAGTGAGGACATATACTCCAGATCTCGTACTCTTCCACATTTTGGTATAGCATTTTGGCATTTCATGCTATCTCGCCATCGTGAAGGCCTAAAAAATCCCCGTATGTTTTATTTTTTAGAAATAATATATTTACTAAAATAGTACCTCTACTTATGATATACGAGAGCTTAGTAAAATTTTAACTGAACGACCTTGTTCTGTAATTTTAAACAAATTACTGGTAAATTTAAATAATTTGGGGGGTTTGTAGTCAGAGACATGAAAAAATGACAATTTAAAATATTTTTTTTGTGAGTAAATTATTTTATAAAAGTAAAAAACAGCATCATTAAGTAAAGTTTCGACTTAATTTGACAAAAAATTTTAAAATAGTATTAATAATTTTAAAAGTAATAATAAATTCTGGTAACCTTGTTGGCTGCTTGCGTTCACACACCTGCTTAAAAGTGTGTACATATGTATGTATAGTACATTCACATATTGTTGCCAACTAATAAATCGCGTTTGATATAATTAATCATTTAGTGCTGTGTTACGTCTCTGTGACAGTGCAGAAGTACTCAATTGCAAGGGTCGGGAAGGAGGTAAAAACAGCTACCAAGTTTGGTTACTAATGAAATTGAAAAGTTGAAGCTGTTTACGTCTAGGAAATGCGATCGAATCAATAATGCAGCTAAGTGGTTTGGCTGGTGGAAGTGGCTGACCACTTTAGTGGACATAAATAAAGTTCGAATTGGGAAAGTCTTTAAAATTTGTCTTGCCACTTTTGCTTCTTTGGTTCTAATTTTAATATTTTCACATAAGTTTGTAACTACATATACATATTGTAGATAGAAATAGATATGCTTACTACATATATTTTTTGATTGCTGGTATGGAGTACGATAACTTAATGTCCCGATTGAAAATTATGGTCAACATTGCGAGAGTATATGTACATGTCTAAAGTGAAAAATATTTCCGTAAGACTAAATAGGTCATATGTGTGGCTTAAAATTCACTAATAACAAATAAGGAAAAGCTAAGTTCGGGTACAACCGAACATTTTATACTCTTGCAACTTGCAAAAATCAAAGCTGGAAAATACTCAAACTTAACTAGAGGACCGGAATCCAATGAATTATATATATATATATCGTCGGTAGTATCGCTCCGATCTATTTTTCCAATACTACATACATTACTATTAACATACCACATACTAATAAAATGTTCCCTGATATTCATTAAAGTACATCACATACCATCACCAATCATATGGAGTAAATTCATTCCAATTTTATTCATTTTAGGAACAAAAGTACACTGTTATTAGTAAAACACGCTCTCACATTTTCATTGAGATAACTCACATGTGGCCGATAAATGCAGTATAAAGTCACCTGGAAGTTCGAAAATCTTTATGCAATTTATTTGATGGCTACACGAAGTATTGAACCCATTCAAGTCATTTGTAGTACACAGACATACTAATATCAGGAAGGGATTATCTCTGAATTTCAATCATAAATCTTACACATTGCTCAATGTTTTCAATAAAAAATCAACTATAGGTACTGGGATTCATATATGCGGTACATAGGGGATTGAATATTTTTTGGTGGATTTGGACAATATTTGGCCATAGGGTGGCATACTCTAAAGGCATTATTCGTAGAAAGTTTTATCCCATATAATTAATAAATTTGAAAAAGGTCTGGCGGGTACCAGATATTTGATTTGATTTTGATATTTGATCTGCCCTAAAATGGGGCGATGCCGTCCGTCCATATTTACTATCTCTATAAATTTGTATTTCTATGTCTTATTTAGTTATCGATTTTTCGCACTTTTAGTAGCTTTCAACAGTACCGTAACATTGGACAGTGGACAGTTATCTTCCGTTTTCAAGCTTTCTTACAGTGTCGGTAGTGGTGTTAGAGAATTTGTTCTGACCGAATTTGGCATTTGTAGCTTAAGTGGTTTAGGAGATATTTACAATAAACCAATTAGGGAGCGGAACCACACCCACTTATTTTTTTTTAAGTTTTTAGTACACAAGTGCCCTTATTACTTACAGATGACAGTTTTTTATTTTAATTTGGTGATTAGTTATGGCTGATGCAGTCATGTGTAGAAGTTCACGCAAATTAAGAAAGTTCTCTGTACGCCATTTACTTGGGAGTGGCCAGAAAGAACTCTTTTCATATGGCTCAAGCAGCTGACGACTTCCGGTCTTTGACCAAGTATCCTCTGGGTAGCCTAAGAAGATCCGTTTGAAGGCGAGCTAAAGTGAGAAGGTGAAACCCCATCCCCTACATAGGGTTGTGCGCTGGGTTTGGGACCCGCCACTTAAAAAACGTCCCCAATGAAAACTAGACAACAGCCTCGGATGAGAGACCCCCCTTTTGATGGCGACCATGGCAAACGAAGTAAGGACTAAGATTTGAGGGCATGCAGCTGGAATGTTCAGGTCTTAATTGGCAAGGTGCCGCTGCCCAGCTGGTTGATGTCCAAGAAATGCGATGGACGGGACAAGGACGGGTAGGTCCTTTTGGCATTTACTACAGTGGACATATAAAGGAGCGCAAATTTGGTGTGCGATTCGTGGTGGGAGAGAGACTCCGTCGCCGAGTACTATCATTTACTCCGGTGGATGAACGTCTAGCCACAATCAGCTGTCGGAGCTTTTGGTATTGCTCAACGTCGGTTTACACAGCCGTATTAGTTTTGAGAAGATATTAAATTCAGACAAAGGAGCATAAAAACAGCTCCTTTTCGTGCTGTCAAAAGCAGCTTTGAAATCACCAGTCTTTCCCAAGACTTGGCGCATGGTGAATAGCTAGTGTGTTGTTAATTTGCCAGGTCTAAAGCCACACTGATAAGGTCCAATCAGTTTATTAACGGTGGGCTTTAATCTCACAGTACGTTCCAAGGAAAGTTATAAGCGATGTTGAAAAAGCTTATTCCACGGTAGTTGGCGAAGATTGTGGAGTCTCCCTTTTTGTGGATTGGGCAGAATACATTTAAAATCCAATTGTCGGACATGCTTTCGTCCGACCATATTCTATAAAGGAGTGGATGCATGCTCCTTATCAATTCTTCACCACCGTATTTGAAGAGCTCAGACGGCAATCCATCGGGTCCATCCGCCTTGTTGTTCTTAAGACGAATTTGCTCTCCTTTATATGGCCACTGGACAAGGACCTACACACTAGTCTCATTCCTTGTCCCGTCCATCGCCCTTCCTTGAAGGCAGTAATATACGCCTTTACTTTTACGAGGACATTAACTAGCTAGGCAGCAGCATCTTCCCAATTATGGGACCTTACATTCCATATGCATCCCTAATGCGTTTGCCATGGTTGTCATTAAAATGGAGGTCCTTTATCCGAAACTGTTGTTTCTTTTTCATTGGCGAGTCCCAAACCTAGCACACAACCCTTTCAAACGGATGTTCTTAGGCTACCCAGAGGATACTTGGTCTAAGACCGAAAGTCGTGAGCTGCTTGAGCGAAAATCAATCTCTTTAAAACAAAATGTATGTCAGCAATCGTCGTCATCCCGTTACAGAGAAATCCGAAAGAGTAATGGAAAGCGCAAGAATAAGAGAAACATTTGTTAGGATTAATAAAGGCAGTATTTTGATTCATTTTATATTCAACAGGTCGTTAAAAAAAATTGTAGAAGTAATAACAAGGAAAAAATTTTATCTTCGTTGCACCGAAACTATGATACTTTTCACAGGTGCATTTTTTATAACATAAAAGATTATATGTACAAGAATAAATTTTTATCTTGATTTTGATATAGCCGTTTTAAAAGCAGTTGTGCAAGGTGCGTTCCAAAGTAAATAGGATTTTTTGAATCTAACCTATCCCATAGCAGAGTGCACGAGTGGTTTCAACGTTTTCAAAGTGGTCATGAGGACATAAATGACGATCAACATATGGGCCAATCAAAATCCGTGATCACCGGAAATTCCATTGATACTGTGCGTGAATTCATCAAAAGTCAGCCGAAATCATCATTGAAATTCATGGAAATGGAATTGAACATCTCCAAAATATCGATTTATCGCATTTTGACTGAACATTTGGGCTTACGAAAGGTGTGTGCACGGTTTGTTTCGCACAAATTGACTGACGACCAAAAAATGCTCAGAATCCAACATTCGAAGGACGATTATTTGACCAAAAATCACATTTTAACCATTAACCACTCCCCGTATTCACCTGATGTGGCACCGTTTGACCTCTTCCTTTTCGGAAAAGTGCATTTGCTCAAGAAAGGAAAGCGTTATGCAGACGTAGAGGCTATTCAAAAGACTTGCACCGGCATACTGGCGGCCATACCGGACAACGAGGTAAAACACTCGTTCGACATGCTTTTGTCAATATAAAAAATCTTTCCATACAAGAACTTTAGTTTGATCTGTCAATTTTTATGACAGCTATGTGCAATGTTGTCCTAACTAAAGATTTGTTTTTCTAAGGCTATAGCGCAACCTTGCATAATAATCTATGCCAAATTTCTCGTCAAATAAAAAAAATGTCATTCAGGGGCTTGGGTTTAATCCATCAGTTTGTATGACAAGCACATCATATAGTGGTCTAATATCGGCGATTTCGACAAATGTGTAGTTTCTTGGGAAGAATAGGAGGTGTGTAAATTTTCAGATCGATATCTCAAAACGGAGAAACTAGTTCGCGTATACATATGTATATGTACATACGGTCGGGCAGACAGGCAAACATAGCTATATCGATGCCGCTCGTGATGCTGATCAATGTTCCTTTATAGGGTCTTTGTTGTTTCCTTCTGGATGTTACGAACCCCGTGGGAAATTTAATATACCTTGTTCAAAGTATAAAAACCCTCAAGTATAAATAACAGTTTGTCTGTTTTCGACATTATTATTTAATGTTTACATAGAATCGTTAACTCCAAATTGTTTACGTACTAAGCGTATCAACATGACCTATCCTAATATTTTTATGTATATGCACCTAAATATGTACTTATATAAGAGCAAACGGCGTGTGAGTTCGAAAATGAGCTCTTTATAGCAAATTCTATACACACACATATAGGAGTAAACATATGTATATGTATATATCTTTTTGGATAAGATATAGCTACATATGTATGTTTGTTAAAAATATCCTCAACGGTGCAACGACCGAAGCAAACCACACGCTATCCACGTATGTACGTGGGCATATAAATTGCAGGAATATTTTTCAATGAGGCCGCTGAGACTTTTTGAAATTTTCGCAACTTCATAAATGGCGAAAAGCTACAGTGCTTACATAAAAAAAGCATGAAAATAAATACCAACAGCATTTGTCATCCTTGCCATGTGTGGTGATTGGCGTAAACGTTTGAAATAATTTTTTCACCTTTTTACTAGTTTCCTTCGCTGCCGTTTTTTCATAAATATTTTGAAAGTGTCCAAAAAAGGAAGTGCACCAACACACCATAAAGAGGTGAGCCGAAGTAAAGAAAACAAAAAAAAAATAACTGCAAGAAATTTCACTTTCACAAAAGGTCTTTGCACGTTTGCGCCCAGGCATGCGGGGTACTAAGACGCCGCATTGTACAGCAATGGCATGCTGACGATTTGCCGATACTTATACTTATACTAGGTATGTCGGTTTTCACGTAAGTAGTTATGTATGTGCTTTTGTACGAGTTGTCTTTGCGCTGGAATATGAAATTGGCGTGCCGCTTTGGCGTTGGTAGCAGCGCGGTTATATTTCGTGTGGCGTTAGCGGCATTTTGCAAACAAGTGTCTGGTGGCCCGCCAGTCGTTGCGGCCGTCTGCGGACCACCTCACCGCACGGCACCTTACACACCCGCTTCCTGCTTACATGTTAGTCGACTTATTGTCGATGATTTGCGCATGCAATGCCTGATTGCAAATGCTTAGCGCCGTGTGCGCGTATGAATATGTGGAACTGCAACTGCAACTGAATTGGTACCAGCCGTTGGCTGTTAGCCACCACATATTTGTGCAGCTGTTTCGTATAGTTTTCCTATAGTACTTATTTTGGTTTTAATTTGGCTGGTTTCGTGCACCCAAAGGCTATGCAGGTGGTTCAACCGGTAGGCGCGCATTGACTCGGCACAGCAAATACGCTTTTTGCCTGAACGAATGAACGCAAGCAATGCGAAAACGCGACTCACTGGCTGGGTGGAGACATCTGAGTCTCCGTATATACAAAGAGAAGTTTCCGAAAATGTTTCAATAGTTTAATAAGCTCATATCTATTTCAATTACATATGTATGTACGTACAGATCAATTATTTAGGAATACATATTTCTTTATATAGTAATCAGGTTGAAGTCACCTGTGTAATCGAATTTTCCTCAATACATTTTTACCTTCAAAAGTATAATGTGCTGTTTGAAAACATCTAAAGAGGATATATTAAGTTTGCTACGAAGTTTTAAAAATCCAGAAATAAATGTCGGACACCCTACAGAGTTGATCCGATTTAGCCAAGTCCGTCTCTCTAGATGCTTGTATACACGCGAACTAGTCCTTTGCTTTTTGGGATAGAAGAAGTTTATCATTTGATAGACCCGCTAATGGCCACTATAACACATGCTGCCCTACAATAATTGATGATCTATCAAAAATTAAGTTCTTCAACGTTTTCCATAACCTTATTTATACTCTTGCAACACATTGCTACAGATAGTTTTGCTCATCTAACTCTCGTATATATCACTTAAACTAATAGAGAAAGATATGGAGTTGCAATAGATGACGAGACGTGTTGAAAGCCGGATGACTGTATGTCTGTCCGTCCGTGCAAGCTGTAACTTCAGTAAAAATTTAGATATCTTGATGAGTCTCGGTATGCGCGTTCCTTTGCAAAAACTAGTAAAGGGGTTTTCAATACGTTGGGCGTTTCTGTCTCGTCGTTGTGGCGAATTTTGCGAAAAGATCTTGGCTTACATCCTTACAAGATCAAATTGAAGCCGGTTGACCACCAGAATCGTTGTATGCTCGAGAATTGAGCTGAGCAACAACTTGAAAATGATCCTAGTTTTCATCGAAAAATCATCTTTAGCGATGAGGCTCATTTCTGGCTGAATTGCTTCATCAATAACCAAAATATGCGTCAAGCAAACCAAAATATTGATCAAGCAGCAATCTACGCGAATTCCAGGAGTCACCACTATGTCCCGAAAAAATTACGGTTTGGTGCGGTTTATGGACCGTACTTCTTCCGTGAAGATCAAGACCGACACGTTACTGTGAATGGGAATCGCTACTGCTCAATGATAACCATATATTTTTCGGCCCGTATTGGATGATATGGATTTGAATAATATTTGGTTCCAACAGGACAGGGAAACAAGCCACACAGCGAATGTCACAATCGATTTATTGAAAACCAAGTTTGGTGAACGTGTTGTCTCATAAAATGGCCCAGTCAATTGGCCACCTCGGTCATGCGATTTGACGCCGTTAGTCTATTTCATGTGGGACTAGGATTACGTCAAGTCTATAGTCTCTGCCAACAAGCCAGCGACGGTTGATGAACTTCGTACGAATATCGAACGTGAAACTGCAGTAGTATCGACTGATTAATGCTTGAGTACCGTCCAAAATTGGGTTCAGCGTCTGGACTTCTGCAAGGATAGAAAAGAAATCGAGTTCCATACGTAATGGCATCAAATGTACTTTCACAGGAACAAAGAAATTCATTGATATACCAAACCATTTTTGTTTTATTTTTTTTTGTAGCGCTTTTATTGAAAAACCCGTTACATATCATTCAAACTGACCGGTCAGAATCAAGATACAAATCTTCGTAAAAGATATTTTTCTTTAATAATTAACCTTAGTTTTAACTCTGATGCAAAATGCTTCCCGTTGGATGAAAACCGTTAGTCAGTAACATTTTCGGATTTAGTTATGAATAGAGTTAATAACTAGATATAAGAAATGCACCAGTCAAACGAATTCCTTTGTAGTTTGAACGGCTATTCGAGGGGAAACGGGACACGAAGGAGAACTGGAGAAAATGAAACGAGAAGAAATGGGGCAGAAGGGCGAGAATGGATAATGAGGTTTCTTTAGTTTAATCTCCAACATCGAAAGACGGCATTCGAAAACCTATTACTTCATGTAGAACGAGAAGCGCGCCAAAAGGGAAATCAATCTCCAACATACAAAGGCGGCATTCGAAAACCTATTACTTCATGTGGAACGAGAAGCGCGCCAAAAGGGAAATCAGTTTTATCATTTTCGCCGATGCAAACTCGCAGTATACAATCTGGGGATGTTCGAATACAAATCAGAGAAATAAATATTTTTATTTGCAACAAGGCTAATACATCCACTTTTAACAAGGCACTCAGGACGGAGATCCTCGACCTCATCCTTGCCTTTAGCTCTTTGTGACCTCTTATTTCATACTGGAGGGCTCTAAAGGACCACTCATACTTCACTCCAGGTATATTATGAAAGGAATCCTTGCTCTTTCCTGACGTGTATAAGTGCATCGAAGTCCTCAGAATGGCTTCGTGGTAGAGGGAAACCATTCTGGTGGTAAGATTGCGTGTATCAGCAAAGATTTTAGACCAAGTAGTGTCTTCTCTTTCTTATTGAAAACCCTAAAGAGATGATTGATCGTTAGGTTTATAAGGAACAAAGAGTTAGAGAACGCGTCTTGGGCCTGCTGACAAAGTTAAGTTCTTAAACAAGAAGCTCTCGGGGAACACTAACATCAAAGAAAGAGCATGGAAGGTATCCGTTGCCCTGTACTGCTGCAGGCGAGCCAATGGAAAAAAGTCGGAACTTTCACCAAAGATAGTTCCTTAGCTCTACGAAACCATAGTTAAACCTTTAATGATATACGGAATTCTTATTTGCTGGACGGTTGTGGAAAAGACTACACTCGTGAAAAAAATGGTGGTTGTTCTACGCACTGCGCTGATGAGTATTGCACACACCACAGATGACGCTGAATGTGTTGCTACATATACATAAGTATAACAGCGGTAGATATAGTCACATAGTGCATTACCGCGAAAGCTGCCTTCAAACTCACGAGAATTTGGGTTCTTAGAGAACTGTGAGTCTGGGCGGTCTGGAATTCTCGCACACTTTGACTTAAATCTAAAATAGTTGGATACCAGGTCACCATCGCTTCTCAGTTCACAAATCCTCGAGGCAAAGGTAGAAATACCGCTTTGAAGTGCAGCCTCTTTCAGAGTGATTACAATCCACTCTTATAGTAGAGCAGTAATATTAGCCTTGAGTTCGGTGCTTGAGCGCTCTCCGTCACCATCGCTTCTCTGCTCACATACCCTCGAGGTGAATTTTTTTACGGATAGATCAAAGCTTTCGGTAAGTGTAGGTGGACGGGAGAAATGAACCGCGGATTTTCCATCAGCTCCAGTTTTAGGCTTCTTGACCATTGCAGCCTCTTTCAAAGTGGTTACTATCCACTCTTATAGTAGTATCACTGACCTACTATATGAGTTGACCGCGGAACGTACTAGGGCAGGTATTTCAGTCTCAATAACTTCGAAATGGGAACAGGTGGTGTGCAGTAGCAACATCTTTCTGGCCTAGGATGAATCGCAAAAGGTGTAGGGAATTCTTCGCTTGAATATACCACTTTTGTCAGATCAAAATAAAAATCCCGGGGATCTCACACTTTCTATCTAAAATAGCGAAAATATAAATAAAACACCTAAAAGAATTGTGATATGTTCACGGCACTTTGTCGATAACTAATATCTAAATATAAGAGTTTTTCATCTGGCTTCACGAAGGACAGCCATCTAACTGAAAAGCAAAGCTTGAATAGTACTCCCACATTTTAACAGGTTTAATGTCCATAATGGAAATAGCGGGGTCTCAATATTCACCTTACTCATGTACCCAATCTATCCTTTCGATTATCATTCTATCCCGACATTTAACCGTATGTGAAATAACTTGACTTTGATCGGTCAGTGTGAATGGTAGCTTGTATATGTCATAGTATTTTGATCTGAACCGTTTCGAAGAACAAAATCCGTGTTAAATAAAAAACTTTCCATACAAGAACTTGATTTTGGACGATTACTTTATATGAAACCCATATTCCTTCAAAGCCCAAAATGGCGGTTTTGACAAATGCGCAGCTTCTTGGGGAGAAAACGTGTGCAAAATTTCAGGTTGATGTCTCAAAAACTGTGCACGTGTTTAACTACTACACCACAGCACCGTTAGTAGTCAGCTATAGATTCCAGATCTTGGAACTTATAGCTGACTAATCTAGACACTCTTATAACTTCTCATGCATTCTTTGAACATATTAGAGCAACTGCGAAAAATTAGTTGGTAAAAAGTGAGAGCATTACAAATTTTTTCAAGATACATTGCTAGAAAAGAACAAGAAAAAACGTTAACTTCGGTTGCACCGAAGCTAAACACCCTTCACAGGCGCATTTCTGTTAGTAACTATGTGTTCAGTTTGTATGGAAGCTATATGCTATAGTAATCCGTTCTAAACAAGTTTTTTAGAGATTACATTGTTGCTAAAAAATAACATATACCAAATTTCGTGAATAGATCCTGTCAAATGTGAAAGTTGTACATACAAGAACTTGATTCCGATCGTTCAGTTTGTATGGCAGCTATATGCTGTAGTTAACCGATCTGAACAATTTCTTCGGAGATTACATTGTTACCTTAGAAAATAACATATACCAAATTTCGTGAATATATCTTGTCAAATGTGAAAGTTTTCCATACAAGAACTTGATTCCGATCGTTCAGTTTGTATGGCAGCTATATGCTATAGTTAACCGATCTGAACAATTTCTTCGGAGATTACATTGTTACCTTAGAAAATAACATATATCAAATTTCGTGAATATATCTTGTCAAATGTGAAAGTTGTCCATACAAGAACTTGATTCCGATCGTTCAGTTTGTATGGCAGCTATATGTTATAGTGGTCCGATATCGGCCGTTCCGACAAATGAGCAGCTTCTTGAAGAGGAAATGACGTTTGCAAAATTTCAAAACGATATCTTAAAAACTGAGAGACTAGTTCGTATATATACAGACAGACAGACAGACGGACAGACAGACGGACATGGCTAAATCGACTCAGCTCTCCGACGATTCCTTCTGGGTGTTACAAACTTCGTGACAAACTTAATATACCCTGTTCAGGGTATAATAAACTATTTGATATTTGTATAAAGAGCAAAATATAAAATTATGACAATCGAATGAATAAGATGTATTCTTTAGCTTTATAGATTTTCCGCAAGACCCTTGGCAAGAAAGTCAAAAATGGTTATTAGAAACCATATAATAGGTGATCTAAGTAGAGTTACTTTTTCCAGCAGCTTTGACAGATTCGTATGAGTCGCTGTCATGTTATTTTTGTTCAGTGTTGTTCAGCATTTCAGCAGGCTATTCGCAACACCATCACCCATCTTGAGACTCAGCATTCATTGGATAATATTCGGCCGAATAGATACGCAGTGAAGAAAATATAGCAGCCGTTGCTGAGAGTGTACACGTAGAACGTGGAGAGTCGATTCGGGGCCTTTCGCATCAACTCGAACTGACGGATGCCACGACTTGGCACATTTTAGTATATTTGAAAGGGCACAAAATACAGCTTGTGCAAGAACTGAAACCGCTCTACCTTCCCAAGCGACATCGCTTCACTCTATAGGCTCTTGAAAAGTTCCAAGAAGATCCGGCGTTTGCGAAATTTTGTTCAGCGATGAGGCCCATTTCTTTCTCAATTGGTACGTAAACATGCGAAATTTCCGTACTTGGGACTAAGAGCAACTGAAGAGATTGAAGAGCTGCCGTTTCATCCAGATAAAATAACGGTTTGATGTGGTTTGTGGGCCGGTGGAATCATAGGTCCATATTTCTTCAAATATGATGCCGGTGAGAACGTAACCGTCAATGGCAACCTTTATCGCGCCACTATAACCAACTATTTGATGCCTGAAATTGAAGCTCGTTATCTCGGCGACATTTAGTTTCAACGAGACGGCGGTACTTTTTACACATCTCATGTATCAAAGGACTTATTGAGAGAACACTGCAATGAGCAGATAACTTCACGTTTTGGACCGGTCGATTGGCCACCAAGATCGTGTGATATCACACCGTTAGACTTTTTCCTGTGAGAATCTGTGAAGTCTAAAGTCTATGCGAACAATTCCGCTTCGATTCAGGCCTTGGAGGAAAACATAGAAAATTGGACTCAAGGGATGGATCGTCTGAAACGTAGCCGCGGCCGACATTTGAAAACGATAATCTGCAAAAAATAAATGTTAAAGAATGTTCTTTCGAATGATAATAAACATTCTCCATTAAATTTAAAGATTCTGTGCTTTTACTTAAAAAAATAGGGAACCTCGAAATGGATCGCACTATATTTTCATTGGCGTATAACTTGAAAACTCGGTAAACAATCAGTTAGAAACGTAACCAAAAGCAAAATAATAATTATTAATATTTTTTTATGCTTGGCTCCCATTGCTAAAGACCTACTGCAGTCAATTCACTACTTTTCAGTATTGCAGAGCGCAAAATAAATAAGATTCCAACTTTTCATATTTACAGCCGTTGGATACCCTGACCTCACTTACTAAACATTCAACAACCCATCATCAGCGCGACAAAGCAACTCTGCCCCAACAAATTGGAGCTCTTCGAACCCCATGAGCGAACATGTTTGAGCTGTGGGTTGGACATCATGCGGCCAGTGTGTGTCTGGGCATTGCCATTCATTGGCTAAGAAGCGATGAACGGCTGGCAAATGAAACCAGTTGAGTTGTATTCACGTATCTGAATGGGTACGTGTACGTGTCGCGCACGCATAAATCGAATGTACAACAAACGATTAATGCAAGAAGTTGACTAAATATTGTAAATAAATTTAAGAAACGGGTCACTGTAAACAAGAATTTCAGTACAAATTTAGAGTGCAACGAAAAGCACTGCATTCTCAAGTGATCAATGCCTAAAAATGTATCTTTCGGATTACTAAATAAATGCCAATTTGCAATGCGCAAACTGTTGTGAAGTGAGAAGTGAAGCGAAAAGTAAATACGCGAGTGCGAAAATGGGCACGAAATAAATGTTGTAGTGCACAACAACAACAATAGCTACGGTGTAAAGTCAAAAAGTAATGAAATATTTGCTGTTTTTTGGTGTTCTTGTATAAGTTTTTCGTTGTGTTAAAAAGTTATGAATACGAAAATCAAATAGCAGGTAGTTTAGCAAAGGCAGCAGCGCAGCCACAAATGAAGGAAAACAAAAATAAGATATGTGTTAAAACCTGTGCTTGTAATAGGAAACTAAAATTTAAAACAAAATTAAACAATACGATACATTGTGTGTGTGTTTTAGGAATTGTGAAAAGTGCAATAAAAAATCCACGTTAATCGGCTAAATATATGCAAAAACGAAAAAATAACAAAAAATAAATAAATTTTCAAAGTGCAAACGTAGCTAATACGAAAACAAATGAAGAAAAACACACAAAGCAAACAAAAACTGGCTGTTCGTGAAGACAGACAGACAAACAGACAGACAAAAATAATGAGATGTGGCATGCAGCAAGAAGTGGCTCGCCGTTTGACTTGGTGGCTGAATGACTGCATTGCTAACTGGCTGCGTGTGCTGTTAACTTGTTTTTGTTGTTGACTCTGACTCCTGTAGCTGACTTTTGTTGAGGCTAAACCGATAGCCGTTATTATTATTGTTGTTGCTGCTGCTGACGTTCTTTACTTGAGATTCACATAACTGCCAGCAGATACTGTTGTTGTCTGTATTATTGTTTTGTTTGCATTTTTTGTTGTTGTCACTGTCATTTATTAGCGTTTCATACATAACCATTCAATAAGGAATTTTATAATCAACTTTGCTAAGATTTTATAATCGGCGCACAAGCTTAGCAATTGTGTGTGTATAAATTTTGCTATGGCAAGCTAGCCTTGGTATTGTTAAATGTAATAACAAATAGAATAAAAAAATTAAAATTTAGGCACGAGATGATCTCAGCTGAGTCAGTGTGTGAGTGTGACGAAGCGCCTTTACCATTATATACGCCAGAATCACATAGACTCGTCAGACGAATGCGTGAAACTCGAATCTGACACCAAAAAATAATAGTTTTTTGTGCAAAATAATGCTTGAAAAGAGTAGTTTTCGTGAGAAAATCATAAAAAAATTTAATATTTGTTTATATTACATATACATATACATATATATATATATATATGTACATAGATACTTAAGTGCTTAAAAGATGCATATATGGATACTTCAATACGAAGAAAATACAGACAAACAGTCCAGATAAATATCGAAAAATATCTGTTTTGGATTCAAATAGATCGTAGATCGTTTAATAGAAAAATGTATGAGTCGCTAAAAAGCCGTAACTTCGTGCTTTGGGAAAATGTTTTTAGTTACTTTTAAGTCAGACCTAACTAATACTCTGCCAGCCATATGTGCAGAAATGCTTTAGATGAAATCTATTATAGTCTCTCTTTTAAGACGGAACCTTTATCCAAAAAGGTTGGGAAGGACTTCATAAAATATAACGACAATACTGATATCAGACCTTTGAAGCAAGCTTATCGAACGTGAGACTCCAACAATCAGTCACTTTACAATAGGCAAATCAGAGTTAAATATGTGCCCACCTCTCCTGTCATTTGAAATTGAGAGCGTAACTCACCTACCCGACTTTGACAGTTGACTGGATCGGATAGGTTTAACGTTTAGCAATAGGAATGACTAAAACGGTCGGTCTGAAATCGTACTAAAAATATATATGAACGGAGAGATTTGATACCGCCGTTCAAGTTCACTAACAAAAATGTAAAACAATGAAAATTAAAGAAAACGCGAAATTTGAATGTTTTTAATGAAATATTTTCGGATTTGATGCTTCGGAGTATTAATTTTCAATTGTAAACGATAAAAACTTTGTCAGCTAAAAAGTTTAATTTACTTTATTTATTGTTGTAGATTCAAAAATCAATTGTTCTTATATATCACAAATAAGATTTAATGGTCAACAGATAGTAATTTTCAATCGTTATATTGGTTGTTTGAATTTAAATGCTTAAAAGCAAATATTTTGTCCTATCTGGCTACAATGGAAAATGTTATAAAAACACAAATTTTAAGTTGTTCTCATACTAGAAATAGGGCATCCCTTTATCCATGGGTAAAATAATCCCTTTTCTAAATCTCTTTCCGAGTGTTGTGTATGGGCTAGAGAGTTCGATTGGTTAGTAACACTAGAGTTACACTTGATCTTTTACTTAGTGGATGTACTCGTAGAATAAAAAAATTATAGCATTCTCTACCGAACACTTACGACCTCTCTGCAGGTCTCTTCCGACTCTCATCTATTACTATGCTATATCTCTGATAAGACAGTTTTTAAATAGTTCGCTTCATAGACCTGGTGATAGATAACTTTAGTGGTTGTAACTAAACTATTATACTACAAATCAAACGTTACAGCAACAAAAAATATAATAAAATACTTTTATGGAAATGCAAATCTTTTAAGCTAAACTTTGAGATTACATAAAAATGACAAGCTGGTGAGAAACTAATAAGTATAAAAATCAATAATTATTATTATAATCGAATAATTGTAAGAACTGTCAACCTGCTGACCAACTTCGAAAACACAGTTGAAAAACGGTACAACCGTACAAAAACAAGAATAAAACGATTACGGTTGCTATGAAAAAATAACGTAAATAAGTACACAAAGCGTAGAATTGAATACAGTCGCAGAAATTCAAGTAAAAACATGGAATCATGAAAAATAAACAAAATGTGCACGTAAAAATGTAAACAAAATAAAAAGTAATAAAGTACTTGTACATAAAAAATTTAGTACAGACCGTTTTTAGCTTTTCACACACAGGTGTGTTGTACCTGTATGGGTAAATATGAGTAAAGCGCTCAGAAGGTAATAAAAAACCGTAACTAAAAGTGAAGTCGAAGCGCGACTCACCCACTTTTTTTTGATGACGAAGTAAAAAATAAATAATGAAACAGCAGTGGTAAATGAGCGCGCGAAAAAGGAAAAATCAGCTTAAAAGCCGCACTAAACTTAGAATTCTTATCGCATTTCTATGATTTTACGTTGCGCTTAACTTTATCTATTTGCACTTTAATTGCGGCGCTTTATCTCAAAGTCGGTAAATTTTATTTTATTATTTTTTTTTGCAGTAGATAAATGTACATCTTTTAATTATTCGCATTATTTTTTGTTTACTTGCTATGACCTCAATGCGTTTTTCGCCAATTGAACGCACTTTACGCCTACTTGCGTTGAGCATAAGACTGCGCTTAAGAAGCGTAATTGGCGAGTGACAGAGACGTTAATAAATACCTCTACAAAAGCGGTAAAACTGCGAAGTAAAGTCGAGCAAGTAATGATTCAGTACGTGCTTATGTATCTTATTTATCTGCATATATGTATATTCGTATACATATTTACGTATTGTCTAGTTTAATTTTTAGCGCATTTTAACAATTAACACACATATACATATATGTACTTATGTGAAATTTCATGTACGTAAGTATATATATACATACCTACATATTTACCCAATTATACGGTACATGCCGCATCGAGTGTTTTTATGTGCATTACTTCACAAGTGTCACGTGTACGAGCAGCTGTCAAATCGAGCTGTCAAAAATGTAACATGCTTCAGTTGCTCGAGTGCAGTTAATGTACCCCTAAGAAATTATATAAACATTTAACATTAACCTGTATAAAACAATATCATTGAATTTGTACTTTGAAGATAAAAGTCATTATTTAATTGGTTGGCTTATGGGAAGGTCAAATAACGGCCAGATTAGTGGCAATGAGACAACAACAAAAATAATAACACAAAAATCATAATTTACGCCTGTATCTCCGAAAATTATTTCTCTTATTAGTTTTGGATCGTAAATATATATGTATGTACATATGTAGGTGTTCATTGGAAATGCCAGGTGTGAGATATTTTGTACTTTTCGTCTATATTACGTTGATCACAAAATGTATAGCGGTGTTTATATCATTTGATTATGATTATTAGTATTGAGGAAAGTCTACCTTAAGATTTAGCCAAACTTAGACAGTCTTTTTAGTTAGTCTTTATAATCTGGATCTTATAGAAATACTTGGCAGTCATTGACAAATTATCATAACACATTATAAAGCACGACTGTGGTCGAACATTTGCTTGATTCACCCAAGATTGATTGAAAGCGGTTAAAATTATTAAATGAGAGAATGGAGTTTCTTTATTTTATGTAATGAACGGAGAGTTATTGAGTGAATATCGAAATCGATTTCTACACAAAATTTCAAGCAAATTCGCTTATAAATTTTCTAAGGCAAAAATCGCCCAAAAAAATGGTTTGTGATGTGCCAAACGCACACAAATTGACATACATACAAATAGAGATGAAACACGCTAAGTTCGGGTGCAATCGAACATTTTATACTCTTGCAACTTGCAAGATTCAAGGCCAGGAAAATACTATAAGGTGTAAAAACTTGGAGAGTAAAGTTAGCAGGATGTTCGAAAATCCTGATATTGGTTATAAAGGTACTAGGCCAATTTTTCGCTCAAATTTATCAATTTTAGGCACAATGTTACACTGTTATGAATAAAACATGCTCTCTTGTTTTCATTGCGATAACTCACATATTGGCCAAAATATGCGGTACAAAGTCACCCCGAATTTCGAAAATCTTGATATTAAGTACATATATGGGGGCTAAGGGAAGTATTAGTCCGAAGAGGTTTAGGAGATATGTATATTAAACTTGTTAGAGGGCGGGTCCACGCCCATTTTTTCAAGAATTTTTGCCCACATTTACCAAATTAAAGCTTTATATGTTAATTTAGTCCTTAGTTATGGCACTTTATATGTTTTTGGTTAAATGGCGACTTGTGGGCGTGGCAGTCCGATTACGCAAATCTTCGAACTCGTATTTTTTTGTACTTTTTTTAAGTTTTCTTTCGTTAAAGGCAAATCCGCTAGAGAAATGTTCCGTGAGATTAATGGTGTTTTGGGGCAGTCGCCATGGTTCTCTATCAGACTTCAAACTGCGATTTTTTTCAGACCGGAGAGTGAAAACGACACCATGGATAAGCCTCCCGGCGGAAGACCTACGACGACGAATTTTTTTCCTGTATTCAAGATCAAATCATGGAAAACATCGAGTTAGACCGGTATATGGCATCTCGTGACATCGCCCAAAAGATGGAGTTAGTCACCAAACCATTTGAAACCATCTGCAGAAGGCTGGATATACAAAAAAGCTTGATGTTTGGGTGCCGCATGATTTGACACAAAAAAACCTTCTGGACCGAATCAACGCCTGCGATATGCTGCTGAAACGGAATGAACTCGACCCATTTTTGAAGCGGATGGTGACTGGCGACGAAAAATGGATCACATACAACAATATCAAGCGAAAACGGTCGTGGTCGAAGGCCGGTGAATAGTCCCAAACAGTGGGCAAGCCGGGATTGAGGGTCAGGAAGGTTTTGCTGTGCGTTTGGGGGGATTGGAAGGGAATCATCCACTATGAGCTGAACCCGTATGGCCATACGCTTAATTCTACCATATACTGTGAACAACTGGACCGCTTGAAGCAGGCGATCGACCAGAAGCGTTCAAAATTGGCCAAAAGGGAGGGTGTAGTGTTGAACTCAAGAAAGGCTTGTGATAATTGGCTGTCCGAGTTCTTCGCAAATAAGAAGGGGGGCTTCTGCGAGGGGGCTATTATTGAAGTTGCCATCTAGATGGCAACAGATTATCGAATTATTATTATCGAACGAAACGGCGCATATTTGAACTAAATCTGATCACTGTAACACTTTTTATAAAGCATTGAGTAAAGAGCAAAAAAGCGGAAGGAAAATACTTGACAGCCTTATACTAAATAACCCTTTATCTATCTCGCTTAGTTTTAGGTCAACAAAACTATAATACTCTATAGAACTAGTTGCAAGAGTATAAAACGGTTGAATCAATCTAGGAAAAAGTTTTATCGATTCTGTTTGACTTTTAAATTTCATACAAAATGATCAGATGTGTAGAATATTTTAAGATTGTCTCCTATTTAAAATTTTAAAATGAAAATATAAAATTTGCAGAGTAGAATTGCCACCTGTTTAAAATTTTTTGCCAAGAAAGATTAAATTAGAAATTAAGAAAGAAATTAAGAAAACTTGTGCTAAATAAATAGAATACCAAAAAATCTCGGACTTCATACAAATACATACACATACATATGTATCTAACTGCAGTTATCTCAAACAAAACATGTAATTCCTTATATATTAATTATCGCCTTTAAAAAAAATGCTGAAAATCCAGATTCATAACCAGAATTCAAGTAAAAAGAACGATGGATGGCAGCAGCAGTTGTAAGGACATAAAAAATAAGCTTTATGATTTTATTTTATTCATTTGTATATTATTATGAATAAATTTTATATTTAGCACCTTCTTTTTCTCACTATAATATAGTCACATCATTAAATTGTTAACATAAATCGAAAAAAAAATCCAAAACCGATGATAAAGTTACCATCTATATAACATAAATTTCAATAAACAAAAACAAAAGAATTTTATTAAACTATCTACATTGCAACAGATACATAGAAGCCAACACATATTTACAAATTGCATGCACATATACATATGTATGTCGCAATAAAAACTGAATTGTAACAACAAGAAAAATAGACAATAAAAATAGCTACACTTACAACAACAACGCAAAAATGTCGGCAACACGCACCTCGGACTGTCGTAAATTTTCACCAAATATCTTCAACAAAAGCAAATGCAGTCACTGCTTTCGTCAGCGCGAGGAACACAGCGCCGCCGCCTTGGAATGTAATCGGGTATGTCAGTTGCATCTATATTTAAATATTCCAAAGACCAGATATACATATCTTTTAGGTATAACTAGTATATAAAATATTAAAATTATATCGTTGTGTATATACATTTATAAATACTTATGTATAGATGCATACATATGCAGTGCAGTTTTTGGGGCCTGGCACGCCTGCATAAATAACGCCGTACATCACTGTTCTTATTTTATAAATAGAAATTTCATAGTCACATAGTCATGTATGTATGCATGCAACTGCTTAAAGTACCGGCTTTGCCCGGTAAACAATATTAACTTCATGCCTCATATGAGATAGTTTGTATATGCGAGTGGCATATGCCACATAAAAGTCAGAGAAATTTATATAAATCCACAACAGACAGCAGTAACATACATACAAACACATATAATCATCAAAACAAATACACCGCAACGGTGCCCAGTTCTGTGCAATATGCCAACCGGCCTTGCTAGCCTTGCATATATAATGAGTTGAAATTCTGTCGCTTTGTAATTCTAATCAAATGTTTTATATTAGTTTTTATTTCTTCTTGATAGCTTTTCCGTTTTTTTTTTCTTTTTGATGTTTACCTTTTGACTTAATTTTTCCATGCACACACTTACACACACGTGGTACATATTTAAGCATGCAGCGTTGCTCTTTTAATTTGAAGCTTTTGGTTTTTTCCTATTTCTTTACTTTTTATCATAATGTAGTATATATGTATGTGCATTCACTGCGTTATGGAAATTGGTAGCTTTGTTTGTTTTCTAAGCGTCACAGCTCAGTATTATGCAGAAGACTACTTCAACTATTATATAGTATTCAATGTTAGTTGCATATTATTAGCGCATACAAAATTTGAACATACACATGTGGAAGCAAAAGTTTAACCATATGTACAAGTACATATGTATGTATATGTATACACTATATTGAAGACTCGGGCCTTTTCCATTGTATGTGACTTCGAACAAATTTGAAATGTTGTATGAAGAATACGAGTAAACTACTCTTTAGTCCATTCTACTTATTAAGATCGCTAATTCATTTAATTCTCCATCACTTGCTATAAGGCAAACTTCAGCCTTTAACTAAAGTTACATTCGTTAATGAGAAGCTCAATACTACATCCCAAAAAAAAACCTATAAGAGACGTTCATACATTTTACTGTCTCAAATTTTAATTTGCTTAAAACAATTGGGGTACTCATAACCCGTCATAAAGCATCGTACGAGTAAAATCATAAAATTATATATTTTTACACTTGTTTAAAAAAATGTTGTTGAATTACATACAAAAATGAGTTACCACTTTTACAATTCTCAATGCTATGTTTTCGGATCGTTATAACTTATAACTTTATGAGTCTATGTAAAACCCCTAAATGTATTTAATATGGCTGTCGGAGGAGATTTACTTGCTTTTAGGGTTAATATACACACATTTTACACTATCCGCATGAAATTTCAGTGAGTTCTTTATTTATAATATATGTCACCTGGTCTACGGAAAGGGGGCTTAGGTGTCAAAAAAAAGAGAACAATTAATGAGATAACGAGAAACTGACGATTATTTTTAACAGCTTTTCCCAGAAAACTAGTTTTCGCACGTTAGCTCCCTTTTCGTAGACCAGGACACATATGATTAACTCCATATTGATATTCGTAAAACTTATAGTAATATCATAAAAGTATAAATTTGCAGGAACCCATAACTATCCCACTTTCTATGTAATATAGCTCACTGTTATTTAAAATGAACTTAACTATCGAATTATGAGGAGAATTGCTGTTATAGGCTGCTACTGAAGTAGCAGATTTTGATTCCTTTCCTGATGAATAAAGCCTTGTCTAAACACACCACCTCAGACAATGTTAAACCTTCGACCTATTTCATTCATGCTTGGATTTGGTTCAGAAATTGTAGAACCCTACATTTGTTGAAAAATCAAGATTCTGACCATTCTCATTGGAGGAGAAACTCGATTAAATATAAAAACAACTATCTGATAAAACCAACCCTTACATTTTAACTTAAATGTGGTAATAACAACTTTTTTCCATTTTTTACTCAAAATCTCAACATGGGCTCACGTCCACGTGTGAAAACTGTACTGAAAAAAGATTATCTTAAATTTGTAATTGCTCTTTTTCATTTTAGCAGAAAAGAAATTATATATTTAAATAAAGTCTGCTAAAAAATATTTACTTTTATGTCTTTCCTGAGGCAATGATTATCTTAGAAACTTACAATATATCAATCACTACGTGTACACGTGCGGGACGTGTACGCTAGCAACAAATGTATGTAAATTCATTAAAAGTTTAAAAATTAATATTAATATTAATAGATAAATAATGAAAAAGCCAAAACAGGGCTTGTACTAAAAAAAATAGCTCATTAGTTAAATATCAAGCTACAAGACATAGTTGTCAAAACTAAAGTTGCGAAATAGAGATGACAAGCGATAAAGAGCGAACAAGAATGCTGAAATGGTTCTTAAAAGACAAAAAACCTTATTAATTCCAGTTACCAATACAAATATACGTATATGTATTTGTATATTAAAATTCATTAAAGTAGATTTTTCATAGAGAAGCGTATAAGCTTAGATGTTTTTTTTAGCGTAAGTTGAATGTAATATAATATTTTCTAAATTGTTAAGATCTGCGATGCTTTCCGTCATCACATCGTTTGCATTCAATAACTATAATATTAATGAAATCTTTTGGATCTCCTTAATATAACAAGATTAAGAGTTAGAAATAGATAACTGCAACTTGTTCACTACAACTCTTTTTTAGAGAATATCTGTGTCAAAGTTCGTTGTTTCCGTTTCATTCAAATTAGACAGACATAAAAAATATATCAATTTGATGTCATTCTCGTTCAAACGATTGAAGAAGTCTGCGCGATATTATAGTATTTTACACATAAAAAGATCATGTTACCGATAACAGTGGTCTACATCCACAATTCATAAAACTATCAACGATTTTGTGAGATTTGCCTCTTTCATTTTTATATCTACCATTTTACATTACAAAATCAGGAAACTTCTTCTTAACTGGAGTAGCCACCGCTTACTCGGTTATAGCCGAGCTAACAACAGCGCGTCAGTGGTTTATTCTTCAATTCGAGATGCCAAGTCCTTCTCCCACTGATCTCTCCAACGGAGTAGAAATGGAAGTCTTCCTCTTTCTCTGCTTCCACAAGCAGGTATTGAATCGAAAACATTCAACGCTAGAGTGTTCTCTTCCATCCGCACAAAATGATTAGATAAGATAGATTGATTAGATAAATTATATAGCCGGACGGGAATAATGAGTAAATTATAGAATTTTGTCTTTATTCGTAGAGAGAAGACTTTACTTTTCAATTGCCCACTAAGTCCAAAGTATTCCCATTTTGGCAAGAGTGATTCTGTATTGGATTTCGAAACTGATATTATTGTTTGTGTTAATGTTGAAGACTTCAAAGTTATGACTGCCAATAGTGACTTGTGAGTCAAGACGCGAATGCGATGACTGTTTGGTGGTTGGTGGTAAACAGAAGATATTTCGCCTTATCCTCGGTTACAATCAGACATATGCTTCGCTTCCTTATCCAGTCTGAAAAAAGCAGAACTTACAGCGTTCCGTGAATGTTTTCATCCGACTATACATATGTTGCAAAAAAGCTAATGCATGCACCTTGTCATTTCTTCGCCGCCGTATTTGAATGGCTCGACCGTTACCGATTGCGTAATCGGGTTCGCCATCCTAAGATGTGACACTTTCACTGCCGTTCAGGTTGGGCCATACAATAAACCTTCCGTTAGCTGTGATCTTAAATCATATCGTTCGTCGTTATCAAAAGTGGGGTCCTTCATCCGAGGCTGTAGTTTCTTTTTCATTGGGTAGTAGTATAATTTTTCTACACATTAATATAATGCAGCGCTTGTTTCAAGACCGACGACCCGTGTTCCTGGGCTGTACACGGGTGACTACCGCAGTATACGAGGGGTATAGCCCTACGACTGTAGTGTATAGTTGCCATACAACTACAAGTTAAATCCGTGTATGGAAAACTTTTTTATTTGAGAAGATATGTATCTTCACGAAATTCGGCATGGATTATGGTCTAAAACATCGGTACAATGTCCAAACAAATCGTTCAGATAGGACTACTAGAGCGGATATCTGACATACAAATTGAACTATCAAGGTCAAGTTCCTGTATGGAAAACTTTTTATTTGACAAAATATCATCACGAAAATCGGTGTGAATTATTGTTTAAGGGCACTAGGTTTTACTTTGATTGTCGATACTCGACGGCTTTTATTAAAAAATTTACAATTTTGGTGAAAACTGGGCTCGAATGCAGCTCCAACGAAGTGTCTACACAACTGGGGCCATCATATCCGATTATGCCTCAGCTATAAATAGAAAATGTGTAAAGACATTTAAATTATTTGTTTTTTACTTTTTAACTTCGTAACCTTATGGTATGATATCTATTAAAAATTTCACACATTAGATACCCGTGCTTAGTTTAAAATAATTTTTAATTAAATAAAACTAGAAAAACGCTAACTGTTCATTGTGAAATTTCCGCTACTACCGTTCCTTTACGCTTGGTCTTTTGATGAACTGATTATCTCGTGAAGTAATTGAGAAAGTGCTGGATGAAGTCATTGATCTCATGAACAGTTATTTCACTTCAAAAGAAATAAAAAATAAACACAAAATAGCAAACTGAGGAAAGCAAACGGAAAACAAATGAAATAAAATGAGATTGAAGAAAAATAATAGTGGAAGCTTCATAAGTTTCCACACAATACTTAACGAGTAGGTACTGCCACTACAGCCATGGCATTTGCAATATAACAACAATTAGTTGCACCAATCAATGCTGTGCATTGAACCCAAACGCGAAACCGCACCAATGATTCACCAACAACAACAACAACAACAAAAGCTACAGCAATAACAACAATGGCAATAGCAACACAAGTGATGCACCCAGCGCAAGCAAACATAAACACAGGCGCACCAACACTACCGTGTGCGTGTATGTGTGTAGGCATATTACAGCTGCATTGGTTGCAAGCAATTGAGGTGTTGAGGAAAGCAGCGTCAGGGGCAGTTGGAGGCAAGAAACAGCTTTAACAATTTATGTTCTCACTTTTATTGCGGCGTAAGAACGCTAGAACTTTGCACAAAGCACACCCAACAACAACAATAACATTTATACCGCTTTGTGTACAAAGTATTGCTTGCAGCACAGGGGAAATGGTAAATGTATAAGCATGTGACGATAGACAACTACAATGTGTGTGTGTATGTGTGTGTACCGAAGCCGCACGTTGGTTTATACAAATGCTAGCAAATCCAGTTTGCATGCCAGACATTCTTGTTGGTCGCTAAATACCAAACACCAGTTTGGAATGTCAAAAGCGCACACGCACCAACATTGTCTGAATATACAACATACATAGCTAACTATATACGTATGTATGTACATATATAAATAGCGCTGTATTTATATAATCATAAAAGACTAACAAATTCTGAACAACAATAATAGCAAAATAGCACCTCGCCAGCCACAGGGGTAGCGGTGAGGCGGTGCTGTTATTGTTTTTGCCGCGCTATGTCGGCGGAAGGTTAGACTCGTAAATGTAGTGACAAAAGATTTTCATTAAATGAGCGTAACCACGAGCAGCTCTATTACGTGTGCAGTTTTTTTTTTACGATTGCTGCACACCCGTGCCAACCACAACCACGACCACATCAGGAACAAAATCACCTATGAATGTATGTAAATATATTCAGCTATTAACAAATGTGACAGCAACGTACAATAGCACCACATAGATACATACAAACATGCATACATATATAAATAAGATGTTTCATAAATAGATGTACTTATGTATGTATAAGCGAGGTGACAAGTAACTGTTACCTAAATCAGCGTCGAAAAAATATTCAAATATAATTTTAAAATACATACATTCATATTTATATGTACATATGTATGTATGTATTTTCATATATTTTTTTATTGAAACAACAAACTATATGCATACTTACATATTTCCACATTTTATGCACCTTTAAGGCAGTTAGCGTGTAATTAATTCACTCTGTCAGTTGCAGTAGCAAAAACTTTGCTGTCGTAAGCAAACAAATGAGCTTACAAAGCAAATTTGCGCATTTGTGTTTCTTTATTTCGCATGACAATAGGTTGTTTTAAAATTTTTTTCGGTTTTTTTTCGTTTTACAATTAATTTTTTGCTTATTTGCCGTAATTAAGTTGCGCTTATGTAGCAACATTTCAAACACATGTGACAGATGAGAGTTGCAGATACTTGAATATCTGAAATATATCTTTCACACATGGCAGCTATGAAAGTGTGATAATACATACATATGCTAGTCAACCAAATGGTTGGGTTCACAATGAAAAGTAGTATGAATTCGTCGAATAGCCAAACTTAATGATTTAACAGATTTGTGAGCTCCACCACTAAAGCTTGGTTGTTATGTAACCAATAAATGTTTTGGAAGTGTATTTCTTAGAAGCAACACCGGATAGCTTGAAATAACAAATTATTAGTAATAAGCCTGGAATTTCTCATTCTGCTAATATATCATATTAGGTAGTCATGAAGTTGCCGTCTAGATGGAAACAGATTATCGAACGAAACGACGCATATTTGAACTAAATCCAATCACTGTAACACTTTTTATAAAGCATTGAATAAAAAGCAAAAAAGCGGAAGGGGGATATTTGCCAACCTCATAAATTGGTAATATTCTGTGGTGATGATTTCTATGAAAATATATACATATAGCTTGTACAGCTTTCAAAAAGGCGATTTTGATCTTTTACTCTTTTAAATTTTTATTAAAATAAAAATCAATGAACTCGTCAATATTTTGTTTCATTAATTAAAAACGAAATACGGACACATTTCCATTCTGATGGATAAAATTTTCCATCATTTGCACGGTCCAAAAGCATGTCGAACGAGTGTTTTAGCTCGTTGGCCGGTATGGCTGCCAGTATATCGGTGCAAGCCTTTTGAATGGCCTGTACGTCTGCATAACGCTTTCCCTTCATGGGCAAATGCATTTTTCCGAAAGGAAGAAGTCGCACGGTACCATATCAGGTGAATACGGGGAGTGGTTAATGGTTAAAATGTTATTTTCGGTCAAATAATAGGTCAGAAGCTTCGATCGATGAGATGGACTCTGAGCAATTTTTGGTCGTCAGTCAATTTGTGCGGAACAAACCGTGCACACACCTTTCGTAAGCCCAAATGTTTAGTGTTCAATTTCATTTTCATGAATTTCAATGATGATTTCGGCTGATTTTTGATGAATTCACGTACAGTTTCGGTGGATTTTCCGGTGATCGTCATTTATGTCCTCACGACCACTTTGAAACCACTCGTGCACTCTGCAATCATCGCCATAAACTTGTTTCATCAATTGAAACATTTCGGTAAAATTTTTACCAATTTTAATACAAAATCTAATACTGGCTCTTTGCTCGAAGCTCAAATGAAATGTCATGAAATTCTCTCTGGACAATCGATAAAGATAGATGATATTCTAAGGCACCAGGCGACATATAGATGACGCCAACAGGAGGCGCTAGATTCAAAAAGTCCTGTTAACTTTGGAACGCACCTTGTAATTTGCCACTTTTCATCGATTATGTTTTTCAATGGCTGTCGTAGCCAGTGATAGGATTGCTGACTTGGCGTATCCGCAAACAAATTATTTTAACAGAATCATTACCCTAATGTTCAAAAGACAAGCCCAAGCCAGGGTATAGTTTTATGCTGCTGGAACAACATAGCACTTAGATCATTGATATTGATATGAGGATCGAAGAGTCCTACAGAATTTTTTTCTAGTGCTCACCATTAACGCTATTTAAAGTTCAGGCTTTAGTTTTGAATGTGTATAAACCTCAAATGTGACACCCTTACCAGACGTTAACTATTTCTTGGAAGCACGAAACCCTAAGAAAGTATCTTCGCGATTGCACGTACTTATTTTTCACTCTAAATTAAAACGTGCCTTATCACTGTAGTATACCTGTAAGAGAAATTAGAAGTTCGAAGGTAGTTCTTCTGTGATGATAAAGACAATGGTTTTCTTTAACGTCAAAACACATATTTTTGCTATCCCTCTAAAAATTTCTATATGAATAAGAAACATTATATTTCTTAGACTTCTTACGATTTACGCCTGGCAGAAGGACTTTGTGTTCGCTCATTTGTTAGCACCTACCGAACTCGTCTGAGCCACAGTCATCTAGTAGCGAACAGCAAGAAGCCAGTGGAGCTCCTACCCGCTCCCATTCTGTAACTAGTGAGACCGAATTAACTGACCTAGCAAACCCCTCAGCAGTCTTGCAGCGTGCTCAAGGCTAGTACCACAACCCTACTATCGAAGTGGATAAAAGAGGCTGCAGTACATCTGCTACTACCTTAATGGCGGTCACTTCAAATGCTACAATGATCAGAGAGCCCGTACCTGGAATTTAAAAATACTTCGATACAGAGTACTCCTCCGGAAACTCTCCCCGCAAGCTTCGATCCGTAAAAAAGCGCACCGTTCCACTTTTTCAACGACTCCTCACCTCACATACACCTTTTGGGTTTTTCCATCATATAAAAATTTCATAAAACATTATGTGCTGTCTTACTGCCAGATAATTACTTACTTTTGGTAAGAGGCACCATTATTTTTGGTAGTTACCGTTAATTCAACAGGACGTCTAAGAACTTTCTATTTTCCATTTTTTGTTCATCCCTTGAGGCCAATTTTCTATGACTCATTCGAGCATTTCGACTGATAACTGACAAATGATGTGATGTTTTGCGATTGCGGGATTGTCCGCATAGACTTTAGACTTTACATATCCCAACAGGAAAAAGTCTAACAGTGTAATATCAAATGTTCTTGGGGGTCAATCGACGTGCCCAAAACGTGAAATTATCTGCTCACCGAAATGTTCACGAGCTTTAATTTTAGGCATCAAGCAGTCGGTTATCAAGGCGCAATAACGGCCGCTAAAATTTGTTTCGAAAACCTCGGATCTTCTTCCAACTTTTCAAGAGCCCATAGTGCGAAGCCACGACGCTTGAGAAGGTCGAGCGGCTTCAGTTCTTGCAAAAGCTGTACGCCTGATCTAGACCTAAAATGCGCTAAGTCGTTCCATACGTCAGTTCGAGTAGCTGCGAAGGGCGCCGAATCGACTCTCACGGTCTTCATGTACACTCTTAGCTACGGTTACTATATTTTCCTCACCGCGTTCTGAACGTAGTCCATTCGGTCGAATATTACCCCATAATGAATGCTGGGTCTTAAGATGGATGATAGTATTGCAAATAGTACGCTCAGTTCTTTACAGAACCTGAATTTTCATAATAGAGTTGAACAATTTGTAAACAATATTCAGATGTAAGTCTTTCCATGATGAAATGCCAAACAATACTGAACAAAAATAACAGGACAGCTTGATCTGTCAAAAAAGGGCTTTTAAAAAATACCTCTACTTGCATCACTCGTTACATATATATGCCATAGTATTTTGTTTACTTGCGAACTATGAAACCGCATTGACGAATCAATGCGACTCAAACTTATGAACCAACTCCCGAATTCTTCAACTTATGGACATACATATCTATTAAGGAGCAGAATTTTCGTTTCTCTAACATAAGACCAAAGTTACTTAGATATGAATTAGTGTCTCTATATGTCTATATAAATCGATTTTAACTAGCATATACCAAACATTTCGTTTATAATAGACTCGTAACGCAAATTTAGCACCAAATTTCGGATGTTTTATTTTAAAATGTCAATAAAAAAAGAAAAATTGAAAATGAATATGTACTATATCTGCTACTAATCACGTAATGATTTACTGGGTAACTGATGACTTAGCTGTCAATAAGTATAAAAATGCATACAAATCTATACTAAGTGTTTGCAACTGTGTGCATATCAAATGTGCTGGTGTTAGCTAATTCTTTGCCGTGTCGGCATGCTCTGACCCAACAAGGGGTTCTCATTTCACTTCATTTTATACACTCCGTCAGACTTGCGCAGCAGCCAACAAACGAACAGTTGGTGAAGTCAATTGTACAAAATATACGACTCTACGTACATACCTACACAATTGTTTTTCTAGATATTATACATACATGTATAGGTTCACAAATGCATATCGTTGTTGGGAGTCTCGTTGTTGGTGGAGCAAATAAACAAGCAACCAAACAGCTCATTACATGTAATTTTCATTTTTATTGTGGGCATTTGTAGCACACTGAGCGCCCCACGAAGGAAAGTTTTTTTGTTTTGTTGGTTTTAATCGCATTGACGTGAAGTTAGTTAGCGGTAACACTTCATACAGTGGACCGTCGTCAGAGCGCACTCACCACTGATTGCACACCGACTGGTGTATGAATACCATGTGTTTTAGCTAGTATTATTGTTCGTGTGCGCAATTGTTAGCAAGTTGCTTGCATACCTATGATATAATCATTTCAATTCCACTGAACTGCTTTCATTTATTTTCTGCATTTTTCACTACTTTTTATTCTGCGGCTTGCGCACTCGTTGCCCATTTTTTCACAAGTGAATTTTTTCATAATTGTCTTCATTGCATTGTTTTTGTATTTTTATTGTTTTTCTTTGCCCCTCTTCATCATGCTTTTTATTTACATACATGTGATGCGCATCATATTAAATGTTGACTTCAGCACTCATCAGCCGGCTCATCTTACTTTTACTGCCTTCGTGTATTCTCGTTTTTATGAACTCTACCTAAGTTAGTGAACATATAGTTTTAGTATGTGCCAGTAATCGATTTTCCATGCAAATGCCAGTTATGTCGGCCTGTGTTTTTTGTTTTTCTTTCCTCTTCAATATGGCCCTTATTCTAACACATTTCTTTTGTTCTTTTGCGTATTTCGTCCGGCGTCCCGAATTAGGCGTATTTAAGTGAATTAGTATTGCTCGTAAACTGGTTGAATGGGCAGATGAGTTAATTGCTTTGGGATCGTTCTTAATTCGCATAAACTTATTAAGGCTTCCAAGGCAGAAGACATAAAATTGGCTTAGAACTTTAGGCGCAATTTCAGCAGATCCACGATTCTTCTTTACATGTGCATACATATATTACACTATGTAAGAGGTTACCATATCATATACATATAGAGTTTGGCTTTTGATCATCGAGAGAGGACTTTACCTTAACTCAGTCCGAAGTAGCACATGTTGGCAAGACTTTTTCTGCTTGGATTTCGAGGCTGACATTGTTGTTGGTGTTAATACTGGTTCCAAAATAGACGAAATTATCTACGACCTCAAAGTTATGACTGTCATCATGACGTGGGAACCAAGTCGCTAGTGCGACGACTGTTTGTTTGATGACAGAAGATATTTCGTCTTGTCCTCGTTCACAACCAGACCCTTTCGCTTGGCTTCCTTCCTTATCCAGTCTGGACAAAGTATAACTAACGGCGTGATTGTTGAGGCCAATGATATACTATACATAAATATCATCGGCTTCAGTCTTTCACACATTTCGCTCGATAAGTCTTTCAATGCGATATTAAGGAAGCTTATCTGATGGCTATTGATCGGCTATCTTCTGACGCTCTTCATACTCACGCATTTTGGTCTCTTTCTTGTTTTGTGTTGTCGTCGGTTATAACGTTGCGAGGTGGGTAGTCTTCTTTCTCTCCACTGCGATACGGCCCTCCTCATCGTTCTTTTGCATTTTCCAAAAACCAATCGTTTCGTTTACAGCTGTACGTAATGGGCTTGAAATGTCGTACCACCGATCCCTTATACCGAGTTGCTGATGAGTACTCTCAGAGAGAAGGGGTGCAAAAATTTTTCGGCTGTCTGTTGTGATTGCGACGTCGAACCTTCCTTGTGTTTGTCGGCGTGCGTTTTTAGCTGCACAGTGACGGGTATCTTCGCTGCAACAAGAAGGTGGAACGCGCGTCCAAAACACTGGAGAGGTGTCTTTCGTCTATCACAACATAATCGATGGTTAGTGGCTTTTCGATCCGGAGACAGCCAACTAACTTGGTGAATTTTCTTATGCTGGAATGTAGTACTGGAAATAACCATAATTCGGGTCCCGACGAAGTCGCTCAGCTTCAACCCATTTGGGGATGTTTCATTATCGAGGCTGAATTTATCTACCGTTATGCCAGAGATACTTTCTTTGCCCACCCTAGAGTTAAATCGCCAAGCACGATTTTGGCATCGTGGCGTGGGCAGCTATCATAGGTGCGCCCCTTGCGTTCATAGAAGGCATCTTTGATCACGGGGTGGGGGGCGTGGTCCCCAACTAAGAGCGGAAGTTATAAGCTGCTTGACCTGGCAAAAGTCAACCTTTAACGCGAAACATCTCTTATTCCAAGACGGGCAGTCTAGTTTTAAGGGTGCTCGTGAAGGTAGAGGATAAGAGAGAGAGGATGTTCATAATATAAAACCGCTGCAATTCTTGACAAGTAACTTCACTTAATAATGAATATAATATACTTGGGATCTCTAAATAGCATGAATTTCTCACGAATTCTTTGTTAATACAGAACAAAAATCTTTTGCAGATTTTCAGCTTTGACTTTTTACCACATATTGCACCTTACTTAACAAAAATACAAATGATAAATATTAAACAAAATTTTGAATAAAATAATTGAGATCTCAACCTCAAAATCATGAGATGATCCTTCATCCGGTTACCTCCAAATGTTGAAATTAAAAAAATGGAAAACCTATTATCTCAAAAAGCTCTATCAAAAATAATCCATAAATCAGCTTAAAAAAAAGCTTTTCCAACTCTTTCTATCAACCAATAAACCAAAATAAGTAACCTCAAAGAGGTCGTTGGTCCACTTTTCCATTTCTTTTATTTAAATTTGTTATCTAGATTATTACCACAAATATGTATATTATTTTGAACAAACGTCAGTCTGCTTGCCCACACAAGCGGCCAACCTTAGCCCCGTTCAAAATCAATCATTGCAAATTGCTTTATGCAAAACTGTCATTTAATTAGAATTTTGTCTAAATTTTGAGGAATTTAACAGACGCTTCGTCTGAAACTGTGCACGTAAATTACTAAATTTGCGCAATGACTACACAGCAAACAAAAACAAAAAAATCCAATTTTGACAACATTGTACCCAAAACCGCCAATTAATGAGTCAATGATCTTATGAAGATGACAGTCAGAAAACAACGACTGGCTGGCAGCGTAGATTGCGACAGTGACTGAGACTGTCAACTGTGCTGATGTCAATGTTGAAGGCAATTCAAGAGGCATGTCAAGTAGGGGAGCTAGTGAACCGACTGGAGCTGTCGTCTAATGGAAAAAGATGATGCCGTTGTGTATGTTCGGTGGCGACCGACTAATTCAATTAAGCGAGCACACAGCAAATAAATATTCAGCGACAAATAACCAAGCAAAATGTATACTATAGAGAGAAGGGTGTAAAGTAAGAGGCAGTGTCCATACCAAATATACACATAGACAATAAAGCAATTTGGCGATGGCTTGTTAAAAATAGCGGATACAAATGCACCTTTATATACACATAAGTACATATATATACATATATATTCCGACAAGACACTGGAAGATAATAGGTATATTCGTTGGCAATCATGCAACTAAGTATAATGAAGTATAAATATATACATATATGTACATATGTATGTATATGTGTATATGGCAAACAAATGGATCTACCTCCAACGAATAAACAGACAATGTAATTGGCAATAATTAAATGATACTTTGGCATATTCACATGTTCGAATAGAGCGATTTGCATTAGGCTGGAATCATTTGTGGTGGTGTAAGCATACCTCGAAATATGGATGCTTAAGAAACTCTCGTTAAAAATTATTTTGTTTTTAACTTGTAGAGTGCTGAATTACAACTTACGGATAAACTAAAAAACTTTCTAATTTAGTTGGAAAAAAGTACGTCCTTCAAAGTGTCTTTAACTATATTCGTTCTAGTGTTTTTTCAAAATTTGAACGTTTCTTAAAGAAAAACAAGTATAATTCAAGGTATTGCTCATCTGAAGCTAAAATATTTTCCCATCTTTCTGAGAATTTGTGGATTCCATCCTAAAGGAACTGCGCCAGCTTGTGAGGCATAATCCACTGTTTTCCAAATTGTTTTTAACCAGCCTTGGAACATGAGGCCTAGTGTCGTATTGAAGTATAACGATTTCGCATGTCTAGTCACGAATTCCGGACACTCTTCAGCAGAATCTGGCTTCAATTTGACGAGCTGTACCATTCCCCATTAATGGTTTCATCCGGTTTTAGAAGTTCATATCACTGTGCGTCCTTCTGATCCTATCAAACAGGGAGCATTACGTTATGGTATTCGACTTTGTCGTTAATTTGGCGAGTTTGCTTTTAGAGTTATTGTAATAATAAAATAATAAGTCACAATCCGATGCAATTAAGACTTCTTTTTGTAGCCTTCAAGTAAAGTTTCTTGCATGCAAAATTGTCGGTCTCTTGTCTTCAATTCATATGACACTCAATTTCCCTGCTTCTGAATGTATGTATGTATTTCTTTCAACAGATTTTGCTAGTTCTTCTTATATATGGTAATAATATTCATCCAGTTTTTCATCGTCAAAACATTTTTTGGCCGCCCAAGACGTTCTTTTTCTTCCAAGCCAAAATTACAACTTTCAAAACATGCAAATCACTTTTGGCACGATCTCAAGCACGAAGCTTGATAAATTCAAGTGCCATATACTGAAAAAGACGTACATGGATAATATATTTCTCAAGCTTTGAAACTAAAAATTTTTAAAAATCGGGTGTACGTTTTCACTAGGAATTAATCCTTAAACTGACTTTTCGAAAGTTTTTTTTTTTGTGAAAATATGCGATTTGATATAGTAGCAAAAATAGCGTACAACCCTAACGTATAGATGTAATACCTACTTGCCTTTACAACTGACTTTTATGTGACCTATTACATTTGCCGAGATTGCATGAGAACTTGGATAATGCTAGTGAATCATTATTGGTTGGTTATGACATCCAAATAAACTACAATGCACGTAAAGAATAATTTGCGATATAAACGTGGCGGCATAACGTGGCAATATGACAGTTAGATCTTGAAAAAATTACATACATATATTCATATACATATGTATATGTTTATGTATGTATACTTACTATGACTTTTGTAAACAAATATCTACATGTAGGAAAACCTTTGCCCTCCCATTATATTAATTGGATATAATATCTGTTTATAGTCTTTTTATGACATTAAGCTTTAAGCTGGGCGCATCGTGATCTGTACAAAACTCTCTTGACTATAATTTAAATCATTATCTGATTGAATTAACTGTTTTAGAGACTTTTTACTTTCGATATACAAGATAACATTCATTCATACCATCTGACTTCCTCTGTGAGATATAGCGAAATAATATCATTATGCCAGGTAGACTGAATAGTTTTTACAATATCCATAAGTTTTTAAGTTGATTTCTTAAGTGGTTATCTCTTGTTAAAGAGACTTAAGACGAAAAACATGCTGTTCTAATTGCTAACGCAACCATCATCTTTTCTGGATCTGACCAACAAACACATTTTCTTGTCCTTACAACTTAAGAGAACGTTACGCGACTGAAAAAAATTAAACGGCACTTAATCTGATCTATAGGCAACTACAGGTATGTTAAAAATAAAGCTGTATTTTAGCATAAAACGTATGTTTGTTTAATATGTTCCTATACTTTCCAGCCTACCGGGTAAGACAAACTACTTGTATCTACATTTTTAGTTTCATAAAGCTTGACATTTCTTAAGATAGTTAGCTTGTTTTTTTGACATGTTCCATGTATCAGCGATGATAATCTTTAAGATTCTCATATTATATTTTTTTTTTATAATTAGCATATCAGACATGTATCAACTCTAACCCTAGCATAAAAGAGTTTTGCTCATTGATTCTACTTAAACTTAATTTTCGGTCCGAAAATATACGTATGAAGGTGTTGGCTTAAGATTATATGAAATGTAACTACATATAACAATCTGAAAAAAATCCTTTTAGTATTATAAAATTCAGACTCGATCCATTTCAGTGTCCAATCAATGTACACATTTTACCATCCAAACGTAGATTATTTTCAAATCTCATGGAAAATATTGGGTTGTCAAAAAAGTCTTGCGGTATTTTTTATTGAATTTTTATTATTTCAAAATGTTCATAGGCAGCATAAATGGAGCATGTGAGCTTAAATATATCAATATGTCGACAATTTCAAGTTAGGTATGACATATTTACATATGTATATAAGGGTACATATGTATGTATACCATATACGCCATCAAAAAATAATACAATTAATGCAGAACAAATAACACCTAGCTAAAGTCATCAAACTAATTCGAGTGCGACGGGCAAGTTGTTGCAACAACATACATATGTACATACGATGAGATACGATCGCAAACTATTCGGCTGCGAACGATATTTCCACCAAACAAAGTGGGTGAAAAAAACACACAAAAAGCGCATTGAAATGAATGATGAAATATGAAAAAATTGCCAACAACAGCAACAATTCAATGAAAAACGTTGCTGATGCTGTTGTCGGTAATGCCACAGTCATCGCTGTCGCGCCAAATGAGTCTGGTGTGGTAGTTGGAACATGAAAGATGCCCAATAAGAAAAATGTATAGTCAAATTTATCCGATATCTTTTGCTAGATATTATCATTTTTTTCTTAATATTGGTATAGTTATTAGCTTAGAAATAAAACGACTCCGAGAAAGCTGTAATTTTCTTGGAAGATATTTCTGCTAATTTTAATCCTTTTTCACAATCATAAATTTCGTCTCGGCCGTTATTTGATTCAACGATTTGTCGCACTCAGCTACTACCTATCGTCTCAGAACAATATTCCATATTAGCTCAGTGCTTTATTTGGGAACTTAGTTCTCTCTATTAAATATTTTACACATAAACTCGTTGAGGCTTTCTTACTGGGTTCCCATATGCTGTTGAACATTAGTGTTGAATCCATTATACACATCTTACAATCTTGATACATGTAGTTGTTGTTGCCTTATTACTTTACCGGACGCAAAGTGTAGGTGTTGAGGTCGGTGCTTGTATTGGGTTTGAGTACGCATGGCTTTATGCACTGCAAACGAGTTTCCGTTCAAAAAAATTTCGTTTGAATCTACATTTCTTTTGTTGTTTGTTTTGTTTATTATCTTTTTCTATCAATTGACTGAGCCTTCTCTCTTTTTTTTTTTTGTTTTTCATTGCTCAAGCTCTCCTTTTCATTGTAATAATTACATACATTGTTCATGCATACATACATATGTATGCACAAACAAATAGAACAAAAACAGAATTAAAACTGTAACAATAATAAAAACCAAATTTGGAGCAGTTTGACGAATTTCTTCTGAATTTCAATACATGCCGGCATATCTATGTATGTATGTACGTGTACTTGAACAATTTTCAAGCCGACTCGGCGCTACAATTCAGTAATGGGTTCAGTTGTACACGTGTTGCATTGCTCATTAAGGAAAACACTCATTTATGGTGGAAATAGTAGCATCGATAAAGTGTAAACAAATAAAAATTACCTTGTTCGGTAATTTCGAAATTACAACAATGAATTGTATTTTACTCAAGTTTTCCTAACGGCAGGTACACACTGATAAACATATGTATACCTATTGAAGCTATATTTGGTAAAATTAAATGTTTTATCAAAAAATAAACAATTTATTTTTCGTCCCTCCATATAAATACAAATTAAACACGCAGACTATAAAAAATGTCTTGAAAACATGTAAAAAAGGGCTAAATTCCGGTCTAACCGAACATTTCATAATGTTACAATTTTCAAAGATCAAAACCGGCTCATATTTTCTGGTGTTGGTAAAACTTTATATTAAACAAAAATATTATAATATGTAGCAACATGTTGCGAGAGTGTATAAATGTTGTGAAAGACTCTAATATTCACTATTCAACGAAATTATGAATGGATAACAATCATATTTGGTATCCTAATTAAACTATGTATAAGCCACATGATCACTTAGTCCGACATTGAAATCAATTTAAAATCACTCGGACAAATCGAAATCTCTATAACTAACATGTTGATGCTCTGGGAAGATACATACCAATATCCATAATTTGTATTACCAAATAACATAATGCTAATTAATATATTGTCTCTTAATTAAACTTCGGTCTGAGTAGGCAATTGAAAAGTGAAGTCCTCTCTCGACGACCAAAAGCTAAACTCTATAAGTCGCTCATAATTCCCGTCCTGCTGTACGGTACAGAGGCTTGGGCGATGACAATAACCGATGAGTCGACGTTACGAGTTTTCGAAAGAAAAATTCTGCGAAAGATTTATGGTCCTTTGCGCATTGGCCTCGGCGAATATCGCATTCGATAGAACGATGAGCTGTACGAGATATAAGACGACATTGACATAGTTCAGCGAATTAAAAGACAGCAGCTACGCTCTGAAAGTATTCGACGCAGTACCCGCCGGGGGAAGCAGAGGAAGAGGAAAACCTCCACTCCGTTGGAAGGACCAAGTGGAGAAGGACCTGACTTCGCTTGGAATATCCAGTTGGCGCCACGTAGCGAAAAGAAGAAAGGACTGGCGCGCTGTTGTTAACTCGGCTATAATCGCGTAAACGGTGTCTACGCCAATTAAGAAGAAGAATAATTTGCCATTGAGAAATGAATTCTAACAAAGTGGTGAGACTTAAAATTTTATGAGGAGGCGACAATATCGTTAATGTTTGAACGATAGACCGATTTCATTTATATCTAAATAAACTGTTTAAAATCAATTGGAATATCGGATATGACTAAATTAGGATTATAGGGCCTAATATTATAGAGCTGGTTTTGTTCAGTTCATCACAAAAATTCTGACCTTATTACAGCAAGTGTCATAGAAAGATTATCTTTGATTTTTATACAGATAACTCTCATATCGATGGATATATGCAGTATAGAGTCAACTGAAATATTCAATGTTTTATATTAGGTAAATGGAGGATGACAGTGGAACTATTTACCCGATTTTATATATTTTCGACACAAGGACATATTATTAATACGAAAAAACTCTCTCAGAATCAGACCGATATTTTCGGTATAAAGATAAACTGAGGTATCTCTGGGATTGGTCTTCTTTCGACCATTTGGTTTTGAAATAACGCAATTTAAATGCACTAGTTGTGCAATGTTTTGCGCTTATATGTTTACTGGTGCTTGATTTATATACTGTAAAGTGAATTAATTATATGGAACTTAAAAATGTGATGTATGAGAAGTGGGCATGTTGGATATGAAATTTATTGCTTTTGACGTATAATATTTATCTAGTAAGGTATCGCGAGATGGTTAGAAGGAACTTGAAATACGACATCGCTGATGCTGGACGCTGAAACATGTTGCAAGATTATATAAAAAAACAGCATTTATATTACTACAGTAAAATTATCCAAAATTATCAATGAACAGCAGAGTTAGACGTCAAGAGACGTCAGATCTAAGTGGCAAAACGCTATTTTGAATTCCATCTGATGCCTTTTCTGTATAATACGAGTATATACATTAGGAACCAATCAATTCCTCGTATTATTGTCATTAGGTATCGGTAAATTTTTCTGATTAAGTTTATTCGCATTGTGACATGACGCCTTGTTGTAACCAATATCCGTTAACAACGCAGGTGACGAGCATGAGACAACATCCAATATTGATCGCAATGATTTACAGCTCTCAAAATACATACGTGATACTAATAATGTGAAGACCTCCTCGCTCTTTTAAGTTTACTTCATACTCCAACGACTATTTTTAATATAAAATGTCGCTATTTCTGAGCTTTTTTCGGAGTGACGCATTCGTGGTTTAAATTTTACTGATTCAAAATATTATATCTGTTATTAAAAATCAAAATTGTTAAGTATTTACATACCATTATAAAAGATAGCACAACATATACAAGGTTTTCCAATAGGAGTGATATAATTTCATTAAAACAACAACAATACATTAATTGTTAAGGAAACACATTTTTTTATTTAATTTGACGTACATTCCATACAATTAAGTTTTGACGGTTTTCTTTATTTACCGCACCACTCGGATAAAAGTGAGCCTCAGCGGAGAAGATTTTCTTGAAAACCGTTAGCAAAATCGGCAACTACCCGACGTTTGCGGTGAGTGAGAAAATTTTTGTACGGATGTAAGTCTAAATACTTTCTCAAAATCGCCCAGGTTGTAGTTTGGGACAGTCCCAATTCTTGAGAAAGTCTTGGAATCGACAAATTGCGGTCTTCAGCAACATATGCCTGTGAGGCAGCATTATTTTCATTCCTTTGAGCGGTTCTTTGTCTTATGGCAACTTGAAAATTATATAAAAAAAATTACAGATCATGACATATTAAAAATGGCCGAAACGACACTTAGTAATCATATCATCCCTATTAGAAAATCCGGTATTACATTACATATGACCTATATATCTTTTTAATATGAACATTGAAGTATTTGATTTTAATTTTAAAACTCTTAAATGTTTTAACTCTTCAACTGATACAAAATTTTAAAATACTTATTTCTTTTTTATTTTTCAGGTAAGCATATGACAACGCCCTCTAAACACAGCCAATCTATCATACAGTAGCAGGTGAAACATGATTTTTCAAGGACACAAATGTTAATATTCGATATACATACATATGTAATCCAACCATTTTGACATTTCTGTATGGAATGTGCATTATTATTTTGTTACGAAGAATGCTTGGGAAAACTTGTTGTTACACCAAAACAAGATAACTCAAGAAAGCAGATAATCGTTTAATATTTTATTTTAAATCACAGCAAAAAAAATGTTGCTTAACATAATTTTAATTATTTAGTTAAATGTTTATAAACAATGTTTTTATAGTTATTTTCGTGAAAAATACAAATAATTGGGTAGTCGAAAAAGTATTTTCGTATATTGCCAATAGATGTCGTTGCGGTCGTATATTTCCAGTGCTACCAACCACATTGTATCATACGATATAATGTTGGAAAGCTAGCATTTTAAGCTTCATTTAACCTAAAAAAACTAAATTCGAGAATGTTGAAAAATAGTTACAGCTGTTCAAAAATGAGTGAAATTCGCTATTTTTTGAATTTTTTGTATAAAAAGGGAAGAACGCCACGCAAGCCACCAATGAAATTTGTTAAGCTTACGGAGACGATGCTGTATCAGTTCGTGTAGCACAACAATGATTCGCCCGCTTTCGTTCTGGAAATTTCGAAACTTCGATTTATACTGATGAAAGTTTTACACTGACGGAACAATGTATCTAGCGGAAAATAGCAAAAAGTAGTCGACCAAAATGGTACAAATTTGTTTATTTATTTATTAGTATAAATAAAAAAGTAAGTTGAAGTTTTATTAGAAATACGAAAAGACTTTTTAGACTATTCAATAAATTATGTAATTTTTTAGGGTTCTACAATAGTGTAACACCTCAAAAATCTACTAATATTGGCCACAAATAATTATCCCTAATAAATATAGAAAGAATGCGAGCGCAACCTTAAATTTTTAGGGCAGATGGGTTTATTTTGTATCTGGTACATACTATACATATGTATATGAATATGTCTATTATGCCAGACACTGTATGTAATAAAATCTTTCCAACGTTTATAGAATCATAATTTATATTCAGCGCACATTTATGAAAACCTATTTTGCTGGCAAAATTCTAAAGCCTTGATATTAATTGCTTTATTTTGAGCGCAAAATTTCAACATTTCCGAAAGTTTACAGTCGCTGGAGAACCACACATGATTTTGTTGCTATGTGTGGCATAAAAAAATCTGTAAAATGCTTTCAGTATTCTAGCTGGCCACCGGCCTTAAATTACTTACAATTATGCGGCAAATGGCCAAGATGTGCACATGTTGAAAATCGTGCCAAAAATGTTAGAAATTTGCGTTTGTGACCCAAATACCAAGAACACTAACGCATATACTACAAACATACATACATATGAATTCAAATGTTTGTATATGTATGTATGTATGTATATGCGGGCCATGCTTAAACATTTAGGTTTGTTACAGCGACTACTACCTTTTTGGCAAGCGTAATTGTTCGGTCGAATTGTCTTTTACGGCCAGCACAACCAAAACGGCGAAAGAATATAAATGTGCGTGTGCCAAATAGGAAGAACTCAACAATGTTGCAAACTAAAGTGGCTTGCTTACAACTTCTACAGTTAACGGCCATAAAAGTGTCAAAAAATGAAAATAAATAAATTAAATTGACAAATTAAATTTAACACATTAATAGTGACGAAATAAAAAAAAAAATATTTTTTAAGCTTTTTATTCGGTTTTCATAATAAATAATAATTGCTCAATTACAAGCCAAAAATGGTGGCGCTAGAGTGATGAAAATAGGAATGTGGCACAATATGTAGTATAGAAATACATACACACAGACCTTGTGCATATATACACTAGTGGCCATGGAAACCTTACTTTACTTTCTTAAATTTTTTTTGACTTTTTCGTTCGTTTGGGATTTTCTTCAATTTTTATTGTTTTTAAAGTAATACACCGACTAAACTTCGTGTTTCAATTAAAATAATAATAAAATATCAATTTCAATTGTAGTGTAATAAAATTAAATAAAACAAAATAATAATAATAATTTTTTCATCGCATGTCAGTCTCTTACATTTCGAGCTCATTTTGTAAGGCTCACTATCTTTCAATTGATTTATCTATAGCTGAATGTGTTTTGTTTCTAATTTTTAATATTTTTGATTAATAACATGTCATTAACTTATTTTTAAATAAAAAATTTCTATACCGCAAAAAGTACCGCTATAAAGTGTAGTCAAATATGCACAATACTTGAAAATTTTGAGTGGTAAGGTTTGCGTGGCCACAAGTATGTATGTTATATACATATGTACACACTGATACACATATATTCTGATAGTATCAATTAAAATTATCTCAGTTGTTCAACTTTTCATTTATTAGCTGTATAAAAATCAGCAGGACAGTTAAATCTATTAAGTGAGCGTTTTGATAAATATGTATATGTATAAAAAAACTTTTCTTGTAATACAAAACATTCAATGGATTTTTCTTTCTAACAAGCTCTTTAAGAAATATATTAGAAATTTGTTGAAACGATGCTGGGTCAACAACCTCAACGTTTCACAAAAAAAAAAAAAAAAACCAAACACATAATAACGCACGCGAACTTAGCAGCAGCGATAACAAGCGGTGTAGTAGTACTGCTACTACACAACAACAAGAACCAAAACTTCAACAGTATAAATAGGATCTAAAAAATGTAAACATTCGGTTCTGCTATTCAAGCCACTTTTAAAGACATACCCGCCGGCGCATATTCTTTTACCTACATTCATTGTACCTACAATCACACTAACCTTATACCATTCATGTACAACGAGTAAAGTTTCAATGCGTTCACCTTTTGTAAAGTTTGAAGCAGTGTGGAGTAAAAGTCCAAACATGTTTATAACAACACAAAATTGTTTTCAATTTACTCAGAAGTATTTTATTTAAGCTTTGCGATATAGATTACGAGACAATGCAAGCGTGCTAACATTTTTCGTCAAGTCTTAGTTAAAAAAAGGAAATGAACTGATAAGTTAAGGAAAAAATAAATTTTTAATAAAATTTACATATTCACTATAATCTCTATTGAGGGCGAAATGGCAATTTTATCGATCTACTAACTTTTCGATACCAATTTTATAGTGCCATCAGTGGCGGCGAGCAGCACTTCAATATCGCAAAATTTCTTTGTAGCGAGCATTCTTTTGAGTTTCGGGGACAATTTCTGGTCATTTGGTTTGCCAGATTCAGAGAATCTAGTGGACAGGTGGAAACGGAAGCAATTCGAAGCCTAATTTGAGAAATTCTGTCATCAGTAACACTTTTTTCATCAAAGAAAGTGTTTAATTATCTTACAAAATAAATGCATTTTTCAAAACACTGGAGTTAAGTCACTTAAAATGCTACATACTTACCACGAACCAATTGACCGCCAGCTTTGAAATTATTTTCGTTGTTTTTTGATATGGAAACTTAAATATAATGTCCTGAAAGAAACAGTATTATACTTATATTTTCTTTTATTTTGATAAATTTTGTATTCTTTCGAATTTTATTTGGAAACCAAGTAATGAAAAAATTACAGATTTAGTTTTTTTAAATTCTATACTCCAAGAATCAATAGTCTGACATCTGCGAAATGTTTTTAGATGTATTTTGAAGGTTCCCACAAAATATAGGGACTCAACAGAAAGAACATTATAATGATATATTTTTTTTATTATCCAAAAATCTGTACTCCTTCGAATTTTACTTGGAGAACAGGTCATATATTTACATTAAAGTTCTTGAAATTTTCGGATGCAGTATCTGTTTTTATATAGTAATTTGTTTTGATTACTTTAACGAAGTCTTATTGTTATTCTCGACATTTTCTGTCATCAAGGGTATATCGAAGATATGCATAAGTCCACTCATATACCAATAGCATTGTATATGAACAAAGTCTTAATGAAGTATTTTAAACAGACAACACCGCCATAGGACAGACTATGAAGTCAGCTGCGGTAGCAACAAAGTTATTACAGATGCTAAGCAGTGGGCTGTTTTGGTATTCTTCAGTATATATATTTACATATGTACACTTCCAGTATGTACTTTGCATGATCAGCTGATTGCTTCAGTGGGCCTATAAAGTTTATAAGATTAGTTCGAATGCTGGCGCCAGCTGATTTCTTTCAGATGTTGCTATTAAGTCAGCTGTTTTTAGTGTTCTCTCTGATAAATCTCGAGAACTACGATGCACATTTACAATTCCTTTAATCGGTTGTAGGTATTTTTGACACAATATTCCTTTCATTGCTATTGTGAGATCTTATAATGTATATTATACCTCTTAATTTCCTATAGTTTACGGAAATAGCAAAAAATTTCATTTTTAACCAGCAAAATTTTCAAAAACAGACTACTGTGGCACTATGGCCGTTTGCACAAATACAATACAAAGATTGTAATGATGTCGTTTAAAAGACTCACTATAGGGAGTGCGTTTCCAGTAGATGATAACACATTGTGAGCAAGTGCTTAGTGAATAGTCAGCGAATTGTGACGAGGTAGGCGGAAATTTCTCTGGAAAAGCGTCGCACTGGCAATATTGAAAGGTATACGCTGGCGATGTTGCATATGATGGTGATGTTATTGATAGCATGTATAGAGGCATAAGTTAACTCCTAAAGGAGTACACAAATGAAACTTCCAGTTTAGTTGTCTATTTCTTAGGAAATTACCTGGTGCTTCTAAATACGCTTACAATACTGATCTAGTTAACCATTTGATATTAATGAAGTTAAAGCCTACAAAAACGTATGTATTTTTTATAGAAATAAAAACATAATTAACTTTGGTTAACACATCCCAGGAATTCTTGCAAACTAAGAAGAGATCTTTGTAGTCCCTACATTTGCAGATAGGATGTTGCGCTTGTGAATATTGTATAACTTTGAAAAAAAAAGAAAAAACGTTAACTTCGGTTGCACAGAAGCTATAAAACTCTTCACAAATAAAAACAATAAAAAGTGGTAACTTCAGCTGCACCGTAGCCTTCTCAAATAGAAAAGTTTCCTTACAAGAACTTGATTCCGATCGTTCAGTTTGTATGACAGCTATATGCTATAGTGGTGCGATATCAGTTCTGACAGTTCCTTCTTCTTTACTTGAATATACATACATCGTTTACGTGCTTATATCGTGATTTTTTAAGAGCTTGATAACTTTTTTAAAAAAAAAAACGCATAAAATTTGCAAAATCTCATCGGTTCTTTATTTGAAACGTTAGATTGGTTCATGACATTTACTTTTTGAAGATAATTTCATTTAAATGTTGACCGCGGCTGCGTCTTAATCGTCCATTCGGAAAGTCCTTTTTTTTCGAGCATTTCGTGGCGAATTTCTTCGGAAATGTTGTCTTCCAAAGAATAGTTGCTGGCTTATTTCTGTAGACTTTAGACTTGACGTAGCCCCACAAAAAATAGTCTAAAGGCGTTAAATCGCATGATCTTGGTGGCTACAACTTACGGAGATGAATTGTTCTCCTTTTCCCTCAAATGGCCATAGAATCGCGAGCTGTGTGGCATGTAGCGCCATCTTGTTGAAACCACATGTCAACCAAGTTCAGTTCTTCCATTTTTGGCAACAAAAAGTTTGTTAGCATCGAACGATAGCGATCGCCATTCACCGTAACGTTGCGTCCAACAGCATCTTTGAAAAAATACGGTCCAATGATTCCATCAAACCACACCAAACAGAATGCGAACGTTGGTTTAATGTCCAATAAAGTAAACCGAAACTTGGTCACAATCGCATTAATTGTTTGCTCACTTGGTCGATTATGTAGACCATAAATCGGACGTAAAGCGCGAAACACATTTCGAACCGAACACTGATTTTGGTAATAAAATTCAATGATTTGCAAGCGTTGCTCGTTAGTAAGTCTATTCATGATGAAATGTCAAAGCATACTGAGCATCTTTCTCTTTGACACCATGTCTGAAATCCCACGTGATCTGTCAAATACTAATGCATGAAAATCCTAACCTCAAAAAAATCACCCGATACATAGCTGAGTTAACAACAGCGCGCCAATCGTTTCTCCTTTTTGCAATGTGGCGCCAATTGGAGACTCCAAGCGAAGCCAGGACCTTCTCCATCTTCCTTCCGACGGAGAGGAGGTCTTCCTCTGCTTCCCGCGGCATGTACTGCGTCAAATACTTTCAGAGCTGGATTGTTTTCGTCCATTTGGACGACATGACGTAAATATATCTCGTACAGCTCTTCATTCCATCGAATGCGATATTCGCCATTGCCAATGTGCAAAGGACTATTAATCTTCCGCAGAACCTTTCTCTCGAAAACTCGTATCGTCGACTCATCAGATGTTGTCATCGTCCATCTCTCTGCACCTTATAGCATGATGGGAATTGTTGTACACTCTTAAAGAAGATAGTACCTTTCCAATCGAATTATTTTCTCCAGAAGTAGGTTCAAGAAGTCACACGAAAGGGAATCGCCTTGTCTGAAACTTCGTTTGGTATCGAACGGCTCGGAGAAGTCCTTCCCGATCCTGAAGGAGTTGTTGGTATTGCTCAACGTCAGTTTACAAGCTGTATTGGTTTTGTGGAGATTCCAAATTCAGACATCGCTGCATAAAGGCAGCTCCTTTTCGTGCTGTCAAAAGCAGCTTTGAAATTGACGAAGAGGTAGTGCATGTCGATTTTCTTTTCACGGATATTTTCCAATATTTGATGCATGGTGAATATTTGCTCAGTTGTTGATTACCAGGGCTAAAGCTACACTGATAAGGTCCAATCAGTTTGTTGGCGGTGTGCTTGAAAGAGACTTATCCCACGGTAGTTGGCGCAGATTGTGGGGTCTCCCCTTTTGTGGATTGAGCAGAGCACACTTAAATTTCAATCGTCGAAAAAGCTTTCGTCTGACCATTTTCTACAAAGAAGCTGATGCATGCTTCTTTCAGTTCTTCCCCGCGGTATTTGAATAGCTCGGCCCCGCCGCTTTGTGGTTCTTCAGACGGGTAATTGCCATTCGAACTTCTTCAAGTCGGGCAATGAGTACCCTTTTGGGGTGAAAATTACGTGTGCAAAATTTCAGATCGATATTTAAGAACTGAGGACTAGTTCGCGTTTCTAAACAGTGGTTCACGCGTAAATAAGAAAATAAAGCAAATCTCTGTAATATTGGCCTTTCAATTAAAATATTTCTTATGTTCAATATTTAACAGAGTCAAAATTTATTGATAATACAGAATGTAGTAAATTGTTATACATACACATATGTACGCATCATTGCATATCTTTTCTACAGCCTTCCAACGCCCAGTTTCAGTCGCAGTCAAACTTGATGATACAGAGGCAACCAACTTTTATCCGCTTCCTATTTGAACATTGTTTTTACTCATACTCAGTAACTTTGTTCTTTCATGCTTTTGTTGTTGCAATTGTTATGCGTAGTTTGTGCCCTTGTTCGGAGAATAACGTTCGCTCATTGGTATCTAATTTAATTTTATACCGTCCGTTAACAGCAGTAAGATTTATAAATATATAAGTAACAGTGTTGCCACACTGATTTAATTCATATATGATTCATATATGTTGTGTTTATAAAATTTCAGATTAAATAAGAATTGTTAAAATATTAGAAAACATTCAATTGCTAAAGTCCAAGTGGTACCAAATTTTAAACCCATGAAATTTGTTCTAATAAGAATTTATCCTAACTCGAACTAACCGCCGAAAACCCAAACCAAAGAAAACCCATTCTTGTATCTAAATCGAAGAAAATTTTGATTTTTATATATAAATATTTTTGGAAAAAAATGTTACTTTTCTGAAATCAAATTTGTTAACAAATGAATTTTAATCCAGCGCAAAGTTTCCAAAATAGATGCAAATCTTCTGAAAACAGAAATGTTAGAGGGAGAGAAATCACTGATTTTATAAATGATGTTGCAAAATAAGTTTTAAGGGGTCAGTAGGGTAATCTGGCGTGTTTTTTTGACATTTTTTTTTCAAAGAAATTTTTATTCTACAATCGAACTTTTTTCACATATCATGAGGTATATCGTGGAGTGTATAAACAAAATTTTTCGGAATTTTTTGATGCCATCTGTCGGAGAAATGGCTAGGTGAATGAAATACTGATTAAAAAAGTAATTAGTTTAATTTTTTGTATAATTTTTCCAATGTGTTTTTACATACATTTTATCATAACATTGTCAATAAATAATAAAAAATTATGGAACGATAGCCAGGCGTTTTGTGAACATTTAAAAAAAATTAAGCAAATCGGTTGAGTAGTTCGACCGGAATCATGTCCGCCAATTGAAAGAAGTGTGTTTTGAAAAAAAAAAACGCGTTTAAAGTTTGAGGTGCGCACTCTGAGCGCTCCGAACGTCGAGCGGTATTCTTATTTTTGGGCCTTTTTCGAAACCTTCTAATGGTAAAGTAAATGCAAAAAACAAAAAATTGAAAAAAGATTAAGGGTCAGTAATTTAATCCTGCCCGTTTATCATACTACTTATACTACATATGTACGTAACTACATGCATATATATGTACATATCCCCAGAAATTAAAAATGAGAAAATGTAATTAGCTAGCTTTGAATAAATTGGCAACTTTGTTGCACGCACTGTTGCTGTGAATGCTGCCTTCACTCAATGTTATTTTCTGATACTCTTCTCTAGGTTGTCTTGCCAACGCACTCTTGTTGTATAATACACATTGGCTTTGAACCGGTACTGCTCCGCGTAAAGCCGCTCATTGCTTTCGCACACGCGATCAAATATGTATATAGGCATGTGATATCCAGCTTAGTTCTTTGTTCTTTGTTAGAAGTAAGAATGAGCAAATTTCGTGTGCAACCGCAAGCTAACTCTCTTAAGCCAGCTCTTTCAATCAGAAGTATCATTAATATAATAAAAACTCATAAATCATAAAGTTTCCATTATTTGATAACACTGTTTACAACTACATACATATGTACATAGGTATGTACCTCACTTTGTGAAATATTTAAAAATTCATATCCAATTTGAGTTGGTTTGAAAAATTTCTACAATATTTTGAAAACCATAAAAATTTCTTTTTCTTTCCTATGTAATGTACCATAAAAGTTGTGATAAGTAATTTTAACGAACTAAGTACAACTAAAATGAAATTTTTCACCGCTTCACAAGACTTGAAGACCAAATGGATTTGTGATTGATGGGTTGACAGCGCAACCACGGTAGCCACGCGCAGAAAATTAGCGCATTATTGCAGAAGAAATAATAAGAGAATTGCGAGAAAGAAGTAGCAGAGAGAGATATCGTGACACGTGAAGCAGTTGTAAGGGCACCACTAATACTTTTTAACGCTTTAAAAAAAGGGAATGATTATTTGTGAATACTTTGAGTAAATAGAAGACATTTTTATGAAACTTAAGGAATCTGCTATTGTAAAATCTCACACTTTTGTGAGTATTATAGGGATCATTATCTTTTCTTATTACAGAAAACATCAACTTCTCAGAAAATGTATCCGTACACTAGAACAAATAAAATAAACATTAACAATTTATTTATTGTAAAAATTGTATGCTTAAAACATATATTAATAAGTTCTATTCAAGCATTTTATTAACATTTCATAAAACCATACAAATCTTTATATTTCATTATTTATTTCTTTAAGGGGTTATTTACAGTTAGAAGGTCGAAAAAACGAATTTTCCCTATTTTTTTCTGAGAAAACTTTTAAATCTATTGATCTGAAAATTGGTATCTTTTAGCTGTATTTTAAGGCTTAGTATTAGCAAAACTATTTATTTGGAAAGGAACTACAGCTGATCTCCGCGAGCTCCTCTCAAAATAGACGGTGACCACTATATCTGTAAACTGGATCCTCTTAAATCAAAAGAAACAAACAGATTTCGTTAAAGTGATCTTAAATCTCATGATTAATCGAATTAATAAGCAAAATAAGTTTTTTTGACAAAATGGGGTTTCTAAACAAAATCGATTTTTGATAAAAATTTCGGCCTTAAGCCTATGATATGTACTTACATTAAGAAAATAGAATAAAAAATAAATCGATTTTTTTTAATTCTAACTGTATATAACCCCTTATAACATAAAAGCTGGTGTTGAAATTTGACAAAAACTAAAATTTTCGAGCCAATGTTGATTTGAATTGACCATTTTGAAAAAACGTCTCCGTACACAATTATCAAATTTGCGTAACTTTAAAATATTCGAAAAATTTTTGATATTTTAAAAATATGTACATTAAGAAAATAGAATAAAAAATGAATCGATTTTTTTTAATTCTAACTGTATATAACCCCTTAAACATAAAATTTTCTCCAACAAAAACTAAAAACATTCAGCCGAAGGGATCAGAAAAAGTCTCCGTACACAACAATACTAGTTTAAAATATTCAAATTTTTCTTTTTAAAAATTGGTTTTATTAGGTGGTAGGATTACCTTTTCTCTTGAGAACTTCTACTAGTGTGTCATTGAACGGATTAATTAGGATGTCTGCTGTTTAAAGATATTACCGTTTTTAAGATATTACTTTTGAAGTGATGCTTGTCCTACGCTCAAGAAAATCCCACGAAGGCTTTACAGGTTTAAGATCTTGCGAGTCGGGTAGTGTACTTAACTGGTGGTTAGTGTTGTATAATAAGAATGCTATATGCTTTCAATTAGAACTCTTCTTGAGGTCTAAGAATAAGAAAAAGTTGCTGGGGTTCAGTCCATAAAATGCGATGGATACAAAAGAAGTTCGAAAAAAATTTTGGCATCGTATTTATTAACTTGAGATCGAGCGAATTTTAAAAATAGTGAGCTGTCGAGGTATTCACTTTGGATTAAGTTTTCATGTCCGGGTGTCCGGAATTGAGAACATCACTAACGATTTTTTTTCGTATCAGCCATTTCATTAATGGTTGAAATTCTGTTTACCGTTTTTTTTAAAGTATCAAACCTTGCGTCAAATAAACTTCTGTACCTCACGAACCTGCTGTGATACTTATACCCTTGTTTTTTTTTCAACTCTTCTAGCGACTGTTAGGGAACTTGCTACTAACTTATCACCGGTGTAAGATTGCATTGACTACTTGACATACTCCAGGTAACTCAAACATCGGATGTACATATGCACTTAGGGACAAAAGTGTTCCTCATTAGGTTTACTTACCCTTGGAAAATACTATCACAAAACATTCAATTTTGAGATTTTTTACAGAAATTAGAATTATTTTCTTCCATTTTAACTTTAAACAATTTTTGTTTTGAATTCTTATTGTTTATAAAAAGAAAATAAGAAGCAAACTTTTCCGGCGATAAGTTTGGGACCATTGTCTGTTAGAAATGGAGATCGGACTCTTTTATTTATTTTTATTTTTTCGATCATTTTTCTAAAATTTCTTTTAAAATATTTGGATACACTTGTTCATCAATTATGTTTTCCTATTGATGTCATTTAACCCCAAACCATCACTCCAGCAAACTCGGACATTGCAACCGCTAGAGTTTAGCGGACAGTAGGAAGGTGTAAAATGATACCAGATGTATCCGTACTACTGCTGATATCTCAGATGATGGTGTTTTAGGTTCTTTCTTAATAACTATAGCTCTCGATTTTCTTATTTTGAAAGAACCGGAGGCCGACCACCACTTGTTATTATACTCCAAATCCGGATTAACTGCGCATTTAATCAGATCAAAATTTGTAGGTGACAGACGGCAGCTATAAGAGTTTGAAACTCTCGTAAGCAGCTGACAGTCATTTAAATAGATGTTCAATGAAAATAGATAAAAGATAAACATTGCGGTTGTTAACCGCCGCTTTAGTTACAAAACCATCTTTTATTACATAAATATATCAAAGTGTTATTTTTAAAACTGTGTCATGAAATAACATCGTAACATAAAACTTCTTGTTTTACTACTGAAAATTTTAAAAACAGCTGTCAGTGTTGCTTGTTTTTCATTCACAATAGATTGAAATTGGCCATTGTTAAACAATGTTGCCAAAGAAAATGCAGCTAACTCTCTAAAATTTTAGGATTAAATTGGAGTTAGCAGCGGAGTTATCTTCACTAACTCTTGAATTTATCCGGATTAACGCTGCCGTCTTTCAACGCTATTACCATACTTTTAATGTAATACAGTTTAGTACCACTATTACCGAAAGGGTCTAAGTTCCATTAACCCAGTATAATAATTTCATTCTCTAGTTAGCTTTCTACTGTACAGATGAACATGATTCTTATATTACCTAAACGTCATATAGAAATGTCTTTCGGCTTAATTTTATTCACAGATTTACTGAGTGACAACATCGACTTTTCTATCCTTCTCTAGTCTCCATTTAATGAATACTGTAAGTTATAATTCGCATGACCAATTGAAGCAATGCGCTTAACTTCGCCATATACAGTTATCTATACGAGTAAGTGTTACGAAAAATTGTTCATTATAGCCTTTTGAAAATCTGTCCAACAGTTTAGTATATGAATAATTTCAATAAGCTAAGAGCATGCTACTGCGCTCCAACGGTACATTTTGGCAAAATTTTTCTTCAGTGTTTATCTAACTACCACCTCTTGTTCGTATTTAAAAGAGGTTTCTTTAATTTCTTTACTTCCTAATACCGCTTATATTTTCTTTTTTTTTTATTTTCTTGTGAATTTAAGTGGTAATTTTATAATTGCAACAGATTAAATGTGGTAAACGTTAATCGTTTCTCATTTTTTTAAACATTTTTAGGCACGTTGCTAATGACTTAGCACGAACTCATTTAAGAGTTGACCGATTTCTCACTTCGATTTTTGGAAAGGGGGCTTAGAAAGACCCCGGCAGGCAAACTCTATACACATGTACATACGTAAGTATGTATGTGTGCATACTTCAGCGCACAGTTGGGCAATAAACAGCAAGTAGGATTAAGTTGTTGCACTGATGAAATCGGTACACATGCAGATAGTGTTGCTTAATTTTCTGCCAAATTGACAGCAATAAATAATATCTAGGTATCTGGGTGGCCACTATACGCTTAGACAGTGACCCAGTTGCACTAATGCAGAAGCATGTAATCCGCGCAGCAGTATAAAATCTATTCGAATAGAAAATAAGCATTATTTTACATTAAGGAATTATTTGTGCACCGTAGAACCGGAAGAAAACACATTTATTGGCAACCGTTACCCATTGATTGGCACATGATTGCTTTATTTTCCGCTGCCCTAATTCCACTTGAAATTGAAATTTTCTGTTGAGAAAAAGTTAACTGATATACTATACATACATATATAGCTATTCATTAGGGAATTCAATGTTAGGCACAGAAAAAAATCCATTTCGAAATAATAAAAACCGAAAAGAAATGCTTGCAAAAATGGAGCAGCAAATTTTTTGTCGTACGTCGCTATGTAAAGTTCACACAGTAATTTTCGTTGCAATACAATGCAGTTGCACAGCAGCAGCTGCTGCTGTAGTAATAGCCACTACTGTAACAGCAACAATTACAGGCTTTAAACAAATAATGCAAAAATCTGTTAAGTAGTTTAGTCGCAAGACAAACAATGAGTTGTTATTGTCGGCTAACCCAAATTGATTGATTTTTTCGCTGTAATATTTTGCAAATTTTTTTTGTAGTGTTTTTTTCTTCAATCTACTTGGCCAACTGCCGCTACTTGTATACCTTTTGCATTGTTCGAATTTTCGCTATAACAACTGCCTACTACCGTTGGTTTTTACTTAACTATTGTCAGATTGTGATTGCTGTTTTAGTTGTTGTTGTTGTTGTTGTTTTTGTTGGCAACTACTATGCAATTTAAGCATCCACTAGGCAACGTTGGCAAACAAGCAGTCAACCAGTCAGTCAAGCCGACAAACAGCTAGGCGCACTTGGCCAACCCACTAGTATGTACTCGTATATATGTAGTTGGTACTAATACCTGACTACTCGCCTCCTATAACCACACCAAATATGTAACCGCCTGCTTGTGTGAATATGTTTGAATATACAGGTATGTATGCACTTGTGTTTGATTAGTGGCTATCATCATCGTCTAAGCTGCCAACTGCCCTGTAGGAAAAATTCACACAAATACGATTAGCCCGATTCTTTTAAACTAAATTAAACAGGTAAGGAACGGCTAAGTTTGGATGTAACCGAACATTTTATACTCTTGCAACTTGCAAGAATCAACGACCGAGAAATTTCTTCAGGAAAACCAGATTTTATATTAGTTATATGGGGGCTCAGGGAAGTATTGAACCGATTCAAAACATTTTTAGTACACAGAAATACTAATATCAGGAGAGGATTTTCTCTGAATTTTAATTGTATATCTCATACATTGACGATATTTTCGGTCAAAAGTCAACTATAGATACTGGAGTAAACATTTCCGTTATTTGGGGCTTGAACAGTTTAGTTGGATTTGGTCATAAGGTGGCATACTTTAATGGAATCACTAGTGCAAAGTTTTATCCCGTTATATTAATTGCTATTCTGCTTTACATACATATATGAGAAGTAGGCGTGGCTGTATTCTGACTTCATTCATTTTCGCACTGTGACATAAGAATGTAAGAAGAATGTCACTTACCAAATTAAGTCGAAATCGGTCGATCAGGTGCCAGGTACCGAGATATGTGATTTTACCTAAAAGTAGGTGATGCCACGGCAATCGTCCAATTTTTATCCCTGCTCGGACGGAGTTATTCTTGATTTCAACCATTTGTCTATATGTCCTGAGTGAATTTGGTTGCTTTAACTGTAATCGTATATAAGAAATATATGTACGTACGTCACTTTTTGAAAATTTTGAGCCCATAAATTCCCCTATATGTGCCAAATAAGAGCTCTATACCTTATATTAGTGCTTAGATATGCTACTTTATAGGTTTTCGGTTAATGGCGTTATGTGGGCGTGGCAAAGGTCCGATTGGAATATCACTTAAAGGAAAAGAAAAAAAGCTCCACTAATAGAGGTATGCCTGCAGCTGAGTTTAAAGTTTTCGTATTTTTTCTTGTGTTATCATAAATATTCATATATAGTACAGTCGATTTATACTTAAATTGAAAGAGTTCTTGTAATCTCAACTCTTAGAAGTGATTTCACATCTCAATTCTGTTTCCCTTACTCAACGCTATCTACTTGTATGTCTCTCATCTATGTATATCTCTCAATCTGCATTGAAATTCATTTTTTGGATTTGATGCCTTTCAATATTTCTATGGACTAGTACCAAATTCGAGAGAACTTCGACAAAAAACATTTTAGCAAAAAATTTATGAGCTTACAAAAACTTCTATTGTTTTAAACTATATTAAATGGTAACAAAGTCTTTACAACAATGTGTAGTTAACCCAACGTTAAGCCGATATTGTTGGGTGGTTTACGGTTTGATGTGGTTTAGTACCAAACCGAACTGGATAACAAAAATGATTTTCTGATTTTTTTTTTTCAAACAGCAAAGATGTCTAGTCTTCCTTGCGAGAACCTTAAAAGGATTTTGATAATTTACTGTAGTTTAATTTGTGCTCTTATAGGCAGGTAAAGCTTCATAGGCTTCCCATTCTTTAGAACGTTTATGTACTAAGTTTACGATCTCATATGAAGTTAGTTTCTATTTCAAAGACAATATCACATACTATTTATCTAGCTATCACTTACTAAACTGTTGTTAGCTTCACCTGGTATACTGGTGCATCACTCTTTAAGAACAACATCTCAAGATGAATATAATTTGTGACGTTTTGAGTTGCAAAATCTGACCTTCTTAATACAATTATGTGCAGCTGGACTTTTAAATTTGTATTTGTTTATACACAGATTTATCATTAACAAATATTCCACAACAAATGCATATTCCTTCTGGGCTACACACACTACAACAAACGCCAACACTGCGTTGGTCGCCGCCAACACTACCAATTATTTCAAATCTGTGCAATCTGTGCGCCGCTGCCACTGTTATTACTATTATTATTATCATTGTTTTTGTTGTCGTTGTAATCCCAACCGAAAATGAGGTTGTCGTTATTAGCCTGATTTGTTGCAACTTGCTATGTATTAAGTCAGCAGCGTTGCCACAATATCCAGCCGGTGAACAATCTAAAACCAACAACCACCGCAAATGCAACATTTTCATACCTGTTCAGTTGTTGTTAATTGTGTTGTGTTGCAACAGAGTCAACGTTACAGTAGCGGTGAGTGCACAAACATGCTGCAACAATGACAGCATCACACACATTACACGCCTTCTAAATCCGAGCCTACAAACAGCTGTGTGTCCTCTTCTCTAGCAAACCCAAAAGCAAATATGGTTTAGGGCTGTTTTTAAAGAGGCTGTGGCTTGTTCTTCAACGCATTGTTTTATTTATTCGAAAATGGTGTCGGTTTGCTTTCTCGTGAGTAGGTCAGCAAGGAGCTACTTATGCGAAAAAATCCTACTACAAGTGTGAGAAAATCCTTTGGTGCAAGAAGTAGTTTACATGACGTACCGTTGAGCTGTTAGCGTGAAACATGAGTTTAGAACATTTGTGGGAAAATATTTTCTTATGTACTTACATAGTGTCAAAGAACGACAAAGGCTTATACTTAGTAACTGAAAAGATTAAAAGGAGGTAATTTAAATATGTTAAGCATGCCAACATACATTCTGACTGTGATAAATAACAATGTATGCAGAAAAACTTAGGCAGAAAATCTAGAGCGTTAAATGGTGTCAAAAATGTAGGAATTTAGGTTTAAAAGTAATTGTTAACATTTGCAAATTTATCTAATTACTAACATACTTGTATACAAATGTATTAATCTTCTCGGAACCAGCATCAACACCAAAAATAATATCAGCCTTGAAATCCAACGCAGAATCACTCTTGCCATCAGGTGCTACTTTCAAATGAGTAGGCAATTCAATAGTAAAGTCCTTTCACTACGAACAAGGACCAAACCAAGTCCCTCATCATTACCGTCCTGCTATATGGTGCAGGGGCAAGGACAATGACATCATCTGATGAGTCGGTCTTAGGATTGTTCGAGAGAAAAGTTTCGCAGAAGATGGCAACGGCGAGTACCGCAGTCGATGAAACGATGAACTGTACGAGATATACAAGTACAAGTACGGCGACATTGTCATAGTTTAGCGAATCAGCTTTGAAGGTTTTCGATTCAGTACCCGCCGGTGAAAGCAGAGGAAAAGGAAAATCTTCCCTCCGTTGGAGAGATCAGGTGGAGAAGAACCTGACTGGACTTGCTGTCTCGAATTGGTGCCAAATAGCTTTTAGCAGACTTGCCAACTTTTGTATATATGTACCTACCTAGGTTTCGATTGGACAATCATCAGACCAATTTCCTTGGATGTATGATCAGTTTTTAGAACAGTTTCGTGTGTGCTGTCTTATAAATATTTCTGATAAGTGCAGCAGTCATTACTGAAAATAACGGAACAGTACTGGCAATTCCTAACAGTGAAACAATAATTTTGTAATTTTCAGGTCATATTATTACAAAAAAGGTCAGTGAACACTTTTTTAAAGAGCATTTGACCCTAAGAAAAGTGAAAGCAAGCTTGGTTCTAAAATCATTAAATTAACATCTGTGAAGCAATATTTCCGGTTACCAGGATGTTATAACACGTATTATAACTGGCGATAAGTCTTGGGTCTATGCTTACGAACCGGAAACAGACGATCAATCGGCAGAATCGCTATGCGTATTGAAGACTATTCCAAAAATTTACTTTAACAACTGTTTCGAGGATTGTAAAAAACTTTGGCACAAGTGTATTGGGGCCAAGGGAACGACAAATTTTTTTCTTTATGTTATATATGTTTTGCCCCTTAAGGTCTTTCCCAGGCTTTGATTCTTACAAGTTGCAAGAGTATCAAATGTTCGTTACACTCCAACTTAGCCCTTCCTTACTTTGCAGTTTCAAAACTGGCCTCAGTTTCGGCGATCATCTCTTCATTCGATGAAAATTTCTCCTTAGCGATTGTTCTTTAGAGATCGGAGAGCTGGAAATAATCGGTAAGGGCCATATCGGGAAACACGGTGGATGCGGAAGCAATTCAAAGCCCAATTCATGGCTTTTTGCCATCGTTGTCATTGACTTGTATTCAGGCTAATGCAAAATCATGTTAATTTAATACTACTGGCGCCATTTACTATGTGCCGGGCGGCACTTGACCCGTAATCATCAAAAATCTTTTGTAGAAAATGAAGGCACTGTTATGCACTTAAAAATATTTTTTTACTCGGTTGTAGCCTTATTTTGTTGTAGAGTTGCAAAAAAATTATCTTCCAACAGATAATCTGACAATAAATGCATTTAGACAATAATATTTTTTGCTTGGGACAGTATTAACATTGAGTAGGAACAGAAATTATGATTAGCTATAGCATATAGCTGTCAAGCAAACTGACCGATCAAAAATATAACGATTTTTTATGCCTCAAGAATTGCACCTGTGAAGGGTATTATAGCTTAACATTTTTTCTTGTTTACAATGCAAACACATTTTAGTAGCATGTGTCATACATAAATAAATTTACTTTTACGTTGTGCTGTAATAAATAACATGTGTAAAACTGAAACAAGACTTCATTTTAAATGGTTATGATAATAATAATTAAATGCATCTCGCTAGAACACTTGCAGCGCGTACTGATTTAGTATGTAAATATATACATACAAACATATGAATATACATGCATATGTACATACGAGCAAAAGCTTTGTCTGTTAGAACAATTGCGCTCATATTAAAAATATCTATGTAGGTCAACATGTTTAACAACAGCAACATGGCAGATAATCAAGAGTTCCACATACATACAAACATAAGCCATGGCATATGGACATTTAACTATAAAATGTGAAAAATAATAAAATCACAAAATAATTTCTAAACCAATAAAACAGACAGACACGAGCCAGGTCGAGTCGTATAGCGATAAGGAAGCAATAAAATTATCATAAAAAGCAAGAGCTAAGAAAAACTGCATTTAAAAAATAACTAAACAAATCATCAGCGATCTAGACAAACGCAGCTGACAACATGTTTTAAAGCACTAAAAACCAGTAACTTAGCCAAGTGGTAAGCAAATGGATTTTAAAAATTGAATTCCAATAGATAAACTAGAGAATGCATAAAAAGAAGTATTAGGAGTCAGAATGTTTGTATGAATGCATGCAAATTATGTTGTTAACATTTTTCTCATACCTCGCAAAAAAAAAATTTGCATGAAATATACGCGAAATCATATTAAACTTGATTTGCCACGCGCCATACCTGTATTGCATAAAATTTCTCATAGTAAATAAATAAAACAAGAAAAAACGTTAACTTCGACTGCACCGAAGCTAATATACCCTTCACAGGTGCATTTCTTTTAGTAACTATGTGTCCAGTTTGTATGGCAGCTATATGCTATAGTAATCTGAAATCCGATCTGAAGAATTTTTTCGGAGATTATACCTTAAGCAGTAATTAATGTCAAAATTTCGTGAATATACCACGTCAAATGTGAAAGTTTTCTATACAAGCCCTTGATTCCGATCGTTCAGTTTGTATGGCAGCTATATGCTATAGAGAGCCGATCTGAACAATTTCTTCGGATATTACATTGTTGCCCTAGAAAATAATCTATACCAAATTTCGTGTATATATCTTGTCAAATGTGAAAGTTTCCCCTACAAGAACTTTATTCCGAACGTTCAGTTTGTATGGCAGCTATATGTTATATTGGTCCCATATCGGCAGTTCCTAGAGATAAGCAGCTTCTTGAAGAGAAATGACGTTTGCAAAATTTCAAAACGATATCTTAAAAACTGAGGGACCAGTTCGTATATATACAGATAGGACAGACAGACAGACCCTGACGCTTCCTTCTGGGAGTTACAAACTTTGTGGCAAACTTAATATACCCTGTTCAGGGTATAAATATGTCTTATAACATATTAAAACCTTGTCAATGTTTTAGAAACATTGTGCATTCCATAAATATGTTTTTATACTCTTACAACATGTTGCTACGAAGTATTATAGTTTTGTTGTATACATATGTATATGTATAGTATATGATCACGGTGTTGGGATGAGTTGAAATCCGAGGGATTGTCTTTCTGTCCATCCGTCCGTCTGTGCAAGCCTAACGTGAGTAAAAATTAAGATATATTAATAAAACGCGATACACGGGTACTGTTTGAGTCAAAAATGGACGATGGGCATGGTACTGTCCATATTTCGGTGAAAATCCATATCTCAGGATCCACTCGACCGATCGCGACCAAATTTAGTGTATAATATTATCTTGACATTCCGATGCTTCAGAATGAAAACAAACGAAATCGGGCTACAACCACTCCTACTCTCTATATAACCCACTTTTTATTCCATCTGATTTTTATCGTTCCTATGAGAGGGAGCCACTAGTATCGGATGCATGTCATGCATACGCGTTTATAAATTTTGCAACTTTTAGACAATCGAATTCCAAATTACAAGCGATTTACTCAAACTTTATTATTTTGAGAAGGTTAATAAATATGAAAACCGTTTGTTACACTATTTTTATATAATATATATAAAGAAATATTGATTATAACAAAAAATTACTCTAAAGGTGTTATTCAAGCTCTGCGTCAAGCGAGGCAACCAATCTTAAGTGGTTTACTAGTTCCATGCAGGCCGTATGAGCACCAAAGAGACGTTTAAAAAAGTCAGAATTGGATTCGTATTGGTTCAGATATTCTTCATGCCAAATATCTGAGCAAAAAGTGTACAAGACGACAAAAAGGCCGATTTGTGTTGCTAATCAATAAAAATATCAACAAACTTGCTTCCGATTTCACCTTCTTTTACGGAACCGGCACAATGGCTTCTGGCCTGTCGCAGAGATCATTATCTTGATAACTTATTACACTTAGTGATATTTATTTTGACTGCCCTTTTTATGTAAAAAAGCTCAATTTCAGCACTTGCACAAGTAATCTGCAATTTTCATTACTATAGAAGACATTGTATTCGGTTGATTGGAGTTATCATTTTGTTAACTCAACAACGGACGACTTTTAACAAGCAAACGGATTTAAGGATTGGATATTGATTTTTGAACTTCATATGAAAATATCTTGAAGATCTTTTAATATTCCTATTTGATAATTAATAAATTGATAACAGAGTCAACCTTTTGGCTTTTTCACAAGTTTGCCTTTAGCAAACAACAAAATTTCCGTCTGTATCAAAATAATTTTATAATCAAAATAGGGACACTATGTTGTTCATGTATTTCATTGGTATTATGTAACTTTTTATGCGCCAGTGTGCACAGCGGCACCTACTAAACTAACTGCAATGGCCATTTTGCTTCCAGTCTCTCATAAATTTTGCAGTAGTTAAAATATTTTTCATACGCTGCTATATAAGGATTGACTTTTCTGAATATACATACATATGGAGATACTAACACGCACTTATAGTTGACGCTGCAGCACTGTGGGGCAGTAATAAAATGGCTATTGTACGGGGCTACGGGCATTTAAAGTGAAAATTGTTGAGCAGGCTTTCCATGTTGCATGTCAGATATGGATGTGGCTATTTTTATTGCCCAGTCTTGGCTACCAACCCATCATTTTCTTCTACCATAAACGCCATGTGGTGAGTTGATATTTTTTCAAAAAACCACAAAAACTCGAAAATCAGATATTGACTTTTTATAAGACGTCCTGTTTGAAAGGTAGTCAGTTTTATTTACTGATTTAATTCAATCTTAATTAATTATGCTCTGAGTAGCAAATGTGATGCATAGAAGTCCCTTTAAACATCCTGCATGAACGAGTGTTTTAGCTCGTTGGCCGGTATGGCCGCCAGTATGCCGATACAAGCCTTTTGAATGGCCTCTACTTCTGCATAACGCTTTCCTTTCATAGGCAAATGCATTTTTCCTAAAAACTATTACTATGTAAATTATATTTCCAGCAAACTCTCAGACCTCCTTGAAATATGATAACTTTTTAAAATCCTCTCCCAAATCGTAGTTCTTAATATACCATATCTGCTCTAAATATTTATCCCTTAAACACCGTCGCATTTGGTAGTCACGTAGGACTAACAGTTCTCTGGATATACATTTTCTCTTCCGTAGGGATATTTTAAATTAAGGCTAAGCTCACATCATCGACATTGAAACATTGTCTGTTTTAGTATTTCTACAATTTTCAAGATTTTATCACCGACCGCTTGGGGATTTGTCAAACCGTATACCGGTACGTATATGCGATTCGTCTGGCAGCATGCCTACATCGTATAGCCCTGTTCGACCGATCTCTAACCGAGAGATTATTGACCTCCGCTTTGAACTTTATGTGAAAGAGTGCTGCATCATCGACGTACCAGCAAAGTTGCGGCAGCTGTTGCATATACGAACATACATACATACATAGCAAGTAAAGATGGAATTCTCTCAATGCAAGGAACGCCAATAAAAAAAACTGAAATTGTAAACAAAAAATAAAATTATGTAAACAATGTTGTACAGGCAATGATGGGTGTTGTGTTTCTGATTTTTTTTATTGCATCAAACTTTTATTATTTCGACTTTGGATTTTATGCAGCTTACGTTTACATATTTTAACAGCAACGCTACCTGGGTTAAGGTTCAAATTGATCTTTATTTTTTTCAGCATTTTTCTCATTCGGCAGCTACCGGCTGATAAGATTCGCAGCGTATGACTACCTTTGATACCCCCTTTTTTGACTGCTGCTGCAATTTCTGTGTGTCTTCCTCATTTTTCAACTTCACGTTTTTATTGCAACGCGCAACGACGTAATATTGCTATAACATCAACAGCCAAAATCCAGTTGCAGCGGTGGCGACACACTATTCATTGAAAACGCAATAATACAAACAAAACCAAAGTTTGATCCCGAGTTAGCTTTGAGACCAAAGCAATGAGCAGCAAAGAATTGCCTGAAATGTTTTCTCTTATGGTTGACATTATATGTTGTTGTACTGCATTTTGCGCCACAGGCTTAGAATTTAGCTACGATTTGAAGGAACGCAATATTGTGCAAGTAGGCCATGAAATGATATAACCTTTGGTGGATTTCAAATTTGTCACAAAAAATTAATTTTTTTGTTAAACATAACATTTATGGAATCTGGGAAGACGGGTGTTATCTGATGTGACAAAATAATGCTATACTACCACGATGGGTAATAAATTTGGAGGTAATTATGCCGCTTAAAGCCCTACAAAACAAGAATATTACTTTTTCCAGTAAATTTGACAGCAGTTTTTCAGAAAATATATTTCTTTGCAACTTAAAAAGAAATGCAAAAATTTTGTAAATAGTTGGATCCAAACAATGAGCGAAATGCTTACAAAAATATCAAGACAAACAGCAAGCACAAGTCTTATATATGTAGAAATTTTGCGGACTGTTCTCGTGCAAAAGACATAATCTATAGAAAACTTATGGGCATCTTCTGGAAGATGAAGTGGCAAAACGGTGCCCTTAAGATAAAACTGTGCATCAAAGAGGAGTGGGAGAAGATCCTTGCCTTTGTTAAAAAGACTAATTTCAACGATGCCACGGATACAATGTTGTAGTTGCTTGATCACATGTAAATTTTAACAAAAAATGCTCGCAGTAATTGGAACTTTAATCATGGTGAAATGTGAAAAGAATTTTGAATCAGTACATAATAAAACATTTTTTGTTTTTTACTAATTTCTTATAATATACTTTAAATATGTACTTGTTTTTGATTCAGAAATAATAAAAAATATATATGAAAATTATATGTTATAAAAAATTCAAATAAATATGTCGATTTCAAAATATCACTTTGAACATTTTATGTCAAATTTTGTCATATGAAATCGATTTATGTCATACTGTATTTTAACAGCAACGCTACCTGGGTTAAGGTTCAAATTGATCTTTATTTTTTTCAGCATTTTTCTCATTCGGCAGCTACCGGCTGATAAGATTCGCAGCGTATGACTACCTTTGATACCCCCTTTTTTGACTGCTGCTGCAATTTCTGTGTGTCTTCCTCATTTTTCAACTTCACGTTTTTATTGCAACGCGCAACGACGTAATATTGCTATAACATCAACAGCCAAAATCCAGTTGCAGCGGCGGCGGCAACTATTCATTGAAAACGAAAATACAAACAAAACCAAAGTTTGATCACCGAGGTGCTTTGAGACCAAAGCAATGAGCAGCAGATGCCCCACAGCACTTTTATGGTTGACATTATTGTTGTTGTACTGCATTTTGCGCTTTGGCTGGTTGTTACGATAGTAGCTGCCGCATGCGTAGTTAAATGATATAACCTTTGGTGGATTTCAAATTTGTCGAAAAAATTAATTTTTCTTGTTAAATAACATTTATGGGCTCTGAGCAAACGGGCCAAATGTGACAATGACAGCGGAAGTTTTAAAAACCTACGCATGAACGACTGTCCGCTTATGGGTAATAAATTTAAGCGTAATTATGCGTGTAATAAAAAACCGCTGCTTAACAGTTTTACTTGACTTTTCCTGTTTTTAATCCGCCGTTGCGTTTTTCCTTTCCGCCGTGCGTAACTGCTTGCATAGGGTGACAGCAGTTTTATTCAACTAACTGTGCAACTAACAGCTGTAAGCTTGGATAGTATTATTGTAAATAGTTGGACCTTGAGCGATGCTTACAAAAATTTAAGCAAACAGCAAATTGCAAACTGTTAATTGTAGAAATTTACGGACTGTTCTCGTGCAAAATAAATGACTTAGTTCATCTTCTAAGATGCCCCCCTCATGCCGTTTTCGAAATATAGATAAAACTTCGGGCCAAAGGGCTTCTTCCTTGCCTTTGTTGTATCGGATTTATATCATAAACTTTGTTGTTGCTTTCACATGTAAATTTTTAGACAAGAGAGCAATCCCAGAAAGCAATCAAGGAAATTTCAAATCGGTTATAGCTATTCTGATTTAGTTTGCCACGAAGTTTGTAACACCAAGAAGGAAATTTCTAGAGTCCTAAAAAATATATACATACATACTATATATGAATGTTCAGCGTGACGAGCTAGGTCGATTAAGCTATATCCGTTTATATGTCTGGTTTTGAGATATAGAAATCGGGCACACGTCCTTTTTTCTTCAAGAAGCTTTTCAGTTGTCGGAATATTCTATATCGCACCACTATAACATCGTAGCTACCATACAAACAGGTCGATCAAAATCTAGTACTTGTGCGGAAACTTTTGTATTTGTAAAGAGTTCGGTGAAACCGAGGTTAATATTTTTTCTTGTTATTCCCGAGTTGGCTAAAACAGCTTAACTAGTTTATGAGATAAGAATATTTATCTAAAGATATCGATGCATCGCTCAATTCTAAAAAAAGACTGTAAGGTTGGTGTTATAAACCATTATTGGGCTATCAAGAAACAGTAAAATGTTCATTAGACCCTTTAGGAGAGTTGGACTTATTTCATAGTTCATATGCTCATAGCCCTTACTTAGTGTATATCTTGCCTATAGTCAAAAGTAAATATCTGTATGTATATTTTTCAATAATTACACAGAACACAAATTTACATTTATTCTACAAGCATACTTTCGTATGCAACAATGTTCCTAAATATAACCTACAAATGACTGAGGCTTTTTGTTATTATAAACATTGTTGCTTGCTCTATTCATGATTCTCACCTTTATAATGTTGTCAATGATAATGAGTTATTAACTGTAAATATGGTAAGAATTAATGTACACATCTATATATGGGCATAAAAATATGCATTGTGCATTTCCACTAGCCTCTACTTCTAACACTAGTTTAATAGTATGTACATATATTGTTTCTTATGCTAAGGTACGAGCTTGTACGCTCACGTCCATACTAGTCTTACTCACACTTCCATTGGCATGAGTAGCTACTTGAATTTCGTAAGACATATCATTAAGTGTTTTGACATTCAACTAAGTAATATGCGTTTACAAATAGTTATACATAAATAGTTTATTCTAAAAATGCTATTGGCTATTATGTTTGTGATAAGATTAGCTTGTCGACAATTATGTTGCAAAATTTGTTTATATTTATTTAAAAGTACTGTTATGTTGTCATTGAAAAAATTGAAAAACACATTACATACATACATATTTTTTTTATATATGTATGTATGTGGAATTAGTTATTATTTTTTACCAATTTGCTATTCTTCACACTTCAAAAACCACTTATCACTATCTTAAGCACTATTTACTTTTAGGTATTAATAAAACTAAAATAACTTCAGTAAATAATTATTTGTTGAAGAATTCTTTAAACATACTAGCTTTAAAACAATAATAAAATATTTAAATCAAAGGAAAATGCCGCAAGATTGAACGCTAGTAGCAGAAGAAAGATACTTATACAGTCGTACTAAAATCCTTATAAGACCTTACATCTTAAGTAGAACTCAAATTCAAATTCATTTATTGAGACCAAAAAGAAACAAAAATACAAATTATTTACAAAAGTAGAAAGTTATAACTTAAGACTATACATATTTTATCTTAAACAAACGTTTCCGAAAACAGATCTTAATCTAAAGGAAAAAAAAGAAAAAATTGCAATAAATGCTTGCTCCCGACATTTTTAAATGTATTCTGAGGGCTACGACTCAGTCTTAAAACTAACTTAAAACTTAAAACTAATTAAAAAAGAAATCTTACAAGCTATAATAGCAAATAAAGCTTATGCTTAAACTAGACCCTGTGCGAACCAGGTGTTGATTTTACATAAAAGTTTGAGCAAAAGGCTTCTGGATGATTAACATGATTTATTATATTTTCTTTACTAATACCAAGTGGAGACAAGTACTTGCTGTTGACCCAAGTATGACTCGACTGCGACAAGATGCCATCAGAAATCAATGGATTGTCACAATTCCGAACATGGTCGAAAAACCTTAATATTGCTCTTGTTGCATATTTATTAAAAGGGAGTACTTTAGAATTTGAATAGATATATTTATTTGAGTATCTCTTTTTAAAGTGAATGAAGTTTTTGTTATATACAACACTTTAAGTAACAAAATTTTTTTTAGGGCCTTACTATAACAAAACTACACAAACTTACATTCTGTGCATAAATATTCTGACATTATTCTACTTCTTCTTAATTGTCGTAGACACCGCTTACGCGATTATAGCCGAGTTAACAACAAAGGTTCTTCTCCATTTCGTCCTTCTAACGGAGTGGACGTCTTCCTCTTCCTCTGCTTCCCCCGGCGAGTACAGCGTCGAATACTTTCAGAGCTGGAGTGTTTTCGTCCATCCGGACAACATGACCTAGCCAGCGTAGCCGCTGTCTTTTAATTCGCTGAACTATGTCAATGTCGTCGTATATCTCGTACAGCTCATCGTTCCATCGAATGCGGTATTCGCCATGGCTAACGCGCAAAGGACCATACATCTTTCGCAGAACTTTTCTCTCGAAAACTCGCAACATCGACTCATCCGTTTTTGACATCGTCCAAGACTCTGCACCATATAGCAGGACGGGAATTATGAGTGACTTATAGAGTTTGGTTTTTGTTTGTCGAGAGAGGACTTTGCTTCTCAATTGCCTACTCAGTCCGAAGTAGCACCTGTTGGCAAGAGTTATTCTGCGATGGATTTCTAGGCTGACATTGTTGGTGGTGTTTACCCTGGTTCCAAGATAGACGAAATTATCTACGACTTTGAAGTTTGACTGTCAACAGTGACGTGTTTGTTTGATGAAAGGAGATAAGTCGCGAGTGCGACGACTGTTTGTTTGATGACAAAGAGATATTTCGTCTTGCCCTCGCTCACTGCCAGACCCATTGGTACTTTCTATTTAGTTCTGTGGCTCGAACCTGGAGAAAAAGCAGATACTAACGGCGCGGGTGTTGACGGCCGATGATATCAATAGCAGTTCCTTTTCGTGCTGTCGAAAGCAGCTTTGAAATCGACGAAGAGGTGGTGTGTGTCGATTCTCCTTTCACGGGTCTTTTCCAAGATTTGGCGCACGGTGAATATCTGGTCGGTTGTCGATTTGCCAGGTCTAAAGCCGAACTGATAAGGTCCAATCAGTTTGTTGACGGTGGGCTTTAATCTTTCACACAATACGCTCGATAGAACCTTATATGCGATGTTGAGGAGGCTAATCCCACGGTAGTTGGCGCAAATTGTGGGGTCTCCTTTTTTATGGATTGGGCATAGCACACACTAAATTCCTATCGTTGTTCATGCTTTCGTCCGACCATATTTTACAAGGAAGCTGATGCATGCTCCTTATCAGTTCTTCGCCGCCGTGTTTGAATAGCTCGGCCGGCAATCCGTCGGCCCCTGCCGCTTTGTTGTTCTTCAGGCGGGCAATTGCTATTCGAACTTCTTCATGGTCGGGTAATGGAACGTCTGCTCCATCGTCATCGATTGGGGAATCGGGTTCTCCTTCTCCTGGTGTTGTGCGTTCACTGCCATTCAGAAGGCTGGAGAAGTGTTCCCTCCATAATTCAAGTATGCTCTGGGCATCAGTGACTAGATCACCTTTGGGGGTTCTACAAGAGTATGCTCCGGCCTTGAAACCTTCTGTAAGCCGCCGCATTTTTTCGTAGCATTTTCAAGCATTACCCCTGTCGGCCAGCTTATCAAGCTCTTCGTACTCACGCATTTAGGCCTCTTTCTTCTTCTGTCTACAAATGCGTCTCGCTTCCCTCTTCGAATCTCGGTATCTATCCCATTATTCAGCCAGTGAAAATGACAAAGAAATACTATTTTAACCAACATACATGATATACTTTAGAACATACTAACAGCTTATAGAAACTGCGGGAAGTGAGTCTTGTAAGCGCCTCATAACACCAAAATAATACTTTTTGTTGAGGGTTTGACCAGTTGGAACGTATTCATAGTGGACGACATCACGAATATCGAAGAAAACAATGAGCATTACCTTCACTTTCGATCGGCTTTGGCGTGGTTTTTTCGGCTTTGACGCGCCTTTGGGCCGCCATTGGGATGATTTGTGGTTCGTAAGTGTGTCATATTCGGAAACCCATGTCTCGTCACCAATAATTATGCGTTCCATGAAAGTGGGATCCGAATTGGCTCGATCCACTGCAGCTACCTGCTCTCGATACCTTTTTTGAAGGAAATTCAGCTCTATCAGAAAAAGTCTTGCAGCAACGCGTTGCATGCCTAATTTTTCATGCCCCCGTGTGACATCTCCAATTTATGGGCAATCTCTCTTAAGCTCACGTTATCATCGGTCACACTCGTTGAAGGCCGTCCAGAACGAGGCATGTCTTCGACGATCTCTCGACCCTCCTTGAATGCTCTATACTACTCGTATGTGCGCGTTTTTGATAGAGCAGATTCACCAAAAGCCTTCTGCAACTCGCTAATTTTTGGCATCATAATTAAGGACAGTTGTACCAACCTAGGAAAAAAAATGTACCTGTCTTCCATATAAGCGGGAGATTCAAATGAATAATTCCCGAGACTTTCTTGAGAGGGTAGAAGACCTCTGTAAAGTATAGCTGTCATACAAACTGAATGATCAAATATATATTAATTTTTTTTATTTGACGAGATGACTACAGATCGGACCACTATAGCATATAGCTGATGTACAATCTGACCGATCAAGATCAAGTGAAACATATTTTTATATCATTTTATGCTATAACAAATGCCACGGCGATGGGTATTATAGTTGGGGTGTATCCGAAGTCAAGGTTGTTGTATTTCATTTGTGATACTGTGTTTTATTTGTAAAAACAAGGTCATTTTCCAAACGTTTCATCCACCATAAGTGTGTCAGCTGACTATGCCGCCTTGCCGCGATTTGAGTTTAGTTTGGACTGGGCTGCAGAGCAAATGAACTTATCGTCCTCAGTGCTTACTTTTAGTATCAACAGCGAAATTTTCTAACAAATGAGTCACTTAAAGTTATACTATTTCTCACAAATTAATTGTCTAATAGATGTGAAATAAAATTCATTTATTTATATCAAGTACTGTTCTCACATAGGCTGCCTGCTTAGAAACTTTCACAATAGTCTTATAGAGGTTCACAAATAAATTATGTCATATGGTTTCTTTACAATGAAATTGAAGATTGCTTTTTCTTCATTTAATACAATAATAGTCTTAAGAAACTAAAATTTTGTGATCAAATGATCATTCGAAGATCTTCAAATTAAACGATTGTACAGACCTCAAGTGGCGAAAACATATACCTCACATTGTGGTTTGCTTTTGACTATAGAAAAGTTTCCCGAATATCCATATAAATGGACTTCAATATTGCAAATAGATATACATACATATGTGTGTATATATTTATATCTGTATTTATTTATAATTTTAAGAAGCATGTTTTACTTGAACTTTCTTTATGAGATTACTCACTAAATCTCAGATAAGATTTACAAGACCATACAATGTATAGTAAACTCACCTTTGTCTCAACCATATATGAAATTGAACATACTGCAACACCAAGCAATTGTTTGTACTTGTATGAAGCAGATTTTCGCTGGGCTTGCGAGCGAAATACGCGCTTGAGCAATACACATTGCTGTAAAGGTAAACATGAAGATAAAAGCAACATGAACCGCAACAGCAACATTATTGGCAACAAATAATACTTACTACATGCATTCTTAAGTTAGTGCACGTGTATGTGCGTGTGTGAATATACACCTATGCACTTGAAGCCAACGTCAAAGCTAGAGTCAAAGTTGGAGATAGATAGTAAGCGGCGCAGATCCATATGAGTACAACTAGGTATGGTTTGTATATAAATATGTACGCGAATTCATGCGACTTCCGTCATTGATACACGCACAAGCGCATGCACCTATGTACCGATACACTCATATAGATATGTGTGTGTATGTATTCTAGCGGCATACGACATGACAGTTGATTTTTGTTTGTGATATGCACAGAATTTACTGCTGCCATATTGGCATATATTCGTATATTTGGCCATAACATACACACGTGTACAACGAAATATATTTGTGTGTCTGTGTGCTTGTGTGCGAACATGATTCTGTAGGCCGGTAATGTCTCCGAGGCAACAATATGCAATTGGTGCGCTATAAAAATCGAGCCTTTCTGCTGCCAGTCCGCGTATGCGCTGCAGTGGCTGCCACGCCAGCGTTGCTAACTGTATGTTGCAAACATTATACAATGACAACTGTCTTCGCACACAACTGTAGCAACTACTGTGCAGTCATATGAGCCACAACTGCCGGCCGTGGCAATGCGCACGCGTGCACTCGTTCACCATGTATCGCTGCCACATGCTCGTATGCATATATACACAGTGCAACATACATATAACTGAAGTTTTGCACAATTCAACAACATTGTATAAAGAAACAGTGACAACTGCAATAAAAACAACAATATTAACAACAAACCACTTTACAATCGCAACAAGATGATCCGTCAACAGTTGTATAGTTGCAACAGCATTGAAGCGTCAACACAGACAGGCTGTAAGTTGTTGCAAGTCAATGGCAGTAAACAGCAGCTAACCGCCAATTTTGCTGTGTGTTTTGTTTGTTTTTTGTTTCGGTCCAGATCGTCCGGCCGAAACGCCTGTTTCCGTTGGCCTTTTGTGTACTCCTCTTGGGGTATTTGCACACATGGCAACATATACTTATGTACGTAATTGCAAATTGTTTGTTGTTGCTGGCATCAAAAGTGGCATTCGTTAAACACCGTACGTAAAACCGTTAACTGTTGCAATATTGAAATTTATTTTTATGTTATTAATTTTTTTTTTTTTTTGCTGTGTTGGTAAAAATTTGGTCAATTCACATATATTGTGAACTTACACACATATCTTTACATACTTATATGATTTTCCTCTATCTGTACATATACATATAAACATATGTAGGAGATTTAGCTGCAATTTAAAATTCTTCTACGCTACAAACACATGCAGTAACAAAGTGGGCTAATGGCATTACTACTGAACCGCTAAAGAGCGTAATAAATTTGAGCTTTTCGTGAAAGCTGCGGTAGCTTAGCAATGCCATATTGTTCCAACGAGTAGGTGGAAAAATGCTACTAAAGCTACTAAATTTTGTGTAATGGGAGTATTTAAGTAATTTTGTACAAAAATTGCTCTAGAGATTTACAAATGACCTCTTTAAACAAAAAAAAATAAATGTTTTTTCCGAGTAGAACTTTGGAGTATGTACAAGAAACGTGTGCTAATTTTTTAGAAAGGGAAATAGTTGAATTCCCTACCGACTTTCTAGTTACGCACTTTTCAGCTAGAACATGGAGAGCCTATGAGTGAAAAATTATATTTCTTCGATTTATGATGTGTATATATGGTAAATAAGAATATAAAACTGCTTGAACTATCGCGCCAGTTGCAATTACCTCATGCCGCTTCAGTTTTGTACTTTATTATTAGATGATAAAGAATCAAAGAATTTATTACCTAAACTTTTTGATATATCAAGTCAAAAAGGCACTCACCTCAATGTTACGCGCCTGTGTATGTATGACTTCGCTCTTATTGCAATTGCAATCTAAATGACTTCTTATCACGTTTATATACAAACACATGTTTGGATACATAAGAGTCAATACTTCTAGAGTCCATATTCGCAAAGTTGCTTTCATTCATAAAACCAAACGTGCAAAATGAACTGAAATGTATATCAACGTGGTGGCAGAGAATATTTTTAGCTAGTTGTCCTGCTCAATCTGTAGTAAAGCAGACCTCGTTAACCGCATTTACCATATTTATATTAAGAGTATTAAGTGTGTAGTTCCAGGCACATATATATAAGTATATACATATATACAGTGGTGGATTCAGAGCGGGGAAAGGGGAAGGGGGAAAGGGGGAAGTTTCCTCCATTCCGAAATCGAAGACAAAAAGCCGAGGAGTATTTTCGATCCATGTATTCAGACACGAAAAAAATAGCGGGAGAACTGAAAGTTGACGAAGAAAAACCAAGAATCTGCGGCCGACAAACAAAACGCGAAAATTTCTGCGTGAGAACTTGCGAAGAATACTACAGGGTCTCAGTGTACATTCCTCTGTTGGATACAATCGGCGCAGATTTGAAGATACGCTTTTCAAGAGAAGTATTGGAGGGTTTTCAACTAAGTTTGTTGCTTCCAGAAAAAGTATGTGCTTTGAAAACCATAAAAAAGGAAAACTTATTGACTGCATTGATAGATATATTCAAATGGCTTTGAGATAATGACATTGGTACACATTGGTGGACACGAAATTGGGGCAGAAGCAGAAGTCAAAAAACAACAAATTACCGACTACTGCATTAGAAGCGTTGAAGAACTGCGATGTAGAGCTATACCCCATAATTCATAGTTTTCTTCGCATATTCTGCACACTTTCTGTGACGAATGCGAGCACAGAACGCTCTTTCTCGACACTTCGCCGCATGAATACGTGGCTGAGGACGAACAAGCTTTGAAGATAGATTGAATGGCCTGGCGTTGCTGCAAACGCATCATGGCATTGAAGTCACTGCAGAAGAAGTTCTCGAAAGATTCTTAAAACTTGGTCCATATCAGGTTGTCTTGTGAAAATTTTCTATTCAATACACGAACTGACCCCAGCATTATACATTGCAATAAAGTATGTTATCCGCGCGTCTACGATTTATAATGTCTTTTTAGTAGGATTTGATATTAGAAGGTCATTTTGAAATTTTTCCATCATGATATTAACCTGTATGAAGATCGGTGTAAATATTAATTTCAATTCTTTTTGAAGCTTTCAGGGGTTTTCGTTGTATAATATCGGAATATGAAATATCTTACCTATTAACCGTAAACACTTTTTTCATGCTTTCGCGATGGACATAATAGACAACATTGATCGAACCAAGAGTTTTGAATGAATACACTGTTATAACCAAGTGTTTGTTTGGAAAACTCTTTATGGGATATTTATTTGTGACCCTCAAAAAAATCACTGATTTCCCCTGAACAGGATATATTAAGTTTGTCACGAAGTTTGTAACACCCAGAAGGAAGCGTCGAAGGCCCTATAAAGTATATATACAAATGATCAGTATGTTAAGCTGAGGCGATTTAGCCATGTCCATCCGTCTGTCCGTCTGTCTGTCGTTTTGAAATTTTGCAAACGTCATTTTCTCTTCAAGAAGCTGCTCATTTGTCGGAACTGCCGATATCGGAATACTGTAACATATAGCTGCCATACAAACTGAACCATCGGAATCAAGTTCTTGTATGGAAAGCTTTCAAATTTAAGAAGATATATTCACGAAATTTGGTACAGATTATTTTCTAAGCCAGCAATGTAATCTACGAAGAAATTGTTCAGATCGGATTACTATAGCATATAGCTGCCATACAATCTGAATGATCGGAATCAAATGCTTGCATAGGAAACTTCCTCATTTGGCGATATAATATATCTTCACGAAATTTGGTATGAGTTACTGCTTACGGTAATACTATAATCTCCGAAATAATTGTTCAGATCGGATTACTATAGCATATAGCTTCCGTACAAACTGAATACATAGTTACTAACAGAAATGCACCTGTGAAGGGTATTTAGCTTCGGTGCAACCGAAGTAAACTGTTTTTCTTGTTTTTTTTTTTATGCTGGAATTAACTAATCAGTTCATTTTTTGTTTATAAATAAATACATTCATGACAAATACAAAATTATTATTTTATGTTTATTTATTGCGTGTATAATAGTTAAATAAATTGCTGAAATGACTCTAAAAAAAAAGGTCCTTTACGATGTGCGTGATTGCGGCCACAATTTTAGTTTAAAACAAAAATTTTAAAAAGATTATTAATGTGTAGGAAAGTCGCTATCGCGCTATGGAAGCTTTTTTAGTTTTTTTTTTGAAATTTGACAAAAGACCGCGGTATGAACAAAACTATGGAATTTTACCCTTTTTTGGCAGTTTTTCGTATAAAAAAAAAAGAAGATTTCAAATTCGCGATAGCCAATGACGTTAAAAATGTTCTATCCAAATTAGAGCTAGATATCTTCAAAACTCTTCCTTTGAAAGTGGAAACCGTTTTGAAAAACACCATTCTGAGAAAAACGCGTTTAAAGATTGGAGTCGCTATGTTCCCCACTCTGTTCCCTTTCTACAAGAAAAGCTGTAGCCACCGTAATAATTTCAATTTCGGTTTCAAAATTTGAGAGAATGTTTATTATAGAGTATACTATCCGATAATGTAAACAAAAATCAATTTTTCGAAAATTTCACACTGAGACGATCCCTTAATTTGACGAGATATCTTTAACAAATTTGGCATGAAACTGATCTCTTATGATTGTGAAGGGTGTTGTAGTTTCGGTCAAACAAAAGTTAACCTTTCTTTTTGTTTTTAATCGATATTAGTCTGTTTAAACAGCTGATATAATGTGTTCGAACCGTTACTCTTAAATATTATATAAAGCTGTTGTTGCAGTAACTGATATTTTCTACAGTATTTCTAAAAACTTGAAGTCTCATTAATATTAGAAACACACAAAAATGTTAGCTGCACTATAAACTAGGAAAAATTTAATACTATCTTACGCTTAATTCTCAATGAGGTAGTTTATTTCCGCAATAAAAATAATATAAATAGAGTGCTATGAAACCATATAATACACCTTTCAATTTCTCTTTCCCATAAAACAAAATTCAAGTGCTATAAAAATTTCTGATTTCCTTTCAATTTAAAATTAATTAAAAATTTAATCACTTTCTTTCTTTCTCACTTACAGGTAAGCAACCGTAATGAAATCAATCAACGCGCTGCAGTAACCAAACTGCCAAAGTTCGTTCATTGCCAGCAAAAATACCACATACCAACATATTTTCATACACTCAACGGAGGCAAGCAAGCATAGACTGGTGTGAATACATACTTATATACCATAGTCATGTGTATTAAATTCGCGTGTACATGAAAAATTACATCTATTCACGAGTTGGTATGAAAGAAAAAGTATGCTTTTCATTAGCAACATTTACGAACGGATTAAGCAATCATTTATAGTCAATGCAATAAATGAAATCGAATTCGTTACAGTGGCAAATCGTGTACATATGTATGTATGTACAGGCTTATGAGCGTTCATTAGTGATTTCAGCAAAAATTAATAAAGTTGTTACATGGCATGTACATAATTCTATGCTACATACAGATGTATGTATATGAGCGCGAATTAATATATGTGTATGCACATACATATGTATGTTTAAATATACTATCTGCAATCTCACTGGCGCTCCGCCACTTGTCTTGCACCCAACTTACAGTCCACTTGTCGCTGTACAAGTGCATGAGTCTTGAAAATATGCCGCCGCAAATAAAAGTAATCACAATAATTAATCAAAAAATTCGAATTAATCGTTGGAAATTGAACGCAGCGCATATGCAATTACGTTCACCTTGCATTCATTCATAAATAAACGCCAAGCTTAGGTAGAGCCGCAGCTGCAAAGCCACATACCTGAATCGACAATCATTCATACGCACTGCGCAGCTGGAGGAGCATACTGCACTTTTTTCTCTTTTTCCAATACGACGCGTCGCGACGGCGCACTTGCGCTAAGCATTCGTTTCACTTTTCACCTCAACGCGTAATATAATAAATACGATTTTTTTCTCGATTGTTTGTATGTCAATGAACAAATAAAAAATCAACAAAAAGTGTAATAAAAGTAGGCAAGAAATTAAAAAAACACACAACAACAAAACAAAACGAAAATCATAAAATATCGTTTGAATTGTGTTTGAAGCTGTGGAAAGAGAGAGTTGTGATGAGCCACCGCTCGCGTCGACTTTTATATACATACATTCATATGTTTGTATAAATCTTTATGAATGTGAGTAGAATACACCTTACAGTGGCGACAGCAAACCAACCAACAACACCCCACCAGCACGGTTGAACGAATGCAACCACACTTATCAATATTCGTTGAAATATAATACGAGTTTGATATATGGTATAATATAAACGTGCATTTCTCATTTTGGAGGCGCCAAATATGCAAGTTTACTGTGTAGTTGTTGTACCATATTGCTGTTCAAATGAGGGAATTTCATTTGCGCTTGTGGATATAATTTCAAGTGCGAATTGAACAATTTGAAAAGTAATAAAATGATGTACATATACATATGCATGTTATATATGGTATACATAGATATGCTTGTATAGCTAAAAAGTAAATACATAACAGAAGTATAAGTAAACAAAAATGGAAAGTATTAAGCTAAAGTGTTTGTAAACATGGGTAAACAATATGCTTGAATCACCAGCGACTCGAGTTTGGTACAAGCTTAAACAAGCATTACGCTGAGCATGGAATGAACAAAATAGTTCCATTAAAATCAAGCTTTTCTATAACATACAAATTTTATTACGGCTTAAGCCAAGACCTTCTAGGTTATCGTTATGCAAGCAACACGTTTCAATAACTTTAAAAAGAAACTACTATAAAATTAACAAGTACAGAAATTTGTTAGAATAACTTAAGACAATTTCAATTTAATTTGAAAATTGATTATTAGCTTCTTTCAGTTCGGGGAACAAGAAAAAATCACACTTAGGTATTCGTTGCGTTTTTAGCTTTAAATTTCGTCACAATCGTGGCTGGATGCGCTGATGCATTATCATCTCGAAAACCCATGAATTATTCTTCCACAATTCCGGCTGGATTTTCTCACGCAAACGCCACAATACGGCCAAACTGAACTCCTTATTGGCCGTCTGTCCCTCATGATGCACCAAACCACAAATATCAAAATGAGCATCACCGCTCCAAGAATGTGGAATCGGAATTCGCACGATCAAACATGTCTAAAGAGACCTGTTTACGGTAATATTTTCGAAAATCCTCCAAAATTATTCGAACGGACTCGCGAGAGATGTCGAGCTCTCTTGCCATCTCTCCAACACTTGCCTGACGATTTTCAAGCACCGTATCCTTCACTTTTTTAATATTTTCATCTGTTGATGAGGTCGTCTGTCGTCCACAACGAGGCATGTCTTCAACAATCTTTCGACCATCTTTGAAGACTTTCTACCCACGTAGGCTTGTAGTTTTGCGTAATATAACTAATGTAAGTAATAATGTAGTTAATGTTAGAATAGCCCGCTAGGCCAGTTTTAGTCCTCAGCGGTACCAGATGGACTTCTGTCACGTAGTCTATGAGGAGTAGTCAGCCCATAAGATGCCAACGCTTGACGCGAATTTCAAAAGTTTTCGTGTCAACACCACCCCTTTAAGTGTTTCATACCGTAGGGCCCACAAATCCTGAATCGTTGTTATCCAATGTGGAAGATATGCACAAGAGATACTTTAATGTTACCCTATTGCTTTACTCTTGACATTTCCTGCAGTTTTCTCGATCTATCGCCTTGACTGTAATCAGTCAATCCATCTATCTAGTTCCATAACTTTAGACAGTATATACCTATATGAACCCCGTGCCTCGTTTTTAAGATATCCTTACGAGTATAAATGTGTAAAGTGTTGTGTGCAGATACCATGCCTTATATTTACGCCAGCTATAACCTTCTTAGTTTACTCTGAATCTTCTTTCACAATTGAAATGTGGAATAATGTACTATGAATCGACCTATGACCGAAGGTTGTATATGTAAGTATGTAAGTTCTGGTGCAGCTAGTGGTCATCCACGGAGTTCTTAATTAGCGCGTAACCGCCAAAGCGATTGCTTTTGAGTTGACAAACTTGCGCTGGTCAGTCTTTCGTTTAGTAAAATTGGACCAATTCAAAAACATTAAACGTGGCCATTATTTCCCTTCACTCTTACCGATTTCCAACGCACTGAATATTTTAGAGCTTCTAAATATCCATCTTTTCAAAGTCTATGTTATAGCTCCTGGTTTGCGTTATATTAAAGTGCTCAAAACTTACAGTTCCAAATTACACAATTCTCCATTTCCAAAGAGGAATATTGTATAAATTTGTTCCCCACGCGGTGATTGCGAACATTCAAATTTCCGCTGATCGCAAGCTGACATCACAAAGACTAGTTTTCGATATACCATATGTATTTGGACTTGCCCGTATAATATTTTCTCAGTTCGCCGAATACTATGATAGACAAAAGTGCAGACACCTGCAAAGGTGTAACAATAGTGAAGGTCCTATCGTACTTTGTAATATCCAGAAGGAAAAGTCAGAGACTTATATATAAATGATCAGCCTGACTTGCTTAATTGATTTAGCCATGTCTGTCTGTCTCTCTTTCTATCTATCCTTCTCAGTTGTTGACGTCCTTTTATTCCCAAGAAGCTGTTAATCGGGGCACCTATAGGATATATCTTGAATGGCATTATTATTTGTTTGACAAGATATCTTCTCGAAATTTGTCTGCTATTACGGTCTAAGGCAATGCTACAATCTTTAAATATGTTGTTCCGACCTGAACTTATGCCATATAGCTACCATAAAAACTGACCGATCAAAATTATTAGGTTGTCAAATATCTCCCTTCCGTCTCGTTGTCTTTTGAATTTCGCGGCTATGTATCAAGCGCTACAGAGTTCGTATCTGGCAATACTATACACCTTTGATAGGTCTTGACATAACCTACAAAACGACGCTATGCATTCAACAGTTATAGAGGTGTAAACATGGAGTTCACTAACGCCGAAATTCGCGCTATTTTAAAGTTCTCCTTCGTTAAAGGCAAATCCACTAGAGAAATGTTCCGTGAGATTAATGGTGTTTTGGGGGATGGTACTATATCACTTCAAACTACTTTTTTTTCATTGAGTTATAAAATTCATAAGAAATAAAAAATTTTCCCAAAAATAATCAAACTTCAACCGTTAATATCTTTTAAACGGTTGGGTTTACGAAAAAATCATATAGACCTTTTTTGTAGAGCATTCAATTTCCTACAAAATCTAAGGAACAAGATATTTTTTCAAGTAATTGGAAGCGAGATATAAATTTTTCTCTCTGATAATAAGAAAAAATAGAAAACTGTAAGTAGGAGGACCTTCCCGTTACAATTAAAAACTCATGTTTGGAGAGGCTTTCTTAGAGGTGTCTAGGAACCTAATTTTCTGAGTACCAAACAAAAAAAAAAATATTTTTTTTTGAGTCACTCTAATAGATATAGTTGTTATAACAAATACAGCTGTGAAAAATATTGTAAATTTAATGTAGCTACAATTAACTTTTTCCTTTTTGAGGAAAATATAAAGGAGTTCATCTAAACTCATTCAGATAGCTCCACATAATCGTTACGTAACAAGAAACAATCTTCTAAGATATTTTTAATGTGAAATGCGTAAACGAAATTACTACCTATTTCATTGTGCACTATACACGCATACGTAACGCTGTGTTCCATAAATGGTAGTTGTGCTTGAACCTACTTTATTAACGTTCCACTTCTGTTAAACTCCATAACAGTTAACTGTTCCACGCCGCATAGTTAATTAATGCTTGTCTTCTTCTGAAATCTTCAGCTAAATCGCCATTAACCTCTGTTTAAAAATTCGAAATAGTTTACAGTTTTCCAAAGAATTATTATTGGTATTTGCTATGTTTTTCAAATGTGGTTTCTTGATTTCCGATCGAAATGTCATAAGTCGACTGCTCCACCTGTTATAAATGTCTAAGGAAAAACTAACTGCAAAAGCCAGCTCAATTTAGATTTTCAAAATACACACACAAATACAAGTTAGCTGCCCCACAAGCTAACATGCAAGCAACTGTACTTGACTTGTGATGATGACAACCGTATGGCACATTCAACTTGTTGTCAGTGAATTTATTACTACTGTAGTGCACTATGTGCCATAGCGCAATTATTCGTGCGGTTATTTAGTCAATCAGACAGGCGGCTCAGTCGTTTACGGTATACCAGTATTTACTATATGTCTGTATGTGTTTCATAGCAGTCATCGACAGTTCGTTTGCTTCAACGTTCATCACTTTAATTGCAGTTTAATTGTAAATAAATAAATGTCAGCATTGTTGCTGTTGCTGCTGCTGCTGCTATTGCAATTGTTGTGCCCATAAAAAGACAACCGAACAACAATAGATTGCATTCATTTTGAAAACTACAAATAGCTGAAGAATGTGAAGTGACAGGACGGAGTCAGCGAATGGGAATTCATCTAATTGAACTTGAAGTCGTCGCAATATGCACACTGAGCTACTGTCGGGCGGCCAGACTGCTTGGCTGTTGGCTGTATATACACGTATGTATATATATTATAAATCGTGCGAACAGGTTGCCTTTGTGGTCGGTTCATTGGCTACTTGCTGCTTCGCTGGCTCCCTTTTCCAACCAATTTGCACACTTACATACGCACATGGTGGCACACAATGGTGATCACTTTCTTTCCATCAAATTCACTTTCACTTGCCGCCATCGAACGCATATATGCGAGTGTGTATGTATTTCTCTGTCCTAAAAATTGAAGCAAGCAGTCAACAGCAGTTGTAGTTGTAGAGCTGTAGCAGTAAACATTAGTGGAGGCAGAAATCGCATGGTCCCGCCACAGTGTGACGCCAATTATTGAAGTATGGTGGGCGCAGTCATAACGATGAAACAAAATGTGGTTTATGGGAAAATAGCTATGCCAAAGTTATAAAGATGGAGTTTTGTAAATATTACTCATAAGAGAGTACTTTCGGTTACTTAACCTCTTTTTAACCAATCTAATTAATTCCTTAGAGCCACCGACTTTTATTCATAGGAATAGTCTACTCTGACCAACTTTAACTCTGCACGTGAAGTTGAAAAACCTTTGGTACTAGTTTAGTTAAATTTTCTCTCTTCCGAAGAGTGATAAATGATGAAAAAGCTATAAATACTCGTTAATCGGTTATTAACAGTTCTTATTCCTCTTCCGTTAGTTTTTGATTTGTGAATTCATAAGAACTATTCGGGATTTACATAAAAAATTTAGACACTATTTACTAAAAGTCAGTTTTTGGATTAAAAAGTAATTAATTTTAAATTTGTATGTCCAGTTTTGGAATTTCGATTTAAGATGTTTAAGAAATGAAAATTTAATTTTTAATATATTTTTTTTTTGGTACAAAATTTTAATTTTCGAATAAAAATTAAGAAAATATTTTTTTTATTAAAAAATGGAATTTCAAATAAGAAGCTGGAATGATGAACTTTTATTTTTAATTATAAACTTCAGATTAACATTTTTTTATTTGTAATTTCGGTATTAAGAATTAAAAATTTCAATTTTAATTTAAGTTACGATTTTTGGGCTAAAATTTTTTTCAGCACAGTATTTGGGATAAAAATTAGTTTTTATTGTTTCATTAAGTATATGGAATTAGATTTTTGAGATTACAGAATAAAAAAATGTGTTCAAATGTGAATTCCGTTGCTTGCAATCCTGTTACGAAGTCACACTCGAGAGAAGGGATGGACGAGGAATGCTTTTTACGATCTCAGGTCCCTCACTGAAGGTAATATTCCACGTTTCATCCTTCCAACAAGATTTCGCTCCAGTTAACCAGACTAACGTTCAAAGCTGGTGTAAACACAATGATGAAGGGGAGGCTGCCCTCCTCTCCGGATCTAAATTCATTAGATTATTGCACATGAGGTTTCATGTTGGATAAAATGAAGAACGTAATGCACTATAGATATATAGTATATATACTATAGATAAAATAGTTTAAGCAACAGTTACAGAAGATATGGAACGAAATTCCCGACGAGGTCGTGTGGGCCGCTTGCGTTGCCTTCCTAAAGAGTTTACGGCTGGCATAAATTGATTACATTTTTTTGTGGGGCCGGCGTGAAGTTTTTGTATTTTGAAAATAGTTGCAGTAGTTGCTGTTCTTTTAATTGTTATATCAATACGAAAATTGAGATCAGAAGAAAAAATTATATAAGACATATTTATATATTAAACGAAGTTTTTTTATTCAAGATGGAGGAAACACCATCACTTTTAATCTACAATAAATAAAGGTACTATATGTACATAACTATGATTATATCCATAACTGAAATGAAGTAAATTATATCTAGAACTCGTCGACTCTATAAGAGGTCAGAAAACAATATATCAAAAATCATACTAATAACAGTAGTAGTGTTGATGGTTGATACAAGAATTATTCTCAAACTAATGAAAATAACCTAGAATTGTTACTCAAATAGCGAAAGCCATTTCAATTCCATAAATATTTTCTTAAATCATGCCTCATTGGAGCAAATGCTATATTTCTGACATGAAATAGTCTTTCCGAGATGGTTTGAAAACTGTAAGACTAATAAAAACAAACTTTTTTTTTTAAATAAGTACGAATCATTATATAAGTATGTTCAAAAAAATTTAAATCGCAATTATGTATCAAAAAAACTGCCTTGCAAGCTTTGAAGTCTCATATTTTCTGGTTATAAGTGTACCCAAGAGCTCGAAATTTGTTAAGCTCTTACCTATTCTCACCGTTAGCTAAAATATTATTACATTAAAATTTCGTGAGCACTTGTTTTTTGGATTTTTTTGCTACAACTGTTGTTTTTGGTTTCGTTGAAAATTGATATTACCATTGCTGCAGGTTGATCATGGAGTCGTCGACATTTTCGCGCGCCTTGCTGAAGGTTTTGCTACGGAAAATGCCGCCAAACCAACATACACATTTCTACCTTGTTGCCATTCGTTGGCTTTTCGTATAATGTTATTTCATATTTAAAAGCGTTTGGTTTCACCTTTTTTTTACGTTTTTCTCTTAACTTTGAAAAGTGCAACAAATGAATATTTTCATATCGAAAACGAAAGTATTGCAACGACTTGCTGCCTGGCGGCGTCAACATCAAGCATTGGCTTTCCCTTTCTGTCGATCGGTTGTTGATCGTTGGTTCACCTGCGTGTTATGCGCGCGCCGTTGTTCAGCCATAATACCTGATACCTACACTCGCGCACACCGGCAATCGCACTCATTCATTCATTTATTCATTCACTCATTCAACAATTTATTCGTTGCACCATTGATGTGTGTTGCAGCTTTCGATTTTCAAGCGCCAGCATGTTTGGGCTTTTTGTTTAAGATGGCAGTGATGCACCGTGGCGATACGTCATCATGTCAATTATGGCATCTGTCAGGTATTTCTTTGTTTCGACTTTTGCTTTTTTGCTGTGCGCTTTTGTTTCTTGTGAAAGATTTTCAATTAAATGCGATTTATTTTAAAGATTTTTCAAGTTAAGCCGCAGTTTCAAATTTCTTTCAAACCGCACCTTCATATTTTAAATTTTCTCCCCTTTTATTTGTTGTTATTTTCATTTGCTGCAGCCGCATCTGACTCAACAACGCAAACACCGTGTGTGTGTGTGTGTATATAAATATATACATGTATGTTTGTATGTATTATTTTTTTGATTTATGGGAAAATTGTGAAGATCATAAAAATAAATAAATTCAATTAAAGTGGAACACACACGCCGGCCACAGTAAGAAACGTACCCGCACATCATACCACATACATACATATTTCTTACAAGCATTTGTGTGTATGTGTTTGCCCAAAGCTTGCGCCAACACTTAAGCTTGCGCGTAAGAGTGCAACAACAAGTGAAATGCAGCTGCGCTTCGAAATGAAAATTTAATTACTTTTTAATCTTCGCGGCTTCTGCAGCAATTAAGCAAATAATTACAATTAGTCGAGAAAAAAGAAAGTATGTGTGAAATAATCAGAAAGTGTTTAATCACGGTGGCAGTCAAGAAATTAAAAGCTCATTAATCATAAGAAATTGCTGTCATGAGTATGATTGGAAATACAGTTGAGAACTCTGAAATTGCAGCTTTATGCCCCGTTTGATTTGAAAGCAAGAAACAACATTAACTATGCCTAGAATACCATTCACAAATAAAGGAGTCATACAGGAACTTAAATTTGATCGCTCAGTTTATGTGGCAGTTATACATTATGATATAGTGATCAAGGAATATGTTCGGAGATTATAATGTTTCCTTTGAATACAATCCTTGCCACATATCTCGTAAAATAGAAAAGTGTGCCGTATAAGTATTTGATTTTGATCGTTCTTGATCGTTCATTTTGTTCATATAGTATTGCGATATCAGCGGTTCAGACAAATGAGCAGCTCCTTGAAGAGATCGAAATCTCTAAAACTGAGGGAGTAGTTCACATAGATACACACAGACGGACGAACAGACTGATTATCATTTATATATGTATGCACTTTGTAGGTTCTGTGAAGTTTCCTATTGGGTGTTACAAACATAATGCAAACTTAATATACCCTAGTCGGGGATATGTTAGATTTAAATAATCAAGAAACACAATTACTCTTTTTTTTTAATTCTTCTTCTTTTTTTCTGCATACATACCTATGCCTCTATCTATAATGAAATAATTCTCTTCTGGGTTTCAACTGGTCTTACAAAATATCTTGATTTTGAAATGATTAATTAGAACATATATAGTATATGCAGAAGTTTAAATGATTAAACCAATTTATCTAATACTTCAAGCGATTCAAATAATCATAAATTAGGTCTAGTAAAAAAAATCTATTACTCTTCCCACAAATGTTTAAACTCTGTTCCGTCATTCTTCGTCGAAACCACGACGCGCGATTTTATGGTCATTTGAAAACAGTTTTTCTTTCTTTTTTTTGTTCTGATTTTTCATACAGCACCAATTAAAAGTATATATGAATGCCATTACTTCTTGATTTAAAATTAAATAAAGAAAATATAAAATCCATTTTGGTTTCGTTTTCTCCTCCGAAATTTTTTATGGCGTTTTAAAATAAGTCCAAGTCATAATGACGGAGGATGACCTTAGTGTAAAAAAAGTAAAGCTGACGTCCCAGGGTTAATAATCAGCATCTGAAAAGATAAGGCTTCGTGATCGCATGACTCAGTAATGTTTGAGCTTGTGTCAAACGTCAAAGCTGGATACCAAAAAGTTGAAATTTGCCATATCGATAAATGCTAAACTTTTAGGAATCAATCACGCGCAATTGTAGTTTAGTTGTTTTCATTCCGGTAATTTTGATGCAATACGCTTTGCAAGAACAATGTTTAAAAATATCGATCAAATAATGGAAATCGTCGAATCCGATTGTCATATTCCAAGAGCTGTTTTATGACGATCTTATGCATGTGCCTTATAGTTTGGACCTGACATCAAGTTATTATATTATTTTTGTTTTTTCCGTCTGGTTTTACTGGTGGAAAAATCGTTTCTAGAGCAGCTTGTGAAAATTTAATGTTACAGTTTTTTGCCAATAGAGATGAAGATATCTGTAAGAGTGTTATTATAAAATTACCTTAACCCTGGTAGAGACCAACGGTCTGATACCAATGAGACGAGACCAATGGTGCTTGGCTAGGCCTAGGCTAGTTTACATACATTTGTATGGAAATACGTGTTGTATTTACGCTCATATATGTACAATATAGATACATTTTTGAAATTTCTTACCTCTCGATTTGGTTGAAATCAAATTGACTGCCTTGTTCACGCTTGACCTTGGCAATAGCGTTCACAAAAAATGTATCATTTTGAGAAAAATTACATTTTTTCTTAACCTTTTAAAAATCACGCGCAATTGTAGTTTACATGTTTCTAAGTTCATGATATTTCATACAAAAAAATATCTAGCCAAGAACAAGGTTTAAAAAATATCGATCAAATAATAATCGCACCATTGGTGCACTAAGATGTAATATTATAATATCCTTTTTTCGTCCTTTTCGATACGATATCCTTGAACTTTTTTTGCTGAATTCTATAGACAATAAAAGTCTAGGAAGCTACCTGGAAGCGCAAGTCGTTTGCTACACTCTAAATATATTTAAATAACGTTTAAAAACAAAATATGCCTGGCCAGACCCGAGGGTCTCGATGAGGGTTAAACGCCAACAATCGAACAAAATGGTTCATATTTCACCTTAATATTCAATTTAATGCGTAAATAATGAATTTATTTTACTAGACCTGTTATACCTGAAGAAGAAACACCAAGTGTTTAGAAATTTCGAAAACATCCATAAACAAATCGAGCTCTCGACATGAAAGTGTCCTCACATTTAAATGTGTTATTCTTACAAGCGAACCAATTTAAACAATTAATGAATTAATATGAATGTTTATTTATGCCATGTAGGGGTTACATTCTCCCTATTTGTAAGTGAGAGTCACCATCGGTCCATAATTTTATAATGATCGAAGAGAATATGCTATGCTATGCTATAACTACTTAGCCTCAGATATCCATAACTACTCTTACGGAACTTTTTTGCCTCAGCTCTACAAATTTTTAAAACTTTTATGAACAATCCTGTTTCTTTTCGAAAAACAATATCTAAAAGTTTGGCTTTTACCGCAATGTTTCTAAAGCACACGTCACGTTTTAAAACTTTTTTTTCGTTATTTCGGTGACTGAGGTCATCTGATATGATTTAAGTCAATTGGAGACAATAAGAGACCCCAATCAGCTCTCCGAAAGCAAAAAAATGCGCGGTATTGATGTTATAGCTCATCATCTGATTCATGACACTCTGTTCAAGATTTTTTGAACTATGTGTTAGTTAAAATGGGAAAACATTAATCAGATTCGGTATTTTCTGGATATTTTTGCCTAAAAGAAAAAATCATTGTTCATATGTATTGGACAAACACATTGCATGTATTTTAACAACTTTTTCGATTCTCACCAACGGCAATTGATAAATAACATTTGAAAATCCATACGCTTCATTAGTCATTGGTAGTTTGATAATCACAAATATTTGTTTTTAAAACAAAAAACTAATACTAATTAAATATTGTATATTTTTTCATGCCGCCCTTCTCAAATTAATAACAAAAGCCGGTAACACCGCCTGTAAGTATGCAACACTGAAAAATATGTTTTAAAATATTAACAGAAATCAGAATTTTATTCATCATTTGTGCCTATTTATAAGTACATGAAGAATGGTGTAAATTTTGCATTAATATTTTTTCAATTTTTTTGCCACTTTAAGTCACTTTCATGGTTTTCTTCATAAAAATGTCGCCAATAAAATTCAGAGTATAGTATTTTACCTCTTTTTATTTAAATTCTTCACCATTGTTTTGTTTTTTGTTGTTTCCATTAGTGCGAGAAACAGCAGCAGGTCCTTGTGGAATTTGTCTTTTATAATAAAATGTTCTTGTTTTCACTTAGTAAAATATTTTAAATAAAAAATTTGTGAAAATGACCAATATTTAGTTTAGTGCTTCTTAGTTTGCAAATTTTATAGCATTTAATTTGCGCATTGCTCATCAGTTATACCTCTATGAAAATATATATTTCCAAAAAATTTTTTTTTTAATAAGAAGAAGGGTTAGTTGTACAATCTTGGGTTGAGAAATTAATAAACAATTCGGTATAGCTTCTGAAAGATGAAAATGAGTTATCAACTACTATTTATTTCTTCTATAATCAGAGCTGGATATGACTTTTTTGACAACGAATCAACTCAAAAATTTTAATCAAATTCAATATGTCTAGACCGTGATCTACATACCAAATAATCAGTGATATCTGATTCTTCGGTTAATTTTTCTTCAATATATTCTCTTTAGCTCTTCGGATATGTTATAGCTATTTTTGGTTTGAGTTAGTTTTGTTGAAGCCATTTTCAATATTTTCTATATAAAGTTTTGGCAACACCTGAAGATTTCTCACCTGATCTAAACCTCACGAATTGCGAGAGTACAAAATTTTCAATTACAAACGCACTTAACCTTTCCTTACTTGTGAACTTTTATTATACCCTGAACAGGGGTAGTTTATAGCACCCAGAAGGAAACGTCGGAGATCGTACCAAAAATATGCATACAAGGTCTGTCGCAAAAGAAACACAACTTTTTAAATATAACTGTTTCTGGTGGTGCCACCTATTGGTGGGTTTATGAAATAAAAAGTTTGACCTCCTGTTGACATTTCGTAAAAATTTTAAGAGAATTGGATAACTACAATCGATGTTATCGATCAAAAAGTGACAGTAGCTTTTGGTCATCGGTCGTAAAATGCAAAGAGCAAATATTAAATTTTGTTTTAATCTTGGGAAAACGTTTACTGAAACATTTCAAATGATGAAAAAAGTTTATGGTGATCAGTGCCCATCCCGTAGTAATGTGCATGAGTGGTTTAAGCGATTCCAAGAAGGTCGTGAGGACCTCTGTGACGATCAGAAGTCTGTCGTCTTCAGAAGTCAAAAATAAAGACAATGCTGATTTGGTTTTACGATTCCGAGGGTATTGTCCACCGAGAGTTCGTCCCACCTGGCCAAACGATTAATGCTGTGTTTTACCTTGGTGTTATGAAGCGTCTTTTGTCACGCATTCGTCGTGCTCGACCACAATACCGTGAGGCAGGGTCCTGGCGCCTGTTGCACGATAATGCGCTGTGTCTTCGGTCGATGCTTGTCACTGATTTTTAGACAAAAAACTCCATATTAATCATTTATCACTCACCTTACTCACTTTACCTGGCACCCTGTGATTTTTACCTATTTGGAAAACTTCATTTGCCCATGAAAGGAAACTCGTTTTAGGACATTTCAGCTATCCAAAAGGCGACGATCGATATGCTCAAGAGCATTGCGAAAAATGACCTTAAACACTCATTTGAAATGCTAATTGACCGGGGTAAACGCTGTATCAAAGCGCAAGAAAACTACTTTGAATAAAAAAATATAACTTTTAAAAAATATTAATTTTTTGTTGTTTTTTTAATAGTCCTTGTATATGGATGATCAGCGTACCGCGAAGAGTCGATTTAGCCGTCCATCTGTATGTATAAAGAGCTATCATATAACTGAACGATCGAAATCAAGTACTTTTATAGACAATTTTTTTATTTGACAATGTATCTTCACGAAATTTGGAATGGTTACCGTTTAAGGCAATGGTGTAATCTCAAAAGAAATTGTTTAAATCAAGTTGGTCTAGCATGTTGCTGACATACCAACTGAACAATCGGAATGAAGATAAAGATCACTTTATACCCTTCTATGTCATAAAAAATGCAGCTGTGAGCAGTGAGCAAAAGAAGTTAACGTTTTTATAAAAAAAATTGCGAGCAATACCATTTAAACGTTGCAATAATTATTATTGGTATATAATTGGTGTATGTGAAGAATAACGGTAATTTTAATCAAAATTAGTCACAGGTAACAAATTCATTCTGCTGCATTTGCATTTATTCAAATTTACTACAACGCTCAATACCACAATAACGCCATTCAACCAACTCCACCCACTATCTAACAGCTGGACATTGCTTTGCATTATTTCTGTTCACTTTAATTGTAATTACATTTTGCATATTTTTCTTTTATCCGCAATACTTGCAATGTGTCAACTGACTAATAGCCATTCGTAATACAACACTTAATAAATAACTTCCATTGCACTTCGGCGTTAAAGTCAAAGGGGTCGTTGATCGTTAGATTTTAGTAGGGTGGTGCCAATACACTGCACAACATTCTGCAATAAGGGAGAAAAAAGAACCAAATAAAATTTGTTTACCTTTTTTTTCAAATTGCGCTTTCAGTTTTTCAATTAATTTCAGCCAAACTACTGAGTTTCCGTAGTGTTCAATTGCCACGTTGAACTACTTATGCACTTTATTACTTGTTGTTCGTTTTCGACTATTTCTTTTGCTTGCATTTACTCGTTTACTTTTTTGTGTGTTTCTTGGAATATCTCCATCTCCATTTCTTCTCCTATTTTTATTATTTTCCTAATTTACTTCTGTTTTGATATTTTCCGAAAAATTCAGAGCGGCGCTTTTGCGTCCATACTACAATTCACATTTTTTTCGGTAGTTGGCTCTACGCTGCCGAAATCCTCTCTAACCACGCTCGGCTCCAAACCAAAGATAAGGCGGTCGTTTGTTGGGGTTGTTGGGTCGTTGATTAGTGAGTGCCGCGTTTGTTGGTTAGTTGGTCGTTCGGTTTGTAGGTGGCTGAGCCACATTCAGCGATTGTCTTCACGTAATTGTCATTACCATTCACTATTAGTCATGTCAATGGGTTTCGCGAAACACACAATCACAAACACTAATACAATTCAATCGGCTGTATACACCAGCACTCCACCATAATACTCACGTTCAATTTTGCGGTTAAAGTACTTACACGCGCAACGACTGTCCGGTAGCCACGGCGACAGTGCACGTAATGGCCCTAAAAGTAAGAAAAAATTATACACAGAAAATGAAGTAAATTGGAGCAATCAAAAGTTGGCTGCCACTGTTGTTGTTCCTTGGGCGCGAAAAATATCGACACTTTTTGTGCGCTTTATTGTAGGAAATTACTTAATATTATTTCCCTGTATTTACCGTTGCTGTAATAGCTTAGCAGCCACAGCATAAAAAATCATTTAATTCACATTTAATCTGGCTAGCGGTTTTTTGTTGCGCATTATCGATTGCCTATATAATTTCGAGAACTCACATTGAAATTGTGGTTTTAATTAAGAATTATTGCTTAACTAATTTATATTTATAACTAAACTGTCATTTTGTATGCTTTCTTTCAATTTCAAGGCATCACGCAAGGTTTCGAAATGCGGTTACCTCTTCGTAGCACCCGATTGGGACTTTAGCAATCCGTTGTACAGAACAAAGGTAAGACAAGTTTTAGTTTTTTAAACTAAATTTTACTAATATATTAATAAATTTTAGAATGAAATTTATACCTAATAGAATCAGGAGATATATAGAATTTTGTTTTATTAATTTACCTTATAAATAGTAAAATGATAATAATGATTCAAATGCATGATTTCAGTTGTTGTGAGTAAAAGCTTAAATTACGAAATTTAATAGTAATATCTGTTATCGATTGACAATTTTTTCGCTCGCTACCTTTAAGCATAGCTCTCTCGTCGGAAATTGTACCTAAACATGACAAAATATTGAAAACAAAATAATATTCATTTTGTTGATTTGGAAATTTTAAAGTCTAAGATCTTGTATATAAAAATTAAGTGTCACGTTGTTTGTCCGCGATGGACCCCTAAACTACTGAACCGATGTTAGCAAAATTTAGCACACTGTGTCCAGTTCGAAAACTTTCATTCTGCTTGTGGATTATTTTTATTTGTTTTTTTTTTTTTTTAATTTTTTTTACATCAAGTTGAGAATATGATATCATGTTAATGGCCGTCGCCACAGTTAATTGTCATTTGATCCCATTTTATGGCATTTTCCATCACTTTGGCCAGAATTCCGGCAATAGGTCCTCACATTCTTGACGGATATTATCTTTAAGTGCCGCAAGAGTCTGAGGCTTGTTGACATAAACCCGCGACTTTAAGAAGCCCCACAAAACGAAGTCTGGAGCGGTCAAATAAGGCGATCTTGCTGACCAGTGCAAACGCCAAACGGGAGATTAGGCGCCCGGGTAATGCATCCTCCAGCATATCGTTTGTGGCACGCAGGTTAGCGCACCATTGTTTATTTATGTGTATTTCGCATGTGTTTACTACACAAATGTCAAAGCAGAACTGACATTAGAGGTCAATTGCAAAATTTATAGCATCTTTTGATTATCTTCCGACTTTTGCGCCACCGCTTAGTATAAAATGTATACCACAGCAACGCGTGGCCGGATCCACTAGTACATATACACTGGTCACATAATTAAGGACACTCCGTTTTCTTCTAAAACAATGGTTTATTTTATAATTGAAAAGCGGCATATTTTTTTCAAACCTAAGTTATCATACAATATTTATAATCTTTTAAATTATAGATTTACTGAAAATTTAATTAAAAAATTGTTTTCAATGCAAACAAGTGCGACAAAAAATGAATCATATACATATATCTATTTTGACTTGGTCAACTAATTAAGGACTCTTCAGATTTTTGTTTAGTATATTGAAAATAATTCTAAAAACTCAAAATTTTATTATGAATTAATGTTTTAAGTTAGTATTTTGTCGTATAGCCTTTTGATTCAAACACAGCTTTACATTTTGAAATAATTCGTCAGCATTTTTGCTTGACTTTTTCCCCAAACCTCTTTTGACATCTGCCCAGAGGTTTTCGATTGGATTTAAGTTCGGACTCTGGGTAGGCCAGTCCAAAACCTTAATGTTTTCGGATGAAAGCCAAGTTTTAACATTTCTAGCAGTATGCTTGGGTTCGTTATCTCTGCATAAAAATATGTCAGGCATGTGTCCCTCTACAAATAGCTTCATTGTAATCGACAATATATCTTTATATAAATATGGGTCCATTCCGTCGAATAGGACCTGCACCGTACAACGAAAATGCAGCCCAAACCAAAATACTGCCTCCACCATGCTTAACCGTTTTTAAAGTGTATCGAGGGTGAAGTTCCAAACAACAAGTTAAATTTAGATTCAGCGCTCCACAGTATTTGTTTCCAAAAATCTAAGGATTTTCCGATATGCTCCTTTGCAAATTTATTACGACTCTTTGTGTTTTTGTTTGACACGTTCGGTTTTCTTCTTGCACAACCCCGTAGCAGAATTTCAAAAAGACAACGTCTGATGGTTCGTGTTGATGCATCGTTGGTCAATTGATCCTTTATCGTGCCGAGAATTTGCCTGGAAGTTAAAAAAGGATTCGCCTTGCTAGCTCTACAAATTACACGATCGTCCTCTGAAGTAGTTTTTCTAAATCGTTTTTTCTCATTTTGTATGAATCGATCATGGTTCACATAGATTTTGAGCACAAAAGCTCTTTCGTTACGGCTTTAATGGACATTTTTTCCTTCACGTAAATTATAATTTTCCACAGTTCTGGAGTCTAACTTTTTTATCGACACATGTATATGTAAATGATCAGCGTGACAAGCTGAGTCGATCTGTTTGTCTATCGAAATATATACGCGAACTAATGCTTCTGTTTTTGAGATTTCGATTTGAAATTTTGCACAGGGTCTTTTTCTCTCAAAGAATCTGCTCAGTTGTGGGTACCGCCGATGTCAGACCACAATAGCATACTGCCAAACAAACTGACTGATCTGTTGTTTTGACCGACCCATATAGCATATACATACCGCTCATTTGCTGCAAGACCGGCATAAATCAAAAAACGTGATTTTTGAGTTAATGATGCAGAATTGTTCGTTATATCATACTTCATGTTGAGTGAAAAATTCATATGAATACCTCTTATATGCTCCGCTTAAGAAGATAATATGATTCCTGTTTTCCGTGTAAGGTTGGAGTCAGTTGAAAACTTTTAACGCGTTTTCTGGCAAATCGATTTTTTTGACTTATGCCGGTCTTGCAGCAAATGAGCGATACATAGCTGCCCTAAAAACTGTTATATCAAAATTATGTTCTTATGTGAAAAACTTTTTTCTTTGATAAGTTATTTTCAATTTCCGAACAAAATATTCAGATCGGATCACTGCAGCGTATAGCTACCATACAAACAGTCCGATCAAAACCAAATTATTTTTATTTGCGAACAGTTTTATAGCTTCGGTGTAGCTGAAGTTAATAATACTTTTTGTTTTATTTGTCAAATGTATATACATACATAATATGAATAATATAGGTATGTATGTATGTTTGCCAACACCAAAGTAAACAAATTTGCTGCACCTTTAAATGGCACGTCTGTTCTCCAGCTCCCACATCACTACTGCGCCTCAATGAAAAGCATTAATGCACAATTTAAATAATGATATCTATAAATGCGATGAAAAAACGAAACTGCAACCAAAAATGCATTTTAATGAGCTGCATTGAACAAAGAATGCAGACACCTCTGGGCTGTTTAGAAAATCATGAATGAAGTGAAACGCCTAAACAAAGCTGGCGTTTTTATTCAACAATTAGTACATATAAGGATAAATAGCACACGAGCATATTACATATACGTATATACTAGATATATGTATATGTATGTATATCTTGTATATGTATAAGCCGCTGTGACAAAATCTCTAGCATTATGCATGTGTGCACCACATGTGAGGTTTTGTTCTTGTATGCTCATTTATAGGGTGGTCTTCTATGAGCTTAAAGCGTATAATTTGAGAGTTCTAATACTTTTTTTTTAAATAGTTAACATTACTGCTTTCTTTGTTCCTGATAAATTATTTGAAACTAGGCATTCAGTATAGCTGTTGAGACTTCTTCATAATCGAATACCGTTACAAAGAGAGTAAACAAAAGCTGCAAATTTCGCTCTTTCAAACAAATGTGCTCTTGTGTTAAAAAAGCTCCTCAAAAAATGTATTAATACTCAACTCTGTGAAACACCCCATAAGTTCATTATTTAAATTACGTTTTTAGAAATTATTTATTACCTGTGTTATTTATTTGTTATTCATGCGCGTAAAAATGCTAATTAGTTGCACTGATTTGAAACAGAAATACACGTATATAATAATGTGAGCTGGCGTGTTGTCGGTTGACCCAATATGGTTAATAGATAATTTGCAATAGGTGATAAATGCCAGATTTATTAGTGCAAGCGAAGCGTATTTGTAGCTGACTGTGTACGTTATTACTTCATGGTTGTTGTTTCTAACACCTACACAAATTTTTTTACTAAAGTTTTCAAATACGAACATGAAAACAAACAAAATATGCAACACTTCCTACACCCTCCTACATTGCCTCTGCTCTTCTGAATGTAGTAATTTGTAGACAAGTAGACAAATTGTTTTCCATACTCACATGTACTCGTTAAATACCCTGAAATAAACTAGTTGTATGACTTCAGCATAGTTATTTCATAGCTAATTGTCATTCACAGTGTTTGTGCTGGAGCTTAAATACCGATGCTCCGCTTACTTAGTATGCCTAACACATTTTGTAGCGGATTAAGTCTACGGCTTCGACATTTAAATGCAGATATTTAAAATAGAGCAACGTAGATGTGCGTTTTCATACACCCCTGAAAAATGTTGCATAGGGTATAATAGTTTTGTTAAAATAAAAATTGCTTGGAAATTCTTAAAACAAAATAGCGTTATACATATATACATATGTGTTATACATAGCAAATTATTGAAAATTAAAATAATTTGTCTGCTCGTCCCTTCAACAGAACACCCACTTCTACGACGGTAGGGTTTGCGCCACTGCCACCAATACTTTATCCATTAGTATGAACTACTCATACTCAACAATTTTCAAGAAAGAATATAATATTCACCTCCAAATCTGTGGAAAGCCTGTCGGGCCTGAGCCTATAGGGTATCTACAACTACTTATAACTGCGTTATACATATAAAAAATTCATGAAATACATATTATTTTAAAACAAGAAAAAACGATAACTACGGTTGCATCGAAGCTGAATCACATGTGCATTTCTGTTAGTAACTATGTGTTCAGTTTGTATGGAAGCTATATGCTATAGTAATCCGTTCTAAACAAGTTTTTCAGAATTACATTGTTACTTAAAAAATAACATATATCAAATTTCGTCAATATATTTTGTCAAATGTGAAAGTGGTCCATACAAGAACTTTATTCCGATCGTTCAGTTTGTATGGCAGCTATATGCTATAGTTAACCGATCTGAACAATTTCTTCGGAAATTACATTATTGCCTTAGAAAATAACATATACTAAATTTCGTGAATATATCTTGTCAAATGTGAAAGTTGTCCATACAAGAACTTGATTCCGATCGTTCAGTTTGTATGGCAGCTATATGCTATAGTTAACCGATCTGAACAACTTCTTCGGAAATTACATTATTGCCTTAGGAAATAACATATATCAAATTTCGTGAATATATCTTGTCAAATGTGAAAGTTGTCCATACAAGAACTTTATTCCGATCGTACGTTTACTTCATGCAGTATATTGTATTTAACCGATCTAACAATTTTTTTAGATTACATTGTTCAAATAGAAAATAAACATATATCAAATTTCGTGAATATATCTTGTCAAATGTGAAAGTTGTCCATACAAGAACTTGATTCCGATCGTTCAGTTTGTATGGCAGCTATATGCTATAGTTAACCAATCTGAACAATTTCTTCGTAAATTATTGACCTAGAAAATAACCTGTGCAAACTTTTATAAAGATACATTGTCAAATGTGAAAGTTTTCCATACAAAAACTTTATTCCGATCGTTCAGTTTGTATGGCCGCTTATGCTTAGTATGCCTAACACATTTTGTCGGAGATTACATTGTTACCTTAGAAAATAATATATACCAAATTTCGTAAATATATCTTGTCAAATGTGAAAGTTGTCCATACAAGAACTTGATTCCGATCGTTCAGTTTGTATGGCAGCTATAATAGTTTTGTTAAAATCTGAAAATTTCTTCGGAGATTACATTGTTACAAAATAGGAAATAACATATATACAAATTTCGTGAATATATCTTGTCAAATGTGAATATTTTCCATACAAGCATTTGATTCCGATCGTTCAGTTTGTATGGCAGCTATACGTTATATTGGTCCGATATCGGCTGTTCCGACAAATGAGCAGCTTCTTTGGAGAAAATGACGTTTGCAAAATTTCAAAACGATATCTTAAAAACTTTTTGCAGACTAATTCGTATATATAATACAGACGGACAGACTGACAGACGGACAGACAGACGGACATGGCCAAATCGACTCAGCTCGACATAGTGATCATTTATATATATAACTTTATAACTCCGACGATTCCTTCATGTAAAAAATTCATGTGATATATATATTAAAAAAATTATAAGTATGGTTCTAGACTAAATAATATGTAATAATACTCTTGGATGTCATAAAACTAGCGGGGAAATATAAATTTCGTTTCGGACAAGAAGACGATAGTTATTAAATGAACAAGTCAGGCACAGCGCTGATATTACCCATATTGAATTTTGATACTTAAAATTTATAAAGATGCATATTATTCCTACGAGCTAGGCTAAAAGTTCGGATAAAAGTAAAACATTTTTTGACAAAAATTAACTTTTTTTATTCATGGTTACCATCGTATGCCACAGAGTTTTCAAAGTATTAACTTCCTCTTTATGTCTCTTAAGGTCTATTCTACCATAATGATACCAGTTGACCGTATTATAGCCTTGACAGACGGCAGCGTTAATCCGGATTAACTGCGCACTTAATCAGATCCAAATTTGTAGGTGACAGACGGCAGCTATGCGAGTTTGAAACTCTCATAAACAGCTCATTGTCCTTTTTAAAATATTTTCAATGAAAATTGATAGAAGATAAACATTACAGTTGTTAGCCGACCAATTTTTACCAAACCATTTTTTATTACAAAAACATATCAACACATTATTTTTAAAACTGCATCATAACATAGAAGTTTTATTGATATTATATTGAGAATTTGATAAACAGCTGTCAGGGTTGCTTGTATTTCATTCACAATAGATGAAAATTGGCCATTTTTAACAATGTTGCCAACGAAAATCTCACAAACTCCCTAAAATTTTGAGAGTTATTTTTGGATTCAGCAACGGAGTTAGCTGTGGTAACTCCTGAATTAATCCCGAAAAATGCAATTAATCTGGTTTAACGCTGCCGTCTGTCAATGCTATTACAGTTATTATGACATAGACACTGAAAAAATCGATCTATATATTTTCGCCAACCTTCTATATGAACCAAATAATTATTTTCATCATCAGAATAAACTTATTATATATGTATGTACAAGGTGCATTCCAAAAAAACAAAACAATTCGTTTTTTCGGCAAAATCAATTTATTTTATTCAAAATAGTCTTCTGCTTCAATGTAGCTTTCTGCACAGTCCAAAAGCATGTCGAACGAGTGTTTTAGCTACGTCTGCATAACGCTTTCCTTTCATGGGCAAAGGCATTTTTCCGAAAAGGAAGAAGTCTCACGGTGTCATATCAGGTGAATACGGGGAGTGGTTAATGGTTAAAATGTGATTTTTGGTCAAATAATCGGTTTAATGATGTCCTTCGAATGTTAGATTCTGAGCAATTCTTAGTCGTCAGTCAATTTCTGCGGAACAAACCGTGCACACACCTTTCGTAATCCCAAATGTTCGGTCAAAATGCGATAAATCGATGTTTTGGAGATGTTCAATTCCATTTCCATAAATTTCAATGATAATTTCGGCTGAGTTTTGATGAATTCACGATTTCAATGGAATTTCCGGTGATCACGGATTTTGATTGGCCCACATGTTGATCATCATTTATGTCCTCACGATCACTTTGAAAACGTTGAAACCACTCTCTGCTACGGGATAAGCAATCATCGCCATAAACTTGTTTGATCAATTGAAACGTTTCGATAAAAGTTTTACCAATTTTGAAACAAAATTTAATGTTGCCTCTTTGTTCACAAACATACTGACACTTAAAATGCAATAACTTTACTTCCAATCGATGAAATGTCATGAAATTGTCACTGGACAATCGATAAAGATAGCAGAGTCTAACGCACCAGTCGGCATATATCTTTAAAAAGCTTTGATCCCAAGAAAATCGGATAGAGTTTATAAAAAAATAGGTGCCAAAACCGGTAAATTATATATCTGTAAATATTTACATCCTTAATTATTTGGAGAGTTACTTGGATAAAGTTTGGTTGTGAGAATTTAATCGATGACAAACAAAAAAACTCCTCGTTTAGAATATTTTACTATTCAAGTATAATATAAATCTCTACTGTCAACAAAGTTATAATATTTTTTACAACCATGAAACGTACGGTTGGGGAAGCATTTCGATATAATATAAAATGAAATGTATGACAACGTCGGCTCATGAATAGATTTAACGGTTACAGCAATTTGTCACTACGCCTATAGCGTTAGGAAGTGTGACAGGTGTGAATGGCGACGGTCTTTGAGGTTTATGTATGCATACATATGTAAATAAGTATTCATATGTACATATATGTATTCGTATGCATCACAGTGGCTTCTGTATTTCCTGTGACAAGCGTAATGGGTGTTATTGACAGCAAAGTTGTGTGCAGTTGATATGCATTTGCATGCCGCAGCAGTTTATGAAGGCCCACCACTGTGCTGAGCTGTTATTGAGCTTAAAATTTGTTTGAAAAGAGGTTTATAAATAGACACATAGACACTATGTAATTATTGTGTCTGACAAATTTAAGTAGCATAATTTATATTCAATGCCATGGCGGCAAGCTCCACCTTAATTAAGTAAGCAATAATGTATAAAGTAAGTAAAGGAAAAAAATTTATATTACATATATACATATATGGATTTCTAAAAATTTAATTATAAATATAATGTACTTTCAGAATATTATTACATACGTTTATAATAAAGTTAATTTTATTAATTAATGCATGAATTAAATAAGTGAAGTACACATTCCAAGTGGTCATCTTTTGCTTTCACACAAGTCCTCAACCAATTCGGCCATTGATCAATAGTAGCACATTCAGTTTTAATTGGATTGACGACAAAAAATTATTTGAGACTCTCCAAATTTCTGTGGTGTATTCATGCTCTCCAACTCTGACGCAAACTGTAGTACAATGGATTAAAATCAGGAATATTGCTTTTAAGCCACTGCTGGGACTGCTCGTTTTTGCCTTAAGTGCTAGAGCAAAATCTTAGTGGAATCATCACTGCAGGACAGAATTTATTGCAAGATAAAGTTTATAAATTTTATGCATATGTGTATATGTAAGTTGACCCTTAAGGATTATGCTCTCAAGTTCGTTTAAATTATGGAGAGATTAATTGCCAAAAACTACTGCATGAACCTACACAAAAATTTTGTGTGTAACTCTGATCTCTGATATAGTCTTATTTACTGATTCTTTTACCGCATTACAGCTTGTCAAAACTAAATATTCCATGTGAAACCCAAAAATACTAGCCAAAACCTTGGCGGGCGCTTTGTACAACTTTCCTAAGCAACAACCAACCATTAAGCGGACTACCGTGTATTCATGTTTAACCCATTGTCGTGAAGTCATTTTTATTGCTTTCAATTAGTAACAAATCCTTCGAAAGTCGAAAATTTTGGTCGATCCTATTAGAAGCTTCCAGCAACGATGTTTTCACCTTTTCCACTGTAAACAAAACTAGCAGAGATCTGAAAGTGACAAGGCCAATAATTTGAGAACTATTGGGTGAAAAGTTGTTAAACTTTGATAGTATTCCAGTTTCTTAGTACATTGAGGAAATGATACAGTTTTTTGTTTGTGAAGATCTGTTGGTCAGGCTAAGGACTATCAGCCTGTGCAGTAAAATTGATCAGGGATTTCTTGAACTATTGACAACATGAGTATCTCGCTCAACTCATGATTTCCGAAATCCGCAGAAGTGAAGTAGACAAAGAGTACCTACAGCATATCCATTAAGATTATAGAACTGTTTACAAAATAACGGCACCTAAATAACAGTGTTTTTAAAAGCTATTTACAAATACTTCTCTTAACAACACAAACTATAACACCGCTATGACGTGACCTAACCTTGTTTGACCCTTTCAGGCGCTCTCATATTATTAAAAACCCTTCAAATACACGCTGCGACGTCGTTGCACCAACTTGATGCCACTTTATTTATTTATTGTCATTATTATTATGCATAATATGGTATGCAAATTAGTGTTAATTAACTTTTATACCACAGCACTTCCTTATGCATAAAAGTATGCCTCGTACGAGACTAAAAACCTTGCAAGCGACTAAGTCGCATGAAGTACTTTGTAGCAGCCACTCAACTACCGGATAGTATGGTGCCAGTGCCACTTCAGCGAACGAGTGGCAAGTGGCAGCAACTCACTCTTCTTGTTTAGCTTTTGCAAAAACAAGGCAGTAATAGCAGCGGGTGAGCATGTGCTAAGTATGAGCTGCAAACGCATCGAGGCAGCTTGCGTTGCGCTTTCAATGGAAACTGCTTCCTGGCTCAATTAATAATAAAGTATAAAAAACAAGTAAGGAAGAGCTAAGTTCGGGTGCAACCGAACATTTTATACTCTTACAACTTGTAAAAATCCAAGACAGGGAAATACTACGGATATAAGTTGTTAAACCAATCATATAGAGTAAAGCCAACCGTATGTTCGAAAATCCTGATATTAGTTATGTGGGGGCTAGGCCACGTGTTTGCTCAAATTTAACTATTTTTTGCACAAAGATACACTGTTATGGGTAAAACACGCTTTCTTATTTTCACTGGGATAACTCACATATTGACCCATGTATACGGTACAAAGTCACCCGGAAGTTTGAAAATCTTTATATTAGGTATATGGGCCTAAGGGAAGTATTGGTCCGATTCAACCAATTTTTGACATACAGACATACCATTATAAGAGAAGAATTATCCCTTAATTTCAGTTATATTTATAACACATTGACCGACATTTTCGATCAAAAATCAACTATGGGTAACGGGGCCTAATATTAGGTATCTAGGGGCTTGTACAGTTTTTATTGGATTTAAAAAAATTTTGGTCATTAAATGGCATACACTAACGGCATTATTCGTGCAAAGTTGTATCCTCTTATAAGAATTGCTTCTTGATTTGTGTACTGGAAACTGATCGAATGAAGTGGAATTTAAAGTTGTGCTATATGGGAAGTAGGCGTGGTAATTTTCCGATTTCGCTCATTTTCACAAGGTGACATAATATGAAAAAATACAACATACCAACTTTTGTCGAAATCGGTCAGTTAATGGCGATTTGTGGGCGTGGCAGTGGTCCGATTACACCCATCTACGAACTCGAACTCGAACTTTTTTTTGTACTAAGAAACTTGCATACCAAGTTTCATGAAGATATCTCAATTTTTACTCAAATTACAGCTTGCATGGACGGACGGACGGACGGACAGACAGACAGACAGTCAAACGGATTTCAACTTTTCTCGTCAACCTGTTCATTTATATATACATATATATATATATATATATATATATATATATAACCCTATATCTATCTTGATTAGTTTTAGGTGATACGTACAACCGTTAGGTGAACAAAATTTACTTACATAAGCAATAGCAAACACAGGTAGTTGTATCGAAAAAAGAGGTGCAGATACCTGAATAATAGCTATCACTTTTGGTACAGATTTCAGACAATCATAAATATTCTTCTTTATTGGCGTAGACACCGGTTATACGGTTATACTTTGATTGCTCTTCCTTTTCGCTGTTTGACGCCAACTAGAGATTCCAAGTGTAGCCAGGTCTTTCTCCACCTGGTCTTTCTAACGGAATAGAGGTCTTCCTCTTCATCCGCTTCCCCAGTGGGTACTGCGTCGAATACTTTCAGAGCTGAAGCGTTTTCATCCATTCGGATGACATGACCTAGCCAGCGTAGCCACTGCCTCTTAATTCGCTGAACTATGTCAATGATGTCGTCTCTCTACTATATAGCAGGACGGGAAAAATGAGAGACTTATAGAGTTTGGTCTTTGTTCGCCGAGAGAGGACTTTACTTCTCAATTGCCTACACTGTCCGAAGCAGCACATGTTAGCAAGAGTTATTCTGCGTTGGCTTTCGAGGCTGATATCGTTTTTTGTGTTAATACTGGTTCCAAGATGTTCGAAATTATCAACGACTTTGAAGTTACTATGACTGTCAACAGTGACGTTGAAGCCAAGTCGCGAGTACGACGACTGTTTGTTTGGTGACAGGAGATATTTCGTCTTGCCCTCGTCTCATCCAGTCTGGAGAAAGCAAAACTAACGGCGCAGATGTTGAGGTGAATGATATCAATATCATGGGCGTACGCCAACAGCTGTACAGAAAATTGTACCTGCTCGATTAAGATCTGCAGCTTGAATTATTTTCTTCATCACTAGGTTGAAGGGATAGGGAGTACTTTGTCTGAAACGACGTTCTTAAGATTTTCCTAAAACTAAAAAAAAATCAACTTCTTTGATTTTATTTGACAAACAATATCGATGGGAGCAAAATTTTGGGAACTACATATAAGGAAGTGTTTTGAAAATATTAGCACGACACATTTACAAAATTTTTACCTATCGCTTTACCAAACTCTGCAAATCGACAACAGGATGCTCATTAGTTTAAGAAAAGTGTGCTGCGATATTAATGGGCACCTCCTGACAGTGCTCTGCGTCAGCATAGATGGATACTAACAAAAACGTCACACCAACAAGATTTTAATCAGTGCGCTGTTGCATTACCACTCCATCACCATCGTTCAATTTGCAGTTTTATCATCTACATAATCAACAGCATCACCATCAACATTAACCAACATATTTTATTTATTCATAATTATGCCAGTGTCTCGCTAAAAACATCACCAATCGTAAAATTTGAATGCGCTCCGCCACTTCACCAGTTGCCGCTAGGAGCTAATGCATTAGAAAACGCGCAAGGCGCACGCGTGCGCTAACAAACTTGCAACCTTGTTAGGCGTGCAAGTGTTGTTGAAAGTATTTTTTTGCGCACAGATTTCATTATACAAACACATACATATCGCTTATATTTCCTACTTGTTGTCTTACCACTTTTGCTACCATCGTCGGTGACTACCCTCACCCGGCCTGGCCCACTGCCGGACTGACTGTCTGTTTGCTATACACTTTTTGTGGCGCGTAGACGCTTCCTTTTCACGTAAAATTAAGTGGCTTTTCATTTCTGCTATGAAGGAGACAGTGCATAATAAAAAAAAACTAAATGAATTGACTGCATTTCCGCGGTGCACAAAGTACATTGGGGCAAGTGGCAAGCTCGCGCAGTGCAGCAGTTGCTGTTACAGTGGCACGTCCCCTTTTGCAACATGGCAACAAGTCATCATTACGTGGCCAGCACACACACACATATAAGTATGTATGTATGTATACCTGCATTTACTGATTGCTGAGAGGCACCGTTTCGTACATAGCTGCCTTGACTGGCGCGATGCGCGCTGCGCGCTGCCAGATATGCAAACTATCTTATCTTGTTGTAAAAGCTTATCGTTGACGTTTTGTGCGCATTTTTGCACTTCCATCAACGCATTGCCAGAGCGAGTAGCACCGGTCGCACAGCAACTCAGCCGCGCCACATAACAATTATGTACACTGGCAGCAGCAGCAGCGATCAAATTGAATCTGTATGTATGTACATATGTTTGTATTTTTGTATGTTAGTCCGCATGCAGGATGTTGTTGCTTTTATTAAAGCTGCATGCCAGTGTTTGCAACTAAACGAAACGTTTTCGCTTCCTGTCTACTAGTGCAACATATACACACATATACACACAGCTAAACATAAATGTACATATAAATGTATGTTGTTAAAACGTCTTTATGTGTGCGTAGCAGACGCTGGCCCTGGGTGTACACCCCTTTTGGCCAAGGGAGTTAAGTAGCATCATGTTAGCCTGGTTGTGCAACAATAGGTTTGTTGCATTTAGTTATGAACGCTTCGCAATTTTTCACTGTATGTTCGACGTACATATATATGTATTGCAAGCATACTAACAAATTGGTGTATATGTATGTATATAAACGAATATTCGCATGTAGCTTGGAATTATGATAAATTTCCATGCAAATTGCTGCGATTAACTTGTCAAAGCAAATTATCGGAAATTATTCCATGTAACTGCGTGTACTGCACATAAAGCGTACATACAGCATATATACTTACATACATACATGCTTGCAGTTTGGTGCATGCGCATGTCAATCTTTCACCACCTTCCATGATATTTAATGGCTGTCTGCGTACCTACCATTCAACGAAATCGTTTTGAAAGCGTAAAAGTTCACAATGAATAATTGGTGTAGCGCTTATTAAGATGCACTCACAAACATATGTATGTATAAGTAAATAGTCGCATTCATACATATTTATTAAAATAGATTTTAAAACGAGCTCTCAATGAGAACTTGAGCAACTTTTAAATGTCTCATTAATAAAAAAAAGTAAGTTGATTAATCAAATTCATATAATAATGGTTGTCAAAAAAGTCTTGCGGTATTTTCGCTAGTTGGCGCTGAAAGCGCGTAGTTCTAGTTTTATTCGTCGCATCGGGTCATGCTATACCTTTTTGGAAAGCTCATTTCACACGCTACCACGTGAGTTATAGCGTCGCAATGTTGGAGCAAAATAAAGAGTAAATACGGCATATTTTACAGTACTACTACGAAAAAGGCAAAAATGCATCTCAAGCCGCCAATAAAATTTGTGCAGTTTATGGACCAGATACAGTTTCCATTTCCACCGCACAACGATGGTTTAAACGTTTTCGTTCTGGTGTAGAGGTGGTCGAAGATGCGCCACGCTCCGGAAGGCCTGTCGTCGAAAATTGCGATAAAATCGCTGAATTGGTCGAAAGAGACCGGCATAGTAGCAGCCATAGCATCGGTCCAGAGCTGGGCATGAGTCATCAAAAATTCATTTCAATTTCAATAAAAAAAAAAATCAATAAAAATACCGCAAGACTTTTTTGACAACCCATTATTAGGCTGTCAAATATCCCTTCCGCTTTTTGCTATTTATTCAATGCTTTATAAAAAATGTTACAGTGATCGGATTTAGTTCAAATATGCGCCGTTTCGTTCGATAATCTGTTTCCTAGACGGCATCTAGATGGCAACTCGTAGAAGCGCCCCTCCTTATTTGCAAAGAACTCGGACAGCCACTTTTCACAAGCCTCTTTTGAGTTCAACTTTACACCAACAAGGGCGTTCGCCATGGAGAGGAACAAGTGGTAATCACTTGGCGCTATGTCCGGGCCATAGGGTGCGATAAAACCTCCCATCCGAGCTCCCGTAGCTTCTGACATGTCATCGACGAAGTATGTGGTCTGGTGTTGTCCTAGTGGAACACTACACCCTTCCTTTTGGCTAATTCTAGACGCTTCTGGTCAATCGCCTGCTTCAAGCGGTCCAGTTGTTCGCAGTAGATGGTAGAATTAAGCGTCTGGCCATATGGGAGCAGCTCATAGTGGATGATTCCCTTCCAATCCCACCAAACACACAGCAAAACCTTCCTGGCCGTCAATCCCGGCTTGGCCACTGTTTGGGACGATTCACCGGCCTTCGACCACGACCGTTTTCGCTTGATATTAATGTACGTGATCCATTTTTCGTCGCCAGTCACCATCCGCTTCAAAAATGGGTCGAGTTCGTTTCGTTTCAGCAGCATATCGGAAGTGTTGATTCGGTCCAGAAGGTTTTTTTATGTCAAGTCATACAGCACCTAAACATCAAGCTTTTTTGTGTATCCAGCCTTCTGCAGATGGTTTAAAATGGTTTGGTGACTAACTCCCATCTTCTGGGCGATGTCGCGAGATGCCACATGCCGGTCTAACTCGACCTTTAGCAGAGGGGATCGCAGTAACAAGGGGCGCCTGTAGGCTAAAAATTTTGAAAAAGTGGTCATGGACCCGCCCTCTAATGGTTTAATGTAAATAGCTGCGCTAAATGTCACAGCAAAATAATCGTTAGTGTTTAGTATACGCTTGTCTTTCTGAAGTACATAAAGCGCATTCATCGATTTTTACGATGAGTGAAATTATGCAAGAAAGATTCTATTACAATTGGATAAAATTTTGTATGCGGAATCAAATTTCTATTGCCGAAACGTTCAGAATTTTTAAAAAGATCTTCGGTGATAATTGTGTTTTTGATTGCTATAAATTATTCAAAGAGAGTCGAGAACGCGTTGACGACGAACCACGTCTAGGATGATCAACACGTTAATAAAATTAAGGAATTGGTTTTTTAGTACATTAACAGTCAGAGATCTTACGGATATAGTTAGAATATAGAAAGGGTCAGTTAAAACCACTATGAAAGATTATTGGTTCCAAAATTACTAACAGCTTCGCATTAACAATGATTTCCGACTACTACATAGGATGTCATGAAACGTATTATTACTAGCGATTAGCTTGGATCTATGTTTACGACCCGAAAATAGATGATCAATCGGCCGAATATCGTGGCAAAGCTAAGTCGAAGCCGAAAAAATACTTCAAAACAGGTCAAAACTCAAGGCTATGAGGACAGTTTTATGGAGCTGTGGTGTGCTCCGAATTCCCTCCGACCGTCCAAACTGTTAATAAGGAATACCAATTGAGTGTTATGCGTCAGCTATTTGTAAAAATAGCCATGAATTATGGGCCGACAACTTTTGGTTTTTGCACCACGATAATATACTTGATACATTGATTCCTCGAAAATTTTTCGCTATTTTCAACCAATATAATGCCGCAACCATCGTATTCACCTGATTTAGCTCCGTGTGACTTCTGGCTATTAGCAATTTAAACGACCGTTTCCAGTTAATTGAGGACATTATAGGTGAATCGCTACGCGGATTGAAGACTATTCTTGAAATTGACTTTAACAACTGTTCGGTTGCATGAGGATCAAAGGGGAACTTGAGAGGGACGATATAGATTTTGAATAAAAAAATTAAGAATTTTAAAATTATCAAAAAGTCTTACTAAATTTTGCCCACAGTCCGTAAAAAGTGATTGATGCCAAACATTTATGGTATAAACAAAACTATTATTTGTGATGTGATTCAATTGATATAATCAAATTGTTTTCCGATTGTTTTGATCTCATGTTTTTTTGTATACGGAAAACATTTTTTTCACAAAAAATTATAGGCTTCTGTTTCATAGTTTCTATAAAACTGTATCGTAAAATCGTTTTCTGTTTAAATGTTACATACCATATATGTATGTACGTATTTTTCTAGTTCTCTAAACAAATTTATTTTGAATCCATAAACCATAATGAAAAGTGAGAAGTTTAATCCCATTTGAGTTCTAAAAATAATTTAATCGACATATTTCTGTCGAGTAGGTCATTGCCTTAAAAGCTATTATAAGTTGTCGAAAACAAAGCTTTAAACTAGTTAATATGTATGCCCATTGCAATACTTTAATCAAAGTTGTGATCCTTTCGCTGTTAAACGAAGTGCAAATAAATTCGGTTGCCATCAACTATTTTCGAATGTGCAGATAATTGCTTAATGTGAATGAAGGATAATACTACATACATATGCACATACATACATATGTATGCACATACATAGCTTTACATGTTGATTTTGTTTTTTTCAAATGCCCCTTGAAGTTTGCTTATTTGAACCAAAAAAGGCGTTTACATAAAAAATCAACTTGTGAAAAAACGGACATCCTAATGTATTGATTTTAATGATTGTTTTTAGTGAAATCAGAAATATTTTCTTTCATTGGCAATGGTAAAAGCGTACTAAATTCGCAATTAATTGCAGCATCTAAGAATTGATTAGGTACATGCATATGTACATACAAATACTTCTATATTGCATGTCCAACAGTGAAAATAGTTTGCCAAGTTTATGAGCAGTGACGAAATCAATCGGATACACCTTCGCAAAAGTTGCTGCGATTAAAAGTTATTATCACTAAACTTCGATCTAACCGGCAGCAAGTATGTTAAATTACATACATATGTACATACATATGTACCTTTATCCCTGTATTATTTCAGATATTATACGCTTGAGTAGTTGTTGCTGTTGTGTCTGTGTGAAACTGTTACGAGTACGCAGTACGAAGCATTCATTGTTCGTGAGAAAAACCATTTCCCGCCGCCACTAAGTCAAGGCAGCCCAGCCGACAGATGAATCAACCAACAAAGTACGTACAAACGAGCAGGCTAACCGACTGGTGGATCGGCTGATAGGCAGTAGTATTATGTGAACAATAAACATTTAGAAAAACTATCAGCGCACAATAAAATAAGCGACTAGAACAGGCCGAAAACAACAGTGTAAAAGCAGATCAGCAACAAATAAGCGAAAAAGTCGGTGAAAATACTTGAATTATAATACATATAAATATATACATATATGTACATACTACACATGATACTTGTATTAGTTGTGTTACTTCAACAAAAATGCGCACAGCAACAAACACCGTGAAGGCAGCCAACGAAATGTAACGGTGTAGCAACAACAAAAAGCACGCAAAAGCCGCGAATTCGATGGAGGCAAGCACATTGACTTGATGGCCGTCCCACCGACAGTCGTAGGTTCGCCCATGTGTCGGCCATTCGTACGGCCGTTGCGGTTGCCGCTAGAAAACCATTCAGCCATTAAATGCCGTTATCTGCTGATTACACAATAAAGGCAACAGCACAACAACAGCAACAGCAAATCTGCCATAAAATGTATTTGTATGTAGTTGCAACAGCATTGAGAACGGTGCAACAAAACAATTGCAATGACTTGCACACAAAAACAATGAAGGTGAAATATACAACGTAGCCGGTCGCTAGACAGAATTAAAAGCGGCAGAAGCACAACGGTAGTAGTATTGATATTTTAAAACAACAAAATAATCTAATATTATAAGCCAAATAAACCAAACGCTTTGTTTGTTGTGGTTACCAGACTACAATATGTTCATTTTCAACTGCCATGAAACATGCGATGAATTTGAAAACAGCCGATTTAGAATATAGTTTGAGGACTCAAAACTGTAGAGTCTAAAGCAGTGGTCGACATCCTTAAGGCCCATTCCCATAAAACTTTTCTCGCTTTGCGTGACAGTTCATACTGAAACTACGAAGTGCGAAAATCAAAGAAAATGCCACAATAAACGCTTTGCTTTCAGTGTATTGCTCTAATAAACCGTTGCTTGGCAAAGCATAAAAAGATGAGGGTCCAACATTTTGCCTGGTTTCGCGTCAAACGTTTTTTATGTGAACGTACTCATTCAAAGCCTATATCGAACCTTTCGGTCAAAACAAATGTCTGACGTAAAGCGAAGCAAAAGCTCTTTGTGAATTGGCCATTACACATTCAAACGTTTTATTATACCCTGAACAAGGTATATTAAGTTTGTCATGAAATTTGTAACACTCAGAAAGAAGAGTCGGAGACCCTATAAAGTATATACATATATAAATGATCAGTATGTTGAGCTGAGTCGATTTAGCCATGTCCGTCTGTCTGTCTGTCCGTCTGTCGTATATACATATGTATACTAGTATATTTGTATACTAGTTCGTACTCAGTTTTTAAGACGTCGTTCTGAAATTTTGCAAACGTCATTTTCTCTTCAAGAAGCTGCTCATTTATCGGAACTGCCGATATCGGACCACTATAACATATAGTTGCCATACAAACTGAGCGATCGGAAAAAGTTCTTGTATGGAAAACTTTTGCATTTGACAAGATATATTCACGAAATTTGGTAGAGATTATTTTCTAAGGCAACAATGTAATCTCCGAAGAAATTGTTCAGATCGGCTTACTATAGCATATAGCTGCCATACAAACCGAACGATCGGAATTAAGGGCTTGTATGGAAAACTTTGACGTGGTATCTTCACAAAATTTGACATGGATTACTACTTAAGGTAATAATATAATCTCCGAAAAAATTGTTCAGATCGGATTACTATAGCATATAGCTTCCATATAAACTGAACACATAGTTACTAAAAGAAATGCACCTGTGAAGGGTATATCAGCTTCGGTGCAGCCGAAGTTAACGTTTTTTCTTGATTTTTGAGTGTGTTTGCATATGGAGAGCGACTCAGCTGTCACAGTAGTACGCTTAACTGGTCAATTGTATGTTTTTCAGTACAAGTTGTGATTTTATATTTAAATTTTCTACAAAGAAAAAATATATTTCCTAATCAATATTAAAATGCATATAGAATCGCTTATTTTTGCTCCGTAAATGTTTTGCTCGCTACGTAGTCAGAAAACAACTGGCACTGTAATGGTTTCCAGGTACTATAATAACTGTCGCAAGTTTGTTTGACACATGATGCTCAAAGAGTGCCCGCGAGCTGTTCCAAAGGGTTACACTACTCTTGAATTTTCGCAATACAGTGATCGAAATGAGAGGAACTGCGGCTATGTAGGTGAGAACATAACTAAAGATACCCGGTTAGTACTCTGTTTAATACAATTTCGTAAATATTTTTCAGTTTTTGTTTAAAACAGAGTGACGAGCTGACTTATACATATGGGAAAAAATGTTTTGACAAGATCTCCTACCTAAATTCAGCATCGATTGCTGTCCAAGGCAACGGTACAATCTCCAAACTAATTGTTCAGATCAAACCACTATACAAACTGAATGGTTAAAATCAAGGCCTTGTATGGAAAACTTTTTTATTTGGGAAGGGTATTTAAACTTCGTTGGTTAACGTTTTTTCTTGTTTTAGAGTCCTCTATAAGTTGGAAAATGTCTCAAAGTGCTTAGACATGCTTGATGTTACATATAAAATGAAACTGCTTTTTCGGCATAGACGTAAATATACATCAATTCGTAGTGAGTATTTTATCTTGTTTATTTTATTAGTTTTAGTCGAAAGCCAATATTCTTCGAATATATACATCCATACTATATGGGCTGAAAAATCTATGGCGTCACAAACCTCTGTCTTTTTTTAGATGATTACATTTCAACCCAGCGTTCTTAAACTAAGTTCATCTACATGGTACGTGATAGGTCCTATCATTTTCATGTATAATTGCTTTTTCACTGAAGCAACACTGGAGCTAATTCAGCTTATGATACGATCTATGAACCAGTCCTGCAAGCACCATTTTCGCCAGGTTTTAGGCACCAGCTACTAACACCTCATTCCTAAACCCGCAGAAACAGTTAATTTCAAACAAAAGGGCAACATGGCACAAACTCATATTTTGAAGGTTTCTCACTATCGAAACGGTATCGAAATGTTGGAGGAACGTTACAGTTTATTTTGCAGAACAAAACTATCTTTCCTTAAAACAACATTCTTTCATTATTTGCCCTAGCGACTTTTTAGTCCATGTTGTAAAAAATGCATTCGTATTTCTTGAGTTTTGTTATTGAAAATAAATATGAGGTTCAAAATAAACGGATTTTGTTTCAGAATTAAAATTAGTAAATTACGGGGCACAACCGTCATTTTGTTTGAAATTTCTGTGAAAACTTTGAAAAATTTAACAGTCAAGATTATTTCTAGTAAAATCTTATAAAAATAAAGCTAGCTGTTTCGTTATTATATATTTTACTTAAATCTTGAAATTTGGAGCTTTTTAAAGCTGAAAATATAAAATTAACGTTTTCGCTCTCTAACGAGTTTATAACCTTTCTTATATTAATGTAAGCTTTAAAATAGCCAGAGTTGTACTAAATTTGTTTGAATAACATATGACTCATTTGATGTTGGGAAATTCATAATTCACCTGTCAATCCGTTTTAGAGCTAATTTAGGCAAATCTAGGCTTACAAGTAAGCCACTTAGACTAACGGCCAAAAAATTCCCAGCTGCAGCTATAATTCTTAAATGTATTTATTTTGCTTGCCACACTTCCTGTATGTGAGTTAAGAGGCCTTCATGAATGCCGGCTAAGCCTGTAATAACCGCTAAACACACTAAGTTGCAGTAAGTGAACTGGACTATTCGCACAAGCCTCTCTCTACCACTTCTACTCTACCTGAACTGGTTTCCCCACGAGTACGAGATTTAAGCTTCAACTTAGCGCAACCCAAATATGTGGCGCGTTCGCACATAGTGCACTCATGCAACACATTCAGGTATTCCAGAAATGTGCGCACACTTGAGGGGTTGCATGCATGAAAAATAGCACACAAGTGACTAAGCGGGCGCCAAGTCATTTGTTTATCTCTTTGCATTTCGCAAGAAGAAGTACGCTGTAGCTTTTGTAACTGAGAGTTAAATGATATATTCGCAAACGAAGGCATTAATTTGCTAAAAAAACAGAATTCTGCAGAAAACATTTGCTAGACGCTGTCAAAATATATTTCTGAATCTTACATATAGGAGCAAGTGGCGCATCTACAAATTATTGTTCAAAAGTACATGCCGCGTGCATATGCATTTATATGTGCGCCTGCATTTTTGCAATGCAAAACTTGAAACGTTGCCAATTTGTTTCGCTTGTAAAATTTTAATTTCAATTTTTACTATTTGTTAAATTTTATTTCTGTTTTTCCCTATCGGAGAAATCTACTTTTCACATAACTTTTGTCAGGTTTTTTCCGCGTCGTCAAATGCCGCCAAGCGATTGCAAGTTGCAAACATTTGCTCAAAATGCCGCACAACCGTATGCACTGCCACAACGTCGTGGTGCTAGCCGTGCAACAGCGGCAGCGCCCAAAAATAAACATTTTTCGCGTCACAGCGAATTCGTGTTAAAGTTCAATGGACCCCGAGGCCCTGCGAGATTTGTTAGTGTGGCAGCAATTGGCCACACGCTGCATGCCACAAAGTGAGCGCGCGCGCGCGAAAATTGCCAGCAATTAATTGCAACACTAACACGCGAAGTGATAGTTGTTGCCGTGACCTGGACAATTGTAACTTCCAATACCATCCAAACAAATACCAGGTTCAATGTCCGTCCGTGACTAATTTTCCTTAAATATACTTATTTATTTTTACTTAAATTTTCCGAAGTTTTACAAGGGAAAGTGTCAACAAAAATAAACAAATAAAAGTCCCGTTTAACTACAGTCAAGCGTAATTTCAAGGAAATTTAACCTCAACTAAAAATAAAAAAAAACTATAAAAACAGTTTGAGGAAAATGAAATGGATTGAGAGAGTGGTTACAATGGTGCATAAATTGGTCTCACCCGTTCATGAAATTATACAATTATTTTTCGCTTGTGCCCCCAGTAACGGATTATTTACAACTCCTACTTAACCATTTCCATTTTTCATAGTTCAGATTTGTTTAATAGCTTGCAGCTACGTATTCCAATCCACAATTCCAGAGCTGTTGGCAAGTAATGGGAAAAAATAAATAATTTCATATCACAACGATATAAAAATCTTTGAGGCGACTACTCCAAAACCTCATAAGTGTCTGCGACAAATAATTAGAAACATAAATATTTCTTTTTAAAATAAACAAAAGTGTTAAGAAAATATTTCCAAAATGTTTTTTTTTTCATATTGTCAATATTTGATATTTTGTCCGAAGTCTCTTTTCTTGTAATATGGCACCACACCGTCGATTACTGATCGGTATCGGTGCACCTTTAAACAGTTATGGCATACAAAGCGGCTTTAACTTTTTCATAAATAGTGTAAAAATTGGTGACATTTCATTGAACTCCAACTTTTTGACAGCGTTTCATGAATGCTCAATAGGATTGAGATCTAGACTGAACAATGGCCAGAGTTTCGGTCAAAGAAGTGTTTTGTCAAACGTGCTATGTGTTTTGGATCAATTCATTCAGAAGTCAATTACTGGCATATTTTCTCTTGCTCATGCTAGGAGCACATTGCGCAGTATCCGAACCTACTTTTCTTTGCTGTGTGTGTGTGGGTTAGGGGTAGTCAGAATTTTCAAAAAATTATTTTTTTTTTGCATTTTCGTTAAGGGTAATATCTTAAAAATATTCTCTGAAAATTTTACGTTGATCCGATAATTAGTTTTTGAGTTATTCGACAAATAACAAAACTCAGGCCTGATCGAAGAATTTTTTTTTTTCAAAAATTTCGATTTTTTAAGACCAATTAACTGTTGATTTTTTTAGAAAAAAATTTCCTGAGGCAGCTATTTTGTTAATTTTTGAAAACAAAAAAATCCTTCGATCAGGCCCGAGTTTATCTATTTATAAAACTATTTTTTTTTGTCCGATTGATTTTAGATGAATCTCCAAGGACTTATGTTTGCCACCGCAAGTACCTTTTTTTGGAACAGGGTCAACACAAACAACTACATATAACTTTGGAAATTTTTTTTTTTTGAAATTTTCGTGACTTCAAGTCAACACATTCTATAATAATGCCATATTACTACTTTTGTAAAATAACACGATTTAATAGCAAAAAAAAAATACTGAAAATTCTCATTCGTTTGTGCCTCTGACTACCCCTAACCCCTTAAGCGCGACGTAGTAGACTAACTCGATTCTATAGAAATTATCCCCGAACAATGTTTTTTTTGTCGCCATGCTTTCTGACAGGGGATACGTATTTGGGAAGGAAATCTGAATAGCCGTCTTACATCTGTTGAACTCCCAATATCTCTGGATATCGGCAGCACCATTTCGCGGATAGCGATTTGACATGCACTGAATCGGGCAAACTCTGTGTATGAAACGATCGCCTGGTCTCTCCTTACGACACACATTTATTGTTGTTTGGTATCTTGAAAAATAATTCATTGTACAAACTTCCAACTTTTTGGGGCAATACACATATGTAACTGGTAGCAACAACGTAAACCCGCAGCCCGAATCAGCTGATACGACCTATCTTATGAGAGCGCAATGGATATGATTAACCAACAACGCTTCTACCGCCCGCTTTACTGTAGGATACCGTATAATTTCCCACAATTTGGATTTTTTCCGTAGTAACGTGTCAGCTGATTGCTCTCTCACAACGCAGGGTTGCCAGTCTCGATAATCTGTAGTAATTATAAAAAATATCTTCAATATGTTTAAAATTTTCTTAAACTAACTCAAAATCAGAGCCGAATGCTATTATTTTTAAATATATAAATTATTTTTAATAGTTTGATTTCAGTTTTGATATTTTATATTACGAAAAATTGTACTTGAAAAGTTAGATGTGTACAAAACTATACATGCTTATTGAGCAATGGCAACATTGTTCAATTGAAAACAAAAAAGAATGGCTGATATCTACAGGCTCAACTTTTGACAAATTTTGTTCACTACGAGCGGTAACTAAGGAAGGGAGGAGCGGAATTCGCTGTTTCTGCTATAATACGTCATACCAGCGTTACGTAACCCAACAAAGGCCTTGCGCATGACAGGTGTTCAAATTTTGGCACTATCCACCATCGATTAATATTTCCCTAAAGAAAACAAACTCAAAGCAGAAACAACTTTAACTTACAGAAATTTTTGTACGTAAGTATTTAAAGCAAGATGACCCTTTGCTTCAATATAAAAACTGCATAAAATTACCGCCACGCCACTGAACTTTAAATAATAATATTACTTAATGCACCCTCTCGGAAAATAGATTATGAGACGTACATTTCCAAAAATATAACGGTAAACGATATACATATAAGGAAAACTTACAGTTATTTCATCGGTGATCGATGCAAATGCCGGAAATGCAAAGACAAAAGACAGAACTTTTGTTTCCAATTAGTTGACATATCCATATCTGTAGGGAGTATAAGCTAAGTCCGCCTGAATACTTTCCTGAAGCAGGTTTCAGACTTCTAACGCCTTCTTTATAATAATAATTGGCAACTCAATTAAAAATTTAATATAATATTACAAGATCGTTTTCGAAGTAAATAAAATTACCAACGAAATCACGAAAGCATTCGAGCACAGAGAGTACTGTTCAGCTATTTTTCTAGATGTAGGTTTGTCATGAAGACCTTTTATTTTTTTTTTTTTTTACCTTACGCATTGCAAAAAACTTTGGAGTCATATTTAATAAACAGGAAATTTAAAGTTAAAGTAGCAGGCTTTATATCAGAAGAACGAGTAATAAGGGCTGGTGTACCTCAGTGTAGCGTGCCAGGACTAACCCTGTACATAATATACACAGCAGACATTACAACAGCTACTAACGAAATTATTGAAAAAAAATTTCGATTTGGTACCGATAGTCAATATACTTTTCCTTGTCACGAAATTTTTAGTTACCTAAGAACCACATTTAGACTACAACCCAGTACTGACTGACAATTCTCATCAATATATATCAAGGATTATTCAAGGTTGCTTTGGAACGAGAATTCAAAACATTTCCTATAGAAAAATCATTTGAAAACTCCTGGGAGAACGTCAAATCGAATTTTTATAAAAAGTGTCCTTAATATATCATTTCCAAGACTCTTTAGTACATGATATTTATTCATGATTACCATAATAGGCGCAATGAGATACGATATGCAATTATTTGCTGTATAGGACCCATTCCTTAACATAAGAAGCACGATAAAACGAATATATAGTTCTAACCTGTACCGGATTCAAAATTATTGCATCAATTTTAGAGAAAAAGTATGACTAATTGTCTCAAAATTCACCTATTACCTATTAATGTATATGATTAAGAGTTACAAAAGTTTTTTTTAAGAAAAAAAACGGAAGAAGTACGGTCCAATGACGCCGTCAATCTATGAATCGTTCCACACCGTAATTTTTTCGAGATGCAATTGTGACTCATGGAGTACATAAGAATGTACTTTTACAGGAATAAAGAATTTCAATTATATCCCAAAGCTTATTTGTTTAAAAAAAAAAAAAACTTTTGTAGCGATCCTTATTGAAAAAGCCCGTAACATATGCATATGTAGTAATATGACCCTGATAATCTTTATACCATATATCCTATAACTTTCTGTATAAATTTAGGTATTACTAACAACCTTTAGATGAATAAAACTATTAAAATAGTTTCAAAAGGAAATCTAACAATATCTCATATATTAAATATTTACTCGCTTATTATTCCTTATATATCCACATTTTTATCTTAATCTATATTTCCATAAATTAAAATTTCTAAAATACTGTTAAAATAGGCTTACAACTTTTTGCATAAAAATTTTCAAATACATTTTCTCAATACTCAGTATTCAGTCGCGTTCTTCATGTTTTGCATATGTTTTGCATATCCCTTCCTAAATCGCATATTAGATACCTTCGTTTTCTCAGTGGCATTGTTTCATCTGAAACACACAAAATAAATAAATTCGTAAATTAATCAATAAAAGAATATTATGCAACCGAACCTGTCTTTTTTTCATCTGTCACTTGTTCGGGGGGGTTTCGGACAGTTGCTTTCGCTTGTTCTTCGGTCGCTTCCTTTTGCGATGTTTCTCCTTTTTGCACTGTTTCTTCCGTTTGCACAGTTTTTTCGTTCTCTTCAAATTCCTTAGTACGCTTTATTTCTTTATTTTGTTCGGCTTCTTTGCTTTGTTCAGCTTCTTTGCTTTGTTCAGCGTCTTTCTTTTGCTCAGCCTCTTTATTTCGCTTATGCGGTGGCGTCCAGAAATTCTTTATTTCCACCAATTTTAGTTGGCCCATATCACACAACCAAGTTGCACCATTAGCGTGTGTCTCCATGGCTTTTACAATATTCGTGGCACAATCAGCTGGCGATTGTACTGTGACTAAGCGACGCAATTTCTCGGTCAACATCAGGTTCTTGCCCAGAAAGCAGTATACATCATCAAAATGATTGGTGATGGTAGGACCCGGACATATGGTATATAACTTTATACCAGTTTTTGGCTCTAATAGCTGCAAATTATTGGAAGTATTATTAGCAATTTAGTAGTCAAGCATATTGTCTAATTATAATTTTTAAATTGATACAAACATATATCGGGTGTACCGTATTTTTATACCCTGTTTGTCTGTCTGTATATACGCGAACTAGCCCCTCAGTTTTTGAGACATCGAAACCGAACAATGTCGAACACTTCAATTATATAAATATGAATATGATTCAGTAGCAAATCTTGTAAAAGGTGATCGCTACTTATTCAAATTTTTTCTTTGTTCAATTAGCCTCCTCAACATCGCATATAAGGTTCTATCGAGCGTACTGTGTGAAAGATTAAAGCCCACCGTCAACAAACTGATTGGACCTTATCAGTGTGGCTTTAGACCTGGCAAATCAACAACCGACCAGATATTCATCATGCGCCAAATCTTGGAAAAGACCCGTGAAAGGAGAATCGACACACACCACCTCTTCGTCGATTTCAAAGCTGCTTTCGACAGCACGAAAAGGAGCTGCCTTTATGCCGCGATGTCTCAATTTGGTATCCCCGCAAAACTAATACGGCTGTGTAAACTGACGTTGAGTAACACCAAAAGCTCCGTCAGGATCGGGAAGGACCTCTCCGAGCCGTTCGATACCAAACGAGGTTTCAGACAAGGCGATTCCCTATCGTGCGACTTTTTCAACCTGCTTTTGGAGAAAATAGTTCTAGCCGCAGAACTAAATAGAGAAGGTACCATCTTCTATAAGAGTGTACAGCTGTTGGCGTATGCCGATGATATTGATATCATCGGCCTCAACACCCGCGCCGTTAGTTCTGCTTTCTCCAGGCTGGACAAGGAAGCACAGAAAATGGGTCTGGCAGTGAACGAGGGCAAGACGAAATATCTCCTGTCATCAAACAAACAGTCGTCGCATTCGCGACTTGGCTCTCACGTCACTGTTGACAGTCATAACTTTGAAGTCGTAGATAATTTCGTCTATCTTGGAACCAGCGTAAACACCACCAACAATGTCAGCCTTGAAATCCAACACAGGATAACTCTTGCCAACAGGTGCTACTTCGGACTGAGTAGGCAATTGAGAAGCAAAGTCCTCTCTCGACAAACAAAAACCAAACTCTATAAGTCACTCATAATTCCCGTCCTGCTGTATGGTGCAGAGTCTTGGACGATGTCAACAACGGATGAGTCGACGCTGCGAGTTTTCGAGAGAAAAGTTCTGCGAAAGATTTATGGTCCTTTGCGTGTTAGCCACGGCGAATACCGCATTCGATGGAACGATGAGCTGTACGAGATATACGACGACATCGACATAGTTCAGCGAATTAAAAGACAGCGGCTACGCTGGCTAGGTCATGTTGTCCGGATGGACGAAAACACTCCAGCTCTGAAAATATTCGACGCAGTACCCGCCGGGGGAAGCAGAGGAAGACCTCCACTCCGTTGGAAGGACCAAGTGGAGAAGGACCTGGCTTCGCTTTGAATATCCAATTGGCGCCACGTAGCGAAAAGAAGAAACGACTGGCGCGCTGTTGTTAACTCGGCTATAATCGCTTAAGCGGTTTCTACGCCAATTAAGAAGAAGAAGAATAAACTGACAGAATCAGCCAGAGTACCGGTTCAGTACTCGAGTATGAAGAAAAATTTATTACTCGTTACAGTTCTCTGTTTGCTACCATACTAACTGATCGATGAAAATCAAGTTGTTGTAAGGGACACCTATTAGTTTTAATAAATATTTTCACATATAGTAATTGGGCATGGATTGTTATCTAAAGCAACGCGAAATTCTCTAAACAAATTATACAGATCGGATAGCATAAGCTGTCTTACAAACGTCTCGATCAAAATAAAATCGTTGTATGGAAACATTTTGTTTGACAAGATATCTTCACGAGATTTAGCATGCATTATTATCCAAGGCAACGGTACAATCTCCGAACAAATTATTTAAATCGAACCTCATCTTGTGTGACAACTTTTTTAATTGTGAAGGATAATACGATATTATATCGGCTTTAAATTATTTTTAGTTTTCTTTTTTTTTTACATTTGTACTTAACAATTGAGAGCACATTGGTATTAGTAATCCAATTTATCTTTCCTCAAAAAACAAGATTATAATTATTTTATATATAATTTGTCTTAGTATAATGTTCTGTGCTTCTTATGCATTAGAACAAGCATATTTTATATACCTATTATTTATGTATATTGTCCAGCACTTGGTCTTATCAATGTTCTAAACCAATTGATTTTTAGTTATGCCACGAACACGTAAACACATTACGTTATCTTCGTAAGTTTGTTTTTATTGATGGTTAAACACTTTAAAAATAATATAATCAGTTTACTTCGAGTAAACCCCATTCCTTACGATTTCTTTCATATATGTATATAACAACTAGTTATACTATATACTCGTATGCATATAATGTTTTGTTGACTATTGATAGTCTAGTGTAAAATGTGCAAAATGAAACTTAATAGCGTTGAAGATAACGGAGATATTAGGAAGTATACTCTCTTACATCGAATTTAACTCGCTAACTGCGCTGTTGCTCTTACAACAACTTTAAAGTCAGTTACTCCAGCTCTTGAGCTTCCAAGGGAGTCAAAATATTACACACACTTTAGTTTTGGCCGATACTTCCTTGTTACAAAATCTAAATACATCTAAGTATATATGTATGCGTGTAACTTGCTTAAAAAATTATATACACTGCACATATTCTGCACAACACTGTATTTTTTCTTCACTTCCACTTCAATAGTTTATCGTTTTTTGTTTTGCTTCTACAAATGTTATCTATGTAGTTGTTTTTGTTTTTGTTTTAACTCAACAGATTATCAATATACCAATACACTTACAAATGTGCATTTTACTACGGATATATTTATCACTTCACACTAATCAGGTGATTTTATTATAAATACATATTTATCTGTGATTATAGTATAAGATTGTTCTACAGCTTTCGCTTATTTTACCTACCGCTAATGCTCGGGTGAAGTTCAATATCCCTCCCTTCGTGGCGCTATATATTGGTAAGGAGGGGAAGGGTGTCAGTGCAGCTACCGAAGCTATATTCAGAACCACACCGCCCTTGCCACCTCTACTTTTATCCATTAAATCGTAGGCCACTAGCGTGGCATTAATGGTGGCAGTAAAATTTGTTGCAATAATCAAATCGAAATTTCGTTCGTCAGCTATTCCCGCGCCATTAACAAGAACATCGATGTGTCCAAATTTTTCCACTATTCGCGTAAATATCACACGAGTTTCTTCCAACCCACAAGTGACGTCAAACGCCATAAACTGGCAAACGTGTTTTGTGTCGACGACATTTATCTCTTTGAATGCTGACTCATTCCACACCTGATCGAGTATCATGAGATTCTGTAATGTAACATAATGTTGCTCTTAAATTTTGTTTTATTGAAATTCCCTGTACGCTAACATACCGCGACACCCTTTTGCACCAGCTGTTTACACGTGTTTAAACCGATGCCACCAAAGCCGCCTATATAAATAACATGCTTTCCGTTCAAATCGAATCCAACTTCGTCCATATTTATATCTATTTGACTACACTCCATATTTATTTATAGTTTTTTTTTTTTGCTTTCAAGGTTTATCTATCCGGTTTTTAAGCGCGCGGCAAAATACTTAAATAAGTTCAACTTTTATCTAAATATGTGCAAACACAACCGTTTGCCTTTGCGTTCGAATTTTGACTGAACTGCTGGTGTATTGTGTACAGTCACGATAAAAATGAGTGTTTATTTTTGGTAGATTCTTACCGAGCCAATATAAGGTGTATGTATGTATATTTATTTATTTTTTGTTATCATTAGCCTAGCTATTGTATTTCCGTGGAGTCTATACCAAGAGCAGTAAGCGTATGCGCTTTGATCAGCACGTACGGTGAGAGTATTCATGTCGGTTGTACACGTCGCGCTCTCTTAAAATGACGCTAAACTTATCAGTTTTTACCTCGGTTCTATTTCTGACTCACCGTTATCACTTATCAAATAATCCAGATGGTTTTATATACATACTTATGCATACAAATGTGTATGTGAATGGTCGTATTGGTGTTGGGATAACCAGCACTGGAGGAAATCAGAGAGAGTAGAGCATATTTTTTATAGTCTCATTGGACGATACTATGACGACAAAAAAAGAAAACCCCTTTTAGAATAGAAGTAATGGCTGATCAGGTATGTATCCGTATGTCATGTATTATTAACATTTTCATCCACCAGTCTTGTGTATTTTAGCTTTGTCGTAAAAAAATATTTATATAGCTTCCAAAGTTTACATTTTTCCAACAGGGGTAGTTAGGCAACTTTTGTAATACTTTGTAAAGTGTTAGAAAATCGGTTTCACTATGTTATATTCGAGGCGCAAGTCTCGTAAGTAAGACTGTAAGAGTTACTAATCGTTTAAAAGAGTACCTAGTACTATTGATAGAACAACCACAAATGATAACACATCCCAATACGATATGTGTAAAACTTTTTATTACATTCTTATAGTCTAGAATTAAGGTATTCCTTACGTACAAATGTATGTACTATATCAATATGTACATATAAATCTTCAGTCTATGATTTGTAAAGCTCTGCGTCCCTTACTTTCCTCTGAAGGGTCGTGCTTCTAAATTGCAATATCAGCTGTACGTATCACATTCCGCGCGCCGAGTCTTGCAGCTTTCGCTTTCTTGATTTTACAGACGCTTCTGTAAAAGCAGAAAAATGTTAGGTTTTTCAGCTGGTGAAAGAAATTTTAAAATATGGTATTTAGCTTTGCCTTTGCATTTTTCTAACTTTGCTCTGTTTCCTGGTCTTCTTTGTGAAGTGGTGGTGTCCAAAAATTTTTTACTTCCACCAATTTAAGCTGCCCCACATCACTCATCCACGTAGCCCCATTTTTATGCGCTTCTATAGCTTTGACTATGTTCTTTGCACATTGGTTAGCTGTTTGTATTGGAAACGGACGAACGCGCATTTTCTCTTTAAAACATAAATCTCTGCCTTGGAAATGGTGCACATCGTCCCAATGTTTGGTGTCCGTAATGCCGGGACAAATACTATATAAAGTTATGCCGGACTTGGGTTCTAATTGCTGTAAAATAAAAAAAAATAACAAAATTATTAGAAATAACCAGGGAAATTTATATATTATATTACATATTGAGCAACGTACAAATATCAGGAGAAGAAAAAAACGTAGACTAACGAACTAAATGTATCTCAAAACATACAAGGTGCGTTCCAAAGTAAACAGGACTTTAAGAAAAAACAGAACAAATGGTTTTTTCGACAAAATCAATTTATTTTATTCAAAATAGTCTCTTTCTGCTTCAATACAGCTTTTTGCACGGTTCAAAAGCATGTCGAACGAGTGTTTTAGCTCGTTGGCCGGTATGGCCGCCAGTATACCGGTGCAAGCCTTTTGAATAGCCTCTACGTCTCCATAACGCTTTGCTTTCATAGGCAAATGCATTTTTCCGAAAAGAAAGAGGTCGAACGCTGAATACGGGGAGTGGTTAATGGTTAAAATGTGATTTTTGGTCTAATAATCGTCCTTCGAATGTTGGATTCTGAGCATTTTTTGGTCGTCAGACAATTTGTGCGAAACAAACCGTGCACCCACCTTTCCCAAGCCCAAATCTTTAGTGTTCAATTCCATTTCCATGAATTTCAATGATGATTTCGGCTGATTTTGATGAATTCACGCACAGTTTCGATGGAATTTCCGGTGATCACGGATTTTGATTGGCCGACATGTTGATCGTCATTTATGTCCTCAATTTATAAGTCAATAAACTATAAAAATTTTGCTTACGTCGCAATGAGTCGGCATAATTTAAAACCATACACACACATAGAGTGCCAGAGTACATACAAAAATGCGCTAGTATACATAACTGTTATCGGCTGAAAAACCGGGCAGCAACTCAGCGCATATTATACGTATATTATATATTATATTATATTATACGCCGTATAACATATAACCTTGTTTACCACGTTCAGATTCTGTCACGCACTCTTATGTACTACTCAGCACCATACACACATATATGTATGCTATGGTTCAGCCATAGCACCAAAACTAGTGTCAAGATTTACAAAATTCTTATCTGCTACATACACTCATACATACATCTTTTTGTAATCACCGCTTACAATATGCAGTTGAAGCTGTGGTTTACCTACCGCTAATGCTCGTGTAAAGTTCAAAATCCCTCCCTTTGTCGCGCTATATATTGGTAAAACGGGGAAGGGTGTTAGTGCCGCTACCGACGAGATATTCACAACTACACCTCCTTTACCGTCTCTGCTCTTGTCCATTAGATCGTAGGCAACGAGAGTGGCATTAACAGTGCCCGTAAAATTGACAGCGATTAAATTATCGAAATCTTTTTCAGTACATATGCCCGCGCCATTAATTAGCACATCGATGCTTCCGATTTTCTCCGCTATTTGTTTGAATAGTAGACGCGTCTTTTCCAAACCGCATGTGATGTCAAACTCCGTAAACTTGCACACACAACACGAATCGACTGAGCTGAGTTCTTTGAACGCTGATTCATTCCAGGTCTTGTGTAGTATCATTAGATTCTGTAAATTTATTGCACAAATATTAGTTTTTCTAATCCATTTTTAGTTGTATTTCTTTGTTTTTTGTGTGGAATTTTTTATCTATCAACCTACCGCAACGCCTTTTTGCACCAATTCTTTACATGTTTCCAAACCTATGCCACCAAAACCACCTATATAAACAATATTCTTGCCGTTCAAGTCCATATTCACTTCTTCCATACTGCTAGCCATAATTTTTGTTTAATAACTACAACACTTGTATTTTCTTGTATAAAAAACTTATTTTAATGTTTATATTTTTACAAAGCACTAAAGAATATTCAAACGCATGATATTTGTAATTATCGTCCATATATACATACATATGTATGTACATATATATTCGCGCACAACCGTCTACCTTTACGTTCGAACTCTGACTGAGTCGCTTGAGCACTGAAAACCTGTTGACGATAAAGTATTGCTATAAATATGTATTTCAAAATTTTTGCTAGTCATCGTAAGCATTGTATGTATATATGTACGTATGTATTTATTGTTATCTGAATTGGAAATTAGATAATTTCGTTGCGTTTATTCACTCAGTACGTATACATATATCATATATGTATACACACCTATTATTTTTGAGAGTGCGAGTAACCTTATCGATTTCGCGAGTAAGATATTCCTCTCTTAGTTTTCAAACCAAATTGTGCGAAGTCATTTCTATTAGCCGTCAAAAAACCTTTTATTTTTTTTTATGAAAATATTAATGAACATTTTTATGTACGACATTCTTCATGTATCTACTATGTATGTACATACATATATTATGTATTATATGCTTGCACGTTCTAACCATAAGCAGATATTAAAACACCTGTTTATACAGGGTCCGGCACTCGAAGTGTAACCAACTTCAGTCCATTCGCACTGGAATCAGCTGCTTATAAATTTGCTGAATGACAGTTCGGAGTATTCACAAGTGTACAAAAGCGCTTTGCCAAAAGTCAACGCAAAAAAAAGTGATCTGCGATGGAATTCAAACGTAATAGTGTGATTGCTTTATATTTAGCTGGAAAATCACAGCCAGCAATTGTTCGTGAGCTCAAACACCTTAATGTGAATACAGTTTTTGTTTATCGCACCATCACTCGTTACAATGATACTGATAGCATCGCCAAACGCCATGGAGGTGGTCATCAAAAGCCTACAGCTTCACGTGAGAAAGTGAAGAAGCGACTTGAGCGACTTGAGCGAAATCCACGACGAAGTGCCAATCAAATGGCTAAAGAACTGAAAATATCCGACCGCAGCATCCGACGCCTATTGAAAAATATGCTCAAGGCCAAGCCTTACAAGTTCCAAACGGCCCATGATCTCACACCGAAGTAGCAACAAGTAATTCTTGAGAGAGCGAAGTAGTTGCTTCGTTTGGCCGAAAGCGGTTAAATTCCGAACATTGTGTTTTCTAACGAAAACAATTTTCCAATTGAGCAATTCGTAAACTCTCAAAACGATAGGGTTTACTTGACCGACCATTCACGCTCTCCAATTGTTTTCATCGAGCCTGGCGTCAAAGTAAATGCGACATATTATCGGGAAAGTGTTCTGGAGGCTGCTTTGAAGCCGTGGGCAAACAAACATTTCGGTCGCAAACCATGGACGTTTCAACAAGACTCAGCACCGTCACACAAAGCGCGAGTGAACCAAGAATGGCTGAAAAAAACGTTCCGAACTTCATTACGACTACATAATGGCTCTCGAATTCACCAGATGCGAATCCAATGGATTATTCTCTCTGGGCCATTTTGGAGAGCAAGGTCCGAAGTAAAAAATACACCAGTCTCGAGATGCTTAAGAAAGCCATTGTCCGTGAGTGAGAAGAAAAAATTTAATATGCAAAATTTCAGATCGATATCTCAAAATCTTTCGGATTGGTTCGCGTATATACAGACGAACAGACAGACGCACCTGGATAAAACGACGCGGTGATCATTTAAATATCTATTGCATTGTACCTTAAATATGATCGAATGACATGTAGATTAAATAATTAAAGAATTTCATAGCCATTATACGCCCAAAAGAACAAAATACTACCACTTGGAAAGTATAATTATTTTTTTAGCATAGAACTCGGCGGATTGGATTCATTGAAAATGTGCCATTTACCACATTATGCAGAACATATTATAAACAATGGTTAAATTTTCGAAATACCAGTCCCTGATTTCTCAGTTTCGGTTAATTTTAGACTTTTTGAGGTCATGGTCATAAATACAAAGCGCGTTACTGATAGCAATGCATTTGCGCTACATCATTGGAACTATGTATACTCGACTTTCCCTTTGTAAAGGCTTTATATCTTATCGTGCAAGAGTAACACCTGTGCATTTCTTACTTGAAACATCAACAAAAATTGGTTGCTTCAAACTGTAATTGATTTTGATAATATTATGTGTTGCTTATTGCTATAAAAAACGTCAAAAAGTTTTTTGTGTTTGCTGTGTGGACCCTTACCATGATATACAAGTATATACTTGTATGACAAATTTTTCTAAATAAGGTTGCTATTTTCAAAATCACCACTCATCAAGCAACGAATTTAGTTAAATATCATTAAGTGTCATCAAAATATCCAAAGAGATAACAATTGTTTTTGTTTGCTTTTTAATCAGAAAGAAACTTATTACCACGTCACCATGAGTTTTAAGACTGAAAAAAGAAAGATAACACAAATAAATCTAGTCATCTAAGTCAATATTTGTTGACTAAAGTACAACATTAATGGCCATTTAATAACTCCTGTCTTAATGATAAGTCGGTACTTGAAAAATCTAACAATTCATGCAAGTGGTGCAAATATAATGTGCAACATTCTTTAGATTGGCCAGATAAAAGCGGCAGCAACAAAGTGTTATGATCCTAAAAATGTTATCTTATCCCAGCTATAGTATAATAAGTTATTTAAAGTACATTACTATGAATTACTTTAGTACTAAATTAAACTAGTTTTGACTACCGTTAAGATCAAATCGGTTTAGTCCCTAACTGCCTTCAAAGATAAGTTCCATAGGACATTTCAGCAAGAAAAGCTCCGCCGATCTTATGAAAAAGAAACAAACTCGTTTTTCCGTTAACGAAATCAAGAAAAATAGGAAAAAACGATGCATTTCTTATAGCAACTATTTGTAGAACTAAAATACTAATGGTTTGCGTCCAAAAGAAAATGTTTTGCTAGTTCTTTTTAGTTACGTTGTGCGATATAAAGATATTTCAAGTTGAATTACCTAATAAATTAAAAGTATTTTTTATGAAGATCTTTATCTTGATTTTTATCGGTCAGTTTGATTGGTTGCTATATGCTATAGTGGTTCGATCTGTTCAAAGTATTCGGATATTGCACCATTGTCTTATACAATAATCTATGACAAATTTCGTGTTGATATCTTGTCAAATAAAGAGCTTGATTTTGATCGGTTATTTTGCGTGACAGTTTTATGCTATAGCGGTCTAATATCTGCGGTTCCTACAAATGAGCAGCTTTTTGAAAAAGGACAGACAGACTTCTTCTTCTTGAGCAGCACGCCAGCCGTTTCTTTTTTTCACAAGGTGACGCCAATTGGAGATTCCAAGTGAAGCCAGGTTCTTCTCCGCCTGATCTTTCCAACGGAGTGGAGATCTTCCTCTTCCTCTGTTTCCCCCGTCGGGTACCACGTCGAATACTTTCAGAGCTGGAATGTTTTCATCCATTCGGACGACATGATCTAGCCATCGTAGCCGCTGCCTTTTAATTCGCTGAACTATTTCAATGTCGTCGCATATCTCGTACAGCTCATCGTTCCATCGAATGCGATATTCGCCGTGGCCAACGCGCAAAGAACCATAAATCTTTCGCAGAACTTTTCTCTCGAAAATTCGCAACGTCAACTCATCACATGTTGCCATCGTCCATGCCTCTGCACCATATAGCACTATGGGAATGATGAGTGACTTATAGAGTTTAATTTTTGCTCATCGAGAGAGGACTTTACTTCTCAATTGTCTACTTTGTCCGAAGTAGGACCTGTTGGCAAGAGATATTCTGGCTGACGTTGTTGTTGGTGTTGATGCTAGTTCCAAGATAGACGAAAATAACTTCGAAGTTTTGACTGTCAACAGTGACATGGGTGCCTAGTCGCGAGTGCGATGACTGTTTGTTTGATGACAAGAGATATTTCCTCTTGCCCTCGTTCACCACCAGACCCATTTGCTTCGCTGCCTTATCCACTCTGGAGAAAGCAGAACTAATGGCAGGGTTGTTAAGGCAAAGGATAGAACCTTATATGCGATGTTGAGGAGGTTTACCCCACGGTAGTTGGCGCAGATTGTGGGGTCTCCTTTTTTGTGTTTTGGGCAGGAGAGAGGGGGCCGTCGCCCCGGGCGCAACGTCTTGGGGGCGGCAAAACGATCTTCGCTATTTTTTAATATTCAGAAAAAAACTTCAACAAATTCTTTTACAAAATTTATTATAAAAGATAAAGAGTTGTACACTCACAATGAAATAATCTGTATAACAATGAAAAATATTAATTTTTACTCGAATACTCTTCAGTCTTTGAATTTGTCTTATATCTTTTGGCTTACATCTTTCTTAAAAATAGTGATAGAATTTAAAGATGCATTTCTAGCTTTGTCTAGCGACGTGTCACTCTCACAGTTACCCTATGCTTTGAATATAACAAATACTTTTATTTCTCCAAATTTTCAAAAATGATATTTAAAAACTCCAATTCGGGCAAAAATTCCTGAAAATTGTGTCAAAAGTGTACAAGATATAGGGCGAAAATGAGTTTTTTCTATGTCTTTTAATAAGATGTCTTGTAAATTTACTATCAATTTCCTCAAAAACCGTATTGTGAGAATTTTGGAACTTCAGAATTTGCGTGGCTACTAGTTCCTAAATTTTATATACTTAATATCGAAGATATTTTGTAAAAATTCACTTTTGTTCGAACCACCTCATGAAACTTGTAGGTAGGTAGATAAAGGGGGCGGCAGAACATCCTTGGCCCCGGGCGCCCGAAGTTGTAGCTACGCCACTTGGCTCCAGCCGCTTTGTTTTTCAGACGGGTAATTGCTATTCGAACTTCTTGATGGTCGGGCAATGAAACGTCTGCTCCATCGTCATCGATTGGAGTATTGGGTTCACCTTCTCCTAGCGTTATGCTTTCACTGCCATTCAGCAGGCTGGAGAAGTGTTCCCTCCACAATTTTAGTATGCTCTGAACATCGGTTACTAGATCACCTCCTTGGGTACTGCAAGAGTAAACTGGCATGGCTGAATCGATTGAGCTCATAGTTTATATATGGTAAACATAGTTAGAGCTTCCTCCGGGAAATCAAATAAAAATAAAAACTTGAGCATTTGTATAATGAAACTAGAGAAACCAAATAGTCGGTAATTTATTCGATTAGAAAATTGAATATATCCGTTTCCAAAAACACTTTCTTTTCTGAAAGTGACGTTGGCAAATACGTTTGCTATTACCGGTTGTCAACTGCTAATTGGAGGTTGTGTAAACATCAAAGTCAATAACGCAATCCGCTCTATAATTATCTCGTATAATTTTCTATTTTAAAAATAGCTATTAAATGGTTTATCATTATTATAATTTAAATTTCAATTCATATAGTAAGTTTTACGTCAAATACTCTTTATGAATTTTTATATGGCAGGTATTGAATTTACACTTTTGGGAGACGGGTGTTTTTGAGATTTTGAATATGCGTTTCGTATGAAGTGTGAATAATATAAAGATGCAAATTCTTTTATCACAATATTTCAAATATTACTAATCATTAAAAATATTTATAGAGGAATAAACATTGTATTTAATTTGGTATCAAATTGTTAAAAGTGTAGGAGAAATTTCGCAACTTCATCATAGATGGGGGTTTCATGGCGAAAACAATGACTATCACTAAATGACAGTAACATGTACTTCATTTGCTTGCGGTGACTATGCAATACTTATCTACTGAAATGGGAAGTTTACTGATAAAATAAATAATCCCATAATCTTTATTGCTACGAACAACGTGCAAAAAGTAAAAATTCACAAGTTGTGCTAAAAGTTATTTTAGCAAATACATATACGTACATACATACATATGTATTTACGAAGCAAATCTTTGCTGAATTTTTATGGAAATGTTAGCGCATAAAATCAAATGGGGCTTATAAGTTTGTTAATAGCAATCATACCATTATTTATCTAATACCATGTTCAGACCGAAAATTTAAAGGGATTAGGTTACATTTAAGCCCTTTCACTAATCAGCCCGTTCTCACTGCCGTTGGAAAGATGAAAAAACAGCTGTTTTTGCCATTCAATAATTCACATCGCTTATTATTTATTAAAAAAAAAACATTGCCATATAGTATTTTGAAATAAAAGCCGTCTTCTTTTAAATATTTTCCATATAATGGAAATAATGGACGCATTTTTTAATTTGTTATGTTGATTTTCGGGCGAAATTGGATTCATTGCTTTAAAAAAAATTTTGATTGTTTACATTTTTTTCCCTTTGTAGTTTCTAAATCAGCTGTGATAATGTAATAGATTTCCAATGCTGACAAGTAGATGGCGCAAAATCAGAGTCGCACAGAAAGACTTAGCGTGAATCAGTTTCAAATCACTCCGATGAAGTGATTTCGAACTGTCATTTTTGTATGGCGAAATCTTGATAAATTTATAAGATTAGTGGGATAAACCACTTAACAGCCGAAATCGTGTGATTAAGTGTCGGTCTGAACATGGTATAACATGTTCTTCTTAAAAAAGAAACCTAACATTTTTATGTATATTTATATGTACATATGTACATTAGGGTGATTCAAAAATAATTTTTTTTTTTTTCAATTGGTACTCGCAAAAATAGGTTCCTAGACACCTCTAAGAAAGCCTCTCCAAATATGAGTTTTTAATTGTAACGGTAAGGTCCTCCGCCTAACAGTTTTCTATTTTTTCTTATTATCAGATAGAAAAATTTATATCTCGCTTCCAACTACTTGAAAAAATATCTTGTTAATTAGGTTTTGTAGGAAATTGAATGCTCTAAAATATGGTCCCTTATGATTTTTTCATAAACCCAACCGTTTAAAAGATATTAACGGTTGAAATTTGACTATTTTTGGAAAAATTTTTTATTTCTTATGAATTTTATAACTCAATGAAAAAAAATTATTATGAATAGATTTTGGAGAGGCTTTCTTAGAGGTGTCTAGGAACCTATTTTTCAGAGTACCAAACGAAAAAAAATTTTTTTTTTTTTGATCCACCCTAATATGCATTGATGTTTGACGATGAATATCTCGTAAACGCTTAACTTAATCGAAATATCATCGTAGACCATTTTTATAGAGCAGTAAATTTCCTACAAAAGTATGTGTTTCATCATTCATAATAATTTTTTTTCATTGAGTTATAAAATTAATAAGAAATAAAGAATTTTTCCAAAAATAGTCAAATTTCAACCGTTAATATCTTTTAAACGGTTGGGTTTACGAAAAAATCATAAGAGACCATATTTTAGAGCATTCAATTTCCTACAAAACCTAATTGACAAGATATTTTTTCAAGTAGTTGGAAGCGAGATATAAATTTTTCTATCTGATAATAAGAAAAAATAGAAAACCGTTAGGCGGAGGACCTTCCCGTTACAATTAAAAACTCATATTTGGAGAGGCTTTCTTAGAGGTGTCTAGGAACCTATTTTTGCGAGTACCAATTGAAAAAAAAATAAAAAAAAAAAATTTTGAATCACCCTAATGTACATATGTATGTATATTGGGGTGGGGCAAAATAATGATTTTGTATTTCCGATATAAAAAATTTACAAAATTACTAAGTCAACCTGTGCAAAATTTATTCGAGGTAAAAGTGCAACCTTAAATCGTAAACGATTATTTTTAAAAGTTTATTTTTTTACACAAAATATGTACATATACATTAGGGTGATTCAAAAAAAAATTTTTTTTTTTTCAATTGGTACTCGCAAAAATAGGTTCCTAGACACCTCTAAGAAAGCCTCTCCAAATATGAGTTTTTAATTGTAACGGGAAGGTCCTCCGCCTAACGGTTTTCTATTTTTTCTTATTATCAGATAGAAAAATTTATATCTCGCTTCCAACTACTTGAAAAAATATTTTGTTAATTAGGTTTTGTAGAAAATTGAATGCTCTAAAATATGGTCTCTTATGATTTTTTCGTAAACCCAACCGTTTAAAAGACATTAACGGTTGAAATTTGACTATTTTTGGAAAAATTCTTTATTTCTTATTAATTTTATAACTCAATGAAAAAAAATTATGATGAAAGATGAAACACATAGTTTTGTAGGAAATTTACTGCTCTATAAAAATGGTCTACTATGATTTTTCGATTAAGTTAAGCGTTTACGAGATATTCATCGTCAAACATCAATGCATATTAAGGTGGATCAAAAAAAAAAAATTTTTTTTTTCGTTTGATACTCTGAAAAATAGGTTCCTAGACACCTCTAAGAATACCTCCCCAAAAATCTATTCATAATAATTTTTTTTTATTGAGTTATAAAATTAATAAGAAATAAAAAATTTTCTCAAAAATAATCAAAATTTAACTGTTAATATCTTTTAAACGGTTGGGTTTACGAAAAAATCATAAGAGACCATATTTTAGAGCATTCAATTTTCTACAAAACCTAATTAACAAGATATTTTTTCAAGTAGTTGGAAGCGAGATATAAATTTTTCTATCTGATAATAAGAAAAAATAGAAAACCGTTAGGCGGAGGACCTTCCCGTTACAATTAAAAACTCATATTTGGAGAGGCGTCCTTAGAGGTGTCTAGGAACCTATTGTTGCGAGTACCAATTGAAAAAAATAAATAATTTTTTTTTTGAATCACCCTAATATACATATATTAGGGTGTGTCATTCTGAGGCAACCTTTTTTTTCAACTGAAAAACAGGCTCAAAACTTTCGAAAATGTGAAAAAAAGTCACTCAAAAGATGAGCTCTTAATATTAATATTAAGAGGTGCCTGTTTCAAATTTTATATTTTCCATATAAATAACATGGAAAAAAAAATCATTTTTTTGTGGTGGTTATTGTGCGGAGGTTATTATATGTGCGCGCGATGGCTGCCAGTAGGGATGGTAAACTCGATTCCGATTCTACTCGAGAATCTAGTTTTCTCGTAAAATAAACGATTTTAAAAAGGTTGACTCAGAATGACACACCCTAAAATATATGTATCATATATATGATCGGCATGGTGAGCCTATTCGATTTAGCCTTGTTCCTCTGCTTCTCCGTTAACGCTTTTTCTTGTTTCCATTGTAAGATAATAATTACAAACAAATCACACTACACAAGGTCTTATTAAGTAAACAAAGTTGGCGAAGCTTGATGTAAGCTTACTTACATGCAAATACTATCATAAAGATGACGGTAAAATCACTGTGGACTTATATGTAATACTATTATATGAAAACAATATAAAAATTATCAATTGTATAACATAATAAAATTTGTAAACTTTTTGATTATCACTATACAAGTGTAAGCCCGCCCCCTTGTTGACTTGTGGTTCACCTTTATTGCATTCAAACTCTGTCATAGAATGTTGAGCTCTTTGAGAGATTCTTTAAATTGTTTCCCCTTTAAGATTTCCAATTTTCGTATTGTCTTCAGCCGCTTTTGAATATAATAAATTTAATCTTTCGTTAAAGATTCTCATATCCATATGAATGTATGTACGGTACCATATTTTACTCCCTTAGCACTCTGTGAGTCCACATATAAATATGGCGATGAGTTTACTTTCTATATGAATTTATACAACTATATTATATAGATCTGTGTACTATGATTTTGTTGATTATTATACATAAACATATATATGAATAATTCCTAAATAAGATATACATAAGTATGTATTTACGAAATGCATACATCGTAAGTCGTGTAGCCCATGAACGGCGCTATTTCCCACCGACGACTCACGCAACAGCATGCTCGAGTCTATTCAGACAAAATTTTTTTTACATTTAATTGGCAAATATATACGTTGAGATGTGTGTATATTACATGAATATTACGAATGTCAAGCAACTGTCAACAGCTGACAATTTCATCACTTGTCCTACACCTGTCAAAATTGCATGTTTGTCAACGAACATGCTACAATTGCATTCAAATTGAAGTGTTTATGACAGCAAAGGCACCGCCAACGGATACGGTTATGGTATTATGGTTTTTGGTTATTCATGAAGTTAAATATTGCAACAATTTAGTGATATACAAGCGGTTGCTGTCACTCGACTGGCTTTGTTCACATATAACATACATATTATTACAAAATTTCTAACAATACTTGCAGCTCAATTAATAGCCGGTTATTACGAGTATGTACAAAAAGTTTTTGCATAGCCAAGCATGTATTGTTAATCCTCAAACGTCAATCATGATTGCGGAAGTATTCTACAATTAAGCATTCAGTAAGTTAAGAAAACTGTGTACGTAGTTATTTCTATAAGGATGAGTATATCGTCACATGAAATTCAAAATAACGTAACAACATTTTCGGAAATTTACAGTGGCATGAATGAAACACGAAATAAAATGAAACATGAGTTAAACAAAATTTTAATATTGGTTAAAATTGGTTTATATCTGACCGCAGAACCTGAAAATGTTGAACATACATATGTAATTTTATGTATGTAATTTGAAGTAATGAAGCGTAATCAATAAGACACTCAATTTCGAATTTTTTGAAGATACGTTATTTTGCATTTCAGGTGACGATATGTGTGTATATAGCATATACGAGTATTTATAAATGTATACGCTCGCAAGGTCGCAAGATTTGAAGAAACCTTATTTAGGTTGTCAAATAGCTCCCTTCCGCTTTATAAAAAGTGTTACAGTGATGCGCCGTTTCGTTCGATAATCTGTTTCCATCTAGACGGCAGCTTCATAATAACCCCCTCGTAGAAGCCCCCCTCCTTATTTGCGAAGAGCTCGGACAGCCACTTTTCACAAACCTCTTTTGAGTTCAACTTTACACCAATAAGGGCGTTCGCCATGGACAGGAACAGGTGGTAATCACTTGGCGCTATGTCTGACCTATATGGTGGATGCGATAAAACCTCCCATCCGAGCTCCAGTAGCTTCTGACGAGTCATCAACGAAGTGTGTGGTCTGGCGTTGTCCTGGTGGAATACTACACCCTTCCTGTGGTCCAATTTTGGACGATTCTGGTCGATAGCCTGCTTCAAGCGGTCCAGTTGTTCGCAGTAAATGGTAGAAGTAAGCGTCTGGCCATATGGGAACAGCTCATAGTGGATGATTCCCTTCCAATCCCACCAAACACACAGCAAAACCTTCCTGGCCGTCAATCCCGGCTCGGCCACTGTTTGTGCCAATTCACCGGCCTTTAAAACTTTAAAACTTTAAAATTGCGCGAATTTCGGCGTTAGTGAACTCTATGTTTCCACGTCTATAACTGTTGAACGCAATATCCAAACTAATCATGCATTGCGTCGTTTTGTAAGTATGAATAGTATTGCTTTCAAAGATGAATAGTATTGCCAGATACGAACTCTGTAGCCCTTTATACAAAGCCGCGAAATTCAAAAGACTATATTTTTAATTAAAACAAAAAAAAAAAAACTAGTTAAAGGTTGCACCGAAGCTAAAATACCCTTCACAATACAAACATTCCTTACAATACTATCTGAAGAACTCGGCCAGTTTGTGAGGAACAATGTCTTGGGAGATAGCACCGTTGCCTTGAGTCCTTGAATAACAACACATACCAGAAGACATGTCCTCAAATAAAAAAGTTTTCCATAAAAGCACTTGATTTTGATCAGTCAGTATGGCAGCTATATGCTATAGTGGTCCGATATCGACGGTAAAAAAAGGACGGGTGCACTTCAAAGAACTGAGTGACTAGTTCGCTCATACTATTCGGATAAACAGACATGGCTCGACTCAGCTCGTTACGCTGATGATTTATATACCTATTTATTTTATAGGATCTGTGACGTTTTCTTTTGAAACAAACAACGTTTCAAACTTTATATACCCTGTTCAGGTATAATTGTATTAATGCCTAATTGTCATGATTTTGACTTTCACCCCAATAGCTAATACAGGTATCCCTCGAATAGCACGGTACTTGAGTTGCACGAAATCTCGAATAGCACGGTTAAAAATTGCGACAACCCTCGAATAACACGGAGTTCGAATTACACGATGTCGCGAAAATTCCTGTTAAAAATTGAGTATAATTTTCCTTCGAACGACTGTTTGTAGTATGATGCAATAATGCATTTGAATAACGCAATATTTAGTCAGTTCTCCTGTGCAGTCGTCTCGAATGGGTTAAAGCGAGCAGATCGAAATATTTAAGATGTTTTTTTAAATTTTGTGCATAAAGTAGTGAGCGCTTAGCTTACTGGCCCATGTGACTGATTTTAAACTTTCCAAAGAACATACGAACTAAAGATTTTTTAGTTGAAGATTTGCAAGGTTTCTATAGTTATATTGTGCAGTTATTGAAATTTTATCCTCGATTCTTAGGTTTGCAAAATTTCGTTGGAAAAAAAATTACCCTTGAAAAGAAACGTTATTGCACTTAAGGAAAAAATGGAAATTTTAGACAAGTTAAAAGAAGGAGTTAAAATATCGACTTTAGCAAAATCCTTGAATTTACATGAAGCAACTATTCGGACGATTAAAAGAAAGGAGGACAAAATAAGGATGAATGTCTTAGCAGGTTGCTCTACAACATCAAAGCGAACGGGTTGCACACGGGATGTTAACGTTGTCAAAATGGAACAAGCTCTTTCAATTTGGATACAAGATTGCAATGATAAACGGATTCCTTGTGATGGACTTACTATCAGGCAGGAAGCTCTAAAGATCTATAAATATTTGAAGGAAATGGCAAGCTCATCTGCACAAGAACAACAACAAAAGTCATTTTGTGCGAGTAATGGCTGGCTCGAGAAATTCAAAACAAGATTCTCGTTGCGCAGTCTCAAACTTCAAGGTGAGATTGCTTCAGGGGATGTAGAAGCTGCTGGTGTTTTTATTTTAGAACTACAAAAAATTGTAGAAGATGGAGACTATTCAGCGAATCAGATTTTCAACGTAGATGAAACAGCCTTCTATTGGAAAAGGATGCCATCTTGAACCTATATTTCAAAAAGCCAAAAATCTGTTCCTGGATTCAAAGTAGATAAACAGAGACTTACTCTTTTAATGTGCACTAACGCATCAGGGAATTTTATGTTAAAGCCTATGGTTATTAACCGATCTTTGAATCCCCGACCATTAAAAAACATTGATAAGTCTAAGCTGTCTGTTCATTTGCGAGCAAATAAAAAAGCTTAGATGACAGCAAATATGTTTAAGGAGTGGTTTGAAAACTGCTTCATTCTGGAAGTAGAAAACTATATGATGGAAAAAAATTTACGTTTCAAAATTTTATTGCTATTAGATAATGCCACAAGTCATCCCAAGGACTTATATCATCCAAATGTTCACTTCTCCAGCCCTTGGACCAAGGCATTATCGCAACCTTCAAAGCCTATTTTGTTCGAAAATCGTTTGAAACAATTCTGCAAAAAATAGATTCAGACGAAAATAAAACGCTTCTTCAGGCATGGAAAGAATTCTCTATTTTGGACTGCATAACAAAGATATCCTCTGCTATAAGCGAAATAAAACCTTCAACAATTAACGGTTCTTGGAAGCCAGTACTCCCTCATATTGTCCAAAAAGAAAATTCTGATTCATCCGAAGAAACTTTACACAATGAAATTCTTAATATTGCCCATAAGATAGGTGGATAGGGATTTGAGAATCTGAATAGCCAAGATCTGGACGAACTGTTTCAAGAACATACTTTGACTACATCTGAACTAATAGAAATAATTAATGTGCCTGATGAAGACAGCATTGTAGATGAAGACGCAGAAAAGTACCTGAAGATTCTTCTCCCAATATTTGCGTCACTGATGTGCAACAAGGTTTGGATTTAGCAAAAATATTAGAGCTTCATTTTATGGAGATTGATCCGCCACTATCACGCAAAAGAACCTTCCAAAAAATTTTAAAAACTTGTGTAGGTCCATACTTGAACATTTTAAACACTACGGAAAATAAAAGAGTGCAATCCTCCAATATCAGCTTTAAAAATGTTTCCAGTGATGAGGAGATTCTACCACCTCGAAGAAAGAGAATTCGTATTTTGGATGACGACAGTGATCAAGAAATTTCCATTGATAAGGATCCTCTACCTATTCAAGGAAAAATAAATCAATCTTTGGAGAGTGACAGTGGTTGAACATATGTAATTTAAAAATTATTGCGTTTATAAAATTTTACTTTTTAAATTTTTAAGTTTCACTTTTCTAAATTGAATGAATTTTGTTATTTTTGTATAACTGAATTTTTATAACCAAAATAAAGAAAAAAAATGTTCTTATTTTGAATGTTTTCTTAATTAATCTTTGGAACCAAATGTACAAATTTGTATGGATCTCGAGTTTCGAGTTGCACGGTTTTAAATAGCACGGAACGGTATCTTCAAAATTGTATGATTTATTAGTATCAAATAACACGATTTTGATTAACACGGAACCAATTAACCGTGTTATTCGAGGGATACCTGTAAATGAATTTCTTCGAATAATTTTCGATTTATGTCTATTTTATTTAATTAACTGACTCAAAAATAGTAGATTCGTCAAATTTCGCTCCATTTGTTAGATTTCGCTCAGATGTCGCTTCCAAAAATTAGGGAATTTTTTCTTATTGGACTTTTAGGAAGGCCATTGATCAAATATAAGTGTAAGTTGAAGGTTTTCCCTTTATTTGCTATTAGGATGGGGAATTTCGATTCTGGTTCTAATCCTAATTGTTATTCTAATGATTCATTGTAGGAAAAGATTACTATAAGCAAATATTGAAGATAAAAGTTTTTCTGCCTAATTAGATTCAGGACAAGATATTCTATATTCTGATTAATCTGATAAACTTGCTGACTATTGAGTAAGTTTTCGGCAATTTCCCTTTTGGGGTTGCCTATTACTTTCACACCTTTCACAAAGGCCAATTCTGTTCGGGCGATTCTATAATAATCGCGCGATTCTAAAATTTCATATTACATAATGTATATTCCCATTTTCTTGTACGTTTCGTAAACCGGTATTCAAAAATAGATTCATAAACTCATGTTCATCGTCGCGTACCCTCTCTTGCATACGCTTCAAGTAGCGAAAACAAAAGTAGTCGTGTCTGAACGCTGTCGTAGTGTTCATAAATATGTACGTTATATTTTACAGATCTGTAATTGTTTTAAATAATTACTGCCAACTGAAGAATCACATGTTTTTAATATTTTTAAATATTTAATTTAGTTGTTAAGTAATTTCAACATAGATAGATAATATATACATACATTATTTAATCAGTATACATATCCAAATTCATATAACATGAAACAAAGTCGTTTCATTTCAAAATAAAAACCCCACTCAAACCACAATTACTTAGCTCCAAAATAAGCGAAGTGAGACATTGGGCGTCAACCCCCCAACGGGGGGTGTAGCTCAGTGGTAGAGCGCTCGCTTCGCATGTGAGAAGTCCCGGGTTCAAACCCCGGCACCTCCAATACGATTAACATATGAATCACAGATGGAAAAATCAATCGTAGAAAATACGTCTTTTTTTACTAATATTTTTTTAGTCTTATGGATTTCAAATTATAAACTTTTCTACTCATAATTTTCTAGCTATAGCAAAGAATTGAAATTATTAAACAACAAATAGACAACAAACTGTAGCAGCTGCTTACCTCACCAGCCATTTAAAGTTACTAAACAATTAGACCTAAATATAGAAAATCACACAAAGATACATTCCAAAGTTTGTAGGGTAGTGAGCTGCTACAAGCACAGGTGAGAGACAAAAGAAATCGTAAACAAAGCATGGGAAGCGCACTCGCTCAATTGTAGTGTCTCTCTTTTCTCATTTTTATTGCCTCTCTCGAGCGTATATATTTCACCAATATATTGTGAATAATTTTAGCTCACTCTCTTTTATTTACCCACGTGCTGAGTTAAGTGTGGTGTATTACACGATTTCAACCAACTACTTGTTGCTTTTCAGCGGTGGTGGCTATATGACAAAACAGTCATTTGGCAAAATTTCAATAACGGGGGGTGTAGCTCAGTGGTAGAGCGCTCGCTTCGCATGTGAGAAGTCCCGGGTTCAAACCCCGGCACCTCCATTCAATCTAAATTGATTTTAGTTTTTTTTAATTTAAAATATTAATTAATTTCATTTTATTTTCTAATACTATTTATTTATGGCACTAAGTCGGTATTTAAAATGTGTTGAGTGGAATAGCAGAAAGTTTTTTCACTACCCGATTAGATTAGTTAAATGCAATTATTTTGGACTATTGTTTTCATATTTAATATAAAATTGTTTTAAGAAACCTTGAATATAATCAAGTACATATTTCGATTCATAGTAATGACGCCACAATGAAATTTCTATTTTTGTACGCGATAACTTCGTCACATTCATTCATTCTTAGCTGATTAGCACCATTACGTATACGCTTACTACAAGCAGAATGATAGAAATCTCAGAAAAAAAACTGTCGTGGCACATAATTTTTTTTTCAAAATGGCACATCAAGTGCTAATTGAGCCCGATAGGGCTGCACTCCTACCTACCTATATGCGAATGATGAATTTTAAGCTCTCTGTGCTTACAGTTATGTCTTATCATTATTGAAAATTATTTTTTTTTATTTATTGCGTACTATGAATTTAGTATTGTGGCATTGATAATATAATTAAATCAAACAAGAGACGAAAATGAAAATAATTTTCAAATTATATATAATACAGTTAAATTAATATAGAATTATACTAGAACGAATATGAAACTTATGTGTTGGATTTACGATCCGCTCGTTGCACTTTAATGATCCGTCTTCACCTTAGATTGCTAGATGTCAGCAAAAAAAAATATTTTTTCTCTGTCTGTTATTATCAAAAAATGTGGAACGATGATTCCACAACCCACAAACCACACCAAACCGTTGATATCCTGAATGAATTGGTAGTTCTTGAATCTTTTGCTCTTCATTAGGTTTTTAATGTACCCATTAAGCCAGAAATCGGCCTCATCGCTGAGCAAAATTTGGATCTTCTTGGAACTTTTCAAGTACCCATAGGGCGAAGCGATGTCGCTTGCGAAGGTCGAGCAACTTCAGTTCTTACACAAGATGTAAGATCTCGACCTAAAATACGCCAAGTCATTCCATACGTCAGTCCGAGTTGCTGCAAACGGCACCGAATCGACTCTCCACGATCTTCGTATAGTAGACACTCTCAGCTATAGCTACAGCTGCTATAATAATTACAACATTTCGCTGGAAGTTTGAAAGGACAGTGGTTTTAAGGCATTTGAGTCGTTTTCATGGCAGACTAGAAGATAAAATTACTACTTTTTCATTTGAATGCTTTAGCGATATCGAATTATCCCCAATTTCTGATGTTTCTGTGTTGACCGTGTTTACGTCTAGATTACGCTATATGTCAGCCCTTCTACAATATCAAGGCGTTTGACAATTAGTCTTAGTATTTTGTTTTAAAAGGTTTTTTTTGTTTATTATTCACGTTAGCACAACCCTCCAGTGTTGTTAATCATAGATCCTTATCGGTCTGTTTTCTATATACATATAGTATATTACTTATCTGCTTAACTTACTGATTTAATATTTTTGAGTCGGATGCTGGCATAAATAAAAATTTCATATTTTTTTCTATTAAAGTTTTTTGCGAAGCATTCAGTAAAGATTTCGATATTTTGAAAAAACAGCCTTGCAACATTGATTATAAACAAATCAAACCCAAACGTATAAATCCAATTATCCCGCAAAAAATTAGTCAAATCCGAATTGAGTCCGCAAAAAGTCACAAAAAAGCATGTAACTAATTATAGTTTTTAAATAAATATTTGGCATGGAAGTATTGAAGTACTGAAGTATTCCTTTTGCAGTTTAAAATTTGGGTTTAATTTTTTTTCTATTTTTTAATACAGTCTTTGAAATTAGAAATTTGAAAATTAAAATTATTAAAATTTTTGGGATTACAAAATGAAAAAAGTTATAATTTTTATGTTTATTCAATTAGTTTTTAATGCATTCAGTGCAACACTGATAAAGGGAAATACAGTTGTATTCTTTTTAAGGTTTACTCACACAATTTTTGGCGATTTATTCACTGGATTCGCACATTTTTAACATAATATTGAATTTGAGGTATAACTTGAAAATAATTAGGTGACGTAAAAATTATAATAAAACAAAAAATAATTATTGGATAGTAAGGTGTAATAAATTTTCAATTCTTATAACCGAAAGCAGTATCGAATATACTCAATCTATGTTAATTTATATTTACAAAAGTATATATATGTATGTATATACATATATACCAATGCATAAATAAATGTATAATAAATGTAGGTCCGCGAATGCCATATTCTCTTACATACATATGTACATATGCCGCCTGTGTGTACTTTTGACACAAATTTTTCAGTCGTACTGCACCTTGAATGCATCCTCATTTTTTTGCATAAATAACTCATACGCACTGTATAACCCAAAATTAGCGCAGCATCTGTCACTTTTATTAAGAAAATTATACATATATTACCCATAACATACTTTATGGTGTCTATTTGTAAATGTATAATTTGTTGGCGGTTTTCTGTCGCATCATTTATTATGTTGGCACAGCCTAGCCCAAAATTTAACGCATTTTTTGTCTGCTAAATGTCAGCGTTTATAAGCAAATCGGCGCAGCTGCATATATATGGGCAAATAAACTCAATAATTGTGACAGACAGACAGACAGCAAGAAAAACTGCACACTTTGCATATGTAGGCATGCATGTATGTACATATGTATATATTGTTCTGCGTTCATCACGCCACATAAAAATTTTTTCGAGTTCAATTACAATAATTCATAAAATGCGTGCCACAAAAAAGTCTCTGCCATAAATAAATAAAGCAAACAAATAAACACTTTATAAAGCTGCGTTTACATATTTTTTACAATATTTATGCAGATGAAGTTGAGTAAAAAAAAAAAAACATCTGAAAAAAGTCAAATTGAACGCGAACCAACGCCTTCGCAGACAAAATGTAATCAGCATTGTCAACAACAACATCGTCATTAACTTCATTAACAACATCATCATTATTGTCAGCCACAAAAAATAACAACAATTGTTGTTGTTAGGAGGTTCGCCGCTTGTTTGGTTCGTCGGTTTGTTCCTAACTGCGTTGGCCTGGTGGGTTGCACACTTACATACATACATATACCTATACATTGGTGAAAATACACACACAGATATACATTTACAATTAAGCTTGTTTATTTGTTTGCTGTGTATTTGCTGTTGTTGTTAAGGTGCGCATGCGCGCGAGTGATTTAAACTGGCATTTGCATAAAAATCACAATTACGAGTGATTTCCTTTTTGAATTCAAGCGCGTACATTTGATTTGTTGCATGTGCACAGCACAACGTTACATGCCCATACAATTGTTTGCATATCTGCGCTTATGTAAATAGACAATGGGTGTATAGAAGCACACACAAACAACACATTGCATGCCGTTCATATGCACACGTTTGCACTTGAATGGTATGAGACGTGTAAAACATACAAACACATGTATATATGTTTGTATCTGTGTATTTATGGTTTGTGTTTGTTTTGCTACATGCCTTCGTTGCCCCCACAACTGTGGCCGATTGCATATAAAATCTAATAACTGACTGCGTTGCAAAAATGCTGTTGCTATGATTCTATTGCCTTTTTGTTGGTGTTGTTGTTTGTAATTTGCGGTTGCAGCTGAAATATTGCTTTTCGCAAAAATAACATTAGCGGTAACGTTGAAAAACAGCAACGTCAATAATTTTTTTTTGTTATAATAATAATGTAGCAAAAAGTTACTAATAACAACAAAAACATGCGTTTTAAAAGTCACAAAACATTTTAACAATTGCATTTATAATAGCAACAATAACACTGCGAAATAAACGCAAACATTGTTGGCGATGTCATCAAACTCTGTTGTCGTTAAATCGCTCTGGTTGAATGTGATGCACCGATGATTGTTGATGTCAGTGATGTGCGCATGGTAGAGAGTGGGACGTTGGCTGTATACATATAATGGTTTTTTTTTCTTTATAACGGGTGATACAAGTAGAAGTACCTTTTCCAATGGCCTATTTTTTGATAGATCAAGCGTGAATCGTGTCAAGCTGTCATGTTATTTATGGTCAGCATTGTTTAGCATTTCACCATTAAAAGACTTACCCTAAACAAACGTTTACAAATCGTTCAACTTTATTACAAAAATTCACGACCTGTAAAGAATGCTGTTGACAGTCATAACTTTGAAGTTGTAGATAATTTCGTCTATTTAGGAACCAGCATTAACACCACCAACAATGTCAGCCTGAAAATCCAACGCAGGATTGCTCTTGCCAACAGGTGCTACTTCGGACTGAGTAGGCAATTGAGAAGCAAAGTCCTCTCTCGACAAACAAAAACCAAACTCTATAAGTCACTGATAATTCCCGTCCTGCTGTATGGTGCAGAGTCTTGGACGATGTCAACAACGGATGAGTCGACGTTGCGAGTTTTCGAGAGAAAAGTTCTGCGAAAGATTTATGGTCCTTTGCGCGTTAGCCACGGCGAATACCGCATTCGATGGAACGATGAGCTGTACGAGATATACGACGACATCGACATAGTTCAGCGAATTAAAAGACAGCGGCTACGCTGGCTAGGTCATGTTGTCCGGATGGACGAAAACACTCCAGCTCTGAAAGTATTCGACGCAGTACCCGCCGGAAGGTAGAGGAAGAGGAAGACCTCCACTCCGTTGGAAGGACCAAGTGGAGAAGGACCTGGCTTCGTTTGGAATATCCAATTGGCGCCACGTAGCGAAAAGAAGAAACGACTGGCGCGCTATTGTTAACTCGGCTATAATCGCGTAAGCGGTGTCTACGCCAATTAAGAAGAAGAAGTTGATAGTGTACACGAAGATTCGATTCGCAGCAACTCGAACTGAGGTATAAAACTGCTTGGCGCATTTAGGTCGAGATTAGGTATATAAAATAAAGCTTTACAACGTCATTGGTTCGCTCTATGGGCTATTTAAAAGTTCCAAGAATATCCGACGTTTTTGAGCCGATTTTATTTAGCGATGAGGCTCAGTTCTTTCTTAATTGGTATGTAAATAAACAAAAGCTGCATTTGGAACGAAGAGCAATCTGAAGAGATTCAAGAGATGCAATTTTAGCCAGAAAAATAACGGTTTGGTGTAATTTTTGGACCTTTTGAAACATCGGTCCATATTTTCTTCAAAGATGATGCCGGTGAGAATGTATCCGCCAATGGCGACCGTTATGTCGCCATGATAACCGACTATTTGATGGTTGAAATGAAAGCGCGTGATCTCAACAGCATTTGGTTTCAACAAGACGGCGCCACTTCCCACACATCGCATCAATCAATATATTTATTGAGAAAACACTTTGATGAGCAGATAATTTCAAGTTATGGGTCAGTCAATTGGCCACCAAGATCGAGTGATGTCACACCGTTAGATCTTTTCCTGTGGGGATATGTAAGGTCTAAATTCTGTGCGGACAATTCCGCTTCGATTCAGGTCTTGGAGCAAAACATCACGCGTGTCATTCGCCATTTAATGCTCGAACGAGTCATCGAAAATAGGGTTCAACGGATGGACCATCTGAGGCGTAGCTGCGACCAACATTTAAAAGAGATAGTGCAAAAAATAAATGCGAAAGAATGTTCTCTCGAATGATAATAAAAATTTCCCATTAAATTTGAAGTTTCTGTGGCTTTTCTTTAAAAAAAAGTAGGAAATCTCGAAATGGATCACTCTTTAGTAAAGCATGGGTGTTAAGTCACCAAAAGTCAAGCTTTAAAGTACCCATAAATATAAATAAATGAGTTGAATTGAGTTTGTTTCTAAATTCTAAATCTAAATCTGGACTGTTTGAGGCTTATCTCATATCGATATTAAGGGGATCGTATACCTTCGAGGTTTGAAAAAATGTAATAATTTTAATGTAGATATAACTAGAAATACGGAAATAAGGATTTGAGCGAAATCATGTTGGTTTACGAAATATCGAGCCACAAGCACGTCTCACGCTTACTATTCAGGTTTTGTTATTTATTTTTAAACGGGTTTTCGCAAAAGTGGTGTTTTTTTTTAGTTTTAACACGATTCTGACAAAACTATCAAAGACAGCCGAAATCTATAAATTGTCACTGATTCACAAAGCATCTCGCTATGTTTAAGACAAGTTTTGTTTGTTTAAATTTTTTATAGTCTTTTTTCGGCTTGCTAGCATTTTGTAAGTTTTTCATTTATATTTGTATTCAAAAAAGCTCGCTTCTATGGAATTATAAACATTAAACAAAAAGAAGTTTTTGGTTTCTTGTTTCTGATGCTAAAATCTATTGCCACGAAGTCGACTACCTGGGTAAGCCAGACACGAAATTTTTTAGACTTTTCAATTTTCAAAGTATCTTTTAGCTTAAAAATATAGCTGTCTTTGCTTCATTAAAATGAGCTTGTGGCCCAGCAAATAGGAAAATTTTTTTTTTTTTGCTTTTAAGGTTCTGATGCTTAAATCTATTGCCAAGGAGTCGACATCCTTGACAGGCAATCAGAATTTTTCGCTTGCCGCTCGCCACCATTTTGTCAGATTGTCAAACATTCAAACAAACTTGTCATAGCTAGTCATAACTGCAGTTCTAAACATTAAGTAAATATTTTTTCTGGTTTCAAGGTTCTGAAGCTGATATATGTTGCCAAGAAATCCATTACATCGGACCAGAGGTGGTATATTCAAGGACGCGTCAAAAGCAGAGTTTAAAAAAGCATATTTCTCACTTTCAAGATTAATGAATAAAACAAAAAAATATTTTTTTTTACAAACATCATGTATATTTTTTTTTTGAAATTCGACGTCAGATAAGCCCGAAATTTGAGTATGAAGGTAGACAACCCTACAACCCAACTTCTTCTTCCCATGACTCACTCGTAAGCCTCAGCTTGAAACAATTTGGATCAAATATCTTCAGCCATACAAGCAAATTAGAAATCGAAATGTACTGTCTTGGCAGATGCCACTTTGGGGTTGTTGATAAGACTTTAGACTTTACATATATTTTTAGAAGTTGTTAGCATCACAAAGCAGTAGGTTGAATTTTTATTGCTTACATATATCTCAAAGTTGATCGTATGAACAATTTTGGCGGAGTTGTACTAAAAACCAATCAAAATCAAAATTTTGTTTCCATATTAATTTTATATAATTTTAATTTATAGTTTTTTAGTTAAAAAAAAACTTTTTGTTTACCACGTTTATTAAGCAAATTTATTTTTCTTTATGCTTACAGAGATGGCAACGGCGATGGTTTGTTTTATATGATGACGGTGAACTCACATATTCGGTGGATGAGCATGTAAGTAGAAACCCCTCAATTACGATTTCAATATTAAAAGATTTATTCACACAATAAATTTATTCTCACTACTGAAAGCTCAATAAATACATATTATAACCATCTACAAATGCTTACCATTCACGGTGGAGTACTGTTGAAACTGTCGCGCCCACTTTTCAACAATATCTACTGGTGCTGGTGCCGACAATAATTACATAATAGTTAAACACAAAACAAAACTTTGGCCAGACAAGAGCCATCAAGTCTATTAACATACAAGTATATACTAACACACACTAGAATACATATGTATATGTGCATGAAATTCACTGGGCACCGTGTATCTTATGACTGAGCGCTCGCTACAAGTACCGGCCAAAAATGCAAATTTATCTTTAATAGTAGTTACCTGCGCTTAACTTTTCTGTCTGAAATATTTAATTGTACGCGTATGGCAATAAACCAGTTTGCATCGTCTGGCGAGTTTCCAACATTTATGTTTTAATGGCTTTTATTTCATTATTTATGATTTGCAATATATTACTTTATTTTTTTTTAACAACTCCACTAGGCTTTCCATAAGCATTTGAAGCATACACACAGCATAACCTAAGGATATGTGCACACAGGCACGGGCACGTGCTATTCCTCTAGTCAAAACAGCTAGTCATAAACTATTCGACAACTAGTCTCAAACAAAATCACACCAGTCAGCCGAACATCTTCTTTGCGTATGAGCAACTTCAACCTTTATCCACATTTAAAATTCTGATATCTTATGAAAAGTTAATTATGATTTAAGATAAACAATTACTAGTTTTAAACTGGTTCAGAATATACACATAAGTTTGGATATTTTGCTGGATCACTCATTTCGAATCCATGTTTTAAAAATACTCTAGCGCAATTATGCTCAATCTAAATCAACTTTTCTCAAAATGGCACAATGTTAACAATATTCGGACCAGTCCTATTTAAGTTAGAAAATTTTACTTGAATACTAGTACTTTTGCTGATCACTTTGACGTTTTACTGCTGTCTTAATTTCATTTGCAGTAGCTAAGATGGCGAGCCTTTGCCCTTTTCTCCAGCCTCTTTCATTTCATTCGCTACACCTTTTTATTCAGTTTCGTATTTTTAATCGTTTTTAATTTACGCGACATGCATAATTTATGCTCCAGTTTGATTATGTTGATACTCGTAATTGGTGCTATAATTCAAATGATACATTTCAGGTGTTCGGCCAGTTGGCGCATTCCACTAATCAACTAAACACTTGTTGCTATACTAACTAGTTTAAAATATTTTATATGACATACATATGTTATAATAAATTAACCGATGTTTCTCAGAGTTCTGGAATTTAATTATTTGCAAAGAATTGTGAATAAAATTGACTCTACTCTTCTCAATTTTTATGGGAACAGAATTTCGGAAAATTATGTTCAACTGAAAGCTTCGTTTTTAATGAGATTCGGTAAGCGAAGGTTTGCACCAAATAAATTTAGAGTTTACCGCTCTACAAAGAACTTAACATTTTCGAATTAGTAACATTTTATGAACTCAAGAGAATTTGGGTAGTCTCTTCCGACTTATTTTTAACCAAAAATGGCAAGTTCGCTTATTTTCGTATCAAATAATTGTCCCACAGAACGTAAATTTCGGTTCAGAATACGAATATCTCTGGATAATAATGGTTTTCTTCGGACGGTCCAATTGTTTCAGAAGAGATCCAAAAAAAGAGTTTTGTCGTAGGCGAGCAGCTTATAGTAAATGATTCCCTGCCAATCCCACCAAACACTTAGCAAAATCATTTTGATCATCACTACTGGCTTGGCCATCGCTTGTGCCAGCTTATCAGAATTCGACCATGAGAGTTTTCGCTTGACGTTGTCGCAAGCGACCCATATCGGAAAATAACCCTACTCACTTCCCAATAACGGTACTGTTCAAAACTACTAAAAACGCTATACATCAGTATTTAAATACGCCACACATTAAATTTTAAAGCCGATATGGTATGAGAGGCCTTTATGGGAGCCGGTATGAAAATTCGGCGATGGGCGTGACACCGCCTAGTTTCGGACGAATCCACATTTCTCGGGACTCGCTCTACCGATTTCGGCTAATTTAGTACTTTGCATTCCTCTCATATTCTTGTATCACAGTGTGAAATTGGCGAAATCGAATTATAGCCACGCCTATATAGCAGCATTTCAAATTTGATTTGATTTCATTTGATTCTTTCACTTTCCAGTACACAAATGATGAAGCAACTGATGTAACGTGATAAAACTGTATACTACTTTGTACTAATAATTTCTTTAAAGTATGCCAACTTATGACCAAAAATTGCCCAAATCCAATCAAGCCTCTAGGTACCGAATTTGTTGAATGGGATATACAATTGAAATTCAGAGAGAATTGTTTCTTGTTAATAGTAACTCAATGAATCCAAAATGGGTTGAATCGAGTCTATGCTTCCCTGAGAACCCATATACCTAATACACACATTTTCGAACTTCCGGGTCACTTTATACTGAATATTAGGGTGTCCGTTATTTACCAAATGGATTATTTTTGACCAGACGCTCCCTAAACTTTTAGGTTTCCATCTAAAAAAAATATCAGACCATAAAAAGTCCTTAATTTTCATAATAAACCTTGCCCCAAACACGATACATTTCCCATGGAAATTACATGGGATTTTGCCACTTTTTACGAATATTTTTTTTTCCCTGGAACTTTCTCGTTTGTAGGAATAAAAAAGTCATATTCTTGTACAGAATTGAATGCTCTACAAAATACGTCTAGACAATTTTTCGATATACTCACTCCTTTAAAAGTTATTCAAGGTTAAAGTTAACTTGTTAATCCCGGCTTGGCCACTGTTTGGGACGATTTCGCTTGATATTGTCATATGTGATCCAATTTTCGTCGCCAGTCACCATCCGCTTCAAAAATGGGTCGAGTTCGTTCCATTTCAGCAACATATCGCAGGCGTTGATTCGGTCCAGAAGGTCAAAAATTTGTATCAAATCATACGGCACCCAAACATCAAGCTTTTTGGTGTATCCAGACTTCTGCAGATGGTTTAAAATGGTTTGGTGACTAAGTCCCATCTTCTGAGCGATGTCACGAGATGCCACATGCCGGTCTAACTCGATTTCAGTATTCGTCATCACAAGTCTTCCGCCGTCTGGCTTATCCATGGTGTCGTTTTCACCCGCTCTGAATCATCGAAACCATTCCTCCGCAGTTCGAAGTGATAGAGTACCATCCCCCAAAACACCATTAATCTCTCGGAACATTTCTCTAGCGGATTTGCCTTTAACGAAGGAAAACTTAGTCGTTAGTGAACTCCATGTTTACACGTCTGTAAGTGTTGAACGCAATATCCAAACTAATCATGCATAGCGTCGTTTTGTAGGTTCTATCAAGACCTTTCAAAGATGTATAGGATTGCCAGATACGAGCTCTGTAGCCGGGAAATTCAAAAGAAAAAACGGCGGAAGGGTGATATTTGACAACCTAATATTGCTCACATTTGAAGGCGGTATAGAAATTGAAATGAATAGGAATCTTAGGGCACGAGATTTTATACAAAGATGTTCAATTATTATTCTGTAAGCATGTTGCAAGTTGAAAAAGTGGTAAAACAACTTCTATACATTTAGTTATTTGAACATAATTTAAATTTAAAGTGAATTTTAAGTAAGACACAACTGATGTTAACCTCAAAAAATTCTTTAAAAATAATTACTTTTAGTTAGTTCACAAAGATTGTAAAATATGCACCTCTTAATGTTTACAATTTTAAATCAATGCATACAAATATTCATACATTATTTGAGTAAAAAGTATAAAGAAATTAGCACATTCCATAAATCACAACAAAACAATAGTAATAAACAAAATGCTTTATTTGCCGCTTTCCCTTATTTTATTTGCTTGTCGCAGCATAAGAATTGCTTCAAAATAACAATTTTTGTCGAAGTTAAATTAAATTTTCACAACACATTACCAATAAATATTGCTTTATTACTCTTCCATTACTTACATACCATACATACATGCACACACAAGTGTGCATTGGCTCCAGGGCCCTTTCATGTTGCGCTTGCGCTTTCAAGAGCTTCGAAAGTACATGAATGAGAAAAAAGAAAAGAAAAATTCAACACCTAAAAGCCACTTTCTATGAAACCATTTCCAATTCGAACTACCAATTTCATTACCATTCGCTGGTGGCGCTGTTGTGTGCATGTGTTCATGAGTTTTGTTTTTGTTAAGGTTGGTTTTTGCCACCAACAATACATTCTTCGATCACTCTTTTAGGCACCACTTTGTTTTCTAAAGTGCGGTTTACCCAAATTCATGCGCGGCAAAAATCTATTCAACCTATAAATATAAACAACAACAAAAACATTGAGTACTATGAAATTGTATACTAATTGGCACCCCACTGCAACACCTGTCAAAGCTTGCGTGCAACAGTTGTATGTTATACATATGTAGATAAGCTTGTTTGTGTATGTGTGTCTGTGTGTGGTGTGTGGTGCAGCAAGTGAGTGTAGCCCGCTGCTTATTGACTGTTGGCCTTGCTAACTGGGCTGCCTGTCGGCGGGTTACTAAACTTTTTTTTCGCTTACTGACAGCCATTGGGTCGTTCAGTGTGACTGGTGTTAGCCAAGTTGCCACTGCAACTAAAAATTCACGTCGATTTGTATAAAACATATGGTATATTTGAACTTGTATAATATGGTTCACAGCATCTGTAGAAGGGTTTCCGTGTTTCTGGAAATTTCGATCTCGCTTTAAGCAAATTTACTTAATTTTTTTCTAAAAAATAACTTGATTTGAGTTTTCCTTCAATTTCTTCATATTTGACAACCCTAAACCCGTCATGAAGGCCAGCAACAGTCAGCGCAAACGAAAGTTTATTTTCAATATTTTCTATGCCGACTCATATGTGCCAAAGGCAAGGACCCACTATTTCAAATTACACATTCGCTACCAAATCGTCGTTGTAGGAAAGTGCGCCGTAATATTCGAACGTGCCATATAAATTCATATTAACAAGCAGTTCAGTCGGCTGTCGCTCGATTAGTTTATTGTTCATACGGCGAAAAAGGGAAAGGTCATTAGAAAATATGTGCCTGCATTTAATGGTCTCACAAAAGTAGTTCAATTTTATTCTTTCGATTTCTAATAGCTACTGACATAGATTTGTAGGTGAGGAAAGTGTTATCTTCTTCTACAGAAAGATATACAAGTATGAGTATCATTAAATAGTTTTTAATTCAAAATTAATATTGTGTTTAATAGACCAGTGCAGAAGCTTTGGAAATTAAAAATAATAATAAAATGTGTTTTTTCTCAATATCGTTAAGATAATACGTATAACAATTTAGTCATAGTAAATTTTATTATGTGGCATTTACTACAGTGGTCATATAAAGGAGCGATAATTTGATGTGGGATTCGTGGTGGGAGAGAGACTCAGTCGCCGAGTACTGTCATTCACCCCGGTGGAAGAACGTCCAACCACAATCCGCATCAAAGCGAAGTTCTTTAACATATCGCTGATCTGCGCCCACGCACGACGGAAGAGAAGGACGATGTGACCAAAGATGCCATCTATGAGCGCTTGGAGCGCACCTGTGAGAGCTGCTCCCGCCGCGATATCAAAATAGTGCTCGGCGACTTTAACGCCAGGGTGGTCAAAGAAGGTATCTTTGGCACTACGGTCGGTAAATTCGCCACGATGAAACATCCCCAAACGGGTTGAGACTGATCGACTTCGACGGTGTCCGAAATATGGTTATCTGTAGTACTAGATTCCAGCATAAGAAAATTCATGAAGCCACCTGGCTGTGTCCGGATCGAAAAACCACCAACCAGATCGATCATGTTGTGATAACCCGAAGACACGTCTCCAGTGTTTTAGATGTGCGTGTGCTTCGAGGTCCTAACATTGACTCGGACCACTATCTTCTTGCAGCCAAGATTCGCACCCGCCTCTGTGCAGCAAAAAACGCCCGCCAACCCACACAAGGAAGGTTCGACTTCGAGAAGCTGCAATCACAGCAGACAGCCGAACGATTTTCTACTCGACTTGCACTCCTCCTGTGCGAAAGCACTCGTCAACAACTTGGTATAAGGGACTGTGGGACGGCATTTCAAGCTCCTTACATACAGCTGCAACCGAAACCATTGGTTTACGGAAATGCAAAAAAACAGCTGGTACGATGAGGAGTGCCGTGTTGCAGCGGAGAGAAAACAGACTGCCTACCTCGCAACGTTACGATCACAACAGGTGCGGGATGGGATAGATACCGAAAGTTGAAGAGAGAAGCGAGACGCATTTGTAGACAAAAAAATAAAGAGGCCGAAATGTGTGAGTATGAAAAGCTTGACAAGCTGGCCGACAGAGGTAATGCTCAAAAATTTTGGAAAAGACCCGTGAAAGGACAATCGATACACACCACCTCTTCGCTTTCGACAGCACGAAAAGGAGCTGCCTCTATGCCGCGATGTCTGAATTTGGTATCCTCACAAAACTAATACAGCTTGAGCAATACAAGCCGTTCCATACCAAACGAGGTTTCAGACAAGGCCACTTCTTATCTTGTGACTTCTTCAATCTGCTGCTGGAGAAAATAATTCGAGCTGCAGAACTTAATCGAGCAGTTGCAATCTTTTATAAGAGTGTACAGCGCTGGCGTATGCCGATGATATTGATATCATCGGTCTCATCACTCGTTAGTTCTGCTTTCTCCAGACTGGACAAGGAAACAAAGCAAATGGGTCAGTGAACGAGGGCAAGATGAAATATCTCCTGTCATCAAACAAACAGTCGTCGCACTCGCGACTTGGTTTCCACGTAAGCTCTGAAAGTATTCGACGCAGTACCCGCCGGGGAAGCAGACCTGGCTTCCACTCCGTTGGAAGGACCGTAGCGTTGGCGCCACGTAGCGAAAAGAAGAACTACTGGCGCGCTGTTGTTAACTCGGCTATAATAGCGTGAGTGGTGTCTATGCCAGTAAAGAAGAAGAAGAAATTTTATTATGAAGGATATATGTATGTTTTCTAACTTTGTATACTTTACTTCGTAAGACCAAAACTCAAGGCATCTGTTTTAAAAGCAACTATTTCAATAAACTTTTGGTGTGAAGTGCGAAAATTTGTATTGTAATATATCAGCAAATCATCATTTCCGAAAATAAATTGCATCTTTAAGGGCTTAGAGTCCATTGGTTTCATGTTTTCAGTAATCAACCTGTATAGCTTTAATAAAGAAATTGTAAATGTACTCTTAGAATCAATAACAGAGGATAATGACTATATCTATTTACTGGTCAACCGAATCGATATTTTTTAGCTACTTTACTCTCTTTTTTGAGGTTATCGTAAAAGCAAGTAATAAAGAGGCAAACTTTGCAATCAGTAGAGTATGCAATACAACTGATCAACCTATTCAACTACGGAAGCATAAGCTGTATTCGATTCGTCATTTCTCTGCTCTCTTCTCCTCTCTTGTTAAAACAAATTACATGTAAATGCGTCAACAAAGTTATAGAATTAAATTCGTATAAGAGAGTAAGCGCTTATCTCAGTAAAGTGCTATAACCGTTATCTAATATGCTACCTAGTTTTGTTTTGCGCATTTTACATCAGTTTTAATATTATGAATGGCTCAAATGACGAATGTGAATACAAATTTCTTTTTCTTAGATTTTATAAACTTAAGAACTACAAAAAGTTTTTTGACGCAGAAGATTTTCTACACCATGTAGGAAGCAAAATTACGTATGAGTCAGAAGACATGAAAACGCAGGATTGCACCACAAGTGTTGTCTGTTTGCCTCAACATTCTTATAGTTTGTTCGATCGGCTATTCTAGACTCTGGTGAATCGAGGAGAGTTCAAATAACCTCAAAGTTTATACATATTCATTTTAAGTTATAGCTAGGCCCTGAACAATGCATTGAATAAATTAATCTAAATAAATAATTCATGCATGAATATTTATGATTTCACTAATGGTCACACATTCTTGTTTCTATTCATTTATTCCACACAGCCCGAAACTGTGCCACAAGCATGCATCGATATGACCAAAGTGCTCGAAGTCGCCATGGCGGAGGATGTGACAGGCCATACCAATTCGATTGCCATCACCGCCCCCGACCGGGTCACATTCGTGAAGGGCACATGCCCTGAAGAATCCAAATGGTGGCTAAATATACTGGTCGCATTTCCAAAATCCAAAGGCCGCCACAAACGCAATGCCACATTTCCAGGCGGTCAAGCGACTACTACGATTTTGCAGCAAATGAATACAGACGCATATAATGCGGCTGCCGCGGGCGTACCGACACGCAATCGTCATAATTCATACCACAAGGATGCATTGACGTCCGTGCAATCGACCAGCGTGCTAATTGGCAGTGGCGGCAATAATGTTACGCAGCGTAATGCTAATGCCGTGACGACAGCGGCAACAACGGCGTCGTCGACGAAGCGTACCAGTGGCTATCGCAATGTTGCAGACGATGATAATGATGAGGAAGACGTGGACGATGATGATGATGATGATGATGAAGATGACGGCGTTGAGACCGGCGAAGATGAAGAAGAAGAGGACGAGCATGTTGGTGTGCGTGGCGCTAACGAAATAGACAACGGCAAAAAGGAATCGCTGCTAGATGACAAAAGTCGCGGTGATATTAAAGATGCTAACAGTAAAGGTACTTCATACACTTATATTTATGCAATTATAGATATGCTATTCGTATTATCTTACTCACCGTTTCGCTATGCAACATATACACAAATCGTTTAAAAATTAGTATTGTGTACTATAAAATTTATGTGAAAACTTTAACAGGTTGGAAGGAATAATTTAGTGTAATACTTGTTAGAAGATATATAGATCACAAAACTTTCTTGAAATCAAATATCTTGGAACCACGGCCGCATCCAAAGTAGGTTTTCTGATTATGCGACTATTGTCCCCTGTGCCAGAAGCTTCGCTTGGTCGAAGTTATCCTGCTAATAACCTTAGTAATATATGAATATTATGAATTATTATGACATGAAAGAAAAATTACAAAATATATAACTAATATTTTTTAAAGCCATATCATATTCTGTCTTAATAATCATAAAGATTCCCGACTACCTCAGAAGCGGCTTACAAATTTCCGATTTGCTGCATTTGGAATAATATGGAAATTTAAAAGAGAGTTCCGAAGTTATATTAATATTAGAGAGATAAATTTGACTTTGGCTGAGAGAGATTTTTACGAAGATCCACAATTGACTTCAAAAATGATATGAAACCGACGTGGACGTTTGAAGTTTTGATAATCTATCTACTGTCTACTATATTATCTATCTAATATCTCGGCAGGCATCTTGCGTTCTAACACGAGACTTATGAACTTCGCGTGCGCTTAGCAGGCGTTGAACGACGGCCAGCTTCTTTGCGCCTGCAAGATCCTTTCATTTCAGAGTAGAACGATCTTAACACATACCATTTTCCCGCTTACGTAGGTGTTCTTACTCTACATTGTAGAATAAACAATAATACGATAAGGGTTAGTGTCTTGTCGACGCAAGTTGTCAAAGTTGTTGGATGAAAGTGTAATAAACACATTCATTCCATTGTCTGAAGTTGAAACATCTCGGCAATCATGCCTTCAGCGAACGAAGAGACATAGCCGAAACTGACATCAGCTGAACCCGCCATTTTGTGATAGGCTCAAAGCGCTTTGTCAATTAATGATGGATATAGAAGCAATCAATTACACATATAAGAGTTTTAGGTGCCACATCAGACCGGTATTCTAATCTGTTCAAGTAAGCCCCCCACCAAGATCGACCTCTTAAGAGGCTATACCAGTATAACCCAAGAAAATTTGGGCGATTTTCGTGAATTCTTTTAAAAGGAAGTACTCTATCGAATGTTCCAAAGTTCCTTGGACATAATAAGGTATATTTTCGAAAAAAAATTTTGTAATCTGCTGTATTCAGAAGTGCCAAAAAAAGTTCTCCAACTGCTGACATGATTCCGGCCGAATGAGTAGTTGAAACAAAAAATTCAAAAAGGTTATTGAATTTAAAAGTTGAAGGTATTTCCTATACAACGAATTACGATTTATGAAAAATATCAAAAATTAACAAAATGGCGTCGTTCTGCAAAAATCCTTTTTTTGGTAAATAAATTGTAGTTTTTTAATGGGAAATATGTTTGGTAAATATATTCAAGAATATTTATTTTCAATTTGAAGTCGATTGGTCTATTTCTCTTTGAATTATGATGTATGATGTCAGCAATTTTGAAAAATGTCGTTTCGAGAAAAACGCGTTCAAAGTTTCAACTACCTGCGAAATACATATATAAATGCTAGCGCTAGCTCTTTAGAACACAATCAATCAAAAACTATTCTAGATACGACCTTGTCGATTTCACAGGATTTTTTTGAAAATATAAACTATCGAAAAAGGAAACAAAAAACAATCGATTTTTTCAAAGTGTAACCCTTGAATAGCCCCTTAACCTAGCCAAAAATAAGCATATAATGCAATTCGATCTCTACTATGCAAATTATACCTCCAATACAGCCAATGAAAAAACACCAACCTAATACAAATTTTCTAAAATGGCAAGTTATTTTATTGATCTGTTTATTATCGAAAAATTTCGCTCAAGAGCACATTTCCTTTTTGGGTTGTGTGATTATTTATATTACTGTATAAAGTTCACTGCTTAAAACTGACGCTTTAAAATTATAAAGACGTGCATGACCCTTTTTCTAGTTTTTTTTACACAGAACCACATAATACTGAATATAAACCTGTAATACGTTCGTATCTCATACGTCACATATTTTTATTATCAATAGATTATTAAGAGATCTAAGGAAAGACTTTGAGCGACTTGTTCCACTTTAAACACTAATCTACACTGTAGTTGGAAAAAATATTTCCTTTATTTCATTGCCTGCTTCAAGCAATCCAGTTGTTCACAGTAGATAGGAGAATTAAGCGTTGGACATATGGGAGCAGCTCATAGTAGATGATTCTCTTCCAATCCCACCAAACACACAGCAAAACCTTTCTGGCCGTTAATCCCGGCTCGGCCACTGTTTGGGATGATTCACCGACCTTCGACCAAGACGGTTTTCGCTTGATATTGTCGTATGTGATTCATTTTTTGTCGCCAGTCACCATCCGCTTCAAAAATGGGTTGAGTTCGTTCCGTTTCAGCAGCATATCGCAGGCGTTGATTCGGTCCAGAAGGTCAAAAATTTGTGTCAAATCAAGCGGCACCCAAACACCAAACTTTTTTGCGTATCCAGCCTTCTACAGATGGTTTAAAATGGTTTTTTGACTAACTCCCATCTTCTAGCCGATGTCACGAGATGCCAAATACCGGTCTAACTCGATGTTTTCCATGATTTGACAAGTATTCGTCGTCACAGGCCTTACGCCGGCTGGCTTATCTATGGTGTCGTTTTCACCCGCTCAGAATCCTCGAAACCATTCCTCCGCAACTCGAAGTGATAGAGTACCATCCCCCAAAACACCATTAATTTCACGGAACGAAGGAAAACTTTAAAATAGCGCGAATTTTGGCGTTAGTGAACTCCATGTTTACACTTCGATAACTGTTGAAAGCAATATCCGAACTAATCATGCATAGCGTCGTTTTGTAGGTTATGTCAAGACCTTTCAAAGATGTAGAGTATTGCCAGATACGATACATAGTCGCGAAATTCAAAAGACAACGAGGCGGAAGATGGATATTTGACAACCTAATAATATAACTGCCTATACAGTCCATATATGGGAAACTTTTACATTTGGCAAGAAATTTTAACAAAATTTTGCATGGATTTGTTTCTAAGGCTTTGCTGTGATTTCTGAAGAAATTTTTTAGATCGGATCACTATATAATATAGCTGTCATATAAACTGTCCCATAAAAATTAAATTCTCATATGGAAACCTTTTTTTTAGACCAGATATGACGAAACATGACATAGATTATTTTCCATTAGGAAGACATTTTCCAAACCAGATAACTATTGTATAGTATATACATATGTAGCTGCCATACATACTGACCCATCAAAATAAAGTTTTTGTATTGACATGTGTAGGGTATTTTAGCTTTTGACCCAACAATTTCCGCAAACATTAAAACTCCCACTTTTCCTATAAATCTTTGCTAAATGCGTCTGATTAATTAATGCAACAGCCGATTTTCGCTGGAAACATCAATGAAATCACGAGTACAAGCAATCCTTTCATTGAAATTGATGTTGTTGAACTAAAAATTGACAAGCAAATCAATCGAGGAACACACAAGCTTGATACACAAGTGAGCAAGTAAACCAGTACTTTTGGCCTTAAATTAAGTTATGTATTCGTACATATCTGCAGGCTTATGTACTTGGAAATTATGTACATGCATTATATCATATGCCTGCACCGGAATCTTCACAGCTTTGTAGGCACCGCCCTGTCGTACATACTTGTATATTTTCCTTTACATACACTCCACTCGTACGTATGTATATGCGTACGCGTATGTGTTCCGCATTTGACATAAACTAATTGTCAGCCATTAATAAAAGAAATGTTGCATTAAATATGGCTATACATTTTTTAAGCTATCGAATGCTCGCACGGCGCGGCGCACGAGTATTTCGTTGCGATTTTAAAATTGCAACGCTTTCAGCTGATCACTGGTTTACCTTATAGCTGCCGCCGGTCGTGGGTTGATCGTCGAGGCGGTTGGTACAGCATGTCAAGTCCTGCCGCACAAGCTGGCACTCAAAGCTAAAACACACGTGTGCATATACATACATACATTATGTACATACCACTACTTAAGTGTCTGACTGCACTGCTTTTGTACGAATCGTTGCGCTTGATTAAATCAATAAATAATAAAATGCGAACAAAAATAAAACAAATGAATGAGTGTAAAATTATTCATTGATCGTGCACCGGCGGGTTTAATTGAAGCAAGTCCAGATATAGTAAAATATTATAACATACGAGGGTAATCAGTTTCGTATATACACATGTGTAATTTCGTATCGAACACATGAAGTTGTATTTAAGTATTTATATATTGAGACTTCTGAGGTCAATTGAACAATAAAGTCGAAGATTATAAACTTTAGCTCATAGAGTATAAGAATATTCGGAAATATTTTTATTATATTTGTTGAAAATACGAGATAGAGCGTTGGTCCGGAAAGTAATAGAGGACTGATTTTCTTCTAAAATTGTGACGGAGCACTGGAACATACGCAAGGTGTGCGCGAAGATGGTCCCAAAAGTGCTCACTGACGACCAGAAATTGCGGCGAATGGAAGTGTGCCAAGAAAACTTAAGCATGTGTGAAAGTGAGGCAATGTTTCGAGTGGCACACGCCATTTTGAGACGACAGAGAGGGGTCCAAGCAGCATGCACCTCGGCTCTCAAGACTATTTCGGAGAATGCTTTCCGTGATGGCTTCATTGCTTAGAAAGCGCGCTGGCAGCGCAGCATCGACGTAGAAGGAGCCTATTTTGAAAGTTTTTAAATAATTGCAACGATTGGTTCTATAAATTTCTTTAAATCCCCTCAGTCCTATTACTGTCCGTACAAACCCTATATACAGATATACTAGATGGAGTTTTAGGTAAATAAAAGCTGAAGTTTTTTGTCATTCTCTACGGTCACGACATGGCCAGACTACAGAAGCCGCGATGTCTTAGCATGTCATGTCTAATTTCCTGCACTTCCTATATGTGTCATTACTCATTCAGCTCGCAAGTGATGACAACAAGTTGTGACCTGTCCGTAGATCATGCTGCATGTCATTAAGGCATTTCATCTTACACTGAACCGTCTGTCAGCTCTTTCAGAATCACTCATTTTTCATTTCATTGCATACCGCTTTTAGCTTCTAGTGTATTTCCTGTATTGGTCCACTAGCTTTCTGGCAGCAACCACTTCTACCGTTCCTATCTTTTTAAGGATATTTTATGACATATTTTGATGTGAGATTATTGCCTTAATTGCCGCTTGGCGAACGACGTATACATTGATGACCTTTACGTGACTTTCTTCATTGTTAGCTATTTCAGCAGCTTTCTCAGTAGAAAAGACTACCACCTGGATGGTACTATAGTATTCGAAAAGATTCGCCTGAGATCTAGTCCCGCCTAATGGTTTCCTTCGGCGCCCGCACCATCAGCCATTATGGATCCGTCGGAATAGATGTTGCAAGTACCGTTGGCGATTCGAAAGTTTCTGCACCGTCCATTATCTTTTAATAGCATTTGAAAACTTCTCTCTCAGATAAAGCATGAGAGACTCTATTTTATCCACCGATCCCAATCTTGCAGCTGATTTTATTGCCTAGCTCTCCGCTGCAATGTCGATTGATGACAGGTTGACTAACCTTTCTAGTAAAAATTTCGGAGAGGTCATACGTGTCTTAACAGCTTTCTGCATTCAATCTGGCAGCGGTACATCATAGCAACAGTGAAGTATGTTTGGCTTGACTTACATTAATGCGTGAGGCTAGATTTCTGACTACTTGTATATACCTAGACCTTCGTTTCGACTGTTCCTTGCTCTGTGGTGGGGATCAGTGTTTTTTGTTTCGGAGGGTAAATCTTCCAAAGATGCTGCCGCTGTAGGAAATCATTTTTCGGGATCACGCCCAATTAACATTCTCTAACTTTAGTGGAGTTGCGGAGCTGTACGCCTACGCCATTAACTCCGGCTGCTTTAGCTTATATTTGACTCTGCCGTACCGTCTATAGGTATTATTTCAGACTAAACTCCCTGCGAAATTATTCAGCTAGTCTTAAGCTTTTTCGGTGCCGTTCTCCTGAGTCCTTGGATCACTATTGCGGCCCACTCTTTCGTTTTCGCCCATACCAGCTTTGACTGCAGCATGTGGCTTATAATATTGTCACTGTTTGCTTTATTATTCCTTGAACAGTTCGATGGTTCTCTCTACTGCGTATCTCAAGCAGAAGAAAAATATATGCTCGGTATTTTAATCGGCACTGCTGCAGATTGAACATTTTGCCGAATCTGTGGAGGTACTCCTTAAAACAGCCATGGCTTGTTATGAATTGCGTTAGATAAAAGTTTGTCTCCCGTGTTGTCCCTCAATCAAGGCTAGTACGTTATTAATGAGCCTATGCGTCCATATTCCATTTTCTGCCGCGTGCCATTGTATTTGCCATTCTTCGAAGCTCACCTACCTCTGCCTGGAGATCCGTGTATCCCCCTTTATATTGCCTGTCATAAAACGAAGCGACGCAAATATTCTTCAGATTGCACTTATGTCTACTTTACATGAGAGATATGGCTCCCGGCGATTGGCCGTCCACAAAACGAGATCATAGACTCCGTGGTGATGACTTTCGGTGCACCTTGGTATGACTCATCAAAACCGACGTACAACTACGTTGAAACTAGTTAAACTAATTTTTGACAAGCGCCATCGATTGAAAAGAATCAACATATACACATGTGCATGATTCGTTGACGGTCACGATAATCACCGAAGGGACTCATTGATTTCATTGCGAGATTTCCCTGCCGAAACTAAGAATTCCAAACACTCTTTTCTCTATTGTCTTTATATCACATAGCTGCCGTACCAACACACCGATCAAAATCTGGATAAGGATTTTCCCTTATACCCTTTTATGCCATAAGAAATGTAACTGTGACGGATATTATAGCTCGAATATTATATATCAGAGTATGAGTGTGGTCTTTATCAGTTGTCAGCGAATCATTTCATCCTTCAAATTGCTTGTGGAAGATGCTACGAAAATTCTTTGTGACTCAGTTCAAGTTCGACTCAAAACTTTTTGCATAAACTCAAGGATACATAGTACAAATGTTTAAAAGGTAGTTATTAGCAACAATGTAGTATCACACAGACTGAGTACTAGCATATTACTCGTAATAAGTATATTTTGTCAGATTGCATAAAATGACGCACATGTTGCAAATAAGTGTTTGTGCTTGCGCTTGTGCGTAGGAAAACACATCATCATTATAGCAACAAAAGCGAAAGGAGAACTGGCAATTTTCTCATGCCTATGCGCATATTATCAGCTATTAGCTATATAAACTACATTTTATTATGGTTCTTAAAATGTGTATGGTTATCAACTTAATTACAGTTGGCACCTTATGAGTGGTCTTCCAAGCTGCCACACATGCGTACATACATATAATATGTGTACGCTTATGCGCTTTTAATGCAACTTTACGCCTGCTTAGGCTCGAAAAGGTTCTTTTTTGCGCGAAACAATACAATGTAAGAATATATATATGCATGTAATTTATATATGTATATGTATATAAATATGTGTTTGTGTGTGTTACATTAAAATATTAGTAAACTGCTTACAACTATTTAAGTAGATATTTAACTACGCCGGCATGTGTGTTGCTGCAGCAAAGGACACAATGCTGGCACTGCTTAACTGTGAGCTGATGCCGATAACGACGCTGCCGCTGCTGCTGTTGCTCAGCTGTGTTGAGCTGAGCTGGTTATAAAATTAAGTGGAGTAGTTGTTTGGTGTGGTGTGGCGTAAAAATATCACAAGCATCATAAATTCCGACGCTGTCATAGTCTTTTACCGACACACCAATTAAATGCATACCCCTCATTTAACACAATAACCTTGAACCTTTTCCAACACACGCACTGCATATCGACAACGCGGCTGTTGCTGCATTTTCTGCCGCCGTTGTTGCTGCAGCGGCACCACCCTAAAACGATGATCAGCGTGATGATGAGCATAGCGCAAATGCAAAAAACAAAACGCACACAGAACGCGAATATTGGCAAGAAGAACGCCTGGCAAAACACCGTTCTTACACCAACTACAATTGCAAGCAGCACCAACAAGCGATCAGTCTCGAGTCGGTCCAGACAACTTTGCCGCCAACTCACTTTCAACTCATAAAAACGCTGCTCAATCAAGATAAACATAACATTTACGCGCTCCTGGTATGCAACAGTAACACTACTACCACATATTTGCACCAACGCCACCACCAACAACAACAGCAACCACATACTATGTGTATCATCAATATTGCTGATGAGTAGTGCTAGTATTGGATCAACGCTCATGGGCCAGTGTTCAGTTATTGGTCCATTGCATCCTTCGGTCTACTAAGCAGCGCTTATGCGCCAGTTAGTGATGTCTGGTGAACATCACCTCAAGCGTGTGTGCGTTTATACAGTACGAGCACTTGCATAAAGGAATCCATAGTGTATGGGTTTTCGCAGCCACCACAAAAGCCAACATTTATCCGCATTTATTTATTGCATTAATGCGTCGAAATGTTGCGCTTTAGCAGAGGGAGCTAAAGTTCAACAGCAGACCCCTCAGCCTAAAATTTTTCAGGAGGGCCTCAGGCAACAATTTCAACGCAACCTAAATACTGTGTGTATGTGTATGTAGGCTAGCGAATCCTTTGTTACTGCTCACTATCCCCGTAACATATATACCATAGCGTTATGATTTTTATTTTCTCATTCACCAGCGGCTGTGTCTGGTTAGCTCAGCAATGTCTGCCGCTTGGTGGACGCCTGTGTTGCCACTTAGTGCGTATGCTGTTTATTTGTTGTTAACTCTCTTCATCGACCTGTTAAAATTCAACCGCGCATGAAAATCTTATTGAATCGCCTGCAGTCATAAGCGGACTCCAGCGCACATTTGTACATACCCACATATGTGCGTACACTTGTCATAAATGGAGTATGATCGGTGTGTAACAGTATGGACGTCGTCTTAATGGCGTAAAGTTGATAATTCCTATGCACATAAAATATCGCTAGGCTTATGAACACACTGTCGTCAGTGCGTGTAAATATATACATATATACATATATGAAGGGATTTAAAAGAGATCCTTTCCTTGTTATGAAATAAAAGTATTAAAAAAATTTTCAACAAAGGTCTAACTGTAGACAATTGACAAAGTCATTAGCTGGACATAACGATAGTAATTGTATAATATCTCAGAGAACTCAGTTTGAGGAGACTTATACCTTAGTTTTGAATATCACTTTTATTTTGACCTCAAAAAATATTTAGATTCATAGATGGAAGAATAGAATACTAATGCTTAAATGATATGCTGAAGTGAGCAGTGGGGCAAGCAAGACCCATATTTATGATTTTTTTTATGAAATAGTAAAAAATATTTTCAAAAGTCAATGGTACATTATGTATGATATTTCAAGAATAATCTGTTAAACTTTCATTTGGAAATATTAAAAAGTACGGCAAAGGCAGCAATTATTCTGGAGCGTATCAGAAAGAAGTTGAATTGTGGTGCCCTCATAAGTTGGTACGGCATCATCTGAAATCAAAAATCAAATTTATATCGTTAGAGTATCGCTTTGCTAAGGTAATGAGAGTGGTTTTATGAAATTTATTTTTTTCATAATTTGGCAAAACTTTGAAGGAAAAAATGCTGATTTTTCCCTAAAAATCGCTTCATTTTATTATTGTGAAATAAAAACAAGTAAGGAAGGGCTAAGTTCGGGTGTCACCGAACATTTTATACTCTCGCATGATAAAGTGATAATCGAGATTTCATTATCCGTCATTTACATGTTTTTCAAATACCGTATTTGTGTAAAGTTTTATTCCGCTATCATCATTGGTTCCTAATGTTTATACTCGTATTATACAAAGAAGGCATCAGATGGAATTCAAAATAGCTTTATATTGGAAGAAGGCGTGGTTGTGAACCGATTTCAGCCATATTTCGTACATGTCATCAGGGTGTTAAGAAAACATTATATACCGAATTTCATTGAAATCGGTCTAGTAGCTCCTGAGATATGCTTCTTGGTCCATAAGTGGGCGGCGCCACGCCCATTTTCAATTTTTAAAAAAAGCCTGGGTGCAGCTTCCTTCTGCCACTTCTTCCGTAAAATTTAGTGTTTCTGACGTTTTTTGTTAGTCGGTTAACGCACTTTTAGTGATTTTGAACATAACCTTTGTATGGGAGGTGGGCGTGGTTATTATCCGATTTCTTCCATTTTTGAACTGTATATGGAAATACCTGAAAAAAACGGCTCTGTAGAGCTTGGTTGACATAGCTATAGTAGTTTCCGAGATATGTACAAAAAACTTAGTAGGGGGCGGGGCCACGCCCACTTTTCAAAAATAATTACCAAATATGTCCCTCCGTAATGCGATCCTTTGTGCCAAATTTCACTTTAATATCTTTATTTATGGCTTAGTTATGACACTTTATAGGTTTTCGGTTTCCGCCATTTTGTGGGCGTGGCAGTGGGCCGATTTTGCCCATCTTCGAACTTAACCTTCTTATGGAGCCAAGGAATACGTGTACCAAGTTTCATCATGATATCTCAATTTTTACTCAAGTTACAGCTTGCACGGACGGACGGACAGACGGACGGACAGACGGACGGACAGACAGACATCCGGATTTCGACTCTACTCGTCGCCCTGATCACTTTGGTATATATAACCCTATATCTGACTCTTTTAGTTTTAGGACTTACAAACAACCGTTATGTGAACAAAACTATAATACTCTCGTTAGCAACATTGTTGCGAGAGTATAAAAATATTAACAAATTTGAAAAAACTCTCCAACATTACCTCCTAAGCTACCACATAACCTTACCGCCTCAGCCTTACCTTAGTAATTTCAAAGCGATCAGTGCAGAAATTTTGAACTTATGAGGGTACCGTCTTTGAAAACGGGAGTTTTGGCGAAAATACTTTATAGTTTTGAAATCTGATGAAAAACCTTCAGCTTCGTCACTTTTACTTCAACCGACTTGATGCAACATTCTTGAGATGTTATGCATTCATTTAAGAATAATTTCGAAAAGAATGAAAAACCCTAAAGACTCTCCATTCTAGTTCTTATTATACTCTCGCAACAAAGTTGCTAAGGGGAGTATTATAGTTTTTTTCACATAACGGTTGTTTGTAAGTTCTAAAACAAAAATGTTATATATACCAAAGTGATCAGGGTGACGAGTAGAGTTGAAATCCGGATGTCTGTCTGTCCGTCCGTCCGTCTGTCCGTCCATCCGTCCGTCCGTGCATGCTGTAACTTGAGTAAAAATTGAGATATCATGATGAAACTTGGTACACGTATTTCTTGGCTCCATAAGAAGGTTAAGTTCGAAGATGGGTAAAATCGGCCCACTGCCACGCCCACAAAATGGCGGAAACCGAAAACCTATACAGTGTCATAACTAAGCCATAAATAAAGATATTAAAGTGAAATTTGGTACAAAGGATCGCATTAGGGAGGGGCATATTTGGACGTAACTTTTTTTTTTTTGGAAAAGTGGGCGTGGCCCCGCCACCTACAAAGTTTTTTGTACATATCTCGGACTACTATAGCTATGTCAACCAAACTCTACAGGGTCGTTTTCTTCAGGCATTTACATATACAGTTTAAAAATGGAAGAAATCGGATAATAGCCACGCCCACCTCCCATACAAAGGTTATGTTGAAAATCACTAGAAGTGCCTTAACCGACTAACAAACAACGTCAGAAACACTAACAGGCTTTTTTTAAAAATTGAAAATGGGCGTGGCCTCGCCCACTTATGGACCAAAACCCATTTCTCAGGAACTACTAGACCGATTTTAATGAAATTCGGTATATAATATTTTCTTAACACCTTGATGACATGTACGAAATATCGGTTCACAACCACGCCTTCTTCCAATATAACGCTATTTTGAATTCCATCTGATGCCTTCTCTGTATAATATATACATTAGGAACCAATGATGATAGCAGAATAAAACTTTACACAAATACGGTATTTGAAAAATATCCGTCTGCTACTCTCTATTTCTTACTATACTAAGATCTTTGTGAATTTTTTTATTACAAATCTACCATGGTAAACCTGTTATTTTTGTTCTAGGAATTTTCGACTGAAAGCTCTGTAGTGTATCAAAATTGGTTGTATATGTCATAAACCAAAGTTGAATAACATAGATCCAAATCTTCCGGAATAAAGCGCATTATAAAGGGTGATCCATTTCAAGGTTTCCTACTTTTTCAAAGAAAAAACACAAGAACTTCAAATTCAATGGGAAATGTTTATTATCATTCGAAATAATATTCTATGGCATTTATATGGCGGTTCCGTCTCAGATGATCCATCCTTTGAGTTTAATTTTCAATGACTCGTGCGAGCATGTCGACTGTCAACTGACGAATGACACTTGGTGGCCCATCGACCGGCCCAAAACCACCTGCTCACCGAAGTGTTCTCTCAATAAATCCATTGATTAATGGGGGGAAATCACTAGATCTCGGTTACGTTCTCGCTGGTACAGAACGTGAATGTTCTTGATAAAGTTGAATGGTTTGCAAACATTATTCAGGCGTGAGTCTTTGCATGTTGAAATCCAAAACAATGCCCAATCAATAAAATATATAATAAACCTTTATTACCAATGCCAGGTCTGCATATCAGCGAAAGGGGATGTCAATACATCCTTAGACTTTAGTATATCTGCTCTACCCTATATATTATAGTGTTGATCCTAGCACATTGCCCTGAGATCTACTCGACCTTATCGATCCTTTATCGACGCAGTTAAATATTTCCTGGATTTATCTATTATGATGGTCTGCGATTTTTCATGAATTTGAGTAGAATCTGAAACTAAAAATTGCATTAAAATAAAGGAGAACATTGTCACTTTTATGGCTTCATTAGCATTTTTAATATTATAGTTCTTGACGACTTTAACGGACTTAGTTTTTTTATAATCCTTTTAATTTCAAAGTTATTGCCGTTGGCGGTACGGGTAAAATTGATAGCTTAAAGCCATTTTCCGAAATTAAACTATAGTGCACTGTAAGGGAGTTTTAAGATGAACCAAATAAAATAAAATTTGTTCAAAAACATTATTGGAAGTTGCTTAAACTAAATAAATTGTAGGATGTTAGGATAGCTGTCAAAGTGGTATCAAAGTAAACACTTGTTTTTGACATTTATTTTCAGCTTACTTTGTAACTTACCAAACTATTCCCCCACAGTTGGAAGGTCTTCACCGCAAACACGGCAGTCATATATTCAAAATTCTACTCAAACTCTATTTATCATAAATCTTGTGAGCTAAAAAGCCTAATATTTATAAAGTAATAATTTCAAAGCAGAACTAAGTTTGATTTAGAAAATAGTGAGTCAATTTTTATAATAGTAAATTTCCGTCAAATACTCTTATTGCTTATAAACTTAGGTCCTCATAAGGTTCATATTTTTTCTTAAGTAGAAGCGGAGCTTTTTTATTCCTAATCATCTTTAAGCTAAATATTTTGCCACTCATTCTCATTTGAATATTTTTAAATAAATATAGTATTTCTAACATACATATTTTGGACACTAATAGATAACTGACTAAATAAACATCTTCTTTTACTTACTCTTAATAAAGCTCAAGTGCATTTTCCAGCTTAACGGAATGGGTGACATACATACAACTTTACGAAAATATATTTAATCATGTGTAAATATTAATAAAAAAATATTTGCTTTAGCAAATATTTGGCTTTTCTGACTTTCTCAAAATTTGTTTCGCTAAATAATTTAATTTTCACCGCTTAATCGAAATTACACCTTTTAAAATAAATACTTAGTTTCTTAAATGTAAGTTCATATAGCCCAACTTTTAGATGTCATATTGACATACATCATTCTATATTATTTTGACGCATTTGTTATATAAGAATAAAATTACATTTTTCTCTCAAGCAATCTCTTAAATTTTTCGAAAGTTTTATTATTGTTAAGAATAGTTAACAATTTGGGGTAATAACTATAGCGAATCGACCAGAAGCTTTTACTTCCTCAGTAAATCAGCTAAGACGTGAAACCACTGATTTCGATATCGAATAGCGAATCATAAATTTTCCAATTAGCTATGGAGCAGTTCGACCTTACCGATTCTTATGTTCGAAACTCTGATTGGATTTCTGGCGGGTTCACGGATAACTTGGATTCGCTACTGTTTTCAGCAAAGTATCGAAATTACCATTATACATATAAAATGTGGTACCCAATGAAATACGTATCCATGTTGGATTCATGGGTTTAGCTGTATGAACATTTCGCCTCTATATTTCTGTCTAGATTTTAACTTTAAGAAATTTATAAAGAAAGAGAGGCAAAATGAATTTAAACGGTTTAATTTATTCTAAATTATCGGAGATCTGACGGTATTAATAACCTTAAAGAGATGAAAACTGAACAGAAGTGATGGAAAACTAACTAATTATATAGTGAAGTAGTTAACTACTTACATACGTGATACATTATTTCGAAGCATTGTTTTAGGGTCGGCTTATACAAAGTTTTACATAGCATTCGCTACAAAACTTGGGTAAATTGAATTCTGAAACTATTATTTTATACAATAGTCAATTTAACGAGATATGCAACAAAATTGCGGGCTTCTATGAAAATCAGTAAAAAGTTGTAATTGAAAAGGTATAGGAGGGAATCAAACATTGTATATGAGTGGAATTATTATGATTAAAGCATACATATTTCTGGATTTGCGTTTTGTGAATTTTGAGTCAGACCCAGTCTTTAATTTTTCGAAAATATTGCACATTTTTTCTCGTATATCCATTAAAAATTCGTGCATATTTATTCTTTGCAATGCATGATAATTTTTAAGAATGAAATTCAGAGTTGAAACATTTTGAGGTTATAATACGTTTTGAAAATTGAATAATTACTTCAATCAGTACACGCTCTATATATGCTCGCGACGCCTTTATTAGTTTCACACCAGAACAACAATTTTAGCTTTAGCTTGATTTCGCAATTAGTCTAATATATTTTCGAATGACTGACGAGCAATTTCCTTCTCTTCTATTTGTTACTTTTAGTATCATCATCATGTCTACTCATCGAGGATATCCGACGGGACGAAAAGACGTACAAAGACATTGCCAACACAATAACAAATCTAAGTCAACAGAAAAATCGCTGGTCCAATACAACTGTCAATAATGTACTCAATAGTCATCTGCATCATACAGCGGCGGCGGCGGCGGAGAAAAATTCGCGTGATGAAACCGATTACCATCGACCAACGAGCAAACAACAATTACAGCATCATCAGCAGCAGCAACAGCAACAGAAACAGAACAATATTTCTAGTTTGAGACCAAAGTCATTACCATTGGCAGCGAATTCGACGCCTGCCATTGTTTCGGCCATAGTCAAGAAGATACCGCCAGTTCTATCGTCATCCAACAACAACGGCAACAACAACAATAATATGAATACTAATAACAATATTACAGCATCAACAAATGATGGCAGCAATAAGAACAACAATAGTACAAATGAAATTGGAAAGGGGGTTGTTGGCGGTATTGGTCTGGGCAGTAATAAGTGCAAATCTAGTCCACGATTGCAATTACAATTGAAAAATCTACAACAGAAACACGAAAGCAATCAGCACCGACAGCAACAACACTTGCAACCATCTAAACAACAGCAGAGGCAACAACAGGCGCACGAAAGAGGCGATCCGGATGGCGGCTGTAATCTTGACGATCTTTCCACCAACTACCTGGCTAAGACGGCAGAGTTACGTGTCAATCCGCCTGCTGAGGAGTCACTCAACACCAAAAAGGGCTGGTTAATGAAGCAAGATAACCGCACCGGCGACTGGACGAAGCATTGGTTCTCACTGAGCGGTGCGGCACTCTTCTATTATCGTGACCCGGTGTCAGAGGAACGTGGCGTGCTAGATGGCGTGTTGGATGTTAATAGTCTAACAAATGTAGCGGAAGTTAGTGCCAGTAAGAGTTATGCCTTCCAGCTGACATCCTGGGATCAACGGCGCCTCATTTTGGCAAGTCTTTCGCCCAGCTCACGCAATAGTTGGATTGCCATATTACGAAATATTGCCGGTTTGCCCGCCCTGCTGTCGACCAACAACAATACGAACAACAGTAGCCAGCCGCTTACAGATGCAGATGTGCCACCAACAGTGGAATTGGTTATCAAAGATGGCGCCGTAACACCAAATATTAAAAGTGAAATTGAGAAAGATTTCATTAAGGCGCAACGCAATCACGAATTGCACAAAAAACCGCCAGCAGCTCCAAAGCATAATCATCAACATGTGAGTGAATCTAGTCCCCCTGCTACACAACAGGTTCTTTTGCAATCCAACAACAGCACTCCAGCTAAAGCTGTTGTTTCCACAACTGTATCTACACCAAAAACCACACATTTCTCTTCAGACGAGGAGTACCGTACCGCCTCTGAGGGCGGTCGACGAGACAGCGTTGACTGGGGTTCTCCCCTTTCACCGTCTCCGCCAATTACAACTTCGATTTTGCGAAATCGCGATCGTTTATATGCTCGTGCAGCAGCTTCAACGGCCGCAAGGTCACACAAGCGTAGTCATTCTTCACCACCGACGTCTCGACGTAGTACTGTGGATAGCGTTGGTTCGGATGAGCTTTCGCCCCCACCTGTAATGCATCCTGTGCAGGAGGAACTAAGCCTTGATAAAGAATTACAATTCCGCCTCAGCGTAGCGGAGAAAGAGCGCAATATGCTGCGCGACGAAGCCAAAGAACGGGAGACGCGCATGTCTGAATTGTTAACAACACTGGAACGTACAGAGCAGCAGCTGAATGCGCGCTTGCATGAGATGGAGTTAGTACGTGATAATCTAACCGCGCAGCTGGAAGAGACAAAACGAAATGCCGAGGATATTGTAGACCGGTTGACGGACGAGTTGGAAGAGAGTCAAAAGAAGATAAAAGATCTTGAAGATCGGCTAGCGCGTGGAATTGACGAAAATGAAGCGCTCTACAAGCGTGTACATGAATTGGAAGGCAGCAGTTTGAATAGTTTTAGCCAGATGAACCGGGGAAAACTTAAGCGTATGGACTCGTTGAGTGATCTCACCCAGATCGGTGATATTGATCCATTTGCATTAGAGCGAGATCCGCTTGCTGATGAGTACAATGAATTGCGTACGCGTTTTGAGAAGGCAGTTAACGAGATTAAGGCAATGAAGCGTGAACTGAAGGAGTCACAAAATCAATTTGATTCGTTGGAAATATCGTATGCAGCGCTTAAGCAAGATCTTGAACGCAAGGAGATTGAAGATCGTGCTCAAGTACAGATGATGGCAGCACGTATACAGGATTTAACACTAAAGTACAGCAGTTCGGAACGCCAAGTGCGTACGCTAAAACAAAAGATGGCTAAGTCAGAGCGTAGAAGATCACTTTCACTCAAAGGTAAAGAGCAGTTAAGTATACCCAAAGAGTTAGAAATAAAAGTATGCGAGTTGGAAGCGAAAATTGATGAAATAGAAAAGCTGAATAGTGTAAACTCAGAACCAATTCGTACAGTTTCCAAAAAATCTTCAAGAAGACGTTCACTTGAGAGTAACGCCTGCAATAGCGATCCACTTCAGTTCATGCTACGGCTGAATGATTTAGAAAAACGTTTAGACGATACGTCAGCTGCAGGTTCCATTAGTTCCACCTCTACGCCTACACCGTCATGTAATACTCCAACTATTGACAATTCAACATTGAACTCTGCTAAAATTTCTGAGCACTTGCTCGACCGACTGCGTTGTCTTGAAAGTGTTTTGGTAACAAGTCGAGATCGCCTAGAAAAAAGCCTGCATCAGTTACAAAACCTACGCTCTTCCCATAGCCGCCGCTCCGTATCACCTATCACCGATCGAAAAGATTCGTACCGTTTAGTGGAACGTTGTCTCAGCGAGGTCGTAAAATTGATTCGCGAATCTTGTGAAACTTGTGTAATCAGTGGAAGCAGTGGCGACAAATATGCGGTGCCTAATGTAATGCTGCTGCCTGATTCGAATCCGGTGAAGATTGCGCTTACACAGTTGGAGTCACAATTGCGTACCAAACTTGCAGAGCTACTCAAGCAACGTCGTGTGTTGCGTGAGCGAAACGAGCTAACTGAACGCAAGAATATGGAACTTTTAGCGGAGCGCGTGGCGTTTGAAAGTGTATGCTTTGGTAAACTTCGTGACTCAGTCATGCGAGCTGAAAACCCCGAACTCTTCTGTGAAAAGCAAACACGTACGGAAGTAGCGGAGACGTCTCACCTAATGACGATGCTTAAGGCTAAGCTTAGTGGTAAATGTGCGCTGAAGTCCAGTGGCACACTCGATATTTTGGCTGGAGTATTGGCACGTAGACTGATGCTATCTAACTATCGAAAGGAAACAACCAACAGAGAAATGCTTGATCCTGTCGATAAGAATATCATGGATGATTTGCTTAGACAACAGAATGAAATCAATCTTATAGCCAAACGTTACAAAAATAATGCCATGGAAAATTTAGCGAGTGGATTAGCGGCGGAAACCTTGAGTTATATCTCTTCAAATGACTTAGTGCAAGGAGCTGTACAAGAAGCTTGGCGCCAAGCGCAAGAGACCGTAAATGCTGAACTAGTACAGTCTGAGATTGCGCACATTATGTTACGAAATGCGGAACGTTTTGAGCAGTCACTTACACCTTCATTTGGTTATACGCTCACCGCCGAGGAACGTCTTTCTTTCGAGAAATTCGCTGATGCTGTGCATGATGCACTGCGTAAAGAGATGGAATTGGCTGTTGCACAGCTGACTCAATGCTACAAAGAGGCCATACAAAAGATGAAGCGCGGTCAATGGCGTCTGCAGCTGGAACAGGAGCGCAAAATATCGGAAGGCCGGCAGTTGCTTTCCGATTTTGCGGATATAATTGCGCATAAAGCGCTTGTAGATGCGCGCATAACCGTTTTGCGTGGTGAATATGTCGAACAACAGTTGGCTAAAGAGAACCCCGATCATACACAAAAGGACTGTCAGGCAAATAAAATCGGTATTACTGCACTGCAACGATACGAGAGTCTTTTTGAGGAACTTTCAAATGATTTGCAGATCAACAACGCCGCCGATATACTGGCCGATGCTGATTTTGAATTCATCTACAAGCAGCATACAATAGATTTTCTGAACGATCGACAGGTGTTATCGGAAATCTCAACGTTCCTCAGTCAATTGGAGGATTCGCTAATAGCATTGCAATGTGAGGCTTCCGCTTCCACAACGTCCATACCACGCTCAACCGTCTCTATAGAAAGTTTACAAGATGTTTGTCACAAATGTGGGGATTTACGGCAACGTGCCGATCAACTCTGCCAGGAGATACACCGTGCCCTCAACACACCCTGTCAGCATTGTCGTCAAGTTCACGAGAAGCTGTTGCGATTGCAGCAGCAGCATGAGCACGAACTTTTGCAACTACAACAGGCTCATGCCAAAGATAAGAGTACATATATGCAACAACTGGAGAATCAACGTAATGCCTTCAAACAGATCGAGGCGGAAAAGGATGCTGTCAGCGCTGAACTGCAATATAGCAATGAACTGTTGGAGCAGCGTGCAATTGAGCTGGCAACTGTTAATGACAAATTGCACACCAAAGAGCAAGAATTGCGAGGCAAGCAGGGCGATCAATTATCGCTCTTGCAGCAACTTGAGGAGCAGACGGAGAAAGCACGATCTCACGAGGAGGAGAGCAATGCTTTAGTGCAGAAATGTGCTCGACAGGATGAAGAGTATGCGGTATTGCTACAAGAACGTGACTATCTACAGTCAGAACTTACTAAAGAGAAGGAACGCAGCCGGAGATTTGAGCGTCGATTAGAAATGTTAGAACTGGAACACAGTAAACAACTGGAATGCCTGCAAGAAACATATCGCGATCAATTGATGGCACATTCTCCTGACTTCAGCAATGTAAGCACTGATGATGAGAGCTTCCGACAGCGATACCAAGCAGAAATCGAACAGCTCAGGGTGAGTTTGGCTCTTTTTCTCGAAGAATTATTAACAAACTAAAATAAAATTATATTATTATACTTGTAGACTCTTTGTGAGAAAGGGCTTTCGGCTATGGAATCCTCACATCGGCGCATTGTGGCCGATTTGGAGGAAAAACATCGTCAAGAAATTGAGCGTCTACTCTTGGAAAAAGAAACCGCTTTAGCTGAAGAAACGCAAGTAAGTGCAAGCTATATTTTCTCAAAATTATATGTTTTGAAAATGTCTTCATTTTAATAATGTGAGTTTTTCATTAGGCTACCTTAGCAGCATTGGATGCCATGCGGAAGGCTCATCAGAGCGAAGTGCAGCGCGAGGTGGCGCGTTTCAAACAGGAGTTTTTGAAACAATTCCAAAAAGGCGAACACTCCGCCTACACTGCCAAAGCAAATGAGTAAGTATAAAACTGTAAATTTTCGATTTTTACTAATCCTTTGGTATTAAGAAAAGAAATATAATTTGAATAACACAAACACAGTTAAGACCAGAAAAATATCTGCGTTCTGATTGGTACATATTTGGTTAGAGTGTCCCTCGTTCTAAGCTTTTGTACGTTTATTAATTGGATTCGTATTAAAGAGTCCTGATATTTAAACATTGTTATTGAAACTCTCAATAGAAAACCGTGTCATCCTTACTTACCTATGAAAACTGCTCTCACACACATGCTCTCTTAATTTTATTAAAATAACTCAAACATTTGCCGATTGGTATAAAGTCAACTGGAAGTTCGAAAATATTTCTATTACATAGTAATACGGGGGCTTTATTTTTCCGATTCAACCATTTTTGACATTCATAATATTTTTAGAAAAGCATTCTCTCCGAATTTTTTAACAGATTTTAACGATTGTCTGATACTTTCGATAAAAAGTTCGCAATTGGTATTTCGATCGATATATTCTTTATGTGGGGACTTCAATAGTTTTGGTCCGCTTAGAACAGTTATCGGTTATAGGGTAGCCTATTTTATGCGCACTATTCGGGCAAAGTTTTCTCCCGTTTTATTCAATGGTGCTTGATTTTTTTTACTGGAAAAGGGAATAATCAGATGGAATTTAAAATTGGGTTATATGGGAAGTATGCGATGTTTTAGTCCGATTTCGTCTGGAAGATAGGAATGTCAAGGTAACATTATATACCAAAGTTGGACTAATTTTAGACCACGACTCATTTGATTTATCGCGCTTTTAGTAGCTTTTGACGGAACCTTTATATGGGGAGTGGGCAGGGTTATCACTCCATATCATCCATTATTGCATGGTCGGTTGGGTGTGATTTCAGCTGAGTGAATTTGGTTATGATACGAATTTTTACTTTATTTTATATTTTTAGGGAGGAACTTGAAGAATTGCGACAGGAAATATTGTCATTCTCAGAAAAGTTTTCCATAAAATGCGTTGAAAATGCTTCGTTGGAAGAGAAGTTACGCAGTACAACGCAAAAGTTGAAGCATTTACAGCAAATGCAGCAGCTGGAGTTGAGGTATTGTTAGATTAAAACGATTTATTTCAATAATTTCAATTAACTTTCCATTCAATATACAGGAATAAGCAATTTCGGGCACATTTAGACTCTGAAGACCCGACAACAGCCACGAAATTCGTGCAAGGCCTTTGCTCAGCGAAGGATGATGGTGTCGTATGCGAAGACAGCGAGGTGGGTTTTCGAAAAAATTCATAAATATCTATTAAAATCGTAAAATATAAATTTATTATGCTAACTGTAAATTTTTCACAAATTACTAGTTACACAATTTTCAATATATGTATGTATATGAATCTTAAATATTTTTATTTTTCAAATATCTATTTTTATGCATATTTATTATGTAAGCAATTGTAACTAATATTTTATTAATTTACTAATGTAAAACTCATGTTGCTATTATTATTGTTTATTATTTTCTATTTACAAATGTATTTTTTGTGCCTATCGTTTCAAAATTAAAAAAAAAATTACACTCGTATAGGCAAAATCGCATGCGCATGGTGTGTTTCATGAGCTTGCCGATGAGAATACGGCGATTGTAGAAAATGTGGTACCGGTGCCAATGACGTCAACACAGAACACCACACCACCTACATGTACAGTTTCACTAGCTATTCATGGAGCATTGGCAACGACTAATCCATCAGCTTCTAATCTAGAAGCACCAACAAAATCAGTCAACAAACAATTTGCCACGCTTGTATCAGCTAATAAGAAATCTGAAAATATTGTTGTTGATAAACATAGAGAATATGTTAGTGATATTAATCAGAATAGTGATATTAATAATGATGTTGGTGATAATGATGAATTGAATGCCATTTTCTATACATATGAGCCCTGTTATAAGCAAAGCAATTTGCACTATTTTCAAAGTAGGCTGAGTTTTGAAGGTAACGGCATACAATGGTATACCTATCTCTTTTTGTCTCTTTCAATCGTCTCACTCTCTGTCTGTCACTATACTTGTTCTTCTGTTCTGTGTTTTATTTTCTGTGTTTCACTGTACTTCTATTCACATACATATGTACATACATATATGTATTCTTTTAAAGCACCTGCTATATTTGTTTTTGTGGGTGGCGTGTCATCTAAATCTTAAAAAGTAGAGTTGAATGTAAACTCTTTACTAGTAAACATAGGGCTCTTCAGGATATTTTTTATTTACTTTACATAATATACGCTTTTTATTTTAACCTTTTGTATACAAATCAGTTTCATTTGAATCCAATCTGATCTTGTCCATCTATCTTTGATTCGCGCAAACGAGTAATAATTCGATCATATTATATGAGATGTTAAAACAAATGGTCACTAAAACATAGCTTTCAAAGGTATATATTTTCACCGCACATTTATTCCGTCACATTGAATAAATTATTACTTGGAAGCACTGAACGTATCGACAGTTCAAAAAATAAACAATATGGATGATACATTACCCCTTTTTTGATTTTTTTGTAGAGAAATTCTTGTTTTCAAGGCAAATAGTCTGCATTCAGTTTTAAAGATGACGAAGTTGTGACAACTAGTTTAGGTTAGGTCGTAGGGTGTATCCAAAACCAATGGATCTCACCTAGACAGATATTCGTAACTACTTTTACTCAAAAACTACAAAAAGTGGAGGCCAGATCCAGCTTTATGAAGGTGGTTAATATCAAACCAAACCACTTCGCTCGGTTCGACAAAGGTATGTCTACCAGTCAAAACACTTACAATTGCGGGGAGATTGATTTTGTTAAGAACAAATAGTTCGGATGCCACCGCTCAATGATAACCGAATATTTTTGGCTCGAATTGGATGATATGGACTTGGACAATATATGGTTCCAACAGAACGCCGTTACAAGCCACACAGCGAATGTCCCAATCGATTTATTGAAAAGCAAATTTGGTGAAGGTGTTGTCTCACGAAATGGCCTAGTCAATTGGCCGCTTCGGTCGTGCGATTTGACTATTTCCTGTGGGGCTCCGTCAAGTCTTCGTACGAATATCGAACGTAAAATTCCAGCAGTATCGGCCGATTTATGCTTGAAACCCGTCAAAAATTGGGTTGAGCGTCTTGAACGAGCAAGCGTGCCTGTGGTGAAATCGAGTTCCGTACATAATGGCAGCGAATGTACTTTCACAGGAATAAAGAATTTCATTGAAATCCCAAGCCGATTTTGTTTTATTTTACTTTTGTAGCGCTCTTATTGAAGAACCTGTTACTTTTATATATATCCAAGGAAATGTCAAAACATGCTTATTTAGAAAATATAAAAACAAATTAAATTAAGGCAATAAACCAACGATAGCCGCGCCTTAAACAGACATATATTTTCTGTTTTATTCCTGACAGTACTGTCATGTGCATATATGGTTGTACATATATAAAGATGTGTTCTAAAACTACTATTAAAAATACAATAATTTTGTAGATATTCAAGTCGATCTCATAAAATTTTTTTGTATAAAAACTCGCCTAATAAATCACGCTACATAAATTCACTTCATTGTTGAAATCACTTCATAGTTATGTGTTTATTGATATATCTTTATTTACTCATTCTTAACTGCAATCCCTGTGCGGCACCATTCATGGTTTCAACTGAGCAAATCATTATTCTTCCAGGTTTTCTGGGCTATATTTTCACCGCTTCCATTAATTCACAAATAACAAGAAAATAAAACATATTAAAACCATTTAATTTAAATATATATTAGTCATACACTTATTAAAATTTTCTTTTGCTCAACGTCAAATTAGGTTTAAAATCTTCCACGTTCGGCAAGAGATTGAGAACAACCTCGCGGAAATGCACGACAGACGCTGCCAGCAGCATGCAACCAATAGCAACATGTGCGCCAATAACAACAACGAAATCGTCACCAGCATCATCCAACAAAGCGTCGTTGACTACAGCAACAACATTTACGCCACAACAAGCAGAAATCCAGATTAGTGCAAGCCCCGCAAAGAGCATGGAGGCAATTAAATTGCATGAGAGCAGTGTGGCTGGCCAAAACTGGCAGTTAAAGCAGCGAGTTGAGCAGAAAAGAGAGGCTGCAGTTTCGCAAAAGCAACAAGAACAATACAACATAAACACTTTAAAGCTAAACCAAAAACAACAATCTGAGCAAGAGCTGATTGTAGCTGCGCCCTTGGCTGTTGCAGCCGACATATTAATTACTTCAAATAGTCACAAGTCAAAAGCAACAACAACAAAATATAGCAATATACAAGAATTAACAAATGCAAGCCCCGCAAGCAATCCCTCTTCATCAACAGTAACATTAACACGAACAAAACCAGTGGAGCAACCAAAGATTTCTAGTGCTAATAAACATATTTATAATCCTAATTATAATAATAATAATAACAACAACAATAACAATAACAATAATCAAAGCAAAAATATCTCTAATATTAGTAATACTAATGGAAATGTTAATACTAAAAATATTATTGTTGAAAATAGCAATATAAATGTACATAGTGTTAGTGCAATAAATACTAGCAGCAGCAACAAAAGCAACAGCAACGGTAAAAGTTTAGTGTTTGCAACGCATGAGAGAAGCAATAATGCTGTCGTAAAAACGCAACCAATGATACAGGAATGCGCTGTAACAACAACAACTGCAGCAAATGCAACAACAGCAACAACAACAACAAAACCAAGAGCCATTGGTTATATGCACGTGGCCGAACGTAATGCCATCAACTTAAATAGTTTCACAGATTTTGTGCGCAAAACAACAACTATTGGTAAAGATACTAAAACAACAACAACAAAAGAGGAAACCAAATTTGGCCCCACTTGCACTGACTCCAATGACAGCAACAACGATGATGATGTTGGTGATGATGCGCCGCAACAAAAACAACAGCAGCATGCAATATTTGGCAACAGCAACAACAATACGCAAAACAAATCAAGTGTTAGTAAAGTATACAATACAACTACAGCTACAGCAGTGTTGGGTAGGCGTACGCACGAACAGATCCCCTTTTGTTCGCCCACTTCCGTTTCGAGCGGAAGTGAAGCTGAGCATGCGACTATGTCCACAACAACGAAAATACGAACGCCATCCAGCACCGCGACGAGAAGACCGACAACCGCGATTCAAAAACACTTGAGACGATTCGAATTGGAGATTTAGCAAATGGCTTATATTTTTTCCAATGCTTACTTATGATACGTAAAATACTTATATATAAATATAATAGAAAATTATTACCCGTTATCATATGCTGAAATTCAAAATATGCCAAACTATGAAGTAGTAATTGAAACTAAAATGCCAGCCAGAAAATAATGCTGATGATTTTGATATTTACAATTATATATCCTACGGAATCTGTGTAGATACATATGGAATGTATTAAAAATGTAAACTACTAAAAAATATTGGAAAAAATCTTGAAAATTATATAAGCTATTTCCCTCGTATTGAATTTAAATTGAATTCTGTAACACTGATTCTTTTTATTTTAATTTTTTATAAATAAATTTCTAAGTTAACAAACCATGTAAATTCAGAGTTAATAATAGTCAGAGTTGTTCCAAGGCCATAAATGAATACATATTTTTTTAATGAACTTTTATTTAAAAACATTTTAATTCACTACCGGCCAGGCCGTTATTTCAAAAAGCTTCTTTAACAAAATGTTTTTACGGCACTACTTTTTTCGTACAATGCTTTCTTTAAGCAGAAGCGTTAATGCTTGTTTTTGTTGTTTGTTTGTTAGGCACGCAAAGTTAATAATGTGCACATTTTAATTTAAACTTTATTTGATTTAATATAATCCATAAGAAATATGAAAACAATTTATTAATGTTAACATATACCCCTTACGTATTGTATATTATTATTACATAATTATTAAAAATTAATATTCACTTGCATTTTGTGGTAACCTTAATAAAGAAAATTATACAAAGTGTTGAAAGCATTATATAATATTATTATATTTAAAAAATAATTCATATGCTACTGCATATATGTAGTAAGCACATATTCTTGTTTCAGAATAATTATTAATTTTATTGTATGTAGTAAACGTCTTTCCCTCTATACTCTTAATTATGTTATATAATTCACGTATGTTATACTAAACACCAATTTTCCTCTACGCTATCTATCGAAAGTTTATGATATTACATACATAAATAAAAATGCGCCTTGAAAATTGTTAAGCAAATCTTTTAATTTGAAGTAAAATGATATAAATCACAAGGAAATGTTAATATTCACAAATAAAAAAGTTTCCTTACTAGAACTTGATTTTGATCGTTCAGTTCAGTTCAAATTTCGTTAAGATATCTTGTCAAATGATAAAGTGTTTTCATACAAGAACTCAATTTTGAATGTTCTGATTGTATAACAGCAATAAGCTCTAGTCCGATGTCGACGGTTCCGAAAAATGAGGAGCTTCTTGAGGAGCCATCAGTTGTCCTGTTCAGCTTATTTAAAGAATTTACGTAATCAAAAATATGTGTTGAACCGGTTCTCGTAAATTGCAGGCTCTTATTAAAGATACCGCGCTTGAAGGTTTCAATATTCTTATTGCTTCAGTTATACTGTTAGGGTTGTATTTTTATTTTTTTTTTTTTGTTTTGTTACAAAGCAACTTTTGTATACTAAATTTTAGAGCTTACTCACCTTAACTGAGTCATTCATGTCGCTAATCTTTAGACAAACGCGTATTGGTTTCACGAAAGAACACTTTAACCTCGAAAGTTTTGGTATAAGGTTATTTTTTCCGATAAGTGCAAGGTTTGTGTCCTTAAAATCGGGAGGTGTAAGATTTTATCGCAAAAAACGGGCACTGTACTCAATTAGGAAGACTTCCTGCCTACTGTAAAGCATGGTAGTGGTAGGGATATGGGGGTACACGTCTGGTAATGATGATCATCGAATAGAAAGTATAGAGAGATAAGGAGCCTAAGCATACAGCAGACATAGATAAGCCTTAGTTACTCTACAATGTTCCCAAGCGATTTCGAATATCGGTCGATTTTAATTGTACAGAGCACGTAGCAAAGGGCACGCTCTAGTTGTCTGTATGCTTTGTTTTATTTATATGCGGTTGTCTTAAATTTAATCTCTTTTTGGTTTAAAAAATTACATATTTAATACCTTTTATAAATATAAATAGAAATGTATAAGGTATATGAAAGACGAAATATCTCCTGGCATCAAACAAACAGTCGGCGCACTCGCGACTTGACTCCAACGTCACTGTTGACAGTCATAAATCCGAAGTCGTCGATAATTTCGTCTATCTTGGAACCAGTATTAACACCAACAACAATGTCAGCCTCGAAAACTGACGCAGGTGCTACTTCGAACTAAGTAGGCAATTGAGAAGTAAAGTCCTCTCTCGACGAACAAAGACCATACTCTATAAGTCACTCATTATTCTCGTGCTGCTATATGGTGCAGAGGTATGGACGATGATAACATCTGATGAGTCGACGTCACGAGTTTTCGAGAGAAAGGTTCTGCGAAAGATTTATGGTCCTTTGCGCATTGGCAACGGCGAATATCACACTCGATAGAACGATATCCTTCGACATTGACATAGTTCAGCGAAATAAAAGACAACGGAGGGACTGGCTAGGACATGTCGTCCGTATGGATGAAAACACTCCAGCTCCAACAGAGGAAGACGTCCCCTCGGTTGGAGAGATCAGGTGGAGAAGGGCCTGGTTGTCTTTGGTATCTCGGCGACTGGCGCGCTTGAATTATTGCCTCGTTAAAATAGCTAATATTTTCAACAAAAAAATCATTTTATTATTATTAAAAATAGAAATAAAAAAATAAATCCCTTGGGCTCGTCCGGGATTTGAACCCGGGACCTCCCGCACCCTAAGCGGAAATCATACCCCTAGACCAACGAGCCAGTTGCTATGTTGGTCGCCAACAAATAGTTTCGATCGTTTTTCCAATTGGACCAATTGCGAACGATCGCATTTTAGACCAATTGAAAAATATAATAACTATAAAAAATATATTGTGGTTACAATAAAAAGCCAACAAAAAGTAGTTACATGTGCATATTTATGTAGTTTAGCGTAAAAGTATGACAAGGCAAATTTTTATATGTATGTACAAAGTTATGTCGTACGTGCATAAAATCATTCGGAATATGAATGTAGTGCGACATATCGACGAGTGAACGTATAGAAAAGAGAAACCAGCTGCTACTTTATGGCGTTTAATTTAAATACAGTCGAAACCCGATAAGGCGACTATTCAGCAATTAATATACAATTTTCCGTAATATTTCATGTGACAAGTTTCAACGGGGTTGAAGCTTTAATGGTCTCTTAACAACGGCGGATCTTTTGTATTTCATTATTACATATGTGGATTTAATATTATGCTACACTAAAATCCACTGTTTCTCCCTTATCTTTCAGTTTTTAATTCAATGAGGTCTAATTAACGACCGCGGTTCAGTTAGTTATACCACACATCTTTCAGACAATGGCAAGCCTCTCTTCCAATTCGATATTTAAGATTTTCGGACGGTTTTACAAATACATATGTACTACTACAACTTTTATTCCTTTATTTTGAAACCATTGAGCTTTAGTTTTTCATTTGTGCTTAGGACTTTGCAGATATTTCAAGTAACAGGCTCTTTAATACGGTAATAGTTTCAGTTCCTTCACTACAGTTTTTTAATAGATTCTTTATAGTAGTCAAGAGTACTGGACATGATCATAATGGCCCAGTTTATTGAAAAGTTGTTACCCGTTTCATATCAATAATAGGATTGGCCTACAAACAAACTGTGGCTAAGAAATATCTGAAATTTTCGTTGTTAATTAGGCACAGCTTTTATGTTTCCGAACATGTCAATGTTTCTTGTTCAAAAAACGATAAATGAATGTCAAAGAAATAACAATGGTGGAATACAATTGAACTTCGTTAACTTGAATCAACATAATTCAGAAAAATATCTAGTTATAGAAGTTTTTATTAAAATATAAAAAGTAAAAATGTATACAAATAGATTTAGTTTTATTTATTTACTTTGCATAAAGTTTTTTCCTTGTACATAAACATGTATTCAGGTATTTTTAGTTTAGTGCTTTGTTTAATCATCAGTTGTACATAGTAACATTCGTATTTAATTAAGAGTCTAAAATTTCAAAAGAATTCGTCACGTCATTTTTTGATGGCGGTTGAATGATTTCTTCTTCAAAATTCCATTCGTTTTCCATGTCGCTCGAAGTCATATTAGTTGGGTCTCAAAAATTCGGTTCTACAATATAATATGTTTTAAATTCGGCTGAGCTTCAATATAATTTGTAATAGTAACGTTTGAAGGGATAAATACGCGCGGCGACTTCTACGTGAGCAGCTGTTTACAAAGTGGGATTTCCCCGAAAAATGCGAATCAGAGAATCACGTGTTAATTTAAAAGTTCGATTTATGGAAGTTTAACTGTATATAATTAAATCGCCCTTAAAAATATCAGCGAATGGTGTTAAATGCCGAGCGAAAGATTTGGTATATCAAAATATATAATGCTGTATCTGAAGTCTATGTCAGTGAAAATATTTCAAGAGACACCTAATTTTTGTTTTTATTGTGATAAATAAAATTTTAAATAATGATATTTATAAAAAAATCCGAATTCTTGGGCTCGTCCGGGATTTGAACCCGGGACCTCCCGCACCCTAAGCGGAAATCATACCCCTAGACCAACGAGCCAGCTATTGGCATTCTGACAAATGCGTTATTTCCACATTGGTTACGAAGTGAAAAAGGTATGTATGTGTAATTCTCATTTATTTACTAGATTAAGTGTTTTTATCGAAAATATTTGTAAATTTGTGGGCAAACACTCTTACGATCTCCAACTATATGTTGTGAATACAAGATACCACTTTGGTCAAAAAATAGTAAGACTTTTTAATTTAAATCTCGCGCGAAGACCCATTTATCGAATTACTTTTTTTCTTTCTATCTTTTTTCAGTGACATCTGTGCCAAGTGTCACAACAAAATAATCATTAGTGTTTAGTGTTCGGCGATTTTTACGATTAGTGAAATTATTCAACAAAGAAGTTCTCATAAATTTTGTATGCGGAATCAATTTTCTAGTGCCGAAACGTTCAGAATGTTGGAAAAGGCACTCGGTGAAATTTCTTTGTGGGAAGCAAGTGTTTTTGATTGGTAAAAATTATTCAAAGTATATCGAAAAAGCGTTGACGGGCAACTACGTCCAGAACGACCATCAACATCAACTCATGATCAACACGTCAATAAAATAAAGGAATATGTGCTTGAGAATCGAAGTATCAGTTAAAATCATTGAAAAGATCATTTGGACCTAAGAAAAGTGAAAACACAATTGGTTCCAAAATCACTAAATTGTTTCCAAAAACAACGTTGCGTGTGTGAGACAATGCTTTCCGACTTTCAAGATGCCATGAAACGTATTATTACTCGCGATGAGTCTTGAATCTATGCTTACGGCCCGGAAACAGGCGATCAATCGGCCGGATATCGTGGCAAAGGTGAACCGAAGTCGAAAAAACCATGACAAAGCAGTCCGACAGGCCAAACTGTTAACAAGGAATACTATTCGAGTGTTGTGCGCGCAAAGCTATTCGTAAAAAGAGACCGAATTTACTGGCCGCCAGCTCTTGGTTTTTCACCACGATACGTTACCGTCACATACCGCATTTATTCTTCCTGAGTTTTTCGTCAAATTTTCAACCAATGTCGTGCCGCAACCACGGTATGCGCCTAATTTATCTCCGTATGACTTCTGGGGCTATTCAGTAAACTCAAACGATCGCTCCTGTGAAACTGTTTTGGGTCAATGGATGATATTTCACATGAATCGCTACGTGCATTGAAATTGGCACAAGTGTATTAGGGCCAAAGAGGATTACTTTGAGGGGCAGACATGGATTTTGAAGAATAAATTAATAATTTTAAAGTCTTAATATTTTTTGCTTATAGTAGTATATGGAGAATGCGTGCTTTATAGACAGTTACAGTATAATGGCAATTTTGCTTGTGACTACAATAACAAAGTTTTGCTTTATCGATGGCTACTGTAGTTAGTGTACTTGAAAACGCGGTTAATTATGTTGAGATTCACTTAAAATATTTGGCAGTATTGCTATTTGCGAAAGGGTTCATAACAGGAAACTTAAATAAATGGAAAAATTGAAGTTAATTTTAATGTTCGTTGTGAAATTACTGGATTTCTGTGCGTTAAATGGCTTAATTTTGAAGTTGATAATTTAACTCGAATAGTTCAAAATCGGTTAGTTAAGAAGAAAACCTGGAAAAAAGATACTCGTGACCAGAAAAATGAGAGAAAAGCTTAAGGTTAGGTTCAAATAAGCTCAACTGAGTGCAAACCAAGTAGAAATTTGTAATGTTTTCTGGCGAGTCGAAGTTTAGCCCTATTGGATCTAATGTTATCAAGCAGTTCGTCGCTGACGAGGTGAACGACTCGCAGAAAATTGCATTATTCCTACTGTGAAACATTCCTCCTATATATTGGTATGGGAACGCATTTCCAAGTACAAATTGGAATATTTTAATATAAGAGGGTTGAGTGAACGCTGCGAAAAATAAAACTATCATAACAGAAGGAGTGTCCAGCTTACCGGGTACCCACTTAGCCGAAAATGATCTAATTCCTATGGATTTAGGATAATTCTGCACCTTCCTATCGCGCTTGCTCCATAAGTTAGGCATGCAGATTTTTCCTCCCATCATTTTTTAATTAATTTTTAATTTTTACTTTTGAGATTGGAAAATAGTAGAAAGCTTTTTTTTATTACAGAAATACACTACATATATAGAGACGTGATATCAGTAGATAATAAACAGAAACTGTCGACTGGCTAGACGAATATCCCTAGTAAATATTTATAGTTCGAAACAATTATATCAAACAGAAATAGTGACAACCACACATACGGTCATGCAATCAATTTAACAGGTCCATATATTGGCATAATTTTTTGGTAAATCAATTCTAAATAAAAACCTATTAAATAAAATCTATATGTATTCGTTGAAAATGAAATTTTTCAAAATATTTATTCCTTGGGCTCGTCCGGGATTTGAACCCGGGACCTCCCGCACCCTAAGCGGAAATCATACCCCTAGACCAACGAGCCAGTTACCGAACCTGTGACAAATGGCCTATTTGTATTTAGATATTAATTAATGATAATCAAAGAAAGTGTAAATATATTTTTGCCCATCTATAAAGATGTTTACAATCACAACTATAAATACTAACCAACAGACGTTGTATTTAGATATTAATTAATGATAATCAAAGAAAGTGTAAATATATTCTTGCGCCATCTAGCGGAAAGGTATAAGATGTTTACAATCACAACTATAAATACTAACCAATAGACGTCACTATAAGCATTTCCGCTAAACGAAACAGTGGGGGTCATATTGATTTACTAAAACAACTGGCTTGAAACGTAACAAAGACGGAAAAAAATATTTTACAATAAAATATACTTTTAATAATTATAATCACCACCATGTTAGAGCTACACAATGTCGATAGTCGATAATCACTTATTCGATAATAAGCTTAGTAGTTGTAGAGGTCAAATATTAATATACATATCTCCTACAGGTTGGGCCGTAGTGGGAAAACCGGGGACCGTGGAGGATATAGGATGCGGACTCCCTGTTCCATTAAGTTATTTACAATATATTTTGAATATTTTGAGAAACATTTAATTTCATTGCAACATTTTTGTAATTTTGTTGATGTTTTACAAGTCATACACATATCATAACGTGATAAGGATGTGGTAAAACAGCCAGAAGAAACATTGAAGCGTATTTTATTTTTTAATTGATGTTGAGAAATCTGCTGGAGCATAATTTGCGTTTATTGTTATGAAAAGGATTATAATTAATAGCAGCAACATTTGTGGTGACTTGCCGGAGAAAAAAATTGCAAACTGCATGAGCTACACGCAGTAGATATAAAGTAACTCAACTTGATGATACGATTATCAGTGTCTTTCAATTATCATACAAGTAACAAATGATTCCGCTATAGTATTCTAAAAATAACAATTTTTCTGGTTTAATATTAATTTATACGAAATATTCATATTCGACATACAAACTTATTTTTTGTGCACAATTCTACCCAACTTGTTCATTAACTTTTCGCTGACTGAAACTAGGATAGTTTATTGACATTGCCGAGACGATTAATAACCATCTTTGACGCCATTTTTCAAACCACATCTCTGCTTAACGCTTCAAAAACCTGCCTTAATTATTACCTTCTTAGCATACATTGGTTTTTGGACGGTCACTTACTGATCCTGAGCTGCAGCAGTTTTACTGATATCCTTTTCTATAAAATAGGAATTTTTTACTTTAATGTAGCTTCTATTTAAATTGAATTTGTCCCGTAAAGATATCATTTTGAATTTCCATCAATTAATACATGAAAACATTCATACTGATATAGTATGTGAATAGTGTAATAAAAGAATTTTTTAATAAGGAAGTTGGGTTTTCTATTGGTGATAAAAATACCATCGTACATTCGAAATGAAAACATCTGCAAAGATCTTTTTATTCCTATGGTAAAGAAGCAATGAAAATGCAATTTTGTTGTAAGGAAATGGCCACAAATGAATTATTCGAAGTATTCCCCGAAGCTATTTACAACTTTTTTCAATCTCTCGTGAAAAGCTCGAATACCATTAAGGTGAGGCCGTTCATCTGGTGATGCTATCCAAGAATCAAGCCATTTCGCGATGTTGTGTAACATCTGAGGAATATTAACGGGTTTGGCAACGTGAGGCCACTTTTCGCGAAGTGCTTAGCGCAATAGCATCAATTGAAGTCGATATTGTCGCTTATTGCTGGATTCGTTGGGTTTGGGCAGGCCATAATAAATAAGGGCGATCTGGTACCACCATGTACACAACTAGGGTTTTCATACAGTCTCATAAAGATAACTTATAACTTTATTACGGATCGAAAACATAGCGTTGTGAATTTTAATTGCTTTAACTAATTTTTGTATGTAATCCAAAACCATTTTTTTTAAACAAGTGTAAATATTTTACAATTTTTATGATTTAACGATGGCTTACTGTCAAGTTGTGAGTCCCCAAAACATAATTTCCCCAAAACATAATATTCGACCGAAGCGATGACGTTGAAGTATAATCGGGTAGTTCCCAAAACATTCTTGTCTTTGGATTGCTATAACGAATGAATCTAGTCGCTTGAAATGCGAGCTTGTTGAGTGACTTCAAATGTTGAACAAGCTCTCAGGGTTTTGGGTTAGTTAAGTTTGTCACGTTTTGGATATATCGAAATCGATCACCACTAACTGCTGAAGCCATCTGCTGACAAACAGCGAGAACTTAGTTGCGAACCTAATATTTGACTGACTCTCTAGTCAAAGAAACAATGAAGGGAGCGAGCGGACAGTCCGGTAAAATGTGGGGCCGGTACAGTTTATGACGACTCCAAATGTCTGATGGAATGAAAAAATTCTTCTTGTCAAAACTCCGCTTGATTGTTTAATGTTCAATGAAGAAGGAGAACATTTCAATCCACGACCTCTCGAATGGTGGTCAGCGCACGACTATAATCTACAAATTAAAGCCACCAAATAAAGCATTGAAATAATAAAAAAAATATAGTCGCCGACTTTTTTTTCTAATATACTATTTTCTGAGTTAACTTATTTTTCTTTTCAACGCAAACTAAAAAAATGATTTGTCATCATAAGCAGTTGTTGCAACAAGATTGATATTTCGTAAATTTCCACGCAATCAATTTCGTCAACAAACAATAATCATTTGCAGCAACAAAAGTAATCGATTATTGGGCAAAGAACCTTGAAGTGTATATGTATGTGTGCATAGGCAGCCCTTTGAATAATGAGTACATGCGCAGGTCGTACTCGTACTTACCCTGACACACTGCGCCGAACGCTTCATTCATCCACATAAACTTTGCAAGTGGAAGCCAACGTAGAAGCGTGTAAGTATTTATTTATTCGCACAGAAACAGCAATCATTTGCAAGTGAAAATATTTACACATTCATCTTGCAGCTTTGCCGAAACAACAGCAACAACAATAACATCAACAATACACGGTGGTAAAAAAGTATCAAATCAAATGTAACAAATTGTCAGTCGGCACGCTTGCGAATATCTCTAAATATCTAAGCGAATTGAGTTTCAACCGAACAGTTGCACCAACACCACGCTCACTTGTTCACCCTCACAACGACGCTTCGTTGCCATCGTCTATTTGCCAATTCGTCAAAAGTTAAAAATCACACAAAATATGTTGGTGACTGCTGGATGTTGGCTGTTGCTGCTGTTGGTGCTGTTGACTCGTGATTGCTTACTGTCGACCGACGTCGACTGTCGCTCGTTTTGCCAAATGAATAGATGGATGTTGGCACTGGCTGAGATGGATGGCCTGCCGCCTGCTCAGGCGGATATACCCTATAGTTGTGTATGTGTGCTTGCATAAAGCTTTGACGGACAGATGAATGACTGTGCCGACGCGGGTGTCAGTGTGTACGTGAGTTACTGTGCAGCTATGCTGCCAACACATAGATGATGTTGCTGTTAATGACAGCAATGGTTCTTCAGCTGCTGACGCTGACGCTGCCACTGCCATAGCTATTGTTGTTGCTGTCATGACAATATTACATTTCAGCTTCGCTTTTGCTGCTATGCTGCATACAATACTCCACTCACTCGCAGCTTGTCAAGAGCGCGGAAAAAGGCCGGCAAAAACACTCAATGAGAAATAATCACCATCATCATTTATTTTCCTCAACGCATCAATCTTTGTTGTTGCGCAGCTGTAATGCAATTGAGATTACAGTGTTGATAGCAGTGTATGATGGTAGCAATGCTCCGCAGTATGTTAGCTGTTGATTTTGGGTTCGTTTCTCCGTTGTAGTGCACTGTAGGGTTTAAACATTCAAACTAAATCAATTAAGTTCCTTTTTTTTAGATGAAAAACGTGCCGATTGGTACTGTTAAAAGTGGCTATAATTGCGTAGTCGAAAAAGTCTTTTCGTATTTATAATCAAACTTCAACTTATGTTTTTTATATTTATAATGAACAATAATTAACAAAAAAAAATAACATTTTGGTTGACCACTTTTTGCCATTTTTCCGCTAGAGACATTATTCCGCCAGTGTAAATCTTTCACATCGAAATTTCCAGAATGGAAGCGATAAAATCTCAACTTTCCAACACTATATGGTATGACACAATGTGATTGGTAGCACTGGAGATATACGACTGCAACAACATCTATTGACAAAATACGGAAAGACTTTTTCGACGACTCAATATAATTTTAACCTATCTGTTATTAAAGACATGAGTTGAGAGCAATATTAAGGTGTTTCGATCATGTTCGGAATTGTGACTATCCATTGATTTCTGATGGTATCTTGTCGCAGTCGAGTCATACTTGGGTCAACAGCAAGTATTTGTCTCCACTTGGTATTAGTAAAGAAAATATAATAAATGATGTTAATCATCCAGAAGCCTTCTGCTCAAACTTTTATGTAAAATCAACACCTGGTTCGCACAGGGGCTAGTTTAAGCATACGCTTTATTTGCTATTATAGCTTGTAAGATTTCTTTTTTAATTAGTTTTAAGTTTTAAGTTAGTTTTAAGACTGAGTCGTAGCCCTCAGAATACATTTATACATCGGGAGCAAGCATTTATTGTAATTTTTTTTTCCTTTAGATTAAGATCTGTTTTCGGAAACATTTGTTTAAGATAAAATATGTATAGTCTTAAGTTATAACTTTCTACTTTTGTAAATAATTTGTATTTTTGTTTCTTTTTGGTCTCAATAAATGAATTTGATTTGATTTGATTTGGCATGAGTTGATTTAGCCACCGAAGTGGACTTCAAGGAAGCAGCTGCCATCAAGGAGTTCATCAAGGACCCCAACAAATTTGTTGCTGCTGCTGCTGGTGCTGACGCTGCTGCCGGAAAGAAGGAAGAAGCCAATAAGGAGGACTCGGAGTCCGAGGAAGGCGACGGCATGGGTTTCGTCTTCGACTAAATAACTCAACACTAAAGTTGAGTCTATCTATCTGACCATATATATGTGAACTAAAACCTCCGGTTTTGAGGTATCGAACTGAAACCCTGCCCACGTCCGATTCTACCCAAATAAACTGCTCATTTGTCGGAACTGTCCAGATGGTATCACTTTAGCATAGCTAGAGCATTCAGCTGACATACAAACTGACCGATTAAAATTAAGTTCTTGTAAGGAATCCTTGGTATTTGTGCATGGTATTAAAGCTCCGATGCAAACAAAGGTAACGCTTTTTCTTGTATTTTATATACATATATGGATAAAGTGGTTAGATAGTGACTAAATTGTACAAAATTCAGTGGAAACGGAAGATGAGCCAAGATGCTGAAGAAATAATCTTTATAATTCACATATTTTTTTGTAATATGCTAGAATACCTAATTAAGAATACCGAACGCCGACCCTGGTTTAGTTTCGAAATGTTTTCGCATATACGAGAGAACAACGGATTTGGCTACTGTCTACATTCCTCGTCATAGCTGTGAGCAGTTTTCAACACCATCGTAACAAATACGAATATATGTACGTAACCGCCATAACACTCTCCATCAGCTTTTTCGTCATCATCATCGCCAGCATCATCGCCATACGTCAGTTACATCGACTTTTGACGTGCACTGCAATTAACACACACAATTTGTTGTTGCCGCTGTCCTGCTGTCAACGTCATCGCTGTCACGTGACTACTTGCCACACGTTCCGTTGCCACATTCGCCGTCTTTACTGATCGGAAGTAGCAGCACAACGCTGTAACAGCCCGAATGAAAGTGTGTAAATAAAAAGCTTTTGAGTAAGAAGAATTATACAAAAATGTTGCCTTAAGTAAAACTGTACAAATAAAAAGCTTCCTGCTTCATGGTTTCATCGGAGCGATTTTCAGCTTTTTTCCCAATGTAATTTTCTAGCAGCACACATTTGTTTTCGCGCATTCTACAATCTCATCACCGCAGCAATGCTATCCTAAACCTCCTTTAAGTCTTTTCGCCAAGTCATTCGAGTCATTAATTTTCGCGACCCCACACATTTTGCGTTGGTTTTATCGTTTTTTGGATTTTCTCTCCTCCCTATGCCATTCATTCTGTCAAGAGAAGCGTCAAGCGTTGTTGTTGTAGTTGGTTTTGTTGCTGACCGTCTTAAGTGCAAAGCGCGTACAGGACTCTGTCGTGAATTGATATGGCAGCTTTGTGAAGGTAATGGCGTACAAGTATGTACTTCCGTTATTGTTGTTGGTTGCTGCTGTCGGTAGCGGCCGACTCGTTGGCTGCGGTCGTTTGTTCTTTTCTAATTTATACGCTGACTCCTTTGTGCACTTTTCTTGTTCGCCACCTCCGACGACGACTTGCTTTGCTTGGCTCGTTAGGTTCATTCGTCATCTGGTTGAACGGTTGGCCAACTAGTTACTGCACAGCTCTTTTGCTGCTTGTCGTACCCCATGTCTTCCTAGTTACAGAGTTGGGTTATTTTTCATGCAAGTCACTTCAAAAGTCATTAATCATTTTGTTTGCTTGCTTTGTTGCGTGCGAAATTCTACGCGCGCCTGAGTGTGTGTCTGCCTGCGTGTGTTGGTGAGTGTCCAGTTTCTTCATGTACTCAACATCATATATCACGCACATTTGGCTAACAAATCCTTAAGTATCCTTGTCATTCATTTTGACAATTATCCTGGCAGCATAGATGGGGCCGTTACACACACAGTTGTGTAATTTCTGTTCACTGCAGATCACTTCTCATTGACAGTTGTGCAAGTGCGTCATACTGAATAGTGTTTGAATTATTAAATTTTTTTGATTTATTTATATCTTTACATGTATTTCTTTTTGAATTACAAGAAAATTCTTTCAAAGCCAAAATATTCCCCAAGTCCTTTAACTTTCAAATATCATATATTAAAACTGTATCTTCGGCTGAACCGAAGCTATGGTATCTTACACAAGTGAATTTCGTATAGCATAAATGGGTATAAAGGGTCTTTATCTTGATTTTGATCGGTTAGTTTGTATGGAAGCTATATGCTATAGCGGTCCGATCTGAACTATTTCTTCGGAGGCCATATAAATATCTTCCAAAGTATAAATGATCTTTATCTTGATTTTGATCGGTCCGTTTGTATGGAAGCTATATGCTATAGTGGTCCGATCTGAACTATTTCTTCGGAGGCCATATAAATATCTTCCAAAGTGAACAGCTACTTGAGGAGAAAGGGCATGACAAAGCTAATCGACTAATTGCGCAAATTATTTACATATATATGTAGGGTCTCCAACGTTTCCTTCTGGGTACTATAAACTTCGCGCAACATTAATATACCCTGTTCAGGGTATAAATATTAAAAATTTTCCGTCAGTCTATTTATACGTAAATTAGTCTCTCAGCTTTTGAGATATCGATCTGAAATTTCGCTTTTCTCTACAAGAACTTTTTTTGTCGGAACCGCCGACCCATGTCGGCTATATAGCTGACATACAAACTGATCGATCCAAAAATCGAAAACTTTTTATTTGACAAGATTTCTTCACGAAATTTCGCATGGATTACTGTTCAAAGCAACCGAAATTAAGGGGGTATTCTACTCTAGAATTTTGAAAAATTCGATTTCTTATTCATATATTTAAAGTTAAGACCCTTAAGAACATATCCTCCAAAGGATTTTTAAAAATTGAAATTATTTTAAGAGCTACAGTTACTTTATTGACGCAGTACCTAGCCCGGTTCGGCCGTATCGAATTTTTTAAACGCGTTTTTCTCGAAAGTACTTTTTTCCACACGGTACCGGCATTATCTCAAGTTCTATACAACCGATTTACTTGAAATTTTGTGTGCACCTTCTTTATATAATCCTTTATCGTTCCCATAAGCATCGTGAAAAAAAGTGTAAAAAATGATTTTTATTTTCAGGCAGACGCCATTTTTTCAATAAAAAAAATTTTTTGGTGTTCCCTGAGGTAGGGACTATAACAGCATCCTTACTGATTAAGAATTGATTTTTTTTTTCAGACCACCAGGAGAGTTAGGATCAATGTCACCAGGATGCGCCATTTTTTTTACACCTGTCTCTCCCCCTCTAATTATTTAAATTTTTAATATTTTTTTGTAAAATTTTTTTTCTGTATTCTTAAGATATCAATAAAAACACCATGGATAGCAAAAATATTAATATTCAAATCTGGACTTCCAGACGACCAATCATCTGCTGCTATGAAACCAGGATTGTTACTTTTAAGTCACTGCTGGGTGGTTTTTGCATAGCAGAATCTTGATGGAATGAATACTATCCATCGAAGAGAGTATTTTTTAACTGCTTTACCACACCGAAACATCACAGTAACTGTATGCTGCCCACTTTCAAACCTTGGAATTGCATTGTTTGCGACTTTTAAAGTTTTTGCGTAGATTGTGTATTTCGCTTATTAAAAAATTCTTTAAAATAGTGAAAATATTTTCGTCTAAAAAAGGATACATACTTTCATGGATGTGCATCGCGTGTCACTGAAGAAGCAGTATTCATTTGCTGAGCCTAATTTGCTTCAAGGCAAAAAATTACTACAGGTAGTTTACCGAAGGTAAGCTTTCATGAATAGGTCATCTCGAATATGTCAGGTCAATATATCCATTTCCCTTGACATAATTTCTGTTTTATATAGGAAATGCGTTCGCGAATAGTGAACTAGCTCTTGTTCCATTGATAACAAGCGAAAGCAAACACTAAATTGATTATTATAAATAAAGAGACAGTGGATGCCTTGCATTCTTTGTAACATAATTTATGGCAACTATGTACATATGTATAATAGGTTGTCAAAAAAGTCTTGCGGTATTTTCGCTAGTTGGCGCTGAAAGCGCATAGTTCTAGTTTTATTCGACGCATCGGGTCATGCTATACCTCTTTGGAAAGCTCATTTCACACGCTAACACATGTTTGATTGATTGTCGTTTCTTTTAAGTCGTTCGTGAGTTATAGCGTCGCAAACATGGAGCAAAATAAAGAGAAAATACGGCATATTTTACAGTACTACTACGATAAAAGCAAAAATGCATCTCAAGCCGCCAATAAAATTTGTGCAGTTTGTGGACCCGATACAGTTTCCATTTCCACCGCACAACGATGGTTTTAACGTTTTCGTTCTGGTGTAGAGGTGGTGGAAGATGCGCCACGCTCCGGAAGGTCTGTCGTCGAAAATTGCGATAAAATCGCTGAATTGGTCGAAAGAGACCGGCATAGTAGCAGCCGTAGCATCGGTCAAGAGCTGGGCATGATTCATCAAAAATTCATTTCAATTTCAATAAAAAAAAATTCAATACAAATACCGCAAGACTTTTTTGACAACCCATTATTTTAGAAAATCAAAGTTTTATAATTTTCGCAGCATATTAAGCCTTATCGCAAACTTCGCGTGATTTTCGTGAATTTTTACTTTCATGCGAACGAAAAATTCGCATCGTAAATTTCGTATGAATTGTTCCGAGTTACGTTTATGCTATTGTTGGTTTTGTTTTTAATCTGAAAGTGACATCGATTTCCCTTGATATTGGAAGAATCATGTAACTTCATTCAAAATATACGCACTTTATTGTTGTTTATTTTTTTAAAAACCCTCTCTTGTCAATTGTCGATGGCATTTTTAAGTCCCTTCTAAGAAGTGATTGGCGCAATGTTATCTTTTTGGAGGAAAATCATTGATTAGGAAGGGTCCGGTGAATACAATTATTATTTCCATTATCTTAGGAAGAAGAAAAAATGATGATGATGATAATACCGTTCACTTTGATAGCTTGATCGGTGGTTGCTGGTTAACGACTTTTGAAAACTATTTCTGAATATATACTGGGCGTCACCAGGTTAGCACGCATTCATCAGCTTAATACAAGTATAATTGCTTCTAGTTTTTTGTTATTAAATTTCAGCTACTCTATTGGTTTCTGATTTTCTCATCTGTGTATGAACAATCACTGGTAAAGAAAACATTCTTGAGAGTTTGAATACAAATTGACATTAACTTTTTTATCTTGGTTAAATGGTCTTAATTCTTTAATACAGCTTAAAGAAAATCGTTTTCGGTTGAAGAGAAAGCAATAATCGAAGCTTATGAAGAGTTACAGCTTTCAATTATTGAATTATCAAAGAGTTTGGCAAAAATCAAACGATTACATATATCAATTTCTTGGATAATAAGCCAGAGTATGGCCGAATTAATAGAGGCGGTAACAATAAAGTGATTTCCGATGTTAGCAAGAGAGCTATTTTGAGAAAAGCATCCAACTTTCATGAATCGACCGCTAAGGTCCGGACAAATGCTGGTGATAAAGTAACATTACCTACTGTTCAGAATGTGCTAAAACTAAACCTATGAAAAAAACCTGCACATGAGGTTTCCGTAAAGCAACACGATTAGATTTTGCATCGGAGAATAGTCTTAAAGTCTGATTGGCGGTATGTTTTCTTTTTCGAACAAAAAAATTAATTAGAAACGGTCCGATGGACACAATTATTTTAATGTAATGAAAACTGCTTTCTTCCATTTTAAAAATTTGTTTGGCTTACTCACCTGACACCGATATAATTAACAAGTAAGGAAGTTCGAAGATATCAAACTCTTGCAACATGAAAGGACCAAAGCCAGAGAAGTACCTTCATGTACATGAAGTTTGTTAGTTATATGTAGTTTAGGCCGAGTTTTCATCTGATTTTATTCAGGATAGTATTGACCCGATTCAACCCATTTTTGACACACAAATGTACTACTATCAGGAAAGGATTGCAAAAGTTTTATCCCGTGATATCAATTGCTTCTTGATGTGTACACTCGAAATAAAAGAATCAGATGGAATTAAAAATTGTGTTATGTGGGAAGTAGGTATGGTGCATATGTGTTATAAAGCGCAGTGTATACACCATTGATGCTTACATGGTTCATATGTCAATAAACATTTCTTATTCAAAGAATTAGTTTTTCAACTATTCCCATAGTTTGAAGAATTTACATAATCTCATCAGCTTTACTTGTGCCGAAGGGTTTTTCAGTCTGCAGTTTTGAACCAGAACTTGTATACACAACAATGCGTCGCATGTTCCAAAACGTTTCCTGCAGCTCGATGACGTCTTGCCCTTCGATTGTTCATACATTTTAAATGTGCAGGCGATATAAAACTAATTTTTCTGTATTTGCATAATTTTTCTTAGGGTGTGGGGTGGGATCATACAGCTTTCTCTATTTCGTATTTTGTCGGTTGGTCAGTGGTTGGAATGAATATTTAACTTTTTATCTAGTATGTCAAAGCCTACCTCGTTGTATTAATAAGGATTTTTAAAAAAATTTATTATAAAAGTTAAAGAGTTGTACACTCGCAATGTAATAATCTGAATAACAATGAAAAATATTAATTTTTACTCGAATACTATTCAGTCTTTGAATTTGTCTTATATCTTTCTTAAAAATAGCGATAGAACTTAAAGATGAACTTTTCTAGCTTTGTCTAGCGTCGTGTCACTCTCACAGTTACCCTATGATTTGAATGTTACAAATACTTTTATTTCTCCAAATTTTCAAAAATTTTATTTAAAAATTCCAATTCGGGCAAAAATTCCTGCAAATTGTGTCAAAAGTGTACAAAATATAGGGCGAAAATGGGTTTTTTCTATGGCTTTTAATAAGATGTCTTGTAAATTTACTATCAATTTATTCAAAAACCATATTGTGAGTATTTTGGAACTTCAGAACTTGCGTGGCTTCTAGTTTCTGAATTTTATATACTTAATATCGAAGATATTTTGTAAAAATTCACTTTTGTTCGAACCACCTCATGAAACTTGTAGGTAGGTAGATAAAGGGGGGCGGCAAAACATCCTTGGCCCTGGGCGCCCGAAGTGGTAGCTACGCCACTGCTCTTCAGAGGGTTAATGTATTTTTAAAAGTCGAATTAAAAAATAAATACCTAAGGGTAAATATTTATTTGGCATTTTGGGAATACAAAATTTTAAGTTCATCATTATTCGAGTTAAGAATAATAATGCAGAATATAACTCACATTCAAAATCATGTTAGTGGGAATTTTATTCGTGATTAGAAAATTGTTATGCAAGTAATTATTGTTATTACCCTGTCATATATAAACATATTGGTGTGTAAGTCCTAAGCTAATAAAAATCTTAAGAATTAGCTTTTATGTTTGCTCGAATACCACCTCTGGTTTCATAACATACTCATTCCTGCCCCGTAACGCCCAAACTGTCAACAATTTCAAATCAAATTTGTAATAGTTTTTTTATCTAAAATTTTTTTACGAGTACGAATCTTGCCCCAAATTCCAATCAAATAAAATATTTAACTACACGTCGTATATACATATGTATATACCTATTCGTATTAGGCTACCCTTTTCGGCTCACTCACAGTTCGTAAGTAATATAAAATTCACAATAGGAGCATACAAATTGCTACTCCCTTCAACAAACACCAACAGCGAGAACGCCACCCTGGCAGGCTCTGTTGGGAGTTGCACAACGGAGTAACAGAGAGAAAAGCAGCTGGAAATTACAATTCACGATTTGGCTTGACGCGGTGACAATTGCACAAAAATGCCAACGGCAAAAGCAATAACAACACCTACAGAGGGTATAATAGCAAACGTAACAAAACATTTCTATGCTCTTGCCGTTCTATTGCGATTGCAAATTTTTACATATGTTGTTGCTTCTATATGTATTTGTTGTTTGCAACGTCATGTTGACAATGGCTTTAGTTTTGCTTTTGACACTTGAAATAAGTACACAGTGGTGGCGGAGTGACAATTGGAAATAGCAACGACAATAGCAGCTTTCTAAGGAGGTGGCCTGCAAAATACTGACATTGGAAGTATGAGCTAGTACATACTCGTATGTATGAGTATAGATGTGTGCGTGAAGGACTACCCGCCGAGCCCCGCTGACTTGCAAGCAATGTTGACGATAATAACAACGACTGGTGACGACGGGAATTCAACAGCGGCAATAAGCTCAAGAAACCTCTGGTGTCAACTAACAAATCTAGAATATAATAATATGTTACTATGCATGAGAGCAGAGGAAACCCTTTTTGGGGTGCGTTATTTTAGCTGACTTTTGGGCTTACATTGACATGGACATGTGCATTTGTCAACACTTCAAAGCCATGGGAGCCAATGCGCGGTTCTTACTATGAATGAAAATTAGACATCAGCAAATTGTTGATGAGTATAATAATTTTGCTCACCTAACGGTTGCATGTATCACCTACAAATGATAGAGTTAAATAAAAGGTTATATGTATAAATAAATAATCAGGATGACAAGACGAGTTGAGTCTCGTCGTAATCGGACAACTGTCACGCACTTAGTAATTTGTTCAGGGGAGTGCTGTAGCAAGGCGTAAGTCCATCGTGTAATAGGTTTATTCCACATATATTTCTCATAAACCACTATAGCTACAATAACCAAATTTGCTTAGATGAAATCCTTCAAGAACACAGAAAGACAATGTGAAAATGGATGAAATCGGATTATAACTTCGCACTTTTCCCTTATAAAGCCGGCTTATAATCCAAATTATTCAAATATCGGCCAATCTGTGTGATATACATACAAGTATTATGGAAGCTGAGAGAGGATATGATGAGTTTGTGCCAAAAATTCCATAGACCTAATAGAACAATTTTCTAACTTCCAGTTTATTTTATACCGGAAATATCGGCCAATATGTGAGTTATTTTATTGAAATTAAAAGAGCATAATTTTCTAATGTATTTTTGTGCCTAAAATGTTAAAACTTGCCCTGGCCCCCCTTTAACTAATGCCAACATTTTTAAACATTATGTTGACCTTACTTGTTACATATTGGTATGTGTCGCACCTTAATGAAACTCAAAGCATGCTTTTCTGTTAATAATATGTAGTATCATCAAAAATAAATAATATCGGATCAAGACTACCTTATCTCCCATATACCTAATTTTATAATTTTCAAACTGACGGTTGTCCTTATACCGATTTCTAAATCGGTAAATAAGATATCTACAAGGCTTTCCAATAAGATGTTTATTTTATTTAGTGTGAACTTGATACAATAAAGTTCCAAACAAATATCATTCGAATGGCCTCCTTTTATAGGAACGAATTCAATAAACCCAATTTTTGAGTTCTTTTTCCACTAAATTAAGTCGTATGAAATGAATGGGTTTATTGATAAGGACCAATGACTTCACATAACCAAACAAGAAGTAGTCTAATTGTGTTAAATCAAAACTTCTTGGAGGCCATTCAATGTGACAATTTCTCAAGGTCAACTTTTTCCAATTGCGGCCATAAAAAGTTGGTTATCATCGATCTATACCGCTCTCCATTGACAGTAACGGTGTCACCAGCTTCATTTTGAAAGAAGTACGGACCGATGATTCCACCAGACTAAAAACCGCACAAAACTGCAAATTTGTGTATGCAATGCAATGGTTGTTTATGAATATTTGTGGATTTCTTCGCACCAAATACGAAACAATTATGAAGTGCTGTGAAGAAGGCGTGGAAGGCCAGTCCTCTCGAGAAATGCAAGCATTTGGTCTCCATGCCTAGGAGATGCGCAGTTGTGTTATCCAACAACGGTCGTTCGACGAAATGCTAATTGTTTAAACTTTATTTTACATTCATATAATGAATTAATTGATTTTTGATGTAAAATCCTCAATTTTCATTTACAAACTTTTTTATTTATTTAAAGAATAACTTTATCTTATTCTTTAAAGAAATCGGAGGGGACCGTTGGATTGCCGACCGAGCTATTCATATATGGCGGCGAAGAACTGATTAGGATAATGCATCAGCTTCTTTGTAAAATATGGTTGGACGAAAGCATGCTCAACGATTGGAATTTATGATCAGTCGACATTACGAGTTATCGAGAGAAAGGTTCTGCGGAAAATTTATGGTCCTTTGTGCTTTGGCAACGGCGAATATCGCATTCGTTGGCACGATGAGCTGTACGAGTTATATGACGACATTGGCATAGTTCAGCGTATTAGAAGACAGCGGCTGCGTTGGCTAGGTCTCCAAACTCCAGTTTTGAAAGTATTCGACGCAGTACCCGCGGAGGGAAACAGAAGAAGAGGAATATCTCCACTTCGTTGGTAGAACGACGTGCTCGCTATTGTAAACTCGGCTAAAACCGCGTAAGAGGTGTCAACGCCAATAAAGAAGAAGAAAAATTATTAAAAAAAAGTGTCCCCTAAATTTTGTGTGCGGCATCAAATTTCTGGTGCCGAAACGTTCAGAATATTGGAAAATGCATCTGGTGATGATTGTTTGTCGCGAGTAACTGTTTTTGATTGGTACAAATTATTCAAAGAGGGTCGAGAACGCGTTGACGACGAACCACGTCCAGGACGGCCATCAACATCAACTGATGATCAACACGTCAATAAAATAAAGGAATTGATGCTTGAGAATCGACGATTAACAGTCAGAGATCTTATTGGCATTGTTGGAATATCGGAATCGGAAGGATCAGTGAAAATCATTTTGAACAAGTAAGGAATAGGCTAAGTTCGGGTGTCACCGAACATTTTGTGCTCTCGCATGATAAAGTGATAATCGAGATTTCATTATCCGTCATTTACATATTTTTTTATTTTGCTGTAAAATAGTTCCTGAGATATGGTTTTTGGTCCATAAGTGGGCGACGCCACGCCCATTTTCAATTTTTGAAAAAAGCCTAGTTGCAGCTTCCTGTTTCTGACGTTTTTTGTTAGTCGGTTAACGCACTTTTAATGATTTTCAACATAACCTTTGTATGGGAGGTGGGCGTGGTTATTATCCGATTTCTTCCATTTTTGAACTGTATGTGGAAATGCCTGAAGGAAACGATTCTATAGAGTTTGGTTGACATAGCTATAGTAGTTTCCGAGATATGTACAAAAAACTTAGTGGGGGGCGGGGCCACGCTCACTTTTCCAAAAAAATTACGTCCAAATATGCCCCTCCCTAATGCGATCCTTTGTGCCAAATTTCACTTTAATATCTTTATTTATGGCTTAGTTATGACACTTTATAGGTTTTCGGTTTTCGCCATTTCGTGGGCGTGGCAGTGGGCCGATTTTGCACATCTTCGAACTTAACCTTCTTATGGAGCCAAGAAATACGTGTACCAAGTTTCATCATGATATCTCAATTTTTACTCAAGTTACAGCTTGCACGGACGGACGGACAGACGGACGGACAGACAGACATCCGGATTTCAACTCTACTCGACACCCTGATCACTTTGGTATATATAACCCTATATCTAACTCTTTTAGTTTTAGGACTTACAAACCGCTATGTGAACAAAACTATAATACTCTCCCTAGAAACTTTGTTGTGAGAGTATAAAAATCATTTGGGTCTAAGAAATATGAACGCATGACTGGTTCGAAATTCACACTCAAACGACCGCTCCGGGGAAATCTTTTTGGGTCGAGTGAAGCCATTAAACATGAATCGCTATCATATTGCAGTTTTTTTTCATTTTATCAATTTGTTTGATATGGGGTCATGGATCAGAAGACGATTATTTACATACATTTAGACATATGTCGATGGTGTTATTTTTACACTTTCACACATTCTTTTGTGTACCTACAGAATCTTTAATACTCTGATGCTTCAATGTGACAAACTCAATTTTGTGGCGAATTCTATACTAAAAGAATACTTATACGAGTACATATTTACAAGCAACTATGCATGAAAATCTTGCCTAGAAACAACAACATACAAAAAGTGAAATACTAGCACGAAAGTAAAATAAATTGCAAATGTCCTTTTCACTGGCAACGCTTCCATTTTAATATTAATTTTCCTTAGAGGTGATCGCAGAGCGACCAGGAAAGTGAAGACACGATAAACGGCTTTGTTAAGCAGCCACAGTTCTTGCAAAGCGAAGGAATGTGCTTAGAAACATACATACATACATATAATATATATAGAAACTTTATTTAGTTGCTGTACTTATATACTGCACTTGCTATTGATATTGCACCATCAGCAATTGTTGTTGTTGTTCTTGTTGCTGTCAGTTGAAGCAATTTATGTCAGTGAGTATCCGCATAGATGGCTGAACGCTAGTGACTGGCAAGCTCCACGTAAGCAAACTTGTGAAAATTGCTGCCACTTTTGTTGTAGGTGTTGTTATTACAGCTGTCGGCCATGTTGCTCTTGTTTCCTGTCCTAACCCTTGTGTCCTTTTCACAACACATACAAACACGTTTACGTAGACTCCTAACTCGAAAAGTATTATAAGAACTACCATAAAACTATCATGTTATCAACCCTTGATCTCGTGCAACGAATATGCTTTCATGTTGCACATCTTCAGCCTGTCTGTTGCAGCAGCAAATTCAGTCGCAATCCGCACACAACATAATCGGAGAAGGATGTTGCCGACAAAGAGACAGTGAGACAAGTGAGTCAGGAATAAAATATATATGTATGTAGTAAATGGCAAGCACGAAGGAGAACTAGGAAAGCTCGGACATACATATGTACAAAGTTAGTACATATATGTATATATATAATTGTTTTTGCTTTTCACTGTAGTGCAATAAATAAATTTCTTAGCAATATATACTGGCAGAGTTTGGAGGACCTTTGATTTATTTTGCCTGCAGTGGAAAGCTTTCCATTTTCATTGCTTTTCTACTTTTCTACTCGGTACATTTTTCTTCGATCTAGTTGTTTGTAAATACATTTGTATGTATTTGGAGACAAATGGTGAGAGGACGTTTATTTGTGCAGAAATTTGAAAGTATTTTTATTCAGTAGCACTAGAGTCCGTATTCGTGAAGATATAAATCTATAATTCCATGTAATAGGTGATTATTTTATTTGGACTTCCAATTTCTCAGCTTATCACATAGCTGAATAAATTAATTTATTTTTATCCTACCAATAAGACTATAATACATTTTGATCTCTTTCCGAACGAACCAAGAATTTATAAAAAAATGTCGATACTAAAAATATACAAAATTGAAACAAATAAGAGAAACTTTTTGATAACATTTGACTTTAGGTGAGTCGGAATTTGAATACACTACACTTCGAGGGTGGTGTTAAAATTTTAGGATAATGCTTTTAGTCAAAAATCGTATTTTAGAACTATCTTTCTCTTTTGTTCTTATATTTTAACGGATTGTACCAGCGTAGCTAGGTAACCAAGGGTCCTGGGTTAAATTAAAAATGGGGCCCCACTGCTATGTAAACTGATTCGATTTTATCAAATAAAAGTATGAAATATACAATTATTTGAAAAATGCTAAGCGACTTAAGTTTTTATAGGGGAATGCTTATTATCAGCCAAAAGAACATTTTTTGCCATTAATTTTTTGAAGATTGTCTCTTTCAAATATTGGCCGCGGCTACGTCTCAGATGATCCAATTTTTAATGACTCGTTCGTAGCATTTCAACTGCTAACTGACGAATGACACTCGTGACGTTTTGCTCCAAGGCCTGAATCAAAGCGAGATTATCTCCATAGACTTTAGACTTTACATATCCCCACAGAAATAAATCTAATAGTGTGATATCACACGATCTTGGTGGGCAATCGACGTGACATTATCTGCTCACGGTTCTTCCAATAAATCTATTAGTTCACGCGATGTGTTGGAAGTGCCGCCGTTTTGTTGAAACCAAATGTTTCCGAGATCACGAGCTTAAATCAAATAGTCCGTTATCATTACGCGATACCAGTCCTCATTAAGGGTTGTGTTCTCACCGGCATCATTTTTGAAGAAATATGGACCCCCGGCCCACAAACCAAACCAAGCCGCTGTTTTTTCTTGATAAAATGATAGCTTTTGAATCTCTTCAGGTTGCTTTTCGTCCCAAATGCAGTAATTTTGCTTGTTTGCATACCGATTGAGCCAGAAGTGGGCCTCATCGTTGAACAAAGATATGGCGCTTGGGAACGTTGAGCGGCTTCAGTTCTTGAACGAGGTCTATTTTGCATGCTTTCAATTTAAGATCTCGATGTAAAATGCGCCAAGTCGTTGCATACATCAGTCCGAGTTGTTGCGAACACCGCCAATTGTTGACAAAGCGCGCGAAACACATTCTTTACAGAACGTAAATTTTCGTAATAAAGTTGAACGATTTGAAAACGTTGTTTAGGCATTTCATTGAGATCAAATTTTGTCCATTTCATCTCCTTCAAAGTAATCCCCTCCCGCTACAATACATTTACATATGCCAACGAATTTTCCAGACATCATAGCACTTGGAAAAGTCCTCCGTCGTGATGACCACCAGAGTCTTCTTCGATTCAGCTTTTATATCCTCAATTGAGTCAAAACGCTGTCCTCGGAGTGGTCATGTGAATTTTCTAATTAGCCAGAAGTTACACGAAGGTAAATCAGGCGATGCGGTGGTTGCGGTACGATATTAGTTGAAAATGTGGCGAAATTATCACGAATAACCAATGCAGTGTGAGATGGTGCATTATCGCACTTCTTTGTTCAACAAATTCTGACATAGTAAAAATCGAAGATTTTGACGTGAAATTCAGCAGAGATGTCACTAACAGTACTACCAACTTACAGAAAAAGAAAATTCGAAAAACCCGCGAAGTATAAATTAAAAATTCACCATTTGATCACAGTGTTATGTTCTACCTGGCATACAAATTTCATCTATTTCAAAAATACCATTAATAAGGTTGGAGGTATGATGACTACAGTCTTTTTTCTGAGATATACGATAAATATATGTCTCTAATTAAAAGGCTCTATAATGGCGTATTTCTTTTAAGAGATCATCACTGCTGTCAGGGATTGTTTAGCATGCTTTTATCAAAAAAAATAATAATAATATATGGACTAGCATGGTTATACATATAGTAGTACGTACTTATCTGTGGCGTTGAATATTTAGCTCAACTTGCTAAAGTTGGATTCGCAAATTCGTAAGGTTTTAGTTTAAATCGCGTTTCATATTCATGGCTTAAGCTCTCATATATAGTACATAGTTTTGCCCCGTTGGTTTTGTTTCTTTACGGTATTGTTTCATTTACGTACTTTTGTTTTGTGGGTGCGAATTGCGCTTATCTCAAGCTTTATATACTCGGTTGTACTACACATGTATGTACGTATTGCTATAGGACTAAGCTTGTATTATACCATATTTGTTGTATGCTCTGTGCCATTCATTCGCTTTTGCTGTTGTTCTAAGATTGTTGCTGCTCTTGATTTATTTGCTTTACTTTCATAGTCTGCAACACATTGTTCACTAAGCGACAGCTCGTTTGTTCTATCCTTCAGTTTCACACTTACCCCTCGATTTGTTCTTCCTGAATGTTTTGTTTTCGCATGGTGCGCTTTGCCATGTTGTTGACAGGTAAATTTGTGACTTTTTATCAGCAATATTGCTAAACTGTCTGTTGGCTGTTGCTGCCGTTTTCTTCTTGAGTTTTGTGTTATTTTTCGTCTGCCGAAAGAATTGTCGGTGAGAAATGGTAGTCGGTTGAAATTTCATTGTTTGGTGTAGCTGTAAAATCATTCGGTTTCAAAACACTTTGTGCTCATAAATGGCTTTCTTACAACAGTGAAAAGAAGACTAACTGTTTGTTTGAAATCTCCATTTATGAAAGATAAAATATAGTCTTTTTTACATTCCATATTATCTAACATATTTATTAACTTCAATAAAGCTTTTTGCTAAGTCGAAATGATTAATCTACTATATACATATCATATCCTCTCTTGGACTAACTGGCTAGGCGCCAACAATTTACAAAAGCTGGGTTATTTACGGAAATACTAGATTTAAAAAAATCATTCAAATGTATTTAGATGTCGGTTTAACAACTTTTTGTTTCAAATCTTGGCACTTATTTTAAATACTAAGCCCCACCTCTAGAAAGATTTATCTCTTCCTCTGCTATGACCCAGATTTTAGAAAGCAGAATTAATGGTGAGGCTAATAATTATGGGCACAATTTGTGGCGAATGAGCACAATACTGTAATATTAGTCAAATGCACAAACTTTCAAAAATATGTTTTTCTATGCTTTTTCGACTATGAGAAAGCTTTCGCTGAACTATGTCAATGTCGTCGTATATCTCACACAACTCACCGTTCATTCGAATGCGATATTCGCCGTGCCCAACGCGCAAAGAACCATAAATCTTTCGTAGAACTTTTCTCTCGAAAACTCGAAAGGCCGACTCATCAGGTGTTGTCATCGTCCATGCCTCTGTACCATAGCAGGACGGGAATAATGAGTTACTTATAGAGTTTGGTTTTTGTTTGTCGAGAGAGGACTTTACTTCTCAAGTCCAAAATAGCACTTATTGGCAAGAGTTTTTTTTCCGTTGGATTTCGAGGCTGACATTGTTGTTGCTGTTGATACTGGTTCCAAGATAGACGAAATTATCAACGACTTCGAAGTTATGACTGTCAACAGTGACGTGGGAGCCTAGTCGCGATTGCGACCTCTGTTTGTTTGATGACAGGAGATATTTCGTCTTGCACACGTTTACCACCAGACCCATTTGCTTCGCTGCCTTATCCATTCTGGAGAAAGCAAAACTAACAGCGTGGCTGTTAAGACCAATGATATCAATATCATCAGCATATGCCAGCAGCTGTACACTCTTATAGAAGATTGTACCTTCTCGATTTAGTTCTGCTGCTAGTCGCATGAAATAGAGTCGCCTTGTCTGAAACCTCGTTTGGTATCGAATGGAGCTTTTGGTGTTGCTTTAACGTCTATTCTATTAATTCTATTAATTTAACAACGTTTTTAGGATTGTGCTGACGAGAAAAGTTGAAATCCGGACGACTGTCTATCTGTCCGTCCGTGCAAGCTGTAACTTGAGTATAAATTCAGATATCTTGATGAAACTTGTTATGCGGATTCCTTAGTACATAACAGTACGAGTTTGTATATGGGCGTAATCGGGTCACAAATCGCCATTAAGAAGCAAGGGGCACCTGTGGAAAACAAATTTTGAAAAAGAGGGAGTGGCCCCGGCCTCTAATAAGTTTAATGTACATACTAAAATCAAACTTGCCTAGCACAAATATTATAAGAATGACAGTGTGAAAATGGATGCAATCGGAAGATAACCCCGTTCACTCCCCATATAACTGTTCAAAACTACTCAAAGTGTACTAAATCAATAATTAATTACGTCAGATACATTAAATTTTACTTTCGGAATTCTATGAAATGGTTATGAGAGCCGGCGTGAAAATTTGAAGATGGGCGTGGCACCGATTCAGATAGTAACATTTCCTGATAATGATATTTCTGTGTATCAAAAATTGATTTAATCGAGTCAGTACTTCCCTAAGCCCCATATACCTAATTAAAGGTACCGAACTTCCAGGTGACTTTATGTTGGATATATCGGCCAATATTTGAGTTATTTTAAATAAAATTGAATGTGTTACACATAACAGTATATCCTTGTGCCTAAAATAGATACAATCGCGCGAAAACTTAACCTACACCCATATAACTATTACAAGGATTTTAAAACATCCGGCTGACGCTCAAACACATGATTGAAACCCAGGGAAAATTTTTTTAGTAAGTGGCATGATAATACTACTTCTATATACTACGTATAATGGTTTTCGTTTTTCTGACAATCCTTATGCTGAATTTGTCGGTCAGTATATGAGTTATATATAGTATATGTATATACTATAAAATTGCTTGGATTTCGATTCTCTGATTGACGTTTTACATCTTGAGATATTCCTTCTCGTTGATTCTTGCAAGCTGCAAGATTTGAAAATGTTCGGTTCCACTCGATCTTAGCCCTTTCTTATTTGTTTGGAAATTCTTGTGTTAAATTAGGTATGTTATTTTCAATGCTAAAACTTCAGTTACTCAAAATGATGTATCTCACGAACCAATTGTCCGACAGTTGGAAATACAAAATAATGGGTTGCCAAAAAAGTCTTGCTGTATTTTTATTGAAATTGAAATGAATTTCTGATGACTCATGCCCAGCTCTTGACCGATGCTACGGCTGCTACTATGCCGGTCCCTTTCGACCAATTCAGCGATTTTATCGCAATTTTCGACGACAGGCCTTCCGGAGCGTGGCGCATCTTCGACCACCTCTACACCAGAACGAAAACGTTGAAACCATCGTTGTGCGGTGGAAATGGAAACTTTATCGGGCCCTAAACTGCACAAATTTTATTGGCGGCTTAAGATGCATTTTTGCCTTTATCGTAGTAGTACTGTAAAATATGTAAATGCCGTATTTTCTCTTTATTTTGCTCCATGTTTGCGACGCTATAACTCACGAACGACTTAAAAGAAACGACAATCAATCAAACACGTGTTAGCGCGTGAAATGAGCTTTCCAAAAAGGTATAGCATGACCCGATGCGACGAATAAAACTAGAACTATGCGCTTTCAGCGCCAACTAGCGAAAATACCGCAAGACTTTTTTGACAACCTATTATAAAATATGGACGAAATTCTAGTGACGCTCTCTCATAGAAACGATACAAACTTATCTAGCTGCCTTTTATATATAGTATATACAAGAGATAACTGTAAACGTGCCGCGTTCAAATATATCTTTTGAAGTAAATGTTTCTGATTCTATTTTTGAATTACAAAGTGTTTCCAATAGGTAATACTTGATTTTTTAAGTGTTCACAACACGTACAATGCAACATAATCAACCTAACGAATAGTTAATGATAAACGGCTAAACAATGTACATAATTAATTGTTGTAGTCACAGAAAGGAAATTAATGAGCGATGTACATAAGTAAAGCAAAGGCAGTATCGATAAGGAGAAAAACATCTCATTAGCGTATATGAACGGAATATACTTGTATGAATAGCAAATTATTTTAAAATTTTTAAATTCTACTTGATAGCAAGAGTCAAGTTTTCATAATTCATTCCCACGCATATTTTCTGCTGGGTATAAAACGTAATCAGAGCCACGCTATGACACCAGCAGCTTCGCAGTCGTTCATTCACTCGATCATTTACGCCAAACCGACAGTCAGACAGAATATTAATTCTCTAAGATGGATTGCGCTCATTCACTCTTGTAACGCACTAACGTTGCTGGTGAAATATGTATGTTGCGGCATGTTGCAAGTCGGTACACATTGCTTTCATCTGGCCATTAGTTGAAGCAGTAGTGAGCTTGCTTATAATAAATTAATATAAATGATACATAATTTTTGTGACTAATGATATTGTTGATGGGCGCCTTGGCGTGTGGCATAAGTAAGTATGTACATAGGTATACGTAAACTCACCAACATTGCGTGTTTGAACCGTCGAATTATTTTTCTCTCGAAGTTACAATAAGTCACAACAAGCTCGGCGTGTTGGCTTAACTGATGAATAATTGTAAGCAATCAATGAAAATGCTTATATATGGATTTATGAAAAATTGGTATATTTTTTATACTGAAAGCCGTGGTACCAAGTCACCTGTAGATAGAAAAATCAAAGAATTAAAGATTCGTGCGTAAGAATATACTATAAGTACTTTTTATACTCTCGATATTAGTGTCCAATGTATACTGGTTTTATTACACGAATGAGTTGAGCTGTTTATCTATCGAATGGTCCAGAAAGAAGATACACTCTCTGGTTGTATATTATTTTGCGCCAACTGATAAAAATAATACGCTAAACATATTGGGTGCGGGGAAAACTTATGGCAGATATTTTTTCGTAATGTACTATGTTTTCGAAAATGCGTTAATTCTACTTTCTATTTTGCTATTTTCTCCAAAATTTGTTTCTATCACACGGAGGTAGATTTTCTCATGTGCAGTTCCGTCCAAACCTGCCCTTCCTTACTTGTTACTCTTCGAATTGTTTATTGGTTCATACCTCACTAATCAAATTGTATTTTACTATCTACATTTTTAGCTCATTGTTTGTTATGCTTGATTTATTCACTATTTCATTATTCATCTGAGAATTATGTTTTCTTTGCAGAATAATTAATCGATTGAACTGTTCATGAATTACTCAATTATCATAAAAAATTCATTATAAAATATATTTGACTATTGAAGAAGGTGAGACAGTGCGAATCATGCGGAAATTCAAAAAAAAAACACGCTGAATAAATGCTGTTAAACAAATTTTAACAATTTTACTGCGAATATTTAATGTTTTTATCACAAATAAATCGATTTTTACAGGCTTCTCTTGCTGAGAAATTTTTATCAGAAAATTCATTCACCATAGACAGGTGGTATTCATTTCATTCCAGGCCCTTTAAATAAATTGGATGCATAAAAACATCTCAACTAAGCATTTGGAGTTTCTGACGAGTCACTATCGTTGTGTGTGCCTCGGAATATCCTGACGGAACTATATTGCTCTCCCATTGGCTGTTTTTTGGTCTAAGTATAAGTTAGTACGAGAATGTAAAATATCTAAATGAAACTTAGTGCGATTGTCAGCTACAATCCAATCCCTTGATGGATCCACAATATAAACTAGTCTCTTTATCAAAAGTTCAGGATAAGGTGCTGACACCATTCCATAAATTTATTTCTTAAGTTAGTGGCAAAAATGTCAATTTTAAAACGTAAATCAGAATAGTTCGTAGGTTGCTTTTAAATTTCGGGACTTATCTTTATTGTTTTTCAAAATATTTTCCATTAAGATCTATACATGTTTGCATACGTTTGAACAATTTGTTGAAGCACTTTTGCCAATATGATTAAGATATCTCCGAAACATGCCTTCTGAACGCATCAACCGCCTCTTCAGCTGTCGAAAAACGTTGCCCTCTTAGCTTTTATTTTTTCCTTTGTTACGAGAATAAAAAGAAGTCATTCGTTGGCAAATCAAGACTTTACTTTGGATTATTCATCAAATCGATGTTTTAAGTGCTGTAAAACTTTTTCAGTCGACACAATTGTCTTGAAAGTCAATTGTACCACCCACACCAATGCAGTTGACTGCTGTTTACTTTTAGTCTCATACGCGCAAATCAACTATTCATCACCAGAAGTACGTTATATAAGTTACACGATAGGGAGTTGCCTTGCCTGAAACCTCGTTTGGTATAGAACGGCCCGGAGAGGTCCTTCCCGATCCTGACGTAAGTTTTGGTGTTGCTCAACGTCAGTTTACACAGCAGTATTAGTTTTGCGGGGATACCAAATTCAGTCATCGCGGCATGAAGGCAGCTCCTTTTCGTGCTGTCGAAAGCAGCTTTGAAATCGACGAAGAGGTGGTATGTGTCGATTCTCTTTTCACTGGTCTTTTCCAAGATTTGGCGTATGGTGAATATCTGGTCAGTTTTTGATTTGCCAGGTCTAAAGCCACACTGATAAGGTCCACTCAGTTTGTTGATCTTTCACACAATACGCTCGATACGAGTAGAACCTTATATGCGATGTTTAGGAGACTTATCCTATGGTAGTTGGCGCAGATTTTGGGGTCTCCCCTTTTGTGGATTGAGCAGAGCACACTTAAATTTCAATCGTTGGGCATGCTTTCGTCCGACCATATTCTATAAAGAAGCTGATGCAGGCTTCTTATCAGTTTTTCGCCGCCGTGTTTGAATAGCTCGGCCGGCAATCCATCGGCCCCCGCCGCTTTGTTGTTCTTCAGGCGGGTAATTGCTATTTGAACTACTTCCAGGTCGGGCAATGGAAAGTCTGCTTCATCGTCGTCGATTGGGGAATCGGGTTCGCCTTCTCCTGGTGTCATACTTTGACTGCCGTTCAGCAGGCTGGAGAAGTGATCCATCCATATTTTAGTATGCTCTCAGCATCAGTCACTAAAGTTCTGAGTATGAATAACATCAAAAATCTCAAGCTTTGTGATAAAGTTGTGATTTGCCAGATTGCAATACTAATCCCAAAATATAAAATCCGTAATAAACTTGAAACGATTTGGTGTACTAGATTTGTGTTAGACTTTGAATAATATTATGTTCGTAAGAAAAAAATAATTGCAGGTGTTTACTTGTAACGAATTTTCAAAATCTTTACGACAGAGTATTGCGTCTGGAAACCAACACTAATCGTCAACAATTTTATGTTTTATGACAGTGTCGCTACTACTGTGAACCGGTCGTAGTTGACAGTCATAAAAATCTCAAGTGACCCGATATCTAGCTAGTAAAATAACGTGTTCAAACAATAACAAAATGTTAGGTAATTACCCGAAACCATCAATCAAAGTAGCCTTTTGTGACGCGTAAGACCAGAAGTTAGAAGCCGTAAATCAAACAAAGCATTTATATGCGATCGTGGAAAAATATTTTTACAACCAATGAGTAAAAAGATCTAAACGAAGTAAAGAATGAACACACACACTACTAAATGATCTTGGCGTGTAGCTGTAGGCATTTTAAAGTAAACAACATTGGTCAATCACACACAATGCACTCAAACGAAGCTAAAGACGGACGCAAGCGTAGATCATGAAGATTGACGACTCATGTCACTCGACGATGACTTGGCGTAAATAAACATAATTCGATATGCGCGTGGATGTAGCGTACGATCAAAAAGTGCATATATATACATTGAACGCATAAGTGCATATAGGTGTAGATGTATTTTCCGGATGCCACAACATGTCAATCAAAACAGCCGAGGGAGAAATATAAAGAGTGGAGTGAAAAGTTTTGGAGGAACAGTGAGGCATAGAATGAAACATAAAAGTATTGCTAAGCTGTTGGTGTTAGTGTTGATCGATGACTGCCGTTGATAATGTTACTGTCGATCAATAACTCGTTACCTTGTACAGAGCGCTAATTATGTTGGAATGCTGATGGCAGCACGGTAAAAATAATAATTTTTCTCGTTTACTTGTAGTACTCCGCCATGCATGCAGCTCGTTGATTATTGTAATGTAACAAACCATTTGTTACGCCGCGACGTGCGAGAAAAACATAAATAATGTGCTTGGTATGTACATAATGATTACGCTTCAGATGGATTTGGAGGCAATGACAGATCGATGGAGTGATGGTATATTGTGTTTGTGTGAGAGTGCACAGTTGAACATTTGAAATGAGAGTGACATGGTAGGAGAGAAACTGAGGGGAGTTTTTCTGTTTCTAACTTTTCTCTCAGCGAAAAGTTTTTGATGTTAATTTTGTAAAGACTTCAGGAAAACTTGTTTAAAATCAAGACTGAGGCAAATTTTTTCTTAATTCTACTAAACCCTTTTATATATAGTTTTTATATATATTTTGCGCTTTGCGCTTTTAGATGTTTGACTGAGCTTCGACTCGTCCCCGATTTGCAGTACCGGCTTTGATTTTACCTCTGAAATGGAGGGATTTGTAAGTTTCCCTGCTGACTCGGCTAGCTAGGAAATTGTATGAGAAGCTATTCATTAAATTGGAATAAGCTAGTGATACATGTTTTTGTTCATTTCTTTTTGAGATAAATGTATTCATATGTTCTTTGAACCAAGAGCAGTGCAGGTCGTTCATGATCGATTTCGTAAAGTTTTTGTAGTGTCCAATTCTGATGCGTTTTATTCGGGCTTTTGCAAAATTTGATGCTTTCTGAATATATGATAAAAAAGGTTTTGAAAGAACTTATAAGTTCCAACATCACTTAAGTTTTTAGATAGCAGGGTTCAGATCTTCTACTTTCATATCTCCAAGCAATCCTTGCTTCTCATTCTAATTTTCGGTAACATTCACTTCTGCGGTAACGGAAAAAAAATTTTATAATTGCCAGGTTGTTAAATAAGTTTTGTCGTTTTATAAGAACAACGTTTGATGAAATCCGGAAGGTTTGCAAAATACGCTTCAACAGCCGTTATGACCTCTTCGTTTGATGAAAACGGCTGCCTACATTTTTTTAGTTCTGGAAACAAATAGAAGTCGCTTGGGGCCAAATCTGGTGAATACGGTGGATGCTTCAACAATTCGAACTTTAACTCATGGGTTTTAGCCATTGTCAAAATGCTGTTGTGACATGGTGCATTGTCTTGACGAAAAAGTTTTTTTTTTTCTTCTGCAAACTGGGTATTTTTTCACGAGTTTTTTCCTTCAAACTCCTCTCGCATTCCAAAAAACTGATGCCATAATCTTCTTGGCCGATTTCCGTACACGAACTCGTTTCGAAGGCGACCAGGCTTACACCACTATTTAGCATCTTGTTTTGATTCAGGACCATGGTAAAGACCCAAGTCTCATCCATAGTGATGAATCGACACACATAATCCACTTTATTCTTTTGAAAACGCTCCAAATGTTGCTGAGAAAGTCGCATTCGAATGTGTTATTGTTCCACTGTTAGCGTATGCGGCAATCTAAATAAAATACTAAATCTCTCTCAGTCAATTGACGATCTTTCAAAACAATATCCTGTGTTTTGTCTATGATTTCTGGTGTTGATGCGCGTTTTGGACGTCCTTCACATGGATCGTTTTCAAGGCTTGTACGACCACTTTTAATTCAGCAACCCATCTTTCTACTGTTCTAATTGTACACTGGTCGGCATATATATTTTGTCATAGCATTCATTTGACCTTTAGACTGCATTATTAGAACCGAAAATGATGATGAAAGAGAAGTGCAAATTAATAACTGTAAACATGCGAAATATTTCGTCAATTGTCTTTTGTTTTTTCGTTCTGCTGATAAGAATGCCGGCAAGCAACGATTTTTGCAGCGGCATATATATTTTGTCATTGCGTGATTTAATTGTTTCTAGGCAAGCTGAAAGTGTGGTTCAAGAATATTATTACAAGTTTTCATTAACATTGCATAAAGTTGATCTTTTAATATTTAAAATGGTTAAAACATCTGAGCTGAGCACCAAAATAAGATCAGAAATTGTGATCAAATACAACTTGGGTTTTTCCGTAATAAACATCGCTAGGGAATATAATTTGTCTCGTCAGACCATTTACTTTCAAATCAATAAATATAAAAAATGTAAAGATGTCATCAATGTTCGCCGTAAAGGCAGAAATCGAAAGACAGGAGCTGATGCCGACCGTCTTATCGTCCGTGCTTTTAAGAAGGACCCTCTAAAAACACCAAAGGCTGTGTCCTTGGAATGGAATGAGACTGCATCCACTTCCATAAGTGAGAGAACAATACGCAGGCGTTTGATTGAAGCAGATATGAAAACATATATGCAGGTCACCTCAAAAAATAGACAAAGCGTTTGGAGTTCGCGAAAAGGTACATCACCAAGTCCCCTTCATTTTGGCGTAAAATCTTGTGGAAAGAAAGTTTAAAAAAATTGCTCCTGTGTGTCAAAGAGTAAGCCATGGGGGTGGGAGCGTAATGTTCTGGGGCGCAGTTTTATACAATGGTGTGGGAGACTTTTCTTTTGGTGCTTAAACAATTTCCGGCGAAAAATAGTTATTTTACCACAATGCTCCATGCGATATTAATTACTAGGTTTTTAAGAGATTTTTTTTAAACATTGAAAATTAAAAAAAAAGGATTACAGCCATCACTGAGGTCACAATGAATTGGAAAGAGATTCCTTTGAAATACCTCCAAACCTTGGTCGATTCCGTCCAGAATCGCCTCCAATAAACAAAGGAGGTTATATTTTTATTAATTTCCATTTATAAAACAAAAGAATTAAGATAAAAAAAAAATTTGTCAAAATACTTATGCCACAGTTTTACGTTAAACATGAAAAATTGTTTATTTAAATTTATAATTTAATATATTGTAACTAAATGAACTATGTACAATCCATAAATACTTTTCTCTTTAAAATAAATAAAATTTCAAACCGTAACTGAGGCATCACCATGTCAAAATATATATGCCGACCAGTGTAGGTGAACAGTAATTATACACTTTTAACATTCGTTCGTGAATTTATTTTGGTGCGAGACCTTCCAAAAATAAGAATTTTATCACTGCACTGAATTCTTTTCATTGTTAAAAAAAATTACACGGCGACACTAAATGGTTTGTAACCAAAGAATGAATTGACAGATTGAAATGAAACTTCATATGAAGAGTGTACCAACAAAACACAAAAAAAATTGGGCTAGTAGCAACGCCCTCACTTATCGGACGACATAACTTATTGAACAACATGGTATCTTATGATTTGACCATAACTCAAGTATACGCCTCTGGTTTCATTTCCTCATATGAAATATTGGATATCAAACCCGAAGATTTGTGTGCAAAATTCCAAGCTGGTGTTGCAGTTTAACTGCCGTATCGTTAGAGATCGTATACACAACCATTGATTCGTCACCACACAGTGTTAACAATGGTTTTAAGTATCTGTTGGTTATTACTCCACCCTCCGAAGTGGAGTTCGATTAAATTGCTACCATCAAGGAGTTCATCAAGGACCCCAGGTGCTGGGACTGCTGCTGGTGTCTGTGCTCCAGGCGCTGCTGCTGTAAAGTAGGAAGAAGCCAAAAAGGAGCAGTCGGAGTCAGAAGAAGACGACGACATGGGTTTCGGTCTCTTCAACTAAACGACTAAACATTAAATTAACAGAAGTTTTGATGATAGTTCTTGGCTGTACATAAGTTTGGCTCAGTTTCATTTACGTAGAACCGATTTTGTGAAAAACGGCTCACTTTACTAGTAGTTATCGTTACACAATCTTATCGTGTGGATCTTAATGAAACTTAGTATACGTATTCATTGGTATTTTAAGATATTACAGTTCGACAGAATTACATCACTGCTACACCCACAAAATTTTGTGAAACTGGAATTTGTCAGAGGAAATCAAAGTAGGCAAGGGCATCAGTGACCCATAACTTAAAAAAAAACTTGGCTTGTTCCTAAAATATTAAATGCAATATTTCACTAAATAAACAGGTCAGAAACAATAATATTATAGTAAGGACGGTACATCTGTGTAAACATTGAACAATGGGATTGGTATTGCCCACTTTGAGGTGAAATCTGTGATCAAATTGAAAGGTGAATTTTTAATTTATTCTTCGCGTGTTTTTCGAATTTTTTTTTCTGTGAGTTGGTAGTATTGTTAGTGACAGCCATGTTGAATTTCACCTCAAAATATTTATTAGTATTTGAGATACTCGTCGTTTCGTGAGGCTCCTTCTTCGATTTTTACTATGTCTGAATTTATTGAACAAAGATGTGCGGTAATGCACCATCTCCTACTACATTGGTTATTCGTGATCATTTCGGCACATTTTCTACTAATATTGTGCCGCAACCACCGCATTCGCCTGATTTGCCTTCGTGTTACTTTCGGTCATTCAGAAATTGACATGACCACTCCGAAGACACAGTTTTGACTCAATTGAGGATATAAAAGCTGAATCGAAGAAGGCTCTGATGGTCATCACGACGGAGGATTTTTCCAAGTGCTATGATGACTGGAAAATTCGTTGGCATAAGTGTATTGTAGCGGGAAGGGATTACTTTGAAGGAGATGAAATGGAGAAAACTCACCTTTCAATTTGATCATAGACCCCTAGATACCAAATATTTGGACCTTAATGCTTATGGGCGAGATTTTGCCAAAAATATTGGTCCTTGTGTGAGATATATAATTAAAATCCAGTGTGAAAATATTTTCGCCCATAATAATGGCGTCATGTGTTAAAAATGGACCTCTTCTGATTCCATATACATGATATAAAGATTTTTAAATTTCCGGTGACCTTAATTCGTTTTTTTTTGTTGTTTTATAGTAGGAGCACGCTTCGAAGGCCGGAGTACGGAACTTTAATCACTGTGTTAATAGGTCTAGCATATGATTTTATGTCTAGCACCCGTTTCCATATTGAAGCCGTATACAGTATAACCAATGTCATTATCTTAGCTATTAAAAATTGCGGACTGGAACATATCTAACCTCTATTTGCCATTATTCTAGATAAAGCATTACTCATAACTAGATTTTATTTGCTTTACATGTCGTATTTGTGCTCCAAGTGCTCCTAGAATTTAAGTCTTGAGTCCGCTGTTACACCAAGGTACTTCAACGGTGGCTTTGAAGTAATCTCACATTCTTCTATGGTGAACGATATCCTTTTATCAATTTTCTTGGAGCTTATGAGTAAGACTTCTGTTTTCTGTAAGCCAGCTCTAGACTCATGGTTGCACCCTGTTGTACATTAGGTTCTATAGTAGTATCTTCAAGAAATTGAACGGACGTTTAATATGTGAAATCGCTCCATGATTTACCTCAGCACTTACATAATTCATGCAAGATATTCTTACAAACTTCATACAGAATATATGGGTTAATACATAGGTGATTTATCTTAATACTGAGTGGAAATATATTATCGAGTGCATTTGAGTATTGCGAAAACTTAATGTCATTTGTCTTAATATTCGCATTAAAATGATTTCCCACTTTTCAGCTAATTCTAAACTACTTATTTCGGTCAACATTTGAGGTATTTTACTGAAATTAAATGTATGTTAAGTCTGTAGAAAATATTCTTATCTAACCAAGCTAGGCCTTATTTTCATATAGTGAGTTTCTAGTTTCTAGTTCAGTGCACAATCCCGCAAAGAGAGTGCACTTACGTCGCGTTGGCATCTCTGAAGCGAACATTTACGCAAGATTCGTGCGGGTTTAGTAGAAGAGGGCCAGAGCTAAATTATTTAGCTATAATTACACTTTGTTTACATATTACTTATAATTATTACGAGTTGATTAACAATAATTCTTTGTAAAATATTAACCGAGTCGTAATGCATAAATATAAATGTGCAATAAATTGTAAAAAATCGCAATGCGCTTTCGACTTAATACGCCGGTTCTTTGGCATTTATTGGCGCATTGCACGCACTCATTTAGCTGCTAAAAGCCGACTAAATTGCGCGCTTGCCAACATAATTTACTACCAGCACCTATACTTAAGCGCACAAATGAAATAAAATTAAATGGAAAGACTGTAAAATATATACTTTGTAAGAGGAAGAAGTAATGGTGGTACGGATGATTCCTGATGGCTGCCTGACTCGTTGGTACTTGCGGCCAGCACGAAAGCATTTTTCTAATATCAACAAAGAAGCGAAAAAAGTAATGCAGTAATTTAAACGCCTAAGTGCGGCGCGAAGTCGACAAGAATTGTGCTTATTTTAAGTAAGTATTCGTGCTTAAGAAAAAAATTTATGCGAGTAAATCAAGCGCTTGTGTAAAAGGGCAGCAAAATAAAGTGTACGAAAATTGCTGGGTTGCAGCGTTGCGACCGCCAACGAGCAGCGGCGAATCCAATGACCCAACTGTCTGACTGTCTTTTGCACATTCGAATGTGTTTGTATGTGTGTACTTAAATTTATGTGTGCTGGGCGAGTGTGGCCACGAAACGCATTTGTTCTCTGCGTTCATTCTTGTTAGTATGAAATTGGTGTAAACGAATTGAAGAAAAACGATGTGAAATGTCTGTAATTTGGACAATTTGATGAATGGTTATTTACCACGAGATGGCAAAGTGGGCATTTTTCTTTTCAACTTTACGCTTTTGTTATGGCGCTTTATTCAAGTTTTTTTTCCGAAATTTGCATTCTTTGTTGGCACTTAAACATTTTTTTATTCAACGTATTCATATACCTGTTAATCAGGTGAGTAGGTTTTATGGCACTCAAAGGGGTTCTTCTCATGCTTTGTTAGACTGTTTTGGGAATAATTGTTATAAATAGCTAAATTTAGTGTTAAGAAGATAGATTTTGTTTATAAACGGATTTCAAATTACAATCGAAGAGATCGGTTGGTAATCCAGTATGATATATGATAAAGTCGAAATATAATAGTTACAGAATTTTGCAATATATATTATATTACAATTACAGTGAATTTCTAAAAAATCATCACACATATTCAGTTTTTACAAAGCCTAAATCATACAGGGTTTCGCATGTTTAAACTGCTGACTAAGTCTTCTAATGAATCCTCAAAGGTCCGCTCCCCGTAACTCTTGCGAGTAATGCCAAGTGAGGCGAGGCTTTTGGATAATAGAATACTGGGCTTCGCCACCTCGTTGGCCTTTTCAAAACTTCTACAAAATTTTCTAGGAGACTGTCATTTGTTTTTATATTCCTTTAGGAGATCCTTATGCTCTTTTTAACAGTTCTCGTTCTCCCCTAGCTTGGTGCAGTTGAAAAATTCCTGTATCTCAGTCTGCATGACCCGATCTGCTGGTTCAACCAAGGAGGCTTCATTTTGTGCTTGAGTCGCAGCGTAGGTTAAGCGTAATGAAAAACTTTATTTAGAGCATTTGTGAATACAGTCAGGCCCACCACAAGCTCTTCATGTCCAAGGTCTAAGTGCCTAATAGTTCCTCATATCTGATCACTGTTTGAGACTTACTGGAAAAGTAAATGTACCTATGGTCAAAAAATGGCAGTGTGAATGTGAGTTTATAATGCTCTACTATGGAATTTCTACTGATAAGGAGCTTTATGTATATGTTGGTCGTTTCTGGAGATGAGTCATATATTAGGGGTTTCCCGGTTCATCGCGGAGCTGCCCCAAATCGTGCGAGTACTAGTGCCGACTAACAACGCCTGCTTCTTTCTGCTGGATGGTGCCTCGCCCTAGTATGACCGTCAAGTCATCTGTGAAAAGACTGAAGTCTATATGGGAATAAATATTTTGGTTCATCAATATCACTGTCCTGTCTTTTTAGTCACGCTGTATGTTGTGCTATCTTGTGACTTTAGCCTAGAAACCACATACCTGATGCTGTCCATGGTACCTGGACTAAAGCCACATGGTAGTCGCACTTCTCTTGATGGAGGTTAAGCTGGAGTACCCTTAACCTCAGCGTTTTTTGTAGTCGTGCCTTCATATTGATCTAGAGGATATAACTTTGACCTACATCTTCATTCACAGATTTTGTTACTCTCAATATCTTTTAAAAAATCCCGACCGCCGCCTTTACCACGTTTTAGCTTTTAGCCGCTCCTTGCTTGGCTTCTTTCGGGGCACTCTTTTGTTGTCAGAGTTAGGACCCTCACATGTTTAGGAGAGCGATAATATTCTTCTTCGTTTTCCGCGTTTATGCTCATAGCGCTTTCCCTGTTCCAGTCGTCATAGACTGTAGAATCCGAGGGCTGTACTACTACCACCACAATTTACAATCGCATTACCTAGTTAACGCCGATTCAGAAGATATTGTTAAAGTAATTCAAATATATAATATATAAAGTTAAATAAATTGTAATAACCGGCAGCTCACTCCAAGTAGTGCCGATAAGTTGCGAGTCAATGCTCTTGGATTTGCATTAATTGACGATGCAACAGCCGCGATTATTTCTTGAACACGAACATAAGGATCCCGATGGTACGGTCTTTTTGTGATAGTTCCAGATTCGGCTGATATGTCTACCAACCTCATAATGTTTCATTTACTCGGAGGAGAGCCGCAAAAATCCCGTCTGAATTCCCTTTGGACGGATATGATGTACTGCAAAGCATGATATCGCTGCACTATCCAAACCCTCTGTATCCCAAGCATTCATTTTCAAAAAATTTAAATAATAACCTGCCAAATAAAATAAAGAGTAAGTCGATTACTTACACAAAAAAAGTTATAACCGTTTATTTTTATAGCAGGGTGCCACCCTTTATAGGAAACGCCTTCCTTAATTTGGGAATTTGTGTTGACCGGAACAGATCTTTTCCTATTACGCACATACTGATTATATGGATTATCTTTAAAATAATTAATTTGATGATAAGGTATTAAATAAGACATTAGTAACGATAACATATGCAGAAAGTGTAGGGAAGTAGGCATGAAAGAGACACTTGAACACCGCCTTCGCTTCTGTTTAGCTTTATCTTGATCTCGTCTTAGATAGCTAGGAATTTCGCAGTTCAAGGGGCTAGATAAAGTATCAAAATTAGATATCAAGTATCCACTAAACTTCGTAAAGATTGCTGACGTCCATTATGACTCAGCGCCATTTAATATGAACATCCATCTGACATCAAAAAGGATTAGTTGATAGTACAAGCTGTGTTCCAAAGTAAACAGGGCTTAAAAAAAAACAGAACAAATGGTTTTTTCGGCAAAATCAATTTATTTTATTCAAAATAGTCTTCTTCTGCTTCAATACAGCTTTTTGCACGGTCCGTTGGACGGTATGGCCTCCAGTATGCCGGTGTAAGCCTTTTGAATTGCCTCTACGTCTGTATGACGCTTTTCTTTCTTAGGCAAACACATTTTTCCGATAAGGAAGAGGTCGAACGGTGCCACATCAGGTGAATACGGAGAGTGGGTTATGGTTAAAATGTGATTTTTTGTCAAATAATCGTCCTTCGAATGTTTTATTCTGAGCAATTTTTGGTCGTCAGTCAATTTGTGCGGAACAAACCGTGCACACACCTTTCGTAAGCACAAATGATCGGCCAAAATGCGATAAGTCGATGTTTTAGAGATATTCAATTCCATTTCCATGAATTTCAGTGATGATTTCGGCTGATTTTTGATGAATTCAAGCACAGTTTCGATGGAATTTCCGGTGATCACGGATTTTGATTGGCCCACATGTTGATCGTCATTTATATCCTCACGACCAGTTTGAAAACGACTCTGCTCAAAATTCTTGTTTCATTAATTGAAACGCTTCGGTAAAAGTTTTACTTTTAAAACAAAACATAATGTTGACTTGTAGTATAATTTACGCACCGATAAACAAACATTTTAAAACGATATATAATGAAATTCCGGTAACGCACTGTTAGAGTTTGATACGCACTCGATATATAGATGGCGATCAAAAAGTTCCTGTTTACTTTGGAACTCTAGTTGTAGTATAATCTAAAGTGGATATTTAAAAAATTATTGTAATAAAGGAACATTTTAGACATATAATTTTTAGCGCCAGTTAATTTGATATCAGAAACGATCAAAGTGTTCCACAAGACCTCTTCACACTCTTCTTTATTTAATTTTTTTCTAGCTAATTACTTGGTTACGTATACGACATGTCACCCTAATAAACAAGCTCGATGCTTTTAAGTTAGCATAAATTCGTGATGTTGAGTCATAAGTTACTGGCTTACACGCTAATATATACACATATAGTGACGAGCAATTTGCCGACAGTCATCGAAGATTTGGGTCTTCTGCTCATCACAGCCCGAAGCACACGGCTCGCCTTATACAAGACTGGGTAAAAAATTAAAATTCAATCCAATTGAAAATTTGTGGAGTCAAGTCAAGGCGCTGCTGGCAAAGTACTCTAATCCTCCTAAGGTGCCAAATGAGTTGTGGGAGCGGACTTAAAAAGTTTGGAACGCAATACCCCCCGATTTTGTATCGAAATATAGAAAAGGGTGCCCCACCAATTGAAATTTAAAAAAGCTAAGTGCTTTTGGACCAAATATTAATTCTATGATTTTATATAGTATTATATTTAAGTATTACATTGAAAATATTACAAAACTGTTACATTGAGTTAATTTTATGTTTTTATTTTCAAAAAATTTCAATGTTATTAATTGACCACATTGAGTTATTTTAGTAAAGCTAAGGTTACAATTAAATAAAAAAATAAATGCAATCATAATGGTTGTCTATTTTTGTTTTCGGCTTCATTTAATAAGTGCTACAGTGTTGCTCGTCACTGTACATCTATATATGCGCATATAATGGAATTCACATTTGAATGCATTTGCTCCTGTGGGTTCGAAAATAATTTAATAATTCATTGTCAGCACAACATCACACATTTTTGTGTTATCTGCGATGTCGACTGATGGGCATAATTATGATATATGAAGCCTTGCAGTATACACCAGAATATGTACCTTTAGTTGATGATATTGATTTAATGCATATAATTTGATTGAGACTGGTGAAGTATGAAGGTGTAGAGTTATAACGTGACAGGCAGTGTTGAGGAACAGTTCAAAAGTGGGGAGAGTAAAATAACTTACACTCACTGTGAGTATGTGTGTATGTAAGAAGAATTTACGAGCATAAAGTGCCACAATGAAGTCATAGAGAGAGGCAACGGTGTGAATAAGGGGGAAGAATAAAACTGACCAAACTTCAACGCAAAAGTTGAAACGTTGAAGGTAGTTGAGCAATGCAACGAAATTATGTCGGTGCTTCTCGTTGGTGGCAAACACATTTTTTTGTTGTAATTTATGATGCGACATTTTCATCAGCAATTCATTGAATTTTTGCTGCCAAAGTTGCCTCTGTTGATTTTCTGCCTCTGTACAAGTATATTTGCGATATCGCCAAAACCGACGACATCAATTCTCCACCGTACGGCCAAGCAACAACGAAAATTGTGACAAGACTACCAACATGCCATGTGGCAGTGGTATAAAAGACAAAGGAGGCAATGCGAAATTCTCTCATATTAATTGATGCAAATGTGCAACACGACTGCCAACAGACTGCAAAAGCGGCAAAAGTGATATGCAAGCGAAATGAAAAATGTTTGTTGCATGAACAGGATATGCGGTGCCTGACACCGACAACGCTGCGGATATGTATAGTGATATTGAGGCTGTTTTGGATGGCAAGCTGGCTGGCTGGCTGGTTATGGCTGATGTTGCTGCTGCTGCTGATGATGATGATGGCAGTGGTTGGAAAGTACTAACAACTGTCTGCTGCACATGCGTATCGCGATAATAAATCAATTTTCTCCATACCAATGTGTGGCATGGTGAATGTGTAAAATGAGGAAGGCGCTCAGTATGTAAGTGATTGTATGTACTATATACTTTGTACCGCTTCCTTTGTATGTAAGTATGTACGATGGCTGATTGAAAGTTGTGGCATGCAACATGCCAGTTCAAAGTGGCAGCTAGCAGGCAGCAACAGATAATTTGATTGCTTTGTAAGCAATTTGACATGCATCATATACACGTAGGCACGTGCACACACACACACGTATGCACATAAAATCGAATTTATCGGGAAGCTGGTTCTAGCTCAACATGTTGTGTGAAAAAAGCAGGGTTGCATTCGAGTGGCTCACATATCAAAATATACGTATAATTTATAATTGTATACATGCATCTGAATTTATGCAAGCACTTTGCCACGTTGCAAGCTTGAATAGCCCCAATTACGCGCTGCATGCCGGCTCATACTAATTCGTTGTTGCCCGGATACTAAGTGGCATTCAAGTAGATACTCAACGCTCATGTTAATGATAATGATGATTATGCCAAACACTCACATGCTAACATATTTAGTCAATGGGGTGCATATGTACCTACAAATGCATCGGTGTTTGCCTTGATAAATGCACTATGGGCGGGGTTTGACGAAAATTCGTCATTTAGGCAGTAAAATAATGTAATGAACTTTATATCTTAGCGATTTTCCTCTAGAAATATAAACAGTTTAAGTTGAAATTTGGGCTAAGACCTTCAAAGCTAGGTCTGCTTTAAAGTTTTAGACCCGCTGTTTGTATATAGCTAACTTTGGAAATTAAGAGATGCAATGGTAGGTATTTTATGAGTAGTCTTTTCACGTCCCTATATCGTTTAGCGGTTTTAAAATGATCGGCGATGATCTAAATAAAAAAGTTTAGACTTCACTCATTTCGGGCCGCGAACCTACAACATATGCGTGGTAGTCACGTACTCAAAGCACTCGAAAATATTTATGTGTGTAGCTCCTGTCATATAAAATGCAATTGCATATCAAACCCCCTCGTCTGTATGTACATATTTATGATTGAAGCACGTACACGGCAGTGCGGTGATGGCTGCCATGGGTCTGGTGCGCCGGCAGGCTGCTCGAAATCTATTACACTCAACGTATTTCATGTTGTAAACAGAATTAATTATGCACTTTAATGCAGCATGCAGCCGCTGCAACAACAAGCGTATGCAAAAACACCCATGCCGCTTGCCACAAAGCTTGCGCACGAAATTATTATTACGCCAATTGATGCAAAGAAAATTTATTATTAATATGCAAGAGCACATGTACACACATAAATTGCCAAGAAAAATGCGTTGCCTTGCATGCAATCACACCAACTGCATGCATGTGATACGCACATACATATATACACTTAACGTGGCATAGCTCCTTCAACTGATTTATTTTGCTGTTGGTCGCTACGCTGCTTGAAGCGAAAAACGTGCAACATGCAGCACGATACTGCAGTTGCGGCGGTGGTGGCTGTTTGGGGGCGGTTGCTGGCTTGATGTTGGAAAACACAAAGTGGCTTACAGCCTACACCTTTGCCGTTCACCAGTCTACCAGTCTGTCCGTCTGTCTGTCGGTGCAGCAGTGACTCGGCACGTCAACGCGTTGTATGCAATTTCCGTTTAAAGCCGTGGCTGCTCAATCTTCGTTCAGATATTTTTTCTTTCAGTCTTATTGTTGCTGTCAAGCGTGCGTTGCACAGTAGGTCCTTCCAATGATAATCGCGTCACAAAAGAACACTTCAGTTCTGATAATTTTTATAGGACTATTTTGGGAATAGAAGTAGAGGTATGTTCGAATGGGACCAAATGATAGATTTTCTTGTCATTTTATAAGGTTAAAGGTAATATGTGAAATATTTAGACGTGTTTGCAGTAATTATTATAAAAGTGGAAATGCAGTATAAAACCACGGGTCTAACCGGACTTGCGTCGTATTTTAGAAAAATCGGAAGCGGACCGTCAAAAGTTTTTTGAGGAGTTTCAAATTTATCACACGGTGATTAACCAAGCCAACAATAACGGCTATCACAAACATCCACGATCTCAATGCAAGAGGCCCGAGACAGATAAGAGCCAAAGCAACTCTAAAGAATCACCCTTTTCTGGGGTTAACAAAGTTTGATCTCCATCGACTATTTGGATTTTTGGACCGCTTCGTCGAAACGGTTTCATTAAGCCAAAAAAAAAGTGCTTTTCCACCTTGTTAACGCACTGGCTCACATTGCCGCTATGACCACTTCCAAATTGGTAAATTTAGACTCCGTTTTTATTTTAAAAAGTGATTTGTTAGGAAAAGGTTTTAGCCAGATGAGTCAGATGAAGTGGTTATTACGGTCACAAATGCGTATCTCCGAAAACATATTTTTGAGACAGATGAAAAAAGTTTGAGCTGGATCAAGTGAATCATGATAAACTTGTGAGTTAAGCTCTTAGGGGACTAAAATGTTTGGCCTCCCTTCATTTTTTCATTCCTTTTGGTCTATTGATTTCAACATTATTAAAAAATCCAAAATATTATATTTTATTTCTAGGGTGTGACTGTGACTTAAGGTTGTTGACGGTACAAAAGTAGACCGATAGGGACAGCAAACGACGCCATATTCTCGCTCTTTTGACATTTCTCTTTGGCTTACTAAACCATTTCATCATGAAAAGATATACAATCCAACAACGAGTCGAAATAATTAAAATTTTCTCCTGAAATTCGGAGTCAATGGTCTTACTTTAAGTGCGTTATGGTCGTCATAATCGTCCTCTCAGATCAACAATTGAGCATCCAGTGAACAAATTTGAATCCACAGGCACAGTACAAAATGTTCCCGTGCCAGGGAGACAAAGAAGTACACGTAGTGTCAAGAATATTGCTGCCGCTGACGCATTAATTAAGGAAGACCCAAATCAGTCTCTTATACGTCGTTCTGAAGCGTTGGGCAACTATGTCACGTCGTTATAGCGAATTTTGCGAAAAGATCTTGGCCTACATCCTTATCAGATCAAATTGACGCAAGAACTGAAGCTACTTGACCATTAGAATCGTCGTATGCTCGGAAATCGGGCTAAGCAACAACTTGAAAATGATCCGGATTTTCATCGAAAAATCACCTTCAGCGATGAGGCTCATTTCTAGCTGAATGGCTTCTTCAATAAGCAAATATGCGTTATTGGTCAGGCACTAATCCACACGTACTCCATGAGTCACCATCGTAATCGCTACCGCGCCATGAATACCGAATATTTTGACCCGAATTGGGTGATATGGACTTGGACAATATGTGGTTCCAACAGGACGGCACCACATGTCACAATCGATTTTTTGAAAACCAAGTTTGGTGAACGTGTTATCTCACGAAATGGCCCAGTCAATTGGCCGTCTCGGTCGTGCGATTTGACGCCGTTAGACTATTTCGTGTGGGGTTAAACCGTTTTTCTTATTAAATATCCCCCTCCGTTTTTTTGCTCTTTATTCAATGCTTTATAAAGAGTGTTACAGTGATCGGATTTAGTTCAAATATGCGCCGTTTTGTTCGAAAATCTGTCTCCATCTAGACGGCAATTTCATAATACCCCCTCGTAGAAGGCCTCCTCCTTATTTGCGAAAAACTCGGACAGCCACTTTTCACAAGCCTCTTTTGAGTTCGACTTTACACCAACAAGGACGTTCGCCAAGGACAGCAACAGGTGGTAATCACTTGGCACTATGTGCGGGCCATAGGGTGCGATAAAACCTCCCATCCGAGCTCCCGTAGTTTCTGACGAGTCATGAACGAAGGTTGTGGTCTGGCGTTGTCCTGGTGGGACACTACACCCTTCCTGTTGGCCTTTCTGGACGCTTCTGGTCGATCGCCTGCTTCAAGCGGTCCAGTTCTTGGCAGTAGATGGTTAAATTAGGGGTCTGGCCATATGGAAGCAGCTCATAGTTGATGATTCCATTCCAATCCCACCAAACACACAGAAAAACCTTTCTGTCCGTCAATGTCGGCTTGGCCACTTTTTGTCGTATTGTCGTATGTGATCCATGTGATATGTGTCGCCAGTCACCATCCGCTTCAAAAATGGGTCGAGTTCGTTTCATTTGAACAGCATATCGCAAACATCCCCCAAAAGACCATTAACCTCACGGAACGTTTCTCTAGCGGATTTGCCCTTAATAAAGGAAAACTTTAAAATAGCATGAGTTTTGGCGTCAGTGAACTCCATGTTTACACGTCTATAACTGTTGAACGCAATATCGAAAATAATCATACATAGCATCGTTTTGTAGGTTATGTCAAAACCTTTCAAAGATGTATAGTATTCCCAGATACGAACACTGTAGCGATTTATACGCATCCGCGAAATACTAAAGACAAAAAGGCGAAAGGGAGATATTATATTAATAAAAAAAAATGTAGCTCTCTTATTGAAAAACGCGTATTTGTAGAATATAAAGTGCTTTTATTATGCGCTGAAACCTGTTACGTTTGAACATTAGTACTCCGAATGCCAAACCCATGGCCAGTGAAGTCAGGGCAGCTCCCATGGCTCTCAATATTTCAATCTATGAGAATATACTATGAAGTCGTGAAGAAATCAGGAAGGGGCTCAAAAAATCTACAAAAGCGATAACTACAGTACTTGTCCAATAACTTACGAACGAAGAAAAAAATCTGCAGAGTTCTAGCAGAGACAAAATATTGAATATGATTCAATACAAAAATATAATAATTTAAGTTTAATGTATATAGCATATAAAAAATAAATTTGTTCTAAAATACGCCAAATATTTATGTTTTTATTAATGATTAAAGTTAGAACTCTGCATATTTTTTTCTTCGTTCGTAATTTATTGGACAAGTACTGTAATTACCATAAATGCATACCAGTTCATCAGCACTTACCCACTGTGCAGTTGGAGCACGAAGACCCGCATATTCCGCCGCCTACCTGCTGCCAATGTTTCGCTTTTCGGGGGGCGTTGCTGTTGCATTTTGTGATTGATTGAGACTGCACTCTTAGATTTAAGCCTGCTGAGCACTGCAGCGTGGCGGTGCATGCGGCAATAGGCAATTGCCTAATGGGAGGCAAAAGAAGCGCAAAAGAATATGTACGTGCAAGAAAGTCGTTAAGCGGCAACAACAGCAAATTGCAAATTGTGCAAAGTGTTTGATTAAGGAGGGGAAACCATTCACGCTAATAATATTTTATGGACACGGATACGCGCACAAACGAACGCGCTAACCTGCTGCTGCAGCAACTTACTGCATACGAATATAAATGTGAGTTCGCGTGTCGGCCGGTGCGCTTTGGTGTTTGCACTCACTCCATTCCGAGGCGAGTAGTGGTAATTGATGGCGTTGCATAAATATACCGCACAATCGATTTGCTGACTGCAGTTAATTTGTTGATGCCATAGCAATTGAATTGAACGCTCTGGCTAGTGCGCTCGCTGCGGACACGAATCGAAAGCGCGTTTAAAATTGAACTCTCTGTGCTTGCTCTTAACAATCGCAGTGCACTAGTATGTGTGTTTGTGTGTAGTGCTGCCACTTTTGTACGTCTGATTGTTGCATGAATGTTGTAATTGCAGTTGTTGCACATAATTCATGAATGTAGGCAGTCTCGGCAGATGCTTTTGATTCCCATTGCACTCTGTCCTGTTGAAATATGTGAGCTCATAACTTCGCAGGCGCATGACTTATGTACATGCGATTTTGTAATGAATAACTATTAAAATTGTTGTTCCGCAACAGAATGATAAGTTAATCATAAGTTTTCAACAATTAACAGCTAATGGTATTAATGAAGGTGTCATAGAGGATGAGCTTGTTGTATAAGTGTTGCTATTTTATGAAGAAAACGAAAATATATTTTTATACTCTTGCAATCAGTTGCTACAGAGTATTATAGTTTTGTTCACCTTACGATTGTACATATTATCTAAAACTAAGCGAGATAGATATAGAGTTACATTATATACATATATATAAATGATCAGGACGATGATAACGGTTGACTGTCTGTCTGCCCGTCCGTCCATGCAAGCTGTAACTTGAGTACAAATTGAGATATATCGATGAAACTTGGTATGTGGGTTCCTAAGTACAAAAAATGTCGAGTTCGTAGATGGGCGTAATCGGACCACTGCCACGCCCACAAATCGCCTTTAACCGAAAAATTTTAAAGTGTCATAACTAAGCACTGAATTAAGGTATTAAGCTGTAATTTAATACATGAGATCGCAGCAGCAAGGGGCACCTGTGGGCAAAGTTTTTTGAAAAAGTGGGCATGGCCCCGCCCTCTGACAAGTTTGATGTACATATCTCCTAAACCGCTTAAGCTACAATAACCAAGTTTGCTGAGTATAAATATTATAAGAACTTCTACCGACAGTGTGAAAATGGATAATATTGGAGGATAACCCCGCTCACTTTCTATATAACGGTACTGTTAAAAACTACTAAAAGCGCAATAAATCAATAACCAAATACGCCAGAGATATTAAATTTTTCCACCGAGATGGCATGAAAGACCTTAATTGAAGCTGGTGTGAAAACTGGACAACGGGCGTGGCACCAAATAATGTCTTTAGTGTGTGCCACCTTATGACCAAAAATTGTTCAAATCCAACAAAAACTAAGTCGTACCGAATATTTAGACCCCGGTACCTATAGTTGACTTTTGATCGAAAATGTCAGTCAATGTGTGATATATGTAACTGAAATTAAGGGATAATCCTTCTCTTATAATGGTATGTCTGTATGTCAAAAATGGGTTGAATCGGACTAATACTTCCCTTAGCGCCCATATTCTTAATATAAAGATTTTCGAACTTCGGTGAGACTTTGTACCACATACATCGGTTAATATGTGAGTTATCCCAATGAAAATAAGAGAGCGTGTTTTATTGATAACAGTGATTCTTTGTGCTTAATGTAGATAAATTTGAGCAAAAACTTGGCATAGCCCCTATATAACTTATATCAGGATTTTCAAACATCCGGCTGACTTTACTCTATATGATTGTTTTCACACCTTAAATTATTTCCTTGGCTTTGGTTCTTATGTGTTGCAAGAATATGAAATGTTCGGTTGCACCCGAAACTTAGCCCTTCCTTAGTGGTTCCAATATGTAATTTATCTCAATGAAAATGATAGAGCGTGTTTTACTTATAACAGTGTATTTTCGAGCCTAAAAAATGTTGGCGAAAACTTGACTTATACCCCATATAACTAATATCAGGATTTCGAACATCCGGGAGACTTTGCTCCATATGATTGGTGATTGTTTGTTAGGGACATACTTTATGAAACCCAGGGAACTTAATATACAGTTTTTTTTAGCAATAGAAGGAATTTCCCCGTCTTTGATCTTTGCAAGTTGCAAGAGTATAAAATGTTCAGGTCCATACGAACTTAGCCCTTCCTAAGCCCTTAGCCCTTCTAAGTTTTACATGGATACGTCCTACCCTACCTCCAGTTTCTATAGTTAGATTTTATCTACAAAAGGCATTTGCAATATTGGTTCGAAAGATATAATCGAATTTGGAGAGCCACAAATTGTGTTATTTAAATAAAATGAGAATGAAAATAATTTCGTGTGCTAACGAACCACTATTTTTGGTGATATGAAATGCTGGTATCGAAAAGTTACTTGCGGAGTATTATCCATTATTGGTGTGAACACGAAGAGGATGAAGAGGATCGTTTAAAAAGGATTTTAGGTACGAATATGTTTAAGGATTTGGAGACATGTCATGCCAAATTTGATGAAGGTACCTTGTCATACAAAAAAGGTTTCCATACGGGGACTTCAATTTGATGGATCCGTTATGTACTTTAGTGGACAAATAAGCAGCTTCTTGATGAGAAAAGGACATATGAAGAATTTCACTTAGATATCTAAAAAACTGAAGTACTAGTTCACGTATATACAGATAGACAAGCATATTGACATGGCTAAATCGCCTCATGCCTCATGCCGAGATTTCTTCCTGTATGATACAAATTTTGTGGCAAGCTTAAAAAACAAATTTAATTTAAATAAAAGGAGATATCCAAACGAAACCTCTCTAATAAAAATCATTTCTGCTGTGTTTCCAATTCTAGTTGAAATATACAAATTAGCGTAATAAATGGTTCGATATTGCAACAACACTTCAGACACACAACCCTACAATTAACACCAGCGTCAGAATCATGGTATTGCGCCATTATAAATGCACAACACCGCAACATGTCGCATAAATTTGGGACTTAATTTCTCAGGAAACTAATTGAAATACAAACACGCGCACTCGCACACTTTCGCACATATCGACCTAAACATGGTATAATAAATACGGCGTTATATGCGCATGGAAGCATGAAATGTATGTAAGCGATTTTTGTGCGGTGTGATTTGCAAATTACTTTTCCCAAATGTGGTTAACAACGATTACTAACTTACTAACGAAAAAATGTAGGCGGACTAGAACTACAAACAACTGTCAAATAGAAGAATAAATGTCTATATGTATATGCTGAGTATATACATATATAGAAAATATACTTTATAAGATGCCTAAGTAGTAAGTTATCAAATTGGCTGAAATCATTATTAGTTGTCTCAACTACTTTGCCATAGGCACAAAGTGCGCCGTCGATACTAGAGAGTTGTGGAATAACATAGAACTGGTGAACGAGCTTACCAAGTTATATCCTCATGATCGTCATTACGACTAGGCGCGGCCCCAATCTATCCTCTTCTTTATCAAATTGGCACTGCATCAAAGAAGAGATGCTGGGTTAATTTATAAGCACAAAGGAATTTGGTAGAGCTTACATAGAAGAGACTAAACTGATGTTTGCGCTCTTGGAAAGTTGTAGGCCCTTTATTAGCCAATGAATAAACGAAGAATTTTTCATATTTTACACCTTCTATTGCTCTTTAGTATACAGTATATGCAGTGGCGGATCCAGAGGGGGAAATAGGTGATGCCAACATAGAAAATTCTGACATTTACAACGTGTGTTTTTTACTGTGACAACTTATGTGAGACAAGATGGGTTCAACGGCACGATGAAATTATCCAATATGCAGCAAAATTGTTGTTGATCGTCAAAGCTCTGACAAAAATTAGTAACGGGAAAAACAGCGGGAAAAGCAACGATACTCATCGCTGCCGTGTGCAAATTTGAATTTATAATTGGGATTATTTGCCTATGTGATATTTTATTTCTAACTCATTCACTCAGCGTAACCCTTCAGAAAGAATAAGTCGATCTTGCAAAGGCATCATATATGACAGACACGCTACTTGTAACGTAGACACGAAAAAAATGGCGGCAAAACTGAAAGTTGACGAAGAAAAACCAAGAATCTGCGGCCGACGAACAAACCGCGAAAATTTCTGTGTGTGAATTATCGATTGTCCAGTGAGAATTTCACGACATTTCATTGATTGGAAGTGAAGTTATTGCGTTTTAAGTGTCAGTATGTTTGTGTTATGAGAATTTGCGAAGAATACTACACTCACTCAGTACTCAGTGTATGTACATCCCTCTGTTGGATACAATCGGCGCAGATTTGAAGACGCCTTTTATAGCGAGGTATTGGATGGATTTCAACTGAGTTTACCGCTTACTGAAAAAGTATGTGGTTCGTAAACCAAAAGAGTAAAAAATCTTATTGATTGCTTGATGAAGTCATCTCAACTCAACGACCTTTTAAAGAATGACAACATTGTGCGACGTTTGAAGCTCAAAGGTGAACTTGGTTACTGGCAGTGCCATTGGGGGCAGAAGTCAAAAGACAACAAGTTCCCGACTACTGCATTGGAAACGTTGAAGAACGGTAATGTAGACCTATGCTCCACAATTTATCGTTTTTTTCACATACATATTCTGCACACTTCCTGTGACGAATGCGAGCTGTGAACTATCTTTTTCGACACTTCGCCGCATGAAAACGTGGCTGAGTAGGATACGAACATGCTTCAAGATAGATTGGTCGATCTGGTGTTGCTGCATACGCATCATGACATTAAAGTCACTGCAGAAGAAGTTCACGAAAGATTTTCAAAACTTGGCCCACATTGTTTTGTTTTGTGAAATTCTTCTACTCAATACACGAACCACATATCTACGGTATACTGTTTTTATAATGTTTTTTTTTTTTTTTTTTTTAATTTACTAGGATTTGATATTATAATGTAGATTTGAAATTTTTCCATTTGTATAAATGGTTATTTCATCGCCCCTAACCAAAAAACTATATCTAGGTCAGGCCCTTGTATATGTGCCACTTTCAATTTTCATAGTAAAAACAAGAAAAAACGTTAACTTCGGCTGCACCGAAGCTAATATACCCTTCACAGGTGCATTTCTTTTAGTAACTATGTGTTCAGGTTGTATAGAAGCTATATGCTATAGTAATCCGATCTGAACAATATTTTCGGAGATTATATTATTACCTTAAGCAGTAATCCATGTGAAATTTCTTGAAGATACTACGTCAAATGCGAAAGTTTTTCATACAAGCCCTTGATTCCCATGTTTCCCATGCAAGCATTTGATTCCGATCATTCAGTTTGTATGGTTGCTGTATGCTATAGTTAACCTATCTAAACAATTTCTTCGGAGATTACATACATTGTTCGTATATATAAAGACGGACAGACAGACAGACGGACAAACCTAAATCGATTCAGCTCAACATACTGATCATTTATAGTATATATACACTTTATAGGGTCTCCGACGCTTCCTTCTGGGTGTTACAAACGTCGTGACAAACTTAATACAAGTAAATTGTAGCTACTTAGCACTCAAAAAAGCTGAAAAGCCATTTGTTCTTCTCATTAAATAGTGTCTTTGAATCAGGTAGTTTGTTATTACATAGGAACTGGAGGCTACTAAGATTTTAGACATAAACTTAGAACCGAACACTTATGGATCCAACGAGCACAACCAAGACATGATTCTATTTTCGAATACACATAGAAAATGACTATCGTATATACCGGTATTTCCACCACAAATAAATGCTATATAAAATTAAGTAAAAAAAAAAATACATAAAATCATTAAATTAGCCGATTTAAGGCGACTTAAAACTTGTTCGTGCGAAGAAAGATATCTTTTCTCAACCAGTTGAAGCCTGGGCATTCGAAAAGGTAAGTTGTAACGTCTTATCAATTTCCGTTCATGCGCCGCATTATGCCGATTCCGCTTTAGATTTGGGCGTTAAGTTCCTTTAATTGTTTGGCACAGTTGTAACGCCATTTTCTTACGTAATTATACTAGTTGTCTGGCTACTACATATTTCATAACTCAGCGGCATTTCTCGTGCTCAAGGAAATGGTTTCTATTGTCGTTGTTAACGACCTGCACTCATCGCAGCCTACTCTTAGAAGTCGGACGTTTAGATCGGCATCTGAAAGCCGTAATCTTTGATAAATGCGATACATACATACATCCAAAACTTGAGCCATTTTAAAATTCACGTCTGCGAGTATATGCATTTGAGATGTTTTTTGACGTTACAATTGTCGGTTGTAGCATACACGCTTGCGGAAATCAGTGCAGAGTGTGTTGTAGCCGTCGGACATACTCTCGGATTTGATGTGCATGAAATTGTTGTGAAGATGATTAGTTGGGAAGTCGAGTTGGCATTGTTGAATGATTGTTGATGGATTAGTGAAAGATAAATGAGTTTATGATGGGCATGAACAAGGTGTTCGCTGTACTTTCGTGACTTGCATGATGAGCAGTATAACATAACGTATATACTTATGTATAAGCATGTATATTTATACATATAAAATCAATTTATCAAATAGCTGCAATATTCTCCACAGGAACTATATTGTAGGAATTAAGTAATATTTGCTAATTCATTATCTTAACAAATATGCTTTGCGGCATCATTTCCGTTGTAAAACTTTATTTAATGTCGTCTCATTTCCTGGCTTTCTCTTTTCATTTTACTGTTTTTGTTTTATGAAAATGTCTAAAGATAAGCAATTTTTCACCTGCGAACAAATGTTGAAATGTGTTCACTAATTTCTCCAGCATGCATTCCGTTTTTTTCTGGCATTATTTATGCTAATCATTTTTTGTTTCATAAATCGAACTGATTTTCACTGATGTATAGTAAACGTGCTGACAGCTGTCAACTCCACATGATTAATGTATGCCAAAATTTGTGTGAAACGTAAGGCGAAGAAACACAAAAGAATATAGACAGCCAGTCAACGAGTAAATTAAGCATTTAAAAAGTGATAAATGACATCAAAAATGGAATTACGGGTGACCCGCGAGTAAAATATATTTTAGAATACATATATATGTATGTGTGCGGTAGGAAAACAATTAGAAACATTAATTCTTATATAGCCTTGACATATTCTTCTCTGTGTTGGTCATATAATTAGGAACTTTCACATAGAAAGTAAACTCATGAACTGTTTCATCAAGAAAATATTTCGAGCATTATTGTACATAAGTACTCGTTATACCTTAGCTGTTTGGGTGCAAAAATTAGACGGATCCATCAGGAGGCACTACAGCAATAATAGGGAGAGAAAACGTAAAAAATGTGGTAGATATATATATGTCTGTACATATCTTTGATTTTCTATATCTGACGATCGCTTTTGTGCTCAGGAGGTCCTGACAGATTTTTATGGGTTTTTTTCCGAACTATTTAAACACGGCGGCGAAGAACTGATAAGGAGCATGCATCAGCTACTTTGTAAAATATGGTCGGACGAAAGCATGTCCGACGATTGAAATTTATGGTTTCAGACATGGCGACTCTCTTTCGTTCGACTTTTCCAATCTACCGCTGGGGAAAATAATTCGAGCTATAGAACAGCTGCTGGCATATGCCGATGATATTGATATCATTAGCCTCAAAATCCGCGCTGTTAGTTTTGATTTTTTCCAGAATAGAAAAGATAGCGAAGCAAAAGGGTCTGGTAGTGAATGAGGGCAAGAAAAATTTCTCTTGTCATCAAACAAACAGCGTCGCACTCGCGACCTGGCTCCCACGTCACTGTTGATAGTCATAACTTTGAAGTCGTAGATAATTTCGTCTATTTTGGAACCAGTATTAACACCAACAACAATGTCAGACTCGAAATCCAACGCAGAATAACTCTTGCCAACAGGTGCTACTTTGGATTGAGTAGGAAACTGAGATGTAAAGTCCTCTCTCGACGAACAAAGACTCTATAAGTCACTCATTATTCCCGTTCTGCTATATGGTGCAGAGTCATGGACGATGACAACATCTGGTGAATCGACGCTAAGAGTTTTCGAGAGAAGAAGATTTATGGTCTTTTCGCATTGGCAACGGTGAATATCGTATTCGATTGAAAGATGAGCTGTACGAGTTATACGAATATATTGATATAGTGCAGTGAATTAAGAAAGAGCGGCTGCGCTTGCTAGGTCATGTCATCCGTATGGATGAAAACACTGCAGCTCTGAAAGTATTCGACGTAGTACCCGACCGGGGAAGCAGGGGGAGAGGAAGATCTCCACTCCGTTGGAGAGATCAGGTGGAGAACGACCTGGCTGCACTTGGTATCTGGAATTGGCGGCAAATTGCTAAAAGAAGAAACGATTGGCGTGCTGTTGTTAAGTCGGCTATAGCCTCGCAATCGGTGTCTAGGTCATTAAAGAAGAAGAATGGTCCTTTTTGATTGATAGTTAACTATCACATCGCTCGTTTCCCAAAAAAATGCTATTTTGAACGTGTCAAAGTAGATCTCAATATGACCTGTGGCAACTTTAAAGTGTACACCTGGTGTGAAATCACAGTTTTTTGTTCACAGTTTGATGAGTTTTGCCTTTAAAAATAACATATTAAAATCGATAAGTCAAATAGTTTTTGAGCTACAGTCTTTTAAATGTAAAAGTTTTTTAAGTTTCATTCACGGAGAAGCCCGGAATTACTGCAGAAGTAGAGGACCTCTTTATTTTTTTTCTTCAAAAACTTTACTGCGTATTTCTACAATATATATAAATATATGCACCTTTACATTTTGAAACAATTGATAAAGATTTTTTCCATATGTATATCGCAGCTTTACGGCTATCACACTATATGTGTACCTTTGGATATGGTTTTTAAACACAATGATGAGTGGTCGAAAATTTATAATTTAGTCAAATTTCGCCTTTCAAACGATACTTGATAATCTCGTCACCGAGAAAATTTGAAGCTCATACCATGTTCCGACCGACTCTTCAATACGAGATTCAGGCTGTTGAGTAGATTATCTCAAACATCTATTAGACTTAGCAAGATTTCGCCATACAAAAACCACTTGTTAATTTCGTCAAATAGAAGGTTTGAATCTACATCACCACAGCTGATTAAGACACTTGAAAAAAGTGTAATCACACACATAAATTAGAAGCAATGCATCGAATTCACTTATCAATTAAGGGGTTACATGGGTTTCCTCGGGCAAAAAACGGCCTTTTTCAATAATTGTTTTTACATATAAAAAATGAAATATTTTACTGAAATTTTTTTTTATTTAAAAGACACATATTTAATAAACATTTTGTACAATTTAAAAAAAAATATCAAAATGGCAGTCATTACGACGCCATTTCCGGCAGTCCCTCGGAAAAAAGGTGCATCCGCGTTGTCAGCAGAACTTCTTTCAGAATCATTTGAAATAAAAATAAAAAATACGTGCTTTAGTAAAGACAATAAATCGGTTTAGTAGTTCGCGAGAAATCTTGACAACCAACTTTGAAAACATAGTTTTGAGAAAAACGCGTTTAAGGACGGCGCACTTAGCCTAGCTAGCCTCGAGCGTACAAATTCTAAAGGCTGTATCTCCGAAACTATTAGTCGGATCAAACTGAAAATTTAGGACAATATTCTAGAAATATTATAAAATTTAATAAGACAAAAAAAAATTTCGATTTTTTGAAACTGTGAAACCCATGTAACCCCTTAAAGACAAAATATTTAAAACAAGACGACTTTTATGACAAAATAATAATAATACAATTTATTCTTTTGATAAATATTAAACGATGTGAGTTTTTAAATGTCAAAAATATCAGCTGTGAAGACAATGTTTGTAGAGAATCTGTATGTAATCTAAGGTTTTAACATTTGTGGTCCGAACATTGTATAAAAAAATATTGATTAGAGCAGTGTTATATACTTATGCATATAATATACATATGTTTCCTTTATTGTACTGTAATCCACTTTTCTACAAATAAAAGCATTTGGTATTTAATCAAGAAGCCATCTCATTGAACAGTTGTGACAACAGAAAAAAATCTATTTAAACCACGAAGTAATTTTCGCTATCATCTCAGTATACCCTGAAGATGGTCACGTCAGAGACCTACAAAAATACATACAAATATGTATGAATGATCAGCGTACAAACTGAGTCAATTCAACACAGTTTTTGAGAAACCATTTTGAAATCTTGCGTTTTTTGTCTTCTTCTCCTCAAGAAGCACATATCGAACACAAATTGAACGCTCAAATATAGAATGATTCTCTTTTCAAAAACAAATTCTTGTGCGGAAAACTTTTTCCTTTGAAAATATATGTATATTCATTAAATTTGGCATGGATTATTTTCGAAAGCAATAATGCAATCTCCACAGACATTTTTTCAGGTCAAATCACTACAGCTTATAGCTGACGTACAAGCCCAACGATCGAAATCAAGTGCTTGAATGGAAAACATCCTCATTTGACGAGATATTTTTAAGACCTTTAGCTTATGTAGGTTATTGCCTAAGGCAATAATGTAATCTTCGATAAAAATTCTGAAATCGGACCACTATGGCACATAGCTGCCACATAAACTGATCGATCAAAATAAACTACTTGTACAAAATGTTTTTATTTGCGAACGGTATTATAGCTCCTGTGCAACCGTAGTTAACGTTCTTTCTTGTTTTATTCGACTTTTATCAACTATTTAAAGCAAAAACCAGATTTTATCACATTTCCTTATAATTATATCAACATTATACAAAGTGGCTTTTATCCTAAAAGCGCACACATTGTATATTTCATTGGTTTAATTTGACTACACAGTTAGAACGTTGCAAATATTATCTAGATAGACAAACTACACACCCACACCATTAAGAAACGTTTTACAATATCGCTTAATTGACTTCACCAGCTTTGCAAAATCGTATTATCAACTCAATTTGCAAGTTGCCATGTAAGTTAATCTTTGCTCTTTCAACACGCACAAAGCTACTTCTAAACTTCTATGCTAAGCTCATAACCATATACATGTATACATATATTTGTATGTATGTATATATATTTGAAAAGGACAGCATGTACCCGCCCATACATGCAGCCACAATGTGGTTTTATGCTAGTTTCATAATGCCACTTGAACCTTGTAAAAAGGATAATAACAGCCGACAATCGCACACAGAACTTGAAAAAGCACGACATGGTCGACGGGTGGGTGAGAAAGGGGAATGTGGCGGAAAACTATTTACAGTTCAATACGCAGACAATTTGTTTAACACAATGTGCAAAAACAATAACAACTGCTATGCTAGTGACAATAACAGAACAAGCAATTAAGTTGAATAGAAATGGAATGGAATGAAAATTGTACGCCAGCGACATACCAAAGCACATACCCAGCCACATACACACAAACATACACAGATGGGCAAGTGTGTTTGTACTTACAAACTGAGTATAAATGCACCATTATGGCTGCCATTGTGGATACTTATGTGTCGGGCAATAACAATTTTACAATGTGAACTTAGATCTTTCAGCTACTATGATTGTTGGGGCTAGTGGTGCTGAATATTTGCATTGGCGGCGCTGAATTTGTAACCAAATCAAAGTTAACATTCCACTCTAATACCAAAATACCTTTTTGCATGCAGACAAAGTGTGCGACGTTATACCTCTAACATACATATATACATATTAAATAAGCCGTGGTGAGGATGGGCATGGGGATCGGAAGGGTAGTGATTTCAAGTATAATGAGAAATAAGTGAAATAAGGGAAGTATAGTGTCCGTCTGTTCAAGAGTTTTATGAGCAAAGGCTTCCCTAGACTTTTTCGATTTTTGTCTTTAATATCTCTTACTTAAAATCAAATATTTTTTCATAAAAATGTTTTCAGATCTTTCTATATACTTATATATAAAATAAATGTTTGACTTTTCCTTTATAAAGTCGTAAGCATTTTATCGCGTGATGATTTTTATGAAGAGATCTTGAGCTTCTTAACCTGTTTATGGCTTTCAACTTAAGGTTTCCGAATATGTTAGATGATTCGTGACAGGATTGCACCTGCATATTTTTGAGATTTGTCAGTAAATTTATTTAGGTCCACATATAAGCATCAGATTCTTTAAAAATCACATAGAATTACTTCCATTGGTAATGAAAATGTTCATATTTGAAATGAGAGCTTTTTGTGCCTATGGGCAAGGAGGATATACATATTATATATGCGCTAACTGTAGCCTGATTTATAACTTCAGGGTTCTTAGTGACGGCTTTTAGGTATAATATATTTGTATATCATATCAATTACAGTGCAACGCAGTTACGATTGCCCAAGTACATTTTATAAAAATTTGGAATACAGATTGGTATCTGTATTTCAGGAAGTTCTGAGGCTCTATCTTTCACACCGGATGAAAATTTCGTTTTCTCCCGATATGTGTATTAAAGTCTTTAGTTCTAAAAAGCATATTTTGAAAGCTGCTGTCTGCTGAAAACTCAGTTAGGTAAAGATAAACATATTAAGTGGAATTAGTAAATACACATAAGTGAGACAATGGATGATTATCTGTATTGTTACTAACTTTCAATCCTTGAACGTTATCGATAAGCCAGTAATAAGCATTTGAAAAAATTTCTGTGAAAATGATTCTCTATTCGCTCTATGATTGTGGAATAAACCTCAAGTAGATATATATGTGTAGATAAGTAAGGCATTTATATGGAAATACCAGTAAACAAATTACAGACAATGCTTTCACTCAAGGTATAAGAGAGGCGGAGAAACCTTGGTCTTTCCAGATATTTACTTTGAGAAATATGTGCGGAAATGTTGCATATCGTTTATTCACATAGACATGTAAGCAGACAAATATATTTACCTAATAAATGCACTGCACTAGCTGGTGAGTCTGTTCTGTTTAGCCTTTGCTACGTGATAATCCTTTGCAAATGTTCCGCTCGGTCAACCCAGCAATGGCAATTTTAAATACTTTCACTTTGGTATTGAAATGTGCTGTGAATTGTTCGTACCTTCTATTGCTGCCACAAACTATTTTACTTTTATTGGTTGAACACATTCAAATATACATGTAAAACAAAATAAGTCTTGGTTTAGTGTTGGAAACTTGATTATTTGTTTTATTTAAAATGACTTGAATTTAGCTGTTGGATTTTCTGTTTGGAAACAAGTGATTCAAGCATGTGAAAATATTTATTATAGGACATCTTCATGTACGAGTATATACATATGTATATTATGGTATTGCGGAGATTATGGTAATTGGTTTTTTTGTGAGGATATCAGTTCTGTTATAGAGTGAGCTCCCTAAATTCATATATTTTTTAGAAGAGGAATGTAAAAGTTCCACGCTCTTACAAGAGTTTAGTTGGGAAGGTAAAAAAACACTGACTGCAAGCCACCGAAATTTGGACATATGTAAAGTACCGTTTACCAACTCGATTTAATTGATAAAACTATGTCTTTATAATCACCTCTCCGATATCATTTATATTTGAATATCTTAAACAACTGAACGCTGGACATTCGCAAAGGAGATTTTCTAACCTAAACTTCGGTCTGTCGAATTTCAGAAGATATTAATCAATTATTTCTCCCTGGAATAAAAGCCTTTTCTGTCAATCATCCACACGACCCCAAAGTAGTTTATAGTGCATCTTGTATTGGTGTTGTTCAAAAATCTCTTTCTTGTAACATCCATTGCTTCAAGTAGCTTTTAAAGGAGTTCAACAGTCTTGAGTAGTTTATGGGGACTACGATCCCGGCCGTGTGGTAAGTCAAATTGCCTTAAAGCTCCATGATTAATGAAGTCTGATTAAGTATCAAAAGTGTTTGATTAAACATACAGCTTTCTTTTCTACTGAGAGTATGGCAATGATTATCATGCGTCATTATTACAATCGAACTTCAATCATTGTGACTAGTTATCGAGCTATTCATCGTCCTCAAACATGTGTCTTATCGACAGTGAGAGGTAAAAATTTGTTAGCAGATGAAATCAGTTCCACTCTCTGTATACCGAGATATATCATATAAATCTACAATCTTGTATTGATTTGAATGTCTTTGGTTGACTCTTTAGTAAATATTGGGTATTTCAAAAAGTCTTTTTGTATTTCCAATCAAACTTCAACTTATTTTTTTATATTTATAATGAACTTTAATGAACCAAATATATATCATTTTAGTCGAACACTTTTTGCCATTTTTACGCTAGAGATATTATTCCATCAGTATAAACATTTTCTGGTTTTTCGGCGAAAAACTGCGACAAGTAATTTTCACAGGCTTCTCTTGAAGCCAACTTTATTAAGGGAGTTCTGCATTGACCGAAACAAATGGTAATCCAATGGCGCAAGATCATAGCTATATGGTGGATGCAACAAAACTTCCCAGTCAAGCTCTCACAGTTTTTGCTGAGTCATCAAAGCTGTGTGTGTTCTAGCGTTGTCCTGATGGATGACGAAGTCCTTTCTGTTGATCAGTTCTGGCCGTTTTTCGATTCCTTGCTTCAATCTCATTAGTTGTTGACAGTAAATGTAGAATAAATCGTTCCACCAGGCTGGAGCAGCTCATAGTGGATGATTCCTTTCCAATCCCACCAAACACTCAGCATAACCTTTCGAGGCGTCAATCCTGGTTTTGCGACCATTTGTTGAGCTTCACCACGCTTGGACCATGATCTTTTTCACACATTATTGTCGTATTTGATCCACTATCCATCTACTGTTACCATTCGCTTCGAAATGGTTCGATTTCATTTTGTTTCAGCAAAGAATCGCAGATGTTAATTCGGTCCATTAAATTTTTCACAGACAATTCATGTGGTACCCAAACATGGAACTTCTTTTTGAAACCAGCATTTTTTAAATAGTTCAAAACCGTTTGATGATGAAAGTTAAGTTCCTTAGCGATGTCATGGCTGCTTATGTGACGGTCCTGTTCAATATTCTCCAAAATTTCATCGAGTTTTTCAACGATAGGTCGACCAGAGAGAGGTGCATCTTTCACATCGAAATTTCCAGAACGGAAGCGAAAAACAAATAATAATATAATATTTTTATAATTATAAACTAAAATAGGACTTTACGACGATAAAGGCAACTGCCTTTGTGAAACCAAAAACTGCATCGTTTAAATAGGGATACACAGAACATTGTGTATAAAGCTTAGAGCTTTTCACAAATCTGCTGAAACGATTATTTCTATGCTAGTAAATTCGCTCGACTGACCGAAACTGTCTCAATTTCAATCTATCGGCAGTTGTCTAATCTTAATCCCTAAATTTCTGGTCTTATGTGTTCCGAATATAATCTCAATTTCAATCTGTCGGAAGTTGGCTAATCTTAATCTCTAAATTTCTGGTCTTATTTATACCGAATATAAGATTATCTGTACTTCAAGTTTGATTCCATTTATACTTAGTATTTTCTTTTTGTAAAATTATACAGTACAAAACATAGGGCTATACTGTAAATAATTTTGAAATAGACTTTAAGTCAAAAAGTAGAAACTACATTTCTGTTGAAAATATTCTAATTTCCATTCCCCTAATTAAAGTTCCTTTACTTTTTCACAAACATGTCACGAGAGTGATTGATATAGCCAAACGCCATGCTAATCTTTTTCCATCAATCTAAAATGAGCATGTTCATAAAAAAAAAAACAAAAACAAAATTTAAAAATACTAAATGTAAAGGGTTTTGCGGTTATCAGTCAGGCAAAATGACATCAATCACGAATGACAAAGTCACCATTTTCATTATTATGAGAAAATGTGACCGCACTTGGTAAAAAAGTAGAAAGCGAGTGAATCATGCTTGCGTTTAAAGCTGGTTAGCTGCCGATCGATTTAGTGCAAAAATTTTCCAAAAATTAGGGTCACATCAAAATGGTGTCATATGGGATTGACGCGACTCGTTCAATATTGTCGGCGCCGTCTGACACTGTAGGTTGTTGGTTTAAGGCTGTTGGTTGATGACTGACTACTGACTGCTGCTTATGCAAAGCCCTAAAGCCCAAATTATAGTCTGTCATAGCAAACAAATGAGCGCGCCCATACGCATGTGTATAACTGTTAGCACGCGTGCATATGAACACATATAAACAGACATACTTTAGTAAATGCGAGTGTACACACGAGTGATTGGTTACCTGTCGCTGAGGTAAAAAGTAATAACCATCGCGTGTAGTATTGCTGAAGTAGAATTGCTTTCAACACATGTTGTTTTTGTTGCAAGTTCGCTTGCTTGTTGGCCACCGGTTGCCGGTTGTTACGGCCTGATGTTTAGCCATCAATCTAAAGTCATCATCCTGTGTCTGTCAACACAGTAACGAGCAAAAATACACAACGTCAAAACCGCCATACAAACAGTAGAGCAACACATCAACACAACCGAGCCGAGTGGCGCGCCTCATATTCGATTGCATATACAATACACAAAGACACATGGGTATACGGTATACGTATGTGATTAGCAGACCACAAACATACATATTTCCTTTCTATGAGTGCTCACATTTCATCGTGCGGATTGCCTGCCTTTCCAGTGCGTATTTATTGTTTTTGTTGTGGTGTGCACAACTTGCCACATCCATCATGCATCAATCATAATTTATTATATCCAACTTTGTGAACGCATTTTTCCGTTATGGCTATCATCCACGTTTGTGCTTTTTTAGTATACATAAATTTTGTTGCTGGGGTCATAGGATTAGATTTCGCGCGCCGAAATCACTTACAGCGCGTTTGCATGGCGGTATGTTATATACTTGGCATAGCCTTCATTTAAAGCATATTATTCGGGATTCAAACAGCTTTATAAAAGTACATGAAGTCTATAGCTTCTGCTTTAGGCTTCCATAAGCTAGACTAAATCGAAACGTTTGTTAAAAAAGATTAGTTAATGAGTTAAAATGTTCATTGATTATGAAAATACACCAAAGACGATTTTGGCGGACACTATTATAAGGTTAAACTTTTTTCAATACTTTTACTTATATTTTTTTTCTACAAGAGATATTGAATTTTTTTAAATTTTTGTTATCTGGAGAAAAAAAGTTCACATGCTCTTGATAGTTGATTTTTCAACAACTCTGTGCTACTAACACTTCTTTCAGTGGCAGATACACTGAACGTTTTTTGTTTGACCCGCTCTCCCCATTAAAAACCTGGGAAAGTAAAATTCAACATTAATTTAATTTCTGCCTAGATTACATGTAATCAGCACATACTACGATAAGCCCGCAGAACTGTCGATTTTACTACACATTCAATTTTTTTTTAATTTTCGAGGTTTTTAAAAGGAGAGATATAAAACTCTTTTCCAAATAACTATAATTTTTCAAAAACCCCTTTGTTTGAAACCCAGGATCCCAGGATTATCAGATCTTGATCATTTGAGCCTATGAAAAGTGAAAACACTATTGCTGTAAAAAACCTGCAAGTTTGTCCAAAAACAGCCTCCTGCTAACGTCTGTGAAATAATGCTTTTTGACTACCAGGATGTCATGAAACGTTGTATTAATGGCGATGAGTATTGAATCTATGCTTACGACCAGGAAACAGACGATCAATCGGCCGAATAGCGTGGCAAAGAAACCACGTCAAAGTAAGGCAAAAATCATGGTTATGTTCACCGGCCAAACTATCAACAAGGTATGCTATTTGAGTGTTATGCGTCGTTTTCGCGAAGCTATTCGTAAAAAGAAGCCGGAATTATGGCCTTCTTGAATTTTGCACCACTATAATGCACCGTCGCATACTGCATTGATTCTTCGTGAGTTTTTTTTTGCCAAATTTAGCTTTGTGTGACTAATTCAAGCGACCGCTCCGGGGAAACTGTTTTGAGTCAGTTGAAGCCACTAAACGTGAATCGATACGCGCTAGCCTGAAATCGGAAATTGACTTTAACAACTATTTCGAGGATTGGAAAAATTTTTGCCCAAGTCTATTGGGACCAAGAGAGATTACTTTAAGTGGGTTGACATAAATTTTTGCTCATAGTAGTGTACGAATCTCTGCCACTAAAACCTTCTAACTAGAGGAATGTCGTTGGTAGAGAGCCATCTGCTTGTTTTTACGAACTCTTTATACATTATTAATAACTTGGTCAAAACAACTTAGGCACTTACAACAAAAGACGTGTGCAGTTAACTTAACGTTTTTTTTTTGGATATGTGGTTTTCAAAGAGACAGCACTTTGTTCTGAGTTGGTCTTTTTGACAGCTGTTACTTACTTTGTACTCAGTGTGGTTTGCCATTTCATAAGGGACAGCCTTACTTCAGAACAACGTTTGAATATCGAGCAAATCTATAACCAAAATAATGGTTCAGAGCGCGTGCCTTGTCCAATACTCGGTTGACATAATCGTCCAGCAGAGCCGTTAATCCAAGCAACGATAGATTGGTTTCGTACCACGTGTGCACACCGGAGACGGTATTGCTACTGTCGAGCAGAGTATGCAAGAAAATCCAAATGCAATGTAACAATTGAGGCTGTGCCCGTCCACTATAGACCGGTTTTTGTTGGGTTATGTGAAGTCGCATGTCTACGCAGATAAGCCCGAGACGATTGATGCCTTGGAAAATAATATTAATTCGAAAATTGGGTCTATTATTAAAACATTCTAAAAATTTAAGACATCGACTTTGAGAAAACAAGTCTAGGATTACAAACTAAATATAGCTTTATACATTGGGTGTTACAATAGGTTATAAAGTTATAAATACTTATGATATTTGCCGACGAAAGAATTTTCAACAGTTCTTTATAATTTGGTAAAAAAAATGTGCTTTCGCCTAATACTCGCCGAGCAATCGTTGAAGATCTGGTGAAGGGAAAACGTACTTGTGCAGAAAGGGTACGATGGTTTTACTTTGCCAGTAAGGAGGTGCTGATGTGTGGCCAATCCTTAGGCGTGTAAGGTTAGTAGCTTGTAGGCGAGAAATGTCTCTAGGGTAGCCAACTTTTGTTCTTGTAGGGTTGAAGGGTGAGTACCGATGGTCGAAATGTTTCCGTTCCGGTTTTTAAATTTCATGAAAATAGCGATCCAACATATTATTCGTGCAAAAAGTTTTATCCTGATATATTAATTCATTCGTGATTTGTATACTGGAAAGAGAAAGTTTTAAATGGAATTTAAAAATTGTATTATATGGGAAATAGGCGTGGCTGTAGTCCGATTTCAACCACTTTACAACTGTAACATAAAAATAAAAGCGGGTCTTGAGAAGTGTGATTTCACGTAAGAGCCAACTTTTTTCTACTGCGATCCACTGTACCAAATTCCAGTTGTCTAGCGTTCTATCGCCCATCTACGAACTCTTCCTTAATTTTTTGGCAACGAACACGCATATCAAGTTTCATCAAGATATCTCAATTTTTACTCAAGTTGCAAAGTGCAACGTGGAAGGATGGTCGGTCTGACAGATAGTAACTGGGATATCAACTCGTCTCTTCATCCTGGTCATTTTTATATAGGTATATAATTTTATATCCATCTCGATTAGTTTTAGGTAATACCTACAACCGTTAGGTGAACAAAATTGTTATCTGTAAACTCTGCAGCAAAATGGTGGGAATGTATAAAAGACAAATGCCCACAAAAAACAGGTGTACCGAAATTTCATTTTGGATTCGGAGAATATTAACGTTTGCTACAAATAAAAGTACTAATAGTTTAAATATTTGAGCTATTTATATGGTATAGAAAGGAATTAACTTCGGATGCACCGCATTTTATTTAAATTCGACCATTATTTATTTAAGCTTATTAATGTTAGTATTTATCATATGTTTATGTGTGGATCTTAAGCCCGCGTAAAATGAGTTTGTCACATATTAAATGCATTTTTCATTTACAGAAATTTTAAGATTTTCCGCTATGCCCAGATTTCTTGGATGCTAGTCTGTAGAGATTTCTTTGTTGCAGCGATTTGTGAACTCTAGCAAAAGAGTGAAAATTCTTAAGTCACGCATTGAAGTGCCAATGAAGCGCTGACATGCCCTATAAAGACACAGTGTGTGTGTGTGTGACAACTGGAAGAGGTGGTGAGTCTTTCGTGTACCGTATACACAGGTTTGAGCATTCTATGCAGTGGGACGTTTTTCCTATTCTACATAAAATCATAAATTAGTTAAGTGTGTGACATGCAGATGGCTTAAGTTGAAAAAATGCTCATTTACCCGTTCTCGATGGATTTCCATAAGCAAATATACAAATATAGGCATTTGCGTGTAAACGTAGGCATGTGAAGCGAACGTGTTGACGTTTCAGTGATAATTCATAATACTTTACATGTCATCCTTAATTGTGCTGTCGTTCATAATTATGCCATTTTGACAGTATGCCAGCTGAATGTGCAGCTGTTGTGCTAATGAATAAAGCTATATCGTGAGGTAGGTGAAGGGGAAAAGCAGCGATACCTCACTGACTGAGATTATGTTGAGTTGTTATATGGATAGCGCTGTCAAATTGTTTGTGGTCGATAATGACTCCGAAAAAAGGCAAGAGGTGCTCAAGCGTGCAGCAAGCCAAGGATGGCGCAACAACTGGTTTGACAGCTAAATATTAATGTGCACGCTTACGGTGCGTTAATATGCAAATAAATACATATGTATTTTTTCTTGCCAAACAGAATTTGAATATCGCTGTGAAATTTATTTTCAACGGAATTCATTTAGCACGTGTAAGAATTTTTGAACGAAGTGCTAAGTATTTTATAAATAATTTTTAATTTGTATCCAAAGCTATTTGGAATGTATGCGGACGCATATTCAGAGCTTGTCCAAGCCTGTGCCGAGAGGAAAAATAAAAATATTTTTGATTTTTACTTTGCTCCAAAATAGGCCTCAGGCCACATTTTCCGAGATTTATGAAATTGTGAATCGGTGGATTGTGAACTTGCAGAGCACCAACATTCCATAGAGCTTCAGCATACCCAAGTTTTCATGGACGATATGTTAAAATAATTTCTGTTCAAGGCCTTAGACTTTAAGTGCAATAGGAAAAACTCAGCAAGCCTTACTATCGATGAAAGATGACAAGCAGGCAATGGGTCATACGCGTCACTAAAAACTCCATTCAGAAGACAATATAAACTAGCTCTGTACAAAATCTCCTTTCGAACAGTTTTATGCTAAGAACAAAGTCAAACTGCACATCTTCGAACTGAAATTCTATGAAAAATATTTGCAGCATTGAAATGACTTGGTGTATAAGGTAGAACAATGAGCTTGTCCAACATATGAAAGCCGAAAACGCATTTGCTTAAGTATTCAAAACTAATGTCGTGAGATGGATTTGAAAAAATATCGACTTTTTGTTGTCTTGTTAAAGAGAGAGTTTAATATACATATATGTTTAAAATATTATCCTAAAATTTTAAATCGATTCGAGTAAAATTTTTAGATATACCACTCATTAAGCCACGTCAGTGCAGCTCTTCGCGGGTATACGGCGTTTATGTCACAATTCAGCTTTCAATTATTCAAGTAATAACTTTTTTCGTTTGTTTAGTAACGAGATTTGTGCAGGTACTACCGAAATAATTTTAGTTTTCTAAGTTTAGATGAGCCAATAAAGAGTTATGCTGTCAATGACAAGAGTATTTTTTCGAGACTACAAGTGATATGAAATACCAACGGCTGAGTTTTAGAAATTTTATAATTAACAAGTAAGGAAGGGCTAAGTTCGGGTGTCACCGAACATTTTATACTCTCGCATGATAAAGTGATAATCGAGATTTCATTATACGTCATTTATATATTTTTCAAATACCGTATTTTTGTAAAGTTTTATTCCGCTATCATCATTGGTTCCTAATGTATACATATATTATACAGAGAAGGCATCAGATGGAATTCGAAATAGCGTTATATTGGAAGAAGGCGTGGTTGTGAACCGATTTCACCCATATTTTGTACGTGTCATCAGGGTGTTAAGAAAATATTATATACCGAATTTCATTGAAATCGGTCTAGTAGTTCCTGAGATATGGTTTTTGTCCATAAGTGGGCGAGGCCACGCACATTTTCAATTTTTAAAAAAAGCCTGGGTCAGCTTTCTTCTGCCATTTCTTCCGTAAAATTTAGTGTTTCTGACGTTTTTTGTTAGTCGGTTAACGGACTTTTAGTGATTTTCAACATAACCTTTGTATGGGAGGTGGGCGTGGTTATTATCCGATTTCTTCCATTTTTGAACTGTATATAGAAATGCCTGAAGAAAACGACTCTGTAGAGTTTGGTTGACATAGCTATAGTAAATTCCGAGATATGTATAAAAAACTTAGTAGGGGGCGGGGCCACGCCCACTTTTCCAAAAAAACTGCGTCCAAATATGCCCCTCCCTAATGCGATCCTTTGTGCCAAATTTCATTTTAATATCTTTATTTATGGCTTAGTTATGCCACTTTATAGGTTTTCGGTTTCCGCCATTTTGTGGGCGTGATTTTGCCCATCTTCGAACTTAACCTTCTTATGGAGCCAAGGAATACGTGTACCAAGTTTCATCATGATATCTCAATTTTTACTCAAGTTACAGCTTGCACTGACGGACGGACAGACAGACATCCGGATTTCAACTCTACTCGTCACCCTGATCACTTTGGTATACATAACCCTATATCTGACTCTTTTAGTTTCTGATGCTTTCTCTGTATAATATATACATTAGGAACCAATGATGATAGCGGAATAAAACTTTACACAAATATGGTATTTGAGCTGAGGTAACCCTTGTGGAAAAATTGTCGTGATCGGACAATAACTTTTCAAGGTCCCTGATATCGAACACGAAGAACTCAGTGCCTAACCTAACATAACCTAATTTTTCACCGAAAATATCGGTAAATCTCTCAGACATTTTCATGTAATTCAGAGGGCATCATTTTTATACTCTCGCAAAAAAGTTGCTAATAACAGTATCTCGATTATCAGTTTATCATGCGAGAGTATAAAATGTTCGGTGACACCCGAACTTAGCCCTTCCTTACTTGTTTTTATATAATTTTCACCTGCGTTTATAAAAAATACCTTGTTCATGCAATTAGATACGAATGATCCATCAAGCCACCCATCCATCGGAAGCCAGAGTTATTCGAAATTTATCGCTCACAACAGTCTCGAAATAGAAACATTTTTAAGAAAAATTTACAGAGCAATAAATCAACTTGTAAAACAAAACAACACAAATCTGAAATGCCAGTTAACATTTTTTGTCAAGCATTTACGTGTGTTTGCAGTTAGGCAAAGTGGCGTTTGTTCATTTTTTATGGCAGCCATAATAAATTATGACCATTAATATTACGTTTTGAATGAATGAAGTGCATATTTAGTTGCAAGTTGCACCACTAGGGCAGCGACATAAATCATTTTCTATTTTCTCTATCGTATATTTCTCGTTTTATGATTAGAGTCAGCGACATTTGTTGAAAATAAATATGTTAAACTGACATTTCTGACAAGTTCCACATTGCGTGTTTAATAAATGCTTGTAATTTTCGTGATTGCCTACATATCTGTGTTGTAAATTTTCAACACTTAAATTGCTGTTACATTCGTTACGATTAGACAGTTTTCGACAGCTTTGGTTTCATAGGTGCCTTAACCCCAATTTTCTGTGTTTTGGTATTTGTACTTAGATATATATAAAGAAAAAGAGCAGTCACTGAAAAAAGAAAACTATATAAATGAACTTTACAATTGTTTCTCTGATTTCGCATCTAGATCCGTCTCTTTGACAAAGATAGCATGGGGTTCGGACCATTTTGAAACATCCATACATTCGACTGCTGTTTACTTTCGGGCTCATGTGTATAAAATCGCTATTCATCTCTTGTTTTGTTGTCATAGACTTGTTTTGAACCACCGTTATTGTATTATTTTAATATTTCTCTCGATAAATCGGCATAAACCTTTTTTGAGCGATTGACAAAACAAATGGTGGGGTCCAACGTGAACAACTTTTTTTACAATTAAATATTCATGCAGTATTGAATGTATGCTAGTCCCACTAATGTATATAGTTACCTCGATCTGACGATTGTTAGCCAGGTAACATGACGATCTTGCAATATCAGTTTGCGATCAATAGTTTCCGGAACAAGACTAATTTTGAATGAGCTGCACGAAATTCATCTTGGAATGATGTAAGATCTCGATTGGATTCAGCATGCCATCGATGAACACTGGTCCCTGATAAAGGTTCATCGCCAAAAATTTAATTAAGTTCATTGTTGCACTGTTGCTGAGATAACCCATGTCGAAAGCTGTAAAAAATTATTGGCAAAAATCGCGATTTAATTCTATTTTTTGTTCAGATAAATTTTTTAAGTAACTGTAAGCAATCAGTTAACGAGATAAGTTGAAATCCGGGTGATTGGCTGTCCGATCGTTCTTCATTTGCACTATGAGAAGGCCAGTAGTGCATATGGACAGAATCGGACCATTACCCATAAAGAACTATGTATCGAAAATGTATAATGTGCTACATCTAAACTACAAATTAAGACACAAAATTGTTATTTGTTACGGTGGATCGCAGTAGTGAGAGGCATTAATAGGTTTAATTTTCATACCTCACAAACCACCGAAGTAATTTTATCAAAGTTGCTGAGAGTACAGCCTCTCTCCATATAACAGAAATGTTGGAAACAACTAAAAGAGTAAAATTTTACTGCCAAAATGGTACGAAGTGTCTATGTAGGACTCGATGGACTTACCTTTTTAACCAGATTTGGTTACATTAACATAATTCGGGCATTTTTACGTTATTGAAATTGAACTAAAGCCGCGCTTACTAACCACATATTAAAAATTTTTACTTTTTATGATTCCTTCATATTACAATATACATATCAAGCATGAACGCAGTTATTCAAATAAAACGTCTGTAAACTCCGAAATAGTCCGTATCGTAGGGAAATTTTTTTGATAACTGTATGCTATTTTATCAGAAATCGAGTCTATACTTCTTAGGTCCATACACTTAAAAAAAAAGTTCAAATCTGCGGTTGACTTTATACTGAAATGCAATGAGCGTCCCTCTTTAATAACAGTGTCTCCTTGTTCCTTAAAGGATAAGGCAATACTTCTACTTCTACCCCTATCTATTATAAGACCTTTAAACTTAAGGTTGGGCTTATACCATATATTATATCGGGCACTACGTGAGATATCTTAACTAAATAGAAAAGCTCGTACTAGAGCTTAGTTCCGAAATGTGTGAAAATCGCATGTACATAATAGATTTTATACCGAGTATATCGGTCCTTTTGTGAGTTACTTTCCCTAAATTTCTCATTAACTCGAGAATGCTAGGGGTACTACCAAAAGTTAACTCAATCAGTCCAAATCTTCAGGTAGCCGGAAAATTATTTCCAATATTATGGCAGAATTTCCATCGCTTGTGTTAGTCAATATGTGTGACTTTTTAATGAAATTAAGTGAATATGAATTGTTCTGGAACTGACTTAAGCACCTAATCCCTCATTTAATCTTTCTCTAGCATCTGGATAACTTTGTCCTCATATACCCCATATACTTAGTATATCAATTTAAGATTTTTTGTTTGAGGGTTCACATATTTCTCATTTAAATTAGGTAAAGCTAATCAAGATAGACATAGGGTTATATACATATGTATATATACATAAGTGATCAGTACGACGAGAGACTCCGTCTGTTCGTGTAAGCTGTAACTTGTGTAAAAACTCAGATATCTTGATAAAATTTGGTATGTACGTTACTCCGTAAAAAAACCAGTTCATATGTGGGAGTAATCAGACCACTCCCGCGCCCACAAACCGCCATTAACCGAAAACCTATAAAGTGCCATAAATAAGCCCTAAATTAAGATGTAGATTTTTTTCAACGTGAAAAGAAACTTAAAATATCTAAAATGTATAATGATATAAGTGTATGATGTAGTCGTAAGTTCAAGACAAAAATTGTATCGCCAGGAAATATAAGACTTGGCAAAAATGTTTATTTTAATATACATACAAGTATATTCATTAAGTTTATAAGCGCATTATGTGTACTTGTATAAGAGTTTGTAAAAATTTAGGGATCCTTACAGTTTCGAGTCGGGTATTACAGTAAATGTATTGTCAATTGTTAATTACTACAGAGATTTGAACCGAATTGAGAGTAATGTTGTTACTGGAGTAACTATGTTGAATGACAATGAAAGGGTGTTGATTTTTGAATGTTCTATCAATTCTTTAGTAATAAAGTAAGACACCACATACGACAAAGCACAGCTGAATTATTAAATTATAATGTTTCAGTCATTGTTTAAATGAAATTTTGAATACAGTTCATATTTTATTAAAAGTATATTTTAAATTTTCAATAATTCAATAATTTCAGTGTAATAAAAATTATGTGATTTTAATAAAAACATCAGGCTCCGGCTGACAGCACCAGAAGTGGCCAGAGGTAAAAACTTTGAAAGCAACCCTTGTAAGAAATGCAAAGAGAATACTCATACTGGTGTATAAATCAATCACACATCAACATTAATCTTGAAATGTACTTGGAGCTACCACGCAATAAATTACTTGTTAAATATGTGGCTTGTAGACTTTTCAATTTATAAAAATTATGATTTTGTATATACACATACATACAAAGGTATGTACATATAGGTAAGTAAATCTTTTCTGTGTACTTGGTATATAAACAAATGAAGTAAAACTATTTTGAAGACATTATTGACTGCTAGGGACAGTTCTTGTCACCACTCAAAACCCTGTTTACATATTGAACCGTATTTGTTTTGGCGCCTACTGGTATTACCCGCTGTTGAACGTGTTTGTAGGTAAGTATATGCAATCGTAACTGCTGTTACTGCTTCAGTTTATGATATACAATCGATCATTAATAACGCTTGTCCATATTATATTGTCAGTACAAGCGCATTACATGCTATGTCGCTAAGCAATCAAATAAGTCTAAATATGTACGAGTACATACCATACATATTTGTGCGCATGTGTAGCAACATAAAGTTCAACTCAATTGACTGACGTATCGATCAAGAAGCGAAACATAATCAGTCAATCATCAGCCATCAGTCAAGTAAATCCCAAATTCAATAAAAAGTGCAGCCAAACACAACCGCATATACAAGCATACATATTTAGTATAGCGCCATAGTTGAAGTGGTGCGATGCCGTTGCTTAGATAAATGTGGATAAACAACAACACTCTATAGGAATGTCGATATTTATTACTGCTATGTGGAACATAGACACATGTATATATATTTATTGATTTATTTATAACTGCTGGATTGAAAATCCGTCAGTATTTTTTATTTATGATATGTTTTCATGTACAATGTTCAATGTTCAAAATTTGGTAGACTATCTGTAATATATGTATGTACATTAGGGTGATTCAAAAAACATTTTTTTTTTTTCGTTTGGTACTCTGAAAAATAGGTTCCTAGACACCTCTAAGAAAGCCTCTCCAAACATGAGTTTTTAATTGTAACGGGAAGGTCCTCCTACATACAGTTTTCTATTTTTTCTTATTATCAAAAAGATATTAACAGTTGAAGTTTGATTATTTTTGGGAAAATTTTTTATTTCTTATGAATTTTATAACTCAATGAAAACAAATTATTATGAATTATAAAACTTATAGGCTTGCTTAGAGGAACCTATTTTTCAGAGTATCAAACGAAAAAAAAAATTTTTTTTTGATCCACCTTAATATGCATTGATGTTTGACGATGTATATCTCGTAAACGCTTAACTTAATCGAAAAATCATAGGAGACCATTTTTATAGAGCAGTAAATTTCCTACAAAACTATGAGTTTCATAGCCAAAGAATGCTTTGTGAAACAATGATGGAACTTAAAGGATCAATGGAAAGAAATATCACTAAAAGTTGTAGGCTTTTGCGAGCTTAATCTAACAACTTATTAAATTAAATTAAATTAATGTTTGTGTTATTTTTGTAAAGGTATTTTTTTAGACATGAGATTTTCAGGAAGAAATTATACGCGTTTATTTAAGGTTATTGCCAAGAATTTAGCTTTATTATGATATTATCATTTTTGAAGAAATATGGATCAATGATTCCCTCTGCCGAGAGAACACACCAATCAGTGACTTTTTAGGGATGTATCGACGCCTTAACAATGACTTGTACAATATAATCCCTCCAAATACGAAAATTTTTTTTATTAACGTACACATTTAGCCAAAAATGAGAGCCCCATTCAGGGTTGGCCCGTCCATATAGACAAGTTAGGCAATTGCCTAGCCCAAAAATTTTAGTTTTTGTTTATTTTATTCTATTTAAGGGGTAAGTAGGGTAATTCTTTTTCAAAATTTTTTATTTTTTTTGCATTTGCTGTCGCTTTATCCCCTTATAATTAATGCAGATCCCCACTTTACTTTAGGTTTAAAAAGGCCCAAAATAATAATACTCAAACTTTAAACGCGTTTTTCTCAAAACTCACTTCTTTAAACTGGCGGACATGATTGCGGTCGAACTACTCAACCGATTTGCTTAATTTTTTTTATATGTTCACAAAACGCCTGGCTATCGTCCCTAAATTTTTTATAATTTATTGACAATGTTATGACAAACTTTATTTAAACAAGTAAGGAAGGGCTAAGTTCGGGTGTCACCGAACATTTTATACTCTCGCATGGTAAAGTGATAATCGAGATTTCATTATCCGTCATTTACATATTTTTCAAATACCGTATTTGTGTAAAGTTTTATTCCGCTATCATCATTGGTTCCTAATGTTTATACTTGTATTATACAAAGAAGGCATCAGATGGAATTCAAAATAGCTTTATATTGGAAGAAGGCGTGGTTGTGAACCGATTTCAGCCATATTTCGTACATGTCATCAGGGTGTTAAGAAAACATTATATACCGAATTTCATTGAAATCGGTCTAGTAGCTCCTGAGATATGCTTCTTGGTCCATAAGTGGGCGGCGCCACGCCCATTTTCAATTTTTAAAAAAAGCCTGGGGGCAGCTTCCTTCTGCCACTTCTTCCGTAAAATTTAGTGGGTCGATTTTGCCCATCTTCGAACTTAACCTTCTTATGGAGCCAAGGAATACGTGTACCAAGTTTCATCATTTCTCAATTTTTACTCAAGTTACAGCTTGCACGGACGGACGGACAGACGGACGGACGGACAGACGGACGGACAGACAGACATCCGGATTTCGACTCTACTCGTCGCCCTGATCACTTTGGTATATATAACCCTATATCTGACTCTTTTAGTTTTAGGACTTACAAACAACCGTTATGTGAACAAAACTATCATACTCTCGTTAGCAATATTGTTTCGAGAGTATAAAAACATAGGGAAAAATGTAAAAAAAACGTTAATTACTTTTTTATTTACCAACATTTTTCATGATTCTACTAGGGACGATAACCATTCACGTACTTTTTAAGAATAAATTGGGTTTTTGTGTTTCAGATGATCCAAACATGAGAAATCGTGTCCGCCAGTGAAAAAACGCATCTCATTCACCCAGCCTTTCTCCGACAGATGTCATCAAAAAATTCCGAAAAAATTTGTTTATACATTCCACGATATACATATGTAACTCATGATAAATGAAAAAAGTTCTATTGTAGAATAACAATTTCTATGAAAAAAATGTCAAAAAACAGACCAGATTACACTACTGACCCCTTAATGTTGCTTACAGTAATTTTCAAATATTCATCTCCGCCAAAACTTGGAATTGATAGCGAAAATTTTCATGCGACTGATTTTTGTAACTTTCGACGTTGATTTACAGAGCAACAGTGTATCGATGAACTCAATTCGATTTTTTGCGATGCAGCTTCATCAGTGGTTATCGATGGTATGGTCAATTCAATCGAAGTCATTGATAAATCCGAGACGAATTTCGTGAAGGTTGTCTAAAGTCAGTTGTTGTTCCGGAAACTATTGATGTTGGTTGTCAGTTGTCTTTCGAGTAATTAGAAAAACCAACCTCAATGCGACCTCTCACACATCGACTGAAACAGCTGCATTTTTAGTTCTTAAAACATCGATTTGATGTGTAATCTAACGTAAAGTCTTGACTTGGTACCGAATAACTTCATTTTATTCGTGTTCGTAAAAATATAAACCAAAAGGTCAACGTTTTTCAACATCTCAAGAGGCGGTTGACGGTAATGATAAAAGTGCTTTGGCAATTGGTTCAAACGCATGCAATAGTTTATAGATCTTAATGGAGAATATTTTTGAAAACAATATTTCTCTAATCCCGAAATATAAAAGGCAACCCTCGTAGTAGCACCAGTGGTTGTAGTATTATCAGTATTTCTTTGATGTGCACACACTTTTTACATATTATGTAAGTAGATATGTATATATTCGAATCCGAAACGGAACTAATTCGCTTGAGAAAACAGAAACGACATTTGAATTATGAGCGATGCGTTAAAACAAGTTATTACAACTTATGGATTTTTATTTAATATTGATCAGACCGTAAAAGAAAAGAAAGGCTGACAGTCTTGACTATACCTGATTTTTCGAAATGAAAGGCACGAAATTATTTAAATTAATTTTTTTTGTACTACTAATTATATTCCTTTTAAATTATAATGTCAAACCTTTGTGTTTTTTAATAAAATGACCTGAATAATTTTCAAAAATAAATAGTTTTGTTACATTTTGGTGTTAAGGCAAAATAAGCTTAGAAGGATCGGAGAATTTGGCATTTGTCCAGAGCGGTACCATAAATTGTATCGAGCCGGCACTGGGCCCATTTACTGATATGAATGTTCAATTCTTGCCCGAGTTGAATCCTATAAGACAACAAGCAAAGAACCTTCCTAAAAATTTTCCATAAAAAGGATGGGCACATCTCCAATTGTTGTTCCCAGTAGCGGATAAAAGGAACTATGATCGCTATTGAACGATGAAATTGTAGAAAAGAAGAGAGGAATCCGACAGTAAGGCGCACCTCGAAGATACTTTATAGAAGGTTTCATATCTTTTAGTTGGTCAAATACCTCAATAAAGGATTTATGATAAACCCACATAAGTTTTTAAGACAAGATATTTAAGAGACAATTAATTTTTCGAGTTTTGATTGGAAATAATTAGTTTCGATTAGGTAATAAAGCTGATTCGGCATTGGAAACTAAGCTGATCACAATAAAGCACTTGTGGATCCATCTACCTATCATTGATTCACTGTTAAAGTAAGTAATTTCGATTCCAGCCTATTTGGGTGGTTGTCTGAAGACATATTTGTATATGCCTCTAATCTCGAAAAATTAGACAGCTTAGAAGAAAGTGCTGTGATGCTACGAAATCGCCTTCCTTGAGAAAATTTCGATAATTAACGTCCAACCCCAAGTATCGATGCCCATTGGGTAATATTCGGTTAGACAGAGTTACCCTCAACTTTGTTGAGAGCAGCTACATAGTTTGCTTATCCAAAGGTATATTGAATCCATACAATTATCGGTATTTCATTACTGCCGAGGTGCATTGCAGCCGCCTAGTATTAAATCGCATAAAGAAGCTCCAATCAAGGCTGATGAAATTAGAAACAATTTTAATTTTTTGCATGCTCAACTTTTTCAACGGCTCCCGTTTAGTCAGCCACCAATAAAAAATTGTAATTATAAATTATTCATACTAATAATTATGAAGTTTTCAACTCGCAGTTGATGAACTTAAGACTAAAATATAGATATATTGCAGAGCTATCTAAATGTAGCTACATCTACTTGAAGTTATATTGTAGTCTGAAAGGTTAGCGGATAGCTCTCGATTAAAGACTTCGCCAAATTTTCTTCTGATCTTCAACTTCAATTAATTAAAAAATCTCCGATTTTTTCTTTGGTTATTATTAACCAAATGCATTAATCAAATCGTCCAATTACGTTGGCGTTCGTAAATGCCAAATAAGTTTTCGCTTTCAATCGCAATTATATTGCAAGGCAACATAAATTTCAAAATTATTTATGTTAAAGAAATGACAATGTCGAGTGCAAATCAATCACTTCTTGCTTAGTGTCAGTAAGAGTCATCTAAAAAACTCGTGATATATGTCAGTGGGTGAGACGCCTCTGCCATATTTCCTAACGTTAAATGGCTGTCATAAACTAGCGAGTATGGCAAATGCGCCCACGAGTTCGCCTTCACATGTGCAGAGAGCGAAGCACCGCACCATCCATCCATCTTTGTTTGTTTTATCCATCACACATCTTTGTTGCGCTCTTGCCGCTGGTGGCTGCATTTACCACTGACGACTGGTATATTGTTCAAAAGCTAACGATGACAACAACAATGTTGACCAAGATGATAACAGCACCGCTGCTTCTGATGACAGCAACTTTGTGACTGCCACCAACAGCATCATCATCAACAACTTTGCCGCAGAGCAACAAACAATAAATGACCAGCACATGTGTTGCATACATAAATACATACGGTACTATATTATGTCTGTGGCTGATTTTAATGTGCAATAGCAGCAACAAGCACTTCTGATTTTTTGTGGCTGCTCACGGCCTTTGTTGGTTAGGGGCGTTCTGCCACATGGTCATCGATCATAGTCATCAAGTATCATTATTGATGAGTCTCCGACTCGATTAAGTAACATGCACACATTTTCTAAAAGGCAAAATATATGTTTGTGCTGATGTGCATACGCGTCCAAATAACAACATATGTTGCTATATTTGCTGCGCATGTTGCAAGGTAACAGATTTGACAGTTGCGTGCAAAACTTTTCTTACCTTTTTCACTTTCGTACAATCCAACACTGTCTACGAACATGTTGGCAACTGATTTCCCATTGATGAGTTCCTTTCTTCTTTGGTTGTTCACCGACACATTCATCATAAATTCAATGAATAATTTAACTGGTTCAACATCGAACGTTATCTGATTTTAGCTGGTGATGGAGTGTACTTTTTAGTGTTGTATCATAACTTAGTGGTCGGGTGATTTGGCCATAATCTAAAAAATATTAAACGAGTATCAGAAAAAATACAAAAAGTTCTTTAGGCATTCCGTTTTCAGGAAAAAATTGTATATCAGTTTATGTCCAGAACTTTAACTTTATTATAAAGACACGGGTTTGCCAATATGTTTTAAAATGCTTTCGGGTGACCGCCGTGGCAGGCTTAAATAAATTTCAGCCGAGAGGCCCAATTTCCGCTCGCTTTTTATAGCTTTTGAGGCCATATGCGGGCCAATAATGTGCCGAATATTCTTTTCCAAGGCCTCAATCATCTCTGGTTTGTCTTCGTAGACAAGAGGCTTCACATAATCCCACAAAAAATAATCCAGCGGTGTTAGACCGGACAATTTTGGCGCCCACGCCACAGGTACACGACCTTTAATAATGCGCTCTCCAAAAATTTCCTTCCATTAATTGATTGCTTAGTTTGCTGTATAACATTTAGGTAAACGTCGTCCGTATCAACATCCTCCAGTTCAGACCGGAAATAGTCGTTACATATGGCCCGATATATCCCACTAGCTGTAACATTTGGGCGGTCTTCGTTTTATCTTAAATCTCTTGACCTAAACAAATGGTAGTCCGATGGTGCATGGTCTAGCGTTGTCCTGATGGAAGACGAAGCCCTTTCTGTTGATCAGTTCTGGTCGTTTTTTTCGATTGTTTGTTTCAATTTCATCAGCTGTTGACAGTAAAATGTAGAATCAATCATTCGACCAGGCTGGAGCAGCTCATAGTGGATGATTCCTTTTCAATCCCATCAAACACTCAGCATAATCTTTCGTTTTTTCGTTTCCTTTTACCATTCGCTTCAGAAATGGTTCGATTTCATTTCGTTTCAGCAAAGATTTGGTTTTTTTCTAACGTTACTTTTCCTACTATTGTAGATAGTAAGCGGAATGCTCTGAAACGGTGTTTCATTGCTATAAAGACACTCATACCGATCAGTGCCATTTTAGAGTTATACATAATTTTATTAAATTGTGTTAGCTAATCGGAGAATGCCGCGCAAAAGCACACTTAACGATAAAGAGAAAGGTGGCGTCTATACGCTTTGAATGGTGAGGTTTTGATCAATTGTGCCATTGCTCGGAATTTGGGAAGGCCGATAACAATGATATATAATTACCTGAATAACAAAGAAAATTATGGCCAAAGAACTTACTCTGGTCAAAAAAATATTAACACTCGACGGGAAAGAGAAATTTGTCGACAGTTATTAAATAAAACGACATCAATGAAAAGTGAAAAGAGAGAACCAAATTTCTGCATCAGTTTCAACAATTTGTCATGTGGTGGAACGAAATTCGAACACTGTACATGAGCAAATGCAGAAATGCTTGAAATCACACCAGAAAGTATCTCGTTCCAGTTTTGCCTGAAATCACATGAGTAAAGACTGACATCAGGTAAGATTAAGAAAAATAATATTATGAATTACACGGTTACAGCAAAGTAGACAATAGGCCTACAAAAAAACTTTACTATTGGTCCTAGGTGATCTTTTCCGATGACAAAAAATTTAACCTTGATGGTCCAGACGGCTTTTTGGAATACTGAAGTGATTTACGAAAAGAGATGTGATATTTTTCAAAGCGCAATTTTGGCTAAGGGGTAAGGGGCGCATTCTCAAATTCTGGGACAGTACCGTTGGCATTTCCTTCTTGCCGAATGAATAGTTCCGAGTACCAGGAAGTATTAGACGCAATTTGGCTGTTCTATATACGGAGTCATCCGCAAAAATCTGTCTCTTTTCAACACGACCTCGCATGTATCCATACAAAGAGGTCCAAGAAAACGTGGCTTCCACGTAAAAATATCCATCTTTTGGAATGGCAAGCTTGTTTTCCTGATGTAAGTCCTATTGACTTTTAGTACAGAAAAATATTATATTGAATCATATTGCAACCTTCAATCGACCATTTTGAGGTAAATTGGATAAATAATTTAAAAAATAGCACTGCTCTCTGCGCGGAGTATATGGTTCCTATTGCAAAGATTGACCGAAAATATAGGTCAACCTGTCAGATTTATAAAAAAATGTTTTCATCTGATCAAAAATAAAGCATTATTTGACACATGTTTACACACATAGGCATGTATGTTAGAGCGGGTCCCGAAGTCTGAATTTTAGACATCATCTTAAAAATCGCTGACTAGAAACCAGTTATAGACCTATAGTCTTTAAGGCAAAGTTGCCAGAATGTTCCGTACAACATTTCCCGCATATGCGAACTTATAGTAAAAAAACGGACCCGCTCTAATGTATGTAAGTATGTATGTGTCCAATAATTTTTAGTGAAGTTCGCAGTATCAATTACACATTTATATGGAGCAATATAAAGCAAATGTAGATTGTTTAAATAAGTGCAAAAAAATCAATTCAGATTTTTGTATATTATACAGAGAAGGCATCAGATGGAATTCAAAATAGCGTTATATTGGAAGAAGGCGTGGTTGTGAACCGATTTCACCCATATTTCGTACATGTCATCAGGGTGTTAAGAAAATATTATATACCGAATTTCATTGAAATCAGTCTAGTAGTTCCTGAGATATGGTTTTTGGTCCATAAGTGGGCGAGGCCACTCCCATTTTCAATTTTTAAAAAAAGCCTGGGTGCAGCTTCCTTCTGCCATTTCTTCCGTAAAATTTAGTGTTTCTGACGTTTGTATGGGAGGTGGGCGTGGTTATTATCCGATTTCTTTTTTGAACTGTATATGAAAATGCCTGAAGGAAACGACTCTATAGAGTTTGGTTGATATAGCTATAGTAGTTTCCGAGATATGTGCAAAAAACTTAGTGGGGGCGGGGCCACGCCCACTTTTCCAAAAACATTGCTTCCAAATATGCCCCTCCCTAATGCGATCCTTTGTGCCAAATTTCACTTTAATATCTTTATTTATGGCTTAGTTATGACACTTTATAGGTTTTCGGTTTTCGCCATTTTGTGGGCGTGGCAGTGGGCCAATTTTGCCCATTTTAACCTTCTTGTGGAGCCAAGATATACGTGTACGAAGTTTCATCATGATATCTCAATTTTTACTCAAGTTACAGCTTGCACGGACGGACAGACGGACGGACGGACGGACAGACATCCGGATTTCGACTCTACTCGTCACCCTGATTACTTTGGTATATATAATCCTATATCTGATTCTTTTAGTTTTAGGACTTACAAACAACCGTTATGTGAACAAAACTAAAATACTCTCCTTAGCAACTTTGTTGCGAGAGTATAATAAAATTTTTCAACAGAGTAAGTAAATGAAAAATTAAGAGTTCCAATAACAAAATATATGACCATCAGCAGCATCAACAGCCCCGTTGCGTTACGGTTCGCTTTGCTTTTGATGTTGTTGTGTCGTTATCTATCGTTTGCGCGCTCCTGGGGTCTCCGGTGGTGCGTCCCATTCACACAGGCTCGCCGCATTTGTTGCAATCAACGGGTATTAATATACAACGAAACAATAAACAACACACCGTGGCCGCGGTGTCTCATTGGGCCGATGGGGCAAGCAGCAAAACGTAGTACATAAGTATGAATATATAAATCTGTACATACTTACATACGTGTCCATGTGTGTATGTGTATGCGCTGGAGCTTCTAGTGCGCCAAGTCATACTGCGGCATATAACAACAACAATGTTAATAATAACAACAATATTTATTGCAAATGCAGCAATAAATTTCAAAACACTATTCACTCGGCACCACATGGGGTCGCCAGAATTGAAGATAAATTTTAAGGCGGCAATTTATGATTTGTGAGCATAAGTTTCACTGCTGCCGCCATGGTAGCGGCAACCAAGTCAACGTAAGTGACGGCGCAAGCGAGGACCTAGGTGTACATCTATATACATATGTATATACATAAGTAGGTATGTATGTGCATGTAGGCGTGAAGGAAGTTAAGTTTATGGTTCATTTAGTATAGCGTAGGGATGGCGTATGGCAAACGTCGGCCTTGTATGCGACGTGAGAGTAAATTAAATGGGTGAATGAGTTACGCAAACGTTTAGTTTTCAATATGCTAATAGGGTCAGATTTATAAGTATTTGTAATAGTAGAATAACGAAATTAATGTCGTGCTAGAGTTTCGGTAACCTGATCTAGTAGTGTTTTTAGCTTATAACAGTATAGTATTGCAAGAAGTCCGTGTCATGAGGGATCATTAGCTTCCATTAAATTGAACTTTGTCCAAAATAGATGTAGTCCAAAATAAAAGAAGAAACACTGGCGCGCTGTTGTTAGCTTAATCGCGTAAGCGGTGTCCTATTTTTCACGCCAATTAAGAAGAAGAAGAAGATGTAGAGCTTGCGCCACAATTCCCATATTTAAGTATTGCAAGTACAAGTCATTATGGCTCTTTTCAGATACTTCCTCAAAATGGCATAATCACTTGCTGTCATTACTTTTGCTCATTTTATATTCTTGAAAATCTTATCAAATCATATACATATGTAGGCAGTGAAAAAAATTATATTAAAAAAGAAATGAAAAATTAGTATCTTAAAATTTTCTTCCTTACTTGTTAATTGTAGGATCTTCGATGTAAAAGTTTTATCATTGCTTATAATCGCAGAGTTTCGCCCTATTTCCTAACTCCCAACCTATTTTTTTTTCCAAAAAGGCCACAGTGTTCTTAAAGATGATTTGATAGAAGATTTTTTTAATAAATATTTGCATATGTTTTCGAAGTATGAATAAGGCTCGATTGTAAAATCCACGTCGTGCAAAAATTAAAGCTGAACGACTATCGAGTGCGACGCTCTTTGCATGACTGGGCGCAAAACGAGATTGTTGCATCTGAAGTGATGATAATCCACAAGCCGTTGTTGAGAGTCTGTTATATTCTCAAAAAGTCACTCCATATGTTTCAAATGCGGAGACGGGCATAATGTTACAGTCAATGGGTAACGCTATAGAGCCATGAGTAATGACTTTTTCGTGCCTGAATTGGCGGACGTTAATGAGGACGACCTCGGGTTCCAACAAGATGTCGCTACATGCCACATAGCCAATGAAATAAGCACTTAATTGATGGGAACTTTTTGCGAGTTAAGTTGCTGCTCTACGCAGATACACTAAAGACAATTGTCGCCTTTGAAGATAATATTCTGGCGTTATTGCTGACAAAGAATAACCCAAACATTTTTCGTCTTCAGTGTTGTTTTAGCAAACGTCAAACCCTTAACCATATAATAAAGAATCTCAGAACAATTGTCCCACATTTTATCATTTTTTCATAAAAACAAATATTTTTTATAAAAATAAATATTTAATTTTACCAGGTTATAGGTTATAGTAATGCTTTATTTGCTTTCCTTACTTATTTAGAAATTTTACTGCTTCTAAACTCTCGACAAATTTATACTTTATTCCCTCGTCCACTTACCCCTTTCATCATTACAAATAATGGTATGCACACTTTCCTGAACGGCAACCAAATTGCAATAATTTACAGTGAATGCAATACACCTTCGATGGCCCAAGGCATACATGGCACATCGTACAATGCTCAAGTGCGCCTAAGCGGGTTTGAGGCAATGGATGGCAGCGCTGCATGCTACGGCAATTGGGCGCGTTTTATACTTTATGAAAGCATAAATGAAAAATGGAACATCGTTAAGAGCAATTCATAATAAAATATTGGCTGAGCGTTGGTGCGGAAGGTTCAAATAAGCTTAACGTCCAATTGCGCCACAAGCGATTTACAGACCAAAGTCGGCGAAACCACGTCCACGTTGCAGCAAGGTAAACCCATGTAGTAAGATGGCTATGCCGAGCTGCGCAGCGCTGCGCTGCGTGCCGATGGTTGTTGCTTAGCGCGCCCACAATTATGTGGATGGCAAGCATACTCACTCTCACGGTGGTTGTCGTTTGTAAAATTGCCTGCCACATCGCGAAAAGTACATTTTTCTTCGGCTTGCCACGGCTACGGCGTTGTACCTTCTCTGTGGCCCCGCCTTCGCTCGGTGTGCGCTTCCTATCGGTGTGGCAAATGAACTGTGCGATTCTGCTGCTTCAGCAATCATTTTTCATTTTTCAAAACCTTCTTAGCAGCCGGCAGTGGCTTTGCGGCCTTGCCTCTGCTACGTTAGGCTGCTTTGAGCTTTTGGCAGCCCAAAATACCAACGCCGCTCGTTCGTTCGTTCGGTAATGAAGTTGTCGGCCTGGCCATAGGCCATTAAACATATGTATGAACGTACATACATGTGTATGAATATGCAATCGCATGTTGTAAGTTGGCAGTTGTAGCAGCCAAGCAGCATTCGCATAATTTTTCTTTTATGACATTCGTGAATAATGTGTTGATTATAAACAATTGGTAAACGAGACATTTTGACAGAGTGAACGACGCAGGAAGACGTCGAATGCTCGCGTTAATTTTTTAATCGCGCACTGTGTGTCATGTTGCTGGTTAGCGCGGGTGGAAAAAAAATGTTAATACGGCGTACACAAAAGAAAATTATGGTTTTTATGATGATAATATAGAAAAATTTTAATGCGTTTAGAAAGGAATGATTTTGTGTCCTGAGTCACTTGGAACTAATATAAAAAAGCAAGAAAAAAAAAATCGCTTGAACCGAAGCTTTAATACACTTCACATATAAAAAAGATTCTACAAAGACTGAAAGGCAGTTTGTATAGCAGCTATATACGATTCGAAGAAGCAGGCTTTAGCATGGAAAATAATCCATGCCAAATTTCGTAAAGATATCTAGTGAATTAAAACAGCTCTCCGTAAAAGAACTTGATTTTGACCTGTCAGCTTGTGTGACAGCTATATGATATAGTAAACCGATCTGAACAATTTTTTCAGGGATTGTACAGTAAATTTGTTTTCATAAATTTATTTTGTTAAATAAAAAAGTTTACTATTCGAGAACTTGATTTGAATTGTTCCGATATCAACGGTTCCAAAAAATGAGCTGCTTCTTGGAGAGAAAAAGTGGTTTGCAAAATTTCAAATCGATATTACAAAAAACTGAAGAACTAGTATGCGTATGTACAAATCGACTCAACTCGTCGCGGGTAGTCGCATTTCTAACTGAACCTCAACTTATTTTTTTATATTTATAACGAACTTTTTGGAACCAAATATGTACCATTTTGGTCGACCACTTTTTTTCATTTCCGCTAGAGACATTATTCCATCAGTATACAAATTTTCTGGTTTCTCGGCGAAAAATTGCGATAAGTAAATTTCACCGGCTTCTCTTGAAGCCAACTCTACTCGATTAAGGGAGTTCTGCATTGACCGAAACAAATGATAGTGCGATGTTGCAAGGTCAGTGCTATATGTTGGATGCATTAAAACTTCCCAGCCAAGCTCTCCCAGTTTTTGCTGAGTCATCAAAGATGTGTGTGTTCTAGCGTTGTCCTGATGGAAGACGAAGTCCTTTATGTTGATCAGTTCTGGCCGTTTTTTTCGATTTGCTTGACTCAATCTCATCAGTTGTTGACAGTAAAATATAGAATCAATTGTTCGATCAGGCTGGGGCATGTCATGGTGGATGATTCCTTTCCAATCCCACCAATCACTCAGCATAACCTTTCGAGGCGTCAACCCTGGCATTTCGACCATTTGTTGAGCTTCACCACGCTTGGACCATGATCTTTTTCGCACATTATTGTCGTATTTGATCCACTTTTCGTCTACTGTTACCATTCGCTTCAGAAATGGTTCGATTTCATTTCGTTTCAGCAAAGAATTGCAGATGTTAATTCGGTCCAACAACAACAGCAAAGCGAACTTAATATTGCCTGCTTAGGGTTTAAAAATTAGACTGTCTAGGTTATATTAGATAAGTTGTAACAAGTTCCAAAGGTTCCATTAGACTAAAACAATGTTTGGAACGATCAACAATTTTTCATGTAATTAATAGGAATGTTCCTCAACAGCTCCATTGCGGCTGCTCGTATGGCTAGGATAACATTTAATTCATGTGGAAAAAAACGTGTCCAAAGCTTCCCTTTACCCAAATGTTCAGTTCAAATTATACAAATAATATCTCTTAGTACCGTTACAGGAAGGATTCTAGAGAGACGTCCAAGCCCAATCGATCAAGTAACTATTTGCATGTTATGTTGTGTAAAAAAAAAATCGTTTTATAGTCACCGCCCTCGACTCATGCCATATCGAATTTCGGTCGCTATTTACCTGCAGCGTTAATATATTTCTCCCGATTCGAAGATTAGAGGAAACGCGAAATCAGAGTATGCACTAATTTATGGAGCAATTCCAAGATTGACGATTTTTTAGAGCAATGCGTGTGTTAGCGGTCCGATATAACAGTATATGTGTACGTAAGGTTAAAAGTGCTCGCACTGGCTTTTGATTGCGCTTCATGCGGATGTCGTGCATTGCCATCATAAATTTTCACCTTCACCATGGCGTGTTGATATGGCGGCGCGAGTCAGCAGACTAACTGGCCGACAGACAAGCGACGTCTGACGCACAACAACAATAATCAACAATAGCTTAAAGACGCATGAAGTACGAGGTTTTTGGGAAGCAATAAAAAAAATGAAAATGAAATGGAAAAACATGATGAAAAATAGCCGAGCACGGCAACACATCTTCGTTGTGGCGGAGCGCACACATTTTGGCAGTTTTGGCGTTGAAGTGAATTTATGGTGTCTGTTGTTTATGATGTCAGGTGAAATAAATAATAAATTCGTTATTGCCGGCTGCCGACCGCTGACTGTTGTCTGCAGCTGCCTGCCTCCACAACACCACTACTCCACATTACTTAGCAGCATGTACGAGTACTCGTACAATAAAACCGCAGCAGCAATGCTCGCTCATCCGGCCGCTTGAGGCGCGTTTTTGTAGCTTGCAAAAAATACACAACAATCAAAACAGCAACAAAAATATCTAATAAAAAATTCAAGCACTTTTTTCCGTGTTTTCGATTATACCAGTTGTTGCAATTTAGTTGTTGTACACGTCTTAGATTGTTGCTATTAGTTTTCGAGGTGGGCCTAGACACGCCTGGTAAGCGCACTCAACTTGCCACAACGCAGCAAACGGTTTTTAAGTCATCCTTTGTTGCAAGACAATGGGCAACGATGCTTTTACGAAATGAAATAAAGCAATTTCTCGGCGATTTTTATTTCTTTGTTAAAATATTTTGTACTTCTCTTTTCATGACAAATCGCTTATTTTCGGCGTGCAAATGGGGCGGGAAAACAACTTTATTTGGCAAGCTGTTGGGGTGTAGCATTGCCTTGCGGTGTTTGTTGTAAAAGAATCTGATAAGTTAAATTTGGGAGTTAGCAGACGTGGCGAGGCTCTTGGTTTGGCAACGTATTAGGATTATTTATATAATTTGATTACTATATTTTTATAGTAATTCCTATAAAATAAATGCTGTGACATTCAATGAAGTCTTTTTACTCGTAAATAATTAAGGAAAATATTTTTGGACTTCGGCTTTATCTTTTAACTGTCAAATTTCAGCTTCTTTGCTCGCTCCTTGCGAGGCGACCTTAGCTCTTCTTCTTTGAGAAAATTGCTTGATTTTAATATATATATATGTATAATTCAATTGATGTTGTTGTAAAATAACCTTTCGGCTGGAATTTATTCGCGCCAACTGCGACGGTCACTTACCCGAAATCCTTTTTAAATCAAAATGGCAAATATATTCACAATATAGCAGAATTATGTGCCATAACATTAAATAATATACGAAAGAAAATATATACATAAAGTTTGGAAAAGATCGAAACAAAATATATGAAGTTTGGAAAATTTAATGATCTGGATGAAATTTTGAACAGTGAATTTCATATTTTGGTTCAAAAACATGTCCTCAGAATAATAGGATAAAAAATAAATAAAATTTATTTCCAAAAATTCCAATGGCGTCAATAAGCAATCTACTGCAGAGGAGATCACCGATAACAGCAATAAAATAACAAGTTAAATGACAGTGAATCGTGCACGGTAACACCTTTATTACCAAATGCAACTAACGTGAAATATGTATTGGTATTACCAATATACAATGTGCTATGTAGTATAATATGTATGTATGTCAATATCAAATGAGTTTATAGTTGTTTGCTGGAAGGTATATTCGCGCGCTGTACACCTTTCATTACCGGTTTAACGAACAGCTGTTATATGTATGAGCTGGGTGCAGCCCGCAATTATAAGGATTTGATGGAAATGTGATTATTTTCACATTATTTTTAACAGATGTATTATAGATATACATGTATGTATACATTCCTCTTGCGGTATTTTGGTTTAAATATTTCGTCTTCATTTCAATAGTCACGAAAATAGTTAATTTAAAAAATTGCAGATATATTTCTAAAAGAAGATATTTATTTTCTCTAATATGTTCAACTCCCATTGCGTCAAAATTGTAATAAGAAATATTCAGATAAGTTCTTAACTGAGAACAAGTAAGGAGGAGCTAAGTTCAGGTGTCACCGAACATTTTATACGCATCATAAAGTGATAATCGAGATTACATTATCCGTCATTTACATATTTTTCAAATACCGTATTTGTGTAAAGTTTTATTCCTCTATCATCATTGGTTCCTAAAGTACATATATACTCGTATTATACAGAAAAGGCATCAGATGGAATTCAAAATAGCGTTACATTGGAAGAAGGCGTGGTTGTGAACCGATTTTCAAGAAATCGATTTTTCTTGTTGCAATATCGGATAGTCCTATAATAAACATTTCTTTTTAAAAAAAGTTTGGGTGCAGCTTCCTTCTGCCATTTCTTCCGTAAAATTCAAATTTACGGTCGTTTTTTTAGAAATCTTTATATTTCAAAAACTGTCGAAAAAGCGTGGTTAAATTCGATAGTTTTTGTTCAGACCGACTCTATTATGTCAAATTTCAAAAAAAAAAAAAATAAAAAAAGCTTTCATAGCCCGATAGCGACTTTCCTACAGATTCATAATCTTTTTGAAATTTTTGTTTTAAACCAAAATTGCGGCCGCAATCGTGGACATCGTAAAAGACCTTTTTTTACGCGTCATTTCAACAATTTATTTAACTATTATACACCAATAAATAAACATGAAATAATCATTTTGTATTCGTCATGAATGTATATATTTATAAACAAGAAATCGGACTGATTAATTAATTCCAACATTAAAAAAAAACAAGAAAAACATTTACTTCACAGGTGCACAATTTTAGTAACTTTATGTTTTTCAAAACAAAGAATAACCGGTCGTCTTTTCACAAAATTTTCAAAACATTTTTTTTCTTTTTTACAATTGTTTGCTAGAATAAACATTCTGTTAAAGTTTGAAATCGAAAATGGATATTTTAGACTTTATTTTCGAATGTCGAAAAAAGGGCATTGTAGTTTTTGTTCAGAAAATTTCCATTATGTCAAATTTCAAAAAAAAAAAAAAAAAAAAGTTTTCATCCCAAAAGAAATATTTACAATTTTTTGAACGTTTTGTTTGTAAACCAAAATTGTGGAAGTGGACATCGTAAAAGATTTCTTTTTTTTTTAACGCCACACAATAAATAAAAATGTAATAATCATTTTGTCAAATTTCGTTTATAAACAAGAAATCGGAAGTTTTCCAAAAAAAGATCGTTTACGGTCGGCTGCACCGAAGCTAATATACCTTTCATAAAGTAAATGTGGAAATTTTCGAGTTACATTTTCATCCATGAACAAAACTATGGCATTTTGTTATTTTAGACGTCATTGTTATCAAAAATTTCCATACCAGCACTAGATTCCGATCGTTCAGTTTGTATAGCAGTTATATGCTATAGTAAGCCGATCTGAACAATTTCTTCGTATATTACATTATTATCTTAGAAAATAACCTGTGCCAACTTTTGTGAAGATACATTGTCAAATGTGAAAGTTTTCCATACACGAACTTGATTCCGATCGTTCAGTTTATATGGCAGCTATATGTTATAGTGCTCCGATGTCGGCAGTTCCGACAAATGAGCAGCTTCTTGAAGAGAAAATGTTGTTTGCAAAATTTCAAAGCGATATATTTAAAACTGAGGGACTAGTTCGTATATATACAGACAGACGGACAGACAGACAGACGAACATGACTAAATCGACTCAGCTCAACATACTGATCATTTATATATATGCTTTATAGGGTCTCCGACGCTTCCTTCTGGGTGTTACAAACTTCCTGGCAAACTTAATATAATCCTGTTCAGGGTATAATCAGCGAAAGTCAGTGATTTTTCGGAGGGTCACACTGAGACGATCTCTTAAGTAACGTATTCAGCGGAGCCTAGCTACATTTTCTTTTCTTGATGCTAAAAAGAATGTTCACTGAAAAATTAGCAATAATCAATAAGTACTCGAGTTAAGTAAGACTTATGTTGAGCCAAAAGACAACTCGTACCACGGTTTTTGTTGGAATCTAAAATTTAATATAACAAATCGCTTTGATCATATCGATAATAAAAATGTTAAACGAAAAGCATTATTTTGCCAAAAATACTTATTTTTTAATAAGGATGCGCAATTTTCAGCTTTCCTGGCAGATAAATCACAAACAGTGAGAGAACCGAAACAAAAATTTATAAACAACGTCTCCAAATATGATAGAACTGTCATCTCAAAATGGTCAAACAGCTCTCGGATTGAATTTTTATCGTATATTTTAGTTGATATGAAGACATTTATGTGATATTGCTTTCTTAAGTTTACCATAGTTTAAATATAAATTGAGCAACAATCCTGATTTTATTATAGCCCTCTACACAACAAATATAACAGTTTTCCATCTACCGGTGAGCTTTAAATATAAATAATGTAAGTTATTTTATTGAAATAAAAGGGTAATGATTTTTTTGTGTTGAGATTTCGATTTCACTTTCCGTTACTTTATATGTGTTATCGTTTATGGCCTCTTTTTGTTTTGTAGAGGTTATAACATCCTAAAGAAGTTTGACACTTAATTAGTTGTTGTATATTAGCTTCAGTTAATTTTACAAGCACACAAATTACTTCCGACAGCCGTATACATACATACTATACATAAGTATATATGGTACATAAACCCAGGTCTTAGGCATGTTACTCTTAATAAACCAACTCATGAACTTGCTGAATGAATAGTAATGTAGGTAACTTATCGAAAATGCTTGCAAAGGTCATAGCCATTAGATACAACCGAAAGCCACCTTTACCAACGAAATTGCGCGCCGTCTGCGGTTATTTACATACAAACATAGTTTTACTGCCTATCATCTAAACGGTAAATGCTGGTAAAAATCAACAACATTTATGGGCGGAAATTGCCAAACAAAGTTTTTGCATTTTATTGCTTTTCAATTTATTACTCACTTACAAATGCACACAAACAAATACGAACTTATGTACTCATACCAAATATAGAATCATCAAATGAAATAGCCTAAACAACCCTGTAGAAATAGTTGCACTTTAAGAAGCATTACACTAACCTAACTAAGGTTATGTAAGGTTCTAGTATTCGTAAAGAAACGAAAAATATTTGGCAAAATTAGAGTTTAGAAAAGTACCCAATTACATAAGAATACGAAATATAACCTAGGAATATTAAATATAATCTAGGGAAACCGCTATATTGGAAATATGGATTTGTAAAGATGTTGAGAAGTTGGCAATAAACATGAGCTGCTGAAAGTAATATTTCCTTCAAATTATATTGTGTATCTCCTCCACTGAACATTAACTAGTCTGCTTAATTTCACTAATATATCTAACAAAATAATGAATGAAAACGGTGAACACTCCACCTAAGGCTCGATAACAGCTATCAACTTGGACTTGAAAATTTATTATCCAATTTCGACGAGCTTTGGACGCGAGATTAGGATTTAACTTAAGCTCGGTGCCTTCCCTTACAGAGAAGAGTGAGACAGGGGTGAGGTGTACACGAACACAGGGATAAATATCTTTACAGATAAGTCCAAACTAGATAATCGAGTGAAAGGCGTGGAAGGGCATGTCTTTTCAACAAAAGTAGAGTCGTTTTTCCTACCTTTGAAACAGTTGAACCAAATATTTTTCAGTGTACTTAGCGATTCAAGTTTTATGTCTTCAAGTGACTCAAAACGGTTTCCCCGAAGAGGTCGTTTGAGTTTGCTGAATACCCAGAAGTTACACGGAGCTAAATCAGGTGAATATGGTGGCTGCGGCACATTGTTGGATGAAAATTTGGCGAAAAACTCACGAAGAATCAATGCAGTATAAGACGGTGTATTATCGTGGTGCAAAAACCAAGAGCTGTCGGCCCATAATTCCGACTTCTTTTTACAAATAGCTTGACGCAAACGACACATAACAATCAAATTGTATTCTTTGTTGACAGTTTGACCGATCGGAATGTATTCGCATGCACCACATCTCGATAATCGAAGAAAACTGTAAACATAACCTTGATTTTTGACCTGCTTTGACGTGGCTTTTTCGGCTTCGGCTAAGGCTAATCTTTGCCGCGATATTCATCTGTTTCCGGGATGTAAGCTTAGATCCAAGACTCATTGGCAGTAATAATACGTTTCATGACATCTTGATAGTCCGAAGACATTGTTTCACACACGCAACGTTGTTTCTCGAAAAAATTTAGTGATTTTGGAAACAATCATGTTTTCACTTTTCTTAAGCCCAAATGATCGTTCAAAATGTTTTTTACTGATCCTTTCGATACTCCAACGATGCCGGTAAGATCTCTCACTCTTAGTTGTCAATTATAAGCATCAATTCCTTTATTTTATTGACGTTTCGATCATCAGTTGATGTTGATGGGCATCGTGGACGTGGGTTTCGACTTTCTGTATATAATTTGTTGCAATCAAAATCACTTGCTAGCGACAAAAAATTACCCAACATTCTGTACGTTTCGGCACCAGAAATTTTTTTGCGCACACAAAATTTAATCGAACTTCATTATTGAATAATTTCATTCATCTTAAAAATCGCCGAATTTACTATATGTAGTTCAGAAAGACAAGCGTGTACTAAACACTATTGATTATTTTGATGTAATATTTAGCACAGATGTTACTGACAGTCATAATAACCTAGAAAAAAAATTTCGATGAATTAACTTTCGCGTAAAATTTAAATAAAAAAGTCTTACTATTTTTTGCCCACAGTCCACATTGATCATAAAATAAACCAGGTCGATTTGTTAGAAATTTTTTTTTGGTTTAATCGACCAGGCGTTCCATCAATCTTTACTCCTAGAGCTGGGACGGTTCACAAATGGACTACATCTGTGGGTGTTACAAAGATTCGAATCTGTATACAGATAGCCAAGCGGCTTTGAAATCACGAAGTATCTTAGGGTTTCATCAAATTGTGATTGTGAAAGGATGCATTGATCTATTGCTGGTTCTAAAAACCTATTTCATGACAAACTTGCAATGGATTACAGGACATAGGGATATTTCTAAAGCTGACGAGCTAGTTCGAGAGATATTCAAATATAAAACATAAGAAGTCGAGTAGAAGAGCTAACAGGTCATTGTGTAATTGGCTGACATGCAGATGGGGAACACCATACAAATGCAGGAGGTAGAGGAAGAGGAGACTATTAAATAGCTTATATGCGAGTGCAAGGCTTCGTATAGAATAAGGATTACAACTATCGGACGAGGGTTTCTTAATGATGTCTCGGATGTTGCACAGATCAACTATTTAATAGAGTGTCAAGAAGTATATACATGAATTACGTTTTATCAAGATATCTCAATATTTTTTCAAGCTACAGCGATTCCAATGCAATCCATTTTCCTTGCTTTACCTATGTTCTTTTACCAAAAGTTCAACTTTGGCGACATCCTTTTCCAAAGTACAAATCAAAGTTGACAAAATGTTATCAAAACCGGACAAAAGCACATACGGTGTGCAAACAAACCTTATTTTTTATACTTGATATATATGTACAATTCGCCCTTACTATTTTAGTTGGTCCTTGATGGATCTTTTTTATGTTGTTATTTGGAAAGTAAAGCCAAAGATGCATTTCCCTATAGGGCATGTCTAAGTTTTATGCCGAATGTCGGCTTCAATTGCCGCTTTTGCACGTTAATTTTCGACTTGTGCGCTTTTATTTCCACAGCGCGATTATCCCGACTTTTATTTATTGATTTTATGAGCATTTCTTTTATACGCTTAGATTTGTAAGACTGCCAGCCAATAAGGTCTTCAACGGCTGTCGATACCTTAGTGGAGATTTCTGCTCTTTTCCTATTATTTTACGATCGAGTAGGCGTGTAGCATTTGTGGTTAAATTATTGATTGAGTTTACGACTTTTCTTATTTCACGCCATTCACTAATTCAAATCTGAACACGATTTTTGCCAACGCGCACATGCAATGACTAAATTATTGTACCTGCCTGGTTGGGTTAGTTGAGACGGCACGAAGATTGCTGGAAATGATGGAGAAATGTCTTCATTGACACAAATAAATAGTTGGAAAAGTGGGTGGTTCGTTTTGTAAGCGATAAGAATCGGAATTTGAAAATAATGGAATTCGTAATGCTAATGACTCTATTAGCCATAAAGACTTTTTTTATTTTTTAGATTTGTTTGCTCCATCATTTATAGTTGGCTGAAAATTTTCTTTACTTTTATGAGAATTTTCTGTGGAGAATGCATTTTACACGCAGATAAATTTTTTATTGTATGTACAGCTCAAATTTTCGTATTACTTAATTCTGGAACGACCTGATATATCTATCATCTTATGATAGATGCTTTCGGATTTACATAGAATAGCATCGTGACACTTCGCACTTGGCGGAAGCGGTAACAGAAGCTCAAATCAGTTTTGAGATTCTAACAAATTCGGAGCATTTTTTCTGTTGGCAGGGCTAGATGTATTAAAGACGTTGGCGATAAATTGATGAAGCGAAATTAATTAATCATGAAACACTATCCACAATGCAATCCAAAATTAAATTTTATACATTTATAAAAATTTTCTAAAATATGCTGCCTCAATATACCACCGATATTCCCGACCACGACCATTACCGCACTAATGGAAATATCACTAAATCAACTATACAAATCACTCGCTCACAAATTTATGCAGCAATAAAATTGCGCTTGTCCTCATAAAAAGCTAACAGCGTCAATAACAGCAAACCACTCGAAAATATCAAAGTCTGGTTCACGCACACACGCACAAGCCTAAAGAGCTTGATCTCAACTAGTAAGCAGCTACTACTGCATAGATACACAAATTCATGCACCTTCCGCTGGAGGCTGTTAACCGAATTGCGTCTGATTTGGCCCCTAATTTGCATGTAAACGGCTTTTCAAAGTCACTGTAGCCCACAGCAGTGCAGCATAATTTTAGGCGCGTTGCCCTCTATCATTGCTAGTTGTTGGTTATAAGCCATTTTATTGCTTTTGTTGTTACTTTTGTTACTCGAGCTAGTGCTCCTGCTGTTTCTCTTGCTATTTATGCTACAAATAATGGACCACACAGCTAGAGAGCCATATTTCGATGCGACTTGCTGACTGTTTGGGCCAGTTAGTCTGCATATGCACACACACGCATATGGCATAATGTGTTTGTGTGTGCGCATGTTTTTAGGTGAACGCGTGTAACTGATGTGGCTTGGTGTGTGTTTGCGGCTAGGAATTACGGCCTTTCTGCATGTAATTTAGTGCCACCGAACAAGTGCAAGAATTAAAACTAAATTACATTTTCAGTCGTTCTTGTCGTGATTTATGTGTTAATTAAATTATTTTATGGCCATATTTAAGTCGTTTAACAGTGGGGAGTGCGCACACAGCCGAGTTGCCAGGTCATGTACATTTGTGTGCGTGTTTTGTTGGAAAATGCAGTAATAGAGAGTAAGAACGAGGCGTGGATAAAGAAAAATGAGATGTGCCAAAATGCTTAGGCATACATATAGTAAACGAAGCCAAATGGTCAATGAAACGATGCAACTATGTAAACACAAAATAAATTATATGTTTTATAGCCTTGACAGTATTTTGGAAATATGTGTGCATATAAATGCAGACTTGTATTTGTACATTGTTGTTACAAATGTAGCAATTTTGGCATAGTGCTACAATAATATTTTAGATATATGTAAATATGCAGGTTTATTATATATTTTTGAGTATTTGTCTGTTCATACTTACACTTTGCCTCTATTAGAAAGTAGCCATATACAGACAAATCCTAAAACAATAATCATATCTTCTGATCTACGGTCGGTAAATACTCAAATGCTTTGAAGTGGCGTGCATTTTTACATCCCATCTCTATTTCCGTTTAAAGTCTGAAGGAAATTCTTTTAGGAGACACTCATGGTTGTGATGTGAAATGATTAGTTTAACGGTGTTCTAACAACCAAAGAACATGGAAATAAAAACTAAGAATCATGGATGGAAAATATATTATGTCAATTTCACTATGCTGTCTTCAGAATTTATGACCATATAGTTTTCAAAACAAAGTCAAGAAAGTTTAAACGTGAACGAAGTAATTTATAAAGTGTAGCAAGATAAAAAGGGAGTTACTAAAACTTAAACGAATAGAACTGTGATATAAAAAATTAGAATTAATTTATAAACAAGTAAGGAAGATCTATTTTCGGATGCAACCGAATATTTCAACTCTTGCGACTTGTCAGAATCAAAGCCAGGGAATTTATCTACTTTTGTCAATACTATCTACTACTAATATACCACATACTAATAAAATTTTTCTTGAGGTTCATTAAGAAACCATCAAATATCATATAGAGTAAAGTCATCCGGATTTTATATGTTTCTTATACAAGGGCTTGGTCAAGTTTTCGCCTAATTTTATCCGATTTAGCCACAAAGATACACAGTTATCAGTAAAACACGCTCTACAATATTCATAGAGTGAAAGTTAAGAAATCGTTGTGTTAGGTATATGATAGCTAAGGGATGTATTGACACGATTCAACCCATTTTTGATACACATGCATCATTGTCAGGAAAAGATTTTCCCTGAATTTCTATTATATATCACACACACACACACACACACAAGTGAACTACAGATACTGGGGTCTATATATTCGGTTTGCTGAATTTGAAAAAATTTTTGATCTAAAGGGATTATTCATGCAAAGTTTTATCCGGTTATATTAATTGCTTATTTGTGCATAAGAAGGTGACAATTCGCTCATTTTCACACTGTGAAATAGAGTGAAATTAGCCGAATAGGTCCAGAGATAAGTGATGTTACCTAAAAGTGGCCGCTGTTACAGTTGCCCCTTGCTACTGCGATTCTCTGTGTGAAATTACAGTTCTAAATCTTATTTTAATGCTTAGTTGTGGACCTTTAAACTACGTTTTTTTAATGTTTGTAGCCGTCTTAGTGTTTTTCTAAAGAACATGCGTCCCAAGTTTTCAGTGATACATACAACCTTTAGATGAATAAAGCTGTTATACTCTGTAGTAACATGTGGCGAAAGTATGAAAATTATTACATTAATCGTCGTCCGATAAAACGCACTTTCAGTCCTCAAAACAGTCTGAATAGGAATTTGTCGTTATAGCCTTCAAAATTTTATTCAATTGATTCGGTTTTTATTTCCTCAATCCTGTCAAAATAAAGTCTTCAAATCAGTCTTTTGAGAATGTTGAATAACGTTCAAATAATATTATTTTTTTACAGTTTGGCCCGGCGGAAAAAGTTCATAGTGCACCCTGCCACGATAATCCTCTAACTTTACATTTTAATCACAGTGGAAATGTATACTATGGTAGATACCTCATTAGTTTTACAGATAATTAGTAATATTGAAAACAAAAAATAGGAAAAGTTCAATGGTTTTGCTTCTCAGTGTCCAATGTCAAAACTTAGTCTCTTAACTTCGGGCATTATCCTTTTCCTGTTACACGCGCTCGATCAATACATTGTACGTGTACAGTACAATCTTCTTATCTTGATTTACGTACGTCTTCATCTACAATTACTATACTTTCAGCTTGTTTTATTAGCGGAAGTACACTATGCTTGCTACTAACGCTAAAACGACTTCGCATGAACAGCTGTACTCCTCATCCATGTGTGTTCACGTGGTTTCTATATTCTCAGTGTGCTGCTCCGTTTCCTATTTTAACCCAAAATAATTATTTCGAGAACTACATTTTTGGTTGAAGTATATGTAGGGTGGCCGTAGATATCATACTTTCCAAAGTTTCAAATATTTATTGTTGTCGTAATTTAAGAGTTTTTAACATCTATATATCAGGCCTAGTAAAAAATGTTTATTTAGGACAAATATAAATTCGTTTTAGGAGAAATAAGCACATCTCTTTTCGACGACTTGTTGCCATTTGGAAGGTAATTTTATAATGCCAATCTCACAAAAACTCTCACCACTTTTGGCAAAAAACTGGGTCAGACGATTTTCAAAAGCTTTTCTTGAGGCGACAAATCTATAAGGTGGGCGCGTAACATTCTCCCAACCATGTTCTAGGCGTTTCTGGCCTATCGATGTGTATGATTTAGCAGCGATTCGCAGACGACCATTTTCTCACGATGGTTTCTGGTTTAGAATCTAGGCAGTTCATCGCAGTCGAACTTAATGATTTGTGTTAAAAATAACACAGGTCCAGAGAAAAAATCCTTGAAGCGTTCCTTTCACCAAATCGGTGTATTATATTTTTTTGTGGTCATAGAGCACGAATTCGAAATCCTTTTTCCCCCATCACAATTTTTTGATTTTTTTCTAAACTCAAAAAACATAGTAGATTTTGAGTGACAAACTCAACATTTTCAACTTTTTTAAATATTGACCAATGCGGATCTAATATGGCGGACGAAAAGTTAACAACTGATCGGAGTCGCTTGAACCTCGATTTCACATTTTTTAAATTAATATCCAATATACATTTTGTTAAGAGGTCCTTTAATTTGAACGTGGCAGGCTTCAGCTCCCTTTGGTGTGCTTTGCCTCTCACTATCCTTAGGTTAGGTTAAAAAATTTATAAACAAAATTTAATATGTCTTGAATCAGTGATATCTATTTCATTTAATTGCTAATGATCATCTTAGTGTTTTTTTTAACATATGTTGCTTTGATGTGTCTCTTTTTAGTGACCAATCTTGTAAACTCGGTTGAATTTTTCACTCTGCTCTTCACTTAAGTCACCCAAATTTTCACGGATATATTCAACACGTGACTGAACAAAGTATAGTTTTAGATTCATTAGGCATACAAATTTTTGAAAACTCTTCACCATTTTGTCAACAATGCCTGCGTAATTAGGATCTTTTGTATTTCGTAGAAACTTTATTGAAATTTCTCTTAAACTTAGCCAGGCTGCTGTCTCCATCGTAGTACATAATTATTTTTTCAAATTCAGTGTCTTCCAAAAGGTCTCTTACCTGTGGGTTATGCAAAATGTTTCCTTTTATTTCCGTTTCAGACAATTTGGAAAATTTTCGAACAGATACCTAAAAGCTTTGCTTTCCGTATTTCTCATCGCTTTATTAAAATATTTTACAAGACCCACTTTCATATGGAGTGGGTGAAGAATTACTTTACTCTCTGGTATTGGACACTCTTTTGTGACGTTTTTAGAATCTGGAGTTAAAGTGTTCTAAGCGGACAAACCTTTTGCAATTAATGCTTGTCGGGGGTCGACTATCTCATTCGCATAAAAAGCATGGGTATTTTGTAAATCCGCTTTCTGAATGCGTGAAAGAGTGAAACAAGTTGTGTATGAGCTGTGTCCAAAAGGACAAGTTAAACAAAAATATTAATCTTTTTCATGATTATTTGATTTACGCCAGCTCATTGGATAAGCAAACGTTCATGTTTTATGTATCTTGAGTTGCAAACCACGCTTTAAGCATATCTCTTTCGGAGTTCAATCATTGGCTATCTCATTACTTTCTATACCGAAAAATTTCCTTTAATTAGATTTAAATAAATCTGTAATCTTTTTCGAATGCTTCTAACAACATATTCCCTATAAACGAAACAGAAATTATAATTTTAAAAAAGTTTAAAAAGTAGAGTTTGCCACTCAAAATCCTTCATGTGTTATGAGGTTAGAAAAAAATCATTACGTGATGTGGTAAAACGGACTTCAGATAATATATAATATATATAATGCACTAGATTTATTTTTGTGGACCTGTGTAATTAGTGTATTATTTCGAATGGTCTATTGTAACATATATTTATCGGCGATCATTTATATATGTCAAAAGCGGTTTCTATTAATATAACGGGTGATCTAAGTGGAGCCACTTTTTTCAATATCCTGTTCTTGACAAACTACGATTGTGTCATGTTAAGTTGTCATGTTATTTTTGTTCATATTGTTTGGTATTTCATCATGGAAGGACTTACGTCTGAACAACGTTTACAAATCGTTCAACTTTATTACGAAAATTCACGTTCTCTAAAGAATGTGTTTCACGCGCTTCGCTCAACTTATGGTCAATATAATCGGCCTACTGAGCGTATCATTCGCAACACTATCATCCATCTTGAAAAACAGTATTCATTATTGGATAATATTCCACCAAATAGACTACGTCCAGTACGCAGTGAAGAAAATATAGCTCCCGTAGCTAAGAGTGTGCACGAAGGCCATGGAGAGTCGTTTCAGCGCCGTTCGCAGTACTAGACTTTACAACGCAGATTCGCTTCGTTCAATGGGCAGTTGAAAAGTTCTAAGAAGATCCAACGTTTTTGAGCCTATTTTCGCTCAATAATGAGTTCCATTTTTAGACTAAGAAGAACCTGAAGACATTCAAGAGCTGTCATTGCATCCAGAAAGAACAACGGTTTGGTGTGGTTTGTGGGCCGATGGAATAATCTGTCTACATTTCTTCAAAAATGATGCCGGTGAGAACGTAACCGTGAATGGCGATCATTATCGCGCCATGATATTCAACTATTTGATGCATTAAATTGAAGACCGTGATCTCAGCGACATTTAGTTTCAACAAGATGGCGCCACTTTCCTCACATCGCACCAATCAATGGATTTATTGAGTGAAAATTTCTATGAGTATATAATTTCACATTTTGGGCTGGTCAATTGGCCACCAAGATCATGTGATATCACTTTTTGCTGCGGGGATATATAAATTCTAAAGTCTAGGCAGACAAACCCGCTTCGATTCAGGCCTTGGAGCAAAACTTCACAATCAGCGGAGAGCATTGGATAAAATTGTTGGATTTATCACAGAGCTTTAAAATAACATCATTTGTTTTTAGAAAGCCAACACATTTTTTTCAGTATTTCACAGAAATTTAATATTTTTATAGATACAAAGAAAGAAATGAAACAAAGTGTATAAGTATTTTTGTATTTCAAGCGGTGTTGCTCCATTGCGCATTATGCAGCAACCTTAGTACTGCACTTTGTTGGGCAAGTTGCGAAGTAAAACTTTCTACACGAATTAACTCACTTAGTAGTAGGTGATCAGACACAGAGAATTAGTTCAATGATTTATACATGTTTCTTACGGATTTTAAAATCTAAGCCCATTTCAGTAAGGTGTATTTTCGTGAAATATGCTATTAGCCGCACAGAGAAAATGGGATTGTTCTGAAAACTATTCCTTCAAAAATCGAATACAGCAAGACTAAACCTATTGAGAGATATATACAAAGTATATACATATATCTATATATTAAATATGTCTGAAAATCCGTCCATATGTATAACTACAACTACTTACCACTAATTTTGCCAGATCTTTTCATGGAAGGGTAAAATTACCATAATGCTCAAAATACGATAGCCGAATCAACGCACCCGTCTAAACGACCAACGCAACGGGCGGGCCATAACACCCAAACTAAATAAGCTTCCAAGTCCATAAATCTCAACAACATTTCGATGGAAGTTGCCGATAATTTCGAAAGCATCATTTTCACTCTATGAAAGCATGAAGATCTTAATAAAAATAAATTTGTTAATGTCAAAATAACATGAATTAGGCCCGCAAAGTAGGGGAGCGAAAAAAAGCGACAGAAAGAAACAAATTATACTCGCACGAAGGGAAGGGAAAGTAAACGAGCACAGAGCGACGATAGATGCGACGCGATGATACATAAAGTATCACAGTAAACAAAGCAAATACTTTTTAATTTAAACCAATAACATAAATCACAGCATGGAATAAATTAGGCGACAGTTAAAAATGTCATTAACACACACATGAAATGACGACAGCGGTCGGCAGCAACTAAAAACCCCAAAAAAATATACATTTGTGTGTATGTGCATGCATATGTATATGTAAATGAATAGGCGCTGACAGCTTCAGTGGAATGAAAAGTGGAATTGGTTCAACTTATACTTTAGTTGGCGTACCTTTAGAATAAAAGCCACATATTTAAAACACCTAATTAATGTTTCCGAAAAAAAAACAGAATATTGTTGTACAAAAACAATAAATGAAAACCAATGACAGCGGCAACGCCACACAACGGAGAGTTGAGGGCAAACCAAGGCGATAAAGGGCGCTCCGTAAGACGCCGCAATAGCGCATGCATGGGAGGCAGCAGAAGATAATACCACAGCTAAAGTCAAAGAGTTAGCAGTGGCTATCGAAAATTAAGAAAAAGTACTTTACGCGTATGCATTTGTCGTTTTTTGTTTGCTGTCAAAACGTCTATCTTGCCGTGCTGCTCTCGCTGGCACTAATATCTCGCGCGTCTTATCAAAACACATGCGAAGGCATTAATTTAAATGTCATGGCATGCTGTCACATCCAATGCGCGGACAGCTTGGCAGCGGCAAGAACTCAGTAAACCCTCATCACGAGAACAATGGAACCGACTTTGAAACATGAATGTTTTCCAACGATCTTATAACATATTTCCATCATAAGGCAATTTAAGGAGACTTAGGATTTTTCTTGTCCGATTTTAAATTCTTAAAAGAAAATATTCTAGGAATAAATTTGCATTAATATTTTATTTTTTATTTAGTTTGCGCATTCACTGCTCCCACTACTCCCCATAAGTGCCTTAATCCTACGATATAACACATGACGATCTTGCAATATCAGTTTGCCCACAGCTTCAATAAATTCCCGAGCATATATACTGGTCCTTAATAGAGTTTTATCGCCAAAAGTTGAATTTCATTTATCGAAGCACTGTTGCTGAGAAACCCTACATCGAAAGTTGTAAATGATTGACTGAAAATTTTCGCGATTTTTTGGCCGAAATAAATATTAAAAAAAATGTTTTGAGTACCCATACCATCAAAAATGTTAAATTTTACTTTAAAGGCGTGAATCACATGTTTTCAACACTGGGATTCTCTAATCCCGAAATATAAAAGGCAACCTACGTAAAACATTTCACAGCCGATATTGGGAAACAATAAAGTACCAAAGATTCTTGTGATCTTTATTTCCAAACGAGGACTGAGTTTTGTTCGATCAATCATTATGGCCGCTATATGCTATGGTTTCATCGGAGATTGTACCGTTGCTTTGCACAATAATCTATGCCGAAATTCGTGAAGATAGCTCGTCAACTAAAAAAGTTTCTCATACAACGGCTTGATTCCGATCGTTCAGTTAGTATGACAGCTATATACTATAATGATACGATATTGGCAATTCCTTCATATGTATAAGCAGCTTCTGCAGATTTTCAGTTTGATATCTCTTAAAGTGAGGAACTAGTTCGCGTATATAGACAGACAGATAAACATGGCTTCACAGACTCAATTCGTCATGCTAATAATGGTAATAGAACTACCTTCTTGTTAAGGCATTGCTAACCTCTTTCCATTCTCTGAGCAGTACGTCGTCACAACTTTAACAGCAACGACTACAAAGTCAACAAAGACGACGTATGGGCTGTCGGATTGCATGTTGCTGCTGTTGTCTCTGTTACTATTGCATGGCTTAGCATATTATGCCGCGCCAGGCGACATGCAGCGAGCGCGCCGACGACAACACACTGGTATGCCACCAACGATACAATAGCAACAAAAACAACAGCAGGCCATCAAGAAGTTTAACAGCAACTGGAGTGGAAGAGGCAGTGGCCAAACAACACTATCGCCAACGCCATCCTCATCAGCCACCACCAAGTGAACAGCGGCGACAAAAATAACAGCAACAACGAAAATGGAAGCTAATGACACTAGCAGGCAATCCAAATGTGTTTTATGGCATGTTTATTTGTTTGAATATGCACACACATACGTACATATATATATATATACATTTACATATGTACATGTGGAGATGCAGGTTTATTTACACAAGCGTGTATGCGACTACTTTATGCCTCACAGCAGCAGCAAAGTGATTTCTCAAAGTGGTGGACCACCGCGGCAACTGTTGATAATTATTAATCGTCGAAAGAATTTCGGCATAAATCTTTCACGCGGTGAAGCAACAGCGCAACCGAAACTGCAGCAGACAGAACAGCACTCAACGAGCATGAAAGGCACATAAACTCCAATACATATGCATACATGTTTGTAGATATGTATGGATCTTCTACATACTTACCACGATAGTATACGGTATCCAATATTTAGCGACTCATTCGGTGGCAGTTGCAGCTCATGCGGTGGCATCTTGTTGTTCATGATGTTGGGGCTGATGTTGATCTTATTGTTATTGTTGTCGTTGTTGTTAATGATGTCATTTGTTTGGCCCTTCAGTTGCACTCCTTGGTAGAGTTACTGATGTTGTTGTATCCATTTTATATTTTCTGCTGTCGATGCGGTTGAATAAAATTACATTCTGAGCATCACGAACGCTGCCACGGTTGTTTAATAATGAAAGGAGGAAATGAGATAATGAGTTGTCAAATGGTATACCTCTAGCCATATATATGTTTTTATTGAGAGCTTGAGAGATATGTTAAAAATAATGTGTATAAGGCAGTCCGAGGAACTGTTTGAAACGGATGCTGCGAAGAATATTTACTATTTCAGAAACTGTATCCAGATTGATAGAAATACGAGTATAAAAAAATGTGTTCGAAAATATTTTACATACATATGTATATATAAGGCTTTTTTTTTTGAAGTACTCATTTTTTTCAGTCATTTAAGGATAAAAAATCACGATTGTCGTGTATTTTCAATGGAAAAATTTTACATGTCTTGGTCCAGTCCTAAATGCTAATATTAAGGGCCCAAATTTTCAGGGAATTTTTGTTAGGGTATTTCAACGGAAATTTCATGATGGGATTGAAAAAAAATTAATAGTTCAAAAAAAAACTCGAATATATATGAATAACACTGTCTGGTGTTTTGATAAAATAATGATAAACTTTCATAATTTAAAATGAAGTAGAAAAATATATGACTTTATTTGTTCTAAAATGTCTTCAAACTGGGTGTTGGAACAGCATTTTTGGTGTTTTGAAAGACTGTGGTTCTGTGGGTTCTCTTTTGCGCCATCATTCAAAAATGGATATCAGCATATAGCATTGAGCTGGCATAAAGTCAGAGGCTATCCGAGTCAAACAACATGAGATCGTTAACTGATAAGTCTAATCATGTCAGGATTCGGTCACCGAAAGTATGCAATGACGGTTATCTTGCTCTATTGCTTTTTATAGTTTAAACCTCTAATAAAATTGTTAACTACAGTTTTAAGTATTTGATGGAAAATGGATGCATTACGTAACCCATTATGCAAAAAAATTATATGTGAAACCTGTGCAATCAGCCAAATCAACGACAACGTTGAATATCCATGACTTCCAAGTAATGCTTTGTATTTGATGTAATCAGAATAGCATCTTATATTATGAGCTTCTAAATACATACCGTCAACAATTAATCAAACTGGAGCGAGCGATTATCGTAAACCTATACGTGGAATCGGGACTAGATCCGAGGCAATAATTTTCCATCATGACAACGCTCGGCCTCATGTTGCAAAATTTGTCTCTCTCGCAGTTTGTTTAGAATATAATCTCATTAGATTGCCAGAAAGATGATGGACAATACTTGAATAAAATTATTATAGATGTGTAATTACATATCTAGACATTCAACGTTTAAAAAAAGGAACGCACGAATACACAAAGTTAATATCTGAGAGAAATTTTATATGAATGCATCTTTTATTTTATGAATGAATTTTTTATTTTTCACAGTCTAAAAAGGGTCGAACACCGCCCGTACCTTTTAAACTTCACATACCAAGCTCATTGTCTCTGGCTGACTTTATGACCAAAATATAGGCCAATCTGGAAGATATCTTTATAAAATAAAATGAGCACATTTTTCCGATATTTTATGGTGATTTTCGTTTTATGTTCCGAGCAAACACAAGGGTTGCGAAAACTCAAACCAAATCATCAAATAGGTAGCAAAAAATGTCCCTTATACCAGGAAGCGTATAAAGAGTACCATAAATGAAAGTTATACAGCTACATAAACCTGAATCACTGTGAGGCTGCAAAACCTGCTTAAACAGACAGTTTTTGAGCAGAAGGTGGACGTAGCAATACAGTGCGAACACTACAAAAACTTAGCCAATGCAACATGTGTCTCCAACACTACGAGCAAAACCGTCATATGGTCGCTTTACGGGAAAAGCCGCTATTAGGAAAGATCTACTTCACACGAGCCAAGATCTTTAGAATCAACTTTTATAGCTGCCATATGCCACCGAGTATTCCACAGAAAATAGAAACACTTTCGATAAAAATGGTCGTGGCTTCGTCATTGACAGCACGTTTGTTAGCAGCCCTTTGGTATGATCAGCCTCTTGGCCTTTAGGACTGCAAAACATACACCCTAAGGAATTACAGATAACAGGATGGAAAGCCGAAACATTTGACGAAGATCGTTTCCGACTTATGCTGGATGACAACCTTGAAATAGAAAAGATAAATAATGACAGGCGAAGAAATTGGTGAGGCATGTCAGCAAAGTAGAATAGTGTTATTGACAGCCTGAGAACTGGTTGCAATAAAGCCAGGTGATTCTGTTAGAGAAGACGGAGATCGCTAGAATACACCAACCAGCATTAAGGTGTTAAAAAGAAACGTCGTGACCTCAAGAAAGCAATAAAAAGAAGCAAACTCTCTCGTTCCAAAGACCTCTGCGAATACGCCAATGAAAATCCGTTGGACCATACTATGTCACAGACAAATGTTAAAATGTAATGACTCTAAATAAAATGGAACGCATTTTATTCGACATCCGGTTTCTTTGTTCTGCTGACATCTGCAAATATTTCTACGCTTTGAAATCATGCGCATTGTGAGAGTAAATAACGTGAGGCTGCAAACAAAGTTAGTCCAGCTGGGAACTGGCTTACCAATTGACCACCTACCGCATGTTATTTCAATACTTCAAGTCTATGCGTAATAAAAATGTTCGGTTGATGGACAAATTGATATAAATTTAAACTGACAGAATGGTCTCATTAGATGCATATACGGCCAGAACGAAAACATATTCTATTTCGTTACGAATTGTTGTGAAGATTTGAAACCATAACAAAACACCGAAAGTTAAATAATTGTAATATTTTATTATCTCGAGGCGTCGGTACAATTCAATAGCTTAAGCGCCAAGTGAACGCGGATGACCAAGTTTACTTAAATATAATACTAAAATCTCTGCCACCTTACAACCAAATATTTATTAATTACAAATGTTAAGTATTTAATTGGTATTAAAATGCCGATTATTTGTTACACAGAATTGCCAATAAATAACTATCATAAATACCAGACCAGGGCATATTTTAACGAAAATAAACATAGAAAATATTTGCAATAAATTTTGCTTTTGTGTATCTGTATAATAAATCAGTGTTATTCCTGTCCTGTCCTCTATGCGCTTAGGCGCCGTATCGTATAAATTGCAAACATTAATATTTAAAATATATTATCATAATTTATATGCAATAATACTAATAATACAGCCAACTGGCACACATATATGCGTTCTAATGTGTGTGTGTGGATAATATTTTGTGAAAATATGAACATCCTGCTATGAACAGGAAGTAAACAATGTTTGTGTATGTGCGTTAGTTATCATGCAAAATTTGTGACTAGTTTGTGTAAAAAATAATCGACGATTTTATTGTGCAAAAATTTATGAAATTGAGTTTAATTTAGTGCTATGACTACTGGTGCAACGGAAAGCACTGTAGGTAATGCCATGTACTGGTGGTATTTATTGTTGGTATTATCATTTGAACAAATCATTGACTGCCGCAGTGCTTGGCATGGCATTATTTATTAGTTTTTATGTTAATTTATGTCAAATGCGCTTAGAGAATTCGCGCTTGTTGTATTACGGTTCAGCTTTTCATAAATATATTTTAATTCATTTAATGCAAAAATTACATACACAAATCGCAGTTATTTCGGTATTTCACATATGTACTTATTACAAATTTCTATGTGGTAAGTCAATTGTTTTTCGGAATTGTACTTTTTGTTGCCTTATATCGGATGTTGTGTTTAGCGATAAACTTATAATTTATGAGCTATAAATTACTGTGTGCTCGGCACATGTGATAGAAACAATTTATGTGTTAAAAAGTCGTGGAAATGAAATTATAGCAAAAAAATTATGGCAAAAAGCGTGCAGCAAATACATTATAGCACAATTTTTCCTGAGAAACTGTAAAAATAAATAGAAATTTTGTTTTTCCCAGTCGATATGTAGCAGAGTTAAAGAAAACAAGAAAAAACGTTCATTTCGGCTGCATCGAAGCAATAATACGCTTCATAGGTGCATTCCTTTGGCATAAAAGGCTATAAAAGATCTTTATCTTTATCGGTCATCTTGTATAGCAACCATATGTTGCAGTTGTCCGATCTTAACAATATATTCGGAGATTACAGCGTTGCTTTGGACAATAATTAATGCCTCATTTCAAACTAATTGACCAAAGTAAAATTCTTGTTTATATCTTTATAAGAACTTTGTATGCTATAGAAATCCGATTTGAGCAATATAATATATCTCGAAATTTTACACAGATTATTGTCCAATAAATTCGATCTTTTGACAATAATCTGTGCCGAATTTCGAGATACTATATATTGTCAAATAAAACAAGTTTTCCATACAAGCACTTGATTCCGATCGTTCAGGTGGTATGACAGCTAAATGTTATAATGGTCTGATATCAGTGTTTCCTACAAATAAGCAGCTTCTTAGTAAGAAAAGGACGGCTAGAAAATTTCAGAACGATATCTCAAAAACTGAGAAAATCGTTTGCATATATACGAATGGACGAAGGAACAAACGGAAGTGACTAAATTGACTTAGCTCCTCCCGCTGCTCATTTACTTGCATGTGTATACTTTATAGAGTCACCGACGTTTCCTTTTGGGTGTTACAAACATCGTAGCAAATTTTAATATACACTTTTCAGGGTTCTTATGGTACATACATATATCGTGACTGCTATCCTGAGGGTTAAATATGCATTAAAACCATGTGTGTACATGTATTAGGGTGTAAACACGACCATCAATAAATTTCGTCGTTTTCTCTGGTAACCCACTTGCCGTCCTTAAGGGGGGAGCCTGCTTTAGAAGCTCCAAAAAATGGATTTTTTTGCTTAAATCTCTTTAGAAATTATTTAAGAATACTTGTATGTCCCCAAAGATATAGACGGGAAATCGACATAGTGGCCGAGAGTCTAGCAGGTGTATGAGCGCGTGGGCAAAAAGCCAAATCTTTTACGCGCGATTTATCGGTTTTTAATTTTTACGATTTTCCTTAATTGGCGGGCAGGAGAGAAAAAATGTAAACGTTATATGGAATTAGAGAATAATTTATTATTTTTGGGACTATCTTCTATTTAAACTAAAAAAAAGTCAAGTTTGAACATATTTTCAAACAACATAAAGTAAAAATTTTTTGGTCAAAAACCACTTTTTTACAATTTTTAAAAAATTGTAGAATTTTACACTATTGTTGGAATTTTCTTAGTTTAACTAGAATATGAATTATTAAAAAATATGAATCTTTTTCAATTTTGTTTCCGATAGAAATTGCGACCTGCATCCTGCCCGCCGTCCGACAAATTCACATTCGAGATGCATGGGGGAATCGCTTCCCAAAGGCGGAATATAAAATATTTCGTATCCAAAAAATTTGCCGATGATATATGTACATAACTATAAACCTAATAAATTTCGTTTTAATCAATTATTTCTTTTCCTTCCAAAAAAATCCTCAAAAACCGATTTTTTGAAGCCTCTAAAGCAGGCTCTCCCCTTAAATGTACAATAAAACTCAAAATTTTTGTGCATACGTCCATACGTCCGACATTCGAAACTTGAGATTGATATCACTTTGCCATGTTTATATATTCGGTTAATGGACGGAGAGATGAATATTTTAAAATCGATTCGAATAATGATCATTTCGATATAATACCCTATATTATCGTCATTAGTTCGCAAAAATAATGAGTCTCTTTAGAGAAGTCATTATTCATTGAAATAATGTGGATAATATCAAATAAAGATTTTAAATCGTTTTTACCTTACAACACACAGTTTACATGGTTATGACTATTACTGATTCCTGTACAAAAATTGGGACTCTGATTTTGTGGTTCATATTACTCTTCTAAATGCTTTTACTTTGAATGATCCATCCCGTTAGTAGCTCTGCTTCAAAGTTCGATATAGTCGAACATAACTGATCTATTACATTAAAGTCTTACGAAATGACGAAATGACCTAGAAATGGTAAATTGCATCCAAACAGAGCCAATCCTAGGCATAGTCTCATAAATACATTTCGGTACGATATTTTCGATTTATTCTGGTATTTACGTTACATCGGTTCAAAATGGTTCAAAATTAATATATCATTTCGTATATGTACTATACGTAGGTTTGCTTTTAAATTTCGGGAATCGACAACAGAAACAAATTTTTTTCATGGAAAGTCACTTTATAGCTTTAATATATTACTAGAGGACCCGTTCACGCTTCACTGTGGCTGATACATAGATAATACTACTACTACCATCTATAAGTCTATTAGTTGGATTATAACTATTAGTTAATAAGATATAGCATTTTTGTGTTAGTTTACAACAAAATTGATCATAAAGCATTTCGTGTGTTAATAAAGCAGTGCTTTTTTGGGGAAAATACTTTTGAATTTTGGCTCAGGGAAATCCACCGCTGAAAAGACATTTTCTAAGCTGGAAGCAGGCGAAATGAGCACTGAGGACAATGATGCTCTAAAGATTCGAAAGCTATGTGCAAAGTGGCTGCCTCGCAAGTTCATAATCCAATAAAAACAACGAATAACTGATTCTGGGAAGTATTTGAGCGCTCTTTAATCGTAATAAAACCGAATTTTTGCGTCGGTGTGTAACAATAGAAACATAGCTCCATCATTTGCCACTGGAGGTCATCAGTCTTTTTGTATGCATGTTGTATAATACATACTCAACGACTGATTACTGAGCCAGTTATAATCCATTGTACTACTTATTTGGTTGCAGTTCTTTTCTACTATTACAAATACTTAGCAATTGTATTATTTTGAAGAAGAATCTGTTTAAAATTGTAGGCATATATTCATTTGAAGTGAGGTTTTTTTATTGTTTTTGTTATTGTTTTTTTTTTTTGAAGAAATGAAATATTAAAATTTTGAAAAAATGCTTATTATTTGAAATATAATTTTTGTATTTATGAGTTGTATTCAATTTTGACATAAAGATATAAAAGGTATCCTATGTCCTTACCCTGGTTCTAGGCTTCTTCCCCACCAATTTTCAGCCAAATCGGTTCAGCCGTTCTTGAGTTATAAATGGTGTAACTAACAACAACTTTCTTTTATATACATATATAGATTGATATTATCCATTAAGATCCATACACTTTTCATGCGCTTGAACCAATGGTCGAAGTTCTTTTGTCACTCTGATTGAGGTATCTCCAAAACATGCGTTCTGAACGCATCAACTGCCTCTTTAGGTGTCTCAAAAAGTAGAACTCTTAGTTTATTTTCTTCATTCGGGAATAAAACGGAGTCATTCGGTGCCGGCATGCTCAAAAATGCTGTTGATTCAGGCGAGAAGAGAGATCCGTGTTAGGCGGTTGATTTTCCCAATTTCTTGAAAGACAACTGGCAACCAACTGTTTTGCTACCACTCAGAATTTACTGTTGTTCCAGTGCTATGGTGCCATATGTCTAGTTTTTTCCAAAAACGATCAACCATTTGCTTGTCAGTACATACTTCGTGCGCGAGCAATTTTTATTGGATTCAGGTCATCTTGAAATACCCATACGGTTGACTGCTTTTTACTTTCGTGTTCATACGCGTAGCTCCACGATTTATCACCTGCCACGATGTCGAACACGTGTTTCGAAGCCCGCTATCGAATTTTGTTAAGGATTCTCTCCGACTGATTGACACGAATTTATTTTTGAGCGATTGATAAATTGTTTGGGATCCAACGTGAACAAATTTTTGTTTACAGTTCCATGCAATATTTAAAGTATACTGGTCCCACTAATACCTGTAGTTGTCTAACCTTAGGTCAAATGACGATCATGCAATATCAGTCTGCGCACAGCGTAAAAAGTTTCTGCAACAACAATTAGACGACCTTACCGAAATCCGTTTTGAGGTGATCTACAGCCTCAGTTGAATTCACCATACCATCGATAAACAATGGTCTTAATAGAGCTTCATCACCAAAAATTGCTGAGAAAACCTACATCGAAGTTGTAAAAAATAATCGTGTTAAAATGTTCCATTTTTTGGCTGAGAATAATATTTTAAGTTACTGTAAACAACACAAATAGCGAAATATAAAAGGCATGCTACTTATGCATTCGTTGAAAACTGTTTAAGAACTGCAGCAAATTGTGTTAAAGAATTGTGGGCAAAGCTTACTAGATTATTTGAGTCTAAGAAAAGTGAAAGCACTATTGTTCCAAAATCATTTTTTCGAAAAAACGCCTCGTCTGTGAAACAATGCTTTCAAACTGCTTCGATGTCATGAGGCGTAGTACCACTGGGGGTGAGTCGTTGATCTATGGTACTACCCGGAAATAGACGATCAATTGGCAAAGGAAAAAATCACGTCAGAGCGGATCAGAAATCAAGGTTATGTTGACAGTTTTCTTGGATTATGCGTCGTTTGCGCGAAGCTATTCAGAATTATGGGCCAACAACTATTGGTTTTTGCACCGTCGCATTGATTCTTCATGAGTTTTTCGTCAAATTTTCTACCTATATCCTGCTGCAACCACCGTATTCGTCTCATTTAGCTCCGTGCAACTTCTGGCTATTTATCAAACTCAAACGATCGGCTATTCCGTAAATTGAGTTCAACAAATGTTTCGAGGTTTGGAAAAAACGTTGGCCCAAGCGTACTGAGTCCAAGGGTGACTACTTTGGACTGCTATGTTAGGGAACGACATTGATTTTGAAGAATAAATTAAGAATTTTTAAGTTACCATTTTTTGCTCATATCGGAAGAATTGTTTGTGAAATCTCATTGCGATGGAAAGGTGTACCATAAATTTGAAACCAAATTTATTACTGTTATTGCATGGTACGTAATATTTTATCGCCAAGCTTTCTCATAGATGTCCGGTTATTCAACAAATAGTTGTTAATTTATACGAGAACTTGTGTGCAATCAGAAAACGCTCAAGCGAGGGCAGCAGAGGTAATTGCTGTAATTCTTTGAATTCATAAATCATACTTAGAGCTCCCCTGGATTTCAGCACTCCGTATACAAACATACTTATGTATGTGTATATAGAAATATACAAACAGCGACTATTTGCTCATTTGCAGCTTGTTTGTTGTTTATGTGTAATCACTTTTATGTATTTGCGTAGGCACGCCTGTCAATTTGCCAGTGCGTGTGTGTTTAGACAATAAAACTATTTAACAACAGCGACGATGATGGCGGCTAAACAAATTAAAATACATACACACACGCGCGCATACGCACATATGAACAAATCCTGACAAACGCTTTGATCTTAGCCGACGCATGACTGACGGAAAGTCGGCTGGATGGATGGATGGATGAAACTGCTAAAAAGCTGGCGAATGAGTGACGGAGTGAAGTGTTATGTGTGCCTAGTTGCTGCATGAGATAACCTAATTATCACACTATTTCAAGCATCAAATATGTGCATTTGTATGAAAATACAAACAAACAAAACAATACATCCCGACGCGGCCAATGTGAGTAGCCGATGATGAGTTGAGCTGTTTTTACCGCCGACTTCCTTGAATTTTTCGCCAAGCGCATATTAACATAGCAGTGTGTTGTTGCTGATGGTTTTCTGCTTACTATTTGTGTTTGTTTTTGCGTTCTTAGTGCTTTGTGGAATGATATAAACTCGTAAAATGTGCAATAAATGCGCTGCAGTTCACGCGCAATCTTCAAAGCATTTCTGATTAGGCCGCGCATGTTAAAGGCACGCCAGCCACACATTCCGCTAACATGCAATTGTCTGCAGCATTGTTGGTGTTGGTGTTGTAGTTCTTCAGCGTTAATTTGTAAATCCCCGCAGCGGATGTGGCGTCTGCGCCGCACCTTTGCAACGAACGAACCAGCGATTCCGCAGTATTCCGTTAAATGCAACGCCACGTTTACTCCCTGCAATAAAACTATAAATGCATAAATGGAAAATGTTCCAATTTGCTTGTAAAAATGCAGCATTTTGTGTCAGATCAAAGTTACGCGCTATCAAGCCGCCTTTTCGGGAAGAAAAAAACAGCTGTACACACCCTTCTTTAACGACAGGTGAGATTTTATGAGCTCTAATTATAACCTTATGTCGGTGTGTAAGAACTGGTTCGTACATCATAAATTTCTAACAATCCAACCAACTGAAGCACTATTAGTATAGATATTATCAATTGCTACGTGTGTTTTACATAAAGTAATCAGGTAGTTTATATTTCCTATATCCTTTTGAGAATTAACAGAATTCATAAGCTGTACTTTGATCTTAATGGCTTTCAGCTTCAGTCTATACATATATTTTTTAGTGCTAGAAGATAATTTTTTGACAACAAGGAGCTTTTAATCGAGGTATGGATCCCGGCGAATCACTATCGATGTGTGTGGCCTGGCGTTGTCCTAATGGAACGCAACACTTTCCGTAATGACCAGAGTTGACCGCTTATTGACGCTTGCTTCTCTCAGACGGTCGAACTGTGGACAGTAAGGATTTGAATTAAGTTTTTGATCATAGGCGAGAAGTGCTCAAAGTAAATAATTCACTGTCAATACCAGTGAACACAGAGCGAAATCTTCCTTAAAGTCAATTCTAAAAGATAACTAAAGTCATATATTAAAAACAAGTAAGGAAGGTCTAAGTTCGTGTGTAACCGAACATTTTATACTCTTGCGAGTATTGCGAATATTACACACAAAATATATCAATATCGGTCAAGTTAGTCCTGAGGTATGGCTTTTCATCGTAATGCGATCCTCTTGTATAACAACAGGTGTAAAATTTAAAGCTTCTGGAGTATCTATTTATTGATTTATCGCGCTTTTGGTACTTTTTAACGCAACCATTATATGAGGAGTGGGCGGGGTTAACAGATGATTTCATCCATTTTTACAGTATCGCTTGGAGTACTTAGTTATTTATATTGAGGAATTTGGATATTGTACCTTAAGTGGTTTAGGAGATATTTATATTAAACCTCTTAGAGAACCACGCCCATTTTTTCAAAATTTTTAGCCCTCAGATGCCCTTGCTGCAACGACGTCCTGTGCTATATTACAGTTTTATCAAAATGTAGAGGTTAGTTATGGCACTTTATAGATTTTCGCTTAATGGACGTGGAGCTTTGCACGAACAGATGAACGGAGAGACAGACATGCGGATTTCAACATGTCTCGTTATCCTGATCATGTTACAAACAAAAGTTAGGTGAACCAAATTACATCCTGTCAAGAAAATATCGGGAATTCTTCATTTACATCTCCTGCTTATATGGAAGATAGGTAAATTTTTTTTTCTAGGTTAGTACCCTGCCCTTAATTATGATGCCAAAAATTTGCGCGATCTGTCCTGGTTGACAGTGTTGGACAGTGTGTTTACAGCAGCTGTTTATGTCAGTCGACCTCAGTAGTGTTTGTCGAATTTTACAATGACCAAAAATATTGATCAACGTATTTGTGTTAAATTTTATGTTGCGAACGAATTTTCGAGTGCCGATACATTGAAAATGTTGCAGAAGAATTTTGGCGAATCTGCTTTATCAAAAACGCCCACTTACGAGTGGTACAGGGCAGTCAAGGGGGTCGGGAGACCGTCGAAGACATGACTCGTTTTGAACGGCCTTCATCGAGTATGACCGATGTTAACGCTGAAAAAATGAAGGAAATTGTTGCCGAAAATAGCCACGTGAGCTTGAGAGAGATTGCCCATAAATTGGAGATGTCACACGAGAGCGTACTTACGATTATGCACGAAAAATTGGGCATGCTTCGCGTTGCTGCAAGACTTGTTCCAATAGCGCTGAATTTCCTTCAGAAAAGATATCGAGAGCAGGTAGCTGTAGACATGCTGGATCGCGCCAATTCGGAACGCATAATTACTGGTGACGAGACATGTGTCTACGACATATGACACACTTACGATCCAGCAATCATCCGTTGGCGGCCCAAAAGCGTGCCAAAGCCGAAAAAACCACGCCAAAGTCGATCGAAAGTGAAGGTAATGCTCATTGTTTTCTTCGATATTCGTGGTGTCGTCTACTATGAATACGTTCCAAGTAATCAAACCGTCAACAAAGAGTATTATCCTGAGGAGTTTGTGGGCCAACAAAAGCCATCATTGCGAATGAATTTTTGGCCAAATACTCAACAAATATTATTGAACAAGCACCGTCTGAACCTGATATGACCTTCTCTAACTTTTTCTTATTCTTCACACTGAAATATCCACTTCGGGCAACACGCTTCGACTCAATTGAAGACATCAAAACAAATTCGACGCGAGAGCTGAAGGCCATCCCGTAAAGTCTATAAAAAATGTTTTGACGATTAGAAGAAGCGTTGACACATGTGTATCGCTTCAAATGGATGTTACTTTGATAAAATACATACATTTGGATGATGATTGAAAAAATTTCGTTTTATTTATACCCCGTACGCCTACTTCTAGTGTGTCCTTTCTTTGTTCCCACATAAATGCTCAGCATGATGAGCTGAATCGATTTATCTACTCTCGGTCTGTTTATTTGTTCGTCTGTCTGTATATAAGTAAACTAGCCTCTCAGTTTTTCAGATATCGATCTGCAATTATGTACACGTCCTTTGTGTCTCTCTCTGAATCGCGGTTATCGGCTATTTGATATTTACAATGATTTATTGTGCAACAGTACAGGCTCCGACAATATTGTTCAGATCGTATTACTATGATATAGCAAAATAAAGTGGTTTTTAAACCATAAGAAATGTTTCTGTGAAGGGTATTCTAGCTTTAGTGTAGCCGAATTTAAAGTTGTTACTTGTTTTTATTACAATGTTATATGTATTAGACAAGCAAGTATGCTCTTAAATCTCTATACCAAACTAAACAAGTTCATAAAAAAACGACGAAATGTTTAGGAAATTACCATACAATGTTTGTCAGTGGTCACAAGCTCTTAAAAGATTAAATTATGAAATAACTTTTGAAAAATTACATACATTTTTATTGCATTCCTTAGGTTATGATAAATTTGGTACATTATTTTTAGTTTATTAACTGATTTTTAGATAGACGGTTTATGCTAAGCAAATGAAAAGTGAGATCTAAGTAAAAATAATGTGAGAAAAGTATTATTAAGTAGTTTCCAATCCTCCAGAAAGTATTGAGCAGTAGACAACGAAATTATATTAATTATTTTAAAATTTCTGTTATGCCCAGAAAAGTAATGAAGGTGTAACTATCTGTTATATCCTGTATTTTAGTTTCAAAGGAATGAACGGGTCAAGATACTCAACGGAGATTTTTGCCGTAAGACTAAGAAATTAGCAGGCATACAATCTTATATATCTTAGAAGATTGAAGTGAAATATTTATCATTAACACGTTAAGTATCGGAAAATTCGAAGTTTACTGGACTAGAAGGTACTCACTTAATTATTAGTGAATTAACTTTTATCTATAAGTATAGTAATTGCGTATGTAACACTATAAATAAAAGGAACATGCTTAAGCAACATTTAAATATCACTCAATGTAATAATAAAGCTCTGAAAGCAAATTATACGAACACATACTGTGAAATGGCAACATAGTGAAGCCCCGATTTACCTCGCTTCCTAAGAGCTCTGCATATCTATTTCTGTCATGAAGGTGAGAGTAAAAGTTTAAACTTTGTCTATGTGCAATAAATGCTGGCAATTTGAAAACTTTTCAGCCGCAAAGAGCGTGTAAAGTCCTTAAAACAAACTGAGCGCTTACCATACACATGCACACATGTGCAAATGTGCGAACCCACACACACTACTTTTTCACTCAATTAAGCGATGCCACAATGTGGCACAGCGGTAGATAGACATTGCTTGTATGAAAATACTCACTTTATCCATTAACATGCCACATACAAGCGGCGACGGCTGTATCCGTCAGGTAAGTTGTTCCATGCGCGCAAAAGTGTATGTATGTATGTTCGTTTCGCGTAAATTTCACCAGATATACCCACCTCCTTTTTGTCGTAAATGTCTCTTGCTGATAATTTATGCCACAAACGCGCAGGAAGTTAAGTCATGACACATAGCGCATAGCACATATGCACCAGGCATAGAGGGACAGTGTCGCTGCTGCTCAGCGTCGTATTTGGCTCGCAGCTGCCTTTGCCTCTGTTGGTAATTTGTTAAGTAGAGTTAAAATAATTGCACATATTTATAATTTACACATTTTAGATGGAATTTATCGTTGCTCTGCAACGGTAAAAGTGCTTCTTGTGGATGTTAAAGTATTCCCTACTGAGATTCGTGAAGAGCTCCTCATATGGTCTACATCAAATATGCTACGTAGATGTCAGCTAGAATTTAATGCCTATATATGCGTGTAATTTTATTAACTGCTAAAACAATTATAAAGATATCTATATATGTATATGTTAAGGTATAAATTACTTTATAGCCCCATCTGAAACATAAGATTAATTAATGTTAGGTTTACTGCAAAGCCGGAACATATTGATTGAATTTCAAGGACAATACGTTGGACTTGCGGGATGTTTGAAGTGAATCCAAAGTATAGAAATTATCTAGAGTCTCACCGGTATCTAGAGTTTCGCTAGCAGCATCCACTTTTTTTTGATAACAGTCAATTTTTTGTATAGCTGTCATTCAGACAGAGAGACTGAAGCAGGCGATATATAATCCGTGGATATCAATGCTATCGCTGTACGCTATCAATTATACTTATATCTATGGTTTCATAAAGAAACCGAATTAAATTTTCCATTAATATCAGAAATCGTAAGGGAGAGTTAGATAGTTTATGAATTTTAAGAACTATACTGGCTCAAAACATCTCTACATACTTAATAGGACTAAGCTGGTGGTATTCAATGGGATGAGTCTTCAAATATTTTTTATTATTATTTTTCGATTTATTGCGCGTTATAAATTTGACAGCTGTTGGATCATTAGTTTGTGAATTATATCATTTGAAGCAACTTTTGTTATTGTAATAAAATGGATAAAACAAATTTCACGTGTTAATAAAATATTGCTTTTTGATGGCAAAAATGCAGTTAAAGCAAAAACTTGGCTTGATGACGAGTCTCCGGATACTGGGCCAGGATAATCAACCATCCCGGTTGAGACGTGGTGAAATGAGCACCGGAGATAATGAACGTAGTGGACCTTCAAACAAGCTTTACGGCTTTCAATTTTTATTGTCTTATTAAATTCTACGGTACGTATAGAATATTGTCCCAAATTTGCAAGTTGATTCGAGTAATAGCTTTGGAGATACAGCCTTGAGAACTTGTGCGCTCGAGGCTAGCTAGGCTATGGCGGTGTTTTTAAACGCGTTTTTCCTAAAACAGAGTGTTTGAAGTCGGTTGGAAAGATTTCTCGAGAACTACTCAACTGATTTTCATTAAATTTTACACAGTTCTTTGAGTTTTAGTTTTTTCCTTCGTCCAATTTCTAAGATAAGGCTTTAACTAAAACACGTATTATTGACTTTAGATGATCCTGTAAGGAGTTATTCTCCTAACGAAGGCGCCTTTTTTTTTTTTTGGGGTCACTGGAAATGGCGTCGTAATGACCGAGTTTAAATTATTTTTTTCCAAAAATTTCAAAATTTCTTTGTCAATAGTGTGTGTTTGTAGCAATAAAAAATTCTAATAAAATATTTATTTTTTTATATGAGAAAAAATTGTTTTAAAAAGGCTGTTTTTTACCCAGGTATGCATACCATCAAAAATGTCAAACTTTACGATAAAATTGTGAGTTTCCAAATTGCAACACTAGTGTTGCCAAATCTCGAAATATGCAACCTACATACTTAGAATACTTCGTTAGAAAAGCTACTTTAAAAAGTTTCTTATACTGATACGATCTGAACATTAAGAATATCGAAAAAAATTTTGAATTGTACGTGTCAATGATCACCCTTGAAATTAATTACAAGAAAATAACAAGTAAGGAAGGGCTAAGTTCGGGTGTCACCGAACATTTTATACTCTCGCATGATAAAGTGATAATCGAGATTTCATTATACGTCATTTACATATTTTTCAAATACCGTATTTTTGTAAAGTTTTATTCCGCTATCATCATTGGTTCCTAATGTACTATATATTATACAGAGAAGGCATCAGATGGAATTCAAAATAGCGTTATATTGGAAGAAGGCGTGGTTGTGAACCGATTTCACCTATATTTCGTACATGTAATCAGGGTGTTAAGAAAATATTATATACCGAATTTCATTGAAATCGGTATAGTAGTTCCTGAGATATGGTTTTTGGTCCATAAGTGGGCGAGGCCACGCCCATTTTCAATTTTTAAAAAAAGCCTGGGTGCAGCTTCCTTCTGCAATCTGTTCCGTAAAATTTAGTGTTTCTGACGTTTTCAACATAACCTTTGTATGGGAGGTGGGCGTGGTTATTATCCGATTTCTTCCATTTTTGAACTGTATATGGAAATGCCTGAAGAAAACGACTCGGTAGAGTTTGGTTGACATAGCTAATGTAGTTTCCGAGATATGTACAAAAAACTTAGTAGGGGGCGGGGCCACGCCCACTTTTCCAAAAAAATTGCGTCCAAATATGCCCCTTCCTAATGCGATCCTTTGTGCCAAATATCACTTTAATATCTTTATTTATGGCTTAGTTATGAAACTTTATAGGTTTTCGGTTTCCGCCATTTTGTGGGCGTGGCAGCTGGCCGATTTTGCCCATCTTCGAACTTAACCTTCTTATGGAGCCAAGGAATATCTCAATTTTTACTCAAGTTACAACTTGCACGGACGGACGGACGGACAGACGGACGGACGGACAGAGAGACATCCGGATTTCAACTGTACTCGCCACCCTGATCACTTTGGTATATATAACCCTATATCTGACTCTTTCAGTTTTAGGACTTACAAACAACCGTTATGTGAAGAAAACTATAATACTCTCCTTAGCAACATTGTTGCGAGAGTATAAAAATGGTTTTTCGCAAATTGATCGCGTAAACGAAAAACGTGTTGTTTTTGAACGCACTGTTATTGCCGAGGCAGATGTCTTACGCTCTCGATGACAACTTTTTCTCCTTGCCAGGATCTTCTTCTTCTTAATTGGCGTAGAAACCGCTTAAGCGATTATAGCCGAGTTAACAACAGCGCGCCAGTCGCTTCTTCTTCTCGCTACGTGGCGCCAATTGGATATTCCAAGCGAAGCCAGGTCCTTCTCCACTTGGTCCTTCCAACGGAGTGGAGGTCTTCCTCTTCCTCTGCTTCCCCCGGCGGGTACTGCGTCGAATATTTTCAGAGCTGGAGTGTTTTCGTCCATCCGGACAACATGACCTAGCCAGCGTAGCCGCTGTCTTTTAATTCGCTGAACTATGTCGATGTCGTCGTATATCTCGTACAGCTCATCGTTCCATCGAATGCGGTATTCGCCGTGGCTAACGCGCAAAGGACCATAAATCTTTCGCAGAACTTTTCTCTCGAAAACTCGCAACGTCGACTCATCCGTTGTTGACATCGTCCAAGACTCTGCACCATACAGCAGGACGGGAATTATGAGTGACTTATAGAGTTTGGTTTTTGTTTGTCGAGAGAGGACTTTGCTTCTCAATTGCCTACTCAGTCCGAAGTAGCACCTGTTGGCAAGAGTTATCCTGCGTTGGATTTCTAGGCTGACACTGTTGGTGGTGTTTACGCTGGTTCCAAGATAGACGAAATTATCTACGACTTCAAAGTTATGACTGTCAACAGTGACGTGAGTGCCAAGTCGCGAATGCGACGACTGTTTGTTTGATGACAGGAGATACTTCGTCTTGCCCTCGTTCACTACCAGACCCATTTTCTGTGCTTCCTTGTCCAGCCTGGAGAAAGCAGAACTAACGGCGCGGGTGTTGAGGCCGATGATTTCAATATTATCGGCAAACGCCAACAGCTGTACACTCTTATAGAAGATGGTACCTTCTCTATTTAGTTCTGCGGCTCGAACTATTTTCTCCAAAAGCAGGTTGAAAAAGTCGCACGATAGGGAATCGCCTTGTCTGAAACCTCGTTTGGTATCGAACGGCTCGGAGAGGTCCTTCCCGATCCTGACGGAGCTTTTGGTGTTACTCAACGTCAGTTTACACAGCCGTATTAGTTTTGCGGGGATACCAAATTCAGACATCGCGGCAAAAGGCAGCTCCTTTTCGTGCTGTCGAAAGCAGCTTTGAAATCGACGAAGAGGTGGTGTGTCTCGATTCTCCTTTCACGGGTCTTTTCCAAGATTTGGCGCATGGTGAATATCTGGTCGGTTGTTGATTTGCCAGGTCTGAAGCCACACTGATAAGGTCCAATCACTTTGTTGACGGTGGGCTTTAATCTTTCACACAATACGCTCGATAGAACCTTATATGCGATGTTGAGGAGGCTAATCCCACGGTAGTTGGCGCAGATTGTGGGGTCTCCTTTTTTTATGGATTGGGCATAGCACACTTTTCCAATCGTTGGGCAAATTTCGTCCGACCATATTTTAATTTCTTTGCAACCTTATCAGTTCTTCGCCGCCGTGTTTGAATAGCTCGGCCGGCAATCCGTTTGCCGCTTTGTTGTTCTTCAAGCGGGTAATTGCTATTCGGAGTTCTTCATGGTCGGGCAATGGAACGTCTGATCAATTGTCATCGATTGGGGAATCGGGTTCGCCTTCTCCTGGTATTGTACGTTCACTGCCATTCAGCAGGTTGGAGAAGTGTTCCCTCCATAATTTAAGTATACTCTGGGCATCAGTGACTAGATTACCTTTGGGGGTTCTACAGGAATACGCTCCGCTCTTGAAACCTTCCGTAAGCCGCCGCATTTTTTCGTAGAATTTTCGAGCATTACCCCTGTCGGCCAGCTTATCAAGCTCTTCGTACTCACGCATTTCAGCCTCTTTCTTCTTCTGTCTACAAATGCGTAATTCCCTCTTCAACTCTCGGTATCTATCCCATCCCGACGTGTAGTGGTCGATCGTAACGTTGCGAGGTAGGGAGCATGTTTTCTCTCCGCTGCGACACGGCACTCCTCGTCGTACCAGCTGTTCTTTTGCACTTTCCGAAATCCAAATGAAAATGCCGTCCCACAGTTCCCTTATACCGAGTTGTTGACGAGTGCTCTCAGATGGAGTGCAAGCCGAGTAGCAAATCGTTCGGCTGTCTGTTGTGATTGCAGCTTCTCGACGTCGAACCTTCCTTGTGTTTGGTGGCGCGCGTTTTTTGCTGCACAGAGGCGGGTGCGAATCTTAGCTGCAACAAGATAGTGGTCCGAGTCGATGTTAGGACCTCGGAGCGCACGCACATCTAAAACACTGGAGACGTGTCTTCCGTCTATCACAACATGATCGATCTGGTTGGTAGTTTTTCGATCCGGAGACAGCCAGGTAGCTTGATGAATCTTCTTATGCTGGAATCTAGTACTACAGATAACCATATTTCGGGCCCCGGCGAAGTCAATCAGCCTCAACCCATTTGGGGATGTTTCGTCGTGGAGGCTGAATTTACCGACCGTAGTGCCAAATATACCTTCTTTGCCCACCCTGGCGTTAAAGTCGCCGAGCACGATTTTGACATCGTGGCGGGGGCAGCTCTCATAAGCGCGCTCCAAGCGCTCATAGAAGGCATCTTTGGTCACATCGTCCTTCTCTTCCGTCGGGGCGTGGGCGCAAATCAGCGATATGTTGAAGAACCTCGCTTTGATGCGGATTGTGGCTAGACGTTCATTCACCGCAGTGAATGATAGTACTCGGCGACGGAGTCTCTCTCCCACCACGAATCCTACACCGAACTTGCGCTCCTTTATATGGCCACTGTAGTAAATGTCAGAAGGACCTACTCGTCTCTGTCCTGGAAGTAGTGAGCTGCTTGAGCCATGTGTAAAAGAATCGTTTCGGCCACTCCCAAGTGAATGGCGATCAACTTTTTCTCCTTGCCAGGATCTAGATAACTTAAATTAAAGACCACTTCTTGAAATGTTTTGGCCACGGACCTGCCACATTTTGCAATTATTTCATCATTTAAAAGCTGCCAAAGCACAATCATAAAACAATCTGTGTTTCACTGACACTCTCATGCGTTTTCATTAAGTATTACTGCCACATTTGTGCCGAATATAAATACTTTATCAACGTCAAAGCTAAAATACTTGAACGCCAATATTTGGGGTAGCGACCTCAATGTCGGCGACAGCGTCAAATTTAGCGCCAACGCCAGTTACAATTAACACATAATTTATAAAAATCAATTTGGCGTTTCAGATATTTAAATTGCATTTCAACACTGACATTATTTTTTGACTGCAATTGATTTTGGGGTTTGTTGTTGTTGAAGTTTTCTCCTGCTACATGCTGAGTATTGCTAGTTGTTGCTGAGGGGCAATCAACAGCGCTAACAGACTAGCACAAAACCGCTTAATTTTGGCGGCAAGCCATCGTACACATGTTCGGGTGTTCATTTATATGTGTCCATATTCAATTTAAACTTCAAATACTGATATCATTTGGGGTGTGTATCGAATGTGATTAATTACAGCTGCTGCAACTGTGAGAAAGAAAAATAAATAAAATCACAATAGCATTTAATGAATGTTAGCAATCAAAACATTGTGATTTCATCGAATTTATCTCAATTCTCTTCACACTTGTAAATGATGTATGCGTTAAGTAATGCAAGTGTAATAAAACAACAATCAAATCAAGCCCCTTCGCCCTGTCAATTAGTATGATGCCTCCGGACGGAAGCCCGACTATTAGAAATGTGAAATATATATATGTATAAGAACCTACCATAAAATGTATAAGCATGAAGGAGGGACAACGTTGTAGTATGTATCCCAAATAGAATGTGTACCTTTATAGGCGCTGAAAAGTCCATATCGTTTTATGGCGATCATCCAACTTTTCGTTAGAAGTATTTTTGTACGTTTGCCTTCTTCTTCAAAATAGCCTTAAGTGTCGACACCTAAACGTTTAGAAGTCTCTATTATGAAATCAATAAAAAAAGTTTTATTTGTGCAATCTCCGAGATATCGTCACGAAACCTTCGTTTGATATTTCCGATTCTTTTTCTATACAAAACCTCGCATTCGCATTGAATACGTTCTATAGTCTCTTCTACCTCTTGACAGCTTCTACAATAGTTGTTGTGATATGTATATTTCCAGTCTGCTGGTATGTTTACCAATTCGCCAGCAACCTGTTAGTCTCCAACTAGAGTTCTGTCGTTATTGTATTGCGTGTTTATCGTGAATTAGGATGTTAGATCCCCTAAAATATCTTAGCATTTTTTCGCCATATTCTATGAAATCCTAAGAGACTTTTTTAGTTACAACAGCGCCCAAGCCGTTCTTCCTTTTCCCGGTTTGGCGTCAATTGGAAATTTGAAGCGTGGCCAGGATTTTCTTCAACTGGTTTTTCCCAGTAGTAGAGGTCTTTCTCTTTCTCTGCTTTCTCCAGCGGTTACTGCGTCGAATACTCTCAGAGCTCGAGTGTTTTCAAATATTGCGACGACTGTTTGTTTGATGGCAGTACACTATTATAGATGACTGTATCTTCTCTATTGAGATCAGCAGATCGAATAATTTTCTCCAATGGTGGATTGAAGAAGTCGCACGACAGGGAGCCGCCTTGTCTGAAACCTCATTTGGTATCGAACGGCTCGGAGAGGTCCTTCCCGATTCGGACGGAGCTTTAGTTTTACGCGAATATAATTCAGAGCGGTATAAAAGCAGTTCATTTTTGTGCTGTCAAAAGCAGCTTTGAAATCGTCGAAAAGATGGGTTATGTCCATCCTCTTTTAACGGGTCTTTTTCAAGATTTGGCGCATGATGAATATCTAGCGGATGGATCCATGTGTAGAAGTTCAGGCAAGAGAGGAAAGTTCTCTGAGCGCCATTCACTAAGGAGTGGCCAGAAGCTATTCTTTTACATATGTCTCAAGCAGCTCACTACCTCCGGTCTTGGACCAAGAATCCTCAAAATATCCATTTGAAGGCCAGCTAAAGCGAGAAGGCGAAACACCCCAAAACATTTAGAACCCGCCACGTAAAACAAACAACTTCAATGATAAGTACAAAACAACTTCGGATGGGTTAACTTTATATATAAATAGGTTTCTTGTTGTGTGCACCCTTTTTTTTCAGAACAAGAATGCTTGCTGTGATCTCTGCTTGGAAGATGCTAGACGGTCTGTTAGCCGAAAGGGGATTTTGTTATTTCATTTTGCTGAAAAAAATTCGCAGGAGAACAGTTCCGGAGAAGACAATGAATGCAGAAGCATTTCGAAATCCATTTCACGTAATTTTGTCACCGTTTTGGTGATTTGTATCCCGTTGTTTTCGGATGGATCCGTTTTTTACGTAGAATGCTCCTTTGAAGTATTTTAATAGAAATTTCCCATTTTCCCATTTCTAAGATAGTGAATGGAAACTATTCGGTTTCTAAAACATAGAGGCGGACTCTACTTACAAGTTGTTGCACTTTTTATACTCTTGCAACATGTTGCTACAGAGTGTTATAGTTTTGTTCACCTAACAGTTGTACGTATCACCTAAAACTAATCGAGATATATATAGGGTTATATATACATAAATGATCAGGGTGGCGAGAAAACTTGAGTAAAAATTGAGATATCTTGAATTGATAACTTGATATGCAGGTTTCTTAGAACAAAAGAAAGATCGAGTTCGTAGATGAGCTTAATCGGACCACTGCCACGCCCACAAATCGCATTTAACCGAAAACATATAAAATGCCATAACTAAGCACTAAATTAAGATTGAAACTCATATTTGGCACAGGGACTCGCAGTACTTGGAGGGGCACCTTTAAGTTGGAAAATATCTCCTTTCTTATATAACGGTACTGCTAAAAACTACTAAAAACGCAATAATTCAATAACTAAATAAGCAATGCCAAAAACATTAAATTTTACCACCGAGATGGTAGAGGAGAACTTTATGAGAGCCGGTGTGAAAATTTGGACGATGGGCGTGGCTCCGCCCACTTTTTGGCGAAATCCCATATTTCGAAATCCGACTGACCGATTTCGACAAAATTTCGTATGTTGTATTTTTTAATTTTTCTATGTCACGTTGTGAAAATGATCGAAATCGGACAATAACCACGCCTACTTCCCATATAGCACAATTCTAAATTCCACTTCAATCGATCAGTTTCCAGTTCACAAATCAAAAAACGAAATCTTGCACTAATAATAGCTTTAGTGTGTGCCACCTTATGATATAGTCCAATAAAGACTATTCAAGCTCCTAGGTAGCGAATATTTAGACCCCGGTACCTATAGTTGACTTTTGTTCGAAAATCTCGGTCAATGTGTGATATGTATAACTGAAATTAAGAGATAATCCTTCTCTTATAATGGCATGTCTGTAAGTCAAAAACGGGTTCAATCGGACCAACACTTCCCTTAGCCCCCATATACATATGTAGTTAAAATAAAGATTTTCGAACTTCCGGGTGACTTGGTACCGCATATATCGGCCAATATGTGAGTTATCTCAGAGGAAATAAGACGGCGTGTTTTACACATAACAGTGTATCTTTGTGCCAAAAGTAGTTAAATTTGGGCAAAAACTTGGCCTAGCAAGGCTGTCTTTGCTCTATATGATTGATTTTACACCTTACAGTATTTCCCTGGCTTTGATTTTTTCAAGTTGCAAGAGTGTAAAATGTTCGGTTGCTCGCGAACTTGGCCTTTCTTAGTTGTTCTTCTTGTATTCGTTCGTTGTCCATTCAGATGACTGTAAATTGGTCGCCGAAGAGAAATTATGGAAACATATCGCTGAGAAAAAGCGGGTTTATTTCGATGGAAGTTCCAAATACTGCTCAAAATCAATCTTTGCTGTTTTTAGTTCATAGTGATTTCCCACGACAATTACTTTACCAAATCCAATATTAATGAGCCTTCCCTTGATATCTTTAAAGTGTCAGAAATATGTATCATCTCTATTTTGCCTTAATTCAAAATAATTTTGTGACTTGAGTTTTCGAACATCGCCTTTTCGTAGCCATGACTGCAGATGATTCTTTTAATTTCCTTGTATATGCACAAAGCTCGTAGCAGGTGTCATCGACAAAACAATCGAATTCGATTCTGGTTTCGGTGTCAGTGAAATTGGTATACTTTTATATACATATGAAACATCTTTAGAAATACTTCAATAACTTCGATCATTACTCAAGCTTTACGTGGAGGATGTAAATAAGTCCAAACATTTTCAAATGCTCATAAATGTTGTTGATTCATGTTCGTGTGTACACTGTTTCTCTACTGCTGATTTATTCCTATATTTGAATGTATGTTCTTCCAACTACATACAACGCTTTGATCTCTCTCACTGTGTGATCTCTCCGAACTGCTCTGATTGATCAATTAAATTTATTTGTAAACATGTGGCAAAGTGACGTTTAAACAAATGTTGCTGCCACATTGGCATTGCATTCACTTCACTTCACTCCGTGTACATACATACATACGTATGTATATGTATCTATGTTTGTTTGCCTATTTGATGTGCCAGCAACACAGCGGAAATTGCTGCGCGCAATTTGTTATTATTTTGTTGTTGTTGTTGTGGCTTTAGCTGTTGCGGTCTAAGTTACAACTTGTACGAGTGCTGATACGTCTGTGCACAAACATACATATGTTGCATGCGTATCACATTGCTTGGCCTTTAAAATTTAATTGATTTCTCTAAAGCGCGTTCGGCAGGCACCAATGGAAAAATCTAACAAGGATGTATGCACACACATATGTATGTATGTATTCATCTGCACGTGAACGAATATAGAGGAAGACGAAGTGTTTTATTAATCAATGGTTGAAAAAATGCAATAGCTGTGAACTACATATGGTGTGTTGCTTAAGAGATATTTGAGATAAAGATATATACATACTATATATATATTTAAGCGCATAATTAATTGGCTGTCACAGAATTTTCTGCTAGTGGAGGCACTGCACGATTAATTGTGCTATAATCCTTCAAACTCATAGATGCAACTGACTTTATACTCTCACTATGTGCTGGATAGAGTATAATAGTTTTGCTCCCCTAACGTTTGTTTGAAACAACATAATTGTGTAAAGATGCATACAGCGTGTAAATATAGATCTTCAATCTGGTTTATACACGGTAGCTATTGTTTTATATTATCTGAAAATTCTATTTTTCTTCACTTGAATCGCACTATTTTCTGCATTCCCTTTTTTAAAATAATATAAAATTCTTGTCACGTCATTTAAATCGTTCTTAACAATGTTTATCATTAGTTAATATTTATCTTTCCTCATTATTTTCACAAATATTTTTTTATATAATGCATTTTTATATACGAATAAAACTGAGCGAGAACAACTCGGAGTCCTTTATAAACTACGAGTTTGCACAACAAAAGAGTTTGGTTGAGCACCTGCACTTATATGACAAATCCCTGTCTGTAAGTCCAATTATTCTTGTTTTCAGAGAGTAACTCGAGCGAAGTTCATATATCTTATATAAAATAGGTATAAAGAAAAAAATCTCTATACAAGTATAGATATGCCGGTTGTGTAAAGTTGGTGTAGACTTTGCACATACATATAGTACATAGTTATAAATCCCATGTCTCCTAATAATAATTAGAAAATAGGAAATATGGGTCTAGGAAATGTTTGCTACTTTCGGTATAAATTGGTTAGTTCAATTAAAATTGAGTTACGAAATGTTAGAGAAAATGCGGTTAGAGTCCCATTTGGCTGATAGTACTATAGACTCTATATACAATACTCTTTATACTCGTATAATCCTATTCCTGGCTGTGTCCTGAATAGTTATAGACTTGAACGCAGTTTTCTTGTGACAAAGTAGGGGTTATTGGATTAATTTGCACCACTTTAACCCTCTAACAGGCAAAACTAAAATCGTGGACAGAAAAGATTGGGATTTTTTTTCTAGGGCAATTAGGCTCCATTAACCTCAAACATATCATGATGAGAATAATTTAAATCCTGCCAAAGGGCAGCCTTGCCGGTTTAGGTTAAAATAAAGAAATATGTGTGGTTTCAATTAAAAATTCATTTTATTTCAAAAGAAAAGAAAATAAGAAAAACAAAAGAAGAATTTCAATAACTAGGGGAATTCAAATAACAAAGTTTATTAAGTTTTGTGATGATAGTCGAAAAAACAGGATGATTGAGTTTGTAAACGACAAGACCATCAGCAATTTCTTCACGGAACTCAGGCAACTTTAACAGCTTGTCATCTTATGCTGATAGATTGTTGTTGCAATTTTCTAAATGCAGATGTCGATACAAAATATATGCATTTGTCGCAGCCATGTCTACGAAATGGTAAAAGCCGTGCCATCGGATTTCGAGTCTTTGCGTGGATATCGTAACGACCCATAAATCCACGCATTAAGTCTACTCCCCCCATATGGCGGTTATATTTCCGTATAATTTGGGGGCAATCTACTTCAATATGCTGCTCTTGCTTTTCGATCGTAGCGTGCAACTTTGGCCGATTGCTCGTTTTCATTTTCTTCTTGAAATGGCTGAATGAACGTAAGTTAATGCTAATCGGACTGTCTTGTTGGTTTTCCACAAAACCGTGTTAATATCGACATTTAAGTAGCCTCTTTCTTCGTTCTTTACATCCTTATCCAACGGAACATTGCATTTTGGTATTCGGTTCGCTCGTATCGTGCCCAAGCTGCAGATGCCCCTTGTACGTGAATAACTATACTAACAAAGAATGTGATGAGCAAAATCAGGTGTTGTTTGTGATAGCCATGTAGTACAACCATTTGCAGTATTTCCAAGATCCGGCTGACCTGTTATCGCAAGCGCCGTTATAGACTTCGAAGCGGTTTACCTTCTTCAATCCATATTCCTTTTTATCTCTAAAAGACAAATATCTTTTTATTGCCAAAAACTATGTTACAGTTATTATTTCTTGAATTTTATTGAAAGCATTTCTACTCCAATAACTCACCAAATTCGGATAACGGTAAACGGACATATACGCCAATGTATTTAAAAATTCCTTCAGCGTCGATCTTAAACTGACTGTTGGCAAGCTTTGTGATACGCGGCTGTAAGCGTGAGTTGCCGCGAAAAGCCATTCACATGCAAACGCATATTTTTGTTTCGCCAAATAATGTTTAAAAAATCATTTGCACTTTTTGAGATATTTTCAATACCCATAAAACATACATACATATGTTATCGACTGAGGCAATCAAGTGCAAACTTTGTGTGGAAAACATTCGTCGTCAACATTCAAGTGTTGATGATCCTACAGGTGTATCACCAATTGAACTTCAAGGACATATCGGTGATTTGTATAAATGAATCAGTTGCTTCATTCATTTTCCGAATACACGCTGAAATATCATGTTCGTCTTCCGGAGAGATTTCATCAGGCATATAATCGCTGTCGACCAATTCATCGTCACTGTTAAAATCACTAACATCCTCGAATATTTTAACTGATTCCATTAACTGGAGCAACTCTTCATCATTAAGTTCACTTAGTTTAAATTTCTTGCCAATTCTGTGCTCCATTTCTTAAAAAAATAAAAATAATAAAATACTAACATTCAAAGAAATACCTAAGAAAAATTTCGCGTAAAGCTTAGTACGCAGCTCTCAAGAAACGTAAAAACTTCATATAAAAAAACGCTTAAGAAACGGTCAAGATACTTTCCTGCGACAAACTTACTTGTGCTAGTACGCAGCTCTCAAGAAATCTAGTACTAATTTTTGATACTTTTTTCAGTAAAATGTGAATATGGCAAACCTTGTTTTGCGAAGAAACATCAAATCAACAATTGTTTCTTGAAGGAAATTCGAAGTAATCGTCAAATTCATCCTAAATTAGTTGAAATCATTATTATGAAGTATATTCCATTTTGAGATGTTGTATAAAACCTACCAATCATCAACAACATTTCTAAAATCTCAATGAAAATATTTATGTTACCATATACATACACGCATACATATTACGCACAAAGTTTGTTTTCTTTGTTTATTCTCTCTTGCTCTTCTAATGTAGATCATTCACAATGCGTAACCAGCTGCCAAAATTACTTGAGAAATAATGTATTTTTTTTCTTGAGCAATTACTTGAGAGCTGCGTACCAACCTTAAACAAGCAAGGCAGCCCTGAGGCGGTCTTCGTGTTTGTGTCCTGAAAACTCAAAATACTTTTTATTTTTTATTAAAAAGTATAAGAACTTAAAATTAATAAACTTACTTATTCACAAAAAAATTCTTCCGTATGAATATTTCGATAACACAATACGTATTTATTTTAGCTTCGAAAATTTTAAAATCGGCGCCGGAATTAATTGAACTTTAACACTGAATTTCTACATTCAACTGACGATAACAATAAAACGAAACACCACAATACATTTGATGATACTAAGAAAATATGAGTTGATGTATCATCTAACGGTTCTTATAACAGTTGTAAACAAAAATAAAATTTCTTATGAGTTTGTGACAATTTATTAAAAGCCGCCTCAGGGCGGTCTTGCCTGCTAGAGGGTTAAGGTCCGTATCCAGCTCTTAAGTAATTGCTTAAGAAAAGAAATTCCTTATTTCTTGAGCTGTTGTCAAGTAATTTTTACAGCTGGTTGCATTGTGAATGATCCACATTAGAAGAACAAAAGAAAGTAAACAAGGAAAATAAACTTAGTGTAAGTATATAAATACTTTCATTGTGATTTAAGGATAATGTGGTTGATGATTGGTAAGTTTTATACAATATTTCAAAATGAACTATATTTCATAATAATGATTTTAATTAATTGTAGGATGAATTTAATGATTAAGTACTTTGAGTTTCCTTCAAGAAACAATTGTTCATTTCATGTTTCTTCGCAAAACCAGCATTGCCATATTCGCATTTCATTGAAAAAATGTGTTAAAAATTTCTTCGGATCTGCATTTTTTATATGAAGTTTTTAAAATTCTTGAGAGCTGGATACTAAGCTATAGCCTTAACTAAAAATTACCACAACTGGATGTTACAGTGTGTACTGACAGATTGTATATGAATTTCGAGTTGCGATAAATTGCACTGAAGCTTTGAATGAAATGTATCAAACTCTTAATGATAACACTACTCAACAATATGAAGAAACAAGTAAGGAAGGGCTAAGTTCGGGTGCAACCGAACATATTATACTGTTGCAACTTACAAGAATCAAAGCCAGGAAAATAGTTTATGGTGTAAAACGTCAACGTGAGGATCGAAATCCAAGCCATTTTATATACATATACATACTATATATGTATAACTCATATCCCGATAGACCCAAAAGATTTGTTAGAAAAACGAAAACCTTTATACTATATGTAGTATATGAAAGTTGGGGTAGTATCGACCAGATTTTATCTATTTTTCCCAATACCACATACTATTGAACATGCGACATACTAAATAACCAATCATATAGAGTAAAGTCAGACGGTTGTTCGAAAATCCTGATATTAGTTATTTGAGGCGTAAGTCAAGTATTCACTCAAATTTATCTATTTTAGGCACAAAAATACATTGTTATGAGTAAAACACGCTCTGTAATTTTTATTGACATAACTCAAATATTGATATATTCAGCATAAAGTCACCTGCAAGTTCGAAAATCTTTAAAATAAGTAATAGGGGGGAGCCATTTTTAACATACAGACATAACATTTTCAGAGAAATACTATCCCTGAATTTCAATTATATAACCCACACATTGACCGATATTTTCGTCCAAAAGTCAACTACTTATGTATATTTGGAAAATTTGTGATCATAAGATGGCATATACTAAAGGCATTATTCGAGCAAAGTTTAATCCTGCTATATTATTTGCTTCTTGGTTTGTGTACTGGAAAGTAAAAGAATCCAGTGTAATTTAAAATTGTGCTATATGGGCAATAGGCGTGGTTATTGTACAATTTCGCTCATTTTAGCAACGTGATATAGAAATATTAAAAAAATTACACATATCCAATTTTGTCGAAATCGGTCAATCGAGAGATATGGGATTTGACCAAAAGGTAGGCGGTGCCAGGCCTATCGTCCAACTTTTACCCCGGATCTATAAGGCCTTATCATACCATTACGGAGGCAAGTTTTTGCGTCTCTGGCGCATTTAGTTATTGATTTATCGTGCTTTTAGTAGTTTTGAGAAGTACCGTTCTGTGGGGAGTAAACGGTTGTTTCATTCGATTTTGTTCATTTCACACCATAGGTAGGAGTGCAATATTGTTGCTGAGCGAATTTGGTTATTGTAGCTTGAGTGGTTTAGGAGATATATACACTAAACTTATTAGAGGGCGGGGTCACACCCATTTTTTCAAAATATTTTTCCATAAGGTGCCCTTGACTACTGCGATACCCTGTGCCAAATATACCTTAAATTAGTGCTTAGTTATGGCATTTTATATGTATTCGGTTAAGGGGATTTGTGGGCGTGACAATGGTCCAATTACGCCCATCTATGAACTCGAACTTTTTCTTTGTACTAAGAAACTTGCATACGAAGTTTCATCAAAATATCTTAATTTTTACTCAAGTAATGCTTGCACGGACGGACGGACGGACAGACGGTCAACCGGATTTTAACTTTTCTCGTCACGCCGATCATTTATATATATATAACCCTATATCTATTTCGATTAGTTTAAGGTGATACGTACAACCGTTAGTTGAAGAAAACTATAATACTCTGTAGCAACTGGTTGCAAGAGTATAAAAATTTGCCACTGATATGCTAAGAAGTCTTTGTGGTATTTGAGATGTCTTGATTACGAATTTGATTTCAAAAATTTTCCATCACGTAAAGCTATTTTCATCGGTCTAGTGCGACAAAAAAAAATCACACATTTGCAAAAAACAACCTCTAACATCACAGCAGCAAAATGAACTAATGTTATTTTTATTAATTTCGATTATTAATGTGTAAATATCGCACAATATGTGGGATATTAGAACCCTATTTTATAGGGTGAACTAACAGACATTAAATTAGATAATAATTTGCTTGTTGAGAATTTATTTCAGGTTTCAAATCTGATAATTGAATTATTTCGTTCACAACTATCTGTTTTGTCCATTTTTGGCTAATAAAAGCTGACAGGTTTCATGGAGTTTGCAAGGGTTTCAAAGATGCCGTAGTTAGTAAGAAAATTATGAAAGATGCAACAAAAATGCTCAGGGTGTCTACTGGAGAGATTGAAATATGCACATTCTGAGGCAGAATCACAATATAAGAATGACATTCCTATGTCGTGCATATTTCTAACAATAAGTGAATATTGGGTTGCTGAAAAAGTCTTTTCGCATTACTAATCAAACTTCAACCTATTTTATTTTATGTTAATAATAATAAATAAATAATAAAATTCAAAATTTATTTTTTGGTTAAATGAAGCTTAAAATCTCACCTTTCCAATGCTATATGGTATGACACAATGTAATAAGATATGCGCCTGCAACATTTATTGACAAAATACGAAAAGACTTTTTTGACTATCCAATATCTTAAATTTATTGTATTAAAAGATACTTTTCACTTGAGTTGATCTTAACTTCGATTTAAGAGACACATTTGAGGCTAATTGGGATAACATTTGCCTTTTCAGGGAGTACACCTCTAACCATTTTTAAAGACCCATAAACCTGAGAGACTTATAGTATAACCAGTGATAATAAATAATGTGTAATTATATCCTGAACACGGTATATTAAATTTGCCACGAAGCTTGTAGAACCCATCACGAAATGTCAGAGACCATATAAAGTAGAAAAATCTTCACCAAACTCGACATGGATTATTGGGTAAAGTATTGGTGCAATCTCCGGAGCAATTGTTCAGATTGTGTTACTATAGCATATACATACTTATGTATGTAAAACTGACTGATCAAAGTTCTTGTAAGGGATCTTTCGTATTTGTGAAGGGCAGTATAGCTTCGGTGCAACCGAAGTTAATTTTTTTTTGTTTCAAATTATTTTAATTGTGTTACACAGTGTTTACAAAGAAAATTTTTTATGACCGGCTTAATAGATTTGTACAATAAATAATCTGCTTACAAATTACTTAACGCATTCAATAATTACTAGTAGTTGCAAATATTTTGGTCGATATATCTAGCCATTTGATGTACGATAATTGGCCGGTATCGCCACCACTCTAACCGTACTATCTCTCGATTTAATTAAATCACTAAAATTAAATAACAATTTTCAGTGACTTAACGCCCGACGCCGCAGCATTAAGTTAATCTAGGCCGCTTACAAACTCAATTTTCCTTTCACTCTCGTTGGCGCGCTTGTTTGAAGAGATCACTGAAACCGCAACACGATGATCGTATCTTTTGACATTTAGACGTCAACTTGTCAAATGTTAATGCACGCACGCAACACATTTAAAACTTAACAACCCAACCACACATACACACATTGGTAAGCAGACACGAGAAGTACCGTATAAAAAACAAGCACGCGTACCATTTTCAAAACAGTGACTCACATTGTGCGGCTCTTTAACCACTACATAAACGTGCTGTCTGCCAACCATATTGCATGCTATCGAAAAAAGAAGCCGAAGTACGGTTTATGTTTGTTACGTTGCGTAGATATACAGGCACTTTAGCGCTTTAACGCCGCTCTTGCTTTTGCCACATTTATTTTATCTGCACATTTCATATGTTTCCACTCTAAAAAGTGACATGACACGCCATCAAAGTAACAGCCTCAATTTGAAACTGTCAGTTTATGTGTCAGTATCAACTGTCAGTGCGTGTCAGAGTCACAAGCGTTGAATGGGCCGCCGCATAGACAGTGTAAAGAGCACGCAAAGACGAGCAAAACAAATAACACACAAAAATAATGTATTTTATTTCGTTCGTTTTTCGCTTTCCCTAGCCCCTGTTTACATTTGGCCTTTGCGTGCCCAGTTCAACGTCATGGCGGCTGTCCGTAGGTCCGATTGCTTGCCTGTCTGTCCATCGTTTAGACATCCGTTGGCAGCACTTGAAGTACTTTAAAGAGTAGTTTTCAAGTGGTTTTTACAGTCCTCCTCATCAACACATCGTGTCGGTGGTTGTGTTGAAGTGGCTTGATCGAGGTGACGGTGTATTTACATACATATATGCGTCTATATAAACATACGTATGTTTGTATGTACATAACAAGCACAAGTGTGCGCATACTTATTTTAGGTGTTACAAAGCCGTATTGTGCTACACCCCCTCTGCGTTGCGAAGCCGACGTACGCGCGAAAGCACTCATTCAATCATGCTCATAATAATCATCGCCCGTAATAAAGTAACAATGAAAAGCGGCAGTGTGCATAATGGGTCCCGTCAGTTTTGTGTCAAAATAAATATGGAAAAGTGATATTTTAATCAAGGCGCGCGTTTCGTTCACATTTATATTTGCGTTTGTTTTTGTGTTTATTCACCACTCATCTTTTGGTATTTTATACCTATTTACTAAACGCCACATACACACATATGGTGTATGCATATACAAAGTATATTGAGTACATATAAGCACATATTTGCATAGAGAATTTAATACGCTTCCTCAAATTGCTCATTATACACATTTAGGTGAAATAATACTCCCTTAAATAATTATTTCCTTAGTTTTTAGCAAATATCGGTTATAATAAGAGCGTTTTGGAGCCAAAGCTAACCGAATAGAACTTCGGCAAATGCAAAACTGACCTTCTTGATCACTTTGGAGAAGCTTAAAAATATTCATAGCGATTTCCTATTTAAAGTAAAGAAAACAAGAAAAAAAGTTAACTTCTGTGGAATCGAAGCAAATATACCATTCATAAAAACAAAAGAATTTATACAGGAACTTGTGTTATAGCAGAATCAGCGAACGCCGCAAAACCGCAGTCCGAATCAGCTGATATGACCTAAAACGCTTCTACCGCCCGCTTTACCGTAGGATACCGAAGAATTTCCCACGATTTGGATTTTTCTCGTAGAAACGTGCCAGCTGATTGCTCTCTCACAACGCAGGGTTGCCAGTCTCGATATAATTATAAAAATTGTCTTCAATATGTTTGAAATTTTCTTAAACTAACTCAAAATCAGAGTCGAATGCTATTATTTATAAATATATAAACTATTTTTAATAGTTTGTTTTCAGTTTTGATATTTTATATTATGAAAAATTGTAATTGAAAACTTAGTTGTGTCCAAACCAAATATATATATGTGTATTGAGCAATGCCAACATTGATCAAATGAAAACACAAAAAGATGGCTGATTTCTACGGGCTCAACTTCTGACACATTTTGCCCGCTACAGGCGGCAACTGAGGAAGATAGGAGCGGAATTCGCTGATTCTGCTATTAGTCGGTAAGTTTGTATGGCAGCCATCTCCCTTAGTGGTCTGAGCTGAATACCGTTATCAAACCGCTATTTTCAAAAACAAATATTAAAAAAAGTAAGGAAGTGCAAAGTGCGGGTATAGCCGAACATTTTGTACTATCGCAAGTTTATATAAACGTGTTTTTCGTATATATTTTAATTAATGTAGCAAGTATTGCATTTTTTCCTTTTTTATTGACCGATAGATGCTGTATAAACTCAGCTGGCAGTTCGAAAATACTTACATTAGGTATATTGGGGAAGTATTAAGTATTTCATCCACTTTTGGCGTGAGGACAAGCTATTATTATAAAAATAGTATCTATGAATTTCAATATTGGACCACACAGATTGACCTACATATTGTATATGTTTGGTAAAAAATCAGCCTATGCACTGTGGTCCATATATTTGGTGTTTGGGTCCTTGAAAAGTTATAGCCCGATTTCGAAAATTTTTGGGTATAGTATCAAATACCTTAAGGTACTACTTGTGTACAATCTTATCCCGATGTGTTAATTGGTGCTTGATGTTTATACTGGAAGTGAAAGATTGAATTGAAGTTAAAGTTGTGTTATGAAAGAAGGCGGGTTTCGATTTCACTTATTTTCACAGCGTATGATAAAAATGTTATACATGATGATCCTGACTACTCCGATCCGCTGTGTTAAATTACAGTTTTATACCTTCATTTAGTGCTTAGTTATGGCAATTTATATGTTTTTGGTTAATGGCGATTTGGCAATGGTCCGATTGCGTCCATCTACGAGCTCGATTTTTTTTAGTCCTAAGAAACCCACATACCAAGTTTAATCGAGATATATCATATTTACTCAAGTTACAGCTTGCACGGATGGACGGACGGACAGACATACAGACAACCGGATTTCAATTTTTCTGATCGTCCCGATTATTTGTAAGTATATAACTCGATTATTTATATATAACTAATCTATCTCGACTAGTTTTAAATGATACATACAACCGTTAGGTGAACAATACTCTGTAGCAACTGGTTGCAAGAGTATAAAAATGATTCATTAGTCTAGTTTAATACAGGCGTTGCCGATTTCAAAACAGTTCCCATTCGTTATTAAGCATTCAGGCAAGCTCTCCTTCTAATCGTAGAAAATCTTTTCAAATAGGAAAAAGGCATACGGAGCCATGTCTGGCGAATCGAGGTATCGTTACAATATTTTTTTTGGAGAAAAATTCACGAAAAAGTTCTTTGATTTTTTTTTTTTAACAAGCGAGAATCGCCAATCTTTTAGAAACTAAAAAATACAATTTTGACAATTGAACCGCAGCTAAGTTGTCAAGCACCCCATTTGCGACCTGCACTCAACGTAATTTCAGCAAAAATTTCCGTCTTTTAGTATGGGTCTACCTTAACTTTGACACAATCCATACCCAAAACATGAACCAAATGTCTTGAATCGATCCATAAGAGATGTTCAAATTCTCTGATATCCTTCTGATGAATTCAAGCACTGTTTCTTTAACTCTTCACCACCTTCACATTTTTTTTGTTCCCCTCAAATACCTTTATTCGTGATAAAGTAGTCGTAAGTAGTCTTCAAGAAGATACACAATAAAATTTCGATATTAAAAATAAATGATATCGGCTAACACGCTATACCAGAAGTTTTCTGAGAATATTGTCCGAGTATCATCCCTTTAGTTGAGATAATACTTCTACAAGTATATCTGACAGTATGAAAGAAATAGAAGTAAAATTAGGGGACCATAATTCGTTTAGTACTGTACTTTAGTGCTGTAACTTGGTACTGAGAATGAGCAAAATTTACAAATACTTTCCTCGAGTCCTCCGTTTTACTTTATAACATATACTACATAGATATCGATTTGTATGTGAGAGATCTTAAAAATGTTATCCGTAAAAGCAAATGTATCTGTTAATATCTTCTCCCAGAAAAAATAAGCTTCAATATGGGAATTTGTGTGGTTTTGGTACGATTTTTTTATGTACTTAGGTGGAACAAACACAAATGGAATTTAGCACTTAGAACAAACTCTTATTTCGACCAAGCGACCATTGAACATCTCCAAAACATCGATTTTTCGCATTTTGACCGAACATTTGGGCTTACGATGCACGATTTATTCCGCAAAAATTGACTGACGACCAAAAATTGCTCAGAATGCAACATTCGAAGGACATCATTGTGACCGATTATTTGACCAAAAACACATTTTAACCATTAATCACTTCCCGTATTCACCTGATATGGCACCGTGCGACTTCTTCCTTTTCGGAAAAATGCATTTGCCCATGAAGGAAAGCGTTATGCAGACCATTCAACCATACCAACGAAAAAACTGTATTGAAGCAAAAACGAAGACTATTTTGAATAAAATAAATTGATTTTGCCGAAAAAACCATTTGTTCTGGTTTTTTTTTAAGTCCTGTTTACTTTGGAACGCACCTTGTAGAACGTATTACTTGTGGACACAAACTTACCCAAAGGAATATGTGTACCGATAACACATTCGAGAACCTCCATCAATCCGTTAGCTCCGACAATTTGAAGTCTTATGTATTAAGTTCCATTCGTTTGGTTAACGCTGGTAATACTGTGTACCTTAACAAATCCATAACACTCCAAAAATGTTGCGAAAGTATACAATTTTGGTTTTTCTTATGCATACTTAAGTCAAGTTTAACAGGTAGTCACGGCAGTATCGTGCTTAACGATGTTCTTAGTTGGTTTTTCTTTTCTCCAGACTTCAGTTATTAAATTCGTTGAGTTCGTCCCTATATTTTGCAAGTTTATTAACTTTGCTCTAGCCCCTTGTTTTTAATTACTTCAACTGCGGTGTGTGTACTATTTTGTGAACACTTGCAAGATTTATTGGTTAATCTGTAAAACTGCAATCTAGTAATTTATGTTGCCATATAATCGTAAATTAATTTACTGATTGATGGTTACAGCACATTTGCCTGAATTTGTCTTGTTTATAGGTGAACGTCAACACGTTGTGCACTAAATGTTGTAGCCGGCTTTTGTGGCGACTTATTTTTACCTCTCCAACTGCTGGCCGTAAATCAATTTAACAGCTTGTTTTGTTCCTTTTTACGCTCACGGTTTTATTTGAACACATACTATTATTATTACAGCGTTCCTTTTGCGGCGTTCAAAGTGTCTGCGGGTTATTAAAAACTCAATCACAGTCAGGGCACTATTAAATTTTATGGGTGAGTTTTGGTAAAGTTTTATGTGCCGCGACAGACAGCGAACAGACGAGTCGATGATACGGCGCGTCGCGAAGAGGGGGGATGTCATGTGCTGTGCAGTTAACTCGTTTGTACATATGTATGTATACATATATGTATGTATAGGTATGCTTGCTACTAAGCATATCGCGTACATTCCTGGCAAATTGACATTTTATGGCGAGTTCAGGCGGCGTGTGCTCATGTTGGCGACCGACCGATTTACGTCCTACTATGCAATTACTTCCAAACGTGAATTGAACAGTGGAACAAAAACTGCTGAATGTGGATACATATATGTACATACATACATATATCCAAATTTACATGTATGTACATATATCCAAATTTGATTTTGTAATTTTTTCTCTCTGTGGGTTATGTGATTACAAATCGTTGGTTGGCCTTAAATCAAAAGCATTTTCTTCAAGGCACCCAGATTTTAGCTGTGATCGTCATACTTAGAATTATTTATAGAATATTCCCCGCCCCTGCAAAAACTACCAAAAGCTTAGAGTTCTAGAAACGCATGATGTATAGCTGGGAACAAAACTATCGATTTTTATAGTCCTGACTAAATATAACTATAAGAAATGTATAAACTTATTGATCGGATTAATTGTTAGTATTTCTTTATTTCTATACTCTTATAATTCCTCTTCTGAGTTACTAATTTAGGCTTAGGAAAACTAAGGTGACCTACGACGTTAACACCGTTCTAGGTATTTACGCTGGTTTTGGTTATAGACTAGAAGAGATTTCCAATAAATCTGAATTGTTTGCAATTTCTCTCTTTACAAAGAATGTTGAAAATAATGACAACAGAATTGTTGATATGAATTTAGCGATTGTTTTTTAGACGTGTGATTTTCAATGAGGCAATACGTTTTGCGAAGTTGGTCGTTTTGTCAGCTGTTACTTGATTTATAATTAGTTATGTTTGCCATTTCATAAGGAATAGACATACAATGGAATAACATTTGTAAATAATGTAAATTTTTTAGATAATCTCCGAGAGGAGCCGGTAGTACGTGCAACCTTAGACCACTTTCGCACCATGTTTACTCTATAGATAATGCGCATCCTTATAGACACCGTTCAATGATCATCGAATACGCTATTACTGCTGTAGAGCAGAGTATCGAAGAATACCCGAATGAGTCCCTCTGCCATCTCGCGCAAAAATTGGAGCTGTGCGGGATCTTGGTTTGCGGGCTTACAAGTCCAACTAGTACAAAATATCCAGCGTGTCGCACGTTTAGTGAATCACCGATCTTCATTTTCACAAGAGATGAATTTCATCTTGCATTAAATCGAATAGTCTCCTTTTTAGTGATGACAACTTATAAACCATGGTTGAGATGCCGTTACATCCTCTTAAAGTCACTGTGTGGTGTACTCCAAGTACAGAGGGAATAATTATTCCATATTTCTTTGAAAATAAAGCTGACCATAATGTTACAACCAATGAGGAACGCCATGATTAATGACTCATTTGTGATTGAATTGGATGACGTTAGTCTGGTCGACCTTTGGGTCCGACAAAAGGCGCTATATGCCCTTCAGCCAGTGAAAAAGTCAATTTATTAAAGGAAAGATGAGCGCCAAGATCGTGCGACTTAACATCGCTGGATTATTTTTTGCTTAGTTATGAGAAATCGCTTGTCCAGTCGGATAATTCCAAGACGATCGACGCTTTGGAGGAGATAATAGGCGCGTTATTGTTAGCATACGACCTCAATTGCTACAAAAAGTGTTCGAAAGTTGGGCTTCTCGACTTGAATTCTTTCGAGCAATCTGGGGCGGTCACTTACCCGAAATCATTTTGAAATCATAATAGCAAACCCTCATCTTTATAATAAAGATAAATTATTGGCCATAACACTTAACTATATGTGATTTGTTTCTTTGGAAAGATCACATATCTAAAACACACCCAAAATAAATGCAGTCTATATATAATTTGTTTATATATAGCACACAAGTGTTCCCTCCTGCTTGCCGTGCAAAAGCTAAGGTTCAAAATAAAGTTGTGAAAAGTGAAACTTTTTTGCAGTTTTTGTTTACTTGTTAGTATTGCAGTTATGTCATTTGTTGTTGTTATGACTTTTTACAGATAAATAGCTGGGCAAAGCTGCACAGATCTAGGTATGTATGTGTGTATACGAGCCGTATTATAAAGGCTTGCGCGCAAGGAGGCATGAGAATGTTGAATGCGCAGCGTAAAAGATTTACGATTATGGTGTGGCTATTAAAAGTTTCATGCGATTTTTCCTTTGAAATTCAAATACGTTCAACTTATTTACCAGCCTCGCATTATTCGACGTTTTACATTCAATTTACTTGGCCAGAGAGTGGGGTGGTTGCTGAATTGAACAGTTCCAATCGCAATACCTTCTACCTTGACGCTATGCACACACATACATATATGTATGGTCTCATATATCTTAATTTTGTTTGCGTGCATAAAAGGGGTAAGCTGAGGAAGTCACTGAATTGGTTTGTGTGTTGCACGGGATGTGTGTTGGAGGGAGGGGGACAGTGGGGCTCGCGCAGAGCCAATCGATTAATTATGTGCGCACGAAATTTTGTTGTTTATTGAGTATGAACCACCGCCTTTTAAAATTGTGGCTGCAACATTGTAATTTATTAGTTTTGCCATGATTTTCAACATTTACGCTGAGCTGCCTGCGCATGCAATATGACAGCTGCGGCGAGCGGCTGCGCAGCGACAAGCGGCATGCGCGCATGCAATACGGAAACACGAACAACAACAACAATAGCAATAAGTAAAAAAGCAATTTTTCCAAAGTAGCGTTTGGCATTTGTCAGCGGGGGGTGCGCCAAGCGTGAAATGCCGCCTCTACGATGATTCTTTGTAGTTGTTGTTGGTGCTGTTTTCGATTAGACTGTTAAGTTGTCAAGTTTAAATTGATTTGTGGCATTTTAATAAATACTATGTACGCACGCACCCAGCTTGGTGTGCAACAAAAATACTCACGAACATTCAAATGCTCTACAATGGCATTGAAAACAATAACAACAATCTTCCACCATTAAGTGGAGGTGATTTGACAGTTTGTCTATTAGCTACACGTATGTGTGTATAAAAGCGTACCTTCCTACTCGGAAACGGAAATAAAATATCAGCATACCGTTAGAAAATTAAAAACAAACTCATTTTGTAATAGTTGGTAGCTTTTCTCCATAAAACAATAATAAATTTCTAGTTGTACTCTAATATAATAAATTAACCCATGCTAGAAACTGACAGCTGTGGGCTAAAGGTTTTGACAGAAGAGAAGTGCTCCGGCTCTCTGAAAGGTTTAATGTACATACATATCTTCTAAACCAATAAAGCTTTATAGGAAATAGGAGAAGGTCAAAATAAGACAATGGGCGTGGCACCGAAAAACATTTAGGTGAAAACCCAGAACTTACACGAACAACTTTAACCAAATTTGGTAGGTAATATTATCTATACATTCCTACATTACAGGAAGAAAATGGACGAAATCGGTCCACAACCGTTCCTACTTCCTAATCAACACAAATTTAAATTCCATCTGATACTTTAACTTTCCAGAGTATACACATCAAGAGCCAAACAAAGTATCCGGATAAAAATTTACACGAATAGTGCCTTTGAGGTATGCCGCCTTATGACCAAAAGTAGTCCAAGTCTGATAACTACTCAAGCTCCCAGATATCGAATATGTGAACCCCAATTCCCATTGTGAACTTCTTACCGAAAATATCGGTTAATGTGTAAGGTATAACTGAAATTCAGAGAGAACTATTTCCTGATAATAGTATGTCTATCTGTTACAAATGGGTGAATCGAGTGGATACTTTCCTTAGGTATAAGGGGTCTAATATAAAGATTTTCGAACTTCCGGGTAACTTTATACCGCATATATCGGACAATATATGAGTTATCTTATTATAATAAAATTGAGAGAGCGTGTTTTTCTAATAACGGTGCATATTTGTGCCTAGAATGAATAAAATTGGGTAAATACTTGCCCTACACTCCATAAACCTGTAGCTAGCAAGCTTTGTGTACCTGAAGGTAGTGGTATCCCGGCTTTAATCCTTGCAAGTTGAGAGATTGTTAATATTAAGTTTTGACTGAAGATATTTCCTCGTATTTGATCCTTGCAAGTTTTAAGAGTATGGTATGTTCGGTTACATCTGAACCTAGCTCTTCCTCACATGTTGTAAATATTGCCATTCATAGGCATTACATTAAATTCAAAAGTTTTGACCATGCAGTGATTAACTTTGGCAACAAGGGCTAAAATGCGTATAAAAGCTTAATTTTAACTTATGAAAGAAAGTACTTTAGTTTTTCACGGAATTTTTTTTTAATTCATAAAATTCATTAATAGTGATGCTATTAAATTAAATAATTATTCTTATTCATTTTTATCATTTTATATATATTGAATATTTTAAATTTAGATACTCTTTATGATATTTATTTGAGATACCTTTTTAATGTAAAAATTGTTTAAGGATTCTCCTTTGCATGACAGAAGAAGACATCCAAGTTTATTGTTAAAGTGTATACGCAACCATCATTTGAGAAAATTTCAAAATTTTCATAATCAGTTTTCGACATGTTCGTTTATTAAGCTAATTATGTACCGCTCCAGACTTCGTTTTGTGGGGCTTTTTGAAGTCGCGGGTTTATGTCAACAAGCCTCTTGCAACTCTTAAAGACAATATACGTCAAGAATGTGAGGACCTATCGCCGGAAGTTCTGGCCAAAGTGATGGAAAATGCCATAAAAAGGGCTCAAATGACAATCAACTGTGGCGGCGGCCATTTACATGATATCATATGCTCGACTTGATGTAAAAAAATAAAAATAATCTACAAGCAGAATCAAAGCTTTTCATTTTTTTAAAAAATTACAGCCAAAAAACATCGGAAGGTTATTTTTGCGAATGTATAGGCCGAAGATCTGTTATGTCTTTTATGGGTGCCCTTGTAGGATGCTTTAGCAATGCTTTTGGGAATTGAAGAATTTTCATAAGAACTTGCACATCCAGTTTTATTTATTACCGCACTTTCCGAAACAGTTTTAATTTCATCGCCTTCGCTATCATTGCAAGGAATCAGCGCAAACTTGGCGCATCTGTAATTATAATATTTTACCAAACCTTTCATCAAAAACTCAATTTCGTAAAATATTACATATACGATAATTTCTCAAAAAGAGGACGATATGTTCTCTTTAAAAATTCAGGTTTACTGCACCCAATAATATTTAGTAAATAAATTGACGAAAACGAAAATAACGGAAAAGTTATACAGACGATTTTAAACAAACAAGTAAGATAGGGCTAAGTTCAGATGTAACCGAACAGTTTATACTATTGCAACTTGCAAGAATTAAAGCCAGGGAAATACCTTAAGATGTAAAACGTCAACCTGAGTATCGAAATCTAAGCAATTTTATATATAGATACATATACTATATATAACTCATCCACTGACAGTCACATTAGATTTGTTACAAAAACGAAAATCATTAAATGTATTATATGGGAGTTGGGGTACTATCGACCCGATTTTATCCATTATTATTATTAAATGTTCCCAGGGTTTAATTAAGGTACCTCACATATAAGCACCAATCATATGGAGCAAATGTTTAAAAATCCAGGACAAGTTTTCGCCCAATTGTATCTATTTTAGGCACAAAGATATTCCGTTATTAGTATGTACAACAGGCTTTGAAATTTTCATTGAAATTCTCAAATATTGGTCGATCAAACGGGGTGAATGCCAGTACTAGGCGACGAAGTCTCTCTCCCACTATGAATCCAACACCGAATTTCCGCTCCTTTATATGGCCTCAGTCCTTGTACTGTCCATCGCACTTCTTGGTCGGCGCTGATGGCAGTCTTTATTCTAACGAAAGCAGCAAGTAGCTGGGCAGCGGCACCATTAATATTTAATTTTCCGCCTTCTAAGTAGTATGAATGGCTGCCTTTATGCCGCGATGTCTGAATTTGGTATCCCCGCAAAACTAATACGGCTGTGTAAACTGACGTTGAGTAACACCAAAAGCTCCGTCAGGATCGGGAAGGACCTCTCCGAGCCGTTCGATACCAAACGAGGTTTCAGACAAGGCGATTCCTTATCGTGCGACTTTTTCAACCTGCTTTTGGAGAAAATAGTTCGAGCCGCAGACTAAATAGAGAAGGTACCATCTTCTATAAGAGTGTACAGCTGCTGGCGTATGCCGATGATATTGATATCATCGGCCTCAACACCCGCGCCGTTAGTTCTGCTTTCTCCAGGCTGGACAAGGAAGCAAAAGAAATGGGTCTGGCAGTGAACGAGGGCAAGACGAAATATCTCCTGTCATCAAACAAACAGTCGTCGCGCTCGCGACTTGGCACTCACGTCACTATTGACAGTCATAACTTTGAAGTCGTAGATAATTTCGTCTATCTTGGAACCAATGTAAACACCCCTCAACAATGTCAGCCGGGAAATCCAACGCAGGATAACTCTTGCCAACAGGTGCTACTTCGGACTGAGTAGGCAATTGAGAAACAAAGTCCTCTCTCGACGAACAAAAACCAAACTCTATAAGTCACTCATAATTCCCGTCCTGCTATATGGTGCAGAGTCTTGGGCGATGTCAACAACGGTTGAGTCGACGTTGCGAGTTTTCGGGAGAAAAGTTCTGCGAAAGATTTATGGTCCTTTGCGCGTTAGCCACGGCGAATACCGCATTCGATGGATCGATGAGCTGTACGAGATATACGACGACCTCGACATAGTTCAGCGAAAGACAGCGGCTACGCTGGCTAGGTCGTGTTGTCCGGATGGACGAAAACACTCCAGCTGTGAAAGTATTCGACGCAGTACCCGCCGGGGGAAGCAGAGGAAGAGGAAGTCCTCCACTCCGTTGGAAGTACCAAGTGGAGAAGGACCTGGCTTCGCTTGGAATATCCAATTGGCGCTGTTGTAAACTCGGCTATAATCGCGTAAGCGCTGTCTACGCCAATTAAGAAGAAGAAGAAGTAGTATGAATGTCCGACTTGTCATTTGTCTGTATACATGGGAACCAGTTGTTTAGTTTTGAGATATCGATCTAACTCTTTGCATGCGTTATTTTCTTCCTAAGAAGCTGCTCATTTTTCGGAACCGCCGATATCGGATCACTATGGAAAATAGCTGCCATACAAACTGAATGATCGGAATAAAGTTCTTACAAGGAATTTCTGAAGAGTATTATAGCTTCGATGCAATCGAAGTGAAGATTTTTTCTTGTTTTCCTTAAAAATAATTATATGGCTTTAATACAAGAGCACACTTCTAGGGGTCATTGCGCATAAATCTCTAAACGCCCATTACTCACCATTGACTTATTAAAGAAGGGCTGACTCTTGCATTCAAACTGTCACAATTAGTATATTTCTTGACCTCGGCGTGTGTTTGATAAAATGCGATTTCTTTTAGTGTACTTGTTGAAAGCAACAACAACAACAATGCCGAAGAGCTGCCTGCCATGCTGCAATTGTTATTTGTTGGCTGTCATTCGGCTGAGCGCACCCATTGTGCGCGCCAAGCCAACATACGTATATTACATGCATGTATCCTTAAATACATATATGTATGTATACATGTATTTATATGTGTATATGTGTTTGTGTGTATTAATGTTTGAATGCTTAGTGAATGCATGTGCATTTGTACGAATATTGGGCATACAAATGTCTATGAAATTTATTATTGTCCAGCTGTCCGGCATATAATTCACTTTAAAATAAATTTATCACAATTTGTGTGCTGCAGCGTAACGAACGAGCCACAGCGAACGCAACTGTGCCGAGGCAAATGGAAAACGCCACACAATTTTAACACAATAACGACACAATACACAGATATGGCAATAACGACAACTACAAAACAATGCAATAAAGTGTTTACTTGAATACACAACAACAACAACAACAACATTAACAATGCGGTAGTACCGTCAAATAAATAGAAATATTGTTTGTTATTTTTGTTGTTTGTTTTTTTTTGAGGTTGCATACAGTGGTTGTGTGGCGGCAGCAGTCACTGTGCGCCCGGCTGGGTTGTGGAAAATATGATTGCAATAAACGAGATAAAGTCAGCAAAAAAAATAAAAAAAAAACCAAACACACACTCACAACAAAAAAATTCAGAGTAATGACTTTAACAACTTTTCAAGTTAAAGTGAAATTGAAATTTATTTCTTAATTTATCGCCCTGACAGTTTTTTGCAATATATTAAAATTTACGAGTGCATATCAATTTTATGGAGACTGCGCAGCAACAGCCGCAGCACCCGTGCGCATTTATTTTCCCACCGAGACAACACTTAGAGAAATACCCGATATAATCTGTAAATCAACATAAGTGTGTGTGTGTGTGTGTCTTACATGGATAATACTTGTGTGGTAAAGATCAATCTGTTAAATGTCAATGCGTTTGTACACGTTCGGAAAATATATAATTTTATTAAATTGTGGTAACTACTATAACTTGTACTCAAAAAGTGCAGGCTTTTTCGCGCTCTCGGCTTTTCATCTGGAGATACGACTTCAGAGAATGATATCATAAAATTATGGGTTGAAGATAAGTATGTACTACGGCACCTTATTTAGGTAAGCTGATTAATGTTATTAAAATGCCGTGTCATTGTTAAAATCGACTTACAAGAAACACAGAAATAATTCCCTCACATAACTTCTGATAGTAAGTCGGACTTCCCTTTTTCGAAATTTTATTTGGCCATACCAACAGCATATGCAATGATAACATATATGAAATTTCGTGAATATATCTCGTTCAGTTTGTATGGCAATATGCTATAGTTAACCGATCTGAACAATTTCTTCGGAGATTACATTGTTGCCTTATAAAATAACATATATGAAATTTCGTGAATATATCTTGTCTAATGTGAAAGCTGTCCTTACAATAACTTGATTCCGATCGTTCAGTTTGTATGGCAGCTATATGCTATAGTTAACCGATCTGAACAATTTCTTCGGAAATTACATTGTTGCCTTAGGAAATAACATATACCAAATTGCGTGAATATATCTTTTCAAATGTGAAAATTTTCCTTACAAGAACTTGATTCCGATCGTTCAGTTTGTATGGCAGCTATATGCTATAGTTAACCGATCTGAACAATTTCTTCGGAGATTATATTGTTGCCTTCGAAAATAACATATACCTAATTTCGTGAATATATCTTGTCAAATGTGAAAGTTTTCCATACATGCATTTGATTCCGATCGTTCAGTTTGTATGGCAGCTATATGTTATAGTGGTCCGATATCGGTCGTTCCGCCAAATGAGCAGCTTCTTGAAGAGAAAATGACGTTTGCAAAATTTCAAAACGATATCTTAAAAACTGAGAGATTAGTTCGTATATTTAGAGACAGACGGACAGACGGACAGACAGACAGACGGACATGGCTAAATCGACTCAGCTCGACATACTGATCATTTATATATATACTTTGTAGGGTCTCCGACGATTCCTTCTGGGTGTTACAAACTTCGTGACAAACTTAATATACCCTGTTCAGGGTATAAATATGGAGACGATAGCCAGGCGTTTTGTGAACATTTAAAAAAAAATTAGGTAAATCGGTTGAGTAGTTCGACCGGAATCATGTCCGCTAGTTTAAAAAGGTGTGTTTTGAGAAAAACGCGTTTAAAGTTTGAGGTGTGCACTTGGAGCGCTCCGAACGTCGATTTTTGGGCCATTTTCGAAACCTTGCAATGGTAAAGTGGGCTTCTACATAAATATAAGGGTGTAAAGGAACTGAAAATGCAAAAAAAAAACTTTTAGAAAAGATTACCCTACTGACCCTTTAAATCAGCTGCCTTGTAACTATTTAAAGTTCAGTGGGGAATATTCACCAATTTGCTGCATAATGCCATAAATATATTTTTAGCTAAAGCCATTCATTCTATGGCTTGAACTAATCCAATGAGAAAGTGCATGCCTTAACTTTAATAAAATATATGTATAGTGAGAGTAATACCGGTCTCGTGATTAGAACTTAAGTCTGTTCTGCCCAACTAAAAGCAGAGAAGATGTTATATTCGTGCGGATTGCAGCAATTATTTTGGAACAAGTCCACTTAAGTGATAAGGTCAGCTTGGCAAAAACGACGAACTTCGACAAATCAGTTTTGGGTGTAAAGAAAATGAAATCAAATTTCTTTCGTTTATTCATTTTTAAACATGTACCACCTGAATAATTTTCACTAGTCCATTAAAACTGCGCGCCGAACACAAATTTATTAAAGATTTTTGGTTGGATTGGTACAACCCTTTTATATGTTCGTGTGAAATTTTATCTCCATATGTCAATTACTGTGTGTTTGGCAGGTGTTTGCTTACGACGAGAAAAGCTTGACTTGAAACCATGGAAACGAGTTTTCATTAAATGAAATTAAATCACAGCTACGGAAATCTTGAAAATGTTGGAGAAGTGTTATAAGAACGACGTCGACTTTATCACGAACACTAGTATTTGAGTGTCGCAAAACTTTTAGTGAAGACCTAGAAGTCATTGCGGACTTGCCTCATGCGAGTTAAATGCCCTGCTTTGATTATTACTGGTATCGCGAACTGGATTTATTAACATGTCGATGGAACTGTCCAACAATCTAGCGAAAGGCGCTCCAAAAATCAGCCGTAACTGAAAAACCACGTCAAAGTTCATCAAAAATCTATGTGATACTAATCGCTTTCATTGATTATCATGGTGAGTTTACCATGTATTCGTTCCACATGGTGAAACGATCAATCAAGAACAATATTCGGCCATTTTGTGGTGTAAGTAGTAGGCGGATTCGTCTATTTTGATGGCGATAATGATTATTTGATTTGAGCGGGCTTTCTTCGCTGATGTCTAACCGAATCCTGAGATGAACCGCTGCTATTATTCACGAAATCACAAAACTAAATTTTTTCAATATTGAAACGGTCCAAATTTGATATTTTTAAGGGATCAGTGTGAAATTTTCGAAAAATCGATTTTTTTTAAACATTATCGGATAGTATACTTCTTCTTAATTGGCGTAGAAACCGCTTTTAAAATCGATTATTTCCGAGTTAACAACAGGCGCCAGTCGTTTCTTCTTTTCGCTTTACGTGGCGCTAAATTGGATATTCCAAGCGAAATGAGGTCCTTCTCTACTTGGTCCTTCCAACGGAGTGGAGGACTTCCTCTTCCTCTGCTTCCCCCGGCGGGTACAGCGCCGAGTACTTTCAGATCTGGAGTGATTTCGTCCATCCGGACAACATGACCTAGCCAGCGTAGCCGCTGTCTTTTAATTCGCTGAAATGTCGATGTCGTCGTATATCTCGTACAGCTCGTTTCCATATCGTTCCACGAATGCGGTATTCATGGCTAACGCGCAAATTTCTGGACCATAAATCTTTCGCAGAACTTTTCTCTCGAAAACTCGCAACGTCGACTCATCCGTTGTTGATATCGTTCAAGACTCTGCACCATATAGCAGGACGGGAATTATGAGTGACTTATAGAGTTTGGTTTTTGTTTGTCGAGAGAGGACTTTGCTTCTCAATTGCCTACTCAACCCGAGTAGCACCTGTTGGCAAGAGTTATCCTGCGTTCGATTTCTAGGCTGACATTGTTGGTGGTGTTTACGCTGGTTCCAAGATAGACGAAATTATCTAAGACTTCAAAGTTATGACTGTCAACAGTGACGTGAGTGCCAAGTCGCGAGTGCGACGACTGTTTGTTTGATGACAGGAGATATTTCGTCTTGCCCTCGTTCACTGCCAGACCCATTTGTTTTGCTTCCTTGTCCAGCCTGGAAAAGCAGAACTAACGGAGCAAAGGTGTTGAGGCCGATGATATCAATATCATCGGCATACGCCAAAACACGCACAATAATTGTACATATCTTATAAAAATATGGTACCTTCTCCAGAAGCAGGTTGAAAAAGTCGCACGATAGGGAATCGCCTTGTCTGAAACCTCGTTTGGTATCGAACGGCTCGGAGAGGTCCTTCCCGATCCTGACGGAGCTTTTGGTGATACTCAACGTCAGTTTTCACAGCCGTATTAGTTTTGCGGGGATATCAAATTCAGACATAGTCAAAAACAGCCTTGAAATCGACGAAGAGGTGGTGTGTGTCGATTCCCTTTTCACATATCTTTTTCAAGATTTGGCGCATGATGAATATCTGGTCGGTTGTTGATTTGCCAGGTCTGAAGCCACACTGATAAGGTCAATCAGTTTGTTGACGGTGGGCTTTAATCTTTCACACAATACGCTCGATAGAACCTTATATGCGATTTGACAAAAAGAAAGCTGATCCCACGGTAGTTTTTTGCGCTAATCCCACGGTAGTGCGCAGATTGTTCTCCTTTTTTATGGATTGTTAACACTTAAATTCAATCGTTGGGTCGATGTAATTGCAACACTTAAAACACTGGATTTCCGTCTATCACAACATGATTTGGTTGGTAGTTTTCGATCCGGATTTCAAAATGCTGGAATCTAGTACTAATAATATTTCGGGCCCCGGCCTGAAAATACCTTCTTTTGCCCACCCTGGCAAAAGTCGCCAAATGATTTTTCAGACATCGTGTTTTTTCAAAACCTTCATAAAGCGCTCAAGCACTCATAAAAGTCATTTTGATCACATCGTCCTTCTCTTATTGTCAAATTTAAAAAAAAACTCTTCAATATTTAAGAATTTTTTATTTGCGGATTGTGGGTAGACGTTCATTCACCGCAGTGAATGATAGTACTCGGCGACGGAGTCTCTCTCCCACCACGAATCGGATAGTATACACTGTAATAAAAATTCTCTCAAATTTTAAAATCGAAATTATTTCGGTCGCTATAGCGTTCTTGTAGAAACGTAACAGAGTGGGGAACGGAGCGAGACAATCTTTAAACGCGTTTTTCTCAGAATGGTGTTTTCAAAACGGTTTCCATTCTCAAAAATAGTCATTCACTATCGAAGAAATGCCCAAATTCGATAATTTTTGTTCAAATCGCCGCCATATTGCCAAATTAAAAAAAACTCTCCATAATGCGATAGCGACATCGTACAGGACCGTTTTTATTTAACTATTATACACCCAATAAATAAACATAAAAAACATTTTGCATTCGTCATGAATGTATTTATTTACTAAAAACCGGTCCGATTAGTTTATTTCAACATTACAAAAAATCGTGAAAATTTGTGATTTTTCGGAGGGTCCCGCTGAGACGATCTCTTAAATCCATTCTCAATCTGTCGGTCTTGGTCGATTGTCTTATTCTTCTTGGATTTTAAAAGAATATTTATTGAAAATATTCGCTCGGAGGGTGGTATGTAGTAGGGCAATCGTAATACTTTTAACATACTTTAATTTTGCAAATAAACAAACTTTGGAAATTTGTTACTGTCAACTAGTGTAATTAATTATAATATTTAGTCTGAAATGATTACTAAGATAATACGATAATGAAATGTGAAGTGACAACACTCTCGAAATGTTAAAATCGTGCTCTTATCATTCAAGTATTTTGATGGGTGCACTTTACAGTACAAATGTGTTCAAAAATAAATATTTAATAATATTTATAAAAGTGGAACAGTTGCTGTTGTGAGGCAAAGATCAAGCACCGTGACAAGTAATCTTAGCTATCAATATCATTAATTAAATACTAGTTTAAATTTTAACACTGTCATATAACGGTGATTGCTCGTTTGACAAGCACTTAAAAATGTGGAAAAAATATCACTTTTGACAGAATATACTTAAATATATATATATATATATATATATTGTATACGTGAAATATAATTACTGATTTAAAAGTTTAAGAGGAAATATAATTACTCATGTCAAGATTTTAGTCTTTAAGAGGAAATGTAATTACCCTGTTATTTAATACAGCATTCAAAAAGTGAAAGTTGTAGATCAAATATCCCTGTAAGAAAAAGTCTGTGAATCACAAGATCTTGATGCCCAATCGGCCGGCTCAAAACGTGAAATTATCTGTTCACCGAAGTGTTCTCTAATAAATCCATTGATTGATGGGATGAGTGGGAAGTGGCGCCATCTAGTTGAAACCAAATATCACCAAGATCACGAACTTCAATTTCAATCACCGGCATCATTTTTGAAGAAATATGGACCGATGATTCCACCGGCCCACAAACCACACCAAACCATTGTTTTTTGCTGATGAAATGGCAGCTCTTGTTCAGGCGAAAATCTTTCGATGAAGAAATAGCAAACAATACTAAACAAAAACAAAAATGCAGCTGGACACGCGTGATCTATCACAACAAGGCTATTGAAACAAGTACCTTTACTTAGATCACCCATTATATTTTCACTGTGATTTTTCGACCTAATGATGGAGAATATTCAAGTAGTGCGAGCAGTTAAATTATTTTTTACAAACATTTTCAGATGAAAAAAATTAGATTGGAAATAAATTATGAACTTTAAAAATTACACGCTCAAAACCGTTTTTAGCCCCATAGTCTCTTAGGCAAAGTTATTCCGAATGATTCGTAGCATACTCTCTTCTCTCATATGCAGTTTTTCCGTTTTCCATGTAAATCAATACGCTCTAATGTACATACATACGGTGCATGGACGATGATAATAAGGAAGCCTATTTGGGTTTAGATGATGACTGTACTATTTTAATCTTTTTTTATTACGAATTCAAGGAAATTTCCTCCTTTTTTTGCAATATATTCCAAGAATATTATCACACCAAATGTGCCCTGGAGAACTTATTTCAGAATAGTGATTTATTTAAAGTTTTACCAGCATATTGAAATAATTTCATAGTTCGATTTTGTTTACAAATCGGAAGAGTGCTGCCATGTTGATTTCGAAAAGGATTTGATTTGAAATAATAGCACATACAATGAGGCTACAAAACGAGGTCTGTTTAATAATATTATATTGGGTCTATAACATTAACGTGCGACATGCCAAGAGATGGCGTTCCAATATCCCGCACATCGGTTGAAAGCTATTGTCTTCGTATACAATAAGTTATTCTTCTTCATAACTTTTTAATATGAAGATGTAGAAAAACCTGAGCGAACATGTCAAAAGTAGTTTGCTCGATCTAAAAGTGGATATTTTGGTTTGGAAGACGAAGATCGTCCGGGCGAAAAAAAGTTTGAAGTTGAAGCACTACTCGATGAGGATGGTTGCCAACCTAAGAAGAGCTCGCAGAATCTTTTTCGGTCACTCACGCATCCACTTCAGAACGTTTAAAAGCAGCCGGATCTATTAAAAAGCAAGGAAATATATTTTTATAGTCAGAACTGCCGTTTAAACACTTCAAAAAGATACGTTTCTGAATCGGATTGTGTAATGGAGCCCTTAAAACAACCTTAAATGCAAAAAATCATGTAATCAAATCAAACGAATTTCCATGGCGCTAAAGTAATGATCTGTATTTGGTGGGATCAGAGAGGCTTACTATATTATGTGATTCTGAAACCAGGTGAACTATCGTCACACTATTTATAGTTTATTTAGACTATCGATGGCTTATGTTTTTACTAGACTTATCAATAATTATAATTAAAATCAAAATTTCAATTAATAAAACTACTTAGTGATGTTGTCTGGGATAACAAATGTGAAGTGCAATGTTGGATAACATCCCAGTCACGGCCACGCGAAATAGGAAAACTTCAGGGCTACACAGAAACTTTCGCATACACACAATTCAACTCATAAGCATAATGGATAAGGAAGAGATATAAGATCACGCCCGTGTACAAGAGTTTCGGTTATAATTGTTAAATGGGCTTTAACCCTCATTGAGACCCTCGGATCTGGCCAGGCATATTTTGTTTTTAAATGTTATTTAAATACATATATTTAGAGTGTAGCAAACGACTTGCGCTTCCAGGTAGCTTTCTAGAATTTTATTGTCTATAGAATTCGGAAAAAAAAAATTCAAGGATATCGTATCGAAAAGGACGAAAAAGGGATATTATAATATTACACCTTAGTGCACCAATGGTGCTTGGCTAGACCCCATATATTTTGTATGAAAATATATGAACTTTGGTATGTTTCTATCACTTCGCACGGTTGATTTATCTGTTTTCATGTTCGTTACATGTCCAAATTGGTTTGTATGTTTATCTAGGTCAAATACTTTAGCTGCTAGAGCGTTTTAAAGGTTAAGAAAATGTAATTTTTCTCAAAATGTTACATTTTTTGTGAACGCTATTGCCACGCCAAGCGTGAACAAGGCAGTCAATTTGATTTCAACCAAATCAAGAGGTAAGAAATTTCAAAAATGTATCTATATTGTACATATATGAGCATAAATACAACACGTATTTCCATACAAATGTATGTAAACACCACTTAGCCTAGCCAAGCACCATTGGTCTCGACTAAGTGTATCAGATAAGTGCAGACAATTTTTTAAAATAATATATAAACTATTAAATTTAACTATTTTTACACTTTAATTAGGATGCATTGAGAGAAATGTTGCGGAAATGATTACAATTAGGTCGGCATTTCTAATGTTCTGAAATGCCGATTACATATAGCCTCAGTTATTCATGCAGCCGCAATTCAGAATTTAAATTAAATAAAAGTTGTAAGAAAACCTCCATTTTATTTAGTATTTCGGATTGTGAAGAATAAAATTTAGAAACTGAAACATACTTATGTAAGCATTCTGCTGTGATCGGATTTCACAATACTCGTATACTATACAAATAAATATTCATACACATACCCAGAAGCAATAGTCTGGCTACAGTGCTTATAAAGGAATATTAAGATAAATAATTTTAACTTTACAAAATCGGAGAGAATGTTTAGGCAGGCTGGATTGCTAATATTTTATAGGAGAACAGCACTAAAGGATAACTACTATTTTTTAAGGGGTCAGTGGGGTAATCATTTTTCAAAAATTATATTTTTTTTGTTCGAATTTTCTATGCCCTTATACCCTTAGAATTTATGTAGACCCACTCTACCATAGGAAGGTTTCGAAAAAGGCCCAAAAATAATAATACCGCTCGACGTTCGGAGCGCTCGGAGTGCACACCTCAAACTTTAAACGTGTTTTTCTCAAACACACCCTTTTTTAAACTGGCGTACATGATTCCGGCCGAGTTGCTTAATTTTTTTTCAATGTTCACAAAACGCCTGGCTATCGTCCCTACTAGATTCATAATTTTTTTACAATGTTATGACAAAATTTATGTAAAAAAACATGGCGAAAAATTCAAAACAAAAAAAACGTTAATTACTTTTTTATTTATCAACATTTTTCCATGATGCTAGTAGGGTCGATAACCATTCGCTTACTTTATAAGAATAAATTGGGTTTTGGTGTTTCAGATGATCCAAACATGAGAAATCGTGTCCGCCAGTGAGTGAACGCATCTCATTCACCCAGCCATTTCTCCGACAGATGTCATCAAAAAATTCCGAAAAAATTCATTTATACATTCCACGATATACCTCATTGTATAGTATGTGAAAAAAGTTCTATTGTAGAATAAAAATTTCCATGAAAAAAATGTAAAAAAGCAGACCAGATTACCCTAATGACCCATTAAACAAAAACAAGTGGATTATTGTAGAATAAAGCTCTCTACTGAAATGTATTTCAAGTATGAATTTCTTGTTTTCTTCTGACATTAGTAAATGTATAGAAACTTTTCCTTTTTATAACTTTTCAACTCTCAGGGCAGTTCTTGTAGTAACCCGGAAAAAGGTATATGTTTAGTTTACAATTTTTTTATTTTTCCGTCATTGTGCATGTACTGCCTTATAAATAAATTGAAAGGTTATTACTCAACAAAAATATGTAGTGTAAAAAGCCAACGGCTCATAATTTTAGCAGGCTAAAAGTAAATAGATTTCAAGGGGAAAGCTTAATGTGTTTTTAAATTATCGAAACTATTGAGTAATCTGGCTATCAATAGTTTCTCAGCTCCATAAATGACAAAATTAAAGCTAGCCGTAGCCGAAAACTGCACGTGATTTGCGTCTAGATACGAGATAATATTTTCCAACACGACAACGCTAGACCTAATTGAATTGAACAGGTAAAAACCTGGTTGGAAAGCAGTGACAGGGGAGTTTACTTCACCTGCCTTAAAACCCAGACTGATCCCCTTCTCATCGTTCGATGCAGAAATCACTACTGTTCAGATCAGAATCAAAATTGGCTTGTTTCATGGCCGCCAAAGCAGCGCAGTTATTTTGAAATAGAATCCACAAATAACCACAGAAAAAGCAAATTATCAATGCTTCAGATGGGCAATACTTTGAGTAATACTATTTACATATATTTCTTTAATATACGTTTAAATCGCATTGCCAGCCGTTTAAAAATATAAAATAAAATAATTATAAAGCATATTTGGTTAAATTGATTATTGGTCGTGGATTCAGACACACAAGTATGTTCCACGATATCAAATATTGGACATATAGTGGATATGTATAATAATAAATGCCAAGCTTTACAACCCTTTACATATGACCTTCTACTGATTTTCAATTGCTGTGAACATTTGTAAAACAATTTATATTGCGCAACCACATTAAATATTACCAATTCTCAGTGGCAAGAGACCAATGTGAAGCAAATTTCCTTTTATATAATCATGCATGCTCAATAAATTGTCCAATTGCCGCTCATACAAATAAATAAACTAATAAATGCAGCGACAATCATCAGTGAGTGACAGCGTACAAATCATTTCAATTGCGAGATTGTCAATTCAATTAATTTAAATTGTATTACAAAGCGCAAACAGTGATTTTCACTGGAACTTAACGCAAAGCCAACAAAGTCCCTTAACCGCAGCCGCCAATCAGGATTGAATGAAAATTGACACAAGTTCCACTATACAATTAAGCGTATTCACATATGTTTGCATATGTATGCATGTATGTATATGCAACGGTACATTTGAATTGACGCACATTTCACTAGGCATACATCTGCACATACACACATGCATACATGCATGTGTTTGTATGTATTTGGTAGAAAAATATTAATAATTCTGTATTTGACCTTTTGTTGTACGCGCATAAATCAGAATTTATTAAAAAATAACAGCACAATTGTACACACACTTATATATAAATATATATGTATATATACATTTGTATGTATAAATATGTTACGTACGTAAGAAGTAATTGCTATATGACTTTAATCAGCAGCACAAATTGACAATAATTATGGATACTATGATTGTGAAATATTTCGCTGTCATTTTCGTATGCCGATATTGTCAATCTTTGACAATTAAATAAATGAACACTGAAACGAGTAGTAATTCATGATATGGGAAACTTTTCACATTTCGCTGTAGTATTTATTAAACCCTCATGTTCATAAATTAATTTAAGTGAATTTGGACAGCTTACATTGTATCCAAAAAATGAATTCCGAGTACTTGAGAGCTTGGCAGCTCTACTACATTTCACCTCAATATGTAATATTCTATATGTATTTAAATTAATTTTTATTTTCACTGATTAATTTCAATGATTTAATCACATTGTATTTTCGAGTAAATTTTGAAACCACAAAACTACGAGGTGTGTTCAAAAAGTATCGCGACAGTTTGCTGACAGTTTTCTTCGATTGCAGAGGCGTGGTGCATCATGAGTTCTTGCCACAAGGAAGAAGACGTGCAGGTTATGCGCAATTTGCGCGGATTTGTGGAAGAACAAAAATTGGCTTTTGCACCACGATAACGCCCCTGCTCACACATCGTTGCTTGTGCGCGACTTTTTGGCCAAAAAAAAACCACTAATGATGCCGCAGCCACCGTATTCCCCAGATCTGGCCCCCTGTGACTTTTTCTTGTTCCCTAAACTGAAGAGGCCCATGAAAGGACGACGTTACGCTTCTCTTGACGAGATAAAGACGGCATCGAAGGAGGAGCTGAAGAAGATAAAAAAAATGATTTTTTGAAGATTGGAAAAACCGTTGGCACAAGTGTATAATATCTCATGAGGATTACTTTGAAGGAGACAAAATAGATTTTCATGAATAAATAAATAATTTTTGAAAAAACACAAAATTCGCGATACTTTTTGAACATACCTCGTATAAGGCTGCCAAAAAACTGATAATATTGATTGAAAAAATCTTTTTATATTTTTATATTATTTTAAGCTAAGTATTATAGCACTATTTCTGACAAAAAACTATGCTGAAATTTTTAGCCAAGCCAAAAATACAGTCACTTCTTACGACAGGCATACCCTACCGTGAGTTAATTTTACCCCTTGCCCGCTGGGGGATGATATTTCTTACAACGTCTGGTGTGTTTAATTGAGCACCTGTTGACGACAGCTTTACTCCGCGGCGCTCAAAAGGACAGCGGATCAAATCAATGCGTTGATTAGTGTCCTGAAATGCTGGGCATTTGCAGTACTGGACACACTAACCACCTTGGTATTTCGAGGCCCTAAAACCTTGCCGTACTTTGTGTCCGGCAATATAATTCAACTGACAAAGTGTCAGTTCTACCACAACCACCACAATTCCACGTGAGACCAGTCATTAAGTCTCCGGTCAGACCTCGTAACCGAAATTATTACCAGTTGAGCTCTCCAGGGGTTGGACCCCTTACACACATCACATATACACACCACTCATACAAAAGCTAATTCAAATTCCAGGCGTTTAGCCTGCCTTCGCCGCTTAAACAACTCACGCGCAAATGACCCTAACTGTTCGGTATTCCGACTTGTGGAGATCACACCACTAACATCTAATCGTCCATCAGTCCAGCTAATCCGCATACTCACCTGATCCTTAATGTCCGAGTACATCGGGCATTCTGCCATTATATGCACCCAATCCTCAACACCCGCCCCACAAAAACAACCCAACCAATCAGATAGGTGCCCCTGATGCAAAAATTCATACAAAGGCCCATGCCCCGTGAGCAGAAAACCCAGAATCAGACAAAAACTGAAATCTGGGATATCCTCAACAAACGCAACTTCCCGAATGTAATCGTAGGTCATTCGGCCGTTGGGACTCTTGTCCCACCGTTCTTGCCACCTACACCTAACCCTATCATCTAGAAGCCTCTTGGTCCCTGGATATCCCTCGCTCTTCACGTCATCGTCGGAAATCCAGCAGCATGGATGCACTTAATTTTTCGAAAACTTGACCTAGCCCCATAATTTTTGAACATCCGGCTGAACTGTGCTCAATATGATTGGGGATTCTATGTGAGCTACCTTAATGCAACCCAGGGAACATTTACTACGTATAGTATAATGATTTCTTAAAGTTTTATTCCGAATTTGTCGGTTAGTGTTATACATATAATATATGAAATTGCATAGACTCCGATTCTCTGGTTAACGTTTCACATCTTAAGGCATTTCCATGGCTTTGATTCCTGCAAGTTGCAAGTGTATAAAATGTTCGGTTGTACCCGAACTTAGCCCTTTTTATACCTTGAACAGGGTATATCAAGTTTGTCACAAAGTTTGTAACACCCAGAAGGAAGCGTCGGAGACCGTATAAAGTATATATATAAATGATCAGTATGTTGAGCTGAGTCGATTTAGCCATGTCCGTCTGTCTGTATATATACGAACTAGTCCTTCAGTTTTTAAGATATCGTTCCGAAATTTAGCCAACGTCATTTTCTCTTCCAGAAGCTGCTTTGTCGGAACTGCCGATATCGGACCACTATACCATATAGCTGCCATACAAACTGAACGATCGGAATCAAGTTCTTTTATGGAGAACTTTTGCATTTGACAATGTATCTTCACAAAAGTTGACACAGGTTATTTTCTAGGGCAACAATGTAATCTCCGCAGAAATTGTTCAGATCGGCTTACTATAGCATATAGCTGCCATACAAACTGAACGATCGAAAAAAAGTTCTTGTATGGAAAACTTTTGCATTTGACAAGATATATTCACAAAATTTGGTATGGATTATTTTCTAAGGCAACAACGTAATCTCCGAAAAAATTGTTCAGATCGGATTACTATAGCATATAGCATTACTTGCATACACTATACTAAAAGAAATGCACCTGTGAAGGGTATATTAGCTTCGGTGTTTTTCTTGTTTACTTGTTGGAATTAGAAATTTGACAAGCCAGAGCACTTCATTTACCAGCACTGATGACTCCTTTAAGGTGAGTGTGATATGTCTTATTGTCATTATCTGCAATCAGCATTGCTATTGATTTTACTAAACTGTCAAAGGTTTGAAATAAACTATATCTTATTAGCAAGTAGTACTCGTGTATTCAAAACTTCTCTGCGTGTCTATCTCACTTTGATATGCAAGTATTTATGTACATTTGTATTTGCAAACATTCGATATATACATATGTGTACATAAATACTTATAATTGAAATTCTTTTATAAATAAATAACGGTCTTTCAAAATCTTTTAAAGTATAATTATAGACACGAGCAATTGAGGGTGAAACTCAATCGGCGATTAGATTTGAATTATTGATAATGCCAATCAGTGTCACAGCGCCAGCATACCAGCCAACACCTATCAACCCACCAGTCATTCATTTGGCGAACAATAATAATAACAGCGTTTGGGCATTCATGCAAGAAACGATGAAAATAAACATAATCTAAATGTTGTGTCGAACACACCCAAACCAGCCGCTGACAATATCAGACATTTTGGTGGAGTAAAAATCTTTGCTGCCTGAAGCGTTCCTTGTATTGGACATGTTCATTATTTTTGATTTAAAGTCGGGTTTCTGTCATCAGCAGGGTAGAATAATACATTCTACGTACTTGTTGTCTATATCGTAGACATGAACTATGGTATTGTAAGCTCACATTATTTAACAGAGCCATATAATCTCAATCATAAGTTATCATAGGTATTAAACATCAAGGGAGATAGACATGTTAGCATAGGATCGCATCATAACAGCAGCCAGATTATTTGTACTGGTCCAAGCTAGGCGAATAAAACACAATGAATACGAGTTCAAAAGAGATGTCTGCAATTATTTGCATTCCTTGCAATAAAAACAGAAATGCTGCAAATTATATTTTCGAAAGAAATTCCCAGATTAAAGCAAAAGTTTATATGTATTTCCGAATTTCTTGTTCTTCTAAAATGTTTTACATAATTCTGTTAGCGTTTCTCAGCTTCTCTTAAATTTACATTCAAGAGGATGGACCATCTTTGACAACTAAATTACTGGAGCGGTATCTTTGACGAGTGTTCAAACAATACTTAGTCAAGCAAACAGATATTTTTTTCGTACGAAATCTTACTCTCTTTATCTGAGGAACCGTTTGCATTTTTATACACTCGCAATATGTTGCAAATGAGTATAATAGTTTTGTTCAAGGTTGATCATAAAAAGATTGCCATGCCCGCGAAAACTTATGAAACGCCATAATCAAGTTCTACAATATGATATACATAATACGAACAACGAATAGGTTTAATAAACATATCTCCAACCCACTTATGTAAGTTATAGTATGAAAATGAGTGATTCGGATAAAAACTTTGCCCACTCCTCATATAACAGTTGTGTTTGAACTACTAAAAGTGCAATAAATCAATAAATAATGCGTCTGAAACATTAAAACTTACAAGCAGGATGATATGAGCTTTGCACATAAAGTGTTCTCAATTCTAAAATTGGTCATAATCGAATCAATTTTGTTCAAGTCCTCAAATACCGAATATTTGGACTTCAGTATCTATTTACCAAAATTATCTGCCAATCTGTGAAATATATTATTGACATTTGAATAGGGTATTTTTCTGATAATAACTCATATAAAAATTGCCTAAAATGGGATCATTGCTTTTTGTAGCTCCCCATATATTGTTATATTGTTTTTCGAACTTCCGGTCGACTATACAAGGTCTGTCGCAAAAGAAACAGGACTGTTAAAAAAAAACAAAAAAATAATATTTTTCAAAAGTTATATTTTTTTATTCAAAGTAGTTTCCTTGTGCTTCGATACAGCGTTTAGCCCGGTCAATTAGCTTTTCAAATTAGTGTTTAAGGTCATTTTTCGAAATGCTCTTGAGAATATCGGTCGTCGCCTTTTGGATAGCTGAACATGCGTCGACCGAAGACACGGCGCATTATCGTGCAACAGGCGCCAGGACCCTGCCTCACGGTATTGTGGTTGAGCAAGACGAATGCGTGACAAAAGACGCTTCGTAACACCAAGGTAAAACACAGCATTAATCGTTTGGCCAGGTGGAACGAACTCTCGGTGTACAATACCCTCGGAATCGTAAAAACAAATCAGCATTGTCTTTATTTTTGACTTCTGAAAACGACCGACTTCTGATCGTCACAGAGGTCCTCACGACCTTCTTGGAATCGCTTAAACCACTCATGCACATTACTACGGGATAGGCACTAATCACCATAAAATTTTTTCATCATTTGAAATGTTTCAGTAAACGTTTTCCCAAGTTTAAAACAAAATTTAATATTTGCTCTTTGTTCAAAATGCATTTTACGACCGATGACCAAAAGCTGCTGTCACTTTTTGATCGATAACATCGATTATAGTTATCCAATTGTCTTAAAATTTTTACGAAATGTCAACAAGAGATAAAACTTTTTATTTCATGTACCCACCGATAGGTGGCGCCACCAGAAACAGTTATATTTAAAAAGTTCTGTTTCTTTTGCGACAGACCTTGATTGTATCGTTCAATCTGCGAGGTTTCTCTATGAAGTGTACTATATAATATTTTTTTCTATTAGATAGAATCGGGCCATTAAACTCCTAGCCTCCATACGTAGGCTGCTTTTTATATTTATTTAATGCAGTTTCCTCGGACGATGTGTGATAGTTTGCTTTGTCGTGCTGAAAAGTGATCCGTCTTTCGCGGTTAGTTTTTCAGATTTCTTGAACAACAACTTGCAAACAGATGGTTGTGTATCACTCAGAATTCACTGCTCCATATTGTTCTCGTGGTATGGTTGAAATATATTTAGTTGTTCCGAAATGACAGGCAATCATTTGCTTGAAATGGCTTTGTGCGCCAAAAACTTTTGTTGAATTCGGCTCATCTTGAAACATACATGCTGATCTTTACTTTCGGGCACATACGCGTAAATACACGTTTCATCATCGCTTTCGATTTCCTATACGTGTTTCGAATCTATTGTATTTTTTTAACTTTTCAGGAGCTTTTTTTGAGCGATCGCTAAATTGTTTGGGATCCAAATAATTTTTTTTACAGTCAAATGTCCATGCAATATTGAATGTATGCTGGTGCCCCTAATACCAATAGTTGCCCTTATCTTATGAAACCAAAAAATATAGTAAATCGCAAAAGTCTCGCAATATAAGTTTGGATTTGGACAATTTTTACGATCTCGATTGAATTTACCATACCATCAATCAAGACTGATCCTTGATTGAGCTTCTTCATCAAAAATTTAATTAAGTTTATCAATGCACTATTGCTGAATTAATCCACGTAAAATACTGTGAAAATAGTAGCGTCAAAATCTTTGCCATTTAATCCCAGTTTTTGGCCGAAATGAATATTTCAAGTTACAGTAAAAAACACAAGTTGCTGCCGTATGTCAAAACGTTCTTTACGATAAAGTTGTAAAGTTGGCAGTTGCCAAATTGCAACACTAGGGTTGACAAAGTTCCGAAATGTAAAAGACAACCATGTATGTACGTCCAATATACAATTTTCAAATTTCCGATTGATCTTTTGCCTTATACAGCGGTCAATATGCGAGATTTCTTAATGAATAGAGCATACAGGGTTTGTCCGGAAAGTAATAGGACTGATTTTCTTCTGCCGCGATTGTACGTCGGAGCGTTCACAGCTAATGAACGAACGGCTGGTCAGTTGTCTCCGAAATTGGAGAGTCAGGACGAACATTTTCGCGCGACATGTTTCTGTGAGTGGTGCAAGCCGAAAATGCAACGTTCGTTAGAGCAGAGGTACGCGATTAAATTCTGTGTGAAACTCCGTAAAACTACGACAGAGACGTTTGATTTCATCAAGCAGGCTTACTCAGATGTTGCTTTAGCAAGAAGTGGTGTGTTTCGGTGGCACCAGACCTTTTTGGAGGGCCGTGAAAAAGGGAAGAATGAGCAAATCCAAAGTGAAAACGATGCTCATTGTCTTTTTTGACATCAAAGGCATCGTTCACCATAAATTTGTTTCTCCTGGACAAACCGTCAACGCCAAGTTTTATGTGGAAGTCCTCAAGAGACTCAAACGAAGGGTCAATCGGGTCCGACAAGACATCGCAGCCGCTCGGACATCGTGCTGTTAGCGTTGCATCGACGCAGAAGAATCCTATTTTGAGAGTTTTTAGAGAATTGTAACGATTGGTCAATAATTTTGTTTTAAACGACTCAGTCCTATTACTTTCCATACAAACCTTGTATTTTTCTGGTAATGATATATCGTAAAACCAAAAGTGGACTAAATCGGGCCAATACTGTCCCTAACCCCCCTACACATTATATTATATATAAGGATTTTACACTTCCAGTTGGCTCTATACTGTATTGTATATATAAAATTTAGTCTCTTTGAATGAGTTCGTATCACAAATGCTTATGTAATTTGAGTTAACTAGGTTAATTTGAATTTCATTATACCGGACATGAAGTAAATTATAGTAATGGGGTTAGAGAGGATAAGACCTATAATATAGTTTAATAAGACACCGACCATGATTGCTATAATCTCACCCTTTCGACGAGTAGGGAGTGTTGAGTTCTTTCGTAACATTTCATAATATAAGATCCTTGCGAGAGTATAAAATGTTCAGTTACACCCGAACTTAGTCCTTCTTTACTGATTATTATAATAGTATTTTATAGAGGTATGGATGTTTTGGGGAATGCTACCACGAAGTAGAAATGGTAATACCTGTACGCTATATAATTCATTTAATATCAACTTCTGTGAGTGTGGGATGATTATCTGAATTTCTATCCTTAATAAGTAGCTTACTTTGCGGGTCAAAGTTTACATTCTCTTTTTCTTCTCTTCAACGTGGGGCGCGCCTGAATGTTAAATAATAAAACTTGGACTTTAACCTAACCCACGGCAAACCAGATTTAGAGACATTTCTGTGTCTGACATTTTTCATGCACTCGTATTAATTACCTTGGTCGTACACAAATTCTGATATATTGAAGTAGAAATTTAAGAGTTTTATACACACAGCTATACTTTATGGGCGCAGTCAATTAATAGAAATGTATAAGGAGTGTGGTAAGAGCTGGATGATATTGTGATTTATATGCACTTTAGCAGTTTTACATTAATTTGAGCATAAACTGCCACAACATAAATTAGCTTCCGTTTTAACTAATTGTATGAAGTGCAATCAGTCAACCATAAATTTTATATTACGGAAATAAACTCATACACACATGCTTTCTGTGTAGTTGCCGTGGATATACGTACATATGTATGGTATATGTGTATATAATTGCCACTCAGTCGAAAATGAAAGCGTATGTGAATATATTTCTGGAGAATACTGAAGTTTCGCCTCCACCAAATACTGAAAAATACCACAAACGCCCCCAAATTATACAAAGGCTCTTTATACATTGACATGTGTGGGTATATGGTATGTGGTGATAATATGAGAGTACTCGGCAATTGCTTTAGGCGGTTAAAAGCCATATGGTACCCTACAAACTACACTTTAAGGCAATTACATTAGTTGAGAAGTTGAGCTAACGAGGACATGAAATTTAGAGATGATTGTTCTGAGATAATTTCACAATTTAAGCGTGAGCATAGATTTACGTGACAAGGAGGGAATTTTAAAAGTCTTACTATTCTTTGCACGAAGTCAAGTAGTCGTTTTATATGAAATTTTCAAGACGAGGTTACAATAATATTATTCACCGAAGACAAATGGTCGTTTCAAAAGCAATTATTTTATAATTTAGGATTTTGCTTGAACCAAGAGATTGCAGCCTTAATTTTAGTTGCTTCTTAACGGTTTAATTCATTCCGCAACTTCTACTATGATAATTTTAATCGACTATGATAATTTTTTTCTCTAACTATGATAATTTTAATCGAAAGCAATTGTCACTGGCGATGAAAAATGGATTTATTTTAAGAACCCTAAAAGGAAAAAACAAAGGTGCCCAAGAATTCAGCATAGTAAAACACTCAAACCATACTGATCTTTTCCGGATAGCTTATGTGGTTTCTTCTCCGCAGCATGTTTGATGGGGAATGGGTGGGTCCGTTTTTCTAACCCTTTTTCTCTGGTATGTATCAATAAATCCATATCAACAGTGACGGGGAAACTACTGTGAATTGATCTCACATCGCGCCGATCACTTTGACATATTAAATATTTCACGTAAGGTTGGACCAACACTGCTTTTTGAGATGGCTGAGATAGAAGCCAAATCGCGCACTTTCAAATGGTTTGAAGTCCACGAGCGGTTTTCTTTTATATTTCTTCCCCGGATTCCATTTTCAAGCACGCCAGCTTCCATGCACGGTCAAAGCAATACTACGATTCCGATAAGTCCTTATTCACGAAAGTGCTTATCGGACCGCTTTCCTAAAGCAGAGAAAAAGAACCACCCTAATCTATATTCTTCTTCTTCTTTACTGGCCTAGACACCGTTTACGCGATTAAAGCCGATTTAACAACAGCGCGCCAGTCGTTTCTTCTTTTCGCTTCGTGGCGCCAATTAGATATTACAAGTGAAACCAGGTCCATCTCCACATGGTCCTTCCAACGGAGTGGAGGTCTTCCTCTTCCTCTTCTTCCCTCGGAGGGTACTGCGTCGAATACTTTCTTAACTGGAGTGTTTTCGTCCATTCGGACAACATGACCTAGCGAGCGTAGCCGATGTCTTTTAATTCGTTGAACTATGTCAATGTCGTCGTACGAGTATATCTCGTACAGCTCATCGTTCCATCGAATGCGATATTCGCCGTGGCCAAAGCGCAAAGGACCATAAATCTTTCACAGACCTTTCTCTAGAAAACTCGCAACTTCGACTCATCAATTGTTGTCATCGTCTATGCGTCTGCACCAAATAGCAGGACGGGAATTATGAGTGACTTGTAGAGTTTGATTTTTATTCGTCGAGAGAGGGTAATCTATATATGTGGTTTATTTTGAACTCTAACGTTTGGACCGAGTAGAAGTATACAATGCCAAAACAATTTTCCTTATACTGTACTTTTCTCGATAGGTTCAATTAAAAATTCAAGGATATAACCATATAATAAGACATATGTATGTAAATAGGGAGAGTGGAATACTCTGATTACATATATTATACATATTCAACTTTGTAGCGTTTAGCTAGAGTCGATATTACTCAACAAAATTCGAACTTGAGTTCAGGCACTTATCACTACTTCTATGGCTGTGTGTGTGATTTTGTTACATTTAAAGCTAAGTGGCAGCATGGACCCCCAATTAGATGCCCATCCAAGCAATTAACACACAAGAATGGCATAAAACAAAATAGCTGCAACATAATAATCATAAATATTAAAATGCAACCACGAAAACTCAAAACGAAGAGCAACCAACCAAGCGAAGACAAAGTGTTGAAGCTAATGCACGAAACACACACAATTATATCCAGCTAGCCAGCAAAAACATATGGTGCATGTATGTATAAGTAGATGATCCCACATAGAACTTTGAAGGCAGTGAAGCGAATTAAAAGAATCTGACTATGATGGCGCTATTCATTCAGAAAGGTTGTCCGCATAGGGTCTGAGATGACACCCCATAGTGTCTTCTGTTGTTGACGTGTGGCAATAAAATTCAATTAAAACGAAAAGATACATAACGTCAAGCGAAAGGATAAACAGCGGATGCAGAGCGTAGGCATATAATTATGTATATACATATATGATACGTGGGTGTATCTGTTTCTTTGTACAAGTATACGGTGGTTTATTTTAAATATTAATTGATGCAACATACTAGAACCTTGATTATTTATTAACCTCAGACTCAGAGATTTTAAAATGAATTAAATACGAACTTTGACAACTAAAATTTCTTTTTTTTTCCTATTCCATTTCCACGCGATCTTTTAATTCGATTACAACCCTATAGTCTTATCTGGATATTTCTGGGCTGCCCTTGTTCCGCCGATGGGAATATTTATATTCTGAAAGATAATCTTTAGGTATTTTGCAGCTATTTTAGACATACAAGTGTCTTTTCTATTCGCTAAATACGTCTAGCTTCCTTTTCAAGTTTAGCTAACAGCCCTTACAGGGTTTTCCGGAAAGTAATAGAACTGATTTCGAGGATGGAGTCATCCGTAGAAGTTCACGCAAGTGAGGAAAGTTCTCTGATCCCCATTCACTTGGGAGTGGCCAGAAAAGATTCTTTTACATATGGCCCAAGCAGCTGACGACTTCCGGCCTTTGACCAAGTATCCTCTGGGGAGCCTAAGAACTTCAGTTTGAAGGCGAGCTAAAGTGCGAAGGCGAAAAATCCCCTACATAGGGTTGTGTGGTGGGTTTGATACCCGCCACGTAAAAAAAAACACCCCGTAGCATGGACTCATCAGACGTCGTCATCGTCCAAAAGTTGTTTTATGGATCTCAAATCTGTGCATTGAAACTTTTAAAAATTGATCGCACTATGACCGTTTTCTGCAAATCTTACTTGTGTACGATCCGTCGTCGCCGTAGAGCTCAACGACCTATAATTGTTTTATCTTCTTCGATATTTATCGCTCACGAAAACGTGTTCAAAGACCTTGCGGTGAAAATTTCTCTCGAATGCCCCAAATGCGTTTTCATCTCTGCTTCTCAATTTTTTTCAAATATAACATTTGGGTAATAGCTTCAAAACGTATTATCTCTTTCAATAACTATGTTCGGACCGACAACGAAAACATGTTTTCGTGGAAAAAACTGGTTTTCGTTCATGCAAAATCCGTCAAACGAAGACACACTTTTCGCCGAAAACTACTTGAAAACTTACATTCCACTCATTATAATCGGTGCCTGCTCTATTTTAATTGATTTTATTAGAAGACATATTTTGCCTCCTCTAAATTGTCACTTGATATTTGTTTACATTCCATATACAAAAACAGCTGTCGCTCGATATTCTCATATTAGGGGAATTCTCTTGCTCTGGCAGAAATTGCAGAATTCCTCTTGGTGCAACGGCACAACAACAAACACACGGAGAAAATTATTTGCAATGGCTATAAATATGTCAGACCAAACCCCACGTTTATTTTCGTGCCGTCATATATCACTAGATTCTGCAATGGGTGCTCTCTTGGCTTTGCATATTTCGGTATAGAATTTTTGCATTTTGTAACATCGTGCAATCTTGCAAGAGCAAGAGAATGCCGCTATTGATAGTTGTCAGTGAAAGCTCATCGAAAACACACACTGTCGGTCTGAACGACCTAGATTCCACAACATACAAATGTGTTTTCAATGTCGGTCCGAACATAGCATAAGTAACACCTGTTAGCTATAGTTAATCTGCGCTTGATATTCAGACTAGATTGTTTTTTAAATTTAGCCTGTCAGTGCTGTCGAAGGCGATTTTGAAATCGACCAAAAGGTGAAGGGTGTTGAAGTATTTGCCAAGGCACTTATCAACGATTTGGCGTATTGTGAAAACCTGGGTTATGGTGAATTTGTCCAGTCTAATGTCGAGATTGGTTAATTGAAAAGTTCAAGATAAACCATTATAAGTGCATTTCAGTTCGCTTCCTTTGGGATGGAGACAATGTAAAATCATCGATTGGACTTTTGTCACATCTTAAGCTTTATCATATTGTAATTGGGTACAAAAATATTTTCAATCAAGAAATAGCTACACATTAGCCTTTTTGGTTTACCTGAGATACATACCATGTATGTTCACATAAATATACTTGTACGTACAGATATATCTACATAAGCACATATTATTACGTAAATTCATTATTTCCTATTGTCTCTCCGGCTCTGAGCCTTGTCATTTTGCTGTCAACAAGTTGTCAGTTTCGGACGTAAAATGACCAATCCACTCACTGACTCACCGCCGTAGTCACTGGCGCCAAATATATTGCTGCATGTGTACTCGTAAAGCAGTCCGTTTGGGCATAAAATTTCATTTAAAAGGTCTTGCGGTTTGATTTTACAAAGTGTCAAAAACGTGCACAAATATACATTTGCGGTAATGTGACAGACAAAATGACAAGTAGCAGTAAAAAATATGTGCTATGGGGGAAGTGCATGTGGGTAGGAGTGGAATTTTGTGTGGCAATTCAAGTTGAAGAATTTTTACACACGACTGACCTTTTGCAAAATAAAATTAATAGATTTAACTTGAGGTGTGAGTTAGACACAGTGCAGAGTTGAGTGTTTGTTATTGACGCAGTTAACCCACTTCAAAGAGAGTGCAAATAGAAGAATTAATTTTAGATCTAAGGGTGCCCTTAAGTACTGCGCAGTTCAGATACTCGAAAAAGTAGAGTTGAGTAATTGCACAAAGATTTAACCACTAAAATGTAGACAAATAAATATCTCATAACGTACTCGTCGGCACACAGCACACATTGTACAATTGAAGTACAAATAATTAAAGTGAACAACTGTTTAATCAAATAAGTTAAGTGGTAGTATCTGCCACTTTAAGGTTATATAAAAATAATGAATCACCTTATACTATATAGTTCCATGTATAAGCAAACGAAGGACGTAATACCATGTTTCGTACAAAAACCTGCTAGCAAAGCTTCAAAACTGTAGTAAAAGTAGCGTCGTCCCAAAGCCTAGTTCAACTGGTTGTAATCCAAAAGAATGAGTTGAAAAAATAGTAAAGTTTTAAACCAAATTTGACAAGAAGTTTTTAAATGTTCCATTTCGTGGAAAAAGATGGTCGACTACAGGAGACGGTGATAGGTAGAGATAGGTGAAATGCGGCAACGTTCGCTGCCCCGGATAGGTGTTGCTAAGGTGCAACGTTAGGTCTTTTAGAACAACGTGAGTGTGTGTGCGAAATATACTGCTTTCCCTGAAAAGCTACTCGTAGGAACCGTCTCATAATGAACAATCGGTTCCAGTAGACCAATATATATCAAGACTTAAATAACATTTTTCTGCTAAATAGAAAAGCAAACGTAATGAACTTCAATGAATATTTATTTGCCGTTTCAGATAAGATTAAAACTCTTCATCGGTCTCTTGGTCATTAACTGAAGACTTAGTTTAGTTAGTATTTGATTGCTTAAGAGTCCAAAGGTTGACCAGGCAACAATTTCGCATAGAGAATGGTAAAAAAAGTAATCCAATTCCAAACGGCAACCTTACAAGGACATCAGCCATACAAAGTTTAATTGATTCTTCCAACTAATTTTAACCCAGGAAAGTATGTAATTTCAATTGTGAAGCAATTAACCCATCCATAACAAAGACTGACCAGCAAAATATATTAAATAGCCAAAACACCCCAAAAATTCATCAGCTACACGAAACACAAAAATCCATACAATGTGATAGGGCGGGAGTTATAAGTAGAAATTAAAACCACTTAACATCTTGTAATTTATTAGCTTTGTTTACCTAATTAGCCCCATGAATGATACATGGGGGAAATATATGCTGACAAAGGCAGAACAGTGTATTGGCTCCGGTGTCGACCATTCCACAACAGCACGACTTTAACGCTTCATGAAGCCGGGTGACAAGGCAGGACAGCAGCAGTAAGGACAGAAAACAGCAGGAGTATTTTAGATAGAAAACTATGGCAGTCATAATTCTTATCGAGACAGAAGTGTAGAAACACCCACACCAACTTTCTACTCACAGCAAGTAACGAACGACTATGCTTAACTGTTCCATTGCTACGTCCCTTCGTTCAGCGTAGTGCCACTGTGCCAGTACGTCGGCGTAGAGAGTGCGGTGGTATAGAAAATGGAATATTGCCTAAATGCTCATAATTCACAGTAGCGCATAATATATTTACGTTTTCTCTTGCGACGTAGGTTTCTTTTTTGGTTTTTGTATTTATTGCTTTTGAGACGATTTGAATGGCCTTCGTTGGGTCGCAGTCGCCTTAGATTGCTGGCTGTTTGATGGTGGCGTTAAAATCGTTTAAGACACAACATAAATAAAATCTGAAGCGTGTGATGTGGTCGAGCAATAAATAATAAAGCACGAGTTATGTACGTTGCGAATCATAAGGAATGAGCAAGAGAGCAGACAGTTAGACAATAACTTCCTCAAGCGCATAAACTAAAGCAAAATCAAGCAAATCCATTGCAGCAATTTAGTCAAGCTCGTTGTTTATTTGCACTTCATGGTCTTAACGTTTTGTTTTGGTGCTCGTCTTCACTTTGTGAGCTTTCTTCTTTCTAATTTTTCAATGGTTTTGCCAGATTTCTAACAAACACGTGATTTCGGTTGAGGTTATCTGCTGAAACTCGCAGTTAGGCCGGTTAGTGGCAGTATTCCTTCAGTTATGCTTTTATTATAATTGTACAAGGTTTGTCTGGAAAATAATAGGACTGATTATCTTCCACCGCGACTGTACTTCGGAGCGTGCCCGCAGCAACTGGATTTGGTAGAGGGCGTTCCTAGCTAACAAACGAGCACCTGGAGAGTCAGGTAAAACATTTTCGCACGACGTGTTTCTGCGAGTGGTGGAAAGAGACATTTAATATGAACAAGCAGGCTTACCCGGATTTTGCTTTAGCAAGAAGTGATGTGTTTCGGTGGCACCAGGCCTTTTTGGAGGGCCAGAAAGAGGTCGCTGATGAATGAGCAAATCCAAAGAGAAAACGATACTCATTGTCTTTTTTGACAACAAAAGCCTCGTCCACCATGAATTTGTTCCTCCTGGACAAACCGTCAACGCCAAGTTTTACATGGAAGCCCTCAAGACACTCAAACAAAGGATCAATCGGGTCCGACAAGTCATCGGAGCCGATGGGAAGTTGCGCCACGACAACGTCTCGGCTCAAACCGCCTTTCTTGTGAACAGCAACCTATCTAAGACCGGCATCCCAACGCTTCCGCAACCGCCCTACAGCTCAGATGTGGCTCCCCGAAATGTTTTATGTTTCATTTCCTGAAAAGGCCGATAAAAGGAAAGCATTTTGAGACGACAAATGCAATGGGCTTATCGAGACGAAATCTGAGTTCTATTAGAGTGCCGAACAAGAGCATCCAAAAGATCTAAACAATTATTTTGGAGGCCTGAAAGTTAAGTTGATCCAGAGAGCTGATACTTTAAGTATACGAAAGCTCTTAGAAAAGCGGGTGCCACGCAGCTAATTACAGAAAATTATAACAATTTTAAATGAATTCAGCTTTAAATTATCCTGCATCTATGATACTCTCCGAATCGAGCTTTTAGCGATTTACTCCTGCACTCGGATCACAAAGAGAATATCTGCGAAAAATCAGTTTAACAACACAACCCTCTCGTCAAGTCTGAGGTCTATTTTGGTTGGATCTCGGTGGTAACTAAGAAACAAACTTTTCAGATTGTCTGATTTATACATTTATTTTTCAGCTATACTGGTAAGGCACTTCCTTTCTTACAGAACATCTAGCAAATCAATTTTTGAAAATACATATTTACATATGTGGCAACAAGTTTGTAAATATGTGATTCAAACTAGAGAATTTCCAATCATATCTTCTATATACATTTGTATACCTATAGACGTCAAAATTTGGTACCCATTTATCAAAGCAAACACACTGATTTATAGATATGTAAATATGTTTGTGCCCATGTATGAGATTTGCCCACAGCCCATGCTAAAGTCCGTGCTCATGGTGCGAAAGCTCATAATAATTTATGAGTGCCATCAGCAACCCTTAAACCTTAAATGATAAATGGCGTGCCAGGCTGTCGGTCGCTGTGTGTTGTGAACCCCAAAAACTTGCAAGCAGCAAGACGAGCTTAACAGCGAAATATTCTTCTCGCCCCCAAAACAGCTGCCACTTGTGTTGACCCATCCCAAGAGTTAAGGTTCAACAATGTACAAATGTGTGTTTTTGATATTGCATGTTAGTTTCTAGTAAGTGTGTGTGTGTTGTGTAATATAGTGTTATAATTTTACTAGTTGGCATTCGTTGCAATTCCTTTGTTTTTTCGTTTTTCCCTACCTTGCAGCTTTCTCACTTACGACATTAACTGACATTTGCTGCCGTCACTCATCCACTGTCAAAGTCTTTTTCCTACTTCAACTCTGCAAAACCTTGACATTTATACTAAGCTATCTCTGTTAGGATGGGGTTTGCTGATTTGGACAATGTTGCTTCAACAATAAAATTTATGGCTGAAAAGTCAACATTAAGACTTAGGACTCTATACATTGTGACATAAAACCCGGAAATTGTAAATAAAACGCAAAATATTTAATTATTCTTCAATCTTTATTTTGTTGCCTTCAAAGTAAACCACTTATGCCAACGATTTTTCCAGTCCTCGAAACACTTTTCATAAGCACTTTTTGAGACGGCCTTCAGTTGCTTCAACGATTGTTTTTTTGTACCTCTGCGATCGACTGAAAACGGCTTCCATTCCGATGACTATTGACTTGTTTGCATGTCAAACTCATAAACTCATGCCTCGTCGGCAGTTATAATGCTCTTCATGATTGTGAAATCAGAATTCGCACGTTCAAGCATGTCCAAAGAGACTTATTTGCGGTATTCTTTTTGAAAAAGCTCAACTTTATCGGGGCGAGTAGACCAAAAACGTGCATTTCATACCCAAAATACCCACCAAAATCATACGAGCGGACTCGCGAGAGTTGTCTAGCTCTCTTTCCATCTCTCTAACATTTGCCTGACGATTTTCAAGCACCATATCCATCACTTATTTAATATTTTCATCAGTTGAAGAAGCCGAAGGTCGTCCAGGACAAGGCATGTCTTCAACCATCTCTGGACTGTCTTTGAAGGCTTTGTACCACTCGTATGCGTGTGTTTTTGTTAAAACTGGATCACCGTAAGTCTTTTCCAACATTCGCAACAATTTTGCTTAGGAAATTTGGTTATAAAAACAACATTTGAGACAAATTCTTTGTTGACTACTGAGGTGTACCGACTTTAGTAGCTGCTGTGAGCAAGCTGGTTAACAGATTGTGCTCATATTTGGCATTATATAATAATTAAGGACAGTCCTACTAATTTAGCAAAATATATTTTTTTTACAATGTCCGGGTGCGTTTTTATCACAATGTACTTGTATATTGTACACTTCTTTCAGCTAAGACTTCGTATGGTGCATAACTTGAAAAATTTATCTGGGTTTCGAAAGTTAGCATTTTTTATTAGACGAATTTATCTGATGATTGTCTAATAGCATTTCACATCTGTTCAAGGACAATACACTTTTCTTCACTACTTTTTCATCACTACTTCGAGATATTCATCTTAAAATTTATCAGTATATTCGGGATAATGAGGCGGGGGAAGTACTCGTAGAAATCGATTATTCATTTTAATCAGCACCTCAACAGTCTTACATAATGTTATTAAAATATCCAATTTACGATATATGTATATATGGTATAAAGTGAATTGTAATAGTTAATAGTGACACTCACTACAATTATATAAATGTCTTATTAAATGAGAATGCTTAATATTGGGTAGTCGAGAAATCTTTTCGTATTTATAATCAAAGTTCAACTTATTTTTTATATTTTTAATAAAAAATATGTGAAAAAAGTATCTACCATTTTGGTCGACCACTTTTTGCTATTTTTCCACTAGATACATTATAATTTTTGAACACCTATAACTTGTTTTCAACTTCCCCGAATTTAGTTTGAATGAAGCTTAAAATCTCACCTTTCCAGCACTATAGGGTGTGACATAATGTGATTGGTAGCACTGGAGATATACGACTGAAACGACATCTATTGACAAAATACGAAAAGACTTTTTCGACCACCAATATGTCGAAATAGCAAAAATATTTAAATCGGGTCCATACTACCCGTAGGCCAGAATAAAATAAATAAAATACAAATTTCAAGCTTCCGGTTGACTTTATACCAAAAATATCGATCAAGTAAAAGTATAGAACTTGATCTACTATACTTATAGTTTCTTGCCGAAGATCGGTTAAACCCGCCTCACAAATTGCCCCAACTCTCATATACTGCGAATATGTACGGATGTATGTACATATTAAGATTTTCATAATATAGTATAACTTTATTCTGAACATATCGGCCAGTCTGCACAATATCTTTATAATAAATCATCGAAATATATTTTAGTAATGCCATAAGATAATGCAATCAGTCCTATAGTCTCAACATACCCCATATAGAGATTTACGTATTTTCAGCTGGCTCCAAAAAAAAAGGTTTCGATGTGTGATATTCTGTACTTTTGCGCTGAATATGAATATAATTGACCGATGTTAATTTTCCTGATATAATGATTTTTGATTCTTAGGCTCTGAATTTCTATCATTTAACTTCTACGAATAATAAACTTTGAACTTTCTTTAATAAAGTTTTGAAAATATTTTCCCGGCTTTGATCCTCCTTTCGAGCGCATAAAATGTTCGATTTAGAGCTATATTACTAACACCCAACCGGTAAGTAATCAGAGCGCCTGAGGGTATGCATTCAATTTTGAATTATACATAAAAAGCTTCGTTTTTTCGTCATTGAATTTGGTTTTAAACGTGCCTTTGCTGCCTTTGTGTGCAGAGGATCGAAAATATTTCAACTACTAATTATAATTATAACTACAATTGGATCAAAAACTGACTTCAGTAATTTATAATTTACATATATATGTATTATATGTGTTTTGTGCATAAATTAAACAAAATTCAAGAACGCGAACGCGCCAATAAACCTAAACTACTTGACAACTGGAGCAAAACAAATATTTACAAAATCACACATTATATGTATAAATAATTTCAGTTAGCCTCAGAAATGTTAAGTTATTTGTCAGATACATTTCATTCCTCTTGAGAAGTGTAGATAAGTGAAGCCATACTATTTGACAAAGTATAAGTAGTCTAATGTATTTCTAACGAAATGGGTAATTTAAGAATTAAAATATTAAAAAAGAATGTACATATACATACATACATATGTATGTATAATATTGTACTCGCACTGCCGTCTGACAATACCAACTTCTTAAACATGGGACGGTTTGTAAATGAGATTTGTCATCTTGTCATTTAAGTGACGCAGTTTGTTTTATTGCTTCAACACACATTATTACAATTCAACATTGTAATATTTTTATACACCAGCGCAAAGCGCCGGTATGGGTATAAATATTTTTTTTGCACAACGTAAAATAGATATGTATATGATAGATAAATACACTTATAAATGTGTATAAATAAACTTAAAACGAGAAAAACCTTAAATTCGGTTACACGGCAGCTATAATACCCTTCACAAATACTAAAAATTCCATACATAAATTTGATCTTGATCGGTAATTTAGTAGGGCAAGTATGTACCATTGTGCTCTGATCTGAACGATTTCTTCGCAGAATATGTCTTTGCTTTGAACAATAATCTGTGCCGAATTTTGCTAAGACATCTCGTCAAATAAAAACAGTTTTCTATGCAAGTTTTTATACTATCGCAACAATGTTGCTAAGGAGAGTATTATAGTTTTGTTCACATAACGGTTGTTTGTAAGTCCTAAAACTAAAAGAGTCAGATATAGGGTTATATATACCAAAGTGATCAGGGTGACGAGTAGAGTCGAAATTCGGATGTCTGTCTGTCCGTCCGTCCGTCTGTCTGTCCGTCCGTCTGTCCGTCCGTCTGTCCGTGCAAGCTGTATTTTGAGATATCATGATGAAACTTGGTACACGTATTTCTTGGCTCCATAAGAGAGGTTAAGTCGCAGATGGGCAAAATCGGCCCACTGCCACGCCCACAAAATGGCGGAAACCGAAAACCTATAAAGTGTCATAACTAAGCCATAAATAAAGATATTAAAGTGAAATTTGGCACAAAAGATCACATTAGGGAGGGGCATATTTGGACGCAATTTTTTTGGAAAAGTGGGCGTGGCCCCGCCCCCTACTAAGTTTTTTGTACTTATCTCGGAAACTACTATAGCTATGTCAACTGAACTCTATATAGTCGTTTCCTTCAGCCATTTCCATATACAGTTCAAATATGGAAGAAATCGAATAATAACCACGCCCACCTCCCATACAAAGGTTCTGTTGAAAATCACTAAAAGTGCGTTAACCGACTAACAAAAAACGAAACACTAAATTTTACGGAAGAAGTGGCAGAAGGAAGCTGCACCCAGGCCTTTTTTAAAAATTGAAAATGGGCGTGGCCTCGCCCACTTATGGACCAAAAACCATATCTCAGGAACTACTATACCGATTTCAATGAAATTTGGTATATAATATTTTCTTAACACCCTGATGACATGTACGAAATATGGGTGAAATCGGTTTACAACCACGCCTTCTTCCAATATAACGCTATTTTGAATTCCATCTGATGCCTTTTCTGTATAATACGAGTATATACATACATTAGGAACCAATGATGATAGCGGAATAAAACTTTACAAAAATACGGTATTTGAAAAATATGTAAATGACGTATAATGAAATCTCGATTATCAATTTATCATGCGAGAGTATAAAATGTTCGGTGACACCCGAACTTAAGTCTTCCTTACTTGTTATCAACCAGTTTGATCAGTCAGAATGACAGCTACATATATGCTATAGTGGTCCGATATCGGTGGCTCCCATAAATTAAAATTGTTTTTTGGAGAGAAAGGAAAGTTTTGCAAATTTTTAGATCGATAACTCAAAACTGTGTGACTATGTCGCGTATATACTGACAGACGGGCGAACAGATTGACATGGTTAAATCGAGTCAAGAATGATGATAAATAAAGGCTGCTCGAACGCACAGCCGACATTTTTTACTCGCAAAGGTCATGAGATCGGTTGTGTTATATGTGGCTCCAATATAGATCCAGGCGCTAAGCATCCAAGCATATGCCAAGAATAAGCACAAGGTCTCAGGCTGTCGGCACTAAGAGTTATCAGTGCTTTCCGAACAATTGCTGAAGTAAGATGCAGTATGATGCCCATTGACATCCAGGGTGACGAATACGAGCGAGTATACAAATTGTCACAGCCGTCTATAGGAGCCAAAAGAGAAGTGAGAGTCAAAAGCTTATCAATATGGCAGCAGCGGTGGCAAACCTCACTCAAAGGACGGTAGACCTACTGACTGATACCGGACATCCATCCACACAACACTCTGTTGTAGTCTTACGGTGGAAAGTCCACTGTGAACTGTAAAGATGTCAGCGAAACGGCAGCCTCAATCAAGACAAAACTGAGAAATGTAGAGCAGAGAAGGTGTCCGTCAATCCGCGCGACAGAGGAGACTCAAATGTCTTATCACTTCCACGAAGTAATACGTAATCAGGGGGTTCCGTGGGAGAGTCTTGGGTTGGGAGTCGGTTAGATTTAGCAGATTAAAGATCCGCAATACGGCTTTTGATGCTTTCCCCTACTTTAAAAAAAGATAAAATCTTCCTGTTTCTTTCATTTATACTCCTTTCAGGATATACGATAATTACTAAATCCATTTAGTCTTTTTTCTGGATTTCTGCCTTGAGCTCTTCAATGGTCCCAGAGTTGTTAGGTTGTATATACATAAGTTTTTAAATAACATTACAAAAAGAAGTCACAGTAGAAATAAAAGTGGATATTTGGTTGACCAGACATACAGATGTCTAAGGCATTTTTGTTATAAAAACCGTATAGTTTTCTTCGTGTACCGTCTTGTTAGGACCAATATCCACCAAGACCATTTTCTAGCATTTATAACATTCTTCAATATCGATTTACAGCGTCTGATATTTCGTCTAGTTTGCAAAAATGTAGCCCAATGATCCAATTTGCTAGTTTTTGGTAGTTCTTTTACTGTTTCCGAAATGATGCTTATTTACATCGTGAGTAAAATATTGTAAAAAAAGCTATACAATATGATCTAGTTTAGATAAGAAACTTAATATACATTTTGAGAAAAGAATGATCAACCCTGAGTTACAAAGAGTACTGGGTAAAATATTTTCGGTTCCGAGCGCACTTGGCTCCTCCATACTTGTACAAATTGTTGCAGTCGTCTGCCTGCTCGTTTTAATATTATAATTTTAGCTTGTTGACACAATTAGTCACCCCGCTGTCGCTGACCGGCGTCTACAACAAGCACAATGCGAGAAAAATTACGTTCACAATTAGTGAGGAAATTGTAGACAAGTGAGCAAGTGTCTGTGACGCAGCGCTGGTGAAAGCCAGCAGACGTGTGTAGATAGAGAAAGGGTAGATGAAGTGAGTTAAATTAGTTTGTGGCATGCCACAGTAAGTATGTGCTTTATAGTGTGCCATATTTGTAGGCGTATGTGTATATTATTTGTTATTGTTTCTATGTAGCTGTATATACATATATTGTCGTAGTGGGTTTGGCCACAATGAGTACCACTGATGTTAAACATTTTTGACATTTGTGCAAACGTCATTAAATAAATTAATCAACTTAATTAGACGATAGCGTGTGAAAAATCCATTCAGGAAGTGTATTTGCGCATTGCTAAAGCGCTGAATTGGCGTTTCAGTAAGCGTTGAGTAGTCTTTATATCACATATGTATGTATATACTATATATATATACATAATAACACCAAAATATAAAACTTAAATTTATATTAAATTCCAGAGATAAGAAAAATAAATAAATAATTTAACGGTAAAATTAAATTGAAATTACACCATAAAAGAGTAGAAGCTAGTCGAAGCTTTTTCGAAGGAATTTGCGATTAAACACAAGGCAATTTCATCATCACTCCGCTTAGCCTCATGTTACAAAAACGGTTAAACTCTGTTAAGCGGCGGGAAAGTTTTCCCTCACCTTTTTCTGGTTAGACCCTGCCCCTTCTTATTACCATTTGTTCCGGTCGATGCAGCATGCCTTTACTGAAATGCGGTTCACATCAGAACAAGATATCAAAAATTGGCTGGATTCATTTTTGGCGTAAAGTCGAAGAAGTTATGTTGAGATGTAATCCACAAATTGGCAGAAAGATGGAATAATGTTATAGCTTCAAACAGGCAATTCTTCTTTAGCACTACAATCGTACTCTTCACCAGTTGCCTCTATCGTTTGCTAGGTAACGGCAGTTATACATCCCAAGTGCAGCCAAGTCACTATCAGCATAATCCTTCATTCGAACTGTGTGGCCTAACCAGGAGAATAGTTAGATTTTTATGCGCTTAATTATGTCTATGTTACCGACAGCTCATAAAATTCTTAGTTTCATCTTCTTCGATATTCATCGCTCATACGGATGACTACAAGGATCTTGCGAAGAACAGTTCTGTCGAATGCTCCAAGTCTTTTCTCCTCTCTGTTCGTCATCGTTCAATCGTCCAAATTTTGACGGAGCTGATTGTTGTGCTCAATATCATTTCGCATAACCGTAGAGTTTTGCAGGGATACCAAATTTTGGCATGGTGTTGAGTGGGCAGCTCCTGTCAGTGCAGTCAAAAGCGGCTTGGAAATCGTCTCGGATTTGGCGGGTCTAAAACCATACTAATAAGCTCACGGACAAGGTCCAATCAGTTTATTTCCAATGGGTTTAAGGATTTCACGCAATACTGTCGAGAGAACCTTTTCTACAGTGTTAAGAGGGATGATCCCGCAATAATAAGCACCGACTATGGTATCTCCCTTCTTATGGATATCACAGCGTTCGCTCATATTTCAACAATTGAGCATGTATTCATCCTACGATATCATGCTTGGCACCTTAGGGTCGTAAATTTTGATTATTCTGGGTATCCAGCCACACTTGAGCTATCAAACTTAATCCCTACTCCTTTCCGCTTCTCCACTTCGAACCTGAGGTATGAGCAACTTTGAGTTCCAACCCGTGTGGAACTCAAGGTTACGACTAAGAGAGAGAGAACCTTGATTGGGTCATTTTGAGGTACTCGTTATTGAAAGATATGAAAATGACTGTGGAAGATATAAGCAAAACGAGAGAAAAATCAGAAAAAAAAATCAAATGAAAAAAGTAGTCTTATTTCAGAAGTAAGCTTGCAAATCGTGCAAAATAATCATAGAAATAATGGTTCGGTTCGCGCGTCACATCACAAGAAAATTTTGTTTGGCGACGAAGCTCACTTTTGGTTGAATGGCTACGTTAATAAACGCAATTGGCGCGCTTGGAATGATGATAATCCACAACCCGACATACTATTTGGTGTGCTCTATGATTAGAAGGAATCATTGGTTAATATTAATATTCAATGGGAAACGCTTTGGAGTTGTTTGTTTTGTTTAAATTGGGAAACGCTGATGTAGGCGAACATCAACCTGCCTCAATAAGAGTTTAAAATCAACTGAAATAATTATGCTGGAAATTTATTTTGTCGATAACAATATATAGTAATATACATATATGCAATTCTCTAAGTTTTGCAGGGAAAATTTCCTTCCGAAGTAAGACTAAAAGTTTTGCATACAAAGTTTATTGAAAGAACTTTAAATTATCCAAAAAATCAAATATAAAATTGTTTAACTACAAAAAAGAAGAAAACCGTGCACTAAAAGTTTTCCGTTTAAGAAAATATTCAATAGCACAAAGTGTGCTGTCATCAGAAATTATGTCATTACTACAGTTTTTATGAATGCTCTATAATGCAGGTTTACGAAATTCCATGCTCGCCTTATCTTAACGACGCACATAGCTGAGCTTACATGTAGACGAAATGGACTTTTTAGGAATATGAAGTGGAAAGCATTCAGCCATAAAAAACAGAATATTTGGCTAAGCTGGATAAGCAACAGTACTTAGTTTACCAAGAGAGGGCGGCTTTTGAAACGTAACATAAAGTAAGAAAAGAGTTTTCCGTTTTTTGTCAGTTAAATTTTTAATCTCCAGAGAAAATCCAATTTTCCGGCAAAGGAAATTGGAAGAGATCAAAGACAAAAATACATATGTATATGCAAACCTATAATAATATATATATATGTGTGTAGCGTGTAGATGAAAGCGTAGTAACGTATCTGACAGAAGAAATTTTACATAAATGCATATGTATGTATGTGCATCTGTTACATCTATGCATGAAGCTTAATATGACCCCAGTTGCAAAATATTTTATTTTGAAAAGCAGGTCCTTTAGTTGGGTCATTTTTATGCTAAAATAGTGTCGCAAGAGTAATCCCATGAAAGGCCAATATAAGCAGAGTCAAAGAGTTTTCGCTACTAGGCGATAACCATGGGGAATATAAAGCAATATAAGCAAATTTAATAATAATTAGTTAGAAGAATTTACATCTGCAATCAACCCCAATTCTTACCCTAAGCAAATTTGGCGTGACGTTAGGACGCTGACAGGCGATTTACGACAAAGCAAAATCTCTGTGATGCACACAGAAAACGGCATTATCTCCTCTACGGAAGAGATAGCGAAATATTTTTCTTCTACTTGGTCTGAATATTCTAAAGACCAGAACTTTGCAGCAGATTTCATTGCAGAAAAATTAGATTTTGTATCGGAATATAACCCATCAAAAATCTCAGCTTCCGCTAAAATGATTGAAAAGGATATCACAATGACAGAGTTCGATGAAGTTGTTCAATCGGCTAAGGGGAAAACCCCCGGTTACGACAGAGTATCCTACCCAATGCTTAAAAATCTACCAATCAGCACAAAAAATAGGGTACTTAAACTTTTCAATAATATTTTTGAAACAGGCGTCTACCCACAGAGCTGGAAAAATGCAGACATCATTCCCATTTTAAAACCTAGCAAGCCCTTAGACCAAATTAGCAGTTATCGACCAATTTCATTGTTGTCATGTCTCAGCAAAACGTTAGAAAAGATAGTAGCAAAGCGAATCATGTGGCTCGCTTTAAGAGATAAACACATCAGTCACAACCAGGTAGCCTTTAAAAAGGGCAAGGTACATCTGACGCACTTCTCCACTTTGAACATTACTTGTCAACCGCCCTCTCGAATCGAAATCATGTATCAGTTTTAAGCTTAGATTTCGAGAAAGCGTTTGATAGAATCGGTGCTCACGTAGTTCTTAGGCAACTCAAAAGTTGGCAAACGGGTAGAAAAATCTACAACATAGTGAAAAGTCTGTTAAATCATCGCACGTTTAGGGCCAAAATAAACAACAAGTACTCTGATAGAGTACATCTATATAACGGCATACCTCAGGGTTCGCCCATCTCCGTAATTCTTTTTATCATTGCCTTCAATGAAATTAGCAAAATAATAATCAAACAGGGACTAGAACATTCTCTTTACGCAGATGATGTCTTGATTTTTTCAAAAACCAACTGCGTATCCCAAACTCTGAATAGGCTATCGAATGCGATGGATGAAATCCATATCTGGTCAAAAAGGTCAGGAGCTAGTATATCTTACGAAAAATCAAATTTTTTACACATATGTAGAAAGAAAAAGTGTCAAAACTTTAATTTTGTATACAGAAATTATAATATTACTAACGTTAAATACCTCAAAATTTTAGGTATTATTTTTGATAAGTCTCTTAACTTTAAGGAGCATTGTAAATATATAAGAAAAAAGCTTAACGCTAGATTAAACATCATAAAGTACTTAACCTCTAAGCACAGTAAAATACACCCGGATACTCTTATAAATATAACAAAATCCCTGCTATTGTCAGTGATTGACTACGGTCTACCTATTTATGGACAGTGCGCTAAAAGCACAATATCGATTTTATCTGCACCCTATCACAACGCTATCCGTAGGAGTCTTCGTGCCTTTCCCACAACACCAATAAAAAACCTGCTGGCAGAGTCTGGTCTCCCTTTCATTGGCGAACGTTATAAGCAAAGCCTTCTCAGCTTAATAAGAAAACTATACTTCACAAACAACGCGATTCTGCACAAAGACGTAGCAAATGTAGCCAAAAGAAGACGTCGGATGAAGACACCTTCAGCTATATATAATGCATTTCAGAACGCGAAGGAAGCCAACATCCTTTACAATCCTACGCTTACTAAATCAACAAAATTTCCTCAGTGGATGCTCCCTCCATCCGTTTTTATCTCGAAACTTTTAGACTACCCTAAACAATCAACGAGCCCCACAATATATCAAAAAACTTTTTTGGAATTGAAAAGCAACTCAGAGAGAAAAGGCTGGAAGTTCTTATTTACGGATGGCTCCAAAACAACTCAATCGACGTCTTTTGCAGTAGTATCTGAGAAAGGAAAGGTTATCAAGACGGGACTGCTTTTCCCGCACAGCTCGGTTTTCGGGGCTGAATTAATCGCCATATACCATGCTATTATGCACTCTACAACAGCTAAGGGAAAATATATAATCTGCTCCGACAGCAAGTCATCCGTCGCTGCGCTGCAAAACCCACACAATAAAGAGCCTCTTATTGAAAGTGCAAGAGATCTGTTGATACAACATTCTTCAAAAATAAAAATCATGTGGGTACCCGCCCATTGTGGCATCATCGGAAACGAATATGCAGACATCGCAGCTAAAGAAGTCTACCAGACACCCTGTATATACTTCAAGCCTTTGGTAAAAACAGACATCATTCGACAAATAAACAACCACGTTAGGAAACTAACTGCGACTAACTGGCAAACGTATCAACATGGATACAAAGTTTACAATCAAAATCGCATCAAGCCAACACTCCCGGTCTCAGCGACGGCAGATCAACTTCGTATTATCACCAGATTACGACTGGGTCACACAAAGTTAACGCACGAATATTTGTTAAAAGGGGAACCGCCTCCTTATTGTGCAGCGTGCAACTGCGCACTGTCCATAAAACATATCCTCGATGAGTGTATAAAATATAATAATGCGCGTGTCAATATATTTGGAAATGAATTGCCCACAAATATGCTAAAGACCTTAGATATTGAAAACATAAAAAAAATTTTTAACTTAATTTACCAAAGTAACCTTTTGAACCTTGTGTAATCATTTATTTACTTCGATACTTATTTTTTAATATTATCTTATTCTAGAGCATTTTATAATAAAATATAAAATCTTTTAGTAATAAGTCAGGCCGATAGTCTTAGTTACTAGTTGCCTTGCTAAATGTAATGTAATTATTTATAATTATAGTTCATAAAAATAAATAAATAAATAAATTAATAATAATGATAGTGAGGAACAAAAATGATGACCGGAAAAGTATGTAGTATAAACTATACATACTACTACATACATATAGTATGTACATTTACACTTAACCTTTCAAGTGCCGTAAAACGCACCAATAAACATTCAAAAATTAAACAGAAAAATGTGTTTACGTAAAAAATTAAATATTTTATTCATTACTTTTTAGTAATTATCTACATACATAAATAGGTCAGGTTAGGTTATACTCGTCGGCTATCACGCCATGTTTAGACCTACTGGTCTTAAATAATACCACATAGAGGTTCAGTTTAATTCTGAAGTACTCGTTATACAAGAGGTTCACGATTATTAGCGGCGTTACTTGGCGATCATAGAGGAGGATGGAGTCATGTGTAGAAGTTCACGCAAGTGAGGAAAGTTCTTTAATCGCCATTCACTTGGGAGTGGCCAGAAACGATTCTTTTACATATGGCTCAAGCAGCTCACGACTTCCGGTCTTTGACCAAGTATCCGTAGGTAGTCGTTTGAAGGCGAGCTAAGGTGGGAAGGCGAAACATCCCCTACTTAGGATTGTGCACTGGGTTTGCGACCCGCCACGTAAAAAACACCCCCAATGAAAAAATAGCAACCAGCCTCGGATGAGGGACCCCTTTTTTGATGACGACCATGGCGAACGAAAAAAGGACTACGATTTAATGGAATGCACCTGGAATGTCCGGTCTCGTAATTGGGAAGGTGCCGCTGCCCAGCTGGTTGATTTCCTCGTAAAAATAAAGGCTGACATCACCGCCGTCTGAAAAATGCGATGGCACTTACTTTCAAGTTTGGTGTGGGATTCGTGGTGGGAGAGAGACTACGTCGCCGAGTACTACATTCACTCCGGTGGATAAAACTCTAGCCACAATCCGCATCATAGGGAGGTTCTTCAACATACCTTTGATTTGCGCCCACGCCCCGACAGAATAGAAGCACGATGTGACCAAAGATGCCTTCTATGAGCGCATGGAGGGCACCTACAAGAGGAAAATGCAAATGAACGTACGAAGGTACGAAGAGCATTACCGTGCGATTACCTAATCGGTGACGATGGAGAAGATGTTCCATTGCCCGACCATGAAGAAGTTCGAATAGCAATTTCCCGTCTGAAGAACAACAAAGCAGCGGGGGCTAATGGATTGCCGGCCGAGCTATTCAAACACGGAGGCGAAGAACTGAAAAGGAGCATGCATCAACTTCTTTATAAAATATGGTCGGACGAAAACATGCCCAGCGATTGGAATTTATGTGTGCCAATCCATAAAAAGGACACCCCACAATCTCTGCCAACTACCGTGCGGAATCAAAACAAATGTGAACGAGGGCAAGAGGAAATATCTCCTGTCATCAAACAAACAGTCGTCGCATTCGCAACTTGGCTTTCACGACAGTTATAACTTTGAAGTCGTAGATAATTTCGTCTATCTTGGAACCAATGTAAACACCACCAACAATGTCAGCCTGGAAATCCAACGCAGGATAACTTTTGACAACAGGTGTTACTTCGGACTTAGTAGGCAATTGAGAAGTAAAATCCTCTCTCGACGAACAAAAACCAAACTCTGTAAGTCACTCATTATTTCCGTCCAGCTATATGGTGCACAGGTATGGACGATGACAACATCCGATGAGTCGACGTTGCGAGTATTCGAGAGAAAGTTTCTACGAAAGATTTATGGTCCTTTTCGCGTTGTATGAGATATACGACGACATTGACATAGTTCAGCGAATTAAGAGACAGCCGCTGCGCTGGCTAGGTCATTTCGTACGTAAAGACGAAAACACTCCAGCTCTGAAAGTATTCGACGCAATACCATCCGGGAGAAGCAGAGGAAGAGGAAGACATCCACTCCGTTGGAAAGACCAGGTGGAGAAGGACCTAGCTTCGCTTGGAATTTCTAATTGGTGCAACGTTGCGAAAAGAAGAAACGACTGGCAGCAGACACAGCGCCTGCGCCAGTAAAGAAGAAGAAGAAGATATTGAAAATTATGAGATTTGTGCGGTATGCTAATAATTACGCACATTATAATTGCTGCGTGAAATTAACATTTTGAACTGATATGTTACGTAAAATAACAGGATTAGAAATGAATGGATTAAAATTCAATACCGGAGATTCGTATCTAAAACGTCGTATTTGTATAACGGAAACGAGGAGGGATATTTGCTGTCCATTACCAGGTAACAAATGCCAAGCACAGACGAACTAATAAAATTACATGGCATGAGAAGGCATAAAGCAAATGGAGCTATCAAGTCAAACCAGAGTTAGGGTTCATGCAGCCAAGTGAGGCATTACATTGGCGGCACACCAAGTCCAAGTCAACGTAATAATAATAATGCATGAACTTACAGAACAACGCCAACAGCAGGAGTGGGGCTTATGTACCAACCCACATGTCCTTATCAAACAAGAAGGACGACACTACGCACAGTTGGTAACGGCCGACAAGAGCAGTCGTTCATAAAATGGCGAAACATGCTTGCATACAAGTAAATTGAGATTAAGGTAGCGTATACTAACTGGACGTTTGGGTCCTCCAACACATGCATACTAAATTGGCATCCTTTGCTCCGACAGCAGCACCAGCACTTGACAGCTGAGGTTATATATCCTTGCCGTGCTGATTGCAGACACGAGTACAGGAGTACTACATCCTTGTATGTATGTATATGAATTTGTATGTGGCTTGTGACAACTGCTAATGTTACGAGAAATAAATCAAAATGCCTTGTCATAAAATGCAACATGCAGTGCTGACATTCACTGTCATTTCACAGTGTGGAGTCAAGAGCGCTTGTGTGGCAAAGAGCATAGACATACGTCTATACAAGTATAATATACATATGCTTTCGTATATGCATTTGAAAGTTCACATGTGTGGAAGTTGATGAGTTTAGGGCGCAAAGTCATCGGACATGTCCCCACTGACAGGGGTCTCAATCTACATATATACTTATGTGGGTACATGTGTCCTGAACTTGAAGGATTTTCCGTGAGAGCAAAATTTTGCATCAGACATTTGATATTTTCCAGAGAATCCATATGTCGGCCAATAGAGTCAACTAACAGAGAGGAGGACTAACAAATACATATAAGTAAGTCGAGCAAGCATATATCTATGTAACTGTGTCGGTACATTATTAGCATCTGCCTACACAACTCTTACCACAAAACCAAATTCTTGATATTCATGTCTACAGTGAAATTCAGAGAAAATCACAGATAGGAATCAAAACGCATAACCGATATTTTCTGGTTATATATTATATTAGTAATAATTCCATGCCGGACTTTTCCTAATAATTTTTTTTCTTAAATTTAAAGATTAAAAACTGTCGATGGACTAATGAGTAGTACTTAAACCCTTTCTTAAATACCGCGATTATATTAAAAATAACGTTTATTAAGCATAACTCAGAAAACATATACAAAATCAAGGTCCAACAAGTAAGGAAGCGCTAAGTTCGGGTGTCACAGAACATTTTATACTCTCGCATGATAAAGTGATAATCGAGATTTCATTATCCGTCATTTACATATTTTTCAAATACCGTATTTGTGTAAAGTTTTATTCCGCTATAATCATTGGTTCCTAATGTATATATTATACAGAGAAGGCATCAGATGGAATTCAAAATAGCGTTATATTGGAAGAAGGCGTGGTTGTGAATCGATTTCACCCATATTTTGTACATATCATCAGGGTGTTAAAAAAATATTATATACCGAATTTCATTGAAATCGGTACAGTAGTTCCTGAGATATGGTTTTTGGTCCATAAGTGGGCGACGCCACGCCCATTTTCAATTTAAAAAAAAGCGTGGGTGCAGATTCCTTCTGCCACTTCTTCCGTAAAATTTAGTGTTTCTGACGTTTTTTGTTAGTCGGTTAACGCACTTTTAGGGATTTTCAACATAACCTTTGTAAGGGAGGTGGGCGTGGTTATTATCCGATTTCTTCCATTTTTGAACTGTATATGGAAGTGCCTGAAGGAAACGACTTTATAGAGTTTGGTTGACATAGCTATAGTAGTTTCCGAGATATGTACAAAAAACTTAGTAGGGCGGGGCCACGCCCACTTTCCAAAATAATTACGTCCAAATATGCCCCTCCCTAATGCGATCCTTTGTTCCAAATTTCACTTTAATATCTTTATTTATGGCTTAGTTATGACACTTTATAGGTTTTCGGTTTCCGCCATTTTGTGGGCGTGGCAGTGGGCCGATTTTGCCCATCTTCGCACTTAACCTTCTTATGGAGCCAAGAAATACGTGTACTAAGTTTCATCATGATATCTCAATTTTTACTCAAGTTACAGCTTGCACGGACGGACAGACAGACGGACGGACAGACGGACGGCCGGTCGGACGGACAGACAGACATCCGGATTTCGACTCTACTCGTCGCCCTGATCACTTTGGTATATATAACCCTATATCTGACTCTTTTAGTTTTAGGACTTACAAACAACCGTTATGTGAACAAAACTATAATACTCACCTTAGCAACTTTGTTGCGAGAGTATAAAAACTGTCGATGGACGAATAAGTAGTACTTAAACCCGTTCTTAAATACCTCGATTATATTAAAATTCACGTTCATTAAGCATAATTTAGAAAACATATACAAAATCAAGGTCCAAAAACGTACTTATATTACACACCTCTGCCTTACTATACCGATCACCTCTCCAATATAATCCCAATCCGAAAATATCCAGCGTGAAAGCATCCAATAACGCAAGCATCTTTTAATACCCATAACTCGTGGAAGCATGCAGACTGATCGGAGAAATATGCTGCTGATGAACCTGTATAATTTCGAGAAAGCAAGTAGCGACTAAATTTTGGTGTAGTAGTTAGTTAAATGCTCGCGCCATTTGAAAGCATTACAGTTGTGTGGGATATCTCCAAACTCAAAATGTGTTATACAAGTTCAGAATTAGGCAAAAATTTCAGCAAATTTTCACCATTTTTACAATTTATTCATTACTATATCCTCTTATATGTCGAACAATACATTTATTTTTCAAACGAAATAGATAACAACAATCGTGATGACGATCTTCCTGAACAGGTTATGTTAAGTTTTCCACGAAGCAACGGTTTTTTTTCTAGATGTGTGGTGTCAGATGTGGTTTTGTCCGAGTTGGTCTTTTTGACAGTTTGGTTTTCTATTTATATTCAGTTTAGTTTGCCATTTCATAATCAGCAGACTTACTAGGCTTTAAAGTGTGCACCGAAGGTGGTGTAGTTGAATATCGCAGAAGAAGAATGAGTCCATCCGCCATCGCGCAAAAATTGGAGCCTTGATTTTGGTTTTCGGGCTTCCAAACTCCTACTCATGCAATAATTGAAGCCGAACGCCCATCAAACACGTTTGGTGAATGAACCCAAAACGAGATAGCCGCCGATCTCGATTTTCACAGAAAAATTTTATTCAGCGATGCAGGTTGAATGCGTCCATTAATAAACGAAACTGCCGTGGGGTCTTGTTTTGCGTTTTCTGAGAAAATTTTATTTAGTAGTGCCTATATTTTTAATACCAACAAAAAGAAGAGATTTCAGCAATCATAAAGTCTACTTCACAGGTGCCTCTCTTTTAGTAACTGCGTGTTCAGTTGGTATGGCAGCTTATGCTATAGTGAGCGGATCTGAACAATTTTTCCGGAGATTATATTATTACCTTATACTATGTTCGGACCGACATTGAAAACATTTTGAAAACACATTTGTATATTGTAGAATCTAGGTCGTTCAGACCGACAATGTGTGTTTTCGATGAGTTTTCACTGACAACTGTCAATAGCGGCATTCTCTTGCTCTTACAAGATTGCACGATGACACAAAATGCAAAAATCCTATACCGAAATATGCAAGGCCAAGAGAGAACCCATTGCAGAATCTAGTGATATATGACGGCACGAAAATAAACGTGGGTTTTGGTCTGACATATTTATAGCCATTGCAAATAATTTTCTGCGTGGGTTTGTTTTTGTGCCGTTGCACCAAGGGAAAATTCTACAATTTCTGCACCGTGTAAGGTTTTGCAAGAGCAAGAGAATCCCCCCAATATGAGAATATCAAGCGACAGCTGTTTTTGTATATCTAATGTAAACAAATATCAAGTGACAATTTAGGGCCGGCAAAATATGTTTTCCAAATACATCGATTAAACTAGAGCAGGCATCGATTATAATGAGTGGAATGTAAGTTTTCAAGTAGTTTTCGGCGAAAACTGTGTTTTCGTTTGACAGATTTTACATGGACGAAAACACAAGTTTTCGTGCGAAAACCAGTTTTTCCCACGAAAACATGTTTTCGTTGTCGGTCCGAACATAGTATTAAGGAGTAATCTATGTCAAATTTTGTGAAGATACCACGTCAAATGCGAAAATTTTCAATACAAGCCCTTGATTCCGATCGTTCGGTTTGTATGGCAGCTATATGCTATAGTGAGCCGATCTGAACAATTTCTATCGATATTACATTATTTCCATAAACAATAACTCATACCAAATTTCGTGAAGATATATCGTTAAATGAGGAAGTTTCCCATGCAAGCATTTGATTCCGATCATTCAGTTTGTTTGGCAGCTATATGCTATAGTTAACTGATCTGAACAATTTCTTCGGCGATTATATTATTATCTTAGAAAATAACCTGTGCCCACTTTTGTAAAGATACATTGTCAAATGCGAAAGTTTTCCATACAAGAACTTGATTCCGATCATTCAGTTTGTATGGCAACTATATGTTATAGTGGTCCGATATCGGCAGTTCTGACAAATGAACAGCTTCTTGATGAGAAAATGACGGTTGCAAAATTTTAAAACGATATTTTAAAAACTGAGGGACTAGTTCGTATATATACAGACAAACGGACAGACAGACGGACATGGCTGAATCGACTCAGCTCAACATACTGATCACTTATGTATGTATATACATACATACTTATATGCTTTATAGGAACTCCGACGCTTACTTCTGGGTGTTACAAACTTCGTGGCAAACTTAATATACCCTGTTCAGGGTATAAAAATCCAAAAACTGGGTTATACAAATATTTCACATAGATTTTTTGAATATGTGAAACATGTTTATATACCGAAATTATGGGGAATTTCATTACCTACAATAGCACTCTTACTTTTGTCGGAAATAGGAATAAGCCGAACTTTTTTATTCTTTTTGTTGTCCTCGGGTCCTCGGGTGTTTCCTCGGGTAAAAAACAGCCTTTTTTCAACAATTTATTTCTCATATAAAATATGAAATGTATTAATAGACATTTTTATTGTTACAAACATACGCTATTAACAAAGAAATTCTGGAATGCTTGAAAAAAAAAGTATTTTAACGTCAGCCCTTGCGACGCCATTTTCGGTGACCCCTCTGAAAAAATATGCGCCCGCGTTGGCAGGATAACTAACAGAATCATGTGTGGTGAAAAAATATGTGTTTTAGGTAGAACCTTAACTTAGAACTTGAACGAAGAAAAAAAACTAAAAATTGGATTTTTGGCAGACATTTTTACATAAAAATGAAAATTCCAATGAAAATTTCGCGACATATTTTATTCAAATAGTTGTAATCGAAAAAAAATTCTTCATTCATGTCTTTAATAATTGTATCACAATAGCCTGTAAATTGTCATGAAGATCGGCTGAGTAGTTCTCTTGCAAACCGACTTCAAAACACACAGTTTCGAGAAAAACGTGTTTAAAGACGGCGCACTTAACTTAGCTAGCCTCGAGCGTACTAACTCTCAAGGCTGTATCTCCGAAACTATTGCTCGGAGCAACTTGAAAATTAGGACAATTTTCTAAAAGTTGTTGTAGAATTTAATAATTTAATTTTAATTATAGAATTTGATGAAATAAATTTTTTTTAAGCCCGTATGCCCATGTAACCCCTTAAGTTACCTCAATTTTATTTCTTTTTTGTTTTGTCTCCCTTCCTAGCTGATACGACGAACCAAGAGACGAAAATAATTATAACGTTCTACCAGATGTTACCGATGCTTTGTGGGCTGAAAGATCATTGTACGACAAGTATTTATATATTGATATTAGAGGCACCATTTGTTAGTTGCATTTCAAAACATTCATTTTGGCATGATTTATTATCTAATAGAAAGCAAAATAATTTTGGGAAATTAGAGATCTGATTTTTGTTTGATTTCGCAAACTTTATTAACCAAATGTGCTCAAGCAGTTTCTGAGATATAATCCTTTTATCATTAGATAGTTAACTTTTGGAACATGATGGTTCTTTGTGTAAAAATCTAAACAGTTTCTTACTTAAACGATTTAAGCTGGATCAGAATATTATATTTTTAGATTTCATTAAGTTGGATAGTTATTTATAATTATATTTCCTTCAATAAATAAATATTTTTAGAATAATCGCATTTCAGCCAAAATATCATGATTTGAAATTTACCAATAAAATATAAAATTTACTGTAGTTAATCCTAAATTGGTAAGTTTCTCAATAAGAAACGTTTAATAAATCAGGGTATTTTGTAATCCCGAAAAATTGGTATTTGGATTCGGTGTTTCAAACACCGTCAGTCACTGGAATCCTTAACTGACACTCAAGGTTGATTGTGGCGAAAGCTAAAGCTCGTATATCACAGCCATAGATTGCCATTAATTTTGGAAATGTTTTCATTTGTACTGTTGTCCATTTATGTCAGCAACAACAGTAAGAACAACTGTACCAACGGCAATGATATCCCTGTGCTTTGCGTCACCCGGACAGTGAGATATACATATGTACATTTGTGCACAGAGAGAAAAATCTGACTGGAATACCAAATGTAAGGCAAACAAATGGCATTTCAAGCGCAGTCGTTGGCAATGCATTGTCCCGAGAAATAGAGTTGAAGGAGGGAATTTGGATATGAGAAATGCAAACTGTTGTTTTGTACGGGCTTGTGTTGCTCACCAACAGCAGCAGTCATGCATGCAGTGCCAGTAGTAAGAGTATTTACAACAAGAACTATGTGTACAGTAGCAACATATTTTTTCGCTAGTCAACAAATGCGTTTGTGGCAAGGCAACAACTTGCATGCGCATGCATCATGTGACAGTAGCAATAAAAAATACAACAATAAGAATAGCAAGGCAACGCATGTTGCAGCTGTAATTCGTCGTCGGCATACGAAAAATGTCAACGTTGTTGTATTGTCATTAATTTCAGCACACCAGCCAAATATATATCTACATACATTTGTATGTATGTTTGTAAAACACATTAAAGCTATCTGCAAGCGCATAGAAATTTGCACAACACACTCAACTAGTGTCAGAGCTGTCACTGTCACTGTCACTGCAGCACAACGCAATCCATTGCATGTCACGCCGCACCAACTTGTGCCGCAACAAAGCAAAGCGCACATAACTTATACCTCTGCTCTTTTCTCTCGCTATCACTCTCTAGCGCTCCCTTGATATTTGTGCATTTCTCTCACTGGCTCCTTCTGCGTTCCTTATACAATCTAAATTTTTTCCGGTTACATTTGGGTGACGTTATGTTACGTTAAGCTGTCAAGTTGCAATGGTGTCATTGCCGCAGTCACTGCCACAACTGTAAGGACGTAAGCAGATTCACGCGCAGCAGGCGAGGAGTGGACGACTCTACCATTTACTGACAGTACAGTAAAAGACACAAGGTGTTGTATAGCTCAAATGTCACGCACTGTGGAATCACTGTTATAGTCATCATTGAAGCTATGACATTGATAGTTACTTGACCACAACTTGAGCAGCTGCGATATCTTTCTGGCCCAGAGTGGACAAAAAGAGCCCTCTGAGTTATTTGCCCTTAGCGGGGTTCATTTTATTGGCATTATGATAGTCCTGACCCTGTCCCATTGGCATGCATGAGGGGAAATTAAAATCTTGTCTATTGCCAAAACTATATGGGGGAATGTAATGTGAAATTATCCAGGTTTTTTCTTCCTCTATTGTTCGTCTTTCACCAGACTGAGGTTGAAACATCTCGGTCCTTCGGGCAGCCTAATGAGTTGGCTGGAATTTATATTAACCGTTATAAAAGACATGATTCGTTTAAAGCGCTCCGTCAATTCGTGAGAGTCTTTTGAGCGGTATACGAGTAAAGGGGTTTGGGCATCACAATGGACAAACGTTTACAGCTGTTCTTCGCGTTCTATGGTTCGAAGATCAACCACATAAATAGGTGTTTCCAATACTAATACGAGTATTGATTCACTTATATTAGAGTAAAACAGTCTTAAATAATTTTGACTTAAAGATTAGCAATAGTTTAAAGCGTTTACATAATAAACTCGGAAAATGTAATTAAATTGATCGGTTTTGACAAGAAAAATAGATATGACTAGAAGAATAAAAATAATCTGAAAATCATGGATTGGAATAAAACCCGTAAGACTATTTCTAATGTTATATCCTAAAATTGGATTAGTTAGTCGAGGAAAAATCGAATTCATGTATTGAGAAGAACGATAACTCTCTTTTTACTATTATTTTGTAAAAAGAAATACTTCAATGCAAATATTTTATAATAAGATTTGATAGTAAAAATGGGTTTATGGAAAGGAAATTCCACATAAAAGTATCATATAGCCAGTATTTAATTTCTTTACATTTTTTATAATGCTGGGTTTCAATAGATCATTTTAGCACCACAAAATACCCCGAAATCGTAATGGTGAATATTTCTCAGGTAACAGACCCTAATCGGATATGTATCAGCGTGGACCCAACTGCGGAAGAAAGAGCAGGAATAAGTTTGCGGCCAAAGAAATGGCTGCCTATACTGTGTTTTCAATAACACTTTTATGTGTCTATCGTGCGAAAACTTTAACCGAGCTATTCTTATGTAACTCAACACTATTCTATGCATCCCTTAGAAAATAAGTGCAACGATGGCACATTGACAATTCAGTGACATATTTTGCATTTTCTAAATTGCTTCGATTTTCGAGCAACGCTTGGAATATACTGCGTATGCTACCAAAAAGACCAACACATACTTATATGTACATATATTTGTATATTTGTACATATGTAATACCTATTATGTATATATGAAAATTTTGTAGTATTTACTCTTTAGTCTGTGTAGGTGTGTAGCGTTGCATGTATTTGACAACAAATTGTGAAAATTTGCTAGTGCTACTATTATTCCAGCCGTTGCTGTTGTTGTTGCTGTCAACTGTCAGTACAACTGACAGCAGGGAACATTGCGCAACTGCTGCTGCCGCTTCTTCCGTTGTTGCTGCTGTGCAAATTTTAAATAATTTGATCTTGTTGCAAACTTGTCGTTGCCAACCACTGAGCTGTCAACGATTTTGACTTCCATTTCATTTTTCATGTAGACTGCAAGTTTCTCTTTTATCTGTATAATTGTTGCTAGTTGCGTATATGTAGGCTAGGTATAAATGTTTTTGCTTTGCTGTGGTTTTGTATGCATAAATTGATGATATCTCCTAAAGTCAAATTGCAATGTCGTAGGTCGTGTTTGTGGTGCACCGAACAGCCGGTAATTAATGTCAATGTAAGAGAATTTTTCATCGGAAATTGTTAACGAGTTGAAAATTGCTACAGCTCACTTATGTGTGAATATCATGAATGGTATTTATTGGAATGAAATCTGTTAGCAGTAAGAATTGAATTTCAACACAAAAGCATACATATTTACATATTTCGGTTCAATATTGGGCAATTGAAAGTGTTTGTATCTTGTTTTATCAAAAATCTGTACAAATAAAGCCGATAAGCGATTTACATTCTTATGCGTTGCATTTTGTCATGCCTAAATTTTTTGTATATATTGCATAGGTATAGAACTTCCTAAAAGCGAAACTGTCAAACCAGTTGTCAAAGTAAGCACTGGTGTTTGGCAGCTATTGACAACGTAATTTGGCAAATTACACCTGAACCTAGCTCACTTATCCAGTAATCAATGTATCCGGATAAAAGTAACCGGATAATAATAGCGAAGTATTGATATATCCCCCTTATATGTATCTTATTTAAAGACTTTTGCACTTCCTGTTGACGGCCAATGCGCCGATTATTTTAATGAATTTGAGAGCATATTTATCTTATATCAATGTAACTTTGTGCCTTAAATGGAAAAAATGGTTGAAAACATGCCTTCGCTCCTATATAATTGATATTCAGGATTTGGAAACGTCCAGCTGCCTTTACTCAATATATATGTTTATATTAATCTTTATATATAAAAAGTACGTGTCACGTTGTTTGTCCGCGATGGACTCCTAAACTACTGAATCGATTTTAGTAAAATTTAGCACATTGTGTACAGTTCGAACCAACTTAGAAGATAGGAGGATAGTAAAAACAATTTATAAATAAAAAGTATTGTGAAAGTTCTATTAAATAGACGCTCTATTAAGCGGACAACTATATTAACTGGACAAAAGGCTGGTAACCAGACGTTGAGAAATCAGCCTTAAATTCATTATTTTTTCAAATAAATTTATTTCATATTATTATTCAAAATTAAACCTCAAGTACAATCCCTTGGATTCTTATACCGACAAAAACGTTTTCGCCTTTATTCCTAAATAAAATTTTCATTGTATTGAATAGTTTATTATTTGGATGATAGAATAAAATATATACCACAGCAACGCGTGGCCGGATCCTCTAGTATATTTATAAAAGTGCTTGAGAAAAATCTCTCAAATATACCTTAACAATTTCAAAAATTAATGCAATCAGCCCTTCCGTTTCTTTGTCCTCAATATAACATATGACTTTACATAAACCGTTTGAGTTAGTCAAAATGTGTAATATTTTAATGAAATTAAGTAAACAAGTTTTTTTTTAATAAGAAAATTTAATAAATGGTTTAGCGCTCCATATAAATGAAATTGGTCTGGGCTTATACCTCATGTCCCTAATATAAACCATTGATCCTTTGGTTAACGTTTTTCACATCAAATCATTATATTAAATTAGGCCTCTTTATCTTATAGCTCCCAACTTTCAAGAAAATATTAAGACATTTCTTCAGAATTTCAATAGTACATAAGTACATATATCTGACACGTTGACTAATATACAATATAGCTTTTTGCACGGTCCAAAAGCATGTCGAACGAGTGTTTTAGCTCGTTGGCCGGGCCGGTATGGCCGCCAGTATGCCAGTGCAAGCCTTTTGAATGGCCTCTACGTCTGCATAACGATTTCCTTTCATGGGCAAATGCATTTTTCCGAAAAGGAAGGTGAATACGGGGGATGGTTAATGGTCAAAAGTGTGATTTTTGTTTAAATAATCGTTCTTCGAATGTTGGATTTTGAGCAATTTTTGGTCGTCAGTCAATTTGTGCGAAACAAACCGTGCACACACCTTTCGTAAGCCCAAATGTTCGGTCAAAATGCGATAAATCGATGTTTTAGAGATATTAAATTCCATTTCCATGAATTTCAATGATGATTTCGGCTGATGAATGAATTTGATGAATTCACCCACAGTTTCGATGGAATTTCCGGTGATCACGGGTGTTGATTGGCCCACATGTAGATTGTCATTTATGTCCTCACGACCACTTTGAAACGTTGAAACCGCTCGTGCACTCTGCTACAGGATAGGCAATCATCGCCATAAACTTGTTTCATCAATTGATACGTTTTGGTAAAAGTTTTACCAATTTTAAAGCAAAATTTAATTCGAAGCTCATTTTCGCACCGATAACACAAACATACTGACACTTAAAACGCAATAACTTCACTTCCAATCAATGCAATGTGATGAAATCCTCACTGGACTATCGATAAAGATAGCAGATTCTAACGTGTCAGTCGACATATAGATGGCGTCACCAGGGGGCGCTAGATTCAGAAAGTCCTGTTTATTTTGGTCATAAGGTGGCACAACTCAAACGCATTATTGGTGGAAAGTTTTATCGGGATACATTGTTTGGCTTTTGATGTGTGTAGTGGAAAGTTTCATGTCGTGTCGTGTTTAGACGTTGCTGAATACGATCCTGTTGGGAGTTAGTTTATAATAGATATTTCAATTTTTACTCAAGTTACAGCTTGCAGGGATATCCGGGTTTCAACTTGTCTCGTCATTCTGCTCATTTTATATACTATATATAACCCTATATCTATCTCTCTTAGTTTTAGGTGATACTTACAACCGTTAGTTCAACAAAACTATTATACTCTGCACCAACAAGTTGCAAGAGTGTAAAAAGTGATCCTTTCCTGTTGCTGATAAAGTAATATACAAACCAAATCTCAATGAACATCCCATATCTTATTGAAATATTTAATTTAGCTCATTTCCAAACTCAGCTACAACATTGTTTATTAATTTCAATTCAGTCTTTATTCTTTGCTGTCAGTTCAATGAAAATCTAATATTCATTTACTAATACAAGCAAGATTACGACGCCACGTGACGCTAAGGATGTGTGCTTGACATTTTAACTAACTTGACATCAACTCTGATGTTGACATGACATTTGCTGGGTTATTGTTAAGGGGCGTTGCTGCTGAGCAGCTCTCTACCACATTTCTAGGCATAACAGTGCATGCTATGTGTAAGTGTGTATTTACTTTTATGCTTATCTGCTTACCATACATACTATATATTTGGCATAGCTTTGAATATTGTTATTACTTGGTAGAATACTTAGAACGTTATTGCCTAGGAGGCGCTACTGTTCCTCCACACGCTATATACTACAGCATAGCTGTCATTCAACGCCTTCGTCGGCACTTTATTGTATTGTACCTGTAGACAGACATTGCATTATACATGAATAGTATGTGTGTGTTTGTGAAGCAGTCAGTCATAGCTAAAGCTGAAGATTGTGTAGCTGGCTGACTGCCACAACGGAAGTGCTGAGAAAATGTGGTAACTCGACAGCAGCGTTAGCAACATGAAGGATAATTCAAAAGCGAGTAAGATTGACAAGACGACAGTAACATGCTGGGAGCAAGTCAGCAACAACAGCAGCAGCAACAGCGCACAACAAGTTGAGTAGTTTAAGCAGCATCTAATATATCTGTGGTATATAAATATGTATGGATGTATGGACGGAGTAAGTGTAGCTCAACTGACAGCGCATAATAAGATGAATTGCATGACATATCCCGCCACAAGCAGCACCACAACTACCAAGTGCAATTCATGCGCAAACAACGATGGTGCCACAGCTGGTTGCCATTGCCACTTGCGGCGAAATGCACACCTTTTTTGTAAACGTACGACATGTGAGAAGAAAATCCGGCAAACTGCAGACAAATAAGGTACACACGCAGGCACGACACAATGACAGCCAAACCAGCCACACCGATCCAACGAATTGACAGCAAAATATGAGCTGGCTCACAACAATAGATTTTGATGGTAATTGCCAATGACATTGTTGTCAAGCCATAGCTGAGCTGTGAGCCGCCAAGCGTCCGCTGCTGCCACGTCTGATTGAACCACACTCGCTTTGTGAGAAATGCGAAATGAAATGGTGTGTTGAATTAGGCGTTGCCCGCTGCCACGGCCACATCCACATCGACAACCCCCGGTACAAACAGAAACTTGATTACAATGCATATTTATCAATTTATTATTGTACAGCGCAGAAAGACGGCACACAATAAAATTCTTTATTTATTTGCACCGAAATTCTTATTTTTCCTACTTGCTGTTGAACATTAACTTGTTTGCCTTTGCCTTTGGTTATTACTGCCTCGTAACTCCTCAATTAAATTGCATGAAATTTGATATTTTTTCCCGCATTGTTTCGGGAGCGTCTATTTTTCCCCCTCTAGGTAATGAGCTGGCCGGTGATTAATTAAAGGATAAATTCTCAATGACGCAGGAAATGATAATTAAATAAATGAAATAGCATTTTCTTCGCTCGAAGGGGATGTCGGTTTTTGCCAAAATAAATTTCAAAAATAAGGAGGATCGCTGATTGAATTGTAGTTTGGTTTGGTTTTGGAAATACCCGAACCTGACACTTTAATTGATTTGAAAGACATTCTTTAATTTTATGAGAATAATTTTTAGAGGTATATTCTCTTTGGAATAATATTTTTGTTTCTCTAAAATTGTGGGCCACTAAAAGGTTTTGGCAAGCTACTAAAATACAAGCAAGTACTTAATATAGCTGAATAAGCTAATTATTAATATCTTCTTTTGCTTTTCTTCACATTATTTAGAGAGATTAAGGTCTGCTAAAACCTATTTTAATTTTATTTATAATTTTTATTTATAATTTCAGAAATTTCGGTATTATTATTGTGAGATCTGCTAGCGCCTGTCATCAAACAGAACTTCTGCGGCTGCGAAATCCTTCTGGCCCAGAGTAATTATAGGATTTCTGAACAATGTTATGGGTTGATGTTTGGATGCTGCATGATGTTTGGATGCCGCATGATTTGACGAAAAAAAACCTTATGGACCGAATCAACGCCTGCGATATGCTGCTGAAACGGAACGAACTCGACCCATTTTTGAAGCGGATGATGACTGGCGACGAAAAATGGATCACATACGACAATACCAAGTGAAAACGGTCGGAAGGTTTTGCTGTGTGTTTGGTGGGATTGGATGGGAATCATCCACTATGAGCTGCCCCCATATGGTCAGACGCTTAGTTCTACCTTCTACTGCGAACAACTGGACTGTTGGAAACAGGCGATCGACCAGAAGCATCCAAAATTGGCCAACAGAAATCGTGTAGTGTTTCACCAGGACAACGCCAGACCATATACTTCGTTGATGACTCGTCCGAAGCTACGGGACCTCGGATGGGAGGTTTTATCGCATCAATCATATAGCCCGGACATAGCTCCAAGTGATTACCACCTTTTCCTGTTAATGGCGATTGCCCTTGTTGGTGTAAAGTTGAACTCAAAAGAGGCTTGTGAAAAGTGGCTATCCGAGTTCTTCGCAAATAAGGAGGGGGCTTCTACGAGGGGGTATTATGAAGTTGCCGTCTAGATGGAAACAGATTATCGAACGAAACGGGGCATATTTGAACTAAATCCGCTCACTGTAACACTTTTTATAAAGCATTGAATAAAGAGGAAAAAAGCGTTAAACCCGAAACGCTTCGTCGACCTATGACGATTGGATGAGCCCAATATAGAAGTTTGGGGTATAACAAAGAACCTGTGTTGACAGCTATTCCAGTGGTATCCAGTGCTACCAGGTGCGAGGATCAACCTTAAGAGCCAGCCTAACCTCACCTAACCTTTCTTGCCAACATTAAGAGAACGCTATTCTATCAGTTTGCTGACTTAGATTACATAATATAATTAGTTTCATAAGCAACATGACTCGGCGCAAACTAATAAAACCAATTCGGTCCCTCATGCGGACTGCGCATGAATGATGGTGAGTGAATGACTAGAAAATTTAAGGTTAAAGTCAGCCCAAACATAAAGATTATATTAAGTTAATCGCTACAAAAAACACGTATGTTAATTGCAAAAGCCGTTCAAAAATCTACATCTTAATGTAAATATTTAAGCAGTGGCACAGACTATATAATTCTTTCAACATATTGACAAATAATAACGACGAAAAATAGCTTAAGAAATTTGAAAACATTATTTTGAATGAAATTTTTTTCGGAGAACAAATTTTGATGATAGGAACATGTGAGTAATTATGCTTTGTTCATTATGGCTTAACAGATAGAATGTGCTATCGTAAAACAACGTAGTGAGACAAACTAATATGAATACCGGTAACTCAATAAGTTTTGACTTTTAATAAAAATATAAAATTTTGTAATTCAAAATACACTTTATTATTCAGTATAATCTGAAGATTCATACACTTGCTCCAACGATCCTCCTATCTGTAGATCACATCCTTGAAGTGAAAATCCGGAAGATCTGCAAAATACGCTTCAACAGCCATTATGCCTTTTTCATTTAATGAAAACCGTTTGCCAACGTTTTTGAGTTCTGGAAACAAATGGAAGTCGTTGGGGGCCAAATCTGTTGAATACGGTGAATGCTTCAACAATTCGAACTTTAGTTCATGTCTTTTAGCTATTGTTAAAATGGTGTTGTGACACGATGCATTGTCCTGATGAAAAAGGATTTTTTCTTCTGCAAACCGGGTCTTTTTCACGAATTTTTTCCCTCAACTGTTCCAAAAGGTTTTAATAATATTCAGAATTAATTGTTTTACCAAGCTGCAAATAATCCGCCAACAAAATTCCTCTTGCATCCCAAAAAACTGATGCCATAACATTTGTGGCCGATTTTTCTAGTATTGAACAACCTATTTGTTACCTCGCTTAAATGGCTAATATTCCACCGCCTGATCATACCCTGCGCACGGTAAAGATGGGATCGTAAGGGTAGTTGCCCTGTGATGACCATTACAACATCAGTAAGTTCGCTTTTGCCTAGAAGTAGAAGCTTTTTCGTCTGTTCACCCAAAAGTAACTTTGTGGTATGTCCTGTTCAGTAGTGTTCAAAGGCCTGAGGTGTTCTTTCAAGCAAACCATCAAGAAGATGAATGGTCTGGTAAAGGCATTGTGTTCCCAAATGGCCCCCATCGGGCATAAATACTACCTCTAATTAATTTTGTTTTTAAAATCTTCCAAGACACTTTATATGGTCAGATACTGTTTCGACACTTTTCGACTTTCCTGTATATTTCAAGGACTATGATTGATGCCTGAAATAAATATATAAGTATGTATACTCGTAATATTAAACCCACAATCTTTTCTTCTCTCGCTAAATAGCTCTTTATATATATGGGATATTGCGATCCCATATGTACTAACTTTTTCTTGGTGCTTGATATCAACGGTGCGTTCCAAAGTAAACAGGAATCTAGCGCCCCATGGTAGCGCCATCTATTTGTCGACTGGTGCGTTAATCTGCTATCTTTATCGATAGTCCAGTGAGGATTTCATCACATAACATTGATTGGAAGTGAAGTTATTGCGTTTTAAGTGTCAGTATGTTTGTGTTATCGGTGCGGAAATGAGCTTCGAAAAAGAGCCAACTTTAAATTTTGTTTTAAAATTGGTAAAACTTTTGCCGAAACGTTTCACCGAAATATTCCGTAGCAGAGTGCACGAGCGGTTTCAATGTTTTCAAAGTGGTCGTGAGGACATAAATGACGATCAACATGTGGGCCAATCAAAACCCGTGATCAGCGGAAATCCCATCGAAACTGTGCGTGAATTCATCAAAAATCAGCCGAAATCGTTATTGAAATTCATGGAAATGGAATTGAACATCTCCAAAACATTGACTTATCGCTTTTTGACCGAACATTTGACCGATTATTTGACCAAAACTAACATTTTAACCATTAACCACTCCCCATATTCACCTGATATGGCACCGTGCGACTTCTTTCTTTTCGGAAAAATGCATTTCCCCATGAAAGGAAAGCGTTATGCAGACGTAGAGACCATTCTAAAGGCTTGCACCGATATACTGGCTGCCATACCGGCCAACGAGCTGAAACACTCGTTTGACATGCTCTTGGACCGTGAAAAAAGCTGTATTTGAATAAAATAAGTCCTGTTTACTTTGGAACGCATCTTGTATTACATTTCAGCAAGTTCTTGCATTATATTATGCACACAAATATATGTTAGTACATATATACATATGTATTTACTTGCGCACTACAAACTCCTGCTTACGTTTTATAGACACTTTTACTTCAACATTCTTTTACTTAACCACTGCTGTCAACCATGTCAAGTCAAACACTTTTAAAAGTATTTGAATAATACATGCATACATTAAATATTTATGTGTGCGGTGAAGCGCAGTTGGGCAAATGCGATTTTATTTGGTGTTTGTGTTATTTGCACATCAGCTTGTTTTGATAATAAATGCACGAACGAGAGAGAAAAATATTAAGAAAAATACTCGTAAATAAAGTTTATATATATATATCTTAACAAAACGGGTGTAGAAGAACAAATTTCTGGCGGAACCGAATATTACATAATCGGTAGTTTACTATGTAGTCTATTCCAAAAAAAGAAGGATGAACAGTACTATACAGTCTTGTTAAAAATACTCGATTTGTTCTGAGTCCAAGTCGAAATAAAATATTTTTAATATCTTGATTCTTTTTTTCCAAATAGATATATGTATATAGATATAGATGTAGTATATAGATATAGATATAGATATAGATATAGATATAGATATAGATATAGATATAGATATAGATATAGATATAGATATAGATATAGATATAGATATAGATATAGATATAGATATAGATATAGATATAGATATAGATATAGATATAGATATAGATATAGATATAGATATAGATATAGATATAGATATAGATATAGATATAGATATAGATATATATAGATATAGATATAGATATAGATATAGATATAGATATAGATATAGATATAGATATAGATATAGATATAGATATAGATATAGATATAGATATAGATATAGATATAGATATAGATATAGATATAGATATAGATATAGATAGATAATTATATGAATTAAGAAATTTGCAGAACAATACGGTGCCCTGGGATATAAAAAAAATTAAAACCGCGAGGAATACTGAGAAAATGTCTTTACTCATAAATAAGTAAAGAAAGAATTCTCATTTTTTTCCTACATATTCATATGCATACTACAAATTTTACGCAAATGCATCAACGTGTGATTGTGCAACATGTTTTTCGCAAATTGTTGTTGTTGCTGCCGCTGGTGCTGCTACTGTCGTCCTATTACGGCACCAATGCGCATGCTAAACAATTCCCCCATCATCGTCATCATCATCAAACAACTCGACTGTCACTTGTCACATCTCACATATCAACGCGTCAGTGCGTCAGTCAGAGCAGCGTTTCTCGCACATTGTGTCAGGAAAGAGAAATGCTGCTGTTGGCGTTTGCCACCATACTTACTGCAACTGTTTGTTGTTGTCGTTGGTGTGCAGAATTGCGCCTAGCTTAAAATGAATTATTTGCTTGAAGCACACAAACCTGTCAAGGCGCTGTCAGTTAAGGAAGCATATGTGCGTGCCACTCTTTATACTTGTATGTGTGTATGTATGCGTGTCCTTTGCCGTGCAACCGCGAGTTGGCAGTGTGTATGGCGGCGTTGTGTGGCATGAAGTTGAGCAAAGACTGCTTGCAAATTACAAAAGAAATGACAGCTATGCTTACTGGTATACCCTCAACGACATGTTGAGAGAAATTTATTGTACATGCCCAAAATTTAGTTGATTTATGTTTATATTAAATTTGTAATTTATAAATTTTCTTTATTTAAAATTCGGTTTCGATGCCATTGAAGATTTGTATTATAAATATTTATTTATAAAGAGCAAGTGGTCTTTGAGAAATTAAAATATAGCGAGGTCGATTCTTTTAAGTTGCCAAATATTTAATTATACATATACCACACGTATGTACATATATAGCTTAGAATTCAACGAAAATTGATAATGTGTAATAGATTTTTGAAATCTGAAATAATTACAATACAACAAAATATCTTCAACTTACATTCATATATTTTTTGTAATAATTTTCCTCTCATAATCGAATCCTATTTCTTATGATGTACATACATACATATATATTTATTAATACCTACGTACATATGTCACTTGTCAGCCACTTTTAATCTTACGCTGTTCAACCCATTTCCTGCCGGAAAACTCTCACTTCATCTCCATTTATTATGCCATCTTACCTCCTAGTAGGAACTGACAAGCCTTTACCCGACGCCTATCTAACGCGCTCAAGTCTATTCAGAATTGCTGGGCGTTGACGTCCGTGTTTTCATCCTTGATGGTAGATTAATGTGTGGGCTGGTGTAAAGTTTATTTTATTTGCTCGCATACACTCTTAGCATTTCATACTAACCGCCAAGAATACTCAAGGCTTCATTTTACACTGCTTTCTGCTTTTATACATAAAGACACACGAACATATCGCATATTTTTTGTTGTTCTGCTGTCAGCGAAAACTGTTTATTGTATGCATGTGCGCACACATGTCAGCGAAGTGTAAAACGAGTGATTGACAGATAACAACGAATAATTCGTGAAAAATTGCGCGCGATACTTTTGCGCGGAGCGTTTGACAAACGCTTTGCACTACATTCGTACAACTTGCTCTGCAGGGATTTTCTTATTCGTCAGTCAGTGTTCAGTTGCTAACTCAGGTGTTTAAGCAAATACTGCTCTTAGATACCATCTTCAAGACGGTTTCGGCTTTGTTGTGAATTAGAAAATTATAACGGGATACACGTATGATATGGATATTGCTTATGGTTTGAAAGGCATTGTAAAAGTACCCAGAAACTGCAAATAAATCGAAAAATAATTAATTATTAATTAATATTTATTTTGTCGCCTTCAAACCAATCCCACCAGATGTAATGCCAATATTCCAGTCCTTGGAACACTTTTTACAAGTCCTTTTTGGGATGGCCTACAGCTTCTTCAACGAATTTTATTTTATCTCTTCGATCGACTGAAAACGGGTTTCTCGGAGCGTTAAATTTAGTTTGGGGAACAAGAAAAAACACGGAGCAAAATCTGGTGAATGCTGTTGTTGATCGATGGTATTCTTTGCGTTTTTGGTCTTGGTGGTTTTGGTTTTTGGCGTCATAATCGTGACTCTTTCGGACTCGCGAGAGATGTCGAGTTCTCTTTCCATCTCTCCAACAATTACCTGACGTTTTTCAAGCACTATATCTCTCACTGTTTAATATTTTCACCAGTTGAAGAGTTCGAAGGTTTCTGGACGACCAAGGCATGTCTTCAACGATCTCTCGACCGTCTTTGAAGGCTTTGTGTCACTAGTAGATTTGTATTTTTGATAAAACTGAATCGCCGTAAAGCATTTTCCAACATTTGCAACGATTCCGAACAAGGAGCTTGGTTCTTCTTCTTCTTCTTAATTGGCGTAGACACCGCTTACGCGATTATAGCCAAGTTAACAACAGCGCGCCAGTCGTTTCTTCTTTTCGCTACGTGGCCGAGGCTGTTGGTAGTTTTTCATTGGGGTGAGCTTTTTACGTGGCGGGTCCCAAACCCAGCGCACAACCCTATGGGGATGTTTCGCCTTCTCACTTTAGCTCGCCTTTAAACGGATGTTCTTAGGCTACCCAGAGGATACTTGGTCAAAGACCGGAAGTCGTGAGCTGCTTGAGTCATATGTAAAAGAATCGTTTCTGGCCACTCCCAAGTGAATGGCGATCAGAGAATTTTCCTCACTTGCGTGAACTTCTACACATGACTCCATCCTTGGTTAGAAACACAAAATTTGAGACAGACCTTTGGTTCGATATTTTCATCCATTAAAAAAATCGTAACGCGCTACTGAGGTGTACGGACTGAAGCAGCTGCTGTAAACAAACTGGTTGACAGATCGCGCTCATGGTGAATAAGGACAGTCCTACCAACTTACATTTTTTATATATCATTTACGCGAAGTTCTTTGTCACAATATAAGCTCGTCTATAGTAAAAACAGGGAAAAGTGATAGACCGATCTAATTTAGGAAAAAAATTTAGTTGACCTTGCAGCACCGGTTTAGAATATCCATAAACTACATTAAGTACAACTTACTGGCTTAAATTCTGGTGACTAACGTTGCTATCAACAACTTTTGAATTTTGGATCTACATTTTACCAACTTTCAGAAATACAGAAGGTATAGAGTAGTCAGCTAACTGATAGTAATATCCGCAGTTTATTATTACAATAATTACTCGGGACAGAATTTTCACGTCTTGAACTTAATTACGGATGCAGCAAATCGAAAATAAAATAACCAGTTTTACTTCTAAGCTGTTGTGCCACGAAGTCGGACTCTTTAATATTCTAAGATATCATACTACTGTATTTAAGAACTAAGTTGAGGTAATTGCCGTTGTACGGTGCAATTTTAATTCCTTTCGTCAGGCTTTTAAAGAATATTGCTGCCTTCATCATGATAATTCACCATGTCGTACTGTCATTGGATCATCGGGACTGCTCTTTGCCAAACACTCGACCCATTCCGCATTCACCGTATTTGCATGATATGGCTCTGAGCGACTTCTGCCTATTCAGCAAACTCAAAAAACAATTGCGATGATGCCGTTTTGATACAATTGAGGAGAAAAAAATGGAAAAAGATCTTGAAGGCTATACCGGCAAAAATCTGTTTCGAGGAATAAAAAACAAGTCGAAAAAAGTTCGTTTTATCGGACGGGAATTACTTTTAAGGTGATGAAATTGTTCTGGGAATATTTATAGACTTTACATTTTACACAGAGTAAGTATAGAAACCAACAAAAGTTTAAACGGCATAAATTATTACTCATAACAATTTGTACAATATTTAATAGGCTTTTCAGATAGCCTTATTTTTAAACTAAGTGAGTTTGGTCAAAACTAATTGTTAGACCTTTTTTTCAGAATTCTTCAGTAGTTATTGTCGAAAAGAGAAAGTCAGACACTCTGTATGAATATTAGTGTATATTGGTCTTCAAGACACAGGCAGATATGGATAGAAAACAATTCTTAACAATGTTATATACATATATGTACTTATTTCAGTAATGCTCTTATTATACACTTTATAAACTTTTCCTTCAGAATTAATTAAATGAAATATTTTGTATTGCGGTTTTGTAAAACCTCTCCAAACTTGACATAACTCATTTGTACTCGTTGCCCGGAATGAATAGTTCAAGGTTAGAACTGACAGCGGTAGTTCATCAAGTAATTTATGTGCATAGCCATAGTGTACTAGATACTCGTATATATGTATGTGTGTTGTCAGTAATGTGAAATTTTGAATGATTGCTATGTAAAGGCGTCTCAGCGACAACCCCACTCATCACGCTGCATTCATCATCATCATCCTTCTCAGTCATTCAATGGCAAGAGCGAGTGACAGTGACAATGTTGATGAATGACAATCAATCTCAAGTGTCAAGCAAATAGAAGTTTATTTCAATCCGCAGCACACAATGCGCGGCACACACACACTTACATTCTTCTGTGTATTTGTATGGAAAACAAAAACAATGACAGTGTATGGAGAAATATGCAAAAAAGACACACAAAACAAAAACTCAACAATTGGAATGAGATTGCAATATGCGTAGAGAAATGAGCGAGGCATTTATTTGTGCTATGTACTCGTACATTTATACATACTATACATATACATATATACGATCGAATTTGTGCCTTTATTCATACAAACAAATAGCTGGAACATGCAAGCGTCTGTCAGTCAAGACATCATTCCACCATTCACCGCCAATCTGTCACTCTGCCCAGAAGGAAAGCGTGCAGCAGGCTCAAGCAACGCGATGGCAGAGGTGAGCACAAGCTAGTATACGTATGTATATAACACAAGTAGAAATTCTCATCCCAACTCGAAGTGACTTTCTTTGCGTCTGTCTGCTTGCCTGTCAGCGTGCAGTGTAAAGTGACATTCGTGACACAGTAGCCCTAAGGAGAGAGCAAGCGACCATGGCTGCAATATTGTAGTTGGTTGGGCTTAACCATGAAGTCTACAATGGGCAAAATGGAAAACACGGAGGGTTTATGCATGTTAAAGTGGAGTAGACCGACACAAAGTGAGGTGAAGTGTTGTGTGGCAAGTTGAAGTATGGCGTGAAATATTGAATTGTAAATGAGAATGACTTCAGGAGCACGGACATTTTAAAGTTAAGCAATCAGATATGACATGCCACAGTTGTTTTAGTAATAGGAATTTAGTTTTTAAAAATGTACAGCCAGACTGAGAAATTCATAGCGCTTATATTAGAGTGCGATACTAGATTTATGCAGTTTGTCTTGCAGTTCAACCCAACCTTGAAGAAATCCATAACCAAACAGCTGTCGGACAATTGGTTCGTTAAATAAAAAATTGTTTGCTGAAAAAAACTGCTTCTGGCATAAACACAATTTTTTGATGTCTTCTGCGGGATCTGCACTAGGCGAATCCACGAGGTGAAGCTTCATACTGACCATATAAGCACTGAAGACGACAACCCAGTAAACGTCCAGAAAGAGGTATTCAGGTGTAAGCATCAACATATTTATGTACAAAATTTATTTATACTATATCTGGACTATAGCGAAATTTACCTGTTCTGAGATCTGAAGAATCTGGGTGAAAAGAAAATTGGGTATATAATATATGTAATAGGTGTTTGCGATGTAGAGTACTATTTACAAGCAAATATATTTGTTGCTTTATAGTAATGTAGTACTGAAAAAATGTAATGGCAGGTCGCTATAATCGATGGATCGCTCTCGATTTCAATTACCTCGATCTTTTTTTATTTTGTTTTTTTTAGGTTTCCTGTTTTCTTCGGATAATACTGATTTTATACCAAAGTATGGTCATAAAGACATAAAAGTTCTTGAACATCATCAGGATTTACGAACATACGTATGTATTTATGTTATACGTTGGATTAGTAAGAAAACAAAGGAAACAAATCTACTGTACCAGACCATATATCGCAGAAGTTTAAGAACAGAAGTAGTGCATGGTTTTATAGTCGAGTTTTTCATTCTCACGCTATATTAAAAAAATAATTTTTTCTCCTTAATACTTAAATACTGTTGAAGTCTCTAAAATATCGGTTAGGAACAAACGCGTTGATAATTTAAAAGATGTCTCATCATCATAGTGAAAATAAAGGTAAAACTCCTTTGTTTCATGGAAAATAATTTTTCCAATTTTACTTTTGATTTTGGTAGCATTTGCATAAAATGCCGCCTTTTTCCTGCAGGGTGCACTAAATTATGTACGACGTTTGTAGACCTGTATGTGCACGGAGCATTCATATCTAAAAATGATTGAATACGCGTCCGTTCATCAAGATGACAAGACTTGACAGTAAGAAATAACGTGACGATATGCTTGTACTATTACGACACCGGCAGGAACAGAAGTGTGTAGCAGTGGCTCTGAGTGACAGCAATGTCGACATTAGTGACAATAGCGCGTAGCTCAGCGATCCACTATCCAATGCGATATGACAGTACACACACACACACACACACACACATGAAAGTACACAACTACGAGATGACATTAGAATCTACGGACAATGGAAAGGGGCGCTGATGAGTTGGTGACACAGTAGCAGCTGCTACTGTCCATTTATGTCATTGTCACTTTTTGTTGTCTATCACGGTTCGTTGCCGCTGTCACAACTATAAATGCGGCTCCTGTGCTTATGCCCAATGGTGTCTTTCTTTGTTCTTTGTTGTTGTTTTAAGTAAGATTGTGCTTGCAATCATTGGCATTTATCCTTTCGAAATTTTATTTGCTTATTTATTTCTTGGTTGTCAGTGTGATTTTATCCTTTCATTTCATTTAAAAATCTGACAGCTTAGCCATTGTGACATCAGCTGTGCTGCAGCCAAGTTTGTTTGTATGTCAGTCTAACTGCCTGCCAAGATTTTGAATGCGGCACTGATGTTATTTATGTATGTATGTATTTGTTTTGTAGTTGAAAAGGAATTCGGAATTAAAAGTGTTGAATGTGCTTAAAAGTGACAAACAAAATTAGGCAACATAATGGGATTAAAACAAGAAGACGTCTCAAATTCAATGAGACACTCATTTGCCTATTTTTGTGAGCTGCTAACCCTTAATATTATAATGAATCACTGTTTCGAAAGATGATTTATTATGAAAATATTTGAGAGGAAAAAAATGTTAATGGTAAATGCAATATCTACCAAATATATAGGCACTCCCCTTTATGTACCAGTAATTTAATAGGTTTCAATCGCTTATGGCATTTTATTAGGTATATACCAGCAAACATATGATAGTACATTGACTAGTTGATGATTCTTCGACTCCGAGTTGATACAGAACTGGACTTTATGTATAAATACGCTAAGCAGGCTGAAAAGCGTATTAGAATGCTCTACAGTTTTTTATGAAAAACTATGCTGATGGCAAAAAAAGTCCGAGTTAACTGAACTTTGCAAAAGGAATGACCATAAAGAAACCAAAGGCATGCAATGCCTCTCTTGGCCAAAAGAGATCGCTATGATGTGGAATCCAATGCGACGAAAATATCGACAGTCAACTTGGTTGTTATAGAGTGTTTATTTTGGGATGCGTTTGGCTAACTTGTAAATGGAAAAACCATCAACAGCAAATGTTGTATCGCATTTCTTGTATAAGGGAGTAAACTATTAGGATCTGGTGTCCGACTTTTTCTGTCCCCAAACTCCAAAAGAAATCCGAAAGAAATACTATGGCAAGGGAGACGCAACTGCAGAAGCTGATGCCTACTTTGAGTTCATATACAAATTATACTACAATTATTCAATGCTTTATAAAAAAGTAGTCCATATTTAGTTCAAATATGCGCCGTTTCGTCCTCCTTATTTGCGAAGAACTTGAACAGCCACTTTTCGCAAGTCTCTTTTGAGTTCAAAAAAAGGTGGTAAACACTTGGCTATAAAACCTCCCATCCGAGCTCCCGTAGCTTCTGACGAGTCATCAACGAAGTGTGTGTTCTGGCGTTGTCCTGATGGAACACTACATCCTTCTTGTTGGCCAATTCTGGACGCTTCTGGTCCAGTGGATGATTCCCTTCCAATCCCACAAAACACACAGCAAAACCTTCCTGGTCGTTAATCCCGGCTTGACCACTGTTTGGGACGATTCACCGGGCTTCAACCACGACCATTTTCCTTTGATATTGTCGTATGTGATCCGTTTTTCGTCACCAGTCATCATCCGCTTCAAAAATGGGTCGAGTTGGTTCCGTTTCAACAGCATATCGCAGGCGTTGATTCGGTTCAATCCCACAAAACACACAGTATCAAAACCTTCCTGGTTTCAAATGGTTTGGTGTCTTGACTCATCTTTGGGACGATTTAACGAGATTCGACCACGGCCGGTTTTCGATGTTTTCCTTGATTTGATCCATTTTCGTTACCAGTCATCATCCGCTTCAAAAATGGTCTTCCGCCGGCTAGCTTATCCATGGTGTCGTTTCACCCGACCTTTCAAATATGTATGGTATTGCCAGACGAGCTCTGTTGCGCTTTATACATAGCAGCGAAATTCAAAAAACAAAAAGGCGGAAGGGATATATTTGCCAACCTAATATTATATCGCATTTCTGGTATAAGAGAGTAAGCCATTGGGATCTGAATCTGGTGCTCAACTTTTCTTGTTCCCAGACCTCAAGCGAATGCGTTGGGTGCGGCACGATATTAGTTGAAAATGTGGCGAAATGATCACGAATAACCAATGCAGTATGAGATGGTGCATTACCGCATTTCTTTGTTCAGTAAATTCAGACATAGTAAAAATCGAAGAATTCACCTTTAGAGCCTCACAAAACTACGCGTATCTCAAAAACTAATGAATATTTTGACGTGAAATTTAGCATAGATGTAACTACCAATTTACAAAACAACTATTTATCGATTCGAAAAACAAGCGAAATATAAATTAAAAATTCATTTTCAATTTCAATTTTATCACAATAGTGCAAAAAAACGGAAGCACAGGATATAAAATCTGAATCCAAGAAGGCTCTGATGGTCATCACGACGGAGGCTTTTTCCAAGTGCTATGATGACAAGAAAATTCGTTTACATAAGTGTATTGCAGCGGGAGGGGATTACTTTGAAGGAGATGAAACGGACAAAATTGACCTTTCAATTTGATCACAGTAGTATATCCCATAAAGCAAAATATTGTACATGTTAATCTTCTCACAAGGTCGGAAACAGTTCTGGGATAAACAACTTGGACAACTCGACAAGATTGATAAACTTTTATGTGTTTGAAGTGTAGTTAAGAGAATTATTTTCAAATAATCATAAAAACTATGAAAGATGTACCGATATTTATGTCACATACTGGCCATATGTTTTAACACTGAATATCTAAATATGCGCCGTTTTGTTCAATAATCTGTGTCACTTTATTAGAAAACCACGTCCCAATTTTGAAAAACTGGATCAATCGATTTCCAAAAGCTTGTCTTGCGATGAATTTTTCAACAATTAAATCATTCGCCATCGACTAGAATAGTAACTTAGTGCTAGATCCTGACTATAAGGTGAACGCGAAATAACATCCTAATCATGCTCCCAGTACCGTTGGTTGTTCTTACGGAACACATTGAACATTTGTTTTGTATCCAGCACTATTTGAAGGGTTCTAAATGCGGTAATGTGCAGCTCATAGACAATCAAAACTGTGCTTATGTGACGGTAGAACTCGACGATTTCTACTATTTCATCAATACTTCCGACCGTAGGCCTTCCACAGCGGGTGCATCGTTGTCTTCAAAATTATTAGATCGGAATCGCCGAAACCACAATTGTGCTTGATTGATGATTTTATAAATTTCAAAGGTAACATTTGCATCATAATTGCTTGAGACAGAAGCACTCATTAAATTTAGCTTGAAAATAATATTTATTGAGTTAGAATTTATTAAAAAATATTTATAAGAGTGCCACCTAGAGATAACCTCCACTTCAGTTAAATACTATAAAATAGTCTCAACATTTTATATACATACATACATGCATTAGTAAACAAAATAATTTAAAATTAATGACAAGTGGATGTTAAAAGTCATTCGCCTTTCAATGTTGAAGCTTATAAGCGATCAATTACTGGCATACTCGTATGAGCAGCAGCTAGTAATAGACGCAACTGAAAGCAGTAAGGAATACTAAGAACGCATGGAACCGATTTCGAGTAGAGAGTACAGAACAAAATATAGAATATATAATATATAAAAATGACTACTTGAACCAAAAGTTTTCTTTCAAGCTTATATAAAAAGTGTCTCCGATAAGATAACCAATCTATCATCTAAAAATTGGAATAATACTTTGTGACAAAAACGCAATCGGAAATTGCAATTAAGTTCCTCGGGTAAATGATATTTCAATATAAATATATTTTGATAAGTTGTTAGGACTGTCCTTAATTAATATGCCAAACATGAGCGCGATCTGTTAACCAGTTTGTTTACAGCAGCTGCTTAAGTCGGTAGACGTCAGTGGTGCGTTGCGATTTTTGCAATGGATAGAAATATCAAACACAGAATTTATCTCAAGTTTTATATTTTTAACCGAATTTCATGTGCAGAGTCATTGCGAATAATGGAAAAGGCTATCGGTGATTCAGTTTTATCAAAAACTTAAATCTACGAATGGTACAAAGCCTTCAAAGGCGGACGAGAGGTCGTTGAAGACATGAATCGTTCTGGACAGCCTTCGACGTCTTCAACTGATGAAAATGTTAAAAATTGAAGGATATGGTGCCTGAAAATTGTCAGACAAGTGTTAGAAAGAAGGCAAAAGAGCTCGACATCTCTAGCAAGTTCGTCGCGATATTTTGGTGGATGACAAGAGAGCTCGACATCTCTCGCGGGTCCGTTCGAATGATTTTGGTGGATTTTTTCTTTAAAAGAGTACCGTATTCCACATTCAAGAAGAACATTATTACTGCGGATGAGACATGGGTTTATGAGTTTGATCTGTAAACAACAATCAGCGGAATGGAACTCAGTTTGAAATTTCGTTTAGCATAGTATGGTTTTCAATCTAAATCGATAAAAATCCGCTTATATGTTCCTATTTTAAAATTCATTGATTTATGCCGCTCCTTTCGAGTTTTATAAGTATTTATCGGTCAAAGAATATAATGTATATATTAAAAATGCTTTTAATTTATATGGTTTTCAAGAAGATATACAACGGATATATATAAATATTAGAGCCAAGAATTTATTATTAAGATAATAGTTTTGCATTATTTTTTGAAAATTAATTGCAACAAATGGACGTCGCGGCTGACTCGAATAAATTCTAGGCCAGTTTTACAAAAAAACCCACCGGTGCTAACGATCCACAGGTCCACTACGCGATATAATGCGCTCACCAAAAGTAACAACATCCTCCAACTCGGGCACGAAAACGCCCTGAATCATTTCTCTATAGTGTTTCCCATTGGCTGTGGCATTATGGTTGACTTCATTTTTGAAGAAATATGGACCGATGATTCCCTCTAAATAAAAGGCAAGCAACGAATATGCCATACGCTTGATGGTCATTCGACTTCAATTTTAGCACGAGCTGGATTTTGTAAGCCCGCAAACCAAAATCCTTCTCCAAAATCTTTCATAAAGTGGATCGGTATGGCTCAAATTATTACGCACGTTGGCGGATGTGCTCATTCGGGTTTTCTTCGATACTCTGCTCCACAGAGACATTAACGTCTTCGATATAGACGCGTCCGTTGAACCAAACCATTACTACGGTAATAAACTGCCACGATTTGCAAACGTTCTTTCTGAGTAAGTCTGCTCATTCAGAAATGGGAAACCAAACTGAGTCCAAATTCAATAACTGTAGTCTAAAAAACAACTCCGAAGTATTGTTGAAAACTTCACGTTTAAAAAACTCGATATTTGTTACAATTGCTATACTGAAGCTTGCCGCTGGAAAACATCTCTATATCTTCCTCGATAAACGATTGCTTCAAAATTTTTGTTGAGAATATTGCGTTTAGTGTGCTCCATTTCTTCATATGTAGTATAATGTTGTACTGATCAATACATATTTTAGTAAATTTTAAAGCAATATTTTTGCTTCACAAAATCGCCAACCACTTTAAAGTTGTAGTATGTGAATATGATTGTCAGGAGAATTTCACTATAAGTGTTCAATTATTCCTCGAACCGAATTTATGACCACGAACATCTTATCCCTAGCAGGGGCATATGGATGATTAGACTAACAAAATTTATTATCTTGATATATGAAAATAGTGGGAATACCCTCAGTATTTAAGGCACTTGGGTATAAAATATATATACAAATCAACAGAAGGCAGATGAAACGTCCATCAAAGACAAGGCTTCATTATAATCAAGAACATACACGCCTTTGAACCGCAACGGCGCGGTTGACAAGAACAACTGCCACGGCACTGTCATGCCGGCAACAATATAATTTATGACTTAATTATCGGGCCATAGTTAATGTGTTCAATAAAATAGTGTACAAAATTGCACACACACCAAACAACAGCTACAAATAATCGAATGAACGACAACATGTCGTACCGTTTAGCCTTTCCTGTCATTAAGGCGGCCTGCTAGACAAGCCACCATAACGGCAACTGCAGCAGCATCTCAGGTTTTTGAATTGTTGCCCCCACTGTTGCTTTGCTCACTTTGCTGCGGCTGCGCTGACTTCTGATTAAACATTTAGTTTATGATTATTTTTCACTCTCCGCGCCGAATGATGCCATTCTTGAATGCGCTGTGGTTAATATTTCTTTTGTTGTTGTTGTTGTTGTTGTTGTTATACACTTATTACAATATTATATAGTATTTGACTGCGCTTGCGACATACGACGTGACAGTGGTCGGGGCCATCAATTTGCTTTTAAATGCAACAATTTGATTGTAGCCATGCGCCGTTGCGATTGCCGCTGATGTTGTCTCACTTACTTATGCATGTAGAATGTTGTTGATTGTCTTGTTTGTTGTTGTTGTTGTTTTTTAGTGCATAAGTTATGTATATCGCGCTGGCGAGGTGATGCGAAGCGCGCCTACTATGTACTGTCTCATCCGGCCGCATGCATCGTTGTCAGGCGACGACACCAACGTCTTCAACAGTTGGAAGTCATTTATTGCTCTACTTGATGCCGATTGCTTGCTGTTCATGGTGTAGCGGCTGCTGTCTGACATCGCATTTCGCGTTCGTACGCTCATCGCGCTTAGTGTGGCAATAAAAATTCATTTAAAATGGCAGCGATTATGTCTCAACAGACCATAAAAGTCACTCAAATGACAATTACTACTTAGGCTTCGAACTGTCAGTGGAAACCAGAATGTCGCATTAAATGTTCATCGAATTTGGCTGCAATTTGCGGTGACAGTGGTGAGCGGCGTTGTAAAATGTGTTGAAATCATAAACCTTTAGTATTAATTTTCCGGCTCACTTTAATTTGTGTAATAATTTATCGGTAGTCTTTGATAATAAGGAGCTCTTAAAGAGATTTGTTTTATAGAGCAAATGTAATTATTTTTACCGTAATCTTGATTATAGAGTATTCTGAGATCCACATCGCAATACATTTTATGACACTTCATTGAGTTGCCGATAATAGAAGAATGAAGAGGGCAAGTTTTATTATGAGTGACTAAAGAAGAACTTAATCACAAAATCAGCGCTGTTAATTAGTTTAACTCACTAATCTACGCTAGTGACGTAATTTATCTTTTGAAAAGTCGCTAAGTCGGTCGTTCCCGTTTTAACGATATCTGTTATCGAGTTTCATAAATGTATGAATATCTATCCTTACTGCATTGGAAAATATGACATTTTCAAAGTTAATGACAAACTCAAACAGTAAGAAAGTCGCGAGTACTGAGAGATAAAATTTTTTTCATGGATTCAACTTTGTTTTGATATAAAGGATTCAAGGTGATGAGAACTGCTTAATCATTAGCAATCAGGCCAAGCATTGTGTTATCATTTAATGGGAGTTCTAAAAAACGGACTGTTTCGATAAGAAGAAACTAAAGGAAAGGGTAGTTAAACGAGTTAGTTGGAGTGAATATGCAATGAGGCATGCGCGGACGCGTTGCATGTAGCACTGGAAGCAACCGTAGTTCATCTCTTTAGGTTCTATAATTGAATAACTCTGTTCGGATTTATAAATATGAAGAATTATTTCTCTTATCTCGCATTAAAATAAATTTTTAATTCCAAAAATCGGATTAAAAAACTTAAAATTTTCATCCTGAATACCGAATTGAAAAATATATATTACAATTTAGATTTCAAAAAAAAATTTGTTTGGAATTTTATGGTTTGTATTATATATTTACGGACTTCGTGCTCTATCGTTATTCCCGGAAAAGGGTATTTTAAATTTGCCACGAAGTTTTGTTACACCCAAAAGGAAGCGTCGGATACCTTCTAAAATAGGTCGATTTAGCCACGTCCGTCTATCAATCCGGTGTGTCTGTATATAAACACTTCGTTTTTGAGTTATTGATCTAAACGTATTTTTCTCTAAAAAAAGCTATAGATGCCAAGCAGACTGAACGATCGAAATGAAATTCTTTTATAGAAAACTTTAATACATATTTGTCTTTACAAAATTTAGCACGAATTATAATCTAAAGCAATATTACAATCTGCACAGAAATGTTTCAGATCGCATCACTATACCATATGACTGTCATACAAACTGATTCATTCCTATTTTTGTCTAGAAAAGTGATGTTGTTATTTTTTACTCCAACTTTTATTTTTAAAAATATTTATCAATTTTTAATTTTGGTATAATTTTAGGTTCTGATTTTCGGTTTAAGAAATAAGGTTTACGATATTCGTTCTCAAAATCATACATAATACATCTTACTCTTTTCCCTGCTTATTTATATTCATGTATATGTGACTTCCTTACCACATAAAATAGCAATTTCGTTTTATATCTTAATCCACAAGCAGCATAATAATTACGATAATTCTAAATAATTTCAAGTGCGAATATCTGTCCAAAAGGTTTCTAAAATTACACATCCATTTCTTGTTCATACTCGTCCCACTGCGCACTCGCCATGGGTCAGACATAAGTTTCCTGCTGTCTGGTGCATCCGAATAGCTCTGCGAATATCGTAAATACAGTAATGCTCATTTGACTAAAACAATCTATATTTCAACAACTTAAATGGCACACACTCCTAGGTACATTCGCACATACATACATATGTACATATGCGCATAAGAGAGCATACACATGCATAAATATATCATTATAAAGAACCGCATACTTATGTTGAGTGCGTAAGTAGTTTGTATGTCTATATGAGTATCTCATACCTTATCCAATGCCACCACTTAAGCCAGTAGTGATGGGCTTATTTAACACATTATGACCGCAATAAAATTGTATACAACGTTGTCTGCTGGTGTACAGCCCAATGGCCACAAAATTTATACGATACATGCCGCCATCATAAAAGCACCAAACAATTTATATGTAAATGGGCTTTGTGTGGCCGAGTGCCTGTACGCTCGTGCGGCAAAATGACATCTCCAATTGCCTGTATGTTTGTATTTTGCAATAGGCCATAAATTTTACAACTTCAAAATCAATTAGACTTGAATAGGCGACTGTCAAAGTGTTTGTGCACTAACATTAAGTTAGTAAACATTTGAGCAGGAAATCATTAGTGGCCAAGATGGCTGCTAAGAGCAAATACATACTTAGGCATAATAAATTTATTAATGTTATGCTTTTATAAATTAATTTATTGCAGTGTGTGTTTAAATTGTATATGTCTGGCAAAAATTTTGTTAAAAGGTCTTATTTAGTACCGAAATCTAACTATTAAGGTCTTAAAATGAAATTATTTGGAATAATTTTGTGTTGACTAGTGCATTCTATGTCTAATTGTATATTTATCATATACTCATATCTACGTCTATATATCTTTATCTATTTTATATCTATATCGATACTGGCATCAATGCCTTTCTCCCAAAATTTCTTATTTGAATTAGAAGAAATGAAAAATCAAAAATCAAATTCTCGTTAGTCATAGAGGATCATAAAAATCTTTCTTGAAGTATCTTGCCAATCGGGGTGTGTAATGAAGACATTAATGGAAAGCAAAACATTAGCTATATACTAGTAAGCATTGATAGGGGTACGGATAAAGAGTTGCATTATAGCATTGACAGACGGCAGCGTTAAACCAGATTAATTGCATTTTTCGGGATTAATTCAGGAGTTACCACAGCTAACTCCGTTGCTGAATCCAAAAATAACTCTCAAAATTTTAGGGAGTTTGTGAGATTTTCGTTGGCAACATTGTTAAAAATGGCCAATTTTCATCTATTGTGAATGAAATACAAGCAACCCTGACAGCTGTTTATCAAATTCTCAATATAATATCAATAAAACTTCTATGTTATGATGCAGTTTTAAAAATAATGTGTTGATATGCTTTTGTAATAAAAAATGGTTTGGTAAAAATTGGTCGGCTAACAACCGTAATGTTTATCTTCTATCAATTTTCATTGAAAATATTATAAAAAGGACAATGAGCTGTTTATGAGAGTTTCAAACTCGCATAGCTGCCGTCTGTCACCTACAAATTTGGATCTGATTAAGTGCGCAGTTAATCCGGATTAACGCTGCCGTCTGTCAAGGCTATTATGTTGAATAGCTTATAGGATATTAGTTTTGTTCAGCAAACTAAAACTGGTATAAATATTACTCGAGATAGATATACATAGAAACATAATGATCGAAATGGCGAGGCAAATTGATCTCCGGTATCGTCCGTCGGTATATCCACCCGTACATCTTTTCTCCACTATTAAGCGATGAGGCGTTAAAAGTGACTCAATAGTGATGTATCTCACTCACTTCGTTAACTTTATGTTTGTAGTGAAAACTTTGAACATTATGAAATTCAAAATTCGGGCTAATATTAGGTATATTATATTAGATTGTCAAATATAGTATCTCTCTTCCGCTTTTTTTTTTGCTATTTATTCAATGTTTTATAAAAAGTGTTACAGTGATCGGATTTAGTTCAAATATGCAGCATTTTGTTTGATAATCTGTTTCTATCTAGACGGCAACTTCATAATACCCCTCTCGTAGATTCGCGAAGAACTCGGACAGCCACTTTTCACAAGCCTCTTTTGAGTTTAACTTTACACAGGCGTTCGCCATGGACAGGAACAGGTAGTAATCACTTCGCGCTATGTCCGGGCTATATGATGGATGTAATAAAACCTCCCATCCGAGCTCCCGTAGCTACTGACGAGTTATCAATGAAGTGTATGGTCTGGCGTTGTCCTGGTGAAACACTGCATCCTTCCAATGTTGGTCCAGTTGTTCGCGGTCCAGATGGTAGAATTAAGTCTGGCCATATGGGGGCAGCTCATAGTGGATGATTCCCATCCAATCCCACAAATACATAGTAAAACCTTTCTGGCCGTCAATCGCGGCTTGGCCACTGTTTTGGACGATTCACCGGCCTTCGACCACGACCATTTTCGCTTGTTATTTTCGTATGTGATCTATTTTTCGTCGCAAATCAACATCCGCTTCCAAAATGGGTCGAGTTCCTTCCATTTCAACAGCATATCGCAGGCGTTGATTCGGTCCAGAAAGTTTATTTGGCGTCTAATCATGCGGCACCCAAACCTTAGCTTTTTGTGTATCCAGCCTTCTGCAGATGGCTTAAAATAGTTTGGTGACTAACTCCCATCTTCTTGGCGATGTCACGAGATGACACATGCCGGTCTAACTCGATGTTTTCCATGATTTGATCGGTATTCGTCGTCACAGGTCTTCCGCCGGCTGGCTTGGTGCTGTCGTTTTTACCCGCTCTGAATCGTCGAAACCATTCCTTCGCAGTTCGAAGTGATAGAGTACCATCCCCCAAAACACCATTAATCTCACGGAACGTTTCTCTAGCGGATTTGCCTTTAACGAAGGAAAACTTTAAAATAGCGCAAATTTCGGCGTTAGTGAACTCCATGTTTACACGTCTATAACTGTAGAACGCAATATCCAAACTAATCATGAATGGCGTCGTTTTGTAGGTTATGTCAAGACCTTTCAAAGATGTATAGTATTGCCAGGTACGAGCTCTGTAGCGCTTTATACATAGTTCGCGCCTATGTTCAAAAGAGAAAAATGAGGAAGATTTTGGACAACCTTATGTATGCATATCGGCCATTATATTCACAAATTGTTTCCTTTAGTTGCTCTATGTTCTGAATAAGTTTAGAAGATCTCAACTAACATATTTTGGTGAGTCCAAAGATGCATAAAATTGTCCAAAAAGTAGAGTCAGTTTCAGTATGAAAATCTTTAAACGAGTTTTTCTAGTAAACACCTTTTTTGAATCCGGCGACAATATTACTCGGTCGTATCCATTTGAAATTTTAACTGCAACTTCAATGTAAAATTATGTAGGATTCTGTAGTCACCCGTCAAAGCCCTTTCGAAAAAGACGGTTTCTTTTGCTTTATTTCTAGAATAAATTATTAAAATTAAATTTCTTTATGGGGTTCAAGGGTTAAAGAGGTTAGGTCTAGGTCTGTTTTTTGCCTGTCAATTATTTTACTGAATAAAAGTGAAATTATAGGATCTTGACCTGAGAGAAATTTGAAAAACACATTAATACTATTGAAAGTAATGCTTGTTTTTGTTGTTCCAATTTCAACTGAAGCTTCTTGCGGTGTTTCAAAATTTTTTTCAGATTTTCGAGAAATATCCAACATTTGATTGTTTAAAAAAACTTGAACTTAAAAAATTTCTTCGAAAAATTACATTGAAGTTTGCCAAACGATTTTTAAGTGGCAGCTGACACTAGTTCCAGGAACATAGTTTTGAGTAGAACGCATTTGAAGATTTACTAAACATCCAATTTTTGTATAGTCTCATTATAACTGAGTTATTATCTTGGTTTCGTTATCTCTACTATCCCCATAAATCCTTTCCTTAAATTTTTACAAACACAAAATAAATAAATCGCAGCGTAAAGCCGTTTGTCGAAATAATAACAAGCTTATCGCATTTATCTGCTGATTGATTGCCCACTCAGCGCCTTTCTTCTTTCATTTGTTAATACCACAATATAGCTGTAAAAAATTTAATGAAAAGTTATGAGACAAATGTAGCTGTAATAATTTGTCTGCGCTTTCTTCAAAACTTCACAATGAACGAAAATTTTTAATTTATCTTTCCACTGGATGCACACCACGGCTGTGAGTCGATTTAATGAAATGAGAAAAGCAAGCAGCTGAATGAAATCAAGTAGATATGTATGTGTGTGTATACATAGAGATGAGTGCATGTGTGTTTGTTGCTTGCATGCAATCTTATTTATTTGTGTACATACTTGTGTCGGTTTGGGTATATGCGAGATTGCTGGCGGATTACATTTATTTATTTACAGATTGAATGGCTGTCGTCTCAGTGCAATGATTAAAGGCAGGAATGCAGGCACTCATTAAGTAATTTACATATCTCGCGTCAAAATGTCAGCAATGCGTGCAATAATTTTATGTCAGCGAAGCCTCATTTTGAATTCACTCGTTTGGTACGGTCTGGCTGTACGCGCGTATGTATGTGTAACATTTGTAGGTATGCACTTCTGACTGATTTTTATACCCTGAACAACTACAAATTTTGACAAGAAGTGGGACAGCCTCTAAAGTATATACATATATAAGTGATTAGCGTCTCGAGCCGACTCAATTTGGCCATGTTTATCTGCTTATACATTGAGACACAAAAGTACTTGAAAATTGTAAATAAAACGCAAAATATTTAATTATTCACAATATTTATTTTGTCGCCTTCAAAATAATCCCCACAAGATGTAATACACTTTAGCCAACGATTTTTTTTTCAGTTTTCGAAATACTTTTCTTAAGCACTTTTAGAGTTGGCCATCAGCTCCTTCAGCGAAATTAGTTTTATCTCGTCGATCGACTGAAAATGGATTCCAGTGAGCGGCAATTTCAGTTGGGGAAACAAGTTAAAATCACTTTGAGCAAAATCTGGTGAATACGATGTCCCGAGAGATCTCGAACTCTCGTGCCATCTCTCTAACACTAGTCTGATAATTTTCATACATCATATCCTTCACTGTTTTAATATTTTCGTCAGTTGAAGAGGTCGAAGGTCGTTCGGAACGAGGCATCTCTCGATCGTCTTTGAAAGCCTTGTAACACTCGTAGGCTTGTGTTTTTGATAAAACTCAATCACTGTATCGATTCCGCATACGAAATTTGGTTAGAAATATTATATGAATTTGAGAAAAAGTCTTTGTTCGATATTTTTATCCATTGTAAAAATCGGAACGCACTACTGAGATGTACCGATTTAAGCAGCTGCTGTAAACAAACTGGTCGACAGATCGCGCACAGTAATTAACCAACTTAGCCAAATACATTTCACTGAAATTCCATTGAATTTAATTACAATTACCGGGTGCTTTTTTGTCCAAATGTATATACGCGAACTAATCGCCAAGTTATTGAGACATCGGTCTGAAATTTTGCATACGTCCTTTCTTCCTCAAGAAGCTGCAGAATGGCCGATATCGGACAACTATAGCATATAGCGGACATACAAACTGAACGAGATATCTTCACGAAATTTGGCATGGCTTATTATTATTCAAAGGCGTACAACTTTCGAAGAAATTACTCAGATCTGAAGAGTATATACTTATGTAGTTGCCATACAAACTGATCAGTTAAAATGAAATTCTTGTATGGAAACTGAGATATCTTCACGAAGTTCGCTCAACGATACAATTTTCGAAGAAAATGTTCACAACGGTCCATTATAGCGTATAGCAGCCATAGAACTGATCGGTCTAAATATAGCCTTAGTATGGAAGACTTTTTTATTTGACAATGTATCATCACTATATTTTGCATGTTTTATTACCAATAGCAACATAAAAATCTACGTAGAAACTGTTGAAATCGAACTACAATATCATAGCTAGCTGCCATAAAAAATAACCTATCATCTTCAATGCATTGATCTTTTCATACGCTTTCAGTTTTGGGAAATGAATCTGCCAATGGTATTTTAGCTTTATTGAAACCAAATGTAACGTTTTTACTTTCTATTAAATCTTTCTTCAATGTAGGGTTAATATTATACCCCTAATACAATGGGAGGATGAGTAATTTAAATATATCGACTGTGAAAATTTACTTAAATGCTAGCATAATATTATTAAGAAATACTACTTCGGCATGATAATTTTCTAAAGAAGAAGATATACCTTACTTTTCACTCACTTACTTTTCACTCAAGTTGATAAATATTTTTAACAAATAAATTTAACAACATGCGTAAGAGAATGATCTCAAGAAGAGTTTTAGTAGATATCAGCACGATGTCCAACTGCTAAAGCTCACTTTTTCGTCATCATAAATCTATTCTAAGTAATCTATCTTATCGAAAGATTATCAAAGAATACACTAAACATGAATAATTTGTTTATTAAATTTTTTTAATTTTTGTCCCACAGGCCACACAACACACTGGCGAAAAGTTTGTATCGTTTTATAGCAAAACACATTTTGGTCTAATTTCTACTCTAAGTTGTCCAATAACTAGATACCTTCCTTACTCTTCGAAGCTATTTCTGTAGTGTTATTTGCCTTTTGATAGGAAATAGGCCACATTCTTGGTGATTTCTTTCCAGCGAACATTCTTAAGCGCTAGGGATAGTAAAATTCGGGGAAAATCAGATCGGCCTGATACGATGGGTGCTCAATGAATGCAATAGAATTTTTTATTATTTTTGACCCGTTGAATCGGATAGTTAAAAGTCCATTTCGATCATTTTATAATTTTAAAGCTTCAGTTAACTTGATCAACTTAATTTTTTTGTTGATTTTGTTGATGTTTCCGTTCTTTGGAAGTCTATTGGTTTACCGACCCAATGGTAGGTTCGCTTCGGCCATTTTATATTTTACGTATCTCGATCAACTCTATTTCTCGGTTATCCAAAATCATTTTCATTGATCATTTTGGTTTTTTTATGTTCTATGCCGTAAGAGCTTCCTTGGAAGTCAATTAAGTTTCGATGGTTGTATCCTGTACTTAATTTAGCAAAGCATTTACAAATACTTACTTCTCAACCACAGATAATATTCTTCCATCCGATTCATAACGTCAACAGATTATTCAAAAATGGTTTACTACAAAAATGGTGTGCTCATGGTGATTTCTATCTCAGATAATGTTTCCATGATGATTATGGGCGGAAGCCACGAATTAACGATTCATAGGATCAAAATGATTTTGGGGAATTAAGTTGACCTTTTCCAGCAATTAATTTCAAAAACTGATAATCGAAGTTCATCAAATATCAAAGCGAGTGGTTGTGGATCTAAAATTTAAGAGCCACAGAGATCTGCGATGATAATGAATAAGATTAGAACTTTGTGAAAAGATCTCTTTGGACTGCAATAAGTATACATATTTTATTGAGACAACGTCACTACTCTGTCAGTCAGTAAAGCTCATCATGCTAACTCACTGAGCTCTACTCATTAATAATGATAATTTATTTTAATTCTTACTTAATGAAGGGTATAAACTATTTGACAAAACCCAGCACATAAAATTTCTCTTATGCAAATCGTTTATTATCTTTTTCTTTTACCTTATCCTTCATTAATATTTTGTGCGTTTGTATGTGATATGAAATGTAGAAATATGAATGCCCACAGCTGCTGCAAAAATATCAGCACTAATTGCTTGCAACACCGACAGACGCGTCCGACATGGCGAGAAGAGAAATGCCAATGAGACAACAACAACAACAACAGCAACAACTACGAAAATAATGATACTTCTCAAGTGATTGCATTCAACCGCTACACTTCTCGCCCCCTTCCGCTCATTGCTTTTAACGGCGGAGCTTTGGCTTGGTCATATGGAAATCTCTTGGCGAAGCGGCAAAAGGAAATATTGAAATCATAATTCATTTTTCATGAATGACAAAATTTCGCTGTCAACTGTCAACCCCTATAATGCGCCGTTGATATGCGTGTGACAACGGCGTCCGACCGAATGCTTTGCCGACAGTCAATGAAAAGGCGCCGCGAATTGTCTGAATTGAGAGGGGCGCAGGGGATACAAGACACCTTAAAACACGCTGAACGAAAAGAGTTCTTTGGTGAGGCCAAAAGAGAGGCTTGACTTTTGAAATAACTATTAGCGATGGCAGGAAGTCAGCGGGGCGTATACGCTTTCCAAGCAATGAAGCTGAAAAAGCAACAACAAAACTATGGCAATACGAAAGCGTACAGGAGGAGTACGTGGTAGACGCAGACTTTGCCGTAGTTGGGGGTCTGCGCAGTTATGGCGGAGGTACATGCACATGCATACAGACCCGCGGCTCATACATATTTATCTTCTCACAAAACTGTCAAAAAGCATTAACATTTAATTGAGGCTAATTTAAGGCAAAATATATTTCTTATGGAAATTTATGCGTTCAGTTGCCACACACACACACATCAAGAACAATAAAAATATCAGCAACAGCAGCAATTTCTCTTACAGCAGCACTCTGAATTCTGTTTTTTTACGACTTTTTGGTTTGATATTTTCTCCGTAAATTTCTGTTTTTTTTTGCCACGTTGAACGGATACAATACGAATTGTATTTATTTATTGCTCTCGCTGCCGTTGCCGCGCTGCCTGTTGTTTTCCTATTATGCAGCATGCTATATGGGTGCGTGGAAATGTGAGAAATGAACATTTTGTAAAAATGTCACATTAAATTTAATTTATGCGCTGTTGCGCGCAACACGAATGTGGACAGACAGCCAGTTCAGCTGGCAGCCAACCCCCGGTCCGATTCGGCAAGCCAAAATCACAAGAAATACAAATACACAACAAATCTTTGCGAAAAGTGCGCTTGCCCTCCTGCCCAGCGTTGTTACTTGAGTGCGAAGTTACTGTGTTGCCGCATCCTCATTCGCATCGCTGGTGGTGTTTGCCGTTGCTGCCCGCCAAGATAAATATCTTGCACATCAGTGCCTTCAACAGTTCGGTCCGTACACGTTCCAATGCACAAGCGCACATACTTATTTGCTTATACAAACCGTATCAACGCGTGTATCTGTCCAATATTGTTGACATTGATGATGAGCGGCATGCATTTTTTATCCCCTCTAGCCTTAATTTTACTCTTCTGCTTGGTTTCTGTTGATCGCTGAGATTTAATGTACAAAAATATGGCATGTGGTAATTTTTCATAAATTATTCAGTTGTTACGTGTCATTATGGTCGTCACTAGCTTTATCGCAATGCGTGAGATCTCTCGTTGACCCCTCACACGGGAAGATTGAATGAAGGGATGCGGTTAATCTGCAGTGGCCATAGGTTTGTAGGCACAATTGCATTACAAATGAATCTCGTATTTTTTTGGTTGTTAATAGAAATCATCAATTTTATTATCCGAATCTATATAAGATTATACTCGTAAAAGCATTTGACTTCGAACATAAGCTTCGTCAACCAATACTGAGATTTTATTGAGGGGTTGTAGATAAAATAAACTGCAATACATGTAGACAAACGGAGTTCCCTTGCCATCAAAATCAGTATTGAAAAACAACTAGCACTATTATTATAAAAGGAAGCGAAAACGCGATTTAATCGACCGAAATTTTAAGATATGAAGCGGTTCCTTATGAAGATGTCTATTATCGCCGACTTATAAGAGAATAGCACTTAGATGGAATGTGTAAATGAACCTAACATTAAAACATTGGTTTATATATTTTTCAGCTGTTGCACAGTTAGTTTGAGAGTTTCGAAATCATACATATAAAGGCACTAAGTGTATTACTTAATATAATACCCCGCAGAGGTGCATTTCTGATAGCAACTACTTATGTGTATCACCAGCGCTAAAACGTAACCGGCAGAACGAATTTCTAGTTCTTTCTGTGGTAGACGACCTGAACAATTTCTTCGAAGATTTCAGTATTGACTTAGACAACAATATGTGCCAAATTTCTTGAAGATAGCTCGCCATATGAAAAAGTTTTCCATACAAGCGCTTGATTCCGATCGTACATTGTGTATGGCAGCCATACGCTACAGTGATCCAATATCGGCGTTTTTGACAAATTGTCAGCTTGATGGGGAGGAGAGAAATTTCAGATCGATAAAATTGATAGACTAGATCGCCTATATACAGGCAGACGGACGCAGCTCGTCTAGCTAAATATTTATATCGGTGTACATTTTAGAGCCTCTAACGTTTCTTCTGAGATGTTCCAAAGTTCATTGGCAAAATTAAAATACGCCGTTTAGAGTATAAAAGCAACTATACCAAATTATTTGATGAGTGTGACCCAAACTCTGCGCCAGGCGAAACAGCCATTCTGCTTTCAATACTGCTTTGAAAATTTCCGTATAGACCATACCTTTAATGAAAGGAGGCTATTAGGAATTAAAAAATCCACTTAATATTTCTGTAGACCATAAAATGAATTTCATTGAGATAACAGTGCTTCTAAAGATATCAAAGACCACATGTTTGAACCATGATGGAGACCTTATAGTCGGCTGGAAACAGAAGCGACATGATTATTTTGAGAGTGTTTAAAGCTCTGCAATTACATTTTGATTTAGAAATGGTTCAAATAGTTTGATTTCAGACAGAAAATTCCAATGGGACGCAAAAGAAAAAAATCTACTCTGGAACAAATCCAGTTAGTAATTTTTTATCACAAAAATTGAGAAACTTATAAAAAAAATTGCAGAAATGACCAATATGAAAGTCAATACAGTGGGAGATATTATTCGGCGTGACAAAAATGAAGAAAGAGAACATTTGTTGAAACAACCGCGTAAGCCTAAGAAGCTCAGTGAGAGGAAGCACAAGGCAATCGAACGAAAAAAAAAGGCAAATCCCCTCTTAAGTGCACCAAAAATTCCCACAGAGATTGCGGAACAGTTTGGTAAAGAGGTTTCGTCGTCTACTATCAGAAGAACTCTTAATGCTAAGGGTTTTAATGGTCGAATTGCGCGACGAAAGCCTTTGGTGCAACGTAAAAAACGACAAGCACGTGTAAAATTCGCCAAGGAATATAATTCTAAGCCAAAGGCTTGGTGGAATGACGTTTTATTTGCCGATGAGAGCAAATACAACGTCTTTGGGTCGGATGGTTGTGTAATAGTATGGCGAAAACCTAATGAAGAGCTACAACTGAAAAATTTGAGGCCCACAGTAAAGCATGGAAATGGTCACGTTATGGTGTGGGGGTTTATGGGCGCAAAAGGGGTCGGGAAACTAGTTTTTATTAATGGAATAATGAACAAAGAGTCGTATCTCAATATCCTAAAAACCAATTTAAAATGTAGCGCAGAATAACTTGGTATTTTAGAGTCATTCAAATTTTACCAAGATAACGACCCGAAACATAAATCGCGGTTAGTACATGAGTGGCTTCTTTATAATTGCCCCAAAGTGCTCCATCCACCTCCCCAATCCCCGGACATTAACCCCATCGAAAACCTGTGGGATGAATTAGATCGTCAAATTCGCAAACATACGATTTCTTCAGTAACCGACCTGAAAATTAAGCTACAGCAGGAATGGGATAATATATCGCCGGCATACACTGCTAAAATTGTTGAAAATATGCCAAATAGGTTGAATGAGGTGCTTAAACAAAAGGGATATCCTACGAAATATTAATGTTTTTCGGTATTAATTTTTTGAATAATTTTGTGCCTTAAATACTAAAAACCCGAATATTAATTAACGCTATTTTTATGTGTACCTGAAGTTTTTTGTTTTTTTTGTTTAGAATGGAATTCTGCATTATTTTTTTGCTTATATGCCCTACTTACTGTTGAATTATCCTAAATAATAAAACAAACAAAACTAAATAATACTTTTTTTTACAATTTTTTTGTAGCTTGAATTGACGAGTTAGAGAAACCCGAAAATTAATAACTCTGACTGTAAGGGGTGATCCAAGTGGAAGTACTTTTTCAATAGCCTGGTTTTGACTGATCACGTGTAAGTCGTATCAAACTGCCATGTTATTGTCTTCAGTATTTTTTGGCGATTTTTTATTCAAATGGCGTTTAATTATATCTTCTGAAGTGCAATGCTTCGATACTTTATTCTACGTGTGTACACATGTACGTAAGTTTAGTATAGGATAGTGTCTTATCTTCAACTATTACCACACAATTATAAAATTTGTGTATTAAGCGAGGAGCATGCTAACAAAGCACTTTTAACCTTACCTTTGGATTTACGACTTGACTTAATTTATACACCGAGTTGACAGTGGTTTATTTATCAACATTTATATAAACAAGTAAATTCGCTACAGCTCATCAAATACTCTGATTGCAATAATTTAAATTGTTTTATTACTTTAGTTTATAGCCCTAGGTTTACAATGAAAAGCAGTTATAGTAAAAATTAACAAACAACAGTGATTTTTTAAATTTATAATTTATTGCTTTGAATAAGAGGATTTTGGTAGAATAGCGTTAGTGTGAAATGCAAATAAATAAGATTAACTTCCGTGGATATTAAGAGCACGCGACTTTATGACTTAATCAACAGGAAGATATGCGATGATGTAAGGAACCTAGGCATAAACAATATGAGAACATTTAAAATCCATTATAAACACGCAAAGCGTTTTTTAATGAATGTCAAGAATTATTGTGGGGCGCTTTGAGAATGCAGATTTAAATTTAACGTATCATTGTGAGATGAATGTTATGATATGGTGAAATAATAAACAAGAAGAAAAGAAGGGATAAGTTCGGGTGCAACCAAACATTTCATACATTTGCAACTTGCCGAGACAACGCCGGGGAAATACCTTCATGTCCATAAAGTTTGTTAGTTATATGGGGTCTAGTACAATTTCTCACCCAATTTTTTTCATTTTCGACACAAACATACATTATTATTACAAAAACAAGAAAAAACGTTATAAAGCAGTATTCCATGTAAAATTTCGGGAAGATACCACGTCAAATGCGAAAGTTTTCCAAACAAGCCCCTGATCCCGATCGTTCGGTTTGTATATATATTATATTCTATAGTGAGCCGATCTGAACAATTTCTTCCGATATTACATTATTTCTATGAACAATAACTCATACCAAATTTTGCGAAGATATATCGTCAAATGAGAAAGTTTCCCATGCAAAAATTTGATTCCGATCATACAGTTTGTACGGCAGCTCTATGCTATAGGTAACCGATCTGAACAATTTCTTCGGCTATTACATTGCTGTCTTAAAAAGTAACCAGTGCCAACTTTTGTGAAGATACATTGTCAAATGTGAAAGCTTTCCATACAAGAACTTGATTCCGATCGTTCAGTTTGTATGGCAGCTATATATTATAGTGGTCCGATTCTGACAAATGAGCAGCTTCTTGAAGAGCAAATGACGGTTGCAAAATTTTAAAACGATATTTTAAAAACTGAGGGACTAGTTCGTCTATATATACAGATGAACGGACAGACAGATGGACATGGCTAAATCGACTCAGCTCAACATACTTATCATTTATATATATATACTTTATAGGGTCTCCGACGCTTCCTTCTGGGTGTTACAAACTTCGTGGCAAACTTAATATACCCTGTTCAGGGTATAATAAGCTCTCTCATTTCATTTCATTCCATTTAAGCAAGGGAGTTGGCTTTATATTAGGGTGGGACAGTATTCAACTTATTTTCAATAAAATGGTATGTTATTATCAATGAAATATTTCCCTAATTTCAATAACATTTCTCACAGATTGATCGCTATTTTTGGCTAAATGTCAACTATATATAAGCACTGTGGTCCATTTATTCAGTATGGGGGCTTGAACTGTTATGTTCTGTTTTGACAATTTATAGATTCGAGATGGCATACCTAAAAGGCACTACTTGTGCAAAGTTTCATTTGAATATATTCTGGATTTATGTACCGGAAAGTGAAAGAATCACCCCAAATTTAAAATTGTGCTACATCAGAAGTTGGAGTGGTTGTCAGGATAATGTTATGCACCGAATTTAATGGAAACTGGTCAGTAGATCCAGATTTATTTGATATATAAAATTGTGGGCGCTGTCACGTTCACCGTAAAATTTTGACCCCGCGTTCTATAAAGCCCTTTTGATCATTCTGCGTGTAAAATTTAATTTCTCTGGAGCTTCTATTTATTGATTTATCACGCTTTTAGTAGTTTTGAACAAAACCGTTGTATGGGAGGGGTTAGGGTCTTAATCTGAGTTCTTTTGTATATGTACAATATACACATTAGACGCCACATTTTTTTAATTCTGCACACTACAAAATCGTACCAAACTACAGGCTTATATCTCATACGTGTGCTTAGTTATGCAGTTTTATAGGTTTTCGTCCTCACTTTTTCGGCAATGAATCCGTGTACCTAGTTTCATTACGATATTTCATTTTTGCTCAAGTTATTGCATGCACGGACGGACGGAGAGACAGACAGCCACTCTGAATTCAACTCGTCTCGCCAACCTGATCATTTACATATACACCCTGTCAAGAAAGTAGCTGCTGTTAACACACTGGTTGACAGATTGCGCTAATTTTTGGCATCATAATTAAGGACAGTTGTACCAACCTAGGAAAAAAATTTACCTGCCTTTCATATAACCGGGAGATTTAAAGGAAGAATTCTCGATACTTTCTGGGCAGGGTGTATATATGGTATACCTTTTTTTGGTGCTACAAACCATTAGGTGAAAAAAACTATTTTACTTTGTTGCAAATATACATAGTACATATACAAATTTTGTACAGTGGGGCAAAACCGCATTCAATTCCCACAAAAAAAATGTTAAACGAGAGTTTTTATTTAGTGTACTCATAATGCTTAAACTTAATGCAAAATTTGCAAATAAACTCAGGCATCAATCATAATTAGTTTAAGAAATAATTAATAGGGTTAACCAAAAAACTGAACAGTGCTTGGGCTCGTCCGGGATTTGAACCCGGGACCTCCCGCACCCTAAGCGGAAATCATACCCCTAGACCAACGAGCCAGTTGCAATATTAGTAACCGCTTCGTGTGCTAGGCTTGATTCCATGCACAGCTAGTTGACAAAAAACTTGTTTAATTCGTTGAATATTTAATGGGTTGGCTTGGTATACAAGAATGTTGGACAAAATATATGTAGAAACCTATTAACATTGGCTTTATTTGGTATTTTTATGCAAATGGAATAGAGATATAGTAGTCGCTATGAACATACTTATGGTATAGTGTAATTTATACACCGTAATAATATTTTAAGACTGATGCTCTATTTTAATAAAATGATATTTAAAGTATAAAGTACATTTCAAATGTGGTTATATATGTATATTTTTATATTTTACTTAGAGTCTAGGAATACAAATTGAAATTCGGAGAGAAAACTTTCCCGATAGCAGTATGTCTGTGTGCTACAAATGGTTTGAATGGGGCAAATATTTTCCTTAGCCCCCACATACCTAACATAAAGATTTTCGAACTTCCAAGTGACTCTAAGCCGCATATATCGGCCAAAATGTGAGCTGTGTTAATTAAATAAAGAGAGCGTGTTTTTCTTATAACGAAGGTTATTTGTGCTTATAATGAATAAAATCGTGTGAAAACTTGGCCTAGATGGCATGTAACTAACAAGTCTTATGTACCGAAGGTACTTCCCTAACTTTGGTCCAGGCAAGTTGAAAAAGTATGAAATGTGCAGTTGTACTCGACCTTAGCTATTCCTTACTTGTTACCATTATATTTTCGTGGATCACTGTTCGCTCAATATATTTGTTTTTATTCTGTTTTAAATTCATAGCCATTATAACTAGTTAACATAAAATAAACTAACGAACATTTTATTTTGCTTATTGTGTGGTACCGGGTTTTCCAATAGGGATGATATGATTTATAAGTGTCATATAGCGAATGTGCCATATAATGAATATTTAGCACCTGTTGAGGTACTTTTGATAATGTACACCCAAAATATGTTTAATAAGGTCTGAGAGAAATAAAATCGATTGCGTTTTCTTAACTCCTAGTATAAATAGTCAAAGTTAAGTATTTTTCGATGAATCTAGAGTATAACCCATAACTAAAATGTACAAATTCGATTGATTTTTTCTAACTCCCGTTAATTTTAAGTATTTTTGTGTGATTTTTTGATCCGTCTCCTCGTTTACTCTTTACTAGCTTTTTATACTCTCGCAACAAAGTTGCTAAGGACAGTATTATAGTTTTGTTCACATAACGGTTGTTTGTAAGTCCTAAAACTAAAAGAGTCAGATATAGGGTTATATATACCAAAGTGATCAGAGTGACGAGTAGAGTTGAAATCCGGATGTCTGTCTGTCCGTCCGTCCGTGCAAGCTGTAACTTGAGTAAGAATTGAGATATCATGATGAAACTTGGTACACGTATTTCTTGGCCCCATAAGAAGGTTAAGTTCGAAGATGGGCATAATCGGCCCACTGCCACGCCCACAAAATGGCGAAAACCTATAAAGTGTCGTAACTAAGCCATAAATAAAGATAAAGTGAAATTTGTGCCAAGGAATGCATTAGGGAGGGGCATATTTGGACGTTTTTTTTTTTTGGAAAAGTGGGCGTGGCCCCGCCCCCACTAAGTTTTTTGTACATATCTTGGAAACTATAGCTATGTCAACCAAACCCTATAGCGTCGTTTCCTTCAGGCATTTCCATATGCACTTCAAAAACGGAAGAAATCGGATAATACGCCACGCCCACATCCCTTACAAAGGTTATGTTGAAAATCACTAAAAGTGCGTTAACCGACTGTCAGAAACACTAAATTTTACGGAAGAAATGGCAGAAGAAAGCTGCACCCAGGCTTTTTTTAAAAATTGAAAATGGTCGTGGCGTCGCCCACTTATGGACCAAAAACCATTTCTCAGGAACTACTAATCTAATTAATTTTAAAGCAAAATAAAAAAATATGTAAATGACGGATAATGAAATCTCGATTATCACTTTATCATGCGAGAGTATAAAATGTTCGGTGACACCCGAACTCAGCCCTTCCCTACTTGTTGTATTATATATTTTTTAGATCACTTTACAATTGGATTCCAATTCCATTGTTCTACCAAACGTTGAACCAAAATTTTTGTTTACAATAAAAAACTTGTCTAAAATAAAACTTGTCTTTTGTAGCAACAGGTCAGACATGTTTGATAAAAATCCAATTATCCCCTAACTCACTATTACATACTTAGGTAATCCCTCATACTAAGCCAAACGTTGCTAAAACACAACGAACCCTCACTTTTCTTCGCCGGTGTCTCTATTTGAAAAGCACTTCCGATTGTGCTGTCAAGACAAGCAACAGCCAGCTGCCTGATATGCTGCTGACAAATTTAATACCACCAATTGCGACAAACAAACACAACAAACGCACGCAACACGCGGGATGCTATTGACACAACGCACTCCCACACTTCGTCCATCGTCACGCGCTTAGCCGACGAAACCAGATGAAAATATTAGAAAATAGAACAGACATTTTAATGAAGTTTCACTGGCTGCTGGCAGCAAGAGGATTTTATATGACATAAGTGAGGCGTTTGTAGCGAAACAAGAGGGGAAATACTGGCTATCACAAGCCATTTGGCTGAAATATATGTATGTGCGTGTGTGTGTGAATGGAAAATTCTATGAAATCTGCAAATTGCCATGTCATTATTTGTTAACATCAAACAGCTGAGCACATACATGCACACAATAACATCGACGTGGTATTAATGCTGCCAGCAGCATGAACAGCGAGTTGTGTCAGCAGAAAAATGGCCACCAGCAAAGTGCTAGCAATGTTGCCACCCGTTGACACATAGCTGTGACTCTATGTATGTATGTGTGTGCTGTGTTGCATTTCTGTGCGGCAAGTGGCAAGTGGCAACTGACAACTGCTGTTGCTGGTGTCAAAGAGTGTAATTGGCAACTTGGAAAAGGGGCATGACACACAACAAAAACTACAGCAATGATAACAACAAAAATCAGGTTAACACAGCAGTACGGCAAGCAGTAGTAACTTACTTGCAACATGGATGGTTCAGCCAGTTAGCATTATTCCTATTTTCCTTATATTTATTCTTTTTTATATTTTCCTTGGGTTCTGTCAGTGGGCATGTTTAACTTGACAGCATAATATGGCTTAGTACACCATATAACTACCACAAAGAGCCAGAAAGATGCGCAATATGCAAGTTGAGAAGCCGTAGGGTATTACTTGTTTAATTTAAACGGAAATAAAAAAATGTTTGTTTTTTGCCATATAACTTTTTAAATTCGATGAGCCATTACCATCTAAAGTCTCTGTCAAATAAGCTGCTTTTGACAACACGAAAAAGAGCTTTATGCCGCGATGTCTGAATTTGGTATACCCACAAAACTAATACGGCTGTGTAAGCTGATGTTGAGCAACACCAAAAGCTCCGTCAGGATCGGGAATGACCTCTCCGACCCGTTTAATACCAAACGAGGTTTCAGACAAGGCGATCCCTATCGTGCGACATCTTCAACCTGCTGCTGAAGAAAATAATTCGAGCTGCAGAACTTAAAAATCATTTTTAATCTTTTTTTTTTTTTAAATTCCTGAATTTTTTTAAAATATGAAAACAAAAATTTTGACACGATGCTGGTAGGAACGATAAAGGATTATATAAAGGAGGTTCACACAAAATTTCAAGTAAATCGGTTGTATAGAACTTGAGATAATGCCGGTACCGTGTGGAAAAAAGTAGTTTCGAGAAAAACGCATTTAAAAAATTCATACGGCTGAACCGGATTAGGTACTGCGTCACTAAAGTAACTGTAGCTCTTAAAATAATTTTAATATTTTGAGGATATGTTCTTAAGGGTCTAAACTTTAAATATATGAAAAAAAGATCGAATTTTTCAAAATTCTAGAGTAGAATACCCCTAATTCCCGTCCTGCTATATGGTGCAGAGGCATGGACGATGACAACACCTGATGAGTCAACGTTGCGAGTTTTCGAGAGGAAAGTTCTGCGAAAGATTTATGGTTCTTTGCGCGTTGGCCACGGCGAATATCGCATTCGATGGAACGATGAGCTGTATGAGATATATGACGACATTGACATAGTTGAGCGATATCACGATACAGTAGCTATGCTGGCTAGGTCTTGACGTACGTATGGACGAAAGCACTCCAGCTCTGAAAGTATTCGACGCAGTACCCACCGGGGGAAGCAGAGGAAGAGGAAGACATCCACTCTGTTGGTAGGTTGTTGACTAGGTAGCATGATATGGTAGAGAAGGACCTGGCTTCGCATAGCATTTGCAATTGGCGCCACCTTGCGAAAAGAAGAAACGACTGGCGTGCTGTTGTTAACTCGGCTATAATCGCGTAAGCGGTGTCTACGCCAGTAAAGAAGAAGAAGATATATTAAGTATACTTACAATATACATACATACATATGTATTTTTTTAATAATCCATAATCAGTTTAAAGTTAACAAAAAATCATTATCTGTATCTGCTCAACACTTCACAATTGATAGCTCCATAAATAACAATTACAAATGCCTCTGCAATAGTATGCAGATTAGTAGACAGGGATCCACATATTTTGCAATCATTAACTTGTTGAACTGCCTCACGCTCCTGAGATTACATCTAATCAGATGACACTCGCATACATAATGCATATGCTTTTTCTGGGTTACATGCGCTTGCCGGTAATCCATGTTTGCTATTTTTAGCGCTAAGCTCATGGATTCATTTTCATGCCGCAAATGCAATAAAAGCTTGAAATGCTCGTAAAGGGCATTGTAATGCAAGCAAATATGTCAGTCAAACGAAGAGCCATATGCACTCACATACAAACTTACATATGTAGACACTCGTACAAGCTGTCAAAAGGCGTTAATTCCGAGATTTACTTTATATTTATATATTACAATTGCTGTCAACCGTAGCGAAGCGTTTGCCAATGTTGCTGTTGTTGTCGTTGCTACTGCTGTCAGTGTCAACGACGCTGATGAGTGACAGTTGTAAACAACGACTAAAGCAATAAATTTCTTAATCAACTCGGGAGATTTTTTATGCACGAGTGTTTTTATTTGCTGTTACAAACACCTTTTTACTGCCTTCCTTTTTTATTCGTAGCGGTTACGGGTTGTCAGCGACATGATTGTTGCTACATTTATTATGAAATTTTAATTTTTTGCCGGTATAATGTACTCTCGCGAAAAAATTAATCCGCCATAAAAGCCTTAGAGCCGCCTGCAGTCCTGAATTCGCGTGAGTAGGGACGCGGCAAAGGAAATATACTATGTATGTATGTATGTATGTTAAGAATATGTGGTATTTGTATATGTGTGTGTTGCTTTATTTGGGTAGCTGCAATATATTTGGTGCGCAACATATAAATTTATTTTACAGTTAATTTACAATGCGATAAGCCGCATGAGTATGCCTCATGAGACGCGGTCGCACTGCGGCGTGTCTTGGCGGAATGAAAAATTAAGTATACGCCTAGGCATGGGTACGTGGAGCACAATTCGAGCGAACGAGCGTACGCTTGAGCGCCTAGAATATACATATAGGTACGATACACCATACATACGTATATATTTAAGAAATATACATATTTACATATGTAAATATGAGCCTTTGACTTATCTTGTGGCTTTTTAAAAATCGTAAGTTTACGCTTTTAAATACACAGCTCTGCGTATAAATATGAATACATTCCATACACATATGTATTTGTCCATATGTATGCACATATATATTTTAGAAGCGGCACTTTTCCGTACTCTTGGCAGTCTCGTTTGCTTATTTCACATATGGAATTATGTATGTACATATGTATATATATGTACATATTATATGTATGTTTATATGTAGTACGTAGAAGTCATGTGTCAACAATACAAACTGATTTATTACATTTTGATAACCTCAAACAACAATAATAATAATTGCTGTCATAATTTATGGCAATTTCGCAGTACGTGAACTTTTTTCTCGCACTGTTCTTCCATATTTCAATTTTAAATTACTTTGTTTACAGCTGTAGCACCAGCGCAATTGCCTTTCAGATGCTGATTAATGTGCACGACTGTGTAATTTACAAATGAGTGCATATACTACATACATACATGCATACAAACATACATATGTATATATGCACGTGTGCATAAGTGTTTGGTCTTGCATTAATAGGTCTCCTACTGACTTACAGACAGGAGTAAGCAACGTTTCGTGCATAAAGCTTACACATATAAGTACTATGTAACTATATAGATAGTAGCAGACAATAGACCGTAGTTTTTCTTTGTCTGATCTCTTAAGCTCTTCCAAATTTTTAGTAATCAAACTCATATTAAGTTTAAGATCCTCTCTGTACCAATATATTATTATACTCTCGCAACATATTGACACGTAGTATAATAGTTTTATTCACCTAACGGTTGTTTGTTTCACCTGAAAGCAGTCCATTTAAATAAAGAGTGTATACATACATACATATGTATACAATGATCAGGATGACATGACGAGTTGAATTCCGAGTGAATGTCTGCCGTATAACTGACGTGTTCGTGGATAGGCGTAATCGAAATAACATTAGGGAGGAACACCTGTAGTTTGAAAATCTAGGAAGTGAGTGTGACCCAAACGAATAAAACTATATCATCCTCCTTATAACCCGTCTCACGATAGCGTGAAAATAGGTAAAATCGGATGATGACGCCGCCGACGCCATATAACGGTTTTATAAAAACTACTAAAAGCGCGACAAATCAGTAACTAAATGCGTCAGAGACAATAGATTTTACATGCACGATGACACAAGAAAGTTTCATAAGAGCCGGTATCAAAATTGGACGATAGACGCAATGCCGCCCACTTTTAAGTGAAATCACATTCCTCAGGGCCAGCTCGACCGATTTAAATCAATACCGAACCAAAACTGTTCAAGCCTCTAGGTACCGAATATGGGTAGCATTGAAATTCAGAGAAAATCCTTTCCTCATAATACTAACTCTATATGTCAAAAAAGGTTTAAATCGAGTCAATATTAGCGAACCGACTTAACTGTATATAATTTGATCCCTAGGAACCCATGCCGATTATATCAAATCATCGGTTATTTTCTTTCAAAAGAATCGAGAATATTCCAAAATAAATCGCTAAAAGTTTTCCAGCTCCTGAATTGTCAATCAGACTCAACGAGTGTAATCCACTCGCATGACTTGCCGTTGATTGTATTGTGAAGTGAACTAATGAAGTCTTATTTTATCCAGTGGCTCATATTGCTATGCAATCCATCCATTAAATTGTTGTTGGTTTTGAACAATGGTGAGTTAGATTGACACCTAAATTGCACAGAGTTACATATTCGTGATCACATGTTTACAATATAGCCTTGATAACTGTAGACTGTCAGTTAAATATTAAATGTGTATTTTATATGGATCATTAAATCCAAAATTTACGTTCAAACCTATTATTCGAGTAAAACTTTTTTATACCCTGAACAGGGTATATTAAGGTTGTCACGATGTTTGTAACACCCAGAAAGAAGCGTCGGAGACCCTATGAAGTATATATATAAATGATCAGTATGTTGAGCTGAGTCGATTTAACCATATCCGTCTGTCTGTCTGTCCGTCCGTCCGTCTGTATATATACGAACTAGTCCCTCAGTTTTTAAGATATCGTTTTGAAATTTTGCAAACGTCATTTTTTCTTCAAGAAGCTGCTCATTTGTCGGAACGACCGATATCGGACCACTATAACATATAGCTGCCATACAAACTGAACGATCGGAATCAAATGCTTGTATGGACAACTTTCACATTTGACAAGATATATTCACGAAATTTGGTATATGTTATTTTCGAAGGCAACAATATAATCTCCGAAGAAATTGTTCAGATCGGTTAACTATAGCATATAGCTGCCATACAAACTGAACGATCGGAATCAAGTTCTTGTATAGACAACTTTCACATTTGACAAGATATATTCACGAAATTTGGTATATGTTATTTTCGAAGGCAACAATATAATCTCCGAAGAAATTGTTCAGATCGGTTAACTATAGCATATAGCTGCCATACAAACTGAACGATCGGAATCAAGTTCTTGTATGGAAAACTTTCACATTTGACAATGTATCTTCACCAAATTTGGTATAGATTATTTTCTAAAGCAACAATGTAATCTCCGAAGAAATTGGTCAGATCGGTTAACTATAGCATATAGCTGCCATACAAACTGAACGATCGGAATCAAGTTCTTGTATGGAAAACTTTCACATTTGACAATGTATCTTCACCAAATTTGGTATAGATTATTTTCTAAGGCAACAATGTAATCTCCGAAAAAATTGGTCAGATCGGTTAACTATAGCATATAGCTTCCATACAAACTGAACGATCGGAATCAAGTTCTTGTATGGAAAACTTTCACATTTGACAATGTATCTTCACCAAATTTGGTATAGATTATTTTCTAAGGCAACAATGTAATCTCCGAAAAAATTGGTCAGATCGGTTAACTATAGCATATAGCTTCCATACAAACTGAACACTTAGTTACTAAAAGAAATGCACCTGTGAAGAGTATATTAGCTTCGGTGCAGCCGAAGTTAACGTTTTTTCTTGTTTTTTCTTGAATTTTCAAAATCTGAAATTTATAAATTGGGAAGTTTTACGTATTCCCCATTGCAAAGCTGAAAAAATCGTAAACAATTGACCGGCTTGTTATTTTTGTAATGAAAGACTTTTCTTCGTATACCCAAATATTGAAAGATAATTTTTTCGAGCGCTGAAATTTTAAAAATTCACACCTACAAATTTTTCATATATTGTCGAGAAAAGACATGTACAATATTTTGCCTCAAAGAACGCAAACAAATTTTTTTCCACGAAAAAATGTTGTCATGTAATTTTTGGATAAAATGACTCATATAATATTATATATAATTTTTGTAGTTTTACTCTCCTCTTCTTTAACTATATGTATGTTAGTTATATCTTTATTGCTTCCTCGTTGTTGCATAGTGTATTATTACCAAACGAATAAAGCTACAGCAAATATGACATAATTGCCTATAAGTATCTCCTCGTAACACTATTTTTTATCAGTAACTTTTTATTTACAAAAGTATTTGTGTATTCATTAATTCATTGCTTAAATATTTGTCAACAATTTAATTGCCTTTCGTAAAAATTATACAACTTCAAAAAAAAAATAGTGTAAATATTTTTAATTGCAGAAACGCAAATATGCCTATACAACAAGCAGGCTGAAATGTTTGTGTCGTTTTTAAAAAAAACAAAAGATTTATTTTATTATTATTATTTAACATTTTTGTCATTCAGGGCTGGTTAAATAAGTCTGAGCTACAACACACCATCTACAAAAGAACAGACCACACCAAAGGAAACAAAAGGGAATGACGAGCTACCACATGGCTCTCTTATGGGGAGGAGAGGGGGCTGGGGGGTAAGGTTTGTTTCGTCGAAAAAAGACCTTTTTTCGCGAATTTTTTTAGAGAAAATTATTGCTGTTTTAGAGAAAAATCATGTTATAATTTTTAGAGAAAATTATTGCTGTAGGTTTATTTTACTTATTATTATATGAAAGTACAACATTTGAAGGATACTTTAAAAAAGTTTTATCCAAAAATAGCGAGGAATAACGGATTTATAGTCGATCTCTGCAGGCACCTCGAAAAAAAATTGTTGTGCGGTGACCAGCCTACAGCATCACTGGATCATCCGAAACCAAAAAATCAAAATGCTTTCTTTAGTTTAATAGTTTATCTTTCAATTGACTGCGAGTTTTTTTTAATTTTTCAATTTTTGGTACCATTTTCAAGACAAAATGACGATTTTAGACGAAAAAATCGACTTATTTGTTATTGTAAAATTCTTAGAAATTAAAATTTTAGGAAAAACTTGACGTCATTCGAGAGCTATGTCTATGTAGAATATTTGTACAAAATTTCAAAACGATCGATGCAGTAGTTTTTTCTGTAGGCTGGTCACCGACTTTAAAAATGACATATTTGGGAAAATCGATTCAAAGTTTTGTACACTCAGCGTAGGTAGCTGGAGGTACCGTTGTTCAACCTGCTGTAACTTCGTTAGTTTTTCTCCGAATGACCTAAAACTTTCACACAATATTCTTGAGATGTTGATGGTTCAGAAAAAAAAATTAAAAAAAATGGAAAAAAAAGTTGTCAAACCTCCCCCTTATGCAACATTATTGAATTAATACAAGTAGGTACACAAGTTATACACGATCCCCCGCTTGTCATCTGAAACAGCCAAAATCCGTCTTACTGGAATGTTTTCTAAATCTAAGAATTATATGAACCTTTTCCATTTTTTAATAGAAATTAAAATAAAATTGTGAACTCTATTTTTGAGAATATTCTATAGATATTTTCCTTCAATTGAAACTCAAACAAAAAAACTGCTCAGTTTTTTAATAAAAATGTATATTATATATGGCGAGTGCTAAAAGATAGCAAGTTAAAACTAGGACGATATCCCGAATAATCGGTTCTCCCAAAATGCCGATACCATTTTTTATGTGCACGTATTTTCCTTCCTTGACCTGGAAATGGCAGGGATAAGTATATCTGGTGATAATGTAACTGATTAAAATGAAAGTTGCTAAATATAAAAAATATATCTCATTTTAGCTCTATTGTCAAAGCAAGCTAATACCAGAATTGTAAATACCCATATAATGAAATGAATTCCAAGTTCACCTACATACATATATAATAAACATACATATGTACTACATATCATTTCGAATTATTCCGAGACTAAAACATTAGAAAGAATAGATTTTCTGAAGAATTATGACATTTGCGATGGATACTATATATCATGTTATAATATTGTTTTTCAAACTTTATAGCAGATGCGAGTATCAAAACCTCGGTTCCTGTCAATTTTTATACCCTGAACAGGGTATATTAAGTTTGCCACGAAGTTTTTAACACTCAGAAGGAAGCGTCGGAGACCCTATAAAGTATATATTTAAATTATCAGTATGTTGAGCTGAGTCGATTTAGCCATGTCCGTCTGTCTGTCCGTCTGTATATATACGAACTAGTCCCGCAGTTTTTAAGATATCGTTTTGAAATTTTGCAAACGTCATTTTCTCATCAAAAAGCTGCTCATTTGACGGAGCTACCGATATCGAACCACTATAACATATAGCTGCCATACAAACGAAACGATCGGAATCAAGGGCTTGTATGGAAAACTTTCGCATTTGACGTGGTATCTTCACGAAATTTGACATGGATTATTGCTTAAGGTGATAATATAATCTGCGAAAAAATTGTTCAGATCGGATTACTATAGCATATAGCTTCCATACAAACTGAACACATAGTTACGAAAAGAAATGCACCTGTGAAGGGTATATTAGCTTAACGTTAACAGTTTTTCTTTTTTTTTACTTTTGTTTTTCTAATTATGTTTTTTTTGTAATATATGTAAATAATTTACATCTTTCGTCACACAAAGTCCTTTATTTCAAGGAAATATGTATCGCAAACAACTTTAAATACCAATTTTCAAATTAGTTGCGTAAATTATCTTGAAATATCGAAATATTTTAATAATAAAAATAAACTGTAAAAAATTGTTACCGCCCGAGCAGGGACTTGAACCCTGGACCCTTGGATTAAAAGTCCAATGCTCTACCGACTGAGCTACCCGGGCACATAAGACTCTGTCAGGTGGTCCTTTACAAGAACACTAAGAGTAAGATGTGCCAGCATAACCTAACAAAATATGTATTCATATAAAATAAAATTTTGAGCTATAAAAGTTGCTAAAAGCCGAAATCACAAAAGTTTTTGCGCCTATTTTTAATAATTTTATACATTTAACTCCAAAACCACAAGGAATTTGAAATAAAGGTCACAAAACAATTATGTTCAAAAAGTAGCGGAAATGTAAAACCGCAATTCAGTTGGAAAACCAAGAACTCATTTCAAAACCCCAAGGTCTTAGTTTGGAGCTTGTTATCACAAAATAATATTTTATGCGGTTGAATTCATATAAAATCAGCGACGGGCATAATATGCTTATCAGCTTTAGAGGCAGCATGGCAAGGCACAAAACCAAGTTTGAAAGTAGCAGTACGCGCAGTTGTTGGTTTCCAAACTTTATATTTACTTATGGATTTCAGCAATAAAATACGCACATATGTACATAATTATAACCGCTATATTTAGATTCGGCAACATCGCGTTAATAATACCGCTTATTTGGGGGCGAATCAAGTATGACAACGGTGTACCACGACTAGCCTGCAGATAATATAGGCTGCGAGAAAAATAAAATGTAGATACGCGTGTATACCACTTGCGCGCCGACTTCCGAAGTCATCTGTGCAAACAGAGTGAAGGTAAGTAAACACCTATGCACTCAATTTCATAAACATCCGTAAATATGTGTATTCATACATACATACATATATGTAGGTACACATATACATACACATCATATAATATCATATATTTATAGCGATATATTACGGCTAGTTTATTGCTCGACTGACAGCTAGCAGCTTGTAGCGTGTGATATGCTCTCGAAACGTTTACGTATAAATATGAGCAGCTTTCACCAAATATTGAGACAACAAATACAAATAGCTCAGCAGTAAATGCAAGTGACTAGCAATAACACTCTTCTTCAAAAATCGCCCCCTTAGCAGAAACGGCATAGCCTACAACATTGTTGCTTTTAGCCTGTGGCTTGCGTTCTACTTTATGGCATCAGCATACTTGTATTTGTTGCTTTCATCGGCATCGTAATGCCGCACTGCGCCGCATTTGTCAGCCGACTCTTTAATTACGGTATTTAATATCAAATGACAAATTCTTAAGCCGTCGGCTGCTTTATTTGTTTGCGCTGTTAACGCTTTATGACTGCTGAATTTATTTACTTTAATTAATTTAGGGTAATTAGCGTTGATGGATGAGGCGCATTAACTTCTGCTGCTGCTACTACCATTACCACTGCTGCGGTGTTGCTTCGCTGCTACTGCACAAAATGGCCTGGGCTGGGCATAATAAACATTTTCGTGACTGTGTGTTTATATAAGTTGAAGCTTAAAATTATGAGCATTTATAAAAGTTTATGTGGCAGCTTTAAACAATGCCATGTTTAGTAGTCTACTGGTAGCTACGTGTGTACATACTTATAATAAAATATGTATGTATGTGTGTACATAGTTATATGGTGAGTTATATATTTTATATTACATATGCGATAACTTTTACTCATTTTTTTATTAAATTCTGAAATATATTTATCAAAAATACCAAATTGTAGTTTCCGTTGCGGTTTTGCGCTGATTACGTTCGTAGCGGAGTGGTGTAGTGCAAAGGCATCTCGTAAGATTAACAGTCGCACCCCATATGGTAAGGTATTTTCCCCATTGCTCTGATTACTGGTGGTAAATGATTTACTTAAAAAACTCAAAGAACGGCACTATTGAATAACACACTACGCTTACAATTTTGGTCCTATGGTACTAGTTTGCTAAAAAGTTTATTTTTAAGTACTGTCTACGAGCTAACCCAAGTGCACCCATGATATTCAACTTAGCGAAAAGAAGCGGTTAAGAGCCTCATCCCAACTAAAACTGAAATGGCCTTATTTGCCAGGAGGAATCTCAGACGCTCCTTTTCTTTCAATCAGAGGCTCATACCTTCAACCGGTTTGTAAGGTGTAAGGCTTGTCCTTGATAAAAAACTTTCATGGAGGCCAAATATTAAGTAGAAAGTAAGGAAGGTAGCGATTGCATTATACTGCTGTAGAAAAACTATAAGGAAGGGTTAGGGACAATTACCAAAGGTCGTGTTTTGGCTCTACAAAACCGTAGTCAAGCCAATTATGTTTCATAGTATATTTGTCTAGCGGAGAGCGCTCGAGAAGGTTACACTTGACGTATCCAAAGAGCGGCTCTTATCGGCATCTCATTCGCACTGCGGACTACACCAAAAGTAACACTTAATGCTATTGCCGACAGGTGTATTGCTGCTAAGATCGCTTTAAAGCTCAGAGAAGCTGAGTATGAAAGAGTTCAAATAGCAAATAGCTGATTTTCTCTCTTTTTCAACTACGATCGATGAGGCTACTTCGAGGCAGAAGTGGCTGCTAAAGCTGCTGCTAAGGTAGCAGTAGTCCTCCTGATCCGATGGGCAACTTTTATGGAAGTGAGTATTCACTGCCACATTAGAGCGACACGCTTGTATAGCTCGTTAACTGTGCGCTTAAAGTCCCTCGTCATCGCTAGAAATAACTTTAAGCTACTTCATTATCAGACTCGTTCGGCCGGATCTGTGTTGTCATATTCGCCCGTGCATGCGCTCAGCTGCCATGGTCAAAAACCAGTTTCTGTACGGCTACGTGATCCTTCTGACCTAAAGTAGAACTCAGGAGTTCTACTAATCTACTCGTCCTTAGCAAATTTAGTCTTCCAGGTAGATCATAGTGAACATTGCCATTGTGTTAGACAAATACTTACAATGGAATAACATCTATTAATAGCACATATCTGTCGGAAATATTGTTCAGGCTACCTTATCGCTCTCTGCGAAGGCCATAGTGACCCATATTCTCTTAGAACTAGTGGTGGCGAAATAGCCACCGCTAAATTTTAAATTTTAATCTTATTAAAAATATTGAAAACCATTAAATTTAATAAATTAAAATTTGTCCAAAACAAGAAAAAACGTTAACTTCGGTTGCACCGAAGCTAAATACCCTTCACAGGTGCATTTCTTTTAGTAGCTATGTGTTCAGTTTGTATGGAAGCTATAAGCTATAGTCAACCGATCTGATCAATTTCTTCGGAGATTACATTGTTGCTTTTGAAAATTATATACTTATATTAAATTTTGTGAATATATCTTGTCAAATGTGAAAGTTGTCCATACAAGAACTTGATACCGATCGTTCAGTTTGTATGGCAGCTATATGCTATAGTCAACCGATCTGAACAATTTCTTCGGAGATTACATTGTTGCCTTAGAAAATAATATATACCAAATTTCGTGAATATATCTTTTCAAATGTGAAAGTTTTCCATACAAGCATTTGATTCCGATCGTTCAGTTTGTATGGCAGCTATATGTTATAGTGGTCCGATATCGGCATTTCCGACAAATGAGCAGCTTCTTGAAGAGAAAATGACGTTTGCAAAATTTCAAAATGATATCTTAAAAACTGAGGAACTAGTTCGTATATATACAGACAGACAGACGGACGGACAGACAGACGGACATGGCTAAATCGACTCAGCTCAACATACTGATCATTTATATATATACTTTATAGGGTCTCCGACGTTTCCTTCTGGGTGTTAGAAACTTCGTGACAAACTTAATATACCCTGTTCAGAGTATAAACATAATTTTCATATTTTCTATTGTTATTCAAGAAAACAAATCTCCCTTAAATATGGTCTAGTAAAAAAGAGCACATTATTTTTCCGGTAAATAGCTTTAGTAATCTGTATGTATCTGTACTATGCTAAAAAGAGTTAAAAAAAACTTCTGCAATCTGTGAATCGTTGTTGAATCGCAAAAAAAAAACTATCAATTTCTGTAGCGGATGGGTATTGCACAATTATGTGAAAATGGGTCACTTACGATAACGTTTTTCGAAAAGTGTTGTTAGTTTCCGACATCATTGGTTCCTAATGCTTAATTCGGAGGCATGATGGACTTCAAAATAGCGTTATATTGGAAGAAGGCGTGGTTGTGAATCGATTTCACAGAAGTCGGGGTTAAGCAAATATTATATACCATCAGGAAACGCTGTAGAGAGATATGGTTTTTAGAAGGAACGTTCTTTTCAGATTGTTCAAAAAAAGCGACATGGATCAGCCACTGCAATTTGTATGCTAACATTTAAATTTGACGTTTTTGGTTTCCCAATGCACTTTTATGATTTTCAAGCTATCTTTGTATGAAAATCTGTGAAAATAAGATAGATCTTAGCATTTTTGAATATCATTTTAAGAATAAGCTAGACTTTTATTTGCGCGCATATAGCAAAGTAGTACCGAACGAATTAATTACGCCACTCTCTTTGTTTAAAACATTTAGAAAATTGTGCAGATGTTATTATTATTGCATTGAAATAAATTCTTAAGTTGATCCGATTATGTAATAGTTTTGGGGATCAGCTTTGAAAAGTTAAGCGCTCGAAGTCTGCTATATAGTGACTTAAAACTTTAAACGCATTCTTCTCGAAACTGTGTTTTCACAGTTGGTTGTCAATATTTCTCGCGAACTACTGAACCGTTCTTAATAAAATTTTACACGGGTCCTCGATATATAATTCATAAATAATATTTTTTTTTGTTCAATTACAACTATTAAAAAAAAGCATTAGAAATTTTTACCAAAATTTGCTTTCTGCCCAAACTGGGCTTTTTACCAGCGAAGCCAGGTCTTTCTCCATTTAGTCTTTCTAACGGTGTGGAAGTCTTCCTCTTCCTCTGAAGAAATCTTTCACAGAACCTTTCTCTCGAAAACTCGTAACATCGGTTCATCAGTTGTTGTCATCGTCCATTCCTCTGCTCCATATAGCAGGACGGGAATAATGATTGATTTATAGAGTTTTGTTTTTGTTCAAGAGAGGGATTTACTTCAGCACCTGTTGGTAAGAGATATTCTGCGTTGGATTTCGAGGCTGACGTTGTTGTTGGTGTTGATGCTGGTTCCAAGATAGACGAAATTATTTACGACTTCGAAGTTATGACTGTCAACAGTGACGTGGGTGCCTAGTCGCGAGTCCTAAGACGACTGTTTGATGACAGGAGATATTTCGTCCTGCCCTCGTTCTCTGTCAGACCTATTTGCTTTGCATCTTTATTCAGTCTGTAGAAAACAGCACTAAAGGCGCGGTTGTTAAGGCCAGTGGTATCAATATCATCGGTGTACGCCAGCAGCTGTACACTCTTATAGAAGATGGTACTTTCTCTCTTTAGTTCTGCAGATCCAATTTATATTCAATAGTAGATTTAAGAAGTCGCACGAAAGAGAGTCGTCTGGTCTGAAACGTCATTTGGTATCGAACGGCTCGGATAAGACCTTCTCGATCCTCACGGATCTTTTGGTGTTGCTCAACACAGCCGTATTAATTTTGAGGGGATACCAAATTCAAACATCGCGGCATAAAGGCAGCTCCTTTTCGTGCTGTCAAAGGCAGCTTCGAAATCGACGAAGAGATGGGGTGTGTCGCTTCTTCTTTCACGGGTCTTTTCCAGGATTTGGCGCATGGTGAATATCGGTTGGTCGGTTGTTGATTTTCCAGATCTAAAGCTACACTGATAATGTCCAATCAATTTGTTGATGGTGGACTTTAATCTTTCACACAGTACGCTTGATAGGACCTTATATGCGCTGTTTAGGTTACTAATCCAACGGTAGTTGGCGCATTTTGAGGGGTCTCCCTTTTTGTGGATTTTTGTGGATTGGGCCGAGCACACTTAAATTCTAATCATTTGGCACGCTCCTTATCAGTTCTTCGCCGTAGAGTTTGAATAGCTCGGCCGGCAATCCATTGGCCCCCGCCGCTTTGTTGTTCTACAGACGGATAATTGCTATTCGAACTTCTTCATGGTCCGGTAATGGGACGTCTGCTCCATCATCATCGATTGGGGAATCGGGTTCGCCTTCTCCCGGCGTAATACTTTCTCTGCCATTCAGCAGGCTGGAGAAGTGTCTCTTATACCGAGTTATTGACGAGTGCTCTCAGAGAGCAGGAGTTCAAGTCGAGTAGAAAATCGTTTGACTGTCTGTTGTGATTGCAGCTTCTCGACGTCGAACCTTCTTGTATTTGTTGACGTGCGTTGTTTGCTGCACAGAGGCGGGTGCGAATCTTGGCTGCCACAAGATGGAGACGTGTCTGCAGTCTATCACAACATGATAGTTTATGCTCTTAATGAAGCATTTATATTGTTTTATTACTTTTGATGATCCTGTAAGAAGTTTTGCTGTCAACGGGAGTCACCCTTTTCTCAGGGATTGCCGAAAATGACATCGTAAATTAATTTTACAAAATCTTAGTTTAATTTGTGCCTTTGGAATAATAAAAAAGTTTAAATGAAATATTTCTTTATCGATGAAGACCATGTAACTACTTGACTCATAGACTCGTACTCGTAAATACTTAAGTATAAGTCTTCTATTTGAAATGTTATTCTTTATGGGATGTAATTTTTCTGAGTATGACCTCATGTAGCACTTATTCGAGTACGAGGGTGTATATTACAAGTATTAAACACATGTTTTTCAATATTTTTCCTTAAACATACTATAGCGCATATTAATTCCCATTTATCCTATGTACTTTGCAATTTCTTTTGCGGCTAATAGCTGGTATTTTATGATTTACCTAGAGGCTATAGTGCTAAACAAATAAAAAATAGCCGCCTGAAATTCCAGAATAACACAGTTTTGTGTAAAGTCTCGACTGCTTATATTTATAAATTATTTTAAACCAAATGAAAACGGTCAACTGCCAAGGCACTGACACTTGTGGCTTAAATGGCGTTAAAGCGCTAAAAGTCGGCGGCGCTTTTGAAGTGAGCCATCTCAACAGCGCAGCACAACAACACTTTAAGTAATAGCAAAACCAGAAAAAAAGCAGTAAAAGAATGGCATAATGTAACACAACAAATGAGGCTTTAAATGCTTATGTCGCAGTTGTAAAAAACAAAAAAAAAAGAAATGTCAGAGAAAATAAGTAAAACAAACGGTGGACTAAACAAGCGCCCTACCGCTACGAACATGGGCTTAGTGCAGCTAAAAAAAACACAGTAACAATCTACTTGAGTGTCCGCATCCGCGCCGGTGGTGGTGGTGGTAGTGGCGGCGCGGCAGCAACGAAGTCAAAACTAAAGTGATTGTGTAGAAGAAATATGGAAGTTAAAATGCCATGACAGCATGAACTGTTCGGCACTGACAGTGCGGCAGTCGACAGTGGACAGGCTTTAAATGTGAGTGACAGCTTCTCAAAAGAGTTAATGCTGTTATTAAGCTGCGCGCACTGCTTTAACCGCTTTAACTGCCTTTTAGAGACGGTATTTGCCGCCATTGATTGCATTTGCTTCGTCGTTTGGATGGTTGACTGGTTTGGTTGGACGCTTTGATGGTCGGCTAAGTGAGCGCGTAATAATTTTTGTACGCTTTAATATTATGATATTTTGACGGCTTATTGTGTACACTGACAAAATTTTCTGGAGCCCAGGAAATTATAAGACGTTTTCTTTATTTGGCCCTTCGGAGAGTTATCATACAAGCAAATTAGTATTATCTGACTAGTTCCAAAACTAACGCAAGATTGGAATTATATAAGGCATCCCAAAATTAACGCAAGAAAAACAAAAATTAATAGCAAAAATAAATCTGATAACGTTACACGATAGCACAACGTGTCCAAACAGTTTGAAACTTTCATACAAAATATGGTTGGATTTTAACTTTGGGGTTTTAACTTTATCAGCTGCGAAGAGATTAATTGAAATGGCGGCAAATCTAAATCTTGCGTTAATTTTGGCGCATTTGTCAGTGTGCAGGTCATCATGACCAAATGGGAACCTCAATCCTAGTCAAAAATTGATTCGAGCCAAAACAGTTTAGGACACATTATGCCTGCCCTCAAACGCGTGAAAATGTATCTATTGGCTTCAACAAGACATGTCGCGTTATCCTTCAAACAATTTGTTTTAAAAGTTCTTTCCATATTTCAGATGCAACTTCCCCAATTTATTTTAGTGGGGTCATTTGAAAAACAAAATATATATTAGCAATCCGCTTAACATTATAAAGCTCAAGTCAAACTTACGTGCCGTGACATTGTTTCGACTCTTTGTTGGATAGTATATCTTTCCATGATGAAATTACAAAACTTACTGAAGAGAGATGTCAAAAGAGCGGGAAAATATGGTCATTTGCTGTCCCTATCGGTCTACATTTGAAGCGTCCCTATGAAAAAACCTTATATTTGTATCGTTAAGAAGCATTATCTTTAGAATCGGCAGAGAGACACTGAAAATAAATTGAATAAATTTTGTGCGCCAGATTCGGACACATTACCCTTGGTGGCTAAAATGTCCCAATGTACAGCTACACCACATTTTCTCACTTACCACTCTAGCGAAGACCACAACCTAACAGAGCCATATAACGGAACTTCATTCTGCCAACTCCCCTTTTTCCAGTGTAGAAACCAAAAAATGTCTTAAATGTCTTCACATAGTTTTCTTCGTTTAGTTTCATAATTTTTATGTCTCCCCATAAAATGTTTGTAAGAGCGTGAAGGGGAAAACATCATCGCGTCATACAAATCAAAGTAAATTTATCCGTTCAAATGTCCGAAACTGTCACTTTGACAGTTTTGAGTGATTTGTGAAGACAGTGCGATAATAATGGCGTTCCTGTCAACAAACACAAGCCATGCAGCAAATTGACGGCAGTAGTTGTATAATGTATGATCGGATTGGAATGAATTGTACAAAAAGTGTTTTTTGGTTTTTGTTTAAAATTTGAAAAATTGTGTTAATTATTATTCAACACTTAAATAAGTTTTTGACAATGACTCATATTATAATACACAAATGTCTGATTTCAAAAGGGGCTGAATATGTCAAAAATACATATAATTAATCTTTGAGCTAGTTACACATATTTGCATTAAGTATTGCAGATGTTTTTTCGCTGACACTGACATTCTAAGAAAGCTAGTTAATTTCGGTTTCTATTCTCTTTTCCTGTTCTTTAGTTTATTGTTGTTCTAGACGCACTTGGCGCACACACCCCTCATGCGAATTTCAGGTTTAAATAAATATTAGTGGACTTTTTTCCAACCTTGATTTAAATACTTTTCTTGACTTGTTTTGACATTTATGCCAGCATAACAGAGATGTTTTGTCGCATGTTTGCGCACGTTTTCCTGTCAACCCATCGCCTTGCTCTTTTGTTTTGGCGGACGTGAGCTGGTGTCACGAGATTTAACACGACAGTGGTTGGGCGTCGAGGAAGAAATGTGCTGAACATGTGCGAAACTCGTGCACGCAATGACGTTAGTGAAAATACTTTGCGATGAAAATAATTTGTGGAGATAATATTTCGATCAAAACAAGTTATATCACGTGTTTGAATAAGTAGCATATAGGTACATATATGTAGGCATGTGTTTACATACATCAAGTCAGCTTTTCTACACGAGAGTAAATATGTACATTTCCAGATGGCAGGTGGTTACAGAATGACTAGATCGTAAGTTATTCACTGCATCACCTATCCACCAGATGGTGGTATTTTGAATTTTGGAGATGACTGTACATTTTTATATGGCTCAAATTAGATAATGGCGAAAGATTCAGTATTCTTATCGCATCAAGAAAAGTCAAGAAAGTATGTGTAAATTCTTTTGGAAATGAATACATTCTATAGGTACCACACCCATTTTTCCATATATTTGATCGTAGCATATACTGCTGTGCTCCTGGTATAATTACAGTTTGCCACACTGAAGGAATCGTTAAGATTCGAAATGTGAAAACATTTTGCAGTTTTACAGCCGCCTCGATGCTGGAAAATAAGATGCGACGTTCAGCCAGACATCCGCTAGGTAGACGATGGACAGTTTAATTTACTCATTCGGCTCAGCTACTCCTCTTTTTACTTCGGCATTTATGTTCCTAGACGATATCCTCGATATTATCACAAGCTTGTGCCAGAACTGGGTAATTGCAAAAAAGGATACAAGCCGCACGAAGGCACCTAGATCTTCAGACACATGCAACGAACATACTGATATCTCTACATCAGTGAGATCTCTTCCTAAATGGACTGCACCAAGGCTAGCAGAACAGGAGTCAGAGAAAAGAAGGCGAGGATCCTGAAACACCGAATGTCATATAGTAAAATGGAAAAGAAATAGAAGACAAAAAACGAGATAAAAGCCTGGAGCCAACCCCAGGAAACTTTTCACTGGGGCTCCAAAATGCGTTAAAGAACAATGTACGTGGTATGGCTCTATAAGCGAGCAGAAGCAAAAAAGTATGATAGAGATCCGAAATCTCCACTCAACTGAGATCTGAGAGCCATTGATTTCATAAGAATACTTAGAGCCATCTATCACTTTCATGCATTTGTTGATTTGATTTCTTGTAGAGCTAAAACTGTTATCGTTGAGTGACCTTCAGAAGAAGTAATTACTTTGTATCCTTATCTCTAGTTTGACGCCAAAGAAGTCATTTCTTTTATTCTCCAGCCGAACGTATATAAAGACGTCGAAAGCCTCGGGGTACATCCCTGTTCTCTACCAACGCCTATCTTGAACCATAATGAACGTTAAGCCGTGCTTTTAATTCCAAATACACAGCCTAGGCAAAAGTACATTTATAAATCTACCTGATTACGTATTTCGGTTGCCAATTAAATAGTGCCTTTGATTTCGATATTTAATATTTGTTTTCGCCTCTCTAGCTGGATCATGAAAATATTCACGACGTTATTGATTGCAGTCTAATTATTGTTCCCTAAACGCTCCGCAATATGTGAATAATAATTTTATTTATCACCTACGAACGTCCGTGCACAAGTTTGTAGTCACAACCCACACTAATTGTCAGCTTAGCTGTTGGAAGCGATAAAAATAACGCCAAATAATTTCTTGCTTCAATGTTATGTGTGAATTCATAAAATATAGACACTCATATATAAAATATTGAAAGTGTCTATTTTGTTCGTGCAATAGTAATGTTGCCCGCACATACGAATTAGTCGTGTTAACTGTCACTGCGTGTTTATGGAGGTGATGAATGAAATGCTTTTCAAACACATTAATTTTCGATGCCAAAAGCAACAAGAAAATACAAAAAAACCACAGCGACAGCAGCCGAAAAAAGGTCGAAATAGACATGAAACGCCAGCCAAACGACTTACAGACCGACTGACCGACCAATCGACCAACTACTGGTGCGACAAGAAAAATATTGACAACACAAAAATTGTATATGAGAAATATAAATAACAAAGTGTGTACAACAACAAAGCGCAGCATTTATTAGGAACCGCCGCACCACACCAAAGCATAGGAATATTCATATTTAACATGAATAAATACCTACATATCCTCCTTGTCTTATGTGTGTTTATCTGATTGTGCGGTAAAATGGGCAACAATAATGCGAGAAAAAAGCCAAGCGGCTACTGCTGACACCACAGCTGCCACCGGTTGGCTGACATAGACGACAACGCTATGCTCGTTGCAACGCGCCGGCCACCGCTAGTTAGCCAAGTTTCGCCGACACAGCCGCCGCTTGTGCCTTCGATTATTTTGACTTGTCTTGCTTTCTTGGGTAGATCCAGCGAAGCTGCCGCTACCTTAACGTCTCTCGGTGGCGTCTGTATATGCGCTATTATGTTGTTGTTATTGTTGTTGCTGCCCCGGCGTGGCGATACTTCAAAATGACTAATGACCAGCGATTATCGGGCGATAAACAAGAAATAAAGGCAACATGAAATTTATATTATTGTTTTAAACATTTGTCAGTGACACTACATTCAATTGTGTGTGTGTATGTGTAAGTTTCGGCTCTCTGCATAATTCTTCTCGTATAACGATTGTATATTGTATGTCTTCATACATATTCATAAGTATATTGTGACCTGCTGATTGCCTCTTTTGTGTCTTACTGATTGATCTTGTTGTAGTTGTTGTCATTTTAAGTTGCTACTTGAAACGTGCTCATATTTCATCAATCTGATATGAATAGATCCTTATACCGATGCACATATAATTTTATATATAAGTCGTCATAAATTAAAATTTAGATAGCCATTGTGCACAAAATTTGACTTACCTATAGATCCTCTTATAAGCTGATGGGCTTACATATTTAATATGTACATATATACAGGTCCATATGGAAGCTACTATGAGCAAAAAATTGCAAGGTTTTGTTCATAATTTTAAAATTCTTAATTTATTCTTCAAAATCTATGTCGTCCCCCTTAAAGTAAACCCCATGGACCCCAAAATCATGCCTTCAATGCGCGTAACGATTCACGATTAATGTCTTCAATTGGCGAAAAAAAATTTACCGTGCGAGTTTACTGAACAGGCAGAAGTCACACGGAGCTAAATCAGACGTTTACGGTCGTTGCGGCACGATATTGGTTTAAATTTTTAGAAAAAATTTAAAAGGAATCAATACAGTATTATCGTGGTGAAAAAACCAAGAAGCAAGAGTTGTCGGCCCATAATTCCAGTCTCTTTTCGAGAATAGCTACGCGCAAACGACGCATAACACTCAAATAGTATTCCGTGTTGGCTGTTTGGCCGGTTGAAAGGAATTCGGAGAGCACCACATCTCGAATTATCGAAGAAAGCTTTCAACATAAACTTAATTTTTGACCTGCTTTGACAGGGTTTTTTCGGCCTCGGCTTACCTTTGCCACGATATTTCGCCGATTGCTCGTCTGATATTCCAACGATGTCAGTAAAATCTCTGCGTGTTAATCGTCGTTTCCAAAGCACCAATTCTTTAATGCTATAGACGTGTAGATCATCTGTTCATGTTGATGGCCTTAGTAATTCGAGCAACTATGAATGGTTTGCGAGCTCGTGTAAAGACTCGAATTCTGCGCATCGCTTTTTCGGTGAATGAACCCAAAACGAGATGGCCACTGATCTCGATTTTCTCAAGAAAATTGTGTTGTGTCTCTGAAGGTCACTTTTGGTTAAAACAAAATTATCAATTTGGAGTGATGATAAACCACTAGCCATTATTAGGACGCCGTTACATCCCCAAAGAGTCATTGTATTTTGTGCTCTGTCGGCAAAGGGAGTCATTGGACTGTATTTCTTCTAAAATGAAGTCGGCCATAATCTTAAAGCCGATTTTGTGTACCTAAATCGTATAGTATAAATTCAGACGAACTTTGATTCCAAGAGAACGGCACTACATGCAGTACAGTCTTTTTTCTGGACGATTTACGCCTTGGATGAGAATAATCAGCGCGTGATTGTTGACATAGAGTTCCGATTGCTGCAAAGAGTGGTCGAATTTAAACTCTCGGTTGGAATGTATTCGACTCATATGGTCAATATGATTTCCATTAATGTATCGGCAAAAAAAAACAGATTACACTTGGCCAGATTCAAATACGGATTCTTTCCGGTTATATATACCCAGTCGTTAGGGAATGTTATTCGTCGATTCAGATGTCTTTATACGCTACGTATTTGTAGATGAATGTAAATATCTCAAAACATTTAAGCAGAAATGTTTAGCATAAATAACTTGTTTTGCTGGTATAATTTTATGATATTAGTGAAGAAACCCCCTTGCCTGCCATGAGCCTACACCTTGCCTCAATACCACAATACTACGGAACCTGTGATTGATTCGAAGGCTGCTCAATAAAATTAAAGAAGAATATTTCCATCAAACTTGTGCGATGTAGGTCCATATGTTGTACTATACTAATATAAGAGATCCAAAATAGCAATCCAACTCACTCTTTTGTATTCAAGACCAAACAATATTGAATATTTGAAGACAAAGAAGTCTACGAGACAAGTGTATATACATACATATGTACAAATATATGATAATCAATGTGTCATGAATACAAACACATACATATATACAGACATGTGTATATACACATGTATTTTTGAACGTACTTGCGTCTCAAAGCTCTCCCAATGAAATGGCAATACGCTAAGTTTTTTAATCTGACATTTTGACATCATTAATTAAAAAAATTTTACACTTTTTACTCAAATAATAAAACAAAATGGCGCAACAATATTTTATATAATTTTATTAAAGCTTTTTATGGTTTTCTATTGCCATGATTGACCTGAATTTCATAAAAAAGTTACATACATATCTTGAGTTGAAGTTTGTTGTGTGTGGATGTGTGAGTTAGCTTGTCAGTTTTTCATTAAGTGTGGCTGTCAGATAACGCAAATTCCTATTTAAATTAATTGACAACTGTCATAAATTGAAGGCAAAAGCAATTTAAAAATTAAGTGCCGACTACTTGATTTACTTTTGATAAAACAATAGACTTTTATTGCGCGTAAAGATTAATATTTGATGTCGAGAAAATGGAAGCATCTTGATCATGGAATTACTTGGCATATGCATTAGTATATATTGTTTATGATTGAAATGAGTATTGTTTAGCGGACTTGATTTTTATATAAATCTAGACAATTAATTAAATTTATGTACGCTAAGTTTATAAATATAAATATATGTACCTACTTCAGTGTGATAATGGCTGTTGCTTTCTTAGAGCCTGATTGTGGTAATCATGAAGCAAAAAAAAAATCGAAAACTTTCGCTCGTAAAATGAATTTAAGAATAGTATGAGATAATAATGCCTCTTATCGTAGTGAGATGAATACCGATTATATGGTTGAAGCAGACTGGTAATGCTGTATAATATAAACTTCATAATAATAATAAACCTAACTATTAATTTCTCTCCGACCAACAAAGCGATGTGCTCATTTCGCATACCGTGAATTTGCCGAGTCATTAAAGGTAAGAGGGTATGTTAAGCGTCAAGATCTACTACCGAAGAAAAATGGCAACAGGTAAAATTTAGAATTATTTTATAAAAGGTGATCGATTTCAAGGTTCTCTACTTGTTTAAAGAAAAAACACAAAAACTTCTATTTTAATGGGGAATGTTTATATCATTTGAAAGAACATTCTTTGGTATTTTTTTTTTTTTGAAAATTATCTCTTTCAAATGTTGGCCGCGGCTACGTTTCAGTTGGTCCATCCATTGTGTTCAACTATAGATGACACGTTCGAACATTTCGACTAGTAACTGGTGAGGAACACACGTGATGTTTTGGTCCAAGGCCTGATTCGAAGCGGGATTGTCCCAAATGCAGCAATTTTGCTAGTTTACATATCCATTGGGCCAGAAATGGGCATCATCCCGGAACACAATTTGACTCGAAATCGTCGAAACTTTTTGGAACTTTTCAAGAACCCATAGGGAAAAGCGAATGGAAGGTCAAGCGGCTTCAGTTCTTGCTGAAGCTGTATTTCGTACGCTTTCAATTTAATATCCTGACGTAAAATGCGCCAAGTCGTTCCAGACGTCAGTCTGAGTTGCTGCGAACGGCACCGAATCTACTCTCCATGGTCTTCGTGTACACTCTCAGCTACGGCTGCTATATCTTCACTGCATACTGGACGTGGTCGATTCGGTCCTATATTATAAAGTTATAAAGTTGAACGATTGACAACGTGTACAGTTAAGGCATAAGTCTTTCCATGCTGAAATGTCAAACAATACTGAATAAAAAAATATGACAGCTGGACACGTCTGAACAAAATTAACATGACAGCTTGACACGACTTATGCGTGGTCGGTCAAAAAAGGGTTATTAACAAAAAAGTACCTCTACTTGGATCACCCGTTACAAGGTTTTATAGGTCAATTTGATAAATGAGAACTACATTCATATATATATGAAGCGCAAGAGTTTGTTCAGTTCAAATTTCATTCTAAATGATCTTAAAAGAAAGGATCTAAACTGCTTTTATCATATAAACCGAAATAATCAAGTTACTTATAGGCATGATATCTAGATATCAATCATCATTTAACCAAACTAAGAGTACCAGTAGCAGTCAAAACTAAAATAAAGCGACTCCCAAATCAGCATAGACAACTTTTTGTTCTAAACTACAGTTCTCTAATGCCGTCGGTTTAGTAGAGGTTGCATCATCATCCCCTCTTTATTCACGCTTAGGTGGTATCCTCAAACGAAAGTGTCTATTGAAATGACGATGTCAGATTTACTTAAGTTTATCTCGTTCAAGATGGCGCTATGTCTATAAGATTTCATTTTCCTTTATTCTTATAGCAGTGCATCCTACAGTTGAGCGCATTGTTCGGACATGACTTGATAGCCCCGATAACCCTTGTCCAGACTGCTTTCTGTATTTCATTTCTTAATATTATAGTGTTTCTTTAATACTGGCCAACCAACCAGTGCTTCAAATGTCAGAAGGTCTAATGACTTCCGCATAACTGCATATATATATTTGATTTAAGTCCTCAGTTGCTGTTAAGTATTCTTTTGCAGGTACGTTTAATTTGTTTATTTTTCAATGTTAATTTTCGAATTCAGTTTTGTATCGATTTTAACCCTCAGGTATTTGACTAAGAGGCACAGAGAAATTGTTGAACTATGAAATGAGGGAAGACTAGATTGAGGTGATTTTGGTTTTATTCGAGAAAGAATTAGTTCTGTTTTACTAGGGTTAATACTTCGTTCGAGTAACCTTCGTGGGCCTCTTTCCATAATATTGATTGTCGTAAGAAACATCCCTCATACCTTTAACAGCATAACGTCTGCATATGCTAATGCTTTCTTCTTGAGGAGCGCCTCTGCTTACGTAGCTTGTTCGTGTTGCTGGTTTCCAATACAGATCTCCAAAAAAGGTATTCGCTCAAAGTTTTAAGAACTCCTTCAGTTTCTCGATCATATTTTATTGTTTGTTGAGTCTGTTACCTCGAACTTTTGTGTTTGAATTGTACTGAGCGCAATAGTCGAATTCTTATTGATAGTTCTCCTTATAGTTCTCCTTACACTTTGCGTCCACTAATGACATGACACTATTGATTCACTATCTGCTCATACAGTTCGTCTTGCTTCCACTTGTGAACGGACTTTTGGTTAGTTTTGGTTTTAATTTAAATGAACTGATTTAGGATCAGAATGACAACATTTGGCTAAATTTTTTTTAAACAAATGCCGTTACTAAAAATAAATATTTGCTAATAAATTTTGATTTGCTATAAAAAATGTGACTTGGCTCAAGAACCAAAAACAAATCATTGATTACTACTGAATCCAGTATAACCATATTTCTTAAACTGTTGCAACTACATAATTCATGTTTTTACAGATTAACCCCATTTTTCTTCGCCTGATTCGCTCTTTTCCCAGCCATAACTCTTATATATGTATGATTGTATGAATATATGAACATTCTCCGCCTCGATTGCAAATCGATTTGGCGAATATGCTTCCAATGGCCATAAACAATATTTCTATGACCAATGTGGATGATGCTGCCTTTGCTTCTCCTCTAACGCCTCTTGGTTATTGCTGCTGTTTTTATTGCTTTCATAGCCATTGTTGTACAATAATTTATTTTCGTTGGAATTGAATGCAAACAACTGCCATTGCCACTGTTGGCAGAGCTATTTCATGCGCCCACCTCCCCAATATGCAACACCATGCAACCCAGTTGACTTGACCGCCAGCGCCTTACCAATTCTACACACTATGTACTAGCATATATGTATGTATATGTAGATATGTGTGTCTGTATTTGTGTGTGAAATCTGCAGTTATAACTCCCAGACGTGCCAATACTCGTATTACCAGCGTCCGCAAAATTTATTATGTTTCAATATTCGTTTGTGTGCTGTTATTTATGCATTAGTATGTATGTATGTATGCGAAAGTGTGCGTGTGTGTGTCCGTATTAGTGTTTGGTGCTTTCCTCCCTTTTTTGTGTGCTCATAAATCGTGTTGCAAACAAAATAACAAACTTATCACAATTCGAATGAAATTGATTTGTGGCCTGACGGCTTCCTGCCGAGAGCTTAGCACAGGCACTCATAAATATTGGAAATAGTGCTCGTACTGCTCGAGTCGGAACAGAAAATTAAGTAAAGGGTGTAGGTGGTAGAGAAGTGTTTTCGACTGTCTAATGATTAATATTTCATTCGTTTAAAATTTTGTACACATACCCTTAAGTACATATTTATGAGTGCAAGTGAACGATTTCACTTTGTTCGTACTTTCTGATTTGCTATACAAATGATTTCTTTTAATTGGAATTTTCAAAGGAAAACCTTATCATTCTTTATTTGGCTTTGTGAACATTGCTACATAAAAATTGTGGTTATGAATACAACTCTATTAATTATTCTATTTTAAATAAAAATATCGCTAAAATAAACGTATTAAAATTTTATGGAAATATGAAATCTGATATATGTACATACTTATGTAAATCTAGTTTTTCTAGCAAATATGAGTATACTTCTTCAGTAAGAATTTTTGGTAAGACTTAACATTTTATATTTGCAGATGGATGCCGAATTAGAGTTGTAGATTTTAAATTTGTGTTGATGCAGTAGTTCTACCACCAGAAGTCAAAATTGGAGACCATATTTTTATAAAAAATATTATATGTATTGTGTATATTACTGTGCAGCTTAACGAGGGATACAACAGTCTTAAAAAAAAAAATTTATTGACTGAAACACAAATAAAAACTCTGAAAATGTAAATATCTACCAACTTTCCCAATGAGAGGTAACTAACTACAACTGAATTAGTTCTGTACAGATACACAGAAAGTGCTCTGATCCGTCTTCTTCCGGTTAAGACGAAATTCTATCTCAAAAGTAAGATAATTCCATCTCAATGAGCTGGTTAAGCAATATGACCAAGCTCTCATATTGGTGTTAATAATGGTGTTGATTAAGCTTTACTTTTTGAGAGACTTATATTATTTCCAGCAAATAAATATCTGAAGAGTTTCGGCGTTCAGACTTTCTCCGCCACTTCTTTCGGTCTCTAGTATACTATAAGCGCAAAAAAATCTTCACAAGAGATGAAATTATGTTCTTCTTATCTCACAAGAAAACGATTTACGTTGACAACGATGAGGTACTGTGAAATTGAATTGTGTTAATGGCCTTGCTTTATCCAAGCTGAAGAACTTGAGTTATCGCGCGTGCGCAAAAGTTCGTATAATAAAAAAAAAGACAACATTTTTCGCAACTTCAATATTCAGCATAAGCCTGCGTCGATTACTTCTCATTTTGGTTGACTTTCACTTAATCATTAACTTTCTGGAGATTTTATTACAGGGAAAATCGGTGGGCACCACATCTGTAGAGTAGATTGTTTTTACCTTTCAAATCTTAAAATGTCTTTGTATATAATCTCAATTGTTGATGTTTTCTCTTTCAAGTAAAATATGAAAATTATTTCATGGGATCTCAAAACATATACGCCATAACCGTGTCCGCTGATTGTTGGGTATTTTAGGTTTCCAAGTCATCAATTGAAAGTTATTTTGGGTGGATTGAGTGCCAGCATAACACTTATTTTACAAATAAACTTCTCTTATTTAAGGTTAAAGAAGGAAAAGTCTAACCTATTCCTACGATATCAACTATTTTCTTCAACTTCCTTTTCGTACCTAAAAGTATTTTCTGCGTATTTACCGGGTTCATCGTCTTCGATTCTCCTTTGGCCTGTTCAGAATTTAGTATTTGATGCAGAAATCGGGCGGCACGTTTTGTTAACAGCAAATTTTTTTTCTTTTTTAGCACTCAAAATCATTTTTTATACCCGATTTTTTTTTTAAATATGAAAATTCCGTCGCTTACTCTCTTGGAAACTACTTTACCTGTGGAATTTGATCTCGTGACTTTGAAGTTTTTAATCCTGATTCCAGAGATATTTCCAGATTTGTAAGTTTTCGGGTTATCACTTTGTGAAATATTTCTAGATACCTCCGAAATATCTAGATACCAGCTGTCTTCAATACACCAAGCGTTGGATAGTAGCGAATCTAACAAACTATACCAGATGCAATGCGGAGCTAATAATTCTCTTGACGTATGCGCAACCGTGTTGCAATCCTCAATGGTGAAAAAATTGTTCTTTTCGTGCCAATAAAATATTTTTGTACTTTATACTTTAGCAACATATTGCTACAGTGTTTAATAGTTTCATTCGCTTAACGGTTGTTTGTATCACCTTAAATTAATCGAGTTACCCTGTATATATATGTATATAAATCCTAAGCATGATGAGTGGAGTTGGAATCCGAGTGACTGTCTGTCTGTACATCCGTCCGTCTGTCTACTTGTACAACCGATAACTTGATTAAATATTGAAATATCTTGATGAAACTTGGAACACATATTTCCTGGCATCCAAGGAGAGTCAATATTGTAAATGGGCGGAATCGATCTATTGCCACATCCATAAAATGCTACTAATCGAAAGCGATGAGTTTAGAACCGCCCACATTTAGGTGAAAATCATTATCCCAAGTCCTACTCGTCCGATTTGAACCGAATTTGGTATGTAATATTATCTTAACATTCCTACATTACGGTGCGAAAATGTGCGAAATACAATTTTAAATTCCACATGAATCTTTTACTTTCCAATATAGAAATGAAGAAGCAATCAATGTATCCGTATTTGAACGAATAGTGCCTTAGAAGTGTGGCACTTTATGACCAAATGTTGTTCAAATCGGATCAAAGCTGGTCAAGCACTCATGTACCGAATCACTGGAACAGAATCCTTTTCTGATAATAGTAAGCCTGTATGTCAAAAATGGGTTGAATCGGGGCAATAATTCCCTTAGTCTCCATATACCTAACGGAAAGATTTCGAACTTCCAATTGATTTTATACCGCACATATGAGTATGTGAGTTATCTTAATAAAACTGAGGGAGCGATTTTTGCTCATAACACTGCATCTTATTCTTATCATATTTTATTTATGAGAACTAATTGCAATTTGGGCCATTCACAATAATAAAACTGTTCTAAAATATTAAAAAAAAGATTGGTGGCATTGAAGAGAGCAGCTATACCACTTACTTTGATATTGCAAGAGAGACAGCTGCCATATACTCACAACCTAGACCTTGCATAACTTTATCATTCACTTTTTAAGAGAGAACGAAGTAAATCAAGTAATAAAACAAAGTCTGTCAAACTCTTAAAATAGGATATCTAACCTCCGCTTATTTTGTTTGTGTTAATTTTTTTATTTTGTCTTAAATTTTGTTTAAGTGTCGACAAACATTTATTACCGTAATATTAATGACTGTCATGTCATATGAATCGTAGCATAACTCATCAGATACACCCACTTTCAAATGTCAAACTGCTCGTAGGGGCGTGTAAATGTTGTAGAGCATACACCCTCATTTTCACTTCGGTACACACGGCGACATAAATTTGAAAATTTCGAAGGCGACCGTAATGGAGGGTAATAATTTGAAATTAAGTAAGTAGCAAGAAGTGAATTCTAAGAAATACGAAATATACTTGTAACCACACGGCATGTGAGGTAGTAATATATGGGCATGGCTGTTTGCACCACTTGTATATATATACATAAGTTATATATGTATGTAAGTACATGTGTGTTGTGAAATAAAATAAATGTATCTCATGGGAATGTTGACAGCTCAGCCTGTCACCTACAACTGTCGACTTTAATTTTACAACATTGCATTGCAACATTGTCAGCAGCAATTGTAATACCAACAACCACAAGACAGAAGCAGCGCATACAGCAATCATGTTGATGACAGCGACGGCAGTGCTGACAACTGCAGCAGCTAGCGACACTGACGGTGACAATGACAAGCTACAACAAAAAGCAACGATAGTGATGACAACAACAACAACAATAGCAAACGCAGTGACAGGCATAAGCGTGTGCGAATGCAAGTGGGTATGTGTAACTTAAGAAAGTGTCAAACTAAACATAACGAAAATGACAGAAGGAAGCCATAAATATTAACGTTAAGGAGTGCAGCAGTGACAACAACAACAACAGCGACAATAAACAGCAAAGAAACCAATGAGCAGAACATGAAAACGAAAAAAAACGAAAACAGAAGCGAATGTAATTACACAAGCTGACTACTTAGCAGCGATAAAAGACGCACATGCAAATCTGTGGCTTCAAATGCCACATTTCAGAGCAACAACAATAAATATTACTCCACAATACTTATAGCGATGGGAGAATTATGTTCTTATAACATTTAAGAATGTAAAAATAATATGAGAAAATATATTCATCTGTATGTTTATAGGTAAAAAAGTGCAAAACTCGAAAATTGTTTCCTTAAACGTCTGTCAACAGAAAATAATCTGCAGGCGTTGCAACCACTTGATTTTTTTCACTTTCAATATATTTATTTTCAATTACGAAAGTGTTTTTTTGAAATTTACGCACTGACTCATATTTCCTCAAGCACTTTTGTTTGTCGTTAATGTGGGCGTTGTTGTCAAATGTTGTTGCAATGTCATTTGGTTGTCACTTTACACATGATTGAGTATTTCAACTGCTGCTGTTCAAATTCATTCGTTTAGGCTGCGTTCACACGAACAATCGTTTGTCGCGCATTATGGGCAAATTCTGCTTTGGTATCGCTCATTGCGATCACACGAGTGGCATGAGTATAACAACTTGAGTCAGATTTTGCGTAATCCCTTCATATCACATTTTCAAACTCTTGAACGCTCCATCAACGCACAAAAATATTTTCTATTAGTAAACTTTTTTCCTTTTTCGTCCTTTCCTGTCACTTCCTAAAATATTTCTTTTATATTACGCATATTTGAACTTTACATACAAAAAATATATAAGAATATTCAAATTTCTAAACATGATCGTAAATATTCATTTGGAACTGAGCGTAATTGCAATCATGGAAATTGTTTTGAAATGAAAAGGAATGCCGAAATGCGTAGTAGCGAACTGTTAAGAACAAAAATATTGGGTCAAATAATCTTTATCCATCCTTTTCTACTTTTTGGAAAACATTTTTGAGAATTTTTTCAAAATTTTTTGTCCAACTTCCTGCTAATCCCGGAGTGGGACGATTTTTTTTAAATTTTTAAAATTTTTTTCATTTTTGAAAATTTGTCAATTTGACAATTTTTTTTTAAATAAATAAAAGAAATATAAAAAAAAATCGGACCACTCCGGGATTAGCAGGGATAGTTGTCAAATTAATTGAAGTTTTTTTTATGAAAAAAAAATGGCGAACTTCCAAAAAATGGCGAACTTTCCAAAAATGGCAAAATAACGATTTTACTTAAAAAACCGATTATTTTATATAATTGATCGTGTTAAATTTTTTTCGTGTACTTTTTCATTCATTTAAAAACAAAAATTTAAAAAAAAGGTCCCCAAAAGTGAATTTCTACAAAAGTTATATCTATTTGAAAATAAAAAAGCTATTTCTTGGAAAAATTCTTAACTTTTTTGAAGTTGGACAAAAAATTCTCAAAAATGTTTTTCAAAGGGTAGAAAAGGATGGGTAAGTTTCAGCAAAATCTAAAGGAGTCGGGTTCAACAGTGGTCGATTTGGTATGGAATACCCCTATTTTTCCGCTAGAGACACTGTTCCATCAGTGTGAAACTTTCCTCGGTGTAAATCAAAATTTCGAAATTTCCAGAACTTGTTTGGCATTTTTCCCTTTTTCATAAAAAAAATTTCAAAAGATAGCGAATTATCACTTTTATATTGATGAATGTAGCTGAAACTCTCACCTTTTCATCACTATAAGGTATGACACAATGTGATTGATAGAACTGGAGATATACGACAACGACATCTATTGATAAAATACGAAAAGACTTTCTCGTCTACCCAATATAAAGTATGTAACTCGAGCACGAGCGGCACTAACCCTTCGTCTTTCGTTATCGTCTCCTCACCTACAAAAAAACGGTTTGGGCGGCAAAACAGTCCTGATGTGAACGCATTCTAATACAACAACAAAACTTTCACAAATTTCCTTATCAGAATAGAGGTAAGCAAGCGCATACGACGCATTGAGTAGTACTTGATTTTAGGTTTACAGAAAGAAGATATAACGAAATTCTTATACAGTAGCACAATGCGATGTTCCCACCTCCAAATCGATTTCGCACACAATTCGAATTAAAATCATTTTTCAACTTAATTGCTTTCCTGAAGCTCTTTTGTCAGATTGACTAAAGAAATCTTTAAGTTTAGGCTTTTTTCAAGTGGTATGATGATTGGAAAACTCGTTGGCATAAGTGTATTGCAGCGGGAAATGATTACTTTGAAAGGGATGAAATGTATAAAATTCACCTTTCAATTTGATCACATTAGTAAGTCCTTGAATCATCTCTCGGTCAGGCAATAGATCATTTTTGTAGATGTGGTATACTCGAAACAAATAGGTTTTTGAAAAGGGAATGTATTCAATATCTAATAAATAGAAAAAAATTTTCTATGTTGTATAAACTGAATCAATAATCAAAGCAATGCTAGACTCGAAACATTAAAACGTCCCTGTCAATAAGTGCTGTTTTCATGTCAAATATAGTTTATTCAGCTTTGCAACAAATCATTACTTTTCAAACAAAAATAAATTAAATGACTTTTATGTTGGTTATTTCTAATCTCTAGTCGGCCATACATCGAGTTATTTTCGTTAAATTCGATATGATGTAGTCCAAAAATGTATTAAAGTTTCATACAAAATATTCTGGTAACACTATCCTGTCGAAATCCGTTGCTTTGCGTATGGGTATATTTTCGAAAAAGAGACTCAACGTCGTCGTCGATGAGTGGAGCTTGTACACGAATTTCTCTTAGTAATCATTCTTCAAATTGTAAAGAATGTTAAAGGAATTATACTTTTGATCCACAGTTATTGTATGTCTCACTATGCTGAGGAATCATCCTCGGTTATGTAAAATGGGGAGCGATTTTGCTTAATCTACTAGTGGGAGTAATCCGAATATTTATTTTGAAGACTTTCAGAATAAGAACATTCGAGAGCTCTGAGGTGGAGAAGTTGATGGAATTTTACCTTCCTGATTTTTGGAAGTTTTTCTTCTTCTTTACCGGCGTAGGCACGGCTAACGCGGTTATAGCCGAATTAACAACAGTGAGCCAGTCATTTGTTCTTTTCGCAATGTGACGCCAATTGGAGATTCCAAACGAAGCCAGGCCCTTCATCGACGAATACTTTCTGATCTGAAGTGGTTTCGTCTATTTAAAACATTTTTAGCAATAAGTACACCATGAATAGTAAAATATGTGTTTGATATAAAAAATGAGTTGGAAAAAAGTTCACTATTACATATTTATTGTGTAAAAGGAAACGTTGTGTTAAATAATTTACTATAAAAAAATAAAACTTCAAAAACTAACTTTGGCGACTTTTATTTAATAATCCGGTTTTCGAATCCAAAGGATTTAGGAAACATTCGCTAAACTTACAAAATCTTTACAGAATTAAGCGAATGCTTCAAAATTTTCAACAAAATTCTTAATAATAGTGCCGAAATTACGATTAAGCTGACCGAACCGCTTCCGTCATTATTTATTTTTAAAATATTCGAACAGAATTTATAAAATTGTAAGAGTTTCCAAAACTTCTACTTATAAACTTATCTTGAGATAACTCGCAGACATCTGAAAGCCGATAATATCTAAATGCCTTTTTGGTGTAGTATTTAGCTCTTTGCCACTCACTCATCTGAATAATTTGTGCTGGAGAAACGTAGAAGCCGTCTAATGTAAAAATTATTTAGTTGAATAATAATAAAGAACTATACTCAGATAACTCTATATCTATATTTCCAAGATACTGCACGGTTTTTGAACTCTAAAGAGATGATTATATGCCTAGTTGATTAAGATTGCCGAGATTCTCGAATAAAAAAATAACATTAAATAATGTTATACGGCAAAGTAATCCATAAAACCTCAAAGTAATGCGATGCAGAGGAGGTAAAAATATAAAGAAATTGCTGATTTATAGTTTTTAAAATTTTTGAAAAACAACTTAAGATAGTGTAGTGTGTTGGTTTCTCTTAAAAAGTAGTTATTTTTATAGTTTCCTGAGAAATTTAAAATAAAATATTAAAAATTATCCATGAACTAAATAGAGTATGGTCTGTTGTACGACATAAATCATCCACTTCAAAAACATGAAAATTAGAGAAAACATAGAGGAAGCTACAACAATACAGTGCCTTTAACCTAATTTTGTGTAAGCGGACGTGCACATCTACATTAATAATGCGCACACATACACATCATACAAACATGCATATGGATGTATGTCGTTCCAACTAATCTTTGTTGCTGCAATTACTTGTGGTGAATGAATGCCACTTATAATGTCATTGTTGTTGCTGTTGTTGTTTTTGTTGTCATTTAGTGGCGGGGGTCTATAAAGTCATACCATAGCATCGCAGGCTGCGATATAATCTATATTTTATAGCTTCGGCTGCAACCAGCCAAGCAAGGGGTGGCTCAACGTATAATTTATAACAAAATTGTTAATTAGCTGCAACATCAGCTGTTCGAGTATAATTTATGGCTGCGTGAAATGTAAGGTCAAAATTTTAAGTATATGCACACAATGCAACAACAACAACCCATACATACATATACATATATGTAAATGCAAGCAAACTTATAATGGAGTGCAGTTTGGAGCATCTAGGATGCGTGTGTGATGTATTGAATGCACGCTTGCCATGTCATTCGACATGAAGGAGGCACGACCCCAACCCTTCGAACTTGTGCGACTGGTGCCCATAACTCAGCGCTGTGCTGGAGGTATGAATGCATTAATTTTTTGATGAGGCAATTATGTGCATGCTGCTAATGCCCCCCTCCAGAATTATATCCGCAATAATGATGACGGTTACGGTGCTGTTGTCGGGCCCACACTTGATCGGTTTGACTGATGCAGTTGTTGCGTGACGGACTGAATGTGTGCAATGAATGAGCGAATAACTCTATGAGGTGTTGAAAGCGTTTCGAATAAAGGCAAAAAAGTTGTTGAAGGATGAGCTGCTACGGTGAAGAGCTAAGTTGCAGTCAACGAAAGGAAACAGTTTATATGTAAATAGCTTTGCAAACATGGAGCGCATAACGGTAATCAATTTTCCGACACAGATTAGTGAACATATTATCTGAAAGGCAAGTATGTGGCTATAAATATCAGAATATACTTCGGTGGAGTTACGTAATTAGAAGTAAGCAAAATCGTCCGCTGAAACATATCAGACAGATACCACAGTTGTAACGACTGTGGCAGAGACTGACCTGAAACAGTCCGCCCCTGTTGCAGTGCGGAATATTTAGCTAAAGTTTAACTTTATAGTTGGGTGTTCCGTAGTAGTAATCAGATAAGAAGTTATATACATACATATATCTCAGTCGTGAACAGAGCTACGGACACCTGGCGACCTCCGCAATAAGAAAGCCTACTTGCCCTACACTCGCTGGTCCAAAATATCCATCAAGCCACTAATAATAAATCCTCAAAGTATTTCGGATGCCTGAAAAAAGCCGGAAGAAATTAGTTGTTACCTAAATAGGGCACCGTTCTTAAGGGGTTACATGGGTTTCCCCGAGTAAAAAACAGTCTTTTTATACTTTTTTTCCTTACATTAAAAATTAAATATTTTATTTGATTTTTTTTTACTTACGAACATACAAAATACAAAATTCGATTTTTGGCAGACGTTTTTATAAAATAATTAATATGTTGTGAAAACAAGTTTTAGATCATGTTAAGATTTGTTTGTATCTCAAAGACCTGCTTAAAATTTCACGAAGATCGGTTGCGTAGTTCTCGAGAAGTCTTGCCAACCGACATCAAAACACACAGTTTCGAGAAAAACGCGTTTAATGGCGGCGCACTTAGCCTAGCTAGCCTCGAGCGCACAAGTTCCCAAGGCGATAGCTCCGAAACTATTACCCGGATCAACTTGAAAGTTTGAGACAATATTCTAGAGGTATTGTAGAATTTAATAAGACAATACAAATTTTTTGAAAACCGTAAACCCATGTAGCTCCTTAACGTGCTCCAGGGCAGCCAGCTCAAAGACGGGAGCTTTGCTTGGTGTAGGTGTAAAGGCTAGCACTCTACTAGAGCTGCAGTTAAGCCTAGCTTCAGGAATGTACTAAGTGTGCCCCCTAAAAGCTGAACGAGTCATAACATAAATTATTAATATGGTTTTAGGCGGGAACATTTTTCTGATTCTTGCTTAGTGTATTCATGATACTATCGCTTCAAGGATCAAAATAATGAAAAATCAGACTTTTGAAAATCATTTCGACAAACAACCATTGTTTTAGGGAGTTTTAGAAGCTGGTTAGAAAAATCGAAAAGTATAAAAATATGCGAGAATATAAAAATTGTCTAAAGTTTTGCTTTTAATTTTCCTAACACCTTCTAAACAGACAGGCACCTCTTATATTAGGGTGTCAAATATCTACCTTCCGCTTTTTTGCTCTTTATTCAATGCTTTATAAAAAGTGTTACAGTGAGCGGATTTAGTTAGTTTATGCGCCGTTTCGTTCGATAATCAGTTTCCATCTAGACGGCAAGTACAATACCCCCCTCGAAGATGCCCCCCCCCCCCCCCTTCTTATTTGTTACATGTTAGATGCGATAAAACCTCCCATCCGAGCTCCGGTCCGGGAACACTACACCCTTCCTGTTGGCCAATTCTGGACGTTTCTGGTCGATCGCCTGCTTTAAGCGGTCCCGTTGTTCGTAGTAGATGGTAGAATTAAGCATCTGGCCATATGGAAGCAGCTCATAGTGGATGATTCCCTTCCAATCCCACCAATACACAGCAAAACCTTCCTGGCCGTCAATCGCGGCTTGGCCACTGTTTTGGACGATTCACCGGCCTTCGACCATTTTCGCTTGTTATTGTCGTATGTAATCCATTTTTCATTGCAAATCACCATCCGCTTCCAAAATGGCATCAGCAGAGATCGCAGGCGTTGATTCGATCCAGAAGGTTTTTTTGCAAATCATGGCACACAAACATCAAGCTTTTTAATCCAGCCTTCTGCTATTTGGTTTGGGGACTAACGGCCAACCTCAGGGCGATGTCACGAGATGCCACATGCCGGTCTAATTCGATGTTTTCCATGATTTGATCGGTATTCGTCGCCACAGGTCTTCCGCCGGCTGGCTTATCTATGGTGTCGTTTTCACCCGCTCTGAATCGTCGAAACCATTCCTCCACAGTTAGAAATGATGGAGTACCATACCCCGAAACACCATTAATCTCACGGAACGTTTCTCTAGCGGATTTGCCTTTAAGGAAGGAAAACTTTAAAATAGCGCAAATTTTCAAAATAATCGTGCATAGCGCCGTTTTGTAGGTTATGCCAAGACCTTTCAATGATGTATAGTATTGTCAGATACGAGCTCTGTAGCTTTATACAAGTATTTTCCAACCTACTATGTATACATATGTATAAATAGCATAATTAAGTGCAAGAAAGTATGTATACACTTTATTTGAATTTTTAACCTCAACCCTTTCTATTTTAGGTTACCTTTCATTAATATACAAATTTGTATTCGATTGGTCACTTTCTAGGTTAAACCGAATCGAATTCCATGATATACGTCATACTACCGTTATATAAGTGTTGTATAAGTGGAGACGTAGGTATACTGTTTTGGAACGTTGAAATCCGGATGTCGGTGGAATGAGTAGCTACACAGACCGTGCTCTCGAGTTTACTAATTAAAAAAGGTCTGTCCTCGTCGGTGTCGATCTACTTTTTATATGACTAGTTTTGACTCCTGCCTACAACGTAATCGCAATTGCAGAGGTAGATCGGAGGTCCAATGTCTCCTATTTATCAACTACTAGCACTTGCGAATTGTGAATCTTTAAATCCGAGATAAATCACAAGAGAGAGTGTATAAAAACAGAAATCAAAATTTGTATAGGGGTTTATTTAAAACTACCACATGATTATTTCCAAATTTTTTCAAATCTATTTTATGCAATAAAATAAAAATTATATTATTTATTTGAACAAACGAATCTGTTTATGAATGTGGCAACAGAATCAGTAAAATGTAATAAAAGCGATGACTCTTATGACATTTCGTTGACACACTGAGCGGTATTTATTAAGAATTATTTGAAATACAGGAAATACACATCAAAGTTGGCTTATCTTCTAACTCACACTTTCCACCATGGTTATCTACAGCAGCAGACACTCGCAAGTCAGAGGAAGCAGCGTATGCAAATAAATTTCATTAGTTTATGAATCATAAATTATAAATTCGTCACAGCTTAAAAAGGCAGCCAGCAAATCTTGAGTTTAAGTAAATAATAAAAATAAAATTTGTGTAGCTGATAAGAGTCACTCGAGCGGCGATCAATCAAAGGTTTAATTCACGCCAATTTGCGGGTCAAATTTTGACATTATCTATGAAATGCATGCATATTTTTTTACATTTTAACTTATATGTTTATGTATTTAAATCTCTGCTCCGTCATAAGCAGTATCAAATTCAAGTTAAAAATTTAGGTAAGATACTCGAAATCAAGCGCACGATGGCAGATAGCGTCATTCAGAATTATAATCAACAAACAGAGCAAGAATTTTAGCCTCAGTCACGTTTCCCACCAACGCATTTCGCACTTGAAGTTGATATATCTACTCACATACAAGTTTCCAAATATTTTTAAATATATACACATATGTACATACTCGTACATCGGCAATTATTAGGTCTTTATCAAACGGCGATCCATCCTTGCCACGATCGACGTGCCCAAATCGAAAACAATAAACAATTTGTAAACATAATTTATATTTTCCTTATGACTTTTCGATTGCCACTTTCTTATACAAATATTAGCGATTAGTTTGATATTGCTAGGTCTAGTAAAAATAATCCATTATTTTTATACTCTCGCGACAAAGTTGCTAAGGAGAGTATTATAGTTTTGTTCACATAACGGTTGTTTGTAAGTCCTAAAACTAAAAGAGTCAGATATAGGGTTATATATACCAAAGTGATCAGGGTGATGAGTAGAGTTGAAATCCGGATGTCTGTCCGTCCGTCCGTGCAAGCTGTAACTTGAGTAAAAATGAGATATCATGATGAAACTTGGTACACTATGGCTCCATAAGAAGGTTAAGTTCGAAGATGGGCAAAATCGGCCCACTGCCACGCCCACAAAATGGCGGAAACCGAAAACCTATAAAGTGTCATAACTAAGCCATAAATAAAGATATTAGAGTAAAATTTGGCACAAAGGATCGCATTAATGAGGGGCATATTTGGACGTAATTTTTTTGGAAAAGTGGGCGTGGCCCCGCCCCCTACTAAGTTTTTTGTACATATCTCGGAAACTACTATAGCTATGTCAACAACCTCTACAGAGTCGTTTCCTTCAGGCATTTCCATATACAGTTCAAAAATGGAAGAAATCGGATAATAACCACGCCCACCTCCCATACAAAGGTTATGTTGAAAATCACTAAAAGTGCGTTAACCGACTAACAAAAAACGCCAGAAACACTAAATTTTACGGAAGAAATGGCAGAAGGAAGCTGCACCCAGGCTTTTTTTAAAAATTGAGAATGGGCGTGGCGTCGCTCACTTATGGACCAAAAACCATATCTCTGGAACTACCATACCGATTTCAATGAAATTCGGTATATAATATTCTCTTAACACCCTGATGATATGAACGAAATATGGGTGAAATCGGTTCACAACCACGTCTTCGTCCAATATAACGCTATTTCCATTTATTTCCATCTGATACCTTCTCTGTATAATATATACATTAGGAAATGAAAATACAATTCAATACTCAAAGTACACAAATTGATCTGATCTAATTAATTTTACAGCAAAATAAAAAAATATGTAAATGACGGATAATGAAATCTCGATTATCACTTTATCATGCGAGAGTATAAAATGTTCGGTGACACCCGAATTTAGCCCTTCCTTACTTGTACATTTATTTTAAAGGTTTTTTTAGCATAGTTAGAATGCTCTGATTTAAGCCAAATATGCACCGTTTTGTTCGATAACTTGTTGCAAATTTTGAAGGTAATTTCATAACACCACTCTTACACACAAAATGCTTTGCAATGTATTTTATTAGAAAAATCATTCGCTATGGACAGGAAAGAGTTGTAGTCACTTGATACCATGACTGTAAGAAGTGTAAGACGAAAATGAAAGTTATCAACTTCACTCTTTATAATTCTTATATATAAATTCCTTAAGTTGTAAAATCATTCGATATCGATCCATATATATTTTACAAGAAATATTTTAAATACATATAAATATAGATTAACGCTTTTTAAATAAAATCCTTTACAGGAATGATTGTTAAAAATATTTGGAGTAACCAAATTCGATCGAAACACTTGAGTGATCATCTCTAATCCATCCAAAGACTCGCTGAGCTTGCCAGTAAATCTCACTGAACTGGAAAGACTTTCTAAGTTTTTTCCATCTTAGCTGTCGTAGTTGCCTTTTTCATTTTGAGCCTGAAATTTGGATGAGAAAATGCTTCAATGTTTCCTTCTCCACAGCGCATGCCCTCCTTTCTGTCGCGTGAAACATATGTACCTAAACTGTCATCTCAACAGCATTCATTCGAATTTTTGGGAAAAAATTTCTGATGCTTCGACAAAAACAGTATCCGTTATGACCTTTACTCCGCATTCTCTTCCTTAAAAGTAAGACTCGTTGGATGTGTCTCAATATTTACGAAAAGTTATCTCTATTGATGGGATTCTAAGAACTGAGCTGTTCCTCTAACATTCCATTCTCTTGTAAAGCTTTCAATGCTCGAGAAAGATTTTGGACAGCGTATGGCGAGTGCGTTCATGACCACATCAAAACGCTTCAACTCTTTCCTTTTGTTTCCAAAATGAAGTTAACTAAGTGCTCATTGAAAGTATATTTCCAGAAACTTTACTGGTTATAATTAAAGCACCTTTGGCGCCATCGTTAAAACCCGTAATCCCGGCCTGAATGTACACATAAATAGTTTATACAAATCTCCGTAATGCGAAAATGAAAAATAATTTGGAAGCTCGACACCTTACCTACGACTTCAAGAACTCTTTAAAATGGAGTTCTCTTTTTTAAATGTCACACATCAGTACTGTAATTTGTTTGAAGGATATATTCTAGTCTTGAATTTAAGAAAAAATTTAATTTGTTTTGTTCAGAACATCAAACTTATAATCTTTAACTTTTTAAGAATATGTCCTTGTATGATTTCTTAAAATGTTAATTAGCTTTTTTAGTGTCACGAGCTCCGTACCGGCTGGAATGACTGACACTTTGCACAATTTTACCCACAATTTTATCGCGTTTGTTTCGAAACTACTTTTTCAAAAGGTTATAATTTCTGAAATACTTCTTAATCTAATATTTATATGGAATCTAGTGTCCCTATCATACTATATTTGGTTTATTCCAAAATATATTTTACTACAGAGTATAACAGTTTTGTTCGCCTAACGATTGTTTTTAGCACCTAAAGCTAATCGAGATAGATATGGAGTAATAAATATACTTGTATATAAATGATCAAACCTGCAATTTAGTAGAAAGTTTAATACTTTTAAAATGTGGGCATCCCCTCAGGAACTACTTAAACCATTTTGATTAAATATAGTGCACAACATTATCCAGACATTCCTATCTTACATTGTCTACCACGTCTACTTGCCTTACGTCCAGTCTTTTCTTCTTTTCGCTTTCTGTTGCCAAATCGAACCTCTCTAACGGAGTGGAGATCTGGTTCTTCCTCTGCTTCTACCGGCGAGTCGAATACCCTCAAAGCTGGAGTGTTCTCGTCCATCCGGACAACATGATCTACCTAGCGCAACCGCTGACTCTTGAAACGCTGAACTGTGTTAATGTCGGCGTATAATTATATCGTAAAGCTCATCGTTCCATCGACTGCGGTACTCGCTTTTGTCAATGCATAAAGGGCCATAAATCTTCCGCAAAACTTTTCTCTCGAACTCTTCTAAGATATAGCAGGACAAAAATGATGAGGGACTTGTAGAGTTTCGCCTTTGTTCGTCGGGAGTGGATTTTTTTCAATTGCCTACTCAGTCCAAAGTAACACCTGTTGGCAAGAGTGCACCATAAATATTGCTCAATCTGTCGGGGTAATATAATATGGGGAGGATATAACCTCATATAACAAGTCCAAACTTCGGGTTGTCTTTAGATAGTATATATCGACCACTAAATGAACGTAGAATATTTGATATCTTATTATAAAATATAAATCACTTTGAAGAGAGAAGAAATGTTTGCTAATATAATGATTTCATTTGAATAAAATGATTTCATTTGAGAATGTTTTTTAAAAAAAAATTATTTTAATGAAATATGGGAATTGAGGGCATTATACATAACTTCCGAGATTCAAACGAGGACAAAGTATTGCACCGCAGTTTTATCTGAATAAAGAACCGTAATAGTGCATGCCAAAGGCGCTATTGGTTAATTAGTGTCGAATATGGATGTATATACAAATGATATATATAATTCTTTTATAAGTTTGATTGATTATTGCAAGCCAGCGTGGCCTGAGAATTCACTTAAGCATTTTTAAATTCAGTAAATCAAAGTAAAAAAAAAATGCAACGATTTCCAACTGCCATCAATCATATTGGTATTTAATTGTCACGAATGATTCAATTTTGGCGGTTTTGCGTTTTCAATATTCATTACACATTTTCTTTGTTATATTTTATAAATGTATATATATAAATATTTGACTTTTTATTAACACTTACGATCCACCGCAACAACTTGACTTAAGCATGTTGAATTTAGTTTTATTAAATTCAATATTTTTCTGCTGCTGTTAAATTAATTAGGACCAAATGCTATTAGCTTTGCGATATATACACTATATTCATTGATTTACATATATTCCAATACCTATATCTTATATATACATACATATGTATATGTATGTTTGCATGTACATTTGTATATATAGTATCATTTGCGTGAAGTTAAAGTAATTTTTCGGTTTCATGCCTGAAACGCCATAATGTGATGGTGATAAATGATTTTTAACGCTGAGTGATGGTTATTTCTACTTTGGCGGTTCTCAATAATATTAATTTTCTATCAATTTTTAACGTTATTATTACGAGTAAATGGCAAATGATTTTTCGTGGATGACATGGAAAAATATTAGACACCCAAAAACTTACAAAGTTGCATATATGTATAAGTGTATATAATATATACCCGCATATATAGTCATATGTATGTATATAAATTGTTATGCTATTAGTTGCTTTTGCTGTTATCTACCGCTATAGCTTTTTGTCTGTCGTAAGGCGTTCGTCGATATATGCCAAGCTAGAAATATGTATGTCTGTCATTATACTCGTATCACTGTTGCCCACAAATTAGCCATAATTTCGTGGTCTTACTGACATTTTCATGGTGATTAATTACTTAATGAGTTTGGTTTTTAACTGCCAACGAAAAATCGCTTGTTAATGACATTTTTCACCAAATACACTACCATAGCAAAATAAAAGCAACAACGCTCAAATTGATTTCCTTTTATGTTTTTCGTCGCTTCGAGCTTTGTATCCGTAGCTACTTTTTACAATCCACAAACTGCAGCGCTGCTCTTTGCCTTACTACAGGCTTAAATTAACTGATTCCTCTTTATTCTACTAATTCTATTTTCTGATTCGTTGCGCGACTTTGGCTTCCTAGCCGCCGTTCGAAGACTTTGTGTCCGATCACACTTGCCGTTCCAAAGCTGATAATATTTCATACACTTCATACATTACATAATTACTGAAAAATTAAGCTCATATTTTACCATTGTTGATTGATTGATAGATTTCCTCCTCTTTTTTTATTTTTCAACGTTGTTTATTTTCTTTTACTTGAAAAGCAATTGCTCGATTATAGGGTCTTAAGTTAATTATTTGTTGAGCTTGCACATAAGCAGTTTTTTTTTGTATTTTTTCCACTTGCTTCGCGCTTTTTACTTGTGCTTAATGTTTTCGCAATGATTAATTGACAACTAATGATTTTTCAATGCGCAGCAACAAGGTTGTTAGAAAAGCCGCACAAACTAAAGCTGGTGCCATTAGACACTTCATCAAAGCAACGGTAAAAAAGGTAAAATTAAATAGAAATAAACTTATTGTTCAACATTTTTGAGAGTGTGAATTGTATTAAGAGTAATCCGCTTACATAATACAAGTCATAGCAATAGGATTATTATTTTCAACTAGTGAACTATTTTATCGACAGTAACTCGTGCAGAAAATATTGAGCTTTTAAGCAATTTGAATTTTGATTGAGTCATATGAAATATATTTTTAAAACCTTTTTATCGCAAACGAAGCAGTTTGAAGAAAGCGATCAGCAAAGCTGTGGTCAAATAAAATTTTTCGATATGAGCAAACCTCAACTTTCTTAGTATTTTAGCAAAGAAATATTCGTTTTAGAGATTTAGTCATAAGTAAAAACCAAAATTCGCATTTTATCAAAATTTGTTTAAAATACCCAAATATAGTTCTTGGTAGTTTTTTTATTATTGTATGTACATATGTATGACGTAATTTGCAGTGGTTATATAACGGGTTTAAGACGTATGGTTTCCAATGAGGTAATATTTTTTCGGAATTGAAAGTTTTGAAGTTGATTTGTATTCCGTTTGCCTTGGCATTTCATAACAATATTCTGTTGGTCGGTTCCTACGACGTAGCACAAGAAAATTTTGTTCAGTTATAAAACTCTCTTTTGGTTGAATTAGTAGTTTCTTCTTCTTCTTTACTGGCGTAGACGCCGCTTACGTGGTTATAGCTTGTTTTCACTATTTGCCGCCAATTCGAGATAACATGTGCAGCAAGTTCTTCTCTACCTGATTTCTTCAAAGGAGTCTAGGTCTTCATCTTCCTCTGCTTCCACCGCCAGATACTGAATCGAAAGCCTTCATCATCAGACGATGTAATTTTCCATGCCTCCGCACTAATAGAAGAACCGCAATGATGAGGGACTTGAAGAGTTCGCTCTTCGTTCATCGAGAGAGGACTTTATTTCTCAATTGCCTACTTAGTCCAAAGTATGTAGCACCTGTTGCAGGAGTGATTTTATTCCGATGGATTTCAAAGCTGATATTGTTGTTGGCGTTGATGCTGGCTCCAAGATAGAGAAAATTATCAAGGACTTCAAAGTTATGACTGTCAACAGTCACGAATGAGATTGTACCTTCTCTATTTGGCTCTGCAGCTCGATTGTTTTCTCCAGCAATATATTGAAGAAGTTACGCGATAAGGAGTCTATTTGTCTGAAACCTTGAACCTGCCTATAATTGTATTAGAGGTATTGAGCTTTAGCTATAGAGCAAAATAATTCAATACTATACTGTCATATAACGGGTGATCCCTCTAGACGTACTTTTTTCAATAGACCTTTTTTGACAGATCAGGGGTCGATCGTGTCAAACTGTCATGTTATTTTTATTCAGTATTGTTTGGCATTTCATCATAAAAAGACCTTCGCCTGCACAATGTTTACAAATCGTTCCATTGAGATCCAGCATTCAGTATTGGATAATAATCGACCGAATAGGCCATGTCCAGCACACAGTGAATAAAATATAGCAGCCATAGCTGAGAGTGTACACGAAGACTGTGGAAAGTCCATTCGCAGCAACTTGGGCACGACTTGATTTTACGTCGAGATCTTAAATAGAAAGCGTACAAAATGGATCACCCTTTATATCTGCATATAACTATTAAGTGAACATTATACAAAATTTTATTCGAAATAGTCAGCTTTTGCTTTCACATTTGCCCTCAAACGATTCGGTCATTAATCAATAGCAGTACGTACAGTTTCTAACTGGTACGATACTCTCCAAATTTCTGTGGTGTATTTGACAGGTCATGTCCTTTAAATCTGATAACAAGCTGACGACCAACTATATGCAGATTTGAAACCAGGAATATTTATTCTGAGCACCAGAATCTTGTTAGAAGATCCTATGCTCTCCATCGAAGAGAGTATTGCTTAACTACTTTACTACTTCTAAAACATCCTGACACACTTTTGACCCAGTTTTACTCCTTTTCACAGAAGTGAACAGGTGTAACGCCTTAACAGGAGACTTCTATCAAAATTATTGTCGCTTTCTCTTCTTTTTCTTAATTGGCGTAGACACCGCTTACGCGATTATAGCCGAGTTAACAACAGTGCGCCAGTCGTTTCTTCTTTTCGCTACGTGGCGCCAATTGGATATTCCAAGCGTAGCCAGGTCCTTCTCCACTTGGTTCTTCCAACGGAGTGAAGGTCTTCCTCTTCCTCTGCTTCCCCCGGCGGGTACAGCGTCGAATACTTTTAGAGCTGGAGTGTTTTCGTCCAGTCGGACAACATTACCTAGCCAGCGTAGCCGCTGTCTTTTAATTCGCTGAACTATGTCAATGTCGTCATATATCTCGTACCGCTCATCGTTCCGTCGAATGCGATATTCGCCGTGGCCAACGCGCAAAGGGCCATAAATCTTTCGCAGAACTTTTATCTCGAAAACTCGCAACGTCGACTCATCAGTTGTTGACATCGTCCAAGCCTCTGCTTATAGAGTTTGGTTTTTGTTTGTCGAGAGAGGACTTTGCTTCTCAATTGCCTACTCCGAAGGATGGAGTCATGTGTAGAAGTTCACGCAAGTGAGGAAAGTTCTCTGATCGCCATTCACTTGGGAGTGGCCAGAAACGATTCTTTTACACATGGCTCAAGCAACTCACTACTTCCGGTCTTTGACCAAGTATCCTCTGGGTAGCCTAAGAACATTCGTTCGAAGGCGAGCTAAAGTGAGAAGGCGAAACATCCCCCACATAGGGTTGTGCGCTGAGTTTGGGACCCGCCACGTAAAAAACACCCCCAGTGAATAGCTATAACCAGCCTCGGATGAGAGACCCCCCTTTTGATGACGACCATGGCAAACGAAAAAAGGTCTACGAATTAAGGGCATACACCTGGAATGTCCGGTCCCTTAATTGGGAAGGTGCCGCTGCCCAGCTGGTTGATGTCCTGTCGCTTTGCTTACTAAAAACATTTTCAACAGTGAAATATTTTTAATTTTTTTTTAATTTCATGGCCGTAAACCAGGTGCCACAATGGAAGACGCTTACATCTTATAAGCCAAATTTACACCAATTGTATTACAATATGACCAGTTTACCGTCAATTTAAGTCCGTGCTCTGATCGCTATAACCATTTTCTTGATATCACTTTCTGTTTCCTAAGGGGTTTTTCGAATGAGTTCGCGAACAGTTTTTATGGCTGAATTGTTTCGAACCACGTGAGGACGACCTCTTTCTGAGATCAAATGTAAATATTTCGATAAAATGATCATTAGAGCCGGAAGCAAACATTACCAAAACATTAACGAAATACTATTTTTGAGAAGCTGATAAATTTCATTTCAGTTTATTTTAAAATAATAGCTTTAAAATAACGACACTGTTTGTTTTGAAACTTTGTAACAGAATTTATGACAAGATTAAGTTCATACATACACTTCTATTAGCATTATCTTTAAACGATTGTATTTCAGTGATTTTTACCTTTCATTAAATAAATTATTAAACACAACCCTCCACTCAAGTTCGCAATGAGTTAATAAATTTCACAAGATTATAATAAATCTAAGATCGTAAAATTCTTTATTATGGCAATAAAGTGCATACTGTTTATACCGTAGATTACTACGAAAATAACAGATAAATAATTGACAACTTGTCATATAAATCAAGTCAAGCTAAAAAAACCGTTAGAAGCAACTCTACAGTCATTAAAGAAATCAGTATTTAAAAGCTGATAATGTTATTAGCGAATAATTAGTGCTGTATTATTGAGTAAAATATTATAGTGAGTAGGGCAACCGATAATTTCTACATCGATATACTAATATATAATATTTTATAACAGACTTCGAACGATAATTTAGGGTTACATTTTTCCTTCATAATACGTTACAAAAGCGGCTTTAAATTTTCTAAAACGACTATTGTTCTCTTTAACTGCAGGTTTTGGATAAATAGATCTATGAGGGAGATTCTTCTATCCAGATCCACATTTATATATTTTCTATACACATAAACGTTTACTCTCAAACTTCTTTTATTAAAAAGTTCATATCTTGGGCTCGTCCGGGATTTGAACCCGGGACCTCCCGCACCCTAAGCGGAAATCATACCCCTAGACCAACGAGCCAGTTGCATTTTAAATATTTCGAAAATGTGGATGGATTATAGTAAACTATAATTTAATATTAACAAAACAAAAAATATATCTTCACTATCACTAAAATAGTTGAGCATCTCAATGTAGCCGTAACTCTCTCACGCTTTACAATATTGTTTTGATTTTGTAAAATTTGTAAAATGAAAGGATCTTTTGAGTTCCAAAAAGTAGATATCTTGGGCTCGTCCGGGATTTGAACCCGGGACCTCCCGCACCCTAAGCGGAAATCATACCCCTAGACCAACGAGCCAGTGGTACCCAAACTGTTAGTTGAACACGCTGACTGACCAGGAGCCCACACTTGATTTAGGCCAAATTTCCGGTTTTTGTATAGATATATAGTATATTTATTCATATTCATATAAATGTGACAATAATCGTGTTTTATTTGACCAGCATATTAAGCAATTAGCTTATTTTGTAAGGAAAAGTTGGCCAACATGTTTATATTGGCTTGTCAAAATCTATCTTAGCTTGTATATTGAAATAGAGGCATTGTCAGTACATCGTTTTTTTTCAAACAATTTTTTCAAAAAAAAAAGTAATTTAAAATAATGGTAAACCTTATTTTGACAGATGAAACTGTAAACAAATTGAATATCAGCTGATTGTTCTTGTCCGACATATTTCATTTTTAAGTCATTGCCACCGATTTAGCTATTAAAACAACCCTAATGCTTCCAGAAAAATGTTAATACCTTGTAATATTGAAAATATTTCAAACCATTTTTATATCTGTATATTATATTTGCCCTTAGTACTGAGTATTGAAACCGGAAATGATAATGCTAGATAATATATGATAATTGATCGATAAAAATATTTTATGTGAGATACATAATATCGTCTTCTACACTTGCCTTCAAGTGTATAAAATTTAATATAATTTTTATTATTTTGTATTATTTCCTTTTTTAAAACAAATAATGTTATTTTACAAAATATTTGCTCTTGGGCTCGTCCGGGATTTGAACCCGGGACCTCCCGCACCCTAAGCGGAAATCATACCCCTAGACCAACGAGCCAGCTGAAAACTTTTGGCAACAAATGCTTATTTCATTGAGAGACAAAGTAAAGAGTCAAAACAAAGAGTAAAACTTGAATGATTATAACTTTTCGCTTTGCTGTTAAATTTCTAAATTTGTAAGCATATTTATTTGTAAATGGATATGTGTGTTTTTATATTCAACATGTTGTACCCTCAATCGTCTACTATGTATAATTGTTGTTGCTTATTTTTATGTCAGCAGTTTTCTATACGTATGCTTGTGGTCTTTTAGCTTAAGCAGCAATCTTTGGAAACACTCTCATATCAACAACGAACGACCACAAACATTCACCGAAACTTAGTTGAGCCAAGCCAAGCAGAGCCGAGTGTCTGAAAACTTGTTTTGATACCGACAGTTTCACAGTAGCAATAGCAGCACGCGCAGAAAACGAAATGACCGTAAATACAGACATACGTACATTTCACATATACATATGTATGTACATAAATTTATTTGCTGACTATTTTACTCGTACTTATGATATGAAAAGAGCCTTTAAAGTCTAAGACAAATATGTTACAACTATGTTCTCAGGTAGCCTAGCAAACTGCTGATATTCTCAATGCATTTGCAAGCTTGAAAATATTTTGACTAGTTTCCGGCTATAGAACCATACTATAAGGAAAAGTAGCTGCATAGTGCCTGATATCATTACAATCAAGAGAAGCTTAAACTTAGTTTTGCAAAAGGTAATGGAAATTCCATGAAATGTGATAAAGCAAGTAATGATGGGCTACGTTCTGGTGTAATCGAACACTTTATAACCTTTCAATGTGGAGGGATTAAAGCCAGGAAAATACCTTAGGGTGCAAAACGTCAACCAGAGGATCGAAAGCCAAGCAATTTACTATACACATATACTACATATATACTAATATAACTCATACACCGACTGACATGTTCGGCGTAAAGTTTGTTAAAAAAACGAAAATCATTATCTGTAGTATGTGGGAGTTGGTACAAAGTCATCCGGAAGTTCGAAAAACTATAAATTAGGTATATGGGGGACAAGAGAAGTACCAGCCCGTTTCAACCCATTTTTGACATTCAGACATACTATTATCAGAATGTAAATTTCAATCATTTACCTCAAGTAATAACCGATATTTTCGGTCAAAAGTCAACTATAGATACTGGGGTCCAAATTACATACATAGGGGCTTGAGCAGTTTTGGTTGGATTTGGACAATTTTTGGCCATAAGGTGGCAAACACTAAATGTATTATTCATGCAAATTTTTTTCCCGTTTTAATAATTTCTTCTTGATTTGTACACTGGAAAGTGAGAGAATCAAGCGGAATTTAAAATTTTTTATATGAAAAATATGCGAGGTTGTGGGCCGATTTCACCCATTTTCGCACTGCGACAGAGGAATTTGAAAAAAAAATGTTATACACTTAATATGTGATTTCACCTAAAAGTGGGCGGTGTCTCTACCATTGTCCAAATGTCCAACGTTCGCCCTTGCTCCTATAAAGCTGTCTCAAACCATCTTTAAGCTAAAAGTTATTGTCTCTGGCGTATTTAGTTATTGATTGATCATGCTTTTTGTAGTTTTTAACAGTACGGCTATATAGGAAGTGAGTGGGGATGTTATCCAACGTCATCCTTTCTCACACTGTCGATAGGGGTTCTTATAGGGGTTCATCTAGTTACAAGATCTTGTGCTAATCTTTGACAATAATTTTTTTTCAATAATCACGTGAACCGCACTTCTAGATTTCCCGACCCCTTTATTTTAAAATTATTCTTTACGTCTTTTGTTCGTTCTATCTTGGAGTATGTGTGTTCATCTAAAGATTATATTGTCTATCCTCAATTAATAGGATTGAACGTGTTCAAAATATTTTTCTTGAGTTTGCCCTCCGCTCCTTAAAGTTTATTGACCCCATACCACTTTACGAATCTTGTTTATTGCTATTAAACCTTAAATGAATAGGATTTTCTCTTAATTCTGTAAGAATTAATGTTCATAGACTTAAATAAACAAATAAATAAAATGAACAGCGACGAAAATGAATACCCATGGACGTCGATTTATTTCAACAAGACGACGAAATAAAAGTATTCAGCTTCAGATATAATTCCCTGGACGTCCGTTGTCTATTAGGGGTGACTCTAAACCCTTTATCCGGCTTCTTTTTGATGAACTCATTCTAAATATTTGTACTTAAAGCATTACCTCTACTACACATTGAAATAATCAAAACAAATATAAAATAAAACATTAAAAGATCTAAAAAACCGTTTCTATAACTAGAAAGAAAACAAGAGTTGATCTGTAGTGTACTCTTTGGAAAAAACACCCGTATTAATCTTGTAGTAGGCCTACAATTTCAAGTTGGCCCCGTCATTACTTCACCTATCTATCACCTTTACCATTTAGTAAATCTTTAAAAACACTTACGAGGGTTAAGTTAAAAATTACTTATTTTTAATTGAAGTATAAATAAGGTATATCATACCGATATATGTACATATGTTAATATTTATTTACATATTCTAAATATTTATTTATTTAGTAAACTTACTATTTGTACAGAAGAGATAAAAAAAACTCTTAGTATTTAAATATTTGCTTTCGACTTTAAGTGGTACTTGCTGGCCTTAAAAATTGAAGTTTAAGTCAAATTACTTCAATTTGATTACCAAAGTAATTAGATAATGTTTGAACAATTCAGCATTAAATTGCAAATGTGAGCAATTATTATTTAACTTTCACTTAGGAAACAATTGATGAAATTAAGTGGGACAAAGTGGGAATTTTTTTTTATTTTCCATACAAATGAAAGATAACTTGAAATTCATTTCTAGAGGTAATACGAAGAAGAAATGATTACTTATATAGAGCTTTTGAAATTGTATTTGAAACTATTTGACGATATTATTGAATGACGTTATTTTTAGTTTACTATTCACCATTAATTAAATCTTGATGAAGAAATTAATTCATAAGCCGAGTCGAAATTAAATTAACTCATTGAATTGGTTTTCTTAGATGAATCCATATTTTATTTATTTACTGTTTAAAAAAGAATGCAAGTTATTTGTTTTCGCCTTCTCCTACATTTCTCAGAGAAGTTTTTTTTTCAGCGACCCACTATTTACATAAGTCTCAGAAAGACAAAATAGTCCCTGACGTAAATACTGAGGGTAGCCACTAGTAAAAAGCGTAATGCCTTTAATAACGGATGATCCAAGCGGAGGTACTTTTTTTCAATAGCCTTTCTTTGACAGATCACGAGCGGTGTCAAGCTCTCATTTTATTTTTATTCAGTATTGTTTGGTATTTCGTCATAGAAAGATGAACAAGGCTTACAAATCGCTCAACTTTATTACGAAAATTCCCGTTCTGTAAATAATGTGTTTGGGCATACTATTCGCAACATCATCACCCATCTTGGGACTCAGCATTCATTATAGGATAATATACGACGAAATAGACCATGTTCACCACACAGTGAAGAAAATATCGCAGCCATACTTGAGAGTGTACACGAAGACCGTGGAGAGTCCATTCGGTGCCGTTCGCAAAAACTGGGACTGACGTACGAAACGACTTGGCGTAAAATGTGCCAGTATCATAAGTTGAACGCATACAAAATACAGCTTGTGAAAGACCTCAAGCCTCTCGACCTTTCCAAGCGACTTCGCTTAGTTCTATGGGCCCTTGAAAAGTTCCAAGAAGATCCGACGTTTTTGTGCCACATTTCATCCAGAAAAAACGACGATTTGATGTGGTTTGTGGGTCGCTGGAACCATCGGTCCACATTTCTGTAAAAATTATGCCGCTAAGAACAGAACCGTCATGATAACCGACTCTTTGATACCCGTTATTGAAGCTCGTGATACATCTTGTATCAAGTCTTCCCTCTTATATGTATGTTTACGAAATCAATAAATTACACTAATTTGCGACTGTTATGTTGGATACCGTTTCATGCTAATTTTGGGTTACTAAAACCCAGTCAAACTTTCCGAACATGTAAGTAGAATTTTTTGCGTTGTAGTCAAGGGGTGTTAAGGGTAAACCACCGCGATTTACTAAAATGTCAAAAATAGCTGTACGTGATGAAAAATGTTTGAACTCAAATTTGTAATCAGGACGCCCCAAGTACCCCTCAGACCTCTTAGCACTTCGGTCGCACATTTTTCTTTCAGATTTGTAGAGTAGTTTAATGAGCGAAGTTTTAAACTGACTATAAAATTATAATGGGATGGTTAATAACTTACTGAAACTATATTCATATGTATATAATAAATTTGAAAGATGAGAAAAATTCTAAGGTTAATAACGTATGTAGAGGATGGACTCATGTGTAGAAGTTCACGCAAGTGAGGAAAGTTCGTTGATCACCATTCATTTGGGAGTGGCCAGAAACGATTCTTTTACAAGTACATACATATGTAGACAGAAAACATCCGTTTGAAGGCGAGATAAAGTGAGAAGGCGAACCTTCACTTGCCATGGTTATGAGCTGGGTTTGGGACCCGCACATAAAAAAAACGCCCTCAATTAAAAGTAAAAAACAGCCTCGTAAGAAAAACGTTCCTTTTGATAAAGTGCCAAGGGCGGATGGATTGCCGCCCGAGCTATTCAAACACGGCGGCGAAGAACTGATAAGGAGCATGCATCAGCTTCTTTTTAGAATATGGTCGAACGAAAGCATGCCCAACGATTGGAATTTGGGTGTGCTCTGCCCAATCCACAAAAAGGGAGATCTGCGCCAACTACCGTGGGACAAGCCTCCTCAACATCGCGTTAAAAGTTCTATCGAGCGTATTATGTGAAAAACTAAAGCCCACCGTCAACAAAATGATTGGACCTTATCAGTGTGGCCTTAGGCCTGGCACATCAACAACTGACCAGATATTCACCATGCGCCAAATCTTGGAAAAGACCCGTGAAAGAGAGTCGACACTCACTATGTACCTCTTCGATTTCAAAAGCTGCTTTTGACAGCATGAAAAAGAGATGCCTTTATGCCGCGATGTCTGAATTTGGTATCCCCGCAAAACTAATACGGTGTAAACTGACGTTGAGCAACAACAAAAGCTCCGTCAGGATCGAAAAGTACCTCTCCGAGCCGTTCGATATCAAACGAGGTTACAGACCAGGCGACTCTCTTTCATGTGACTTCTTCTATCTACTTTTGGAGAAAATAATTCGAGCTGCAGAACTAAATAGAGAAGATACAATCTTCTATAAGAGTGTACAGCTACTACCGTATGCCGCATGCTGATTTATGATATTGATATCATCGGCCTTAACAACCGCGCCGTTACTTCTGTATTCTCCAGAATGGATAAGGCAACGGAGCAAATGGGTCTGTTGGTGAACGAGGGCAAGACGAAATATCTCCAGTGATCAAACAAACATTTATCGCGCTCATGACTAGGCACCCACGTCACTGTTGAAAGTCATAACTTCGAAGTCGTAGATAATTTCGTCTATCTTGAAATCAGCATCAACTCCAACAACAACGTCAGCCTCGAAATCCAACACAGACTAACTCTTGCCAACAGGTGCTACTTTGGACTAAGTAGGCAATTGAGAAGAAAAGTCCTCTCTCGACGAACAAAAACCAAATTATATAAGTCACTCATTATGCCCGTGCTGCTATATGGTGCAGAGGCATGGACGATGACAACGTCTGATGAGTCGACGCTACGAGTTTTCGAGAGAAAGGTTTTGTGAAAGATTTGTGGGCCTTTACGCGTTGCCCACGGCGAATATCGCATTTGATGGAATCATGAGATGTACGAGATATACGACGATATTGATATAGTTCAGCTAATTAAAAGACAGCGGCTACCCTGGCTAGGTCACGTCGTCCGAATGGACGAAAACACCCCAACTCTGAAAGTATTCGACGCAGTACCCACCGGGGGAAGCAGAGGAAGAGGAAGACCTCCACTACGTCGGAAGAACCAGGTGGAGTAGGACCTGGCTTCGCTTGGAATCTCCAATTGGCACCACTGTGCGAAAAGAAGAAACGACTGGCGCTGTTGTTCACTCGGCTATAGCCGCGTAAGCGGTTTCTATGCCAGTAAAGAAGAAGAAAAATATAGTATGTGTTCATTTGAACATTTTGAGTAAAAATTATTAAACATTTTTATTTATTTTCCATATCAAATGGAATCGAAAACATATCCGCCGCGGTAATTCATAGGTCTAATACATTATATAAATAAATACGATAATCGTTTGGTTATTTATTTTTAAAAATGTCAACAGTAACAAAAAAATTAACTTGTCATAGATGTTTTGAGTTTACACAATAAGATCCATTAACTACTTGTGTACACATTGTAAATATATTTGGAGCCCAACTATAAATACAATTGAATAAATATTTTCGAGTGCTAAAGTCATTAAACAGTTAACGCATATATGCAGATAGTTAATGCAAATAGTTCTGAACATTTGTACGTGTATTGAAACACGTATCACGATTTAGCGTTTTGTTTGCATCAAGCTTAATTTTCAATTCAAGCCAATTTAGTTATTTGTCACTTAAATACACACAAATTTGTCGATACAGCCTTTAAAATATTAATATTTAAAAATGCCTTTCGTGTTGACAGCAAACAAAATAAGTCAACAATAAACTTCATCTCGACTTACGTATGGTGGACACTTTTGTTTTTGTATGGGCGTCCATAAATGTCCAAAGTCGGGGCAGAGTAGGTTGGCAAGCGGAACGGGTTGCAAGCTTCGAAAGCAAATTACCTATTCATGTCAGGCGACGCAAAGTGCCTAGGCAGCCACATCACAACAATTGACAATAGAAATAAAACCGTTTACAAAACTACAATAGCAACAACACAGATAAAATCAGCGAACTCAGGCACAGTAATGGCATAGTAATTGAATTAATAAATAAATTCAGCTAAATGACAATAAAAAAGGCGCACCAAAAATCATAAACTACAAGAGAAGTGGGACAGAGGGCGGGCATATCCGAACAGCCGATTGTGCACTGTGTGCGCTTTCAGCAGCTGTCAGTCATAAAAACTTCTAGCCACAAACGTGCATAACATAACGAAACGAAGCGTATGTACGTGTAATAGTGTCGCTTAAATATACAACAACACACCGGCACACACAAATCCACTTTTGACAATCGAACGCGAACCTAATCAAATTGTATTTATGTTTATGCGCGCGGCGCTCATGGGAGCTAAATTGCTGAAATTAGGAATAAAAGGCATTAAAAATCACTGTCATCTCATTTGAAAATGAAATTGTGATTATATATACTTATGTACAAAAACAATATAAGTAAACATTATTGTGTTTGTTATGAATGCTTACAAAAGCCACAACAACAAAGCGGTTATTTCAGTAATTCATATGTTGGTATCTATCGCTCGTTCCGCTTGAGTACGACACTCGAATGATGATAAGTTTTTCAAATCAATTGAAAATTGTCACTATTAATTTATTTATGAGTGAATTCACGTATGCGATTTCATTTTTATGATCAGCGCCATAATGGTGCACTAGGTTATTGTGACTGTTTTTCGGTTGACAACTGATTGTTGGAGACCAGAAATGTAGTCGGAATAGATGCGTGTGTACTTGTATACATTTTTACATATGTACATGGAAATATATGCGGATATATAAATCTATTTCAGAGTGGAATACCGTAATGGAACAGGGAACGATCTTCATTGTCAGACTGATTTTTGCTTAATAAAATTAAAGACAAAATAAGAATTTCAAAAATTATTACTTTTTAATACTTTTTGTTAAAGGGAAGTTTATATTTTTTAAAGATCGCCAGAGCAGTTAGTGGTGATCGATTTTGATGCATCCAAAACGTAATAAACTTAGTCTAGACATTTGAAAAAGTAACTGTGTTTCCACTTGATTCTGTTTATGTGTGATATATTTTTAGTTGTGCGAATTTGTCCGATTTTCTGCCAAATAATCGTAAATTGGGGAAAATGGTATTTCTTCTTTCAGTCAAACAAATCGGCGGCTCAACCCCATCAGATGCTTGCACAAGCGAAAGAACGTGCCGTGGGTTTCATCGCTTCAAAGATGGCGATTTCGCGGCCACTTAAAACTTGCCCAGAAACTTTGGGAGACTCCAAACTAATTTGGAGACGTTGCTCAATGAAGGACTATTTCAAACACAAAAAGAGCTTGCTTCAGCACTGGGAGTCACCCGCCAAGCCATTTCAAAGAATCTACATACGCTGGGTATTATTCAGAAACAAGGGATTTGGATTCTTTATGATTGGAAACCTGTGAACAATTTCTCTTACGGCGAAAAACAAAGCGTTTTCTTCGTAGAATCGTAACGTATGATGCATATACTTAGATTCATAGATTTATCATAGCAATTCAAGGAATATGAAGTCATTTAACAACGTCGTCTCTGCCAAATATTCCCATTGCTAAAGTTATACTGTGCTTCCCAAACGAAACCTAAAAGCTGCCCCAATACCAAGGGAGACACGAAAAAGTGATTCCGCGGCATGACAATGCTCGGTCTCATCTTGCCAATCCCATTAACACCTACCTGGCTACGCTTAAATGGAAAACTCTACCCCATCCACCATATTCCCAGATATTACACCATCTGATTTTTATATGTTTCGTTCGATGGCACATGGTCTGGCTCAGAAGCAGTTCTACTCTTAAGAAGACATAGAGAAATGGCTTGATTCTTGTGTAGCATCACAGAGCGAACAGCTTTATCGTAATGGTATTTGCTCTTTGGCAGAAATATGGGAAAAAAATGTGACTAGCGATGTACAAAAAGTATTTATGAAAAAATCCTGTCGATACTAAAAATGATTCGTTCAGTCTTGACGAGCTTTGCCACAAATTAACTTCAAAACGCTGGATGTTGGAAAAACAGAATTACTGAGAGATAGTCTCATCTGAAGAGGAGAACAACTCATTTATTTGAGAAGGGTACAACCGAAGTTTTTTCTTGATTTCTGTTATCAGATTTCAAACGAATGTTAGCTGAGAATGAGGTAACCGCTGAGCCTGTCGGTAGTACCACAAAATATAAGAGCATTTATAATTATAACTGATTATAATCAGAGTAGAATGAGGAAGTTTATAAGTGGGAACCTGATTCGACGCCTTCAAATGAATACATCAAATTTGCTCTTTACTACAGCTGAATTCTCTTAGCTTGAGATCCACGCAGAAATGTTAGATCGGCTTGATTTGCAGGTCTCTAAAAGTGTGATACAAAAGCCTAAAGGGGGTATTCCAGTCTAGAAGCATAAATTTCAGTTAATTTTTAAAGTGTCGTAAAAAAAGGCAATTTTAATTTTTACTATCCATTTTTATTAGTTATTTATTAATTTTAGAAGAGTACAGAAAAAAATTAAAAACTAAATAAAGTAAAAAATTTAAAAAATTATGAGCTGACGAAGTGGGGGGTCTCTAAATATTTCCACGTGACCATACCCATGATTTCAACCCTAATAGTTATCTGAAACCAAAACAAAAAAAAGATTATTAATCCAGAATAATATCGCAATGGCCGGAACTGCGGAAAAGTGGGAAAAAATTTTTTTCCAAAATGGTGACTGCCTGAAAAAAAAAGTTTTTTTGGATCACTTTTTCTGACTATTTCGAGTTTTTTAAAAATAATAAAAATAAAAATTTGGGGATGGTGCTAGTTCCATAGATAAGCTTATAAAGAAGACTCTGTAAAAATTTCAAGTAAATCGGTCCAGTAGAACCTGAGAAATCGTGGGTACCCTTCCGAAAAAGTAAGTTTTGAGAAAAACGCGTTTAAAGTTTAGGAAACAATTCTAGTGAACACGGTCGCCACGTCACAAAATCGGCTGTATATCCGAAAATAAGTCGAATTTTGAAAAATCCTTCCAAGGACATATTTTTGAAAGTCTAAACTTTCAAAATATACAAAAAAAAATCGATTTTTTCAAAATCCTAGACAAGAATACCCCCTAAAGTCACTGCGATGACTTTTTCAAGTTACTAATCAAACTAATTAACACTTTTTAGTTTAAAATAGGTTATTTACAGGATATTTAAAATTTATTTCTAAATATTAAAAGTTTCAGTTTTTATTTAACTTTTACGTCACTAAACAACCAATCAAGTCACATGGTTACAAATCAACCTGATAGCGGCTAATACCTAAAACATAACCGACCCCAAGACTTTACTTTTGTTACCATATTTGAGAGTAGGAAATATCAATAAAATGTTTTCTGGAAATAGTACTTCTCTTCTTTAAGATTACGAGTATGTCCATTACTTTATGAAGATATATTTTGGATGTCTCTGTTTTGGGTTTTACTTGGCCTCTAGGGATCTGGTGATCTAGGTGATCAAATTGAAAGGTGAATTTGGTTCATTTTATCTCCTTCAAAGTAATCCCCACCCGCTGCAATACACTTATGCCAACGAATTTTCCAGTCATTAAAGAACTTAGAAAAATCCTCCGTCGTTATGGCCATCAGAGCCCTCTTCAATTCAGCTTTTATATCCTCAATTGAGTCAAAATTGTGCCTCGGAGTGGTCATTTGAGTTTGCTGAATAGCCAGAAGTTACACGAAGGTGAATCGGGCGAATGCGGTGAATTCACTTTTAGAACCTCACAAAACGACGCGTATCTCATATACTAATCAATATTTTGGCGTGAAATTTAGCATAGATGTCACTAACAGTACTACCAACTTACAGATAAATGTACCGATTCGAAGTATAAATTAAAAATTTTCAATTTGATCACAGTAGTATATATGTTTCTTAAAGCAACCCTTAGTGAGCCTTTAATTAGAGTAGTCATATGTTTTCAGTTCTAAAGTGGGCAAAAGTCAAAAGATTACGTTGATTCCAGTAGAAGGGCTTAGAGCTTTTAAATTCAAGGTAAATATGGCAACCATATTTAAATTTAAGTCTTTTTCCTACCTTCAGAGTTTTCTTTATTTTATAATTTTTTGTTGTCCACTCACACATTTTTGTTTGAATAGTAAACAACAGTTTTTTGCTTCCCCAACGAGATTGTGTTATTTTTAGGAGGAAATAAGCAACTGCCAATTCCTCGTTTCCAATGAATATAATTGAAAGAAAAACGTTTATTGTTTAATATTTATATTTATTATTTTCATTTAATTGCAAAATGAAAACTAATTATTCCATCAAGTTTGTAGTTGAAGTTTTTGACTCTTTATATTTCGTTTTATGGAAATCTGTTTGAATTATATAAACACATACAAGCGCTTCATATGCAGTTAAACATGGATTGTAAGTGGATATTTCAAGTTTTTCATGTTTTCATCTATGCATGTATGCATGTATGTATATTACATTTATTACATAGCTAAATTAAATTTTTAAAAGCCATTAAAACAAATAAACTGTAAGCGAAAGGCCTTTGTGTGCGCTTTCGATACTAAACAAAAAACTAATTCACAATTTTCACGCTTAAAATTATATAATTAAAGGCAAAACGTACAGACATATTTCATATATATATATATATATTAAATTAATAGTAACAAAAAACTAGTTAATGTGATTGTTTTTGTTAAGGTTTCATGGTTATTTGAAAAAGAAATGCTTTGGCTGCATTTTACAACTAAAAACTTTAATTACTTTTTACGTTTTTGCTCACAAATACATATGCGTATACACATATATATATCGATGCATGTATGCATGTGTGTGTAAGTCATATGTTCATCATTTAAAACCTAATAAGCCTAGCATCCAACTACATTTTAGTATCACAGTGTAAAACGATCGCAACAATAGCACATTCTCAAATTGAAATTTTTTCATACAGTTTTATACTTTTTTTGAAACGCAATTTTGTATTAATCATTTTTTAACGTTTTTTGTGTTTTATATTTTTTTGCCTTTTTTCTGCAATTTCCAACTTCATTTTCAGATCTTTGTTTCTGTTTTATTTCGCTTTCATGTTTTTGGTATGCATATTGTAACCGAGTGCGCGGCCCACCATGCCTATGCCTCACTCACTGTTGGCCTCACGGTCGACATGTGCGCACGCGCCTCACTCAAAGATCACACGGTTAGCCTTTCGTTCTCCTTGACTAGCCTTGTTGTCAGCATTTATCGCGCTTCAGCTTCGCTATAGCAATCGCTTACTGATGCACCGCTGCCGAGCCAATGCGTTGACCATACATTGCATAGGGCGAGTAGTAGGGTCCCAAAGCCGCTGCTGCAGCAGCCGCTGCGGGATTAAAGCCAGTCATGCCGAAGGCGGATGGTGCAGTCAACGCGCTAGCTGGTATGCCACCGGGTTTGGCATAAGGATGATAGCGTGCTGCAGCAGCAGCGCTCATTGGACTTAGAGGTGGTGTTGGATATCCGGCGCGGAGTGCTGATGGTGGGAAAAGTGTGCCCAACAATGATTGTGCCTGTGACTGAGCCAAAGCGGCGGCGGCAGCAGCTGGATCCGAGAGATTACCGGTGTGCGTGCGCAGATGTGAGAACAGTTCGTCGGAGGTCTGGAAACGTTTGCCACAATAAGCGTCACCTATCACCCAACTGCACACATATGGCGCTGAGCGCGCCGCAGCAGCACTAGCGGCAGCAGCAGCGGCGGCTTGCGAGTAAGGATGACTTGGTGGGAGACCAGCGGCGCCGCCCATCATTGCCATGCCGTATTTTTGATGTTCACATTGTGTGCAACCAGCTGGACACGGTGCACCCATAAGCATTTGTTGCGTATGTGCCGAGTACGGGCAGCCGGGACAGTAGGGATCCTTGCAAACGGGTACAATAGCCTCACCGCCGGATGGTGTCTTGATGCGTTGATAGCTGATGTAGGGATTGGGTTGGGAGCCCGGACCATTGGGACCGCCTGGGTAACCGCCGCTTGCAGCAGCAGCGGCTAACATTGCTGCGTGATGGTGTGAGAAGCCGCCGGCAAACGGTGGGCGGAAAGCGGGATTGGCATGTTGCTCCATACCGGGGGGACAGCAGAGCGCCGATAATGGATTAATGCCATATGGACCGGCCGCTTTGTAAGCAGCAGCAGCAGCAGCGGCTGCCGCAGCCATACTGCTCATCTCCTTCGGGTGCGTGGCTGAACCGTTGCTATTATTCAGTACTTCCATACCGGAACGTACAATGGGGCTGGCGCCACGTTGTGAAGAACCGGCGGGAGACACAGTTTTGCGATTATTATCACTTGGTGTCGGTGTAATACCATGCATATTCTCCATTTTGATGGCATGTGATTCTGGTGTACAATTGGACTTGTTGCGTGAGGGCACACGTGTATTGTTATCTACACCACCGCTAGAGGAGCATTTTGAGCTGGGTCGTTGCTCGTCCACAGTCGTTGAGGACGATGACTTGAATGTATTGTGGTTTTGAGCGCTTAGTACATTTGTTTCGTAGGGCTTAAAAGCCAACTTCACCTCGGTGGTATTTGGTGTGGTGGATTTCGGTGATTTAGCCTGTGTTGGCGACTTGGAAGCGCTCATGTCCGTACTGGCATTCGATGAGGTGGATGACGAAGATGAAGATGCAGACTTCTTTGATTTATCCATAGCGAGTAATGGCTTGACTGCCGACGAATCAGCGCCAATTTGTGAGCAAGTTTGTGCCAACAGTGCGAGTGGACTTTTCTTGGCGTCCATCTGGAAGGAGAAGAGCGGAAATTTTTTTTCATAAGTAAAGTGTTTATATAACTTTTCAATTTATTATTATAGCTAGAGACTATTTTTAAAGCATATTCATAACAAATCCGATATGAATAGCTTCTTATATACATACATATATTCAAAAATACATCTCAACTCTATATCTGTATGTATTTATGTATATGTACTCATACTAAATATATCTATTTCTGATTGCACGCGCAGCTTAAATTTCTCCCGCCCCTCCACAGGTGCACCCAGCTAATGCCGTCGCTAATATTATTGCATTAATGTTTTGGTTACTTTGTTTTGAAATTTTGATTTTAATGTCTCACATTGCTTACTTAAAAACAACCATAATTCAGTTTTGATAGCTACATTACGAAAGAATTTCAAGCTATAAAACAGCTTTCACCGCCCATGACAGTACAATAAAGACATTTTCTGTGGCTATAATGACCAACATTTATGAGTCCATATTGTGACACAGAGATTACGATGTCAATAAAATCGGTGATATGATCATAAAAATAAATTTCATTTAATGTTTTCAGTGTTTTTTCCACGAATTTTGATTGCATTTTTTATGATATTTTAAATTTTCTTTTACGAGCGCTTTAAACATGTTTTTATAAGTAAATAAATAAATAAATAAGGTGTAATATTGGGATATAAAAGCAAAATATGAAATAATTAACTTTTGGCTCACTCGAACTTAGATGCGGAACTGTGGCGCTTAGAGAAATATTTGGTTTTTGAGACGATTAACTATTTTCGACTGTGAACTGAGGAAAGAACCGTATTCAACTAGCAGTCTGTGGTTTTAAAAGTGTGATTATTATTTCAGCAGAAATAATTTTTTTAAATTTTTCATATTAGCAATTTCATATCAAATTTTAGTTATTTTTTTCGAATCCATTTTGTGTATGAAACCAACAAATTTTCGGTAAAGTTTGTTCAATTTATTTATTTTTTCTTTTATTTTATTTTAGCTGGAGTCTAATATTATAACAAAATTTTATATCTTTTAATTTAATAATACGTTTTGCTTATTGCATAACATGTACAACAACATTAAGAAAATTTTTTTATATTTTCTCATGTTTAAATTTCCTTCATAGGTTAAAACTTTGGGATATTCAATTTATCAAATATTTTTTTATTGCAATATTAATTAATATTATTAAACCTGGAAGAGTTATTGCTTTTTGTAAGTTTTTAATATATTTTATTATGTCGACATCGACTTCGGTTGACTGTTCTTTCTACGCTTTCATAAAGTGGAGACTTTTTCCTTTTTCCTCACTTTTATGCGACAAGTTTCTCTTTTCTTGCATAATTTATTTTAGGATAATGGTTTGTTTCAAACTCAAAAGCATTTATTTTCAAACTTGCCAAATATCATTTCTATTTTATTTAAAATTACTGATTTGATTACATTAGGTACTAAGAAAGCATGTTAAAATTTCCTAAATAAAGAAAATAGTATATCTGTTTTATTTTTATTCTTTTGAGTTATGAAAAGCATATCGAGCTCATTTTAAATCTCATAAAATTTTGACCAGTTCCCTACACATTTCAGCATTTGCTCAATGGCCCCAAAACTGCTTCAACAACAGCCTTTATTACCAAGTTAATAATTTTTCCATTTCTTCCTAATTTACAGAACTTTTTTTTATCTTCTTATTTTATTATTTTTTTTTTTGACAGAAACTCACCGTTGTTGGTATTGGTGATAAATAGTCGGGCTGCAGATATTGGTTGTTGCCAATGGTAACAACACCGCCGCCACCTTCTAAAACAACCATTTTACGCAAATCCAAAGGTTGTGTAGAAAGCGTGGATAACGAGGTTGAATAATACAGCTAATCCACAAAAATGGTTAATCCAATGGGAGTAATGATGTAGCTGGCCTTATAGCAGCTAGTAGAGGTGTTGTGGCGATGGTTAATCCAACAATTTATTTTTGTTTGAGTTTTCAAGCTGTTAAGCTACTTTAACGATTTTTTTCAAGTAATCCAGCATTTAAGTTGGGTGAGCACAATTTATTGTTTTCTAGTTAGCACTAACTCTTTGTATATTCTTTGCAGCGAAAGTTTAAATTTTATTCACAAAATGCTTTGGCGCTGCTCAGTTCACTTTTATTTTGAAATTTGTATTTTAGAGCGCCACACAAAATGACTGAACACAAATTATTTCGATAATTTCGAAATATTTATTTGTTTTTATAATTTTTTTTTTTCAACCTTGTTGTTTTTGAGCACACAACCGTTTATTATGACTATCAAATTTGCTTGTGGGTATATATAAGTATAGCCAAAGTGTATTTACTTTGCCACGTTCCGAGTTTCTTTTCAAACACGTCTTAACGCAAAGGAAGCCAAACACGAACTGAAATTTCTGTGACACACAATTTGCTTAGCTACTGGCTAGTCGTGCTGCGACTTAGCTCGTTGCAAGAGCGCTTCGCTGCCGTCCAACTCTATTACACTCTTCAAGAGAGCGCCTGCTTCAGTACAATTTGGCAACATTTACCGTTTCTCTCAATACCTGAAATGAGCAAGCAACCTTTTGGAGCTGTAAGTGTGAGCGAGTGCGCATAGATGCGTGCGAGCAAGAGCGCTATAGCGTAATTTTCAAATATGGCGTACTTTTTGTCCAATCAAATCGCATGCGCCATAAAAATATATAAGTGCTTTGATCTTTAGCAACGTGCGACGGCAGCGCCAGTGACAGCCTAACTCTCTCATTTATACATATGCACAGTGCTAATTGTGGCAACCAGCTGTCAAGCGGTTTGTTAATGGATGGATGAATGGATGGCTGCTGTCGGCAGACATGTTAGGAAAAAGTGCATTGCCAAGGCACGTTTGGTGTGTAATTTGCAATGCGGCAAAGAGCGCGTATATAACACCTAGCGTAACAGGTTATTCTCTGTAGCTAAGTTGGAGCAGAAAAATGCTTTTAGAAACTTTAACGCTCAGCTCTCGCTCAATTTTGGAGTTGCATAACCAATCAATGGGCTGCTTTGACGTACGCCACAATGGCAACACTTAAAATGGGGTTACCTTTTGGGAAAATATGTACTGAGCACACTCTATTGAGCGTTTTGTAGAGCCGTAGTGTGCGCTGAGCGCCACACTCTTTAACATTTTGCATTAGTAAACAATAAATTAAATGTTAATTTAGTGTTCTCGCAAGTAAATTGCTGCGCTGTTCGTGAGATCGCGCTCATTTACTATTTGTTAGGAAGCAGCTCTCATACCGTTTGCCCGTCTACTTGTTTCCACTCACTCGTCGGCGCTGCTGTCAGCGGCAATCATTGCGTTCGGTTAAGTGACCAAAAGGTTGCAATTAAACTGTCACGTTTATCACGCCTTTCAGTACAACAACGGCGGCAAAAACAAATGCCACAACAACACAACAGTAGCAGCTTCGATGCAAGTCGCGATGAGGCGCAAAAACAAGCACTATAATTTCCAGTTTTATTTTTATGTAGCGCGTTGTCGGCATAACAAGTCGTGTTGCACGCTGGTGCAGTGATGCCACACGATGTCGCGTCGCGCTGTTTGTGCTTATATTGTTGTAGACGCTACTCAAGCTGCTAAATTGTTGCGTACGCTTGTAAATTGCTCACATTTTTGGGTCTTTAGTGCCGTTAAAATGTTAGTTAGCATGTTATACAGGTTACTACATACATATATACAAAACGTGTGTTTACTTATTTACATCTGCATACATATAATGCCTACGAACATGTATAGTAGGCGTAGGCAGCCAAAACTCGCGTGAAACTTTGAGCTAGAAGTAGTTCTTATGAAGCTTAAAAACACCTTAGTTTTTTAATTAGAATTATTTATGCTGATAACTTCTGTGAATAAGTGTTAGGACTCTTATGTTGTCATGGTAGACTCAAAAAACTTTAGTGTCGCTATTTGCATTGTTGTTGCATTCAAGAGGTTGCGCACGTTTTGCCGTCGGAGTTTTGACTTTTCATTTTAACCAATACGAAATCGATTTTAATGAATTAATAAATGGTTTTGTTTCTTGAAGATCACTGAAGTTTATTCATCTAACGTTTTGCAACATACTTTTATAGAAACTTGCGGATTTTAAGTAATTTGTCCATTATATAATACGTAATACATATAAGAGAATAAAATTATAAATAATATTGCGCAAAAAGAAATAAATTACATGAATTTTATAGTATTCTCTCTTATTAAAGATACAAATAAGGAGACTTAAATATGAAAAAATTATTCGATATGCGAGTGTAATGTTAAAACCACATCTAAGCTATGCCAGTTAAAAATATCTGATTTCAAAATGTTTTTATATTTTACCAACTGCTTTACGCTTTTGGAATGGCAAATCAGCTCGTTGTTATAATTATTATTTTTTCAAATTTGTTAAAATGCAACTTGTCTATGCGGCTTTTTTCCCAAAAATAATAAATAAAAATTGAAGAAATTATTGTATTTTTTAATATATTGCAAGATTTAATTTTGTCATGAAAACACGATATAAGCGAAATAATTTAATATTATTTAAGCATATATATATTTAGAACACTCGTTTTCTTATTTATTGCTAAAAGATTTAGTTTTTAAGATGCCATCAGAGTGTGACCGACTAAAAATTAAACGGCTTTTGTGAATTATACAAAAAAATACTTTATTAATTGTTTTAAAATTTGAGGGTATATTTGTCTATACCAAAAATTAAAATTTTCAAATAATAAAATTAGATACTTTTCAAGACAAACCCGATTTCCTTGACGCTAAAAAAGGCCCTCCACTGCTAGATACAGTTATTTTGCGTGGTTGTAACATAAAACAATTCTCTAGTTGCTAAAATAATGGCGTTGTAAAGAATAAATTTAACGTGGTTATTTTAGTCTGCCAAAATTAGATTATTTTTTATTAAAATGTGATCCAATAATTTGTCTCCGCGTCATCACTCCAACAAATTTGAAAAATGTAGCTGATTGAGCTGAGCGAGTGCTCTTTAGAAGACTGTAACTGGAAAACTATTAGAGATATAAATTAAGATTTTTAGTGAATTATTGTCAAATGTATAACCTATCGGAATATGGATCAAACCACGTCAAGTGATCTCTGAAACTTTCGCAAAATCACTGATTTTGAGAATTAGCACTTCATTGGGTGAGGGATCATACGCATACTCCGGAATATAAATATTTCGTCAAAATTAATTTTTTGTTAATGTTATTGGATTTTGAATTTTAGAGCTAAAATTAAATAAATAGATAAAGGTAAAATTGTAAAATTAATTTCTCACAAACTAATGCAGATAAATCGATGAAATTTTGCGAACTCAAAAATGTTTGTGCTATATTATAGATATTTTCTTATGGTAAATTTTATTTTATATAATTTTTTGTAAAAATAAAAATTTTGTATTTAAAATCTTTTTCTTGTTTTTTTGTAAAGGATCATCTCAGTGTGAAATTTTCGAAAAATCGATTTTATTTCTTGCATTATATGATAGTATATATAGTAATAAACAATCTTTCAAATTTTGAAATCGAAACTCAAATTATTACGGTCGCTACTGCGTGTCTTGTAGAAAGGGAACAGAAAGGTTAACGCAGCGACTCCAATTTTTAAACGCGCTTTTTTAGAATGGTGTTTTTCAAAACGGTTTCCACTCTCAAAGGAAGAGTTTTGAAGATATCTAGTTCCAATTTGGAGAGAACATTTTCAACGTCATTCTTTATCGCGCTATAGAAGCTTTTTTCTACGAAAAGCTGCCGAAAAAAGGTCAAATTCGTTACTTTTTTTTCAAACCGCCACCATTTTGTCAAATTAAAAAAAAAAAAAACAAATCAAATAAAGCTCCCATAGCGCGAAAGAAACTTTCCTACGAACTAAAATCTTTTTGGAATTTTTTTTTAGACCAAAATTGCGACCGCAATCGTGGACATCATACATTACCTTTTTTTACGTGTCATTTCAATAATTTATTTAACTAATATACACACAATAAATAAGCATAAAAAAAACATTTTGCATTCGTCATAAATGTATTTATATATAAAAAAAAGGAGACCGATTAGTTAATTTCAGCATAAAAAAAATCGCAAAAATTTGTGATTTTTCCGGGGGTCACTCTGAGGCGATCCCTTAATTTTATACTAAATGCCAGTAATAGCCAATATTTAATATGATTTCCATGTTTCCATATTTAAATGTTTAATAAACTAAATTAAACATTTTTTTGTTTTTATTTTAAGCCAGTTTTATTGAGTTTTTTTTTTAACTTCCATTAAACTTTTTTTGGCGGACACTAAAATTTTGCAATACGTATATTTTCTCGAAAACTTACAGAAAACAGAATGTATATATATAAAATAACACGATCCCTACGATTTAAGGCCTTTTTTTAATCACTAGACCAAACGTTTTGTAAAAATTATATTAGTCCAGTCGTTTAAGCTTAAATTAGGTAAGGTATACCTATATGGTAGGTATACCCTACCATATGTAAATTTTGAGACAACTTTAGGGTGTCAATATATAAGTATTTACAGACATATAAATGGGTATACCGAATTCCGAGGTGAACTTTCTATAATGACTGGACTATATAAATAACTAAAAAAAAGAAAAATTTTAATAGGAAGCTGTTTTGAAAGAGAAATATGTCTGGCTATGATACAGACATCAAAAATGTGTACCATAAATTCAAGAACTAAAATACAAAGACTGTTTTCAATTCTGCACCAACTGAAAAATTAAATACACACAACTACATGAGCATGGTTTCAAATAATACATAAAATCATAATTAAATTAACATACAAATCATTTTTTTTTATATTGTTATCCCGAAATATTGCTTTAATTTAAACTTTAAATGACTAAAAATGTATAAAATGTTTTCTTTGAATTTTAAAATATTTCGTGTTTTACCATTTTAGTTGCCTTTGTAGTTTAGTACTCTTTGTCTTATGTATATTTACTTTAAACTATAATTTTTTCAGTTGAAAATACGTAAAATAGGTAGATTTGTAGGTACATTTTTCCTTTAATTTAAATATTCTATTTCAAACAGGCAATAGAGGATTGTTTAGAGCACAACAACGATCAGAATACATAAGTTGATTATTGATTATATTTCTCGCTCTATCCAAAATCTTCCTGATATCAAAATAGCAGCTTACCAAATTGCTCTGAAATTCTAGGATAAAGGGTGAAGTGCTTTAGAAGCTTCAAAAAATCGATTTGTTTTTTTTTTTTGCTTAGATCTCTTTAAAAATAATCTAAGAATACGTCCCCAAAGTTTTAGATGGGAATTCGAAATATTTTCGGAGCTAGAAGGGAAATAGTGACCGAGCGTTTAGCAGATATATGAGCGATTGGGCAGAAAGCGAAAACTTTGACGCGCGATTTCTCGGTTTTTCATTTTAACGATTTTTCTTAATTGGCGGGCAGGATAAGTAAACGTCCTATCGAAACGAATCAAAATGCGTTGTATTTGGAATTAAATTCTCTTTTAGGTGAACCTAAAACACATTAAGAAAGTTAACATTAATCCGGTTTTTAAACGATTTAAAGTAAATTTTTTTTTTAAATTCAGTTTTTTTTAATCTGCGAAAAATTGTTCAATTTTTGACTTTTTGTTGAATTTTCTTGACTCACCTACGAATTACACTATTGAAAATTAAAAAATTTCTTTTGTTTCGGATGAAAATTGCGACCTGCATCTTGCCCGCCACACAGAAATTGCACACTCGAGGCGCCTCCGTAAATTTCTTCAAACATGAAGAATATCTAATGTATAATAATAAAAAAAAATTGGGAAGACTCTTCAAATATATAAGAATAAATCCTAAAAGTTTTATTTCCATCAGACATTTCTTTCCTTTCCAAAAAAAAACTTGAAAATATAGATTTTTTGAAGCCTCTAAAGTAGGCTCCCCCCTTAAGATAATCTGCGAATTTTCCATGAAATTGGGTAGTATCCGAAACTCAGAATTGCATTGAATATTCATTTGAAATTGCGAAGATTATTTTAGATTTTAAGCTCAATTGTAATATGTAACTCAGTAGGCCTTGTTATTGTGTATGAGAGAATACAACCTGATAGGTCATACGTGGCATTAAATAAACTTTTCAATTCAAAACTGTATAAACTGCCTATCATACGTATATGTATGTATATAAAACCAATATTCGACGAGTTTTATGGTACAATGTAGAATTATGGACGTTGCTCGAAAAAGATAAAGCCAAACAGCAAATCTGTCAAACAAAACACAAGTGGCGTGTAAGGTGGAAGCACGTGCTAGACCAACTTATGAAAGGCGAAATCATTATACAATTTATCAAAGCGTAGCGATTAAGACGGCTATGCCTTGTAACAATAATGAACAATATGAGGACGTTAAAGAAAACCTAAGCGTTGAACACTAAGCAAGACCAAGATCAAGATGGATCGACGAATTGAAAGAAGACATAACAAAGCTTTGTATTTGTCTAAAAATAGTAAGTGAAACAGATGCCTGGAGGTCGCCCTAACAACAGGTCAAAGTTCGCAAAAGCTGAAACGCCAAAAGGTGCTGATGACAACCTTGCCCTGCCGCCTTCAAAAATTTGTTTAACGAGTTTCAATATTTGAAATATTGTCATATATTATAATTAAAATCAAAACACAACAACAACGAAATACACATAAAGTAAATGTTATATCTATAAAATGTGCAGAAAGACATATTTATAATTTTTTTTGAAATCTTGCACATATTAGTATACTCTACACCAGTGCATATCTTCCATTTTAATACCGAATTTGTTGGATTATAATTACCATGTAAGAAATTGCCCACGACATGTATATTATGTAAATATATGTACATATAGCAAAAACGAAGGTAAACTTTCGAAAAATTGTTTCACATTAATTTGGCTAATAATAAATTATTCAAAATAATCTGAAACAGGGAAGTTTTCAGCAAATAATAAATGTGCACATATACGTATGTCTATGTATGTGTGTTTACCTTTTATGTACGTGTCCACAATTGCACTTCGCTACCTACCACGGTCAATTATGCACAAGTGCGAATGTGTCGAGTGGGAACTAACTAAGCGGATGAGAGAGGCGAATATGTGAATGCTATGCTGATGGCTTTGTTGGCTTGGCTGCCTGACTGCTTGGTTGGCTGGTACACTTCAATAGCACCGCTGGAGGCAGCTGACGGCTGGTCGTAATATTTATGCAATTTCAAAGACTGCACGAGCAAGAATAGCCGTAGAGGCGGCATAGTGTAGCGAAAAGGGCAACAACAGTAAAAACTCAAAGAATACTCGTAAATTATATGAAAATTGGTAGCACGAAAGGAAGAAACTCATAAAATTAACCACATTTTTCTTCATTTTTATAGCATTTATTATCACATTGCCCCAGTGGAGAAGCAGTGGGAAGAAAGGCGCACAGCAAAGCGGCTGCTAGAACGGAAAGAAATATGCAAAGAGAGAGAGAGAGAACGAGATAGCGCAGCAATATTTATGTGAGTGCCATAAAAATGCAGTCTCAACAGTTGGAGTTGGTTGGAGCGGCACATTTGCCTTGGCTTTTGATTTATGCACACCCCAACTGCGGCAGTGGCAGCGGCGCAGTGGCAGCTTAACCGTAGCAAGTGAGGCAAAATAATGCAATAAATTTGACATTATCGCGAGCAGCCATAAGATATGGCGGAATTGTTAATGGCACAAGGCCCAGGCGGAGGCGCGGAAAGGTGCAATTTATGTACGTGTGCATACAAACGGCTGTCTTCGCATGCGCCCCAATGCAAAAACAAAACGATTTAAGTGAGCTGCTGATGCGGCAACGCTTAAATTGCATGCGCGCAAGTCGTAAAAATGTGAAAATATTACAACAAACATAATAACGCAAGTAACACATAAAAAGCAAAATGCGAAGGCCCAAAAAAACGCTGTATAAATATTCAAAAGGGTGCTGCTGTCAAAGAAGTGCAGTGAAATTTCACTTTATGTGCGCAGATATCTACACATACATATACATATACGTAGTATGTGCAAACAGATATACACATGAAATTCTAAGTTAGACATTTGTACTATATATTCACGTAATAAGAGAAGACAAGCACAAGAGACGCTCATAAATGCAGCAAACGGCAGCATTGTATGCCACCTAACAGGACTTACTTCAAATGTAATCGTAGTAGTATTGACAAACACAAGTACAATTTCAAGTACTCGACGGCGACTCGTAAAACGTCAGCTACGTCGCTTGAGAGGATAATCTTCGCTGAGTTTTACGATCTGCTAAGAAGGTGGTCTTCGATAACTATGCGCTCGCTGAGCATATACGAAAATGTTATAAAAATTATACACCAAAAAAAAAGAAAACAACAAAAATCCATTGCTTATCGCACTTGTTGTATTTTTATTTCCTTATTTTATGAGCAGGCCTACAATAATGCCTAAAGAAACGTGCGTTAGCAAATTGAAGTCAAGTCTGGGTTATAATCACATAAGTGGCCTATTAAACTAAAATCGTAAAGCAACACATTTGACTGCATAAAGTGTGGATTTTATGATTGAGTTGTATTTACGTTATTGAAAACTTCCTGTCCACAGTTACTGGTTTTTATCCTCAAAACACCATAAAAAGGAAAATGTAAATTCACTTTTATGGTAACAAGGCGACAAGGCACTTCAGTTTTACTTATATACATATATAATTTATGTATATATGTATATATATAGAATATAAATATGTCTGCATGTAGAAGAAAATTATCTAAATATACCCACAATTCGCCGCAGTCTTCACTGAGTCCTCGCTTATAATCAAATAAGGCATATTTTACATATAAAAATAAATATTTTAATATTTTTAATATAAAAATAAATATTTTAATATTTTTAATATAAAAATAAATATTTTTAATAGAAATTAATAGAGTTGAATTCCGGTTTTGAATTTCTTGAATTTGGTACAATTAATCATACAGAGACAGAGGGGCATATGGAGTTCAGTAAATTTTGGAAAGTGGGCTAGCTGTATATAACTGCTAAACTATTAAGGGGATGTCAATCGAACTTGCTGGAAAGATTTCTTTTCAGCTTTCCATATACAGTGTGAAAATGGATGAAATTGAATAATAATCACGCCCACCTCCGAAACAAATTGTCACTGGAACAAGTAAGGAAGGGCTAAGTTTGGGTGTCACCGAACATTTTATACTATCGCATGATAAAGTGATAATTGAGATTTCATTATCCGTCATTTACATATTTTTCAAATACCGTATTTTTGTAAAGTTTTATTCCGCTATCATCATTGGTTCCTAATGTATATATTATACAGAGAAGGCATCAGATGGAATTCAAAATAGCGTTATATTGGAAGAAGGCGTGGTTGTGAACCCATTTCACCCATATTTCGTACATCGTACGCACTTTTAGTGATTTTCTTCCATTTTTGAACTGTATATGGAAATACCTGAAGGATACGACCGTATAGAGTTTGGTTGACATAGCTATAGTAGTTTCCGAGATATGTACAAAAAACTTAGTAGGGGGCGGGGCCACGCCCACTTTTCCAAAAAATTACGTCCAAATATGCCCCTCCCTAATGCGATCCTTTGTGTCAAATTTCACCTTAATATCTTTATTTATAGCTTAGTTATGACACTTTATAGGTTTTCGGTTTTCGCCATTTTGTGGGCGTGGCAGTGTGCCGATTTTGCCCATCTTCGAACTTAACCTTCTTATGGTGCCTAGAAATACGTGTACCGAGTTTCATCATGATATCTCAATTTTTACTCAAGTTACAGCTTGCACGGACGGACGGACGGACAGACGGACGGACAGACAGACAGACATCCGGATTTCAACTCTACTCGTCACACTGATCACTTTGGTATATATAACCCTATATCTGACTCTTTTAGTTTTAGGACTTAGAAACAACCGTTATGTGAACAAAACTATAATACTCTCCTTAGCAACTTTGTTGCGAGAGTATAAAAATAGTACAAAAGTGTAGTAAGTAAAACATTTACAAATTGACAGTTTGCGAAACACCGTCCACTTTTATATGAAATTTCATATCTCAGCAATCGGTTAATTAATTTTTTACCAAATTCAGTGCTAAAATTTATTTTAAAGCATTTATGCTTCTTTTAAAATTTATACAAAATCCGAAAGTACTTCCCTACCTTTGATCCTTGCAAACTGTGAGAATATAAAAATCCGATTAGGCACGAACTTAGCCTTTTCTTATTTATTTTCTTCAAAAGACTTACATATTAAAAGTATTTCAGTCTCTTCGTATAATTTTTGACCTATTTATAGAATCTATGCTTTAAGCACCATGACAAAATTTGTAATTCCATCGATTACATCAGTTAATCTATATGTAAAAAATCGTTAAAATCTCTTGCATAGAAGCTATCATATACTTCACAAGGTGCGTTTTTATAGCACCTGATCATTTTGATCGACCAGTTTGAATGGGGGCTTTATGCCAATCGGTCGAAGATTATATCGTTGTATTAGATAATAATATACAGTGGCTCACAGCTTATTTTATGCAGAGCTTTATTTGAACTTTACAGAGTCCTAACACCAAAATTGAATGTTATATAAAATAAAATTAAATGGCATTTTATTCATATGTAAATTATTTATTTTTAAATAGGAATTCAATTTTTTTCAAAAATATATTTTTTATCTTAAAAGGTAAAAACAAAAAATACTGCTATATTTCAGGTCACAGCTTATTTTATGCAGATTGCATGTATCTTAAAAACTAACTATTTACATATATTTAAACATAAATTTAATATTTAGTGTGGTAGCCTTTGGCTTTAATCACATCATTCAGTCTTTTTGGCATCGAATCTACCAATTTTTGAGTGGTTTCTGGAGGAATTTTGTTCCACTCTTCTACAAGTGCTATTTTCAACTGCTCCTTGCTAGATATTTGATGTTTTCTAATATTATTATCTAAAAGCGCCCATAAATTCTCTATCACGTTCATATCAGGACTCTGTGCTGGCGGCGCCATTAAGTGTGGACAGTTCCAAATTAGCCAAGTTGTTTTTCAATATGTCCAGGTATACAGACTTATTCATCGTTTCTTCAATAAAAATCAAATTTCCAACGCCAGCTGCGGACATACAGGCCCAAACCATGACTCTTCCTCCACCATGCTTTACCGTAGCTTTAAGATTTTGCTTTTGGAGCTCAGTATTTGGTTTTCGCCAGACATAGCTCATTCCATCTGAACCAAAAATATTAAATTTTGACTCGTCTACAAATATGACACTATTCCAGAAGCCCGATGTTTTAGTTACATGCTCCTTGGCGAAGGTGATTCTACTTAGCTGATTTTTTTTGCTTATAAATGGCTTCTTTCTAGCAACTCGACCATGCAAATCACGTTGACGCAGCACTCGACGGACAGTTTCAGCACAACACGATTTACCCAAGTCATTCGCAATTTCGCTGGTCAGCTTTGGTATCGATAATTATATAGCGCTCGTCGGTAGCATTAAAAATTTTGTTGGGAGCAGTTCTGCCTTTATTTTCGATCCGATTTTCATGAATGAAGCGCTCAATAATTTTTTGGACAGTCGATGCATTTAAATTGACTACTTCAGCAATTTTTCGCTGCGACATTTCACGTTTAAAGTGATGAATTACAAGCTCGCGCTGCTCAATCGTTGTGCGACGACCCATTTCGTAAAAACACGATTATTGACACTTTCACGTGCGCGATAAGATTACTTATTAACTAATAACAATTCCAGGAATACTGTCGCGCACATAGAAATGCAAAAAAAGAACAAAAGAAAAAAGAGAAAAAGAAAAGAAATGCGTGCATAAAATAAGCTGTGAGCATAATTCTGTTACTTTGTTTGCTTTTTATCATCTGGCAGTGAGGGAGTTGAGTTTTTTTCCTTTCTTTTTTGTTTAACCCTTTTGCTACACATATGTTTTAAAATCTGCATTGAAAATTTTACCGTTTTCATTTTATTTTTTTTTTGTTACAGCACTTTAAACACATAAATTCATAGTGCATAAAATAAGCTGTGAGCCACTGTATGTCAAATATCGTGAAGGTAAATCAGAAAGTTTTTCATTCAGAGATTTAAGTCGATCGATCAGATATGGCAGCTAACGTCTACATTGGTCCAGCATCGGAGGTTTCGATAAATGATCGGTTTCTTGAAAGAAAAGAACGAGTGTAATATTTTGGATCGATGTCTTAAAAACTGAGAGACTGGTTTGATATCGACTCAGCTCATTACGCTTATATATAGGGATTCAACTAACTACATTACGGGACAGTCTGGACAGGTGAAATTTTTAACACCCAGAAATCTTCGAAGTTTATTTTTTCAGTTTATATCGCCGCTTTAATGTCCTTAAGATAAGCTTTACAAAGCATTACAACATTACTTACACCAATACTTCTGTTCCGAAACTCTTCAGTACGATTAATTTGTTTCCCTTAATACCAAAGATGTTTGTTCTGCATCTTTTTCCAATTCTCTTTATACATTTGTCTAAGCATCTGCGCTTGAAGTACATTTATCCGCTTACTTTGCTTTCTTAAAATCCACGAGTGCCAGGCCAGCAAAGAACGACAAAGCAAAAGTTAACCTTCTCTGACAGTATCCACATGGATGTTTGGATTTGACACGAATGTATGTCTAAAGGAATAATTTATTCGCCGGTGCTGTTGCTACTAGATTTTTATTGCAATCCGCCACTACCGTTAATTTGCGTCATTGTGCGCACCACACGTTCATCAATAATCTCATTATTTTCGCTTTTTTTCTAAATCATTTATTTATTTTTCCAACCGTCAGACACACGCGCACACACACACATATATACGGGCCGTAAAATTTTCAATGTCACGTTTCGGCGTGGCATTAATTATATAAGTGTGCATATGAGCATTGTTTGTCTAGCATTCTCCACTCTATTAAATAAATGACTGTCAATAAATTATCGAAGGAGCAGCAGAGCGGATATGGGACGACCACTATTTGTTCAAATAAGTGTGCTTAAGCAGGATATGTTTGAATGGCTGTACGGTTTATAGAGTATGTGTGTGTGTATGAGAATGAATGTGTGCATGGGTTTGTGCTGGCACGAATGGTAACAACAAGCAGCAGGGGTGTTGCCAACACATACACAACAACAGGATATTTCGTTGCAAAATCGCACAAACACACACATACTTATATGTAGCATGCTATAGCAAGCAACCATGGGATTTGTATAAGGTAGAGAAAGCATAAATAAATGGATGACAATCTTTTTTGCACCGCTGTTTTGTATTCATTTTTTTTCTTTCCGCTATTTCTGGTTGCATTTTGACTGCTGTTGCGCATAGTGTGGCTTCGCCTGCCGCTGATAGTGGTCCTCCCATTTTTTTCATACAATGCAATCCTGAATTTATTGCATTTTTTTGGTTCCGTATTATTTTTGTTGCTGATTACATTTTTTGTTATTTTTCGCATACTGTTTTCTCTGCTTACTAAGTGAATTATTGCCCTCCTGCATGGTAACGGTAACTTACGTTTATTTCATATAACTATTTTCTCTTATTGTTGCTGTTATTACCATTGGTGCCATCATTTATTTTGCGGTATAATTTCAGCTTTAGACATACAGTTGCAATATTTTTTTTCGGTGGGTGTTATTCTTCTAGATTAATGGTCGCAGTAGCCAGCAATCACCCATAGATCCATAAAAATTCGTTACCATTTATTTTTTTTTTCTACCAATATCGAGTTTGTTATTATTTTCAAAAGCTAAAAGCCTACCATTTTCAATTCAGTTTTGAAATAAACGGGTATTATATTTATTAGTAATAAATGATAATATAGTCAGTGTCCTTATTAATCAAAATCATTATACTCGCAAAGGATTCGTTACAGACACTAACACCATACTGGTTCTCTCCAAATCACAAACAAAATATTGGTAACAATACCAAGTCGACAGAATGTCTAACAGCAAGCGGTCACAATTCAACATTTATCATTTACTATGAGTGGCAATTAAGCAATGTTAAGAAACTCTTTGAATTTCATATAATTTTTGAGTTTTTTCTTCTATACAATTAATCGATTTTTGCTTGTAATATTAAGAAAATTCTGCCCATTCCACCTTACCATACCATAGCCTACAATTAGCTATTCTCTCAAACCAGTAGCCTTTCGGTCTGCAAATTGCATTCACCATTACAATATCAAAATTAGTCAGAAAAAATTAGTCAGATATATCATCAAATAAAAAGTTTTCCAAACAAAGACTCTATTTTGATACATAAAAGGAATTGACATATGCCGTAGTGGTCGGTTTAATCGGTTTAGCCATTAATTTAATCTAAACCTCCTGAATAACTCGTCAAATAAAATAGTTTTGTTTTTGATCGTTCAGTTTATATGGCAGCTATATATGTATAGATACCGGGAGTTGAAGAGGGGAACAAGCCGCAGTTGCAGACAAAAAAAGAGAGAGGCTGGCCGACAAGAGTAATGCTCGAAAACTCTATGAAAAAATGCGTTGACTAACAGAAGCTTTCAAGACCGGAACATACTCTTGTAGAACCCCTAGAGGTGATCTAGCGACTGATGCCCGGAGCATACCAAAATTATGGAAGAAACACTTCACAAGCCTTCTGAATGGCAGTGAAAGCATAACGCCAGGAGAAGGCGAACCCGATTCCCTAATCGATGACGATGGAGCAGACGTTCTATTGTCCGACCATGAAGAAGTTCGAATAGCAATTACCCATCTGAAGAACAACAAAGCAGCGGGGCCCGATGGATTGCCGGCCGAGCTATTCAAACACGGCGGCGAAGAACTGATAAGGAGCATGCATCAACTTATTTGTAAAATATGGTCGGACGGAAGCATGAGCAACGATTGGAATTTAAGTGTGCTCTGCCCAATCCACAAAAAGGTATACCCCAAAATCTGCGCCACCTACCGTGGGATAAGCCTCCTCAACATCGTGTATAAGGTTCTATCGAGCGTATTGTGTGAAAGATTAAAGCCCACCGCCAACAAACTGATTAGACCTTACCTGTGTGGCTTTAGACCTGAAAAAATTGGAAACTGACCAGATTTTCACCATGCGCTAAATCTTTGAAAAGCCTCGTGAAAAGAGAATCAACACACACCACCTCTTCGTCGATTTCAAAGCTGCCTTTGACAGCACGAAAAGGAGCTGCCTTTATGCCGCGATGTCTGAATTTGGCAAAATTCATACGGCTGTGTAAACTGACGTTGAGTAACAGCAAAAGCTCCGTCAGGATCGGGACGGACCTCTCCGAGCCGTTCGATACCAAACGAGGTTTCGTGTGACTTCTCCAACCTACTTTTGGAGAAAATAATTCGAGCTGCAGAACTAAACCGAGAAGGTACAATCTTCTATAAGAGTATACAGCTGCTGGCGTATGCTGATAATATTGATATCATGACGTTAGTTCTGCTTTCTGCAGAATGGATAAGGCAGCGAAGCAAATGGGTCTGGTGGTGAACTAGGGCAAGACGAAATATCTCCTGTCATCAAACAAACCGTCGTCGCACTCGCGACTAGGCACCCACGTCACTGTTGACAGTCATAATTTCGAAGTCGTAGATAATTTCGTCTAACTTGGAACCAGCATCAGCACCAACAACAACTTCAGCCTCGAAATCCAACACAGAATATCTCTTGCCAACAGGTGCTACTTCGGACTAAGTAGGCAATTGAGAAGCAAAGTCCTCTCTCGACGAACAAAAACCAAACTCTATAAGTCACTCATTATTCTCGTCCTGTTATATGGTACAGAAGCATGGTCGCTGACAACATTTGATGAGTCGACGTTGCGAGTTTTCGAGAGAAAAGTTCTGCGAAAGATTTATGGTCTATGGTCCTAACGATTGGCGCGCTGTTGTTAACTCGGCTATAACCACGTAAGCGGTATCTACGCCAGTAAAGAAGAAGATACCTGCATCCTATGTCCGGCGGTTTCTTAGTGGTCATAAGGTGCATTTAGCACATTTAGATGTTTAGAAAAGTTGAAGTGTGTTCTCTACATACTCAAAATAATAATAACTTGATACTGTTAGATTTGTTAACCCGATAATCACCAGAGGTACTACAAGTATAAATAATCTATCTTTCACTTGCATATTCCTTGATTGAAAATCTATTTCTGCAGTAAGTTTTTTATATTTTCGAACATCTGATACAATCTCACGTTGAGTCCAAAATTTATTCAAGGATTGTGTAATTTGATATATGAACTGTGAAGTGAGTGATTACAGTCATCAGCTGTTTTTTGCATAGTCTAAAACAATAACAATAATAAGAATAAAAACTACATATGGCGTACCCAAGTTGGCAAGCTCTTGAAACGACATACTGACAGGGCTGACAAATGCATGCTATATCAATAAAATTATTTGTCAATGTTGTTGCGAAAAGCCAGGCACATCAAATGTCAAACGATCGCACGGGTGAGTGCTTGCTTGCGTTATCCTACGAACGAAAGGAGGGCGCGTCAGGCAGTGACAGCAACAAATAAGCGTCAAAATGTGTGTGTCGAAATAAATGATGGCAATAAATCAAAACAAAGAAATGGAAAATGCAATGCGAAAATCAACAAAGCAACAACAATGAAAGTGGTAGAAGGTGATAAATAGCAGCAGTGAGACGAGGGTAAAAACATATGGAATATATGGAGGGAATACGTCCACATGCTTATAAATGCCAAGGACACAGTCGAACAGTTAGCTATGTAAACATTTTTTGTTGCAGGCACTGCTTTTAGCAACGAACACGCGCATTTTACAGGCACCTTTGTGGCGTATCCTTGAATTATTTGCTGCAGAGGCTGGAAAAATGTAGTCCTGCAGTCACTACCCGATTTGAATGAAATTGTAATGTGTGCATGTATGATACAAAGGAAATGCGTTTTCTCATGGGCAATAATTTCGAATTAAAACTGACAGGCGGCTTGTCTATTGTGGAACACACATGCACTTCTCGGCACAAAGCGAGTTGTTCACGAAGAACCTCAATTAGGTGACATACTACTTATAATAGATATAAAATGAATCCGAATGAATAAGAGTGCAATTTGTTTTAGCTGAAAATGCTTTTGCAAATATATAATTTTTCAAAATTTCCGGACCTAAGTAAATATATGACTAAAATCAATAATCTGTGGCAGTAATTACTTTACAATTTATGTATGTCTCTATACATACACATACATATTAGGGTTGGCCAAAAAACAACAACCCTTTTAATGTTTTTCTTAGATACCGTGAAAATAGCCTCCGAAATGCAGAAAAAAAACTTCTGAATATCTGCCAAAAAGAAATACATACGGTTGATGTCTGACTGGAGATCTTTAAAGCAAGAAAAGCACAAGTAATTATTCAGTCAGTTCACTGAACAACTTTTGATTTGAACTGCTATAGAAAATATTTGAAAAGATGAATTTTAAAGAAAATACAGGGTTTGTACGGAAAGTAGTCGATTTAAAACAAATTATATAACCAATCGTCAATATTCTTTAAAAACTTTCAAAATAGGCTCCTTCTGCGTCGATGCAGCGCTGACAGTGCGATTTCCAAACATTGATGTCGTCACAGAATAGCCTTGAGAGCCGAGGTGCCTGCTGCTTGGATCCCCTCTGTCGTCTCAAAATGCTTGCCTTTCATCGGCCTTTTTAGGCAAGGAAACAAAAAAGTCCGGGGGCCACACCTGGGCTGTAAGGCGGCTGCGCAAGCGTTGGGGTATAAGAAGCTGCTCACAAGAAAGGCGGTGTGAGCCGGGGCATTGTCGTGGTGCAACTTCCAATCGGCTGCGATGTCTTGTTGGGCCCGATTGACCATTCGTTTGAGTCTCTTGAGGAATTCCACGTGAAACTTGGCGTTGACGGTTTGTCCAGGAAGAACAAATTCAAGGTGGACAATGCCTTTGACGTCAAAAAAAACAATGAGCATCGTTTTCACCTTGGATTTGCTCATTCATCTGCGACCTCTTCTCGGCCCTCTAAGAAGGTCTGGTGCAACCGAAACACACCACTTCTTGCTAAAGCAACATCAGGGTAAGCCTGCTTTATCACATCAAACTTCTCTGTCGCAGATGTACCGGGTTTCACACAGAATTTGATCGCATACCTCTGCTCTAACGAACGTTGCATTTTCGGTTTGCACCACGCACAGAAACACGTCGCGCAAGAATATTTGTCCTGACTCTTTAGGTGCTCGGAGACAACTGACCAGTCGCTCGTTCATTGGCCAGGAACACCTTCTAGCGAATCCAGTCGATGCGCGCACGCTCCGACGCACAGTCGCGGCCGAAACAAATCAGTACTTTCCAGACAAACCCTGTATCGCAACGATGATGAGTTTTAGCATGTTATTTGTAATCATGTTTTGAACATATTTACTAACTTTCAACTTTGTAAATTTATGAAACTTCCTTCTCATTTCCTCTCTGGCCAGACTATAATAGAAGAATTTCAACACAGTTATATAGAGTTAGCACTTAAGAGAACTATCAATTGACTTATAGTAAAAATATTTTTCAAATAATAAATCAAATATAAATTTTCTAAGAAATAGTTTATTCTACAAAGATGCAAAACTTTTAATATTCATCTCAACACTTTGTACGGAAGCAGAGCGAGCTGCATTTTCTTTCCAAACAAGTTCTTCCGGATTCTATCTTAACTGTCAAATAGTTATATTTACTTCATTTCTTCTAAAAGTAGGCTGGGAAAATATTGCATTCATCTTTCTGCCTTAAGCTCTTATAATGAGCACATAAAATCACCATAAATTAATGGACAATGTCCACCATACATCATTAAACCAGATTGGCACCTCTTTCAGTGAGTGCTTATGTGCATACATTTAGTAACAAATAACAATGGACTTTTCGCCGAAAAATTTCACAATTTTTACCGTTGTGAAACGGTCAGAGTTCAAATTGTCCTTTTCTCTTTCCCAAAGGCCGCTTTGTTTCCACAACATTAAGACCCTGCCATTTAACTATGTAAATTTACCTAAAGGTATTTATTTAACAATTCGAAGGGATTACTTTGCACTGTACGTTGTATGGCATTAATGTGCTTATATGTGCACATTGTTATTTTTTTAGGACAGTCAACCAAAAACACTTGAGTTTCGATGTGTGAGTATGTGAAAATCTGTTGAAAAGCTGAAATGTTTGCGCTTTCTCCCGGTCATTTCCTGTTTCGTCACGAGAGCACTCATGCAAATACACACATCGACACACTCAGAGACACTGTATCTGTGTGGTATTGCACGTGTGTTGGTCAGCCATTTCCGCTTGAATAACTTGAACAGCTCATTTGAGTCGACTAATAAGGGATTGTGGATGGACAAACGAAAGGCTGCAACCACATAGACACACACTTTTGCAGCAGCGGCAGCAATGTTTTGTTAATTTTTTGTTTGCACAATGTATAACTCAGTCATTTGGCATTTTGTTGTTGATAATTGCGGTGGGGTGGCTTTCGGTAGTCTAACGGCCTTCACAAGAATTTTCCTCCATATACGGTTTATACATGTATGTGTGCAGTTGCCACAATATTTTCCGCTCCACGCATACATTTTCCATACTTATACAGTTATACAATTGTTTGTATGTGTGCATTTGGAAATACGAGTATGCATTAGGGCACTCATACATATGCATATAAGCACTTTGTCGGTTGTTTTGTGTGTCAATTTTTCGTGTTAATTTGGTGTGAAATGTTTGTCAGTAGACATTTTGGGCATTTGCCGGCACTTCATGGTATTTAACATAATTAATCGGCGGCAATGCCACACTGCCACTACATTTTGAGTGACGCTTGCCGTGGGCAGAGGCGTGTCGCCTGACTGGGAATTCAAGTTAGATACATTTGGAGGAATTTTTGTTGTTTCTGTAATTGTGTGTTTTGTTGTCTTTTTTTTTTGTTATTTAAATTTTTGACAAAGCACTCAATTTATGTGGCCATAATTTAAATTTTCACCGTGACTTACTTTTATTTTAGTGAAATTATGTGAAATTTATATGCTACAGCAGTAATTTAACTGAGCGTGGAAAATGGAAAATGTGAATTTATGAGTTACATTACAAAACTGCGCATGAATAAACATATTTGGCTGGGATCATGATGGTGGGGATAAAGCATTTTTAGCAATTTTAGTAAGAAAAAAATCTTAGAATGCTAATTTCTAAAAGCCAGATTTATGGGTTCGGTGTTTGGACTTACTGCACTGTAAATGGTTTTAAGAAAAAGTTGTTGGCATTTGCGCCTTACATACCGTCATATTTCATTGCAGGATGGTGTTTTTTTAAGCCCCGCAAGCAGCTGCTGAAAGCACGCTTACAAAGTGAACGCATGCATCATCGAAAGTGCTTGATTGAGTATAAGCTGCTACTACCAAATACACTGCGAAATTGTTTGTAACATAGGCTTTATTAGTCTTTAAAAAGGCTTAACTTTGAAATAATTTCCAAACAAATTTTTTCGAATTTTCTTCTTTCAGAGTTTGTTATACTACATATATGTAAGTATTTAAAAGCATATGAATTTCGTATGCTGTCTTTATTATACAAAACGACGGTAACTGGGTAAATTTCCTTAGTAATTTTTATCAAGAGGACATCTACGGATGACGATTGGTTGGTTACGTATGTACAGGGATTGTCCGGAAAGTAATAGGACTGATTTTTTTCTGCCGCGACTGAACTTCGGAGCGTGCGCGCATCGACTGGATTCGGTAGAGGGCGTAACGAACGAGCGGCCGGCCAGTTGTCGCCGAGCACCTGGAGAGTCAGGACAAACATTTTCGCGCGACGTGATTCTGTGCGTGGTGCAAACCGAAAATGCAGCCTTCGTTAGCCCTCATCGAGACCCTCGGGTCTGGCCAGGAATATTTTGTTTTTAAATGTTATTTCAATATATTTAGAGTGTAGCAAACGACTTGCCCTTCCATGTAGCTTCCTAGAATTTTATTGTCTATAGAATTAAAAAAAAAAAAAAATCAAGGATATCGTATCGAAAAGGACGAAAAAAGGATATTATAATATTATACCTTAGTGCACCAATGGTGCTTGGCTAGACCCCATATATTTTGTATGAAAATATATGAACTTTGGTATGTTTGTATCACTTCGCACGGTTGATTTATCTGTTTTCATGTTCGTTACATGTCCAAATTGGTTTGTATGTTTATCTAGGTCAAATACTTTAGCCGCTAGAGCGTTTTAAAGGTTAAGGAAAATGTAATTTTTCTCAAAATGTTACATTTTTTGTGAACGCTATTGCCACGCCAAGCGCTAACAAGGCAGTCAATTTGATTTCAACCAAATCGAGAGGTAAGAGATTTCAAAAATGTATCTATATTGTATATATATGAGCGTAAATACAACACGAAGACCGGAAGAATGAGCAAATCCAAAGTGAAAACGATGCTTATTATCTTTTTTGACATCAAGGGCATCGTGCATAATGAATTTGTTCCTCCTGGACAAACCCGCAGCACTAAGTTTTACGTGGGAGTCCTCAAGAAACTCAAACGATGGGTCAATCGGTTCCGACAAGATATCGCAGCCAGTTTGCTGTAGTATTGCGATCTGAAAAATTTCCTCGGTAATTATACTGTTGCTTTAGATAATAATTCACGCCAATTTTCGTGAGTATTTCTTGTCAAATAAAAAAGTTGTCAATACAAGAATATAATTATTAATAATAAGAAACTGACCGATTTCTTTGGCAGATATATGATATAACTGTCCGAAATCGTTTTCAACAAGTTTGGAGCTTTTTGGGAAGAAAAATACCTGGCGAACTTTCAGATACAAATCTCAAAAAGTTAGGGACTAATTTCCATATATACAGATAGACGGGCATGATTAAATTGACTCAGCTCGTGGCGCTGAACATTTGTGTATATATTCTGCAGGGTCTCGGACGTTTCCTTCTGGATGTTACAGTTCAGGGTATAATCAAAAGGAATTCTTATTCTAGACTTTTTAACTAGGTAAGCTAATTTGTTAGAAATTTTCTGCCAAGCTAAAGTCGTCAAAAGGGTTGAACATAACTCGTCTACCCTTCTAATACACACGCGAAAAATAATCCTTTCCTAATTATAAATTCATAAAACTCAAAAAGAAAAAAACGAAAAAAATTCAATCTTCCTTAATTTAAATTAGAGACCTCATTCAACGGCAGATCTTTGCTAAGCAACGTCATCACTCGCTCTACACATAAACGATCCAGGCGCCGCCATAATAACCAACAAATACGAACACTGAACGACTAAGAACGATTGTGTGCAGGAAATATGTTCCACTTCACTACCCCGCCAATTAAGTGCAGCTCCAATTACACACTCACATCCTTCAGCGCACTCATAATGAAAACGTTTAACCTGTCTGTCTGCCTGACTGTCACAACGACGAGCGACTCAAGTGTTTCCGCGCGACTTGACAGCTCGCCTGAAAAAGGAAGAACACTTATACCAACATACAAGCGAAGACGACGGGGATAGATGAAGATACCAACGTAAGCAGTGTGTGTGTGTGGTGATGTGGCAAGAAGAAATAAAAAGCAGCGAATGACGAGTACACTATAAACACTGAATAGCAGAGTGTTAAGGAACGTGCAACGTGTGCGAGGCAAACCCGCCAAAGTGATAGGCAGATTGGACGTACCGCAGTTTGGATACTGCTCGATTTAAATGAAAACTACAAAAACAAATACGAGTAAATAAGTCATTTAAGTGTACGGTGAGATGAGCAAATATGTACAACAACTACTGTGCATGTTAAAGCTGTGGCGCACCAGCAGCAGCTTGAAAGGATTGCTGGCGGTTGGTTGGTTGGGCGGACGGACGGACGGTTAGTTGGTAGGTTGCTTAGACGGCTGTGCGCGTTGAGCCGCGTCGAGTTTTCTTTGCCGCTGTCATTAATGAGACGTCGTCTACACTTTAATATGTCAGTGTTTTATAAATATACGCCATGCCGACGCTTGAGTACGGTAAGAAAAAGACATTGAAAACGGTGCAAGACGGCCGGCCTGTCATGAATGCCCTGACAGCAGTGGAAGCGACGTTTTGGGCCAGCCCGGGCCCGGCACTCCTCAGCCAAGCAAGCAGCCAAGCTGCCAAGCTGCCACATTTTGTCAGCCGCATTGGTGTCAGCATGTGCTCTCGTGCAATCTGCGGCAAGTATCTCGAACTCGCGTCATGTTGCGCCTACTTGTCGTACATTTTCCACAGTTTGTGTGTATTAGTTTGTGTACGTTGTGTACGTGTATGTTGTATGTGCGCACTTAAGCATACAAATTGAAAAGGGAATGAAAAATTCGTTAAATGAGCGTATCGTGTCTTTGATCTTACGCTTCGCTTCTAATTTGATTATAGCCATCGCCTGCTTCCGCTAAAGTGCTGCGGTATTTTAAGCGTATTTATGTATGAGCTGCATGTGAAATGAGATCGTCTGCCACAGCGTCATTTACAACGTCAACATTGTCATCGTCAGCTCCAACTCATGCTGCGCTGACAGCCATATTCATTTGCCCACAATCGACTTGCCGCCAGTCGCTTTGTCGCTTCATGGAGGCATGCAACTTCGGGTGTAGGTATAGGAAATCAATTTAAATTATAATGTTTGGGTTTAAAGTGAGAATGGGCCACGATTAGTGTACCCATACGACTATATTTGAATCACAAAGGTAGCTCCACTCCTTTCATGATACTGGAAGTTGCGCAGCATCATTTGTCGCTCACGCTGTCATTGCTCCTATTAAATAGCAATCACTGCTCTGCTCAATCAACTTCATTTATGTTTATGTTAATGTGGATCATAGAATAGACCACACCATCTAATATTTTTACTGCGCTTCTGTATGTTAAGTTCCAGCAGCAGAAAACTCATCTTCCAATATATAACTAAGTAAAATGATGAGGTTTAACTGCGAATGTGTAAGAAAATAGTTTGAAGTGAACTTGAACAAGCAAGAGAGCGCCAAATTTATATGGAATCGGACATTAAAAAACCTCGATTTTAAAAATTGATAATTTAAGAATCAATAAATTTATGGATCGATTTTTTCTATTTGGTATATCACGGGCTATAAAGTGTATAGGACTTAATATCCCTACGTTATCCCAACGAAAATTGGAGAAAGCCGTGGTAAATCCAATATTTTTTATTAGTTTTTAGAAAACTTTGTTTTAAGGAATAAGTTTATGGATCAAATTAAATATGAAGGCATTATATTCCGAGGAGAGAAATAAATGCGATTTTAAAGAGAAATTTTCTGTGGCTTAAAACTTAAATTCTTTCCGATGTCCTTCTAAATAACTCATAGCATAGTTAAATTAGCTGATGGAACCTTCGTGGAATTTTTACAATTTCTTCTTCATTCGCGGTTATAGCCGAGTTAACAACAGCGAGCCAGTCGTTTCTTCTATTCGCAAGGAGGCGCCATTGGAGGTTCCAAGCGACGCCAGGTCTTTCGCCACCTGGTCTTTCCTACGCAGTGGAGATCTTTCTTTTCCTCTGCTTCCCCCCGCAGGTACTTCGTCGAATACTTTTTTTGTTTTCGTCCATTCGGACGATTTGACCTACCCAGTGTAGACGCTTTTTTTTAATTCGCTGAAACATCTTCTAGAACCTTTCTCTCGAAAACTCGACGACTTATGAGATGTTGTCATCGTCCATGCCTCTGCAACATATAGCAGGACAGGAATAATGAGTGACTTATAGAGTTTTGTGTTTGTTCCTCGAGAGAGTCCGAAGTGGCACCTGTTGGCAAGAGATATTCTGCGTTGGATTTCGAGGCTGATGTTGTTGTTGGTGTTGATGCTGGTTCCAAGATAGACGAAATTATCTACTACTTCGAAGTTATGACTGTCAACAATGACGTGGGTGCCTAGTCGCGAGTGCGACGACTGTTTGTTTGATGATAGGAGATATTTCGTCTTGCCCTCGTGCCTTATCCATTCTGTAGAAAGTACAACTAACGGTGCGGTTGTTAAGGCCGTATTAGTTTTGCGGGGATATAAAATTCAGATATCGCGGCATAGACGCAGCTCCTTTTCGTGTTGTCAAAAGCAGCTTTAAAAGCGAGGAAGAGTTGGTGTGTGTTGATCCCTTTTTCACGGGTCTTTTCCAAGATGGTGAATATCTGGTCGGTTGTTGATTTTTAGCCTTAAGCCATACTGATAAGGTCCAATCAGTTTGTTGACGGCGGGCTTTAATATTTTAGTCCGTGAAAAGTACACTGCGCCTCTTCTCCAGCGACTCGATTTTACATCACCTTGCATATTCCTTCTGTATTAAGGCTCCCTCCTGGCATGACACAACGGCCTACAAAGTACTGTCTACCGATCTGCCTTTGCTATAGGCATACTGAACCCTAATAACTTGAGCTATGTATTCTTCGCCTGATATACAGGTCTGCAAGATTAAATAGCATTGTAAACAGAAGCGAAGAAAGACTAACAGACGAACTAGCTTCATAGAACACTTACAGTTCGCTAAAGATGCGCATAAGCGATGTTGTCAGGTCTCAGTGATCAGGCTCACCTAGGCGATTTTCATCTAATAGATCTAAGAAAACTATAACGCCTTCTCAAAGTCTCCAAGAAATACTACTTCAGTTGATTGGCACTGAGTTATAACGGCGCGACTGAAAGAGCTGATCTGAGCTTCCTGTCGAAAAGCCTTAAACTGCGTTTCTAAAAGCCTTTAACTAATATATGTATCTATGATCAAAGAAGGAATGGCCGCTTTGAACTCACCATTTGAGATCAGTGGTGCAAGTTCTCGCGAGGCGGGGGACTTGACCTCAAGTACTTTCTTCCTGCCCGCAATTACAAAAGTAGTATTATACAAATAATAACATTTTCTTCACAAATAAAATAAAAAACCTAATCACGTTTATCATTAATATTCGAGCTCATCCAGACTGAGTGCCTAGAATGTGATGACGAAGCAAGAGAGTTTATTCAATATTTAATTTCACCAATTTCTCTGATATCCTCTTAGAAAAGTTTCCGGATACTGAAGACAAAAACGTCCGTCGAGGATCTGCCTTAAGTGAGCACCTCATCCGAAGGGACGAGGTCAATTTCCTGGCTTGTTTAGGCGTTGCATTCTTTCGTCTCTGTCATTCCTAGAGTCGACGAATCATCCGCTCTGGTTTTTGATGAGATAATCCTTAACACTACCCACCCGAAGCCATAACTTATGACCCCCTTACTGTCGCTGAGTGGACCGAATAATTTTTCATTGAGGAGCATCAGGGCTTGTCGATAAGTTTCTGCAGTTCTTTCTAGACTGATCACTCTTTAGTCATTAGTATGGGTGGAGAAGTAGTACAGTATTGAAATATCGCTGAGAGCCAGACACGCGTTCAGGGACACAATGATACTCAACTGTTCGTCGGCATACCTTATCAGCTTGTGCAGGCCGTGGTACGGTCTGGCATTTTCTCACCTGTGAAGTGGATTTACTCTGATCACCTTGATAAATGCTGCGGATACATTTACAGAAACATAAATTTCTTAAATTAGGAATATCTAGGTATTGAAGTAGTCTCTCAACACTTTTAAACAATGTGTTTCAATTAGGTTATGCTAGGATGTTCTCGAAACTCCCAATTGAGTTTTATTCCTTCGCTAAAATCTCCTTACCAATCAGAGGGATTTTTGTTTGAGTAATTTTAGTTCTACTACAAGCCATTATATTCAATCATTCTCTAAGATTGAAGCTCATTTTGCATGCCCGCACGTATATCAAAAGACTTAAGCAGCAAACGCATTAACCCAAACCCCATAATCAAACCTTAAACATATTTCACTCCTAAACTCAACTGTCAATAAATTACAAACAGTCAATTAATAGCTAGATTTATTTAATATATATAGCAGTTTATTTCAAAGATAATTGATTGAACTGCGGCATGCAGCATGAATTAAGTGTCAGTGTCAGTGCGGTGAACGAAATGGCTGTCCGATAGCCACCACACTTACGCATGCAGGACGCTTGTACGGCAATGACACGAACAGTTATACATTTGTGAGTGTGTGTGAGCTGTGTGCACGAGTACGCAGTTTAAAAGCATCAGCAAGCTAAACGGCATTTTATGTGCGCTGGCAAGGATTTATGTGGCAATTTTAGCCAGCAAATAAATGGCTTTCGCTCGTTTTGTATTAAACCCATCACGTGCCGACAACGCAGCGTTTTGCTGTCATGCAACAAATAGCCGAGTCGCACATAAGCAATCACACCGCAAGCGCGATGTTAGTGCTTGTATGTGGGGTACATATATTTAAGCTGGAGCGCAAGTGAAGGGGCTGCGCATGCTGCTGCAAGCAATTTTCACTACGAAAATTAGTGCAAACACAATGTCTTTTTACATAGCAGCATGTATTCATACTATATATGTATATAAATATATATATATATGTGCATGTATATGTGTGCTTAATGCACTTCATTGCGGCTAGTGACTGTGCTGTGATATGTGTGAGAAACGTATGAGATCCCCCCTTTTGCTACAACTGCACTTTATCAACTTAACAAATGGTGCATAAATCTCATTTTGTTTTGTTTGTTGGCCAATAAATTCATTAAGTGGCATTTAGAACCTTTCACCTTAGCAATGTTGTTGTAACTTTTGTTGTCACAATCCCCACAACCAGCTTATGCTCATGCCCGTACCCATATATTAGTGGTGAATATGTGTATGTATTGGTGAATCTATGACTATTTGACCGCACGCGAGCAACACTAAACTATTTGGCATCACACACTGTTCGCCAGGAACAGTTGACTTTGCGGCCCTTGTCCGACATTTGAGCAGTGATTGGGGTGTTGGTTAACTGGTTGGCGGTTGCAATTTACAGCGGGTAAAAGCGGCCGACAAACACATGCTCCTGCACATCAACACTCACTGCTCGATTGTGCTTTATAAAAGTTTATTGTACCAAAATGAAGTACCTACCGTATGTCCAGTTCAAATAAATTATTTACAATATATGCTCATGCACAGACACAAACACACATCCACTTACACACTCCATGTAGTTTATCTGTATCCAGTTTCAGAAAGTGTGTGCTAATGTTTGGCGCTTGCATCCAAAGTGAACTTGCCGAAATTGTTTAACCACATACATATGCACATACCTACAGCCACCACTTTACCAGCGTTGCTTTCGCACCACCTCAGTCAGCACTTAGTTAAGTTCGTGCAAGAGCAGTAGCAGCATTTCGTTAGCAATTCGTTGGGGCCATAAATTTCTATATATATAAATATTGCAATTTCGTACGGCGAGACAGGAAGTTTTAACCTTAATTTAGATGTGGGCTATGACTTGATTTTCACCGCTAACATAGCCGTGCATACATGCGTATGTGTGTAAGTAAATGTAGCAAATTATGCTCACATGTGTTTGGCTGTAGTGTCAATAAAGCTTAGAAATTTATTATACTCTAAAAACGTCAACGCTAAATTGAAATTTGTTTAAACCAGGGAAGCGCAGTAAGTGTTACACATATGTATATGTATGTATGCATTGATATGCTTGTAGTGATATTATACTTTATACCTTGATTATTTGGTTTAATTTTTTGGAAAATTGCTTAGCATTTAGTGAAAGTGGTTCTTTACCTGTCTTTTCCAGGGTTTGAATTATTTGGAGATACGTTTCACAGTAGTTCTTGGTCACATGAACTGAAAAAGTATCCGAAATAAGTGCTAAAAGGTTTAGGCCTTGGGAAAATAGGAGTAGTTTATATGAGAGCGATCAGAGAAGTACTTATAAAAGAAAAATGGAAATTTTAGAAAACTTTATTATGTTATTTATGTTTCAGTTTACTCAGTTTTAGCTCCATTTATTTCATTTATTACGTAGAAAAACTCTATGATGTTTCAACTTCATTAGCCTGTCTAAAAAATACGTCTTCTGAAGGTATACTAGTAAGTAGGCCTTTGTGGCGGTGATAATATCTTCTTCTTCTTTACTTTACATCTTCTTTCTTCTTTCCGCAATGTGGTGCCAATTGGAGATTCCACGCGAAGCCAGGCCCACCTTCTCCTGGTCTTTCCAACGGAGTGGAGGTCTTCCTCTTCCTCTGATTCCTCCGGCGGGTACTGCGTCCAATACTTTCAGAGCTGGAGTGTTTTCGTCCATTCGGACGACATGTCCTAACCAGTCGATTTCGGTAAACTATGTAAATGTCGTACACAGCTCATCGTTTCATCGAATGCGATATTCGCCGTTGCCAATGCGTAAAGGGCCATAAACATTTCTCTCGAAAACTCGTAACGACGACTCATCAGATGTTGTCATCGTCCATGCCTCAGCACCATATAGTGTGACGGAAATATTGAATGACTTATAGAATTTGGTTTATGTTCGTCGAGAGAAGAGTTTATTTCTCAATTGCTTACTCAGTCCGAAGTAGTACCTGTTGGCAAGAGTTATTTTGCGTTGGGTTTCGAGGCTGATATTGTTGTTGCTGTTAATGCTCTTATAGAAGATGGTACGTTCTCCATTTAGTTCTGCAGCTCGAATTATTTTCTCCAGAAGTAGGTTGAAGAAGCAACACGAAAGGGAGTCGCTTTGTCTGAAACCTCATTTGGTATCGAACGGCTCGGAGAGGTCCTTCCCTATCTCGACGGAGTTTTTAGTATTGCTCAACGTCAGTTTACACACCCGTATTAATTTTGCAGGGTAACCAAATTCAGACATCGCGGCATAAGGCAGCTCCTTTTCGTGCTGTCGAAAGCAGCTTTGAAATCGACGAAGAGGTGGTGTGTGTCGATTCTCCTTTCACGGGTCTTTACCAAGATTTGGCGCATGGTGGATATCTGGTCGGTTGTTTATTTGCCATATCTAAAGCCACACTGATAAGGCCCAACCAGTTTGCTGACGGTGGGCTTTAATCTTTCACACAATATGCTCGATAGAACCTTATATGCGATGTTGAGGAGGCTTATCACACGGTAGTTGGCGCAGATTGTGGGGTCTTCTTTTTTGTGGATTGGGCAAAGCACACTTAAATTCCAATCGTTCGGCCATATCCTACAAAGAAGCTGATTGGGGGCATTTTTCACCTAGCGAGTCTCAAAGGTAACGCACAACCTTGGTAAGGGTTGGCTGGCAATGCTTGAGCAATGTGTAAAATAATCCTTTCTGGTCACTCCCAAGTGAATCGCAATCAGAGAACTTTCCGCACTTGCGTGAACTTTTACACATGACTCTATCCTCCGATGACCTCTATCGAGTGACTACTTTAAGTTTGCAAGCAAAAAGGAATACGGAGAATACGGTGCTAGTGCCAACATTTTATAGCATAATTCGTCTAATTTGGCCATGGGGACCACGTAGTCGATGCAGATCACACCAAGAATATGTGTTCAGAAAAGGGTTGTCATGGCCTTCACGGAAAATAGTTTTTGAGTAGCTTAATCGGGTAAAGCCGCGGTTTTGTCTCCATGCTGTGTTACAGTGGATCCAAGTTTAGTCGAAGGTCTCTAGGTTGAGCTTATTATGCGGAGTCAGCAAACGTGGCACCTTTCATGTCAACAACTTTCTTTCAGGACGCACGTCGCCTTTTGAGATTTCTGCTCTTTTAGCTATCTCGCTCACCTTCATTCAATGGTTTGTCAATATGTGGTCATCGATTCATGTCATAGACACCTAGGAGTGGCCACACCATATACGTTTTTATTTTTTTATCGCATATACCGAGAACATTTCTTTTAAAATCAGCAATCAACATACATGCATTGTTTTTTGTTGAATTAGTAAAAATTTGTAATATCCAGGAGTAGAGAATGCCAAATCGATGTAATAGCTTCAATTAGTCTCAATTGCGACAACAAAAATGCATTTTATCTTTTACGACTACTTCATTTCCTGTTTCTATTGCGCTAACGATAACATTAATCTTTAATTTCTAAGTACATTCTCTAATTAATAATCATTACAATGTACATTTTTTCGATTAAAGGTAGCTTTATGCATAATTATTTAAATAAGCGACTCTACTTCCTCGCACCAGGTAGTAAATAAAACAGTTTAACTAATGAGCGCGCATACAAGTGATACTTGAGAAAAACGCACTCTCATTATATAGCGCCCTATTTCTCATGTCCTTTTTAATTGTGTACTCCTGCATAAAAATTTGTGTTTACCCCTTTCGTAGCACTCATGCTGGTTGCCACTATCCCCTCCGTCTTCTGTCAGTAATTTATTTCATTGGTGGGATATATTTCATTTGACTTACTCTTTCACGTGGGTTCCCGTTTGAATGTTTTTGAGTTTTTTATGAGACTCTGTTGTATGTATGACAGCAGCCCGGAAGGTTGTATACTAGTTAAGGTTGCCATAATATTACAGAAAACAAAATTTATCTATTGCATTTGGTGTGAAACATTTGCATGGAGAGTAAGAAACAGACTTTGATGATAATTTAGCTTATTTTCAGAATGGGAATCGCACTTGGACTAATATATGTAGTCCTTTGTGAAGCGATAAAAATAACTACTGTATCGAATTTTCTAAGTCGCAGAAGCGCCTTGAGGCCAATACAAATCGGCTTAGGCATATTCTTCCAAACAACTTCTACAACTGTCATATTGTAAGATGTTAAACCTTACTGTGTTGACTCCGATAAAGCAATAACCTGTTAGAATCCCGAAATTTGCGAAGGTCTAGCCTTACTACGGGCTCACTGAACCCCTTGCGGTCATCTTTGTGCCAAAAGGATCTTCGGACAGCGTAATAACTGATGATAGCTCAGCGCTGGCCAAGCTCTCGTTAGGTCCATTTATCCAGTGGAGAATATAGAATGAGAGCGGAAACCCGACCCGTTTCTGTTATACTGATAATGGGGCTAGCGTTCCTTCCTTTCTTGCGAGCTCGTTATCCTGCAGTTACCTGCAATGGCGCTGTGGTTTGGCATTCATATTAGTCTTATCACAAAATGACTCGATCACTTGAAGAAGTTCACTGCCCTTCACCTCTAGCCGTCATTACTCATCCACAACTTCAGGTATGTGGATAGAGAAAATACCGCCAGAGTTTAGTTTAACTATGAATGCGCTCGAGCATCCTTCTAATTGTGTTTACGGCCCTCCACTATACAAAGACCACATAGAACATAACGGATGTTACTTACTAAGGCCTCCTAGAGCCAAAGGACTACTTTCGGTGAGATACTCCATCTTTTATCAATGGTTCCTGTGCAAGTATAAGGCAATCAATGCTTGTTTTGCTCTCTCTTCCATTTTAGGCTTCCATGAAAGCATCTTACTTAGGATGAGCGCTAATTATTTTACCGTATTTGGAGGCTGCAGGAATGGCATTTCTTTCTTTAGCCATTTCTCTAAGTTTTTGAGATTTGAATTCAAAATTTTTCTCACGTGACAGAAAAAATACTGACAGGTTTGACAGTAAAAGAGAGAATATTATATATACCTTTTATGTTGATGAACTTAATTATATACCCATTTAACATTCAATGTATTGCAATTAAAGAGTGCAAAATTGCGTCTATCATGAGCTTCATTCATTCAACAAAAAAGCCGTCCAAAAAATATATGAAGCAGTTAACATTGAAAGTGATAACCACTTTACGCCTTAACATCCGAGACGATAAAAACCAGTAAAAAATACAAATGGAAGTATCATCTAGTTGTGTAGTATGTAAGACACCATAATACTGGCTTGGCCATAGAGCTGGAGTGTGATTTACGGCAGATAAAGAGAAGCCGACAGTTTCACGTGCAAGTGTAAGGTGAAGAAAACAGTTGAAATTAAGTGAAGAGCGATAATGTGAAGCACAAAGTAGCGATTCGCTGATAGCAATGGTGCATAATGCGCCGATAAGTCGAAGCCGTGGGCGAACTAAAAATGTAGTAAAAACTGCTACACGGAGAATTTTGCGGCAATGAAATGCTTACGAGAGTAATAAAATCCCAAATGTGCCGGCGCATGTGCAGCATTTTGATGAGATCATTAAATGGGTTCAACGCGCACAAGGATATGCGTGCATAATTTAAAAGTGGCTGCTAGACGCACTTAAATATGCGAATAAGATAGTCGAGGGGCATGCATATGTGTTCAATAGTGTTTCCGTACCGATAGTGTCCCTGCGGTGGCGAGAAGCCTGCGTATTATTGAATTTAGTGCACTACCATATAATGCATGGTAGCAATACCCAGATGAGCATCTATTTTGTTATTTCGTTATTCATACATTCCATGCAATGAAACAGCAATCTAGTCCGGAAAAAACTAGTTTCAAACTGAAATTCCCTGATTTAAATTGAACTAGTAGAAAAGTATTAGACTCATGCCATAAATTAGCAAAATTGGCTCAGAAATAGTGAAAACAAATTTGTTCATTTAGAAGGAAGGGAAAAGTTCGGGTGTAACCGAGTATTTCATACTGCAAAATGCAAAGATCAAAACCAGCTAAGTTCCTTCAGGTGTTGAATATATTAAAAAATGTAATGAAAAAGTTTAGCCTCATTGTTGAAAATAATCGTGAATGGGTTAAAGTCAACTTCGATATCATACTAACTTATTTTCAAGGTTATGGACTCTCTTAGTTATATTACTTTTACTTCCCGTCAACGAAAATTGTAGTAAAATAATTGGAGTAGAGAAATGGAAGGGTTGATTGTTATTAGAAAAACACGATTTAAAATTTAAAAAATAAAATACCTAACACAAGAGTCAGTCAGCTCACTAGTTTGTTGTAAATTACTTGTGAACTAGTTAAGGACTAGTTGAATTGAGTACAGAGTTCTTATTAGTCACATTTTGTATGTATCTATGTATGGTATGTGCGTAAAGGAAAATACAAATTTTATACCAGTGTTTACCCCTAATAAAATTTATGACTTTATATAAAATCCAAGGCATTGTGCGCGTCAACAGCAAATTGAGTGTGAACTTTGTCTGTCGGCTTTCATTGCGTGGCGTTGGTAGGTAGTCCTGTACATACACCAATACGTCGTACAACGCACACACTCTACTCTTCGTCATTATTTGTAGTTGTGTAAATGTTTGGCTGGCTGTCTGTCTTTTTATGCGTTCAAGCGGTTGTCCATCTTAAATTGCTGCGCTTGAAAACGTCAAGTTCTTTCACAGTTGTCGGCATGATTTTTTGATCCAAAAGAGTACACAGATACTTAAGACAACATATCTACATGCACACTTTCTTATTTATATATTTGTTCCCGTGCACAAATAATGCCATTTTAATGTTGCAAGGGTTGAATATTTACTTTAACACCCAATGCTAAATGTTCTACTGCGAGAGCATAGTTTATTTTTTTTTGTTGCCTTTACGTTTTCCGACACATTTGTCTGCCTTAATGTGCGACATAAAATTTTGCATTAAATCATTAAGAATTAGTTAAGCGTAGCAATAAAGGCATTCATCCGCAATTGTAATGACAACAATGCGTAATGAGGCATTTGTGGCGGCGCACTGTTTTCGTACACACTGTATTATTAAACAAATTATTCACGCTTGCCGAAATGACACTTTAAAAGATCGTCTTATGAACGCCTATGCCCTATGTACACTGAAAGAAGTGCAGGAATTTGGAAGAGTCTTGGGTTCTAGTGACTCAAACGGCATTACTCATTCCTATCTTCGGTTTCAAATAAGCTCAAATAGTTGCTTGTAGGAAGTGTTCAAAAATTTATCATTCGACGAAGTGAAGCGAAAGTGGCATCATTTTCTTGTAAGCGAGTCGCAAAAGTACATTTGTTAAAATTATAAAATATATTAATATTAGCAAAAATAAGATAATCAAGTGGAAGGTGATGTCTTTTCTTCAAAATTAAATACCAAACCTGCCTTCCGACTATCAGATCACTACGGTGCCTTTTAATAGCAGATCAATGAAATTAAAGGAACCCTTCCTGTATTGACAAAGGGGATGCTTACAACGAGAAATATACTTATATTCACGGATATGAAATCTCTATAGTCTTTTAGGTTTTCTTCAAAGAAAGTAAATTGTCTTGTTTATTAGTGGACCTAACATCCAATTTCACTACAAATCTGCAATAGATTCCAAGACAAAGTGATATTTCTGGTAACTGTAAAGCAGATGAACTAGCCAGAACAGGCACCACTTTACTATCAGAATTAGATAGAGAGGGAATATACTTATATGCCTTTGGTTATTTGTAAATATTTAATCGGCAATACATGTTATATTTGAAGGTGAGTCTCGGAGGAAATAATGCCTTACTTGTGCATGAATGCATTATCCATTCAGACGCCACACATGCCGACTTTTGGAATTCAAAGTGGTGTGCTAAGAGGTCACTGTCATGTTGGTAAATATGCCAGCAGACTGAGGATACCACACAACGATTACTGTGGAGGCTAACAAAAGGTAAAAGAAGAAGAGACTGTAGAACATCATCTATGCGAAAGCAAGAGGATATTTGGTCCCGATGGTTTCACAATGGGCCTTTTAAAGGCCTAAGTGCATCGTTAAGCCTATAGACATCAATAAGGAACATAGTAAATTATGTATTACGGAATTTTAAATTTTGATAGCTAATATGTTTGAGATGTTGTTATATACTTTAGGAAAAATTTTACTAGCGAGAGTCACTTTTTCCTCACTTCCAATCAACTTAATATTTTCCAGAGTAATCAATTGAATGCTAAAATCCTTAAATAGTCATATTTTTCGTAATAAAATACCTAACTTTAGATATCTTTCCGCCCGAAGAGTACATATTGTACAGATCCTTTATATTGGTACTAAAAATTCGATAACTTACTAATTTTGATTAAATGTGTTATGACAATTACAATATCATAATTATAACCCAGACCCATTTTGCGCTGAAACAACCTGTCGCAAAAGTTTATAATAGCCTTTCGGTTGTTTTAAGTCAACATCGTCGGCATCAAGCACTGCCTAACATTGTTTTTTTTTTGTGAAATTATATATTAAATGGGATAGTGTAAGTTCGTTAACATACAGTTCATCAACAGACATGACACTCGAATGAACTGAAATGAGCTTTTGGAAAGAATGTTGCCTAGCCTTCCCAAAAAACGTATCCTCGAAGCCCTCAGTATTTTAACGTCATTGGAACCACTTTGAGGCCCATTTTGGACGAGAATTGAAAAGTTAAGTGTATAAGTCTAGGGCAAGCAGAAACGTTTTCTTTAAAACATCGCTATATCATCCGAAACGATACCAAAACTACTCGAAAAGGCAGCAAATTGATATTTCATAATGTTCGTAGAACAATTTTAACTTCACACTAAGACTATTTATGTATGTATATTTCCATTCGCATAAGAGTTTTTATGATTTTTTTTTATTCTCTCCCTTCCTACCTTTTCAATACTAAAATAAAACTTGAAAATTATACGAAAGATTTATATCTTCGGTCTGGGTTCGTTGAAACAAAAGTCAAAACCTGAATTTAATGATATAAAACTTTAAACTAAATGGAAATAATAGGACGCTTCAAGCACACGAACGTACAACAAATGTCAGCAACACGCAAAATACTAACAAAAACAGAAATTATTACCACAACAATGTTGTTAATGTTTGTGCAATATTTTACGCTTTTATGCAGGCGTCATCACTTTACTTTATTCACAACCAGTCAAGCAGCCAAGCAACCCCTCCAACGATTGCTTAACAACAGACAAAACAATGGCGCTGACAGCATAAAACAGAAATGGCAGCCAAGATTCTGCAATGGCGCAGAGAAAGCGAAGAAATGAAAACAGAAACAAAAACAAAAACAAACATTACGAAGTCTGGCAGAATAATGAAACAATTGCAATTATATATTTGCGAATGCAGCGAGAGAATACTGAGCTAACTGTGAAATGAAATATGAAAGAAGCGAAATAGTATAATACGAATAGTGAGTGCTCAGTGGAGCTGTTGGGCCGAGAACCGACGCATTGCGGAAGTTCGTGGCAAGTGACAGTGACAGCAGAACACTGAACTGGGTGACAGTAACAGTGACAGTTGTCAACTTGGTGCTGTTGACAAGTTGAAACTGAGAAAAAACTTGTTTTTGCAGTTATTATATGATACAAATTTTCTAAACAATTAATAAAAGTTGATTAATTGCTAATATACGTATATGTAATTTTAAACTATATTTAATTGCATTTATATGAGGTATAAGTAATTATATTAAATAATAATTTCTGCTTACGAGTAGAACGTATAAATAATGAAGTGATGAATTATTATTGTTTTAATTCAAAATATTGGTAAATAATAATTACTTAAATTGTAATTTAGATTTGATTATTTTCCAAAAAAAATAATTTTTATCTAAAATACTAGTTTTATTATTATTCACCCCGAACTACTTCGTTGAAAATCCTAAAGATGAAGCACGCTCATTATAATAGCATCAGGTTAGAAGCAAACAAGAACTAAGGCGTATTTAACTGGTTCAAAGCTGATCTTCTGGGCTTCATGAGAACTAAGTAAGTTCCGACACTTGGTCGGTTGCATGATCCATCTGGGAAAGATGCAGCAAGTGTTACCTTAGCTAAAAATCAAAGTTGTACAGAAAGAGAAGAGCAGGAATCATCTCCGAACCTTAGACTCACAAACTTTCTTAGTAATGGTAGAAACTTTTCCTTTTTTTATTCAAGACATCGCGTGCAAATGTGTTTTCTCTAACATACTCTCCGTTTGATTACGAGTATTACTCATTTAAGCTTTGAGGGAATACTGTAAGATAAGTTCAGAATTTTTCGGAATCGAAGAACCCAAACATTCACTGAATATAACCTTCAATTACAATAGTCTTGATTCAATTACAATACAAAATTCCAGATAAACAAAGTATTATATATTGGAAGCGTGGTAAGTTACCTTCGGGTCTTTAGTCGGGAATGTTCTTTATAATGACTACGTCTGTTTCTGGATGTTTCCATCTCCCCTTCTTCAAAATGACAATTTACGTCTGACCCTTAACAGGGTATAATATTTTTGCTACGATGTTTTTAATACCCACACCTTATACAATATGATCGGCATGAGAAGCTGAGTTTGCTTAGCCATGTCCGTCTATCTGTCCATCTGTATATACGCGAACTAGTTCCTTAGTTTCTGAGATAACGATTTGAAATTTTGCAAGCAGCTGCTCATTTGTTGGAACTGCCAATATGGGATCACGATAGCATATGGCTGCTATACCAGCAGAATGATCGGAATCAAGTGCTTGTATGGAAAACTTTATCATTTGGTGAAACACCCTCACGAAATTTGGGAAAACATATCCTTTAAAGCAAAACATACAAACTCCGAATAAATTGTTTAGATCGGATCTCTATAGCATAGAGCTATCATACAAACTGATCGATCAAAATTAAGTTCTTGTATAGAGTACGTTGTCTTAGTTAAGGCTGTACAAGGAGCGTTCCAAAGTAAACAGGCCTTAAAAGAGAAAGAACAGAACGAATGATTTTTTCGACAAAATCAAATTATTTTATTCAAAATAGTCTCCTTCTGCTTCAATACAGCTTTTTTGCACGGTCCAAAAGCATGTCGAACGAATGTTTTAGCTCGTTGGCCGGTATGGCCGCCAGTATGCCGGTGCAAGCCTTTTGAAAGGCCTCTACGTCTGCATAACGCTTTCCTTTCATGGAATTTCCGGTGATCACGGATTTTGATTGTCCACATATTGATCGTCATTTATGTCCTCACGACTACTTGGAAAACGTTGAAACCACTCGTGCACTCTGCTACGGGATAGGCAATCAACGCCATAAACTTGTTTCATCTATTGAAACGTTTCGGTAAAAGTTTTACCAATTTTAAAACAAAATTTAATGTTGGCCCTTTGTTCGAAGCTCATTTTCGCACCGATAACACAAACATACTGACACTTAAAACGCAATAACTTCACTTCCAATAAATGAAATGCCATGAAATTCTCACTGGACAATCGATGAGGATAGCAGATTCTAACGCATCAGTCGACATATAGATGGAGCCACCAGGGGCGCTAGATTCAAAAAGTCCTGTTTACTTTGGAACACACCTTCTATAAGGCCACTTGTGAACATATTTCGTGATTGAGATTGTACCACTATTTGTATGGACTTTTCGGTATTGACGCACGAATTTCCCATGCTTTTTAGATTGCCACTATTCCTCATATTTGCTATTGTATATTATAAGGCTTAGTGTGAGCAAATTTTGAAATAAATGTTATTTGGAAGAGAATATGCAAATATTATAAACACGAATTCGAAGCTCCCCACATTGCATGCAAAAGTAAAAATAATGCAATAATTTATCTTATTTACCAAGTAATGGAGAATATAGTCAGATTATTGCTAAGGACAACAGTGCCTTTAACTAATATGCACGTCTGTTACACTTGAGTTTCTTAGCGAATATTTCATGCCACAAGAATATGCATGTAACGAGTCCTTTTACTGCTGTTTCTTCTTATCTGATATCTTCTTCAACATTTAACATCATCACCTGCAACTATTTACACTTAACAGCAAGCTCATAAATTTACAAGTATAATGTACATATATATGTGTGTGCACATGTATTTATGTGCAAACAAAAACACCATTGTGGCAGTAATTAAAATTTATTGCCACAAGCAATGAGTACAACGATGCGATAATTCAATGAAAACGAGTTCATTTACTCAACGAGCAAACGAGCGAATGAACGTAGCGAAGGATAGATGAATGAAGGATCCTTCCACGTACCATACATACATATACCATAGCGGCATTAAAATTATAAATGTTTTCAATTTATTACTATAGCTTGCAACACCGTTACGTGAAATTTGTTTATGCTAATTTTTGCACCCTTTTCAAACTGCAGCCAAAGAAAATGTATTTACAATGCCAACAGCGCAGGGAGTTGGCAAGCGAACGTACATTCAAAAACATACAAACACAGACATGAATATGTGTTCTTATATAATGACAGATATGTGTGCGCATGTATGGGTATTTACCTGTGGGGCACTTAACACGATGCGCCGGAAAAAATACGACTACAAATAATTCATTTGGCTTGGGTAATAAAAGCTGAATAAAATATGCACACAAATGCCAGCGCGCACTCATACACATACATACATACTTACATGTATACAGATACATTTATAAACAAAGAGCAGAGTGCATACAATATGAACGAACGCTTGAAAGGATGTATACAAATAGCGTTGGAAGGACATAAATTACAAGCAGCAAAAAACAGTTGCTACTTTGGGTGGTGCCATTGGTGTAAGGAGGACGAGCGAAAGAGGTGGCTTAAGAAATACATAAATAAAAGGTGTTGTGTGCAAATGGAACCCCTTCTTTTGAGTGAAGCTCAGTAAAGCGAGCAGCTGTAAGTGTTGCGGATTATATACGCATTTGTATGCAAAATAGCACGGTTGTGTTTCTGATTGAGGCATTTGCTGTGGCACTGACAGGATGTATCCATATACAACTGCTGCTTAATGATGGGATCAAATTTATGTCGTCACAAATAATTTGACTAACTTCGCGTAATTATAAAAATTTGCATGGAATAATAGTTTCGGAGGTAAGCTTAGTTCGCCAAATTTAAACGCGTTTTTCTCGAAACTGTGTTTTTGAAATCGGTGGGCAAGAGTTCTCGAGATCTACTCAACCGATCTGCATGAAATTTCACACAGGTCTTTGAGTTGCAATTCTTGACTTGGACGAAATATTTTTTTTCGATTACAACTTCTTGAAAAAAATGTCGCTAAATTTTCACTGTAACTTTCATTTTTTTTCTTGTAAAAATCACTTGTCCAAATTCACGTATTTTCTCACTTTAGATGATCCTGTAACGAGTTATCCTGCCAACGAGGGGTCACCGGAAATGGTGTCACAATGGCTGAGTTTAACATTTTTTTCCAAAAACTTCAGAATTTCTTTGTTAGTAGTTTGTAACAATAGAAAATCATAATAAAATATTTCAGCTTCAGCTATTGCAGCGTTGCCTTAGAGAATAAACCACGACAAATTTTCAGAATATATCTCGTTAACTGAAAAAGTCTACAGTGCAAGCATTTGGCTCCGATTGTCAGTTTGTATGAAAGCTATATGCTATAGTAATTCGTGAAGATACAATGTCAAATGCGAAAGTTTTCCATACAAGCCCATGATTTCGATCGTTCGGTTTGTATGGCAGCTATATGCTATAGTTAACCGTTTTGAAGAATTTCTTCGGAGTTTACATTGTTGCCTTAGAAAATAATCTGTACCATATTTCGTGAAGATACATTGCCAAATGCGAAAGTTTTCCATACAAGCCCTTGATTCCGATAGTTCGGTTTGTATGGCAGCTACATGCTATAGTAAGACGATCTGAACAATTTCTTCGGAGATTACTTTGTTGCCTTAGAAAATAATCTTTACAAAATTTCGTGAATATATCTTGTCAAATGCAAAAGTTTTCCATACCAGCACTAGATTCCGTTCGTTCAGTTTGTATAGCAGCTATATGCTATAGTAAGCCGGTATAAACAATTTCTTCATATATTACATTATTAGTTCCAGTTCCGAAAAATGAGTAGCTTCTTGAAGAGTAAATGACGTTTGCAAAATTTCAAAACGATATCTTAAAAAGATCCTTCCTTTCCCTTTCAATTAAACGAATCTCTCCATCATTTATGTAAAATTACTGTCACTGTTCTTTAACAGTATTAGTTTTGTCAAGAAATTTAGTTAGTGTCATTTTTACCAGAAGATAGATTCACAAATATTAGACAAATCTTTTCCAAAACTTATATCGAAAGCAGCAGTAAAAAACTACTCTAACGGCTGCTATGTAAAATGTCTAACAGCAGGTTAGGAGTCTTTCCTAGTGTGGAGTCGTTTCCATATCTAAATATATAGCATCATCAGCGTTGGGAGAGCAATAATTGCTAACATTTATTACTGGTTATTTCACTCTTAACAATCAGTAATTTATTTCAAATAAAATATGGATTATTGTTATCCAGCACACTCATAAAAAAATGTTGGCTTAATGAGTGAACTAATTTTAAACAAGAAAAAACATTAACTACTGGTTCTACGCACGGAAGTATGAAAAAAGCCCCAAAATGCTTATGAATGACTATAAAATGAAAGTGACAGTACGTTCAACCGATTCAACGTACGACAAATCGATGCAAGCGATTGTAAAATTTCATGAACTGGGTTCGAATTCATACAGCTATGTATTACTGTGTTCTCCAAAGCTATAATACCTCTCCTACAAGTATCGACTCCAATCGTTAATCTTGTATTGCCGCCATATACTATAGTAGTTCAATATCGACAGTTCCTATAAACGGGCAGCTTCTTGGCGATAAAAATGCGTGTGCAATGTTTCAGATCGATATCTGTAGAACTGAATTCTATTCACAAAACTCCACGCCCCTCTCACACCAAATCCTTTTCCGTTGATTTTACACATAAGAGTCTCAAGTGCACCCTCAACGTTTGTACTCGCGTGTTGGTATTGCACTTTTTGTCAGACCATATTTTATTCATCTTTCAATATTATCATTTTTTCTAAAAGCAAACATGTGTACATAGACATACTTAAGTAAGTGAGTAAGTAAGCACTTAAGTGTTGCTACAAATTATGCTATCAACTTGAGTTGAAAGGGAAAAAAGGAAGTAGACACTCGAGAGCAGACAACATAATTTCTCGTTTCTTATTTTCTACTTTAAGTGAGTGCGAAGGATCAAAGTAACATATAAGATGAAAGAGTATATGAATTGCTAACAAACATATTTAAATTGATTTGTGGAAATGCACTTGAAAAGGATACATGTGCCGCAGCGTGAAAGGAGACGTCTGCACTGTTTATTTATTTCATATTTCTATGAAAATATTTGATAATTTACATTCAGAAGTTGAAAACAATTTATACTGCGTATTGCGATTCGATTTCATATGAAAAAGTAATTAATATATGTTTAGGGCGAAGAATGGCTGTCAAATGATGCTCTTAAAGTGATAATAATCTCGAAACACTCTTCCACTTGAGAGATAATCCAAAACAAATATAATTTTTGGAGCCTTTTACAAGTATAGAGTTTTTCTCCTGCACAAGCCGGCTTTGACTTTCGCAAAACATTGCCGTTGTGATTTTGCCTTACTCAACAGAGTTATCAGTTTATAGCAAAAAGATTAATGCGGTGGAAATTATTATTATTAAGTATTTTATAAAATTTAGACGGATACATGACAAGTATGTATAATATACTCCACAAGAGGTTCCAAAATTTTTTATTAAAACGATCTATCTTTAAGATAATTCATCCAAAGCACGCTACTTCGAATTATTTATCTTAATGTATGCTCTTGCAAAAAAGGGGAATTGCAGTTAGTAGTCATACACCTCGATAGCCTCTTAACCATATAAGCTCGACTATAATATGACAAATAGGATTATGTAACTACTATCTTACTATTTGACCACTACACTAAATATCCTCACAGAGCCAGAGGCTATCTCTCTCATTTGGATTACTATACGGAATTACTTCCTTCATTCGGGAGCTTGCTTGGATGTACATACATAGGCCAGACGAAGGAGTCAGCCTTCACTAATTAAGAAAATAAAATCTATCAAAGACAACATTTAAGTAAAATATTGCAGCTGCTTAGAAGTGAACAGTGAAAAATTACTGTGTAACTAGCCAGATCCAACAGATCTGGCAACGAAAAAAGTTCATCTTCCAGGAAAACTACATGGAAAGTACAGAAAAAAATACTTCTGAGTTTCAAAAAAACTTTGTCTTTCCTGTTGATGAATGTATTCTATTCCCCCGTCAAAAACTTAAACTTTGAATTGCGTTAATTGAAACTTTTCAAAATCCACCATAAAGATTTTATTACATTTCCATAACCAAAACAGCCATAAAACCACCATTAAGAGCTGCATTTACATATGATTTATCGCATCGACCTCATTGTATATCGAAATTTATTGCTACTGGTATTCATGATATATGCGATAGTATCTACAAATTCAAGCGAACGAGGGTTAGATCAAATATAAAAGGTTACGTTCTCATAACTCAGCGAAATGGACATGTACACGCGAATATACTCGCATTTATAATTGTGCACTTCGGGGTGGCACTTTCCAGTCAACTAGTAGCAACACATATGAAAACATATAAGGCTTAGGTATAATGTAAATTTAAATAAAAATTTTAAATCTGATTAGCATTATGCTAATTATCTAAAAATCAGAATATTTAATTTTTTGTTTGTGTAGTAGCACAATTACATACACATGGAAGTCGAAAAGGTAGCGGTTTTCAGCCACTTAAACCCTTTAGCTGGTAGCTGGTGAACTGGTAAACTGGTATATGTAACAATTTTATTGTATTTAAATACGTATTGTGAATTCATGAGCTTAGGTTGGCTAACTTTTATGGAATTTTTTCAGAATAAGTTTATTTTTAATATTTTATTTAGAATACCAATAAGAGTATACTATATATTACTTAGTATTATAATTTGCAAATATAGAATATTCCAGTTCTACTTTTTATGTCAATAATGTCATCACATCCATGTTGAATAGTCATATAACTTCGCTTGCACAGTTTGGAGTTCAAGTTGTTAAAAAAAATATCCACCACAACACAAAACCAAAAATGATATTGGGTAGTCGAAAAAGTTTTTTCGTATTTTGTCAATAGATTTCCTTGCAGTCGTATACTATACCTCCGCTGCTACTAATCACATTGTGACATACCATATAGTGTTGGAAAGATGAGATTTTAAGCTTAGTTTAAAATAAAAAATATTAAATTCAGGGAAGTTGAAAAAAAGTTACAGCTGTTCAAAATTGAGTGAAAATAATAAAGAAATTCGCTATATTTTGAAATTTTTGTATAAAAAAGGGAAGAATGCCACGCAAGCCACCAATAAAATTTGTGAAATTTACGGAGACGATGCTGTATCAGTTCGTGTAGCACAATAATGGTTCACTCGCTTCCGTTCTGGAAATTTCGAAATTTCGATTTATACTGTTGAAAGTTTTACACTGATGGAATAATGTCTCTAGCGGAAAAATTACAAAAAGTGGTCGACTAAAATGATACATATTTATTTATATATTTATTGGTATAAAATAAGTTGAAGTTTGATTAGAAATACGAAAAATAATTTTTCACTTTTACTTTCATATATTCTCAAAGAATAAATAGTTGGAGCCATGGGAGATACCCTGATTTCACCGGTTAAAGGTTTCACATTCGGAATACTTATGTTCTAACGTTACGTCACCCTATATTCTGAATTCTACGGATTCCTCTTTACCAATTTTTGTCTGTTACAACCCGAATAAAACGTCGCAAGCCTTATAAATTGTATATATATAAATGATCCACGTGACAGGGTAAGTCGATTTAGTCATGTCCATCACAATAATAAAACAAACTTATCGATCAAAATTCAGTCCTTGTAAGGAAAACTTTTTATTCTTCACGAAACTTGGCGTGGACTATTATCCGAGGCAACTGCAAAATTGCATATAGCTGCCATGCAAAGGGAAGTTTTAAAATGAAGATAGAGATCTTTTTATACTTTTTATGTTATAAAAATAAAATTACCTGCAGGGTATTATTTATACCTTCACTGCAACCGTGTTTAACGTTTTTTCGTCTTTCATTAAAAACACATCAACCACACATTGAAAAGCGGTTTGAAAATCGTAAGACTTTCAATGAAGTGAAACTTATTAAGATACAAACTTCAAAAACTGAAAAAGTTCGGCCAAAAATTCAGCAAAGTTGGAAGGGTATAATGATTTTCACATTATCAGATAATAAAATTTTGACAACCATTTATTTTTATTCCAAGATTTCGAATAAAAAATATATTCCATAAAATTCTATATCGGAGAGGCCTTATTTCGATTGACAAAATTTTAAACTTACTGGAGTAGGATGTACAGGGTGGCGCAAAAGTAATCCTCCTATCAGAAGATGCTATAAATTTTGCAATTGACCTCTAATGTCAGTTCTGTTTTGACATTTGTGTAGTAAACACAAACGAAATACACGTAAATAAACAATGGTACGCTACACTGCTCCAGAACGCGGGTTATTGGTGACAATTTATTTGACCAACAATCGGTCAGTGACTTTGGCACAACGTGAATTCGTCGCAGATTTCCTGGCCGTCCGACGCCTACGGTGTGAAACAGTACCGGCACAACACGATATGCTATCAGGCGTGGAAGACTCCGGAGTAGCCGTTCTGCAGAGAATATTGCTGTTACATAATTTGAAGATGTTTCTGTACAAAGTCCAGACGGTGCATCAGATGCTAGCTGCTGACCGCCAATCGCGTCTAACATACGCTCAAGCCATCCTTAATCACCACCAAGAGGAAAATGATTTTTCATCAAAAATAATCATGAGTGATGAGGCCCATTTCCATCTTAGCGGGTACGTAAATAAGCAAAATTTACACTTCTGGGGCACTGAAAATCCGCGTGTAACCCACGAAGAGCCATTACACCCGCTCAAAGTCACTGTATGGTGGGACCTGGAGGAGTCATCGGACCTTTCTTCGAAGACGTCGCAGGCCAAACGGTTACTGTGAGTGGTGAGCGCTACAAAGCAATTCTTTTTGCCGCAGCTTGATGAATTGGGATTGGAAAAAAATGTGGTTCCAACTGGACAGTGCAACGGCACACACTGCACGTGCTACAACCGATATGCTGAAGGATACATTTCCCTGGCGCCTAATCTCCTGTATTGGCGATTTGCACTGGCCAGCAAGAACGCCTGATTTGACCGCTCCAGACTTCTTTTTGTGGGGCTTTTTGAAGTCGCGGGTTTATGTCAACAAGCCTCTTGCAGCTCTTAAAGACAATATTCGTCAAGAATGTGAGGACCTATCGTCGGAAGTTCTGGCCAAAGTGATGGAAAATGAAATAAAAAGGGATCGAATGACAATCAACAGTGGCGGCGGCCATTTAGATGATATTATATTCTCGACTTGATGTAAAAAAATTTAGAAGACCAAAAAAGAAAATAATCTTCGGAAGGTTAGCTTGTAGTTTATGAGTATTTGGTGAAAAATCAATGGGAAGGATGAAAAACATTATCGGATATGGATTAGATATCGACCGCTATTTATATCCATATTTGTAATATATAAAGAGTATGCTTATTATGTATTAAACGATATAAACTCAAAAAGTTGATGGTGATCTATTCATAAGTATATGAGGATTCGGAAATATGTAGGCTGCTTACATTTACTTTGGATCCAATTTATATTGTGTGCTACAAAATAGAGTAATCTAGTTTTAATTAGATACCTCGTGTGGATTGATATAATGGCATATAGTCAACCGGAAGAATGGAAATTCACATTAATTTCGATCATTTGAATTAGAGTTGCCACAATTTAGTTAAATTGTATTCCGATAAAGAGCAAACATCAAAAAATATTATAATTAAGTATACTCAAAATTATTTCTTGGCCTTTTTATATGTGGTATATACTAATATTTCTAATTGCTCTACTGGGTAATTAATAACGGCAATCAGAGGAGCAGGCATCGACCGCCCATTTAACTTAATTTTCTAAAAAATAGTTGTGACTACTTATTTATTAAAACAAAATTGGCTAGAAACTAATTTTACTTCCCTTCAACATAACTGTTTAAAGTATTAATTCCCCCTTTTACACTTTGTTACTATTTATTGCTGCATGTGTTATTTATTTTACCTTTTTAGGTCGCTCTACTCTTATCTGCAACGTGTAGAATTATGATAATTTGCTGCTGTTGGACTCGCCGACCTGTCGGTTAGTGCTTATTAGACGCTGTCGCCATGTCCATATCATTATGTTAAATATGCACATACATATATTTTAATTGTTATGATTATTTTTAGTGAATATGCAAATGCAAGGTGTAGTAACTGACCCTAAATACTAACCCCTAACCATCTGTGACCATAACTAGCCAGCATATAGTATAGTCAGGTAAATAAGTCAGGTTATAAAAAGGTGTTTTTTTGTGGCTGAGCTCAAGTTTATACACGCTACTAACACATAACTACAGAAATAACATATAATCAACCTTTAATTTCCAACACAATGATATTGGGCTATGGCGGCATGATAAACTAGTGGAAAGTCATAATTTTTCTACGCTTGTCACCTTTGTCAGCGGTTTTAATTGTCTGCCCATTTTGTTTTATGGCACATTTTTGTTTCTCTCTCCCTTTGTTTGTCTACGGTAGTGAATTAATTTCCCTCCGACAGTCAACTAGTTAGATTATGTAGTTAAGTGCGTCACATTTTGGTGGCGCTGGTTGTTTGGTTATCAACCATACCTTGTGCCTGCATACACCGACTTGGTTAGCTAGTCCAATTAATTGCCGCAAACAAACAAAAAAAAATTAATATATTATAGGCTGAAGAAATTCGCTGCTACTGAATATTTATGAATAACTATCTGCTACTCATTACCTTCAGCGCTTTTATGATGTCGCGCTTCAACGAATTGAAAATTTAGTGAAATTACTTTCTATTTATAAAGACAATGGGTAGATAATGACAGACACAAAGGACCCACTCAGTCACTCATTTATCGTATACGTTGTGCGGTAGTTATGCATAATTTGCTCATTTGTTCAGAAATAATGTGAGCAATTTATTACTTTTATCGGGGCGTGTGCGTGTGGTGGCTGAAAGAGAGAGAGAGAGGAAAATAAAGAGATTGGTAGCAACAATGGTAACTTATTTGCATAAATATTCATATCTTTAGAGGAAACATCTGTTATGAATGGCAGTCCTATCAACGCTTACAATTTTATTATGTCAAAGGGGAGGGCAATAACTTGTCTCACAATCATAAAAGTCAAGTTTGTTATGCCATTTTAACAAATGCTGCTAAAGAGTTATCGCATAAAAAATGTTTGGCAATAAAACTATTTTAATCTCACAAGTGTCTTAAAATAATACAAAGCTTGTGCATATCTTTATGTTTTTATTACAGTGTATAACAATTAATTAATTCATAAATAAGGTATAACAATTCTTTGAAATTATAACTCAAGAGAGGTTTTGTTTGAGGTTTAGAGCAATCTTTTCAATTAAACATTTAGTAAGTAGTCAGTCATGGAACAGAGTTTGGTTTTGAAATAAATCACATCACCTTTGTTAGTGACCACTTGACAATTTTTTGACAAGACTGTGCAAGTCAAGTTTTGAAAAAAAATATAAATATTTAGGAAACTTTTTCATTGAAAGGTAATTTGCCAAAGTAATACTGTAAATAAATGTTATTTGTATAATTTAACAGTCAAATCTCTAGGAATAAACTTTTGGATATTATTTGAATGCAAATGGTTTTTGTAGTTAATAAAAGTTAATGTAACAATTTTTTTTAATATTTTTAGACAATCTACAGTTGAATTGGGAATTATACTCCAATTCAAAAAATTTTTTTACTAAAGAAACTATAATCTTTATACATATAGATATATTAATTATACACTAAATCAATACTATGATTCAATACTATGAAATATAGTGATATCAAAAGTTTGAAGTTGAAATGTTGAAAACGAAAGACGGAATTTTTTATTTTTGAATCAAAAACTAATGAAATATTACGGTATGAATAAGAATACGTTAGAAGTTAAGATCGCCTGAAATACGTTTAAGGCTTTAATGATTACTTAAGATAATAAGAGGAGACCTTATTAATAAAATTTTTTTTAGTGTCCTCTTAATAGTTGCCTGCTGGAAAAAGAATATTGAAATTGCTTTCTTGGGAGCATTGTCACTTTGAGACTTACAGAACACATCGAGAAGTCCCAACTAAACTTTTCAAGAGACCATAAAGCAAAGCGATATCTCTTGGGAAGTTCGAGTGGCTTCAGTTCTTGGATAAGCTGTATTTTCTACGCTATGAATTTCAGATCTCGGCTTAAAATGCGTCAAGTCGTTCCGTAAGTCAGTTCCATTTCTTGCGAACGGCGCCGAATTGACTGTCCATGGTTTTCGTGTACACTTTTAGCTATGCCTGCTACATTTTCTTCTCTCTGGACAGACTGGTATTTTCGGTAGAATATTATCCAATAATGAATGCCAAACAATACTGAACAAAATTCATATGACAGCTTGGCATGACTCACGCGTAATCTGTCAAAAAAAGGCTATTAAAAGAAGTACCTAAACTTGGATCAGCCCTTATAAGAAATTTAAGCAACAAACCGGACTATTGTCTTTTATATATTCATAAAAACTTCTTTGGATCTGAATTATGGGGTGTCTTTGAAGAAGACCTTTACAGCTAAAAATTTTACATTATATGAATACATATTTTGTTAGGTTATGCTAGCATATTTTACTCCTTATGTTCATATCAAGGATCACCTAAGTATGCGTTTTATGTGCCCGGGTAGCTCAGTCGGTAGAGCATTGGACTTTTAATCCAAGGGTCCAGGGTTCAAGTCCCTGCTCGGGCGGTAAAAACTTTTTACAATTTATATTTATTATTAAAATATTTAGACATTTCACGAAAATTTACGCAACTAATTTGAACTAATACAGGCTGACTGAGCTAAAAAGTGGAATGTATATATGTATGGTATATTTTCTTGAAATCAAGAACTTTGTCGAAAACGAAATTCACAGTAAAAACGTAAATTATTTGTTTTTAGCAATGAATTAAAAAAAAGAAAATTATAATTAAAACAAGTAAGAAAGGGCTAAATTCGGCTGTCAGCGAATATTTTACTTTCTTGCAACTTGCAAGAGTCAAGCCCAGGGAAATATCTTAAGATGTAAAAAGTCGACCAGATGATCGGAAGCTAAGCAATTTCATGATGAAATTTCCTGTCTCTTTTTCCGGCATCCCTCCCCGACGTGTGGTTGTAGTGCTCGTCACGAAAATGGAAAAACGAAATCAAGAGCAACGCGTCGCGATAAAATTTTGCGCCAGATTGGGCGAAACAGCTTCGGAAACGTACGCTAAAATTGTAAGAGTGTATGGTGATAGTGCTCTTAGTCGTGCCCAGGTGTTTCGATGGCATAAAGAGTTTAAGGAGGGGCATGAAAGCGTGGAAGACGAGGCGCGGAGTAGGAGACCAGTCGAGGTGCGACTGACGCGAATGCGCAGCGTGTTCGCGCATTAATCCGTGAAGGGGAAAACTGTGAATCCAGCTTGTAACTGGATCCTTCATCACGACAACGCGCCGTGCCACACCGCCCTCAGCGTGTCCCAGTATTTGGCCTCTGAAGGGATCGCCGTGTTGCAACGACATGTCACCCTGTGACTTTTTTTGTTTCCTAAAACAAAATCGGTGGTCAAAGGAATCCATTTTGAGTCGATTGCGGACATCCAGGCGGCCGTGACGAGGGTACTGACATCCCAATCGAAGCGTTCCAGAAATGTTACGAAGCATGGAAAACGCGCTGGAATCGCTGTATAGCTGCCCAAGGGGACTACTTTGAAGGGGATGGAAGAGTTGTATATAGTAGGGATCTAAATCAATATAGACCCAGTTTTTCCATGATTATAATTCGCAGTGAGCTCAGTAATAAGCTGTATGTTTCCTTTGCTTACTTACTCTACGTATTATCTCTTAGTTATACAGAAGTGGCGGTATCGGAGCGAAAATAAAATATATAAAGCCAAAGATAGATATCTTGCGCCAAAGAAATCAATAGTACAGAATTGCTCATAAAAAATATGTATTGTTATTACGCAACAGCAATCACTAATTTGTACGACACTTATGTAGTATTAATTTTACGACATTTTGTTAGTATTTGCAAAAGCTTTTTTCATGGCCGAAATTTTTCATTCGAAAATTTGTATGCCTTGAAAAGTTTAAAAATAAATAAAAGTGCATAGTCGATGGTCATAAATTAGCATTGTTGTTGGAATGTGGGTAGTAGGCGCACCATCTTTGCTGTAAAATGCGTTGAGGGCGTAGTACTTATATTGCCAGCTGTATTAGCTGCTCAGTTGCAGTGACTCCTTCACTCTGCTGCCTTGGCCGCTACACGACAGCCCAAGAATGTGTGTGTTGGTGCTTGGCAAGTGCACATTTTTCATTTTATCCACCTCCCGAATTGCATTGCATTTGACAAATGATCGAGAGTCCTTCGAGTCGTTTGCAAGCTGAGCTACGCGAAGAAAGTGCCAGTGCCGGCACTGCTGGGAGTAGAGCAGCTGAGTGCGAGCAAAAAAAAAATATACTATATATGAGCAAACAAGCAAGGCGAAAGGCGAGTGGTTGAATGCAAAGACGTGCGAAAGTGCTGCGATGGGCGAGCACTCATTTGGGGTAGGGAGTTAGCCATCAAAATAACAAATAACCTCGACTAGCAGAATTGATTGCATGTCATTAATTTTCATTTCAAATTACACTGGCAGTATGTCTTCGTTGTCAGTGCGACGACGTTTGCTACAAAAGGCGACAGAGGCGTAACTGGGCAAAAGGGATGGCATGGCATGGCAATTGTATAAGAGCTGTAAAGAATTGTTGTTGGTCGGTAGCAAAGGAGACAACACTCGTTGCAAATGAAAGCTATATATACGAGAAAGCGTACATAAATGAGTGAAAGAAAATGTTGATAAGTCAATGCAAGTTTTGTTTTTGTTACCGATTTTATCTTAGTGTTAGCTTTAAATGTGAGCGCTCTTGTCGTTTACTGCTATTATTGTTTAATAATATTAATTTTTGTGTCTATAATAATGCATTAGTATATGTTAAAAAGTTTAGGCTAATCAAAGTCCAAGTATAATTTAATAAATTAGTCATATATGGACTTTATACGATATGGCTTAAATATCTAGCTAATTTAGGAAACGTTATAAAGAGGCGATTTAAATATGCAAATTATATACAAAAAATATGGAGGATGGAGCCATGTGTAGAACGCCGTTCAATGGGGAATGACCAGAAACCATTTTTTTACATTTTGCTCGAGCAGCTCAAAACTTCCGGTCTTAGTTTGATCAGTTTGAAGGCGAGCTAAAGTGAGAAGGCGAAACATACGCTCCTCAACATCGCATATAAGATTCTATCTAACGAATTGTGTGAAAGATTAAAGCCCACCGCCAACAAACTGATGGGATCTTATCAATGGGCTTTAGGCCTGGAAAATCAACAACTAACTAGATATTCACCATGCGCTGGAGAAAATAATTCGAGCTGCAGAACTTAATCGAGCAGGTACATTCTTCTATAAGAGTGTACAGATACTGGCAGTTTACCGATGATATTGACATCATTGGCTTCAACATCCGCGCAGTTAGTTCTGATTTTTCTAGAGTGAAATATCTCCTGTCATCAAACTCGCGACTTCCACGTCACTGTTAACAGTATAATTTCGAAGTCGTAGAATTTCGTCTATCTTGAAACCAGTATTAACACTAACAACAATGTCAGCCCCGAAATCCAACGCAGAAAAACTCTTCGGATGAGCAGGCGATTGAGACGTAAAGTCCTCTATCGACTTTCTTCTCGAACAAAAACCAAACTCTATAAGTCACTCATTATTCCGACGTTCCGAGTTTTACGAGAGAAAGGTTCTGCGGAAGACTTATTTAGGTACCGCATTCGACGAAATGATGAGCTGTACGAGTTATACGGCGACATTGACATAGTTCAGCGAATTAAAAGAAAGCCGCTACGTTGGCGAGGTCATATATATGTATATCATACGTATGGACGGTGGAAACAGGAGGTGAGAGACCTCTACTTCGTTGGAGAGATCATTTGGAAAAGAGCCTGGCTTCGCTTGGAATCTCCTACTGGCGCCACAAAGCAAAAAGGTGAAATGACTGGCACACTGTTGTTAACTCGGCTAAAACGCGTAAGCGGTGTCTACGCCAGTAAAGAAGAAGAAGAAGATTATAGGTTTAGAGTAATCGCATATAACGTTTCTTGGCCAGGTCAAAGTTAACTGTTAATTAAAAACATTATTTTAAATGGCCGATCTAATGATAGAAAAAATTAAGTGAAATTATATTATTTTATCTGTGACAAGAGATTTGGTTTTATTTTTTGTTTGTTAGAGACTTATCGATGTATCAGTAGTGATACTATCGACGTACTGTGTATTCTTGTAAAGTCCCATACATTTTTAGCTTTGCCCTTTATGATTTAGAGAAACAATGGTTCTCAGGGTTAAGTTAGCTAGATACGGTAATATTAAATAATGTATTGGAGTTAAACTTGTTGGTGTTGACGATCATGGCCTCGCAGGAAGGGATAGTAATAGTTTAGGGGTATTTACTCACATCCAAATATTTTATCAAATTGCTGAGTTATTTTCTTAGTAATCCATATAATTCAAAGAGCATAGTCATCAAAAATTTTAAGAAATTTCTACAAGGGTTCTACAAGATATATTTTCAGATGGTATAGATTCGTCAGATCGGATAATTTTGCATCCAGTCTCCTCGATCAGCACCCCTGATGGTTGGTTTGCTTTAAGGCTACATGTGGCTTAAATAATTTACATTAGTAGCTCTCTACTTTTTCATAGATTTTTGAGAGTATAAAGTGGAAAAATAAACAAGAAATAAAGATGGAATGGCAAATCACTTAAATTAAGGGGTTAGGTGGGATCGGAGGTAAAAAAAAGAAGTATTTTTACGATTTTTTTTTTTTAATATAAGCAAACATATATTTAAAAAATATACATACTTGAACAATGTCTCCTGAAAATTTGATATAAAAATGTTGAAAGTTCAACCGTAGAGATCAGACTTTGAACAAAAAATCTTTTTTTTTGGTAAAGTTTTCGCCATTTATTGGTTAAAAAAAATAAGTCATAATGAAACAAGAAAGTTTCTTTCATGTTTGTACACAATTTTAACTTAATCGGTACATAACTTTTCGAGAAATTGTGTCCATCGATCAAAAACACAGTTGCGAGAAACACCCGTTTAAGAACGGCGTCTTAGCCTAGCTTGCTACAAGCGCAAAAGTTGTCAAGACTGTATCTCCGAAACTATTACTCGGATCAACTTGAAAATTTAGGACAATATTATTGAAGTATTGTAGAATTTAATAAGATAAAATATAATACATCGATTTTTTGAAACTTTCAAACCCACCCATTCAAAAACTATCTTTTCTAGAGTTGGACTCAGTAACATTGTAATTTTTCACTGGTATGTCTTAATTTTGGTAGGACGGCATAGTTCAATAATTATGAGCAGAGAAGTGGCGAATCGAAGACTTCTTATATTTAATTTATTTTTTCCGAAATATGCCATTTTATGCATATCAATATGTATATTACCATATGTACATATGCCAAAATTAATACACGTATGTATCTAAATCAGCGGGAATACACATAAGATATTTGTCAAAAATAAGTTAAAAAACATGGTGTAAACTGCCAACTTAGAATCACAGCGATAATCTCAATCAATGTCAACAAGCATTTATCGCTTCGAGAAAACATACAGACAACATCAATATCTACAGACTTACTTAATCGACACGTAGTATCTAATAAAACGCCCATTCAAATAAGTAGTGCTGACAAATCGGCAGCGAGACACACTTAAATACTGCCACACACAAGCACGCATATGTAAAAATGTACTTTTGTATATATATATATATATATATACATATATAATACAAAAGTATACTCACAGTTGTAAGAAAGATTTACGCCCGTAGGCAGTCAAGCAGCAGCTCAAAAGCAATTCATGAATTCATAAAAGGCGTCAATTGAATTGAACTTTGAACGGCTCGATGACAGAAATATTTATGTAAATGGAAAATTTGTTACAAGTATGTGTGTGTATATGTATACTTGTGATAAGTAAAAATGTAAGGACGCAAATTTTCTACAAATTTTCCTCTGTAGTAATTTTATTGTTATGTGATTGCCGTTTGCCGCCTCAAATCGAAGGCATTCATTTTGCCGGCAGTGCAAATTCATTACGTTATTTCAGTCAGCAGAGTGCCGGCGGGCGGATGTGGATGTTAGGCATCCGAGCTGTGCTGTTGAGTCACTGTGTGCGGGTTCTTTGGTGGTGTGGGTAAAAGCAGAGATTGAAGTAAAAGTTTTATTTTAGCTTTTCCATCTGACTATTTCCTTCCGCAACGAAGCGCGACAAAGTGTATTAGTGTGGGGTATTCCTGGGTGGGTGGTGAGTTAAGTGACAAATACATTTCTATGTACGCAATATTTACAACTACGCTACGTAACGTAGTTCTCCAGCAAGCATGCCGTCAAAGGATATTTATTTGCGCTTCTTATTTGTGCGCTTGTCTGCATTTCGTGGCATCTGTATTTGTCTTGTGCTCTGTTTGTGCTTGTGCATTTCGTGACACTTTATTTGTCATGTTTATTTATGTGTGACCTTAAATTAGTCAGTGGCACTTTGCCCTCCACACCTTCGAAATGCCTCATTTCCGTTCGCCTCACTTGCAATGAACTTGTCTATGTATATTTACCGTTTGATATGTGGCTGGCAATGAAAATTTCACATTTACCGTTGAGGTTAATTTATTGCACCTCGTTTGACACTTTGGCTATGTCAAAGATACTTGCAAAGTGTTCTTTTGCTATTTATATTTGATGGCTGTACTTCTTGCAAAATCTTGCACTAAGATATTAGTAAAAGATATCGTTGGGTTATAGATGAATTACTTTCATAAAATATTACACTTTGGTGTTCTAAACGATTTATCATTGAACTTATCTACAGAATAAGAAAAGAATATATTTTTCGTGAGATATATTAAACTTCTTTTTTCAAACTATTTGGCTTAATACAAAAGTTTGGAATACAAAATGATATTATACATATGAAAAGTACTTCTTTATGAAACACAATTTTTCTATAAAAAAAATTTTGATCATTCTATAAAGTACCTTGACTTGAATATCCAACGCCAGAAAAAGCACTCATTCGTAAGTAGTTTAAAGAAGGAAAACACTAACTTCAGTTGCGCCGAAGCTAGAAAAGCGCTCATAAATAAAAGCGAATTTAGTATGGCAGATATATGCTATAGAGATCCGACCTAAAAAATTTCTTCAGATATTATAGCGTTGTTTTAGGTAGTGAGTAAGTATACTAGATCTTAATTATTCAGTTTGAGTGGCAGCAATATGCTATAATGGTCCGATATAGACGGTTTCGACAAATGAGCTTTGAGAGAAAAGGACGGATGCAAGCTTACAGGGCGATAGTTCAAAAACTGCGTATATACAGACAGGCAGACAAGGCTAAATCAACTCAGCTCAAATCAATTTTCTCAGTGACAAAAACGACCAAAGACGCAAGAACGTGTTTCATACCCAAAATATTCACCAAAATTGTTCGAACCGACTCGCGTGAGGTGTCGAGCTCTGTTGCCATCTCTCTAACACTTTTCTGACGATTTTCAAGCACCATGTTCTTCACTTTCTTAATATTTTCATCAGTTGAAGAGGTCGTACGAGGCATGTCTTTATTGATATCTCACTGTCTTTAAAAGCTTTATACGACCCGTAATATTGTGTTTTTGATAAAACTAAATCAACGTAAGCCTTTTCCAACACTCGAAACGATTCCGTACTCGAAATTTAGTTAGTAATGAAAAATTTGAGACAAATTCTTTGTTTAATATTTTTATCCATTGTAAAAGTCGCAACGCACTACTAAGATGTGCCGACTTAATCAGCTGCTGTAAACAAACTGGTTGACTTATCACGCTCATATTTGGCATATTAATTAAGGATCTCTTCGTCTTCGAAATTTCCTTCTAAGTGTAACGAACTTCGTGACTAAATGACATGCACAGCTTATAAAAATTCCTATTAGATCAAATAAGCAGCGAAGACGATGAACCTACTAAACGTCTTAAACACAAAAACATTAAACTGGCGATACAAAATGTTGAATAACTGTAGAGAGTGTTTGGTCAAGACAGTTGACACTATAAAGATATCAAAGAAGCGTGATATATCGTTTGTGAATACTTGGGTTTGAGAAAGCAAAGTGAAAGATTGCACCTTATTGTAAATCAATGTAAAAGGGAACAAAACTTCTGTGAATTGCAGCTGCATCCGACATATACTCCGCTTCTAATATATAGTGACGTTTTTCTTATTCCGCAGGAGAATATTCGCTGGGAAAATGTCTAACGACATTAAAGAGGTAACCACCAAGACTGAAACCTAATAAAAAGCACACGACCAATCGTTTTACGAATGTAATATCGAATATGGAAAATCGGTATATTGTCAATGATTATGTTTGTTGGCTAATATAGACCAATTTTGATCAAAAAATTGTTTTTCAATAAAATACGAAAATATATATAAATTGTATATACGAATATGTATAAGAATTCGAAATGTATCTGAATTTATGTAATATACTTGAATTTATCGATATAATCCCAAGAGTGCGATACCCACATGATTCTTCTGGATAGGTACTACTTCATTAAGCCATGTGTTGACGATTCTAAAATCCGGTTGTAATAATGACTTTAATAAAACAGAGATTAGATTTGCCGACTCTGCAAAGCCCAAGCAATTTAAATTTTTATTTATTAAATACAATTTTTGTAATTTTTTTACGATAATCTTAGTTAAATATATGACCTCATAGTTCAATACCACTTCTAAACTAAAACCTTTTTGAAAATTATGAAAATTTAACTTAACTTATTTATAGTGTATACTACATATTACGTATATATGAATCTTCCAAAAGCTTTCTTCTATATAACAAGTAAGTAATACCAGTCATACTTCTCTGTAAGCAGAACTGGCTGCATTCGAATTTTGACTACCCAATACCTTAGATACAAATTTGTTTTTACACAAGCTTTCCAAAGAAATTAATCACTCTACACACACTCTATTAAGTTGTGGTTAAAAACGTTTATATATAATTGTATACTTATATAATATATTTACATATCTTTATAAGTGTGAACGCCTTAAACCAAACTTCGAGTCGCACTAAGTGCATACTCAACAAATCCATAGCATACCAGACCAATACAAGTACAACAAGCTAGTAATCTACTTACAAATGCAACAACTAGCTAGCATGAAAACATAGCAGCAATAACAATCACGTTGACACCACTCGAGATACGTTCGAAGCGTATAAATTGTCGTCGTAAGTACTTTACATACGTTTTTTCCAGACATTTGCCATCAACCACTAACACCCTCAAAGCCGAAAACAACTGAGCGTGTTGGCGTTACGACCACTCTAAAGCATGTGTGTTGGTGAGCGGAGGGGTGTAATGGGTCGCAACAGGATTGTGCAAACACCCTTACACACACCCACAACCACCCAGCTAAACACATACAAATGTACATACATACATACATCGTTTGAGTTTTTCGATATTTCCTGTCGCATTTATATTCCTTGTTGGTTGACTGCCTAAGTTAGTTTGCAATCAAGTCAGCAGTGGCTGTGGTGGCAGCGGCGGGATGGTTGTTTTGGCTGACGGCTGTCAACACCGGAGATTGTTCGCTTGTTAGATGACAAAAAGTTGGCACATGTTAATTTGAGTTGTTTTGTGCAAGCGTCTACCATAGGAAGTTTTATTTTCGCTTTTATTCCTGTAACGCATTCATTTCACTGTCGTTATTGTTGTTGTTTCTTATGTATGTTTCGTATGTGTATGCGTGTGTGTGCTTGAGGCTTTTCAGCGTAATTGAGAGTTGGTGTTCGTTTTGCTTGTTTATTTTTCTGCTGGCGCTTTTCAGTTGCAGGAAGTGGCGGGTGTCACCGAAGATAAATTAGTTTGCGGCAAAGTCGCTTATTTATTTACTAACGCCACAGCCGTAGCCACACGTGAGTCAAGGGTCACATCGATGTCTATATGTATATTTATATTTTATATATGGAAGGAGGAAGTGGTTTAATGAATGTTCGGTAAATTTGTGGTTACAACAATTTCAGTCACTTTGCCGAAATGAGAAATTAAATCAGATATATAAAAATAAATTAATTAATGCACAATTAGTAATCACAATTAATTATTTAATTTCTTTATTATTGTTGTTACTAAGTATTTAGCAGTCACGAGACGGTTGTTTAAAGTTCAAAAAATATTGAAAATAATTTCTATTAACAAGAGATAGAATGACAGATTTCTGACACTGAACTTATTTCTGAAACCTTTTACGATTATTTTATTAAAATACTTCAAACACCCAATTAAACCTTGGTTATACGTAAAATGCTAATCTAAATTTATATTAAAAAGGGTATGAGGTGCTCTGAACCGAAAATTTCGGAAACTGTTAAAATTTTTACAGACAAAATTTATCGATACACCGCACAAAAATAAAACCTTTTTCTAATTTCTTTCAAAAAAACTTCAAAATTGGATTGATTCATTTACGAACAAATAAATTTATTTAAAGAGGGTATGAGGTGTTTTGAACCGCAGAATTTCGTTAACTTTTAAAAATTGTAGTCATAAGTTATCGATATATCTTTAAAAAAAACTATTTTGACTAATTTTTGACAAAACAGCTTCTCATGAAATCCATAACACCTTCGAATCAAAGACTTTCTCTGAATGTCATTGGTCTACAGTAGTTTTATTTCTCTATATATGTATAAGCAAGATCGATTTTGGATATATCGTATGTTTTTGGTGAGGAGCCTGAGAGTAGGGAGTACATGATGCCAGTGAGCCCGAAAAAAATGTGTAGAGCTCTAATCATAACCGGTAAAAAAATTATTACTAACAAGCCGATAATTGATAAAAATATAAAAACCAGGGGCGGATCCAGAAATATTTTTTTGAAGGGGGAAGTAAATATTTACTTGAAACATGAAGAGTATTATACTAAATAAAGTAGTCTTTATACAGTTTAATAACATGGGTGAAAAATTTCAAATCTACATCCTAATATTAAATCCTAATAAATTGAAAAAAAAAACACATAATAAACCGTAGACATGTGGTTGACTTACTCTATAGCAATGTATATTGTTGAAGCCACTTCGTGTATTGAGCAGAAAAATTACACAAAACAAAACGATGATGCGCCAAGTTTGAGAATCACGAGAACTTCTTCTTCAGTGTATAATGAATGCATGATGCGTAAAACTATGAATCAATATGGGATATAACATCGGTTTTCAGCCACGTTTCCAACGCAGTCGAAAAATAGCGTTCATAACTTGAAGTGTCTTATAAGAAAACTTTGAATTATGGGATATAACATCGCAGTTCTTCAACGTTTCCAACGTAGTACTCGGTAACTTGTTGTCTTTCGACTTTCAGCCCCCAATTGCATTGCCAATGACCAAGACGCTGTCATTATTCAAAATACCTTTGAATCTATCTATCAAGCAGACAATAAGATTTTTCATTTCTTTGATTTTCAAAATACATACTTTTTCTGGAAGCAGCAAACTTAGTGGAAATCCCTCCAATACTTCTTTAAAATACTCCAATACTTCTCTAAAAGATTGTATCCAAAAGAGGAATATGCACTGAGACCTTGAAGTATTCTTCGCAATTCTCACGCAAAAATTTTTTGCGTTTTGTTTGTCAGCCACAGATTCTTGTTTTTTCTTCGTAAACTTTCAGTTCTGCCGCCATCCCTCATTCCCCATATGAATCCGCCCTTGTAATATATGGAATAATCTTAAAAACAAGGGAATATTCAATATTCCACAAATAAATTCGTAATTAGGATACTTGTAAATATCTAAATTTGCTAAGTTATACAGGGCAACAGAAAATATATTTTTATATAGAGCTGCGTATCTATTGTTTTTTCAAAAACCGTCATATAGTTTCCAACGTTTAGAAATTGACCTCATTCGGAGTTCGAAGAATTTTTTGGAGACCGGCCAGGTTCCGGTAAAAGTTTATGTCAGGTTCACATGAAAGGTTTATTAAAAACATTACTGACCCATTGGTTTTTATACCCTGAACAGGGTATATTAAGTATGACACGAAGTTTGTAACACCCAAAAGGAAGCGTCAGAGACCCTATAAAGTATATATATAAATGATCAGTATGTTGAGCTGAGTCGATTTAGCCATGTGCGTCTGTCTGTCTGTTCGTCTGTCTGAATATATACGAACTAGTCCCTCCGTTTTTAACATATCGCTTTGAAATTTTGCAAACGTCATTTCCTCTCCAAGCAGCTGCTCATTTGTCGGAACTGCCAGTATCGGACTACTATAACATATAGCTGCCATATAAACTTGTTGCTAACGAGAGTATTATAGTTTTGTTCACATAACGGTTGTTTGTAAGTCCTAAAACTAAAAGAGTCAGATATAGGGTTATGTATACCAAAGTGATCAGGGCGACGTGTAGAGTCGAAATCCGGATGTCTGTCTGTCCGTCCGTCCGTCTGTCCGTCCGTCCGTCCGTGCAAGCTGTAACTTGAGTAAAAATTGAGATATGTATCATGATGAAACTTGGTACACGTATTCCTGGCTCCATAAGAAGCTTAAGTTCGAAGATGGGCGAAATCGGCCTACTGCCACGCCCACAAAATGGCGAAAACCGAAAACCTATAAAGTGTCATAACTAAGCCACAAATAAAGATATTAAAGTGAAATTTGGTACAAAGGATCGCATTAGGGAGGGGCATATTTGGACGCAATTGTTTTGGAAAAAAGGGCGTGGCCCCGCCCCCTACTAAGTTTTTTGTACATATCTCGGAAACTACTATAGCTATGTCAACCAAACTCTACAGAGTTGTTTTATTCAAGCATTTCCATATACAGTTCAAAAATAGAAGAAATCGGATAATAACCACGCCCACCTCCCATACAAAGGTTATGTTCAAAATCACTAAAAGTGCGTTAACCGACTAACAAAAAACGTCAGAAACACTAAATTTCACGGAAGAAGTGGCAGAAGGAAGCTGCACCCAGGCTTTTTTTAAAAATTGAAAATGGGCGTGGCGCCGCCCACTTATGGACCAAAAACCATATCTCAGGAGCTACTAGACCGATTTCAATGAAATTCGGTATTAATATTTTCTTAACACCCTGATGACATGTACGAAATATGGGTGAAATCGGTTCACAACCACGCCTTCTTCCAATATAAAGCTATTTTGAATTCCATCTGATGCCTTCTCTGTATAATACGAGTATAAACATTAGGAACCAATGATGATAGCGGAATAAAACTTTACAAAAATACGGTATTTGAAAAATATGTAAATGACGTATAATGAAATCTCGATTATCACTTTACCATGCGAGAGTATAAAATGTTCGGTGACACCCGAACTAAGCCCTTCCTTACTTGTTTTTGTTTTAATTATAATACAAGTGCTCCACCTTAATAAAGACACCGTTTATATACATATAACCTTACCAAAGTGACATGTAAGTCGATAAGGCAATATGCACTACAAATATTTTATCCAACTCGTCTTTCTAACTCTGACTCTAACACTTTCGATGAAAAATTAAACCTTTTAACTCATGCATATGCATATACTTATAACACAACTTATACTTAGACAAATGTTAGTCACAAATCAACTTCACCGAATAATATAGAAATTATGCCTCGTTAATCATATCTCTACAATCAATTATACGAGTGAGTACGAGTGTGCGCTGAGCTACATCACTCCCTTAGCGACTTCGTTAAATTCTGATTATTCGTTTTGCGTGCCAGAAATGATTTTTGATCGATGTGTTTGACGCTGTCAGTGCAATAAATTTCTACTACCAACAAACTCCCTTCTTACAGCTGGTATATCCTTCACTTTAAGTAATTCGTCTTCTCATACTGCTGCGCAGTAGCCCTTCGGCATATTTTCAACAAAGTAATCATTTTCAATTTTTTCCAACATTTCTATATGCGGGTGTATTTTTCTTTTTGGCAGAATGACAGCCTGACAGGATAAATTACTGGATAAATGAATGAGGGAAAATAAGGCTAAATCATCATCAACACAAAGGCAGCGACTACAACAATAATAATAACAACAACTACAATAAACGCTGGCATAAAATAAAATTCACTAACTCACTTATCCGCATGTATTTCACCGTTGTTGGCCATACGTTGAATACTTACTTATTTTTCTTGCCACTTCTTATCCTCATGCCTCCGCCGCCATTAGTTTATCCTTGGCGCTCAACATTGGCAGCGAAATTAATAGGCATAATAATTTTTTGACAGTACAAGGATACGCGCTACTTTAGGGCTAGTCGACAGCCTTCAACAGTCAGTCAATGTACATACATACTTATGTATACCAGCATATGTATGCAGGAATATATAGCTGGTTGGTTGGTTGGAGCCGATTATGCGAGCGCGCGTTTGTGGTGGTGATGGTGTTGGTGGCAATTTTGACAGACAGGTTGATGATAAATGATGTCGTCGTCAGTGTTAGCATAGTCATCGTTCTCCACGTCAACGTCATCTTCAACACTAACTACAAAAACATAACCGACAACTGCACATTTAAAATGAAAATAGCAACTTAAGTAGGGAATAGCAACAGCCGGCTTTTACCATACTTTATCATCGCTCTGTATTTATTTTGCGCTGTCAGTCGGGCTTCCAGATAGTCATCAGTTGACGTTTGATGACGTTCCAAGTAGTGAACTGTGGGCTGGTTTAGAACCGTGAAGATGAAATATGTATTTCAAAAAGGACTCTTGCGCTAATAAGTTGTACTAAGATTTTACTATATATGAACTTGATTCCACTTTCAGAATAAAATCGTCAAAACATTTTTAATAAAATTATGGATCAAGAGCAAATTTACATTACTTTTGATCTTTCAAATGATTCCCTTTCATTTTATTGTAGCCTGTCGGTATCAAAAATTATTGAGTTCCCAATTACTAGCCAAAACAATCCTACAGCGTTAGAAAGAATTGACATTTTAAGTAACATGATTCTGGTTCCAAGGCAGGAGAATTGGGTCGTTAATTGCAATTCACCTTATATACTTGTATTACTCCCTGAAAATGTATTGTGTTTTCGTTCTCTACTCTCTTTCCTTCAGACTCGTTTTTCCCTCTCCATGTTAGAAGAAGTATAAAATTAGTTTATTGAGTCTTAAGCATTTTTGCTTTTTCTAATCAAAATTGACTCTTTAACTCCAAAATTTAGTAAGTTTCACCGAAATTAACACTTTGCACACGATAGGTGAATCTCACTCACCATGGGCTGCCATGCCGCAACTCGAGAGGTGACTATCGCTCACCACTTGGCTTGCTGCGGTAACTCGATACGAGGGACTAACTGTTTTTGTTTACTTTCTTCGACGCGGGTTCTTACGCTCTTTCTATATACTCATATGAAGTGTAAACGGAGATTGAGATAAGATTTTCTTATCTGGGATTAGTCCGCAACCACGAATGTATTTTCGGCATCAGTTCGAACCTGGCAGTCTTGGCAGAGAGACTTTAAACTTTTTATCACCAGAAATCCCTAAATGGAAAGCGGCATATCATTCTAACAGGAGTTAGAAAAGATTGCAAAGTCTGCTCCTGAAGAAATAAGCCCGGCACCAAAGAACTTATTATGGTGACACTTGTCCCGACAAGCCGGGCATACATCTCGACAGTTGTTATCTCAATTACCATTCAATGCAAAATAACAAGGAGTAACGTTTGAAAAATTATCATCTTAAATATGTGAAGATGCATTTAATATTAAAATATAAAAGTTTTATGTGTTATTTTATCTGTGTAATCCTTTAGATAGTTAGATATTCAGGAGTGTTGTGGAATCTGATAGTTGTCGGAATCAGAATTGAAACCGATAAAAAAAAGTAGTAGGTGTCATGAGTTCAGATATTATTGGTTTAATATTCGAAACAGAATATGTATCGATTTTGGGTGTCACGGAAACCAATTTTATCGCTTTTGCTAACAGATACAAAGCAAGAAGATAGTCGCTGACATATTTGAAATTTAAGAAATCGAGTTATTTTACTGTTACGAATTTATTTATTTTTATTTCAATAGGATAAAATATAACAATAAAACACAAAATGTCTTAATTATTGAGTTTTGGAAAGAAATGCGGATATTTAAGGGGGGAAACTGCTTTATAGGCTTAAAAAAATCGATAATTTGAGGTTCTGGTTGAACTAAGAAAATTTAAAAAAAAGTATTAAATTCAAAAATTTTTTAAAATTTGAAAAAAATTGGTTTTTAAACAAAACAGTTTTACTTTATGTGGTTTAAACATATGTCCAAATTTAACTTTTCTTAGTTTTTTTTTAGTTTATATAGAAGATAATTTTATGCCAAAGATAATAAACTTTGCCCCAATCTCATACGACGTTTAGTTTTTTTTCTAACCTACCCGCCAATTAAGAAAAACCGTAAAAATGAAAAACCGAGAAATCGCGCGTCAAAGTTTTCGCTTTCTGGCTAAGCGCTCATATATCTGCAAAACGCTCGGTCACTATTTCCCTTCTAGCTTTGACAATATTTTGAATTTCCATCCATAACTTTGGGGACATATTTCTAGATAATTCTTAACCCTTATGTGAGCACCCGGGTACCCGGGTGCCCACCACCACACTTTTCTGCTAGCAATTCGGTGAAATAATTTTTTATCGAACTGAGCTTCCAGATCCTTGCGATTTAACTTCCAACAAAGCTATTTTAATATTCAAAATGGAAAAAAAAAATTTTATGAGTTGAAAATTATGTATGAAATTAGGTAACTCGTGGGGAGCACCCGGGTACCCGGGTACCCACTATATGAAAAACAATGCAATCATCTGTAAATGAGATTGAATATAGATAAATGTTTTAACTATATAACTTGGGATAATAAATAACTAATAACATGAATTCGTAACATAAATTTATTAAAATCTTCATTAATTATTCAGCACAATCAGGACATGTTACTTTCGATATACACGTATAAGGTTTATTTTTCTTCAATGTACCAGTGCTTGTCAATTTCCATGGGAGTAAGTGTTTAGCAAGAGGCAAAGTCGTAAAATAAGTTTCCATTATTATATTTCGGAAACTTCCTTTGAACGGAGCTGCAAGTTCGTTTATTACTATCTTTCCTTAATTTTTGTTCTCGAACATTGGCAGCGTTTTCAGTATCGCAAATCCACCAAATTTTCATGCCATATTTTGCGAGTTTCGAAGGAATGTACTGGGTGAATTTTGTGTGTCTACGATATGTATAATTTTTCGTACTTAACTTTACCCAAATTTGCATTGAACATTGTCCATAAATCACGTATAGGAATAGCTTTATCATTTTCTGTACATGCTTGGCATGTGTTGGATAAAGATAAAGAGGATACGAGTTACTCTTCCTATTATTGGCGCCAGAGAAAATGAGAATCCCAATGAACAGATACATTTCTTACACAGTAACCGAACGCCACCCTCTATTCGAATTAGGATTTTGCGCGTTAGGATCTTTATAGACGATTAGAGCTTTCTGGTTAGTATAGCGAACAATAAAATCAATTATTTCAACTTATAGTAATAAATTTATCTCCTAACAATGTTTCTGTAGATCTAGCAGGGCCACTTTTCTGTCGCAAAATATTGTGAGAAGCAGTTTGTCAAATTTCAGGCGGTTTCTTACACCACGCAGTTCGGTTTTTTGCAATGTGTTCATCGCTATTTTCTATATCTGCTTCTTCCCCTCTATTCGATACACCTGCGGCTGTGTCTTTTGCTTCACTCTCCTCTGACTCACTGATCATGTTCCCCGTACGGTGAAAGTCGTAATATCATTGGACAAAATTTTGCTCACCATCCGAATTGATGAGGTGATAGATGATCTTCCATTACGAACTGCCAATTATTATCTCTCATAAATGCTCGATTGAGTCCAGAAAGTATTCGAAATTGTTCGATTAATAGTTAATAATGTCGATTCTAACGCAAAGCCGCTCTATGCACATCGACGCAGTCGACTTTTCATGCTTTACACGACATTCCTCATCAACTGTTCACTTCTCCCTGTCACTGTCGACGTGTAAAGGTGAAAACTGACCATGTCCCACCCGTAGAGCGCGAGATTTCGCTATCACGATTTCTCTTCCAGAAAAATAAAATGTGCGACAAGAGTCAAACTCAGGTAAATTACTTGTTATATTCTCTTAAAAGAATTATTAAACTGTTTTTTTTTATAATTTCGTTCGCTTCCAAACTTAGAAAGTGTTTTATTATAGTGATGGGTACCCGGGTACCCTGGGTGCTCATTAACGTGGCTAAAGCTGGGTGCTCACATAAGGGTTAAAGGGATGTAAAAAAAATTGATTTTTTGAAGCTTCTAAAGCAGGCTCTCCCCCTTAAAGAAGATTTACAAAACGTAATAAACGTAATTTAACACCCAAATGCGTCTTAATTCATCCGATAAATGTTATCTCTTAAAATCTTCCTTAAAATCGGAACTCATTAAAAACTTTAATATGATTTCTTTCAAATGTATTCATTTGCAAGTTTTGTCACATTAGTAAACAGCTGATTCCAAACAAACCAATGACAACCATAATTGATTTGCAATTCTGATAGCTAAGCAATTCAGTCTAGGATTACATAACACTCCTGATTAAGTTACATAGATGTAAGAAATTCACCAAATACGCTACGAAACGCTTCGAGTTGCTGGTGCGCCGCGCGAAAAGGTCCCGGGTGTAAAGGGTTAAAAGTGGAATCAGAAATGGACCTCGAATTCAATCGTTTAATTGTACGATTAAAAGGTTAAGGTTAAAATTGGGGCCGATTTGAAAAATTTAAAGTTACCACCAACGTTAGTTCAAATGAGCCCCAGCGAAGCGGCACAATTTTCCATCGCTTTTTCCAGCAATTGGGGCCGAATGTCAGCAATAATGCTCGAATATTTTATTCCAAGGCATCAATTGTCTCAAGCTTAACTGTCTAGATAAGGGACTTTACATAAACGAAGTTTCTTGCAACATGTTGCTACAGAATATAACAATTTTGTCCGTCCGTGCAAGCAGTAAGTTGATTAAAAATTGAGACATATTGATGAGACTTGGCGCGTTCTTTGGTAAAAAAAGGACGAGTTCGTAGATGAACGTAATCAGATTACTGCCACGCTCAAAAACGCCGTTAACCTAAAATATTTAAACATATAAAAGATGATCACAGTAGCAAGCGGCACCCATGGGGAATAGCGCCCTCTAATAAGTTTAATGTACATATCTCTTAAGCCACGTAAGCTACAATAATCAAATTTGTCTAGCGCAAATATTAAAAGAACTGCTAACCACAGTGGGAAAATGGATGAAATCGGATGATAACCACGCTTATTCCCCATATAACGGTACTACTAAAAGCGCAATAAATCAATAACTAAATACGCCTGAGACATAAAATGTTACCTCTAAGTTGGTATGAGAAGGCTTTAATGAATCCTCAGTCTAAATTGGACGATGCGCGTTAAACCGCTCACTTTTAGGTGAATACACATATCTCGAGACCCGACTGACCGATTTTAACCGAACTCGGTACATGACATTTATGACCTTACATTATTACATTCCTATGTTACCAGGTTGTTCAATAAGTTTTGTCGTTAAAAGTGTACAATTATTGTTCACCTACAATTAGAACAGTAGAAAGATGGATTGCTGAATTTAAATGTGGTCGTACAAGCCTTGAAGACGATACACGTGAAAGACGTCCAAAAAGCTGTTCATGCATGTTCAGATATGATTTCAAAATACAGGATATGGTTTTGAGACTTATGAAGTTATGAGACTTGGGTCTATCACCATGATCCTGAATCAAAACAAAGGGCTAAAGAGTGGTGTGAACCTTCTTGTTCGACTTCGTATTCGAAAATCGGCCAAGAAGGATCTGGCATCAGTGTTTTGGTATGCGAGAGGAATTTTGTTTGAGGATTACTTGCAGCTTGGTAAAACAATTAATTCTGAATATTTTTGCAACCCTTTGGACCAGTTGAAGGAAAAAATTCGTGAAAAAAGACCCGGTTTGCTGAAGAAAAAAATGTCTTTTTCGTATCACAAGAACATTTTGACAATGACTAAAATCCATGAATTATGGAAAAGTTCGAAATGTTAGAGCATCCACCATATTCAACAGATTTGGCCCCCAGCAACTTCCATTTGCTTCCAGAACTCAAAAAATTGATGCGTGGCAAGCGTTTTTCATCAAATGAAGAGGTCATAACGGCTGTTGAAGTGTATTTTGCAGACTTTCCGGATTCTCACTTCAGGGATGGGATCCACAGATTGGAGGATCGTTGGAGCAAGTGCGTTAATTTTCAGGGAGATTATACTGAATAATAAAGTATATTTTGAATCATAAAATTGTATTTTTTATGCTTCGCTAAGCTCGGTACAAAAAGGTAGGAATTTCCAAATGCCGCTTAAGATTAATTTGTTTAAAACTCTCTTGCTGTGGGCCTATTAGAAACACCATGCAAGCGGATATTAAAAAAACTAAGAACATTGTAAAGAAATAAGCAAAATTCTCGCATAATCTCATTCTGTAGAGACCGCTTCCGGTGGGCTTTATCGACCACTAAGGAGCAATATTGAATTTACTGCCAACTCATATATATTTATAGATATACATATATAGAAATATGAGTACAATGCAGATATCCATAAGCCGTAATATTTAAAAAATCTCCACAGTCATCATGTGTTAATGATTTTTCCAGAAAAATAAATTCTTGCCGCAAAGCAATTTCTGCCGCCGCTAAACATGTAAAAAATATTTTTTGTGTTTCTTATAATAAAGCTGCATAATTAATTGATGAAATGGATGGAACGTAATGATGACGCTTCATATTAACGTTGACAATGAGTGATTGGTCTGCTGTCCGCCTGAGTGAGTTGACGGTGTTTGCGCTATACAAATGTACACACAATTTTGAACTTGGGTGGTTCAAATGTCTCTATGAAGACTTCATTCACGAAATTCGTATGTACACATGTGTATGTGTGTGTGTTGAATAGCATATGCTTATATTTTGGTTGCCGCCTGCGCGCACTAACTCACCAACATTCGTCCGCATGCATCAGTCATACAACCAACCAGCTTGGCGGAGATTTATTACATGAAAGGAAGAAAGTGAAATATGCAAAGTCACGAGGATATAATTTATCAGTTGCTTGCACATTCTACCAGTCCCTCAACGCTAGATCTTTTTAAGTTATTTATAATGAACATATCGTTGGTGGTGTTGTTGTCACGCTATGCCTGATATGTCAATTTGAAGTGTGAGAAGATTTCCATAACCAAAATATTATTATGAATGATGATGCTCTATCATAAAATGCAACGAAAGCAATTAAGTTGAATTTCGCCATGCATTAAGGAACAAACATGCTGACACACATATGTATTCGTATAGAGATTGCTTTGAAATGAAAGCATTTTTATTTTGCCACAGAATGCTGCGATTTCTGTAAGATTTTTCCCAAAAATGCCAGGTCATTTTAGTGATTGTGAGAAGCGTAAAAGTTACATCAAATGCTAATATCCTTGAAGCTGATATCACTCACGAAATTTTCTTTATGATAAATGACTCACAGGCACGTTTTGCAAAAGAAAATCTGCTATTGTTCCCAAAGATATTATAGAGAATTGATATATAGTTTGCAGTAGGCAATTATGAAGAAGAAATTAATTTTGAGGATGAAAATACAAAATTTATTGAATAGTGTGGTTTGATATTCATTATTGCCTTGCACTTTGATTTCGCTGTCAATAGCGAAGACAATACAGTACTAGTTTTAGGATTTAATTTCCAACGAAGGTAACTAAGGGCCCTCCTTATTTAGAAACTATACTTGTGTGAATATGTATGTATATACTAAGGCATTAGAGGAATTCAAAAATGAATGGAAATCGAAAACATATAAACACATAAATACATATATGTATTCATATATGATGTAGCTTCGTTTTCATAAACAATCATTTACGGAAGCATTCACATCAGTCTAAAGTTAGCTGAGTTAACTTTAATTAGCTAGAAAATGATTGAAGTAATTAAGTCTTACAAAACCAATCATTTTATAGATTTATTTTATAATAAAAGTTCACTCAGCTAACTTAATTAACTAATCATAGTATGATTGCGTAGGACTTAACTTAATTCTCCGAAAAAATATATTTGTTTATACATACTATATTATACCTCAATGTTGAGAAACAAAATTTAATTTCGTAAGCGATTAAAATAATTTAATAACATTACAATATATAAAAAAGTTTTATTTTAATAAAAAAAAAAATTAAACTCGCCCGAGCAGGGACTTGAACCCTGGACCCTTGGATTAAAAGTCCAATGCTCTACCGACTGAGCTACCCGGGCACATATGTATATTCATGGTGGCGCAATTACAGTTATAACGTTTTGTATACTATATAATTTATATTTGAAAATTTTGAAAGTAATAAAATAGTTTTTAAAATAATTTTTCAAAAAAGAACTGATTCATTTTTTTACTACAAAATGTCAAACTTATAATTTGTTTTCTGCTTCATACCAGCTACATTGTTGTTGCCCTCCGATGTTATCAAATTATATTGTATAATAAACATTTGCTCGTGAATACTTCATTAGACTCACATTTACTAAAAGCTATTTGAATAGTGTTTAAAATATTTACGTACCGTGGATTAGTCAGCTATATTTCAATACTACACGCTATTTGCCAACGCTTCCGCTAGAACGTGATAATGAATGCTAAGTATGCTTTGTTTATTAATACACATATAATCTAGTATAAAGTCAAAATTTTAAACATTTGACGTAATGCGATTTAACAAGTAAGGAAGGGCTAAGTGTAGGTGTAACAGAACATTTTATACTCTTGCAACTTGCAAGAATCTAAGCCAGTTAAATACCTAAAGGCCAGAAAATCCAAATCCAAGCTATACATATATAACTCATACTGTCCGACATATTCACCATAATGTTTAATAGAAAAACGAAAATAATTATATGTAGTATAAATTTATCGACCCGATTTGATCTATTAACTATTATCATGCCACATACTAAAAAATCTTCCCTGGGTTTCATTAAGGTATCTTAAATACAATATCAATCACATGGAGTAAAGACAGCCAGATACTCGGAAATTCTGATATAATTTGGATATGAAATATATGGAGGCGAGGTTACGTTTTCGCCAAATTTAATTTTGAGATGGTATGCAATTAAAAAATTATGAAAATTCCATACAGCCTTACTTAAAAAGCCGAATATCTTGAGAAGTATTAATGATAGTGATTTTGCCCTCGGACCGTTTTTGTACTAAATGAAATTTCGACAAGTTTGTCATTTACATTTTTTCTGTAGCTCTTGTCATTTACGAGATAAATACAAAAAAACTCGAATTTCATGAAAAAATCGGATTTAGAGACTCGTACTACCTCGCCGGTGTGAGTTTCGACTTTGTCGCACTGGGTACTTTTGTAGAGTGTTCAATTCTGAGAAATATGTGTTTAAGTCAAAGCAATTCCATAAAATGCCTCCTAGCTGTAGAAATTTAAAGATAAAAAATCAATGGAAAATTTTTACATGCTTTGGTCCAGTCCTTAATGTTAATCTTAAGCGCTCAAATTTTCAAAAATTTACTGTAGGTAATAAGGTAGGTGGAATTGAATTAAAACTTCCAAAAAATGTAGGAAATTCGCTATTTGATTTAAAATATATATTTTTGAGAAAAGGTGTAAAAATTGCTTTTATTGAAGTGCAAGGTTTCATTGTTGATTCGCTGGGTTAATTACAGATATTAAGGTGGACAAAATCATTCTGATTATCATACGAAAGATTCTTAGATATACATATGATTTTTGCTTTTGGATTATAGGAAACTAATAAATGTGCTCTAATGAACAGAAAGTGATAAATTGTCTGTACAATTGTGGTGCTTCATTATTACTACAACAATAGTTCTTATAGTTTATATTTCGAAATAGGATGACACAATAGATTACACAAATAATTCTTCGCTGATGATGTGGTGAATAAGGTAAATCAATTGCTTCATATTCCCAAGTACTTGATTCAGTCACTATTTTTATTTGGATTCTTACTACTCGTAATATTTCTCATAACTATTCAACGATTTAGTTTTATATTTGTATATATTTCATGTACCCACCAAATGTAGCTAACCCAGACTGATTCACATAAACTGCTCGCAAATCGAATCTATAAAAATGTTTCGATATTGCTGCAAGTATTTTTATGTTCATCTACATCTCTATGTCAATTAATGTGTATTGGGCAGCTGTTTGTGTACGAGACGAAAAATTGCCCGACGATTTTTTCTATGGATTAAATAAAATAACGATGTTTGTATTTACAAAAATTTGCCTTACGCGCCCATTCACCTCTAATAATGACGATAACCTCGAAAAAGTTGAAGAAACAGTGCTTGAAAATCGTCGTGTTGGTATCAGAGAGATAAAGAAGATCTCAACATATCTTATGGATAGACCCGTAACAAAATATTTGAATCTTTTGCAAATCCGACATTGAAGAGAGGCCGCATAACAGACACTTGACAAAGGAGCTGAAAAGCCTATATTTAGCAAACGCATTCTTACAAAACCGAAAAAATCCATATTTTTTTAAAGCCATCTGACGCTTATAACAAGTATTTATATGGAAAAATGGAATAAGCGTTGACATGCTTGTATTGGAAAATACTTGAAAAGTAGTTTAACCAAATTTAACCAAAATATTGTTTAAATAAATGTAGTGTGTTTGTATCACAAACATATTTAAGAATATGTAAATTTTTATTTACAAAACGACACCATTCTTACCATACTTTTACGTTAGTTTAGAATACATTTTGTATTTACTTTCATCATCTGACATTTATTTAGTCGATTGGTTGGAAACCTGTCTTTGTTATTAAAAAACTGAAAACACTACTGTTACTATGAAAAAATTGCAATAACCATCTGGGCTGTCAATCAGCTGACTGTGATGGCATACCTATATTAATACAGGGTCCGACACTCGAAGTGTAACCAATTAAAAAAGCCATAAATTCGGTTTGGAAAATTATTTTTATTTATTTTAAAGTACAGGATGTGTTAAACTAATCATAAATTCAGGACCAATTCACGTTTGCGCGATATGATCACCTTTTGCCTTAACTATGGCCTTGAGACGGTCAAAAAACGAATCGCAAGCTGCCCGAATGTGACTTGCCGGTATTTTGACCCACTCTCCAAAATGGCCTAAAGAGAATAATCCATTGCATTCGCATCTGGTGAATTCGAGAGCCGTTGTGTGGTCGTAATGAAATTCGGAACGTTGTTTTTCGGCCATTCTTGGTTCACTCGCGCTTTGTGAGACGGTGCTGAGTCTTGTTGAAACGTCCATGGTTTGCGACCGAAATGTTTGCTTGCCCATGGCTTCAAAGCAGCCTCCAGAACACTTTCCCGATAATATGTCGCATTTACTTTGACGCCAGGCTCGTTGAAAACAATTGGAGAGCGCCCATCTGCGGTGACAGCGGCCCAAACCATTGTTTGTGGCAGGTGCTGGACCATGTATAAAGTCAAAATTTGGTAACACTTTCGGATAAAATAAACAGATATGTACATATGTAAAAAAAGTTATAAATTTTCTTTAATGTTTTTAAGCGCAGAAGGCATCTAAAACGAAAACTCCACGCGAAAGTGAAACTTTAATTCGGACAAAATTTCCACCGTTGAGTAGTCGTATGGTGGCGGCTTATTGTAACGTTTTGTGAGAATTAGAGTTAAGTAAAATTCGACCCCGACATGTGGTTTACTTGGTTATTGCTTAAGTTTTGAAATAACTTAGTAAATCCAGGGTATATTTTATTTATGCTCAAGTTTTGTAATAATCACCGAATATACATATATATACATGCATCTTCTTCACGGATTTTTGAACGTTTAAAACGTTTCAGCAGTTCATGATACTGAGGAATTTCCTGGAAAAGGTGCAACAATCTTGAGCAAATATAGCAAAAAATCAAAAAACCCTATAATTATGCACTCAACCTTTTATTTTATTTATAATGAACACCTACAATTATACGCTGCTTGGAAGGATCGAGTATTTAGCCCACATATTTTTAAGAACTATATTTTCTCAGTTTGTTTACCCAAACGCCTATTAGCAGCGCAAAACAAGTATAATAAGTAGCAACTGTAAATTATATTTACCCGAAATCCAATGTCTAAATACCAAGGCGGCTGCTTCAAAGCGGAATATAAAATATGTTGACTCACGTTTCCAAGCAAATGCTGACAAGGCAAATCAGCATCCTAGGACAGTAATTCCCTGTTTAAAAGGTGTTATTATACACGCGGGCAAAACCTAAATAGCAACACGGGTAAACAATCGAAACCATTGAGACATTATAGAGCCTTAGGTGTAGAGCGTAACAATTGCAACCCGGTGGGATTGCTTTGCAATCATAAAACCAACCCTAGGTACAAACGGGTAGACTTTACTCATGGATCAGCACACACATTCCACCATACACGTTTTATGTTGGACCCTCATCATCGACCTCATCAACTTGCTACATTTTACTAATTTACTATGGTCACAATGTCATTAGGCGAAGAAAGCATAAAGAGACCTCGACTACGACATTCTTCAGTTGTGCATTGTTACCCAGTGTGCATTCATCAAGCCATAGGGTTTCGCTGAAGAATTCATAAATTCTGCAATACACAAATATACATACCATACATACTGCATATATACGTATCTGACAGTGCAATTCTCATTTTTGGCAAGGAAGTGAAAGAACAATGCGTTTCAAAGATCGGCAGCTTCAAAGGCTAAGCAAAAGAATAGTCTCAGTTTCATGTTCTCTTTCTCCTGCGTTGCCAAATACAACTATTGTCTTTCTGCTTAATTATTATCCTTATGTCACTGTTCTCGCTGACAATTGTCTTACACACGTTTTGCGGATTTCTAACTTTTCTAGGAAGTTACTGTGTGACAAATTTCTTTTTCCACTTTGTTGTCTCTAAATCTGTTTGCTGCTTGTTATCCTCTATCGGTGTATCATTGTGGATAAAGCAAGGAGGCAAATGTGTCTGTTGTTAGCCTTGAGTCTGCCGCTGGTCGTGAGAAGACCGTTTATTTGGTGATTACCTTTGTGACATTTCTGTTTGATTTTTAGGTGTTTGTTTATTTCTACTTCTGCTGTTTTATGTAGAATTGCGAAAACATTCAAACAATGCATTCTTTACCAACGTTTTGCATTTTAGAAAGTCGCTTTGATCTGCCGAAACAACGGAATGTTAAGAAAGACACAACCATAAAATTAATATTTGGGATTGTAGTGAATTCCAGAAATAGTTGCCCTTTCAACACACAAGTTAGCTTTTGTATGCAGATATGGTTTTTTAATGTTCTCACAGTAAATAAAAAATTAAATACCTGTAGGTTGATCATTTTGTAAATATATTCTTTCATATTTCAGGAATATAATTGGTTGTCAAAAAAGTCTTGCGGTATTTTTATTGAATTTTTTTTTTTTTTATTGAAATTGAAATGAATTTTTGATGACTCATGCCCAGCTCTTGACCGATGCTACGGCTGCTACTATGCCGGTCTCTTTCGACCAATTCAGCGATTTTATCGCAATTTTCGACGACAGGCCTTCCGGAGCGTGGCGCATCTTCGACCACCTCTACACCAGAACGAAAACGTTGAAACCATCGTTGTGCGGTGGAAATGGAAACTGTATCGGGTCCATAAACTGCACAAATTTTATGGGCGGCTTGAGATGCATTTTTGCCTTTATCGTAGTAGTACTGTAAAATATGCCGTATTTTCTCTTTATTTTGCTCCATGTTTGCGACGCTATAACTCACGAACGACTTAAAAGAAACGACAATCAATCAAACACGTGTTAGCGCGTGAAATGAGCTTTCCAAAAAGGTATAGCATGACCCGATGCGACGAATAAAACTTTCAGCGCCAACTAGCGAAAATACCGCAAAACTTTTTTGACACTTAAAACAAAACATTGCAACACCTTTGACCAGAAAAAGTTTCCGCATACCTCTTAATAGGAAATTCCCCTTTTAGCGTAGCGTTAATATGAATACGTTATTTTGTTTAAGTCTTGAAGTTTTTATTTAAAATAATTTACGATGGCGCCTGAAAAGAAGGAGATTAGGTATGACGAAAGAAAAATTATCTTGAAATCGTTTAGTAGTCATGAGGATACTGTAAGGATAATATTATGAATACTGTATATCATGCAGGTGTATCACGAAAGAAACCATACATTTCAAACGTCAATAGAAGGAAACGTATAAATTCTGCAAATGAGTAATAAATATGAGGTTATCCTACCAGCTATTAAAATCGATTTTTAAAAAGAAATCTACTTTAAACTAATTATGTAATGTACGGAGACTTTTTCTGCTCTTTTTGACTGAATTATTTTCGTTTTTTTTTATTTTAATGGAAATATTTAAGAAAATATATATCGGTGTGTTAATAGAATGTATGAATTAAAGTTTTGTATGTATTATGAATGAGACTTTTTAGGGTAAGTGTACATCATTAAGACAATCGAGAAGCCAAATATCACTAACTACAGTAACCCAAAAACGTCCTCTCCCATAAAGGGATCAACAGGAGCAAACAGCGCATTCGTCACTAGATGGAGTAACGGGAATTATAAGCGCCGCCTGATGAGAGCAAAAGCCACGCCTCTCACTTCAACAAGGCAAACAGAGGAAAGTAAGAACGGGTAAATAACGCCTCTAGAAACACCGAATTCCATATTCGATTCAGCAGTTGATGATCTAAGTGTTCATTTCAGATGAGGTCTGTTGCTAGTCAATTGCAAGAACAAATAAACCACACGTGCTATGGGAGTTCACTCCAAAGCTTAAAGGTAGAAAAGACCAGTCTTTTCCGCGTAAAAAGGTGAGGAAATTCCACCTAAGCAAAATATGACGATGTTTCTTCAGACGAGCGTAGATAGGCTGAATAAATTCGTTCTCGAGCTCATTAAAAGCCAAAAGGAGGACATAAATACATCGGTCTGGATGGTAAAACATAGCAGCATGGAGTATGTCGGATGAAGGCTCAACATCAGTATTGAGCTATTAGTCGCCAATGGATAAATCACTTTATTTACCATGAAAGTAAAAATATTAGGTAACGATAAGAAACCTCTCCATATTACATCTTATTCGGTAAAGCATTAAAACTGCTTAACTTCTTACTCAGTCTTAGACTGCGTTTGTAGTTGTTGTACTTTAAAGATTTGCCAGACTCACGTGCCAAATGAATCTACAAGAACTACAATACGAATGTAAGAAGTGTGACAGCTACATCTCACCCTGGCCTCTGGCTTCTGGCTTCAACACTAGCAACCTACAACCGACATTTGCCCTAATCCCTGCTAATCACATATACGACATATAATTTATACTCACACACATAAATATATCTGTATGGGTAGATATACTAGTGATTGTGGCAAAACCTCTCTACTTCTTTCCAGTATCAAAAGTACAAGCTCATATGAGAATCTATCTGTGTACGGACTACATAAGCATGCATGAATTCCCGCACAAGTGGTTGAGATTTAGTCGCCAACAAGTAAACCGCTCCCACTTCGAGTATGCAATCCTCCTACATGTTCATTCAGTTGGGTCGGACGCCTTGTACAGCTGTCAGCAGAGCATTTGCTGCCTCTTTGGAAGTCTTGTACGAGCATGCAGTTAGTAGGTGTTGCCGCTTAGACAATTTAATTCGCCTTTGTTGCGACATGTATGCGCTAAATGCCTGACAGAATGTGAATGTGTGTTGGTTTGTATGTGCTGCAGAGGTGAAGAATGTGACAATGTTAAGTCAGTGTGGTATGTCTTTGCATCAGCCTTTTTCATACCAAGATTGTTTGCAATCCATGCGCCAACAACAAAAGTTCAGGCTGTAGAATAACGCAACAAAAAGTGTTAACTGGTCTCTAATGCACATCCAGACACTCTTTGTTAGATGTTGCGCGTTAGAGGCGGTTTGCACAATCTTTTCACTCGCTATGCCCTTTTGAGACTATAAATAAAATCTGAATCGAACGCTGTTCGTACATACCAACGTTTCAGAATTTTAAATATAAAATTTGTTATTTAGACTATGGAAATTGTAATACAGTTTATTACATTGGTCACATTTAAAGCTAACATACTGAACTATGCTCATTGTGACCTCAGCTGAGCACCAACTAAGCATTATTCAAGAACAGGATGAATTTGATATCATGGAAGATATCCGTCTGAATCCGCTAAAGCTGGGAATTCGCAAGGGTAATATTATGTTCTAAATCTTCATCAGCTTCCATACATACTTTGCATCCTGCTGATTCCTATTTACAAAGACAGTGAGGTCTCTTCCATAAAAATAGTAGCCTTTTGATGCTATCCACAAATACCCCTAAGTACTTTTGTTTTACAACCAGTATTTGTGTTGCTCCCTGACCTGAGGATTACATTTGCCCTAATCCCTGCAAGCATTAAAATAGGTGAACAAAGAGGACATACTTAGAAAACATATTTCATATTTCTGAGAAAAGCAGCTGTTGTAGGTGCTAAGTTTAGCTAGAGTACTTGACAGAGGGTATGTCCTAACGCCTTGGAAATCTCGAGGTCTCCACGAGATCATTTGAAATATAAGCTTAACCTTCCATTAAAGCGTTTCATCGACCCAGGCAAACTGGGATGTCGTTTCCGTTTCGATTCCACGATAATCGGGTCAATGTAATAAGAGCGCCGCAGATTTTGGCCGTTCAAGGACCAGCGAATATATTTAAAATAGGTTTATTCTAATACAACAAGAACAACAATCTCAAAGCTCAATTTTTAATGAGCTTGGTGACTGCCGAACACAATCTAAGCTCAGATACAAACTCTTCGAGCAATGAAGATAAAACAAATTCAGATATTTTATACACAAAATCTATTTACTACCGAGTTTTGAGTTATAATTTATTGAAAACAAAGTGTTTGAAGAAATTTTTAAATACAAAATAAAATTAGTCAACGTTATATCCATACTGATAATAAAAGTTTCCTAAATTTATATGTGTATACGCAGCTGGATCCCGTCTAGTTCACGATAATAACAAAAAGAGCAACATAATTATGATAAAAATCTCGGTATAAAACCTTCCGGAATTTTAAGTTACTGGAACGGCATGACTCATGCAAAAATCGATTTTAGTTATTTTTCCGATTTCGGTGAATTTTTTATACTTACCCTTGTCAGTTAACCACTCCCTACACTAGCCTATTTTGGAATCAACTGCAAAGATATTGGTTCGATATATTTGTTTGTAAACCCAGCCATTACTCAGCAATATCCACACTTCCTGAAACAGCGTTGCATTGAGCAGCACTTAATTTTTCTCACCACTTTCGAAAACCACACCACACTTGTACTATAAGTGGCCGGTCGAAAGGAAACGGAAATGCTATTGCCATTTGGCAAATTTGTTTTGCGGTCGGTTTCATTGCCATAACACCAGCTGCCGAACCACGACGATTGTAAGTTCGCCTGAACCCACTACATTAATAGCTGACCCCAACCCTACCGTTGTCTGGCTAGACGAAAATTTCTGCGCCACTAAAGAGTGGTATATATGTTTTCAATTGCATTACATAGATTTCACTACTCGAATGGTATGTGGTATGTATATTTGAAATGCGCTTCCGACATCTTACCCCGCACATTGCCACAATGCTCTGAATATCACTACAATCACTTTGCTGACAATTCAACTATTTCCTTTTGCTGTTTTCCGCATTTACAACAACAGCAGCAACAAGACACTGCTCGAGTAACGGCCCCAATGTGCTGGCTGCTTGTCGTACAGATTACGGTTGAAGTTGACAGTTTGGGGGCTTCCACAGTGTCGTGTTTGCGGATTAAATGGTCTTTTGATTTGTCTGACACTGTGGCATTTACACTCGCCCTGCCTTTGTGTGCCGCTTCCTGTTCGCTGGCCATTGAGGGTCTTTCCCGGCATATCACCTTCTTCATTTTCTCTCATTTATATTGGTACTTGCCGCTACTAACTAGTACGAATGCATTGGTGGCTAGTGTTGGCAGCTTGTTTTCTGGCCGATTTCACCGGCCATACAAAACGCCTCCCTCTACGTCGCAATTATCTTCGGTCGGTGTACTTTTATGGACTCAACACAATGTTTGCCTGTAGTTTCTTGCCCCATAAACACGTGTTCATGCATTTGTTGAGTTTTCCTTCAGGCTCTGCGCTCCCTGCCATCTTCGTCTTGTCAATGGTTGACTTAATCCATGACTGAGTCACAGTGAGCTTTTGCTTTTGCAATTTTCTTTCTTACTTTTCTTTTGTGTTCTCTCCTTGTGTTCCATGTTTCATTTGTACTTAGTTTTAAATTGGATTGCACGCCAATCCTAATTGACAATTAACATAGTAGTCGCGTTCGTTTCTTTGGAAGACTTATACCTATTGGATAACAACAATAGCAAATTGTTGTTGCATTTTTTCGTTTTTTCCATTCAAGCGCGTTGAAAAGTTATTTTAAACCACTGAAGTATTAGATTATTGTCACGCAAACGACATAAGTATTAGCTTGCGTCACTCCCAGTAGGAAATCAAATGGGTTTCACATCACTTTCCGCGCATATCAGCTATTTCTGATTCCGATATTTAATTTCAAATACATTTACGTTTATCAAATAAGAAACCCGAGTTTCAGAATAATTCAAGAGGGGTGGTTAGATTAGATTAAGTCCTAAGGGATCCCACTTGAACTGCTACGGACAGTTTTCTAAGAAATCATAGCACTTAGTTGGCTTTCATCTTTCGGCAAAATGCTTTGAACCCACCAAAAGTCTGCTAAAGCGATTTATTCCTATTTCAACTCGTTCACCTGGGTGTCAACAGCTGAGAGATCAAAGGTATTTAACCTTGGTACGTTAAAAAATGATAGCTGGTAAAATAAAATAATACCTAGGTTATGCGACATTTCAAATAATAGTGCTCATATCTCTTATGTTGTTAATAACAATACATATCTGTGATCTCTCACCAAAATCGGGTATGTTGTATGTAGTATTACTGGATGTAAAGGGTGATCAATTTCTGGGTTCCATAGTTTTTTTAAAGAAACCCCATAGAAACTTCAAATTTAAAGGGGAATGCTTATTATCATTTGAAAGAAGATTATTCCTTTGAATTGTTTTCCGCAGCTACGACTCAGATTGTGCATTGAGTCCAATTTTCGATAACTCGTTCGAGCATTTCGACTGCTAACTTGCGAATGAGACACGTGATATTTTGTTAAAAGGCCTGAAACGAAACGAGATTGTCAGCATAGACTTCAGGCTTTACATATCCCTGCAGGAAAAAATCTAACCGTGTGATATCACACATAAATTTATTGATTCATGCGATGTGTGCAAAGTGGCACCGTCTTGTTGAAGCTAAATGTTGCCGATATCACGAGCTTCAATTTCAGGCATCAAATAGTCGGGTATCATGGCGCGATAACAGTCGCCATTGACGGTTACGTTCTCACCGGTATAATTTATGAAGTAATATTGACCCGCAAACCACACCGAACCGTTGTTTTTCTGAATAAAATGGCTGATCTTGAATCTCTTCATGTAGCGCTTTGGATCTTCTTGGAACTTTTCTAGAGCCCACAGAGCGAAGAGATTCTCGCTTTGGAAGTTCGAGCGGCTTCAGTTCTTGCACAAGCTGTATTTTCTACGCTTTCCATTTAAGATCTCGATCTAAAATGCGCCAAGTCATTGCATACGTCAGTTCGAGTTGCTGTGAACGGCGCCGAATCGACTCTCCATGCACTTCGAGTATACTCTCAGCTACGGCTGTGATATTTTCTTCACTGCGTGCTGGACGTGGTCTATTCGGTCGAATATTATCCAGTTGTGACCATTAGTTGACCGAAGCGCACGAAACACTGTTTTTACAGAACGTGAACTTTTACAATAAAGTTGAACGATTTGTAAATGGTGTTCATGATGAAATGCCAAGCAATACAGAACAAAAATAACATGACAGCTTGATAAGACTCACGCCTGATCTGTCAATAAAGGCTATTGGAAAGAGTACCTCTACTATCCCACTGAATATATGTATAAACTTATTAAGATATAACAGCTCCTGTTTTTTTGTATACCCTGAACAGGGTATATTAAGTTTGTCACGAAGTATGTAACACCCAGAAGGAATCGTCGGAGACCCTATAAAGTATATATATAAATGATCAGTATGTTGAGCTGAGTCGATTTAGCCATGTCCGTCTGTCTGTCTATATATATACGAACTAGTCCCTCAGTTTTTAAGATATCGTTTTGAAATTTTCCAAACGTCATTTTCTCTTCAAGAAGCTGCTCATATCGGACCACTATAACATATAGCTGCCATACAAACTGAACGATCGGAATCAAGTTCTTGTATAGACAACTTTCACATTTGACAAGATTTATTAACGAAATTTGGAATGTATAATTTTCTAAGGCAACAATGTAATCTCCGAAGAAATTGTTCAAATCGGTTAACTATAGCCTATAGCTCCCATACAAACTGAACAATGGGAATCAGGTTCTTGTATGGACAATTTTCACATTTGACAAGATTTATTAACGAAATTTGGTGTATGTTATTTTCTAAGGCAACTATGTAATCTCCGAAGAAATCGTTCAGATCGATTAACTATAGCCTATAGCTGCCATACAAACTGAACGATCGGAATCAAGTTCTTGTATGGAAAACTTTCACATTTGATAAGATATATTCACGAAATTTGGAATGTATTATTTTCTAGGGCAACAATGTAATCTCCGAAGAAATTGTTCAGATCGGTTAACTATAGCCTATAGCTGCCATACAAACTGAACGATCGGAATCAAGTTCTTGTATGGACAACTTTCACATTTGACAAGATTTATTAACGAAATTTGGTGTATGTTATTTTCTAAGGCAATTATGTAATTTCCAAAGAAATCGTTCAGATCGATTAACTATAGCCTATAGCTGCCATACAAACTGAACGATCGAAATAAAGTTGTTGTATGGAAAACTTTCACATTTGACAAGATATATTCACGAAATTTGGAATGTATTATTTTTTAAGGCAACAATGTAATCTCTGAAGAAATTGTTCAGATCGGTTAACTATAGCCTATAGCTGCCATACAAACTGAATGATCGGAATCAAGTTCTTGTATGGAAAACTTTCACATTTGACAAGATATATTCACGAAATTTGTATTATTATTTTCTAAGGCAACAATGTAATCTCCGAAGAAATTGTTCAGATCGGTTAACTAGAGCATATAGCTGCCATATAAACTGAACGATCGGAATCAAGTTCTTGTATAGACAACTTACACATTTGACAAGATTTATTAACGAAATTTGGTGTATGTTATTTTCTAAGGCAACTATGTAATCTCCGAAGAAATTGTTCAGATCGGTTAACTATAGCCTATAGCTGCCATACAAACTGAACGATCGGAATCAAGTTCTTGTATGGACAACTTTCACATTTGACAAGATTTATTAACGAAATTTGGTATATGTTATTTTCTAAGACCACAATGTAATCTCCGAAGAAATTGTTCAGATCGGTTAACTATAGCATATAGCTTCCATACAAACTGAACACATAGTTACTAAAAGAAATGCACCTGTGAAGGGTATTTAGCTTCGGTGCAACCGAACTTAACGTTTTTTCTTGTTTTTGAATGACATTAAAAATACCCAAGAGTTCTTTTTTATTTTGATTTTTTTAGTTTCCTTTTCCTATATTGGTAGTCTGGCAACAAATAAAGTCTCATGCAACATTTAAATACATACTTCCTAGTTTTATTTCCCACACAAATCTTATTTGTTGAAGCACTAATTGGCAAAATATCTTTTGTGCGATTTCCAATTACTAGAATCAATGGTGCATACATTTGTGGCATAATTTGTGTTTTTTTTTTGTTGGTCCGCTGACACTCGAGATTTTACCCTGCACTTTTCCCGCGTGAATATCTGGTGAGTAAAGGTATACGGAAGTACTTTTTGCGTAGTACTAACTCACATAAAAGCCAACAAACAAAAGTAACCGCTTCTCATTTTTCACCAGCAACACACAAGAAGAGAAATTGTAAAAGGAATGTGTTTTTTGTTTGTGTTGAGAGTTGTTGAAAATTTCAATTTCCCGCATACAAAGCGAACGCAACATTAAATGTGGTTTTTTAATTTCGCTCATTCAAATTTTCAAGCACTTCAACTCAGTTACTTGGATACTTCAACATCACAAAAGGCAAAGGCATATTATTGTTTAATTTTCCTAACCCAACAAGCAGCGGAAAGAACGCTTCGCAAGGGTGCAACAGTATATCGTAAAGGTAAGCAAAGAAATGTCGCGCATGCGCATGCGTTTGTAACCCATAGTAGTGGCAGTAGAAGTGAAATTTACCTAAATGCGCATAAAAGGCGTCAACAACTTAAGTGGCAATTGTTGTCAGAAGCGTCACGGCTTGTCAGCAACATCAGCAGCGTCAGGGATCGTCCTTTTAGACATGGAGTATAATTGTTCTTGATATATGTAATTCATAAATTGTAAAGTATACCGAATAATGGAAAAGAAACAATGAAAATAAAATATGCTGGCTTGATAACCGCAATAGGGAACGTACGCATGAGGACATAACTTATGTCAGGAAACCTAGTTCAGTTGTTTTAAAGGACTTGTAATACTTTTTTTCTTTGCTAGATGTAATGTTGAGAAATTAGAACAATAATGTTGCAAGCTGATAGCGTAATGAGGAAGTAGGACAGACAATTTATAAGTAACAGGACGAGTTTGATCTAATGACCATTATGTACATATCATTCATAAGGGATAGGTATTTACAAATATATAAAAATGGTGTAACTTTGTACTTGGTTACTGCTAATAATTTTCTAACTTCACTTAAGTTTTAATTAGTGAAAGGTCTACCACCTAATACTGCCAATTCTGTTCTATGGTGTGTTTGTCTGATAGAGGGCGCACGGAAAAGCCACAATCGCTAAAGAGCTAAAACGTGTTCAACGACAGGCACTTATTAGTATCTATGGTGCACTACGTACAACCCTTAATTCCATTTTATACACAGTTCTTGTGAACATATCTGCTAAATGCATTGCTGCGAAGGTTACTACTTTGGGAAACCGGACCCCTCAAGAGTCCCAGAGAGGGGCAGTCCGAAATCATCAAGAGCTTTTTTACGGATGTATCTAAGCTTAAAGAAGGGAAGGTTGGCGTTGGAATCTCTTGTTTCAGACTACCATACCACTGCAGTATCTTTCAAGCAGAAGTGGAAACCATCAAGGTAGCAGCAGCTGTACTTTTCTGCAGTGCGGCTTCTTTCAGAGGGTAGGCATCCAGTCCGTTAGCAGAGCTGCTTTACAGGCATTGAGCTCACAGCTAGATAAGGATGATGATGTAAAGCCAATGAGCTTGTAAGAAAGAGCACTCAATTTCGAATTATATTAAGATGGAAATGAGCAGGTGTTCCACGATCTTTGTGCACTCGGACACTGAATCTATGAATCTCGCGCGAGCTCAGTAAGTGTTGTGTCAGCAAACGGCACTTGTAGGGTTGCCAAAGCCTTCTATCCAAGAGTGCTACATAAAAGGTCAATTAAGATCTCAATTTGATCATAAGGAAATCAAATGATTACCACATGTACAAATTTGTTTTATTCGAAAAATAAAAACTCAGTCCCAAATTTAGCACCAAAATACAAATTTGTCTGCGAATGTCACAGTTGGAAGGCGCACTCGAAGTTTTCAAAGCCTTAAAAGTTACTACTACTAAAGCTTTACCAACCAATCTCTGCGGAAACATTTTGTTTTACCATTCAATGATATACTAGATTTGAAATAAATGGAGAGAAGCAGGGCGATAACCACACCACACTCAGTAATAACGGTAATGTTCCAAATTAAAATAAAGTGGGATTATCTTCTGAAGAATAACCTCTGAACACACAAAATTTAACTATAAGATGAAGCAGTATGCTTTCTGTTTATCCGTGGATTTTTCAACAGGGCTTGATATATGTACATATATAGGATTTTCAAAAAATCGATTAATTTACTATTTATTTCGACCTAAAATCGAATTTTTTCTTCATTTTGTGAAAAATTGTTTTAAATTTTATTTATAATACAACGTGTTCCTAAAATCACGGTCCGATAGCCGTCGTTTTATTTTAAAATGTCACCGCACATTTTTTATTCGTTCACATGCATGATGAATAAAGCTGATAAAGAGAAATAGGACTTATTTTCCCTAATGTATTTTTTCATTAACGTATCGTCTGCTTTTTGCGAAATTATTTTATCAAGTTCTACGGGAGAGCGTTTTATATAATTTAGGTTGGGACATTTCCATTTTATATCTACATTAATAGTGAATTTATTAATTTATAAACAAGACATTTTTATTTTTTGGTTTTATATAGCATTTTTTATTTCATAAATTAAATTAATAGAGATAATATTAAATTTAAGAATTATTCTTCATCAGGTTTATTTCTTCAACTGGTGCTCTACTATCTAGAACATTAAGTTATTTCTAAGGAGCCGAAAATAGTTCATTGCATCCTCGTTAACCGTCTTGCTTGCTCCACAAAATAATGCTATCCATATCTGGTACTAATAGTAGTTGTCACAATTATAGTACGCATATTTTATACGACCTTTATCAAGTAATGATCGAATGAGTAAAATTTTGATAATGATCTCGGCTTTTAAACCAATCAGAAGTGTAATTTTTTCACAAAAAACTTCTTTTTTCTTTTGAGAGGCCGTCATTTTATCGAAAGTAAAAAATTTTATTAGTCTTTCGAGCTTTATCTGTATCCACCTACCGTAAAAAAATAATTATGGGATTTTGGATTTAAGGTATTAAAGCAGTTAATCCGGATTAATTCAAGAGTTAGTGAAGATAACTCCGTAGCTAACACCCATTTAATCCTCAAAATTTTAGAGTGGTAGCTGCATTTTCGTTCGCAACATTGTTAAAAATAGACAATTTTTATCTATTGTTAATGAAAAACAAGCAACACTGACAGTTGTTTTTAAAATTTTCTATAATAAAACAAGAAGTTTTATGTTACGATGCAGTTTTAAAAATCAAGCGTAGCGTTTGCGAGAGAGCACCAACAAAAGGACTCAAATTCTCGGATCTTGTGGAATGGAATGATGAATGCAAGTTTCATGTTTTTGGGAATGATGGTAGACCCTATATCAGGCGACCATCGCTATAAAAAAACTGTCAAGCATGGTGGATCATCAGTCATGGTATGAGGATATTTTATTTCATGCGGAGGAGAACCACTTGTACAAGTTGAGGGCAAACTAACCGGCAGTATGTACAGAAACATTTTAGCAGAATATTTAAATGGAAATAACGCCGATGATTTATCACTATCTTGGATTTTTCGGCAGGATAACGACCCAAAGCACTGCTCCAAGATCGTTAAGAACTGGTTTCCAATAAACCGATCAAGTGTCTTGAGTGGCCTGCCCAAAGCCCGGACTTAAATCCTATAGAGAATCTATGGGGGATTATTAAAAGACCAGTTGCGGCGAGGAAACCGTCAAATAAGGCAACATTGTGGCAAATTTTAAAGGAAGAATGAAGCAAAATTACTCCGGACCAATGTAACACACTGGTCTGTACAATGAGCCAACGCTGCAGGGAAGTAATTTTGCAAAAGAGATTCCTGACAAAATATTACTCCAAATAAGGTAAGTTATTTTGGACATCGAATTCTTTTATCTGACAGTTTATTTTTGCAGGTGACTTAATTATATGAGCACGAAAAATACATACCAATGAAGAAGAAAACAGGTTCTGGCTTTTACATTAAAATTTAGCTTTAACAAAACTATGAATACAATAAAGTTTAAGTAATTTCTTTTAAATTTGTGAAACTTTTATTTCGATTTATCAATAAAATTCAACATTTAGGAATTTGTACACCTTAACGTTTATGTGGCTTAATTATGTGAGCACAAGTGTATATTAATCAGAAATGTTTTTCACTGCCTTCATGGGGATCGGCTACGCGTTAAACGAAATACAAAATTTTTCAAAATCAATCGTTTATTATTACAAAACATTAAAATCTGTAAATGTTTATTATTTTATTTATTTAATATAGTGCTTCTTCAACAAACTTCTCTTTTCTTTCTTGCAAGTTCTTATGACCTCTTAAACGAATTACATAATATGCACAGTAATTGATTGACTCCACCTAAATCCTACTCGTCGGTTTGGTGGAAAAATTTACCCCTTCCTTACTAATATACTATATCAAAAGATAGTCCTTAAATAATTAAAGTTAACTTATGGAGACATCTTTAAAAGTAATAATCGTAGCTGCCTCCAAGCGCCTGAGCATCGAGTAATCTGAGAAATTTAAATCCTCGACTCATGTATACATATATATATTTCGTCTGGAAATTCAGTGAAACAGCATAAAAAGCACACAAAAATAAAAGCTTAAAGGAAAATTAACAAATCTATATGTATGTATGTATGGCATCCGCTCACAATTTAACGCTAGTTTACGACTTTCCACCAATTCACATAAGCAACAGCAGTCGGGCATAATTTGCACCGTTATGAAACTAAATATTTCCTTTGTTATAACATATGTATGTATGTATGTATGCACACATGTATAACTGTTTGCTCAAGTATTGCGGTACGTGGTTATTTGTTGCAGCTGCGAACAAAGAAAAAAATATTCACTCGCTGAGCAAATATGCAGCGTTTTGCAATTGTTGCTCGGCATCTACCCCCAAGATTTGCACGAAAAAGGTAATATTAGCAACATGTTTTCCCCACTGAAACTATTGTTTGTGGGTAAATGCTACAAATAGCATTTCAACGAGTGGTTGGGGATTTTTTTACGTCGACGAGTATATGCACAATTTCACATTGGTGTAGTGATATGGAGGAAGAGTGCTAAGATAAAATAACTGTGTATTCCTTTAACGCTCCATTTATAACTTCTTTACTTTATAAAGTCGCACTTTGCAACAAATCTCCCTCACTTTACTACTTATACCCACGCCAAGAGGTCCTTTAAACATTATCCGCCTCCTGTGTATTACTAACTTTTGTTCGTGCGCTTCGCAGGGTTACATATAAATTCTACCTTTCTCTTGTATGTTTGTATACATGATGAGTCGTTTTGTTCCAGTTTTGGTTATCTCTAGCACGCTTAACTTTATTTTATGATTTTAATGAAATTACTTCTTATTCCACCGCACAGATTTTTTCCTTTATGACCTCCTTAAGTTCCTTTTTATGCTCACCCTTACTGTTTTAGTTTGGTACTTTTTTATGTTCTTTTTATATTTTGAGTGCGTTGCATTTATGACCAAGGAAAAGTTTTTATTGCTTATTAAAATACTACACAATACCCACAAGTGAAAATATGCCAGAATATATACTTGCTGTGTTTTTGCTTTTGTTATCTGCACCACTTCTTATACCAAGGCCTTGCAAGGTAGACACTAAAGCGACATGTAAGTCGAACGCTTCAATGTGTATTTTTGTCGAGTTTAGCCATCGCGACCAGCTGAGCCTAAAAGGTGCTTGAAGACACATAAAAAGCATTGTGAAATCATCGAGGAATATATGTATGAATAGAAATCTGGAATACATCAGCGTTGTATATTGATCAAATATTGGGAGAAAATATTTTAACTGCAAAATTTTATATAGGTACAAACTTACAAACACATTTCTGTTTAAAATAGATATACAGACCTTTATCTTCTTTACTGGCTTAGATTTCATTGTGGTCGTTTTTTATGTGATGAGTCCCAACCCCAGCGCACAACCCTTAGGAGGGATGGTTCGCCTTCTCACTTTAGCTCGCCTTCAAACGCATGTCCTTTGGCTACCTAGAGGATACTTGGTCTAGGACCGGAAGTAGTGAGCTGTTTGAGCCATATGTTAAAGAGTCGTTTCTGGCCACTCCCAAGTGATTGGCAATCAGAGAACTTTCCTTAATTGCGTGAACTTCTACACATTACTCCAATTAATTAATTTGGTATTCGAAATAATCGGTTTGCAAAATATTTACAAAAAAAAGTATTTAAAATATTTCAAGGATTAAAATTCTTGACGATTACTGCTGCATTGCAAAATTTCTTTCGAGTGAAAATTTTATTGACGATAATAGAAAAACTACGCTGGTGCCAAATCTGAAGAATATGGTGGATATGAGTTCATACAGAAGAGAATTTGTTATTGTTTTCATTAGTTCGAGACACGAAACATTGAAAGCACGCATGGTACCGACTTTGTATTGAACTTTCGCAAACCTCAAAAACCATGTTCAACACGTTAGGTTGAAATCTTCAGAATGTCTTTTTGATGTTTTCGTCCCCCGGCCCTTTATTCATAGAAAGTTGGTATTTCACTAACTCATGCAACTCTCATCGATCCAATTTTTCAAAATATGTGTACTAAATGATATTCTAAGGTTGACGACTCTATGTCACTATGTCCTATGTCACTAGTTCCGATAAATGAGCAGCTTCATTGGGAAACGTTCAAAATTTCAATTTGCGTATATAAAAGGCCAATTGAAAAGTCCCGGCCGACTATAGTAAAACACATTTTTATACCCTGAACAGGGTATATTAAGTTTGTCACGATGTTTGTAACACCCAGAAGGAAGCGTCGGAGACCCTATAAAGTATATATATAAATGATCAGTATGTTGAGCTGAGTCGATTTAACCATGTCCGTCTGTCTGTCTGTCCGTCCGTCCGTCCGTCTGTATATATACGAACTAGTCCCTCAGTTTTTAAGATATTCTTTTGAAATTTTGCAAACGTCATTTTCTCTTCAAGAAGCTGCTCATTTGTCGGAACGGCCGATATCAGACCACTATAACATATAGCTGCCATATAAACTGAACGATCGGAATCAAATTCTTGTATGGAAAACTTTCACATTTGACAATGTATCTTCACCAAATTTGGTATAGATTATTTTCTAAGGCAACAATGTAATCTCCGGAGAAATTGGTCAGATCGGTTAACTATAGCATATAGCTATCATACAAACTGAACGATCGGAATCAAGTTCTTGTATGGAAAACTTTCACATTTGACAATGTATCTTCACCAAATTTGGTACAGATTATTTTCTAAGGCAACAATGTAATCTCCGAAAAAATTGTTCAAATTGTTACTATACCATATATGTAGCTTCCATACAAACTGAACACATATGTAGTTACTAAAAGAAATGCACCTGTGAAAGGTATATTAGCTTCGGTGCAGCCGAAGTTAACGTTTTTTCTTGTTTTCATGCGTTTTTTTTTATTCAACATATCAAAGTTCCCTTCAATGGTAATACACAGATTACAGCGACCCTCTAACTTTTCGATATCATTTTTGTTGTACGATTTGTTCTTTGTTTCAAAGTAGGCTTCATTTTCGGCGATCACCTCTTCGATGGACAAAGATTTCTTCTGAGCTACTACTTTTTTGAAATCTGAAAACAGGAAATAGTCGCGGGGCCTGATCTGGAGAATACGGTAGTTGCGGAAGTACTTTGAAGCCTAATTCATGTTTTGATTGTTCCTCCTTTTTCAAGTAGTCAATAAAAATTATTTAATGCGCATTCCAAAATACAGACGCCACACCCTTCCCAGCCGACCGTTGCGTTTTCCAATATTTTGAAGCGGGTTCATCATATGCAGTCTACTCGGATGAATGTTGGTTGGACTTCGGAGTGAAATGATGGAGCAAATTTTCATTCATTGTCACATATAGAAGCAAAACCTTGGGTTTATTACGTTTGAACATATCCAAACACTGCTCCGAATCAACAACTCGTTTATGTTTTTCGTCAAAGTCAGCCAGCGGGAGGATGGAGTCATGTGTAGAAGTTCACGCAAGTAAGGGAAGAAACAAACGACTTTTTTACATATGGCTCAAGCAGGTCACGACTTCCGGTCTTTGACCAAGTTAGTTAGAAGGCGAAACATCCCGGGTTCGGGACCCGCTACGTAAGAAACGACCCAATTAAAAAGCGTAAACAGCCTCGAATGCGAGAACCCCCTTTTGACGACGACATCAACGATTCAAGAAATGTGATGGACGGGACAAGGACTGAGGCGAGTAGGTCCTTGTGGCCTTTACTACAGTGCCCGTATAAAGGAGCGCAAGTTTGGTGTGGGATTCGTGGTGGGAGAGAGACTCCGTCGCCGAGTACTGTCATTCACCCCGGTGGATGAACTTCTAGCCACAATCCCCATCTCCGGATCGATAAGTCACCAACCAGATCGATCATGTTGTGATAGACGGAAGACACGTCTCCAGTGTTCTAGACGTGCGTACGCTTCGAGGTCCTAACATCGACTGGGACCACTATCTTTTTGCAGCCAATATTCGCACCCGCCTCTGTGCACAAAACGCACGTCACCAAACACAACGAAAGTTCGACGTCGAGAAACTGCAAGCACAACAGACAGCCGAACGACGAGGAGTGCCGTTTCGCAGCGAAGAGAAAACTGACTGCCTACCTTGCAACGTTACGATCGATCACAACACGTGTGGAATGGGATAGATACCAAAAGTTGAAGAGGGAAGCGAGACGCATTAGCAGACAGAAAAAGAGAGAGGCCGAAATGCGTGGGTATGAAGAGCTTGAAAAGCTGGCCGACAGGGGTAATGATCGAAAATTCTACGAAAAGATGCGGCGACTAACAGAAGGTTTCAAGACCGGAGCGAACTCTTGTAGAACCCCCAAAGGGGATCTAGTGACTGATGCCCAGAGCATACTTAAATTATGGAGGGAACACTCCAGCCTGCTGAATGGCAGTGAACGTACAATGCCAGGAGAAGGCGAACCCGATTCCCCAATCGATGACGATGGAGCAGATGTTCCATTGCCTGACCATGAAAAAGTTCGAAAAGCAGTGTCCGACAACTCGTCATCAAATCAAGTTTTTGCTCAACTGTGCCTTTTTCCTTCAAAAACAAATAACACGGGAGAAAAGTATATGAAAGCTATTTTAAACAGAAAAGATGTATGTTCAGCCCACATCAGATATACCTAGGGACATTTTTTACAAATATGTACTTCTATTCGTACTACATATATAAACATCTCTTTTCAAGCGAAGCACTATGACGCTTATTTGAATTTATTATACTGTGATGGCATATATTATATAACTACCATATATAGTATATAATGTAATCTATGTACATATATATACTTACAAATATTGACAAAACCACGGCGTCAATACCATCGCCGTCATCGCCTGGACGTCAACACCAATGTCGTTGTCGTAGATTGACAGATTGCAAATTGATTTTCATGCCAGTGTCAAAATTCTGTCAGCTCGCAAGCCCCAAAGCAAAACGCTATTTGACATGAGTGATACGAGCATCGAGTGGAGTGGAGGAAAAAACATTTAGTGCGAGAATGGATTTCAGAAGGAGAGATAGTAGAAATTATGCAGAAAAATCCCATGATAAAGCAATTTTAGGTTAGAGAGGATGTTGAGAAAAATGTGGCATGGCGCTTTGGTTGGATCGCATACGAAAATGGTAGCCATATACCACACTTACAAGTTCAGGCTGTGCTCTGCGTATATGTGTACCCTAAAGGAAAAGTTTGGGACTACACAAATTGTTTTCTAGCTGTGTCAAAGTTTCTTTGATCTCGTAGCCGATCTTAAATTAAAAACAAAAAACTATTTTATTACAAAAGATGAAAGGTAATGTTTATCGATGATCTGTGGAGGCTTAACAAAAAGTTGTGTTTTTTTTATATAAAAATTTATACTACAAAGTGGCTTAAATGCTTAATGCTTTTATCAATACCTGACAAATATATCTGTGAAAGTTGGTCCAGCCATTTCGGAGAAAATTTCCTCACTCGTTTCGGTTTCGGGAGCAGATTACACTAAGTTAAAGAATTCTAACAAATACGCTCATTTCTCCGAGGCAGATCAATTGCAAATTTTCGAAAAATATTTTCAAATTAGGTATAATTTGAAATTCATAAGTGTATGTAACCCCTTAAAGCATACGTTTTCCTACAGGGCGAACCAACATCAACACACCAACATAAGCGTCGTTGTATGTGTATGTGTATCGGTATATTTGAAAAGCCAACGCGCAACCCATCAACAACTTATTGGCATGCAATCCAATATGTATACGGATATGTGCATACAAACGTGCCACCATACAAAGCGGTGACTTGTCAAATATGTCATTCAAAATGTTCATACTTCTACTTTCGCATAAAGCTTCGACTTTTTGTTGTTGCTGTGGTAAATGTTGTGGTTATGGGTTTGTTCTTTGTTTTGCTGTGGAAAATTGCAGTCATGTGTGAAAAATGTTATTTGAACTCACACAACAGCACATATAACAAGAACACAAGCAAATATATGGCCTTACAACAAACACAACAACACTTACTTTGCAAATATTTGCACAAATTGTAAAAGCAGCACTCTCAAATTTTCGAAAAATTCAATTGACGATGGAATCAAAATTGGCAAATACTAAAAGTGGTTGTTGTGCCCTAGCAATAAGCTGGAGAACACTTGCATTGAGATTGAATAACTTTATGTCAGTCAAGAACTAGTTCTTTACGGCGTTGTACTCGTCCAATAATCTGTGCCGACTTTGAGCGACTTTTCTAATCTGTTTGAACTTTTGATTCACGATATGGGGCTACCAATGAGGTTGTGTTGTATCTGGTACGTATGTTGCTTTATATAATTCGGGATTTGGCAACTCCAGTGTAGGAACCCGATGATTCACAACTTGATCGCATATTTGACATTTTATTCAAAGCGTTTTGACATACGAGTGTTATTTGTGTTGTTTACAGTTACTTAAAATATACATTTCGGCCAAAATATGGAATTAAATCGCGAACATTTTTTACAATTTTCAGCCTAGATTATCTCTGCAACAGTGCTTCGATTAACTTAATTCAATTTTTGGCGATGAAGCTCCATCAAAGATCACTGTTTATTGGTGGTATGGTAAGTCCGTTCGTGGTCGTAGAGCACTACAAGAAGAAGTTCTGCTGTTATTCCGGAAACTATTGAAGGTGTGCGCAAACTGATATTGCAAGATCATCATGTGTCCTATCGTGAGATTGAGACTACTATAGACTTTATTGGGAGCAGCACACAATTAATATTGCAGGATAATTTGACTTTAAAAAAATTAGTTCGCGTTGTTTACATTTTTGTACCAGTTGTGTTCGAGAAATCAAGAAAACCAACTGCCGAAGACCGATTTCTCTTCACCACGACAATTCGAGCTCTGAAATTGCACTTTTGAGGTCTTAAAACAGGTCTTTGGTAAGTAATCCACCGTAAAGTCTTGACTTGGCACCGAACGACTCCTTTTTATTTCCGTAAGTAAAAGATAAGCTAATAAGTCAATGTTTTTGTATACCTGATGGGATGGTTGCTGCCTTTAGAAGGTATATTTTGAAAAACCTCAATCAGAGTGGCAAAAGTGCTACGAAAATTGTTGCAAACGCAAGCCAAATGCATATGGTACTTACCTTAACGCAGAATATTTCAAAAATAATAAAGCGATTTTCGATGATTGAAATTGTTTTTGCTCTCTAATCCCGAAATATATAAACTTTTTCACAAAAGTTTTCTTGGCTTTAAAGCTAAGCTATTCTGTATTGGTTATCTTTCCAGGAATTGATATAAATTTTGAATATATTCTATAAAACCAAGTTACGATTAGAAAACTCACATTACTCAACTACTAAATGCCAAAATGTTCTTTTAGTGTGTTTCAGGTGTTGATAAAACTTTGTATTAAAAGGTTTTGCCAAAAAATTCAATATCTTATATGGCATCTAACATAAACTATGGGTCATTTAACCGTTTAATCAGATATGTTTATAAGAATATTATACTTGTTTGGAGCTTAAACCGATTTATTTCGTATTATTATTCGATAATAACCATTTATTGGACAAGGACAGACAATAATGATAGAGCCACGTTCAAACTAAAAGATTGAATGGGGTCCACAACGGCATAGAGAGTTTGAAAAGTTATAGTTCGACTTCGTGATTTTCAGTCGTGTGTTTTATGCCAAGCTTTATTCCAACAATATCGTTGACTCTCTATTTAAATACTGTATAATCAAAGAGTCACAAATTGTAGCGAACTAATCAAGAACTTTTCCACCACTTACGCATTTCAGACTAGTTTTAAAATAGTTACTTAATGGTTTGTAAATAACTAGTCTGTTTAAGGACGTGTATGTATGTATATAACTAGAAAGTCTTTATTTTGTGTTGAATGCCTGTATGAATATTTTCATTTACGTAATCGCATGTACCTCTCTGGATGCCTGCAGCCTGATCAAAGGAGCTAAAAATTAATTTAGCCAGCTTTCAATAATACGCCACAAACATGCCCTCAAGTTAGTTGAATGTTGTATTCATAAAATTTCGTCGGTGCGTGTGGTTGTTATTATGCGTGTGCATAAGAGAGCTGTCAAGTTGACGTAAACATACACCCACCATAAGTGACAGCTATGCTAACAACAACAACGTGCATAAAAGTACTGCAGCATGGACGCTGCCTTTTTATTGCTGTCACTCCGTTGTGCAGTTAGTGATGTTGCTATAGCTGTTGTTGTTGTTGCCGTTGTTTGGTTTTACCAACGAGATGTAATAAATTCTTTGCCTCCCCTTTCGATCTATTCCTTTACTTTCACCAATTGCCGCCTTGCCAATATGAGAAATGTCATCTGTTTATGATGGCTTTTTGACATCTCGTTATTGAAGTTGGCACAGCAGTTGCGTAGCATAAACTATAGGGTGCCACCATGAGCCCTATCCGGTGAAAAGTTTGGTGAAATGGAGCAACATATTAGATATACATATGCATATACATATCTACATGCATACATACATATATATAACTGCATATAGCAGCCGCTCTTTATTTCAGGTTTTACCACAGAGGATGGAGTTGCCAGATAAAACTGTAGTACTTATTACTTTTGGTCTATTAGTGACTTGAAAAAATATTTCTATCACTTCTTACATAAGGGGTTATATCCACTTGTGATTTTCAAAAAATCGATTTTTTTGTTTTTTCATTTTTTGAATGTACATATATTCAAGAATATTCTCTGAAAATTTCAAATCGATCCGACAATTAGTTTCGGAGATATGAGCGTTCGAAAGTAAGCGGAGCACAATCCGGAGTAGCCGTTCCCGAAACTTTAAACGCGTTTATCTCAAAACGGTGTTTTCAGAGTCGGTGAGGAAAATTTCTCCGAAACCGCTAAACCGATCGGTTTAAAATTTTCACACGACTAACTCAGATATATTTTTCAGGTAATGATCGAAGGAATAAGGTTTTGGACAATAATTTCGATTTTTTAAGCCACTTTGAAAAAAATTTTCATGAAAAACTGAATTTTTTTTTGAACAGCCGCCATTTTGTCAAAAATCAAAATTTTGACTAGACCTTCGATCATTACTTGCATTTGCATAAATAAACCGCTGATTGTTAAAGTACATTAAATTCTGTTTAAGTACATTTTTTCCATTATGTATAAAATAAAATACCTCTTTGGAAAAAATTCACAAAAAAACGTTTTTCTGCCTCGCAAGTGGATATAACCCCATAATACAAGTATACACATATGTAATTAAATTCAGCTGTTGAACTTATATAGTTATTCTTAATAATTAACGTAATGGTTTTCTACGAAATTTTATTAAGAGTATGAATTCATAGAAATATTTGTGATTCATCTAAATGTTTAATATATCATAAAATAAAGGGCCAATAAGACTGCATCACTTTAGTTACGGTTTTTAAGAAAATATAGAATATACCCATGTGTACTTATTACTATATAACGTAATTTTGAAATTCATTTTCTAAACTTATTGAGATCATCTTGGTGTTAATGTCATAAAGTAACAAATGAGGTAGTTTTTCTTGACCGTGATGTCTAGGATACAGCAATCCTACCCTTTCTTGTCATCGTGCTGTTTCCTCCATAGCATAGTATTCTTTTGAATTCCATCATAAAGACTATAGTGCCCTGGGTATTTACTCCCTACCAGTTCTGGGAAATTTGCGTTCCGACTTTCCTTCTTCTCTCGAAATCTGGTTTCCGCTTATTTTTTGTTGTCGCGTTCCGAATTGTACAAATTCAAAAAAGATGGGAGAGAAAAGTCCTGTGATGTCCGCCTTTTTGTCTTTTGAATTTCGCGGCTATGTATAAAGCGCTACAGAGCTCATATCTGGCAATACTATACATCTTTGAAAGTTCTTGACATAACCTACAAAACGACACTATGCATGATTAATTTAGATATTGCGTCCAACAGATATAGACGTGTAAACATGGTTTTGGGGGATGGTACTCTATCACTTCGAACTGCGGAGGAATGGTTTCGACGATTCAGAGCGGGTGAAAACGACACCATGGATGAGCTAGCCGGCGGAAGACCTGTACCGACGAATACCGATTAAATCATGTGGCATCTCGTGACATCGCCCAGAAGATGAGAGTTAGTCACCAAACCATTTTAAACCATCTGCAGAAGGCTGGATACACAAAAAAGCTTAATATTTGGGTGCCGCGGATATATTGAAGCGGATGGTGACTGGCGACGAAAAATGGATCACAACAATAACAAGCGAAAATGGTCGTGGTCGAACGTCGGTGAATGGTCCCAAACAGTGGCCAAGCCGGAATTGACGGCCAGGAAGGTTTTGCTGTGTGTTTGGTGGGATTGGGAGGGAATCATCTACTATGATCTGCTTCCATATGGCCAGACGCTTAATTGTACCATTTACTGCGAACAACTGGACCGCTTGAAGCAGGCGATCGACCAGAAGCGTCCAGAATTGGCCAACAGGAACGGTGTAGTGTTCCACCAGGACAACGCCAGACCACACACTTCGTTGATGACTCGTCAGAAGCTACGGGAGCTCGAAAAGGAAGTTTTATCGCATCCATCATATAGCCCGGACATAGCGCCAAGTGATTACCACCTGTTCCTGTCCATGGTGAACGCCCTTGTTGGTGTAAAGTTGAACTCAAAAGAGGCTTGTGAAAAGTGGCTATCGAACGGAACCTCGCATATTTAAACTAAATCCGATCACTGTAACACTTTTTATAAAGCATTGAATAAAAAGCAAAAAAGCGGACATCCTTATATTTGCACGTCAACTATATCTGTTTTGTATCACTCCAAAGTATCCAGCTGGCGTAAGACCAAACCACCAGCGCAGGGTCCAAATGAAATCCAATAAAGAAATGAATAAGACAAGTGCACCGTGTGTATATGATTTATTAGTGTGCGATTAGCCATTACAATTTCTTAATAATACATTATATAGGAAAAAGAGATTTAAATAAATTTTAATGCTACATAGTTATGTGATCTATTATGTAAATTAAGTTCTAAATGATTTTTATTTTTTAATAAATCTCATATTCTCCGTCAATATATATTTTTATAAAATTGTTTGTGGTTCTATGTTGTTGCTTTTAGAAGTTTGATACATTTTAGTTATATATGTAAGTATGTATTGGGAAATAACAAGTTTTTTCCGAGTTTAGAATCAAATGTCTGGTTGATTCTTAAAGTGTTCGTTACATTGTTTATATATTTAATATATTTATTATATGCAGTCAATATTTTAAAATATGATCTCAATTTTCCTTTACCTAAACTTTGCTTTTGCACCATGCTCTCTACTCCCTTCTCCACTGTTTACTATGTTAAGTTGCTTGCTCTTCTTTTACACTTCTTCATTTGCTCGCTTCTCCAAAGCTGGTTATTGTTGCTGTCAATTCCGTTCAATTTTCCACTTTGAGGTTGCTGTGGCAGCAACCATTGACATCACAGTCCAACAGTTCAATATTCACTGGCAATTGCTAAGCAACCAACAGCAATTTCGTTGCTGCCTTCTGTGGCCTCCTGTAAGTACACACTCGTTTACGGCTCCTTCAATTTGCTTTGGCTTGTATTGAATTTCTTTCAGCTGTCAACATAGATTTCATGCACTCGCATGCCTCCAGTGCCGATGCTTAAGTGGCGCTGTTTTTGCTCTTGTGGCTGATATTATTTTTGTTGGCACTTTTAGCATCTCCTCTACCTATACCTACATACATATATTTTATTTTTACAAGTAAGTATTTTCCTTCTTCTGCTGTTGTCGTTTCCATCAAAGTCTGCCAGCATTTGTTCGGTTTGCTCTGGTTATTGTTGTTTTTGTGTTGTGTTGCTTGGCCTTGGTTGCCGGTATCAACATCCGTACAAGTAACCACAACCTGAGAGCGGCTCCATCATCATCGCCATTATTATTGTCATTCTTGTCGCTGTCATCGCCAACGAAATCGGTATTGCCATCATCACGTTTGCTATTATTATAATCATATTGTTATTGTTGTTGTTATTGTGTAATTATTATAGCCATCGCGCGCGCATGATCCTTGTCAATGTCAATTTGATCGTTTGTTAGCCACAAAAACCACTTGTTTGTTTGCTGTCGTTGATTATTTTGACATACTGTTAGTTACCACCTAATAGAGTATGAAGTAGAAAGCTTCTGAGCTTAGAGAGTGTTATGTACTACCATGGTATCATGGCGGATGGAAACGCTTTAAGTGTAAAGTTGCTGGTGTTTTTTATATTATTTACTAATATAGCATTACTACATATGCTAATATTACCTCTATCAATCTATGGATATACTTAGCTCAGTAGCAGGACCAAATAAGTTTTTGTTCAATAAAATTTACAAGTCGAAAGACTTAGATAGTTTAGGTCAGCTTAGGTGAGTAGGTTGGTTTATGTGAGGCCACGAATAATTAAATTCCACTTGCACACATAGAGACGCTTGTCCGTTGCGATACTCAGCACTCTTAAGTATGGAACAAAAAAACCTTCGCATATCTACAACTCGCATGGAGTCGACCATAAATTTATTGAGCAGGCTAAACTCTACTCCAGTCTATTCGCCGGGTTCGTAGTAAGTATGGCAACCGATATGCTCCTAGCTTAGTCTCGCGAGAACTGGACAGCGCGTCCTTCAAATAAGTTACGTTCTTCAAAATCTTTTTCCTCATTGCATGAGTGCCAATGGGACAGCGTTCAGTTAGGATACCTAAAATTGCGGCTATGTTAATCTTGTTGCTTCATGGATCTTTTATATTTCATCATGGACTGGAAGGTCCGCAACCCCACAATGGCTGGTTGCTGACCAACGCTTATTGAGCACGCGCGTGGTGGATAGATCCAGCGCCCAAATGCACGGAGACAGTTAAACACCTGCTCGTTCTAAACCTGATGTGATTCGGGTACCAGTGCTTTTCCTGCAGGGTCATCGGCTTTCCAGTTTTCAACGATTCTGGCATGGTCAGGCACCCAGACAAGTTTAATATGGAAGTAGTGTTGCCATGCATTCCATGAAGAGACTTGAAACTGGGATATATTTTCTTCTAGAAAATAACTTCTCCATACATTTTAGTTATTCAAAATAATCGTGGAATATTATATGTATTCTCGGTTTCTAAAGGGTCTAGAATATTTTTTATCTCGGAATAAATACAAATGTAGTTTATAAAAGTATTTTTAAAAAGCCCAAATCATTAGTTGTGTCTTTAATAGGAAGCTCCCGTAATTATTACTTTTCTACCTGGATTACAATAATGTCATCTTGAGAGAAGGTATCAAAAACCGAAGCAAATATTGATATTAAAAGCGGCGTATGTACAGCTTTGATAGATTCTGTCTTCACACTGGAATTTGATTCAAATGGAAGGCACTAAAGTTAAAATAGAAATTGTATGACGAGGCGTAGAGGCTTCCTCGGGCTTCATTTTGCTACCAAAATAACCTCGCTTTCTCGGTATTATAAATTTACGGCTTTGTTATTCAAGGCAGTCTGGATACGACAGATTCCTGCTCAAATCAAATGTAGTCTACTTTTCACAAAAAAAATAAAGTTTTTTACTGCAACAGTGCGACATAAACACGGCAGAAGTCATACGAATCAGCTCATAATACAAAGTCAACTAGCAAAACACCAAGAAACATATCAAGGACCTGCACGCAATGCTATGTATATGCAAGACAGACATCCAATAATTCCAGTGATTTTATTGAGGTCGTAAAAAAACTACAGCGATACCAATAAAACTCAACAACAACAATATGAAGAATAGAGCAGCCTAATAAAATCAAAAGCGAAAATGAAATGTGGAAGCTGATGAAAAATGGCAATTATTGACAAAAAATGACAGCCGATATTATGATCGTAAAAAGAAACATTTGACGCCAACAATAAGATGGCTAGAAAAGCAGAACCCTCATAAAAAGTTAACAATGTAGGTACGCTGAACAAGGCAAAGAACGAAGGAAAAGAGAATACATTTGCTGGTTAGGATGGAATCCAAATAGTTAGCGTAACCTACGCACATGACAGAAATATTGACATTTCAGACAAACCGCTGGTCTACATATAACCGTTACATTTGAGAATTTCTAAACCACGCACACAATGCTGTTATGTCAGTAAAACGAAAACAAGTCATAAAAATATCACGAAATGAAAAGTAAAATAGATAAACAATGAAACACTTGGACAATGACAGGTCCCGCAGCTCCCGTGACATACGAAATCCAACTAAAAAGCCAGCATTAGAATCCGAGCTGACGTTTCATAATGACAGTTGTGGCGATAACACGCACACGAAGCTCTGCGCACATCAATAAGCATAAAATTGACTTTTGTATTACTTTTTTACGACACTTTTAAGTCTCACGTTTGTTGTCTGCAGCTGAGAGCTGTCAATAAACTTTCAGATTATGACATTATTTATATGACACTCCCTGACAAGGCTATTGTGGCCGTATCATGGACATGCCGTTGGTCAGCCCAGCCCATTGTAGACATCTATGCCAACGCCAGCCTGGTTAATGTTTTGAAAAATACATACATACATATATAGTTGAGTGAGTATGTAGATAGAGTAAAGGCTAATGGTCGCCAGTTTTTGAATTCACTTTACTCGAACATATGAAATGACTTAATGTGACATGCAGCACGGTTGGCGGTCGACCTATCATAAGCGGCGCATTCACCGGCAGGCACAGTCAAGCTGGCTATTCAGTCGTAAGACCATCAACGCCGAGCCACAATGTTCAGCCGCTTGAAAGTGTTGTCATAAAGTATTATTTCGCTATAAAATTAAATTCATACACGACCAATTCCACCATTAGCCGATGAGCACCACTCGAAATACATGCCTATCACTTTGGCAGTGTTTTTCATTATATTATATTTTTGTGTCCATCTCTTTTGATTTCTTGTGTCTGGATTAGCGCAACAGTGCATGCCGTCGCCCGTGCTGCGCCAGTGAGTGAGGTCGCTTTTGACATTAAGTGTCAATGAAATCAATTTTCAAATCGTTAATCTGGTAATTTATACGCCACGAAGAGGCTACCAGTAATGGCTGTGTTTAGACGCTGTTGGTGGCATGTCCCCAAAAGAAATGATGTGTCCATTATGTATGTGTGTCTATAATTGGTTATTTATATAACTGAATGCAGCTTTTGTGTTGCTTTTTCTTTTTTCGAATCTCGTTTGGGTCTTCCCCACAAAGGTGTGGAGTAATATTGCCTCAACATTCGCCATATAAAATACATTGTTCGCTAAATGAGTTTTTATTGTTGGTTAAATATTTATTATTATTTTTTTAAACTGATTCAGATTATTTTCTATACATTTTGTGAGCGTGGGCTTAATGCATTATTATAAGTACAAGTAAGTTTAAAAAATCATTTGGATGAGTCACTTCATTAAAAAATATTTGGTATTCAAACCTAGGGTTTATAACAATGGTTTGTCATAACTGAAGTTACATACATAAATGGTTGTGGTGACTGCATGTATATTGTTCCAATTTGGGGAATTTATTTTATCTCTAAAGTTTTCATTAAATGAATTATATATAAAATATTACGCTTATCATAAAGCATCCCTATTAAAAAAATGTTGGAAAATATGTATTCACCTAGTAACGAATAAACCTATATAGATTCGTTAGTTGCTGTTAAATAGAAATATCGGATATTAAATGTATTATTATTCTTAAAATCAATGTAATAGTACTTAAACTATTTGACTTTTTGGGAAAAACAAACAAATTCTCCAAATCTTTCTCTACACTGAACGGATTCATTATTTTCGAATTTTAAATATAGTACACATGATCACAAAAGGGAGGAGCATTTGTAATTAATTTTTTATAGTCTGAACAGGACTATACGTGAACTAGGTAGATAGGTACAAGTACATATCAATGCTGCCACTTTGGGCTCAACTACGTGGGACGCGCCATTTTGATGCGCTATCGTTGGATGTTATGCCTATTTTTGGACACGTTTGGTATCTGATGTGCTCCAAATATTCTATGTCTGGTTTGTGTTAGAGCTGGATACTTACAGAGAAAGTGGAAGACTGTTTCCTTGCAACTGCGTCAAATATCGTTTTAGAGCAGACCCATTTTTAACGTGTGTTCTCCAAACGGCCAACGCCCCGTTTTAGTTGCTGTAAGTCTGAAAATAATATCCTTGGATCTATGTAGTAAGCTTGGTTCTAGAATTTATCATATTTGGGTCATATCTGTTATCTTGCAATTGGTTATTGATCTCCATCTTCACTGTGCTATTTGTTCATAGTGAGTATAAAGCTCTCTTTGGATCGTTCCCAGCGAACATGATATTAACACCATTTCGAATTCATCTAAGGACGCTCCTAGCTTGGCAAGCTTGTCTGCTTTTTTATTACTGAAAGTGTTCCTGTGGCCGAGAGCACAAGCTAAAGACAGATGGAGTTGACTCCCCAGTGAGCTTAAAGTCTTTCTGCAATTTCTAACTAACCTGGAATTAACTAGTGGCGTCGACAACACCAGCAGTGCTGGTTATCCCTGTATATGGTTGCTCTCTGTGTCCCGCTGTTATTCAATAGAACACCAAATGCCCTTTCTATACCTAGTACTTTCGCTTAGAATATGCTAGCAGAGTTTGGTAGGTGGATGAGAACCCCCCCCTGCAGTCCAGTATGAACCTGTCGGTATAGATAGATACTGCATCAACTTCTACTACCAAACTTTTTCTCTGCTCACGTTTAGAGGGCATCCTCACCTGGAAGTGGCTTTTAAAAGCTAACCTTGAGGAAATATAGTCTGATTTATTTATAATATGTTTAGCTAGTTCTGAAGAGCGCTTTGTTCATGAACTTTCCTATTCTAACCTCTTAGTACTTGTATAGCAGAATATGCTGCTACTATCCGAGTAAATACGTCAATAGACTTGGACTTGATCTTATAGCACCGGTAACACTCTTCGTACTCCTGTGATTTTTCTAATATTATAGTGTTTCTTTAGAGCTGGCCACCAAACCAGTGCTCCGTATGTCAGAATTGGCCTTTATGACGGCCGTATACATCCACATAACAATATTTGGTTTAAGGCCCCAGTAGCTGCTAGGTATTCTTTTGCAGGTGTAGTAGGCCATATACGTTTTTTTTGCTCTTTTTCAATGTTAATCTCGATTTCAACTCCCACATATATTGCTGGAAAGTTACGATAAGAGGATGGAGTCATATGTAGAAATTCCGCAAGACAGGAAAGTTCTCAAAGTACCATTCACTTGGGAGTGGCCAGAAACGATTATTTTACATAATGCTCAAGCAGCTCACGCATTCCGGTTTTAGACCAAGTATCCTCTGGGTAGCCAAAGAACATCCGTTCGAAGGCAAGCTAATGTGAGAAGCGAACCATCCGTCTAGGTTTTTGCGCTGAGTTTGGGAATCGCCACGTAAAAATCGGCCCAATAAAAAAACCAAAAGCCTTGGATAAGAGACCCCCCTTTTGATGACGACTATGGCAAACGCATTAAGGATTACGATTTAAGGACATGCACTTGGTGTATCCGGTCCCTTAATTCGGAAGGAACCGCTGCCTAGCTGATTGATGTCCTCGTAATGCATTGTAAGTAAAAGCTGACAACACCGCCATCCAAGAAGTTCGATGCACGGGACAAGAACTGAGATGAGTAGGTCCTTGTGGCATTTATTATAGTGGACATATAAAGAAGCGCATTCGTGGTTGGAGAGAGACTACATCGCCGAGTCCTCGTATTCACCCCGGTAGATGTACGTCTAGCCACAATCCCCATCAAAGCGAAGTTCTTCAAAATATCGCTGATTTTCGCTCACGCATCAAAGTAAGAGAAGGACGATGTGGCCAAATATGCCTTCCATGAGCGCTTGGAACGCACCTAAGAGAGCTGCCACCGCCACGATGTCAAAATCGTGCACGGCGACTTTAACGCCAGGGCGGGCAAAGAAGGTGTCCTTGCCACTACGGTCAATAAATACAACCTCCTTGATGAAGCATACCAAAATGAGTTGAGGCTGACCGACTTCGCCGGGGCCCGAAATACGGTTAACTGTTGTACTAGATTCCAGCATGGAATCATTCATCAAGCTACCCGGATGTCTCCGGATCGAAAAACCACCAACCATTACGATCATGTTGTGATAGACGGAATACATGATTCGAATAGCAATTACCCGTGTGAAGGACAACAAGGCGGCGGCGGCCGATGGATTGCCGGCCGAACTTTTCAACTACGGCGACAAAGAACTAATAAGGAGCATGCATCAGCTTTGCAGAATATGGTCGGACGAAAGCATTATCGACGATTGGAATGTAAGTCCGCCCAATCCCAATCCACAAAAAGGGAGACTTCACAATCTAGGCCAACTATTACGGGAGAAGCCTCCTCAACTACGCATATAAGGTTTTGTCGAGCGTATTGTGTGAAAGAATAAAACCCACAATGAACAAACTGATTGGACCTTATCAGTGTGGCTTTAGACCTGGAAAATCAACAACTGATCAGATCTGCGCCAAGTCTTGGAAAAGACCCGTGAAAAGACGATTGACACACACCATCTCTTCGTCGATTTCAAAGCTACTTTAGACTGCACGAAAAGGAGCTGCCTTTATGCCACGATATCTGAATTTGGTATCCCCGCTACTAATACGGCTATGTGAACTGACTTTTGAGGAATACCAAAAGCTCCGTCAGGATCGGGAAGGACCTCTCCGAAGCGTTCGATACCAAATGAGTTTTCAGGCAAGGCGACTTATTATCGCGTGACTTCTTCAATCTGCTTCTGGAGAAAATAATTCGAGCTGTAGAGCTAAATAGAGAAGGTGCAATCTTTTATAAGAGTGTGCAGCTGCTGCCGAATGGCGATGATACTGATATTGATCTAAAACCAAATATCTCCTATCATCATACAAACAGTCGTCTCACGCGCTATGTCACTGCTAACAGTCATAATTTCGAAGCCGTTTCGTCTATCTTGGAACCACTATTAACACCATCAACAATGTCAATGCCAGGAAATCCAAAGCAGGATAACTCTTGCCAACAGATGCTACTTCGGACTTAGTAGGCAATCGAAAAGTAAAGTGCTCTCTCGCGGAACAAAGGCCAAACTCTGTAAGTCACTCATTATTCTCGTTCTGCTATATGTCGACATTACGAGTTTCGAGAGAAATGTTCTGAGTAAGACATCGACATAGTTCAGCGAATTAGGAGATAGCGGTTATAACGGCTAGGTCATGTCATCTGTATGTACGAAAACACTCCACCTCTGAAAGTATTCGATCCAGTAACCGCCGTGGGAAGCAGAGAAAGACCTCGATGCTGTTAAAAAGACTAACTGGAGAGATATGGCTACAATTGGAAACTCCAATTAGCTCAAACAGCGAAGAGGAAGAATGACTGGCACTAGTCTACGTCAATAAAGAAGATCACTGCTTCGGTGCAACTGAAGTTAACGTTTTTTCTTATTTTTTGAAAAATTTTTGTTTCTACAATTTTCGACAGTTATTGCAAAAAATCTGAAAACAATTTTGCGGTTCGCCGGGCCCTCTGAGAACTCAGGGCGCGAGACGAATTGCCTCCGATATCCCCCTCTTTCACCACATTATTAAAACTGCTGAAAACTACTAAAAGTGCCTGTTATTGCGAAATAAAACATCTTGCAAGGTAATTTTTTGTTTTATTCAAACGGCATTCCAAGTTTCCATACAAATAATACGTAAAAAACTTTTTTTTATAAAAAATGCCATAACTTTTGAACGGGTACAAGGTTTTTCTTCGCTCATTCTTGTAACGCATAAAATTCTTCAAAGGAATTTTCTAAAATTCGCTTTGAAAGTGATATGACTAAAAAACAAGAAAAAACTTTAATTTCGGCTGCACCTAATATACCCTTCAAAGGTGCATTTATTTTAGTAACTAAGTGTTCAGTTTATACAGAAGCTATATGCTACAGTAATCCGATCTGAACAATTTTTTCGGAGATTATATTATTACCTTAAGCAGTAATCCATGCCAAATTCCGTGAAGATACCACGTCAAATGCGAAAGTTTTCCATACAAGCACTAGACTCCGATCGTTCGGTTTGTATAGCTGTATGCTATAGTAAGCCGATCTGAACAATTTCTTCGTATATTTCATTGTTGTCTTAGAAAATAACATGTGCTAACTTTTGTGAAGATACATTACCAAATGTGAAAGTTTTCCATTCAAGGTCTTGATTCCGATCATTCAGTTTGTATGGCAGCTATATGTTATTGTGGTCCGATATCTGCAGTTCCGACAAATGAGCAGCTTCTTGAAAAGAAAATGACGTGCGCAAAATATCAGAACGATATCTTAAAAACTGAGGGACTGACAGACAGACAGACGTACATGGCTAAGTCGACTCAGCTCAACATACTACTGATCATTTATATATAGACTTTATAGGGTCTCCGACGCTTCCTTCTGGGTGTTACAAACTTCTTGACAAACTTAATATACCTTGTTCAGGGTATAAAAATATGTGTCGGTGGCTTTTAAAATTGAACTAAAAAAATCTTGCCTGAAATCTTGCTTGAAAGATTTTTTCCGATATATACATATGTACATACATACATAGGTTCATTTTATCCATAATTTTTTAGTTTTTGGCTCACCCTTGGTATATCTACGTACAAGTATGTATACGAAATAACATATAAAACAACCGCTGAGTGAAGGACTTCTTCTAAATATTTCACTTTAATTTAAAAAGTAAGCTACTGACATTTAAAGATCGGTTCATAAGTATATTTTTCAGATTAAAACGTTTTTAAACTGCGGATTTTAAAGTTACAAATCCTATCCACTATTTTTATCGTTATTTTGGCGCCCTAATTTTCGTTGTTGTTTTGCAAATTATTTTTCGTTCACTTGCGAAAAAAACCGTACCCTCGTTTATACTCAAAAACACACACACACACGCGAATGTTGCATATGTGTATTTGTATTCTTCTTTGCTTTTCTGCCTTGTCAAATCAATCATTGTCAGTTTTATTGACATAAAACCATAATTTTTCATTGCATGCGCCAATGACATTAATTTTGTTGACAGTTCTTTTGCTAAGCCCATCATCAGTGCTGTCAACGACGCTCACAAATACGTATTTACACGCAAACATTCACACACACACAGAGGAACGGCATATTTACTGACTAAGTATTTGCGTACGTGTGCGGTGGCTCTGAACTTCGAAGTGTACGCCCATATTAATTGAACACATGCACTGCTTCATTCGCCGACGGCGGCGGCGGCGGCGGCTTGTGACAGCTGCGGCGTGCTGCATATTGCCTGCATGTCATTGTGGCTTTGCTGGCGGCAAAATACACACATACTCATAGCTGTGTCAACACATCGGCGTATGTAAATACGCAGCGCCGCCCGCCCTTGCAAACACCAACACACGCACTCAAAGAGCTGCGGCTGATTTTGTGAAGCAAAGTATTTTAACTCGAAAGTTTCGCATATCTTTTTAGTTTTTAATGCACACATACACACATAATCGCCCGCAATCACACATATGTATGTATGTGCGTGCGTTGCGAGCATCATGCAGCAAATTTTCCCTCAACTAACAGTAATTGAAGTTGTCATTTGTCATTTTGGGTTGCATACGAAATTATGATTTTGACATTTATGTCAATGATAAATTCCCTTTTCACGTTTGATAAGGGTCACTTTGTGACTTCGTTGTACAAATACATGCATGTGCCAACGTACAAACACACACATCCACATATATGTGCTCGGCAATGTTCTCATTTGCACAGTTGTTCAACCATGCACAGTGTGCCGAATAAAACCGTCGACCGCCCCGTGCGCAAGCGGCTCGTCAGACTGTCATACTGTGCTGAGCACATACATACATACGAACATACATATATACTTACAATCATAGCCGCTGCTGCATATCGTACAAATGGGACTGCCATTTAAATTACCATGAATAATTTAAAATTCTTGACGATTTTCCGCTTGGCGGCACATTTACGCATCTGCAAACTGTTGTCACAGCGGTCTCTTTACCTTTCATATTTCGAAACCACATACAAATGCAAATTATTGTATGCACACACACATCCTTGCATACATGCAAACGCACATGCATGCACTTGAGGCGAGTGTGTGCTCATTTGACATGCTGTGTTGAAAAACACTTCAGTTTCCATCTCAAGTGCCACAAAACAGTGGGAAAGTCGCCATATCAAGATGTATTCAAACACGTATGTGGTCATTTCAATTATTGAAAAGTCATTGTGTATTCAATGAAGATCTCTCCATATTTTTTTTTAAACCTATTCAGGCCATTTAATGCTCATGAGTGTTGGAAAATATTTTATTCCGACTTTTTTGTTACAGGAAGGCAGTTAAACTTTGCTTAATAAAGCCTTTCTTAGTTATATATATTTGTACATTAGGGTGCGCAAAATTAAAATTATGCCAACTATATCAAATTTATGGATTGAAATGAAATAGGTACAAAAAAAAATCATCTCTTCAAGGCGACATTTTTAGTTTAATTTTAAAAGATGTCGGTGAGCACTCAAAGTTGTAAATAACCTGTAATTTGTTTTTTAAAGACCATAACTTTTGAAATATTTAGAATAATTTTTTTTAAAGCTCGGAATCGTGTAGAGCATACAATTTCTTAAGGAATCTACCTCACGGAGATTTTTTCAATTAAAAAGTATTTACCATATTTACCAAACAAAAAAAATTGGTATTCCCATCAGACCAATTTTGCCTTGGACAATATGTAGGGCCAAATCTCGTGAAAATATTTTGGCAAATAAAAACGGTTTTTCATTCAGAGACTTTATTTTGACCGTTCAGTTTGAATGGCAACGGTTCCAACAAATGAGCATCATTTTTGGGAGAAAAGTGTATACAAAATGTTAGATCGATGTTTCACAAACTAAAGAATTAGTTCGCTCCTAAGTGCAGGGTATAAACAGATAATTTAAATAAAAAAAGGACGAGGTAGACTAGTGCAGAAGTCTTTGAAAATAATAAAAGAGAAAGAAATTCGTAGTAGGACGAAACCTATTGGAAACGAAATATAAAATAATAAACATTTAGGAAAAAATACTGGCGATCTACGGTTGAATAAGGAAAGGGAGGGCGTTAAGAATGGCTTATCCCGATTTCTGGCAAAACTTCCAGTCCTGTAGAAAAAACTTATATGGCAACGTTGTTGGTAATAAAATTATCCATAACTTTTGCGAAAAAAGTTCTTTCACGAACACGCTGTAATTTTTTTTCTTTATACTTGTATATTAACCAAATATTAGTCAAAATAATATTGTGTATGTTGAAAAGTTTATAAAACCCATTTTTATAAAAAAAAATTGATTTACGATTTTTTAATTAATTGAATATCTTCATGTTCTATCTATAAAATTAACCCCTAATAAATTCAATAGCATAAGAAATGGTTTGTAAGATCAAAGTCAGTGGAAATACTAAGTGAAGCCAAGTCTCACGCAGAGTCGGTCTTCCTGATACGGCATTCTGGTTCTAGACTGGATATACCTTGACCTAGCACGCTAATTTCTGGATTAATTAATTTGCTGAACTGTGGTTACAAATTTACAAAGGTTTAACAGCAAATTTCGTCGATAAAGACTTTCCTAATTTTTCTAAGATATAAAAATTACCATTTTTTTGTTTAAATGAATTTAACATGCGTCATAATTATATATCAGCCAAAAGAGTGATAATTTATATATAAATACTTCCGGTTTTAATGACGGTTCTCCAACTGTCATTAAAATATTTCACATAATAATCGATTTTACTTGAGAGAAAACATTAGAATAGGTACATGGCGACTGAGGAAGGTCTACAACAATTTTTTTATTCTAGACTGCATGGTTACTAAACAAGTGTATTAGTGGGTGGTGTTATGCCCATTGTCCAATTAAGATTTTGGCTCCTTTGAAGCCCTTTCACACCTTTTTGAATGTAAATCTAAATGAGTTACCAAACTTTTAGCAGTTTTTATCTTATTTCACCCATTTTCACTCTGTCGGAAGGGATACCGAAAATATTTGCCCTGAGATAATTTGGTTAATGTAACTTTAGCGGTTTGGGAAATATGTATTTTGAAGTTATTATCCAATTCCATCATCAATACCAAGCCCCTAGGGCGCCATGGAATACTTGTACTAAGTTTCATCAAGCTATCTCAATACTTAGTCATGTTTTGGTTTGCACGGACGGACAGACAGATAGTCACTAGAAATTTAGCTGGGTTTGTTATACGAATCATTCATATATATAACCCTATATTTAACTCGATTAATTTAGGTGATACAATCTACTGTTTAGTAAAAAAATATATGAAACTTTGAAGACACATGTTGCGAGTGTAAATAAGGGGTAACATTGTAACAAATTTGTAAAACGACTTAAAAATGTAAGTGCGATCAAACTCCGACTTTGTCGGTTTTATAGGTAGAGCTTTGTACCATACATATTTTTATAAGACTCGTCAAATTATTGATTTTTGAATCACTGAAAGTATCGACATGGACGTAGGCGACAACAGAAATATTAAACACTATGATTAACACATAATGCTCCTCACAATCTGTAATATTTACTTATAAAAATAAATACAAGTAGATCTGGCCAGGCGTGTCCGTGTCTGGGATACACATTAAATACTATTTCTATTATTGATATGATATTTTTCAATTGAAAAAAATAATGAATATTCCATTCGGACTTTCATTCAGATTCGTAATAATAAGTAATTTTTAATATGTTTGTTCACATCTGCATTAGTTGAAAGCTGGATTTACGGTACCTAAATCAGTTCAATTACTTAAACCACGTTGATATATTACCTCCTTACAATATAAAACATAAGCGCAATCTACAACTGAATGTGCACATGCCTTCATACATACATACATATATGCAATTTATTATTTGACAGACAAAAAATATGTAAAAGGGTAAAATTACAAAACAATTTGAAACTTCTTAAGCCTAGCAAGCCAGAGCAGATATGTGTGTGAATATGTTGGTGAAATAATTTTCACTCATTTGTCAACATTTGTCAAAGCTGTCAAATATTTGACATGCAACAAGCGAGTATGTGATGTGCTACTGCAGGGTTGTCTACGCAATGCTGAGTTTACGAATAAAAGCGACTGAAAAATTGTTTTTTTCTTTCGTAATAGGGTGTTGCTGTATATCTCCCACAGCGGATATGAAGGCGTAACCGGAGAGGAGAGGCAGTTTTCGAAAAAAAGGGTACCAATTTTGCACACATTCATTATTTTACGTTTATATATCAGCAACATCAACAACGTTATTTTAACTGGTGCTAAGTAAACACAAAGGGTTCTCGACGAGTGAACCATATGCACAGTGGGCTGGTGCTCACACCTTCGCTGGAGTCGTGCAATTGTTGCTGCATTGTTTTTGTACGCATACAATGATTGAATCAGACATAACCCAGTTAGCAATTATTGAATGTTTACTTGTGTTTTACATTTAAAGAGAGAAAATTTGAAATGTATGTTAAAATTCGGATGAATTCGCAGAGAAATTACATTAGTTGAAACTGGAAGACTTACTTACATCTCTCTTAATATATTATTGCAGGTAGGTTTGAGTCCAAAATTATGATTTTCTGAATGAATTCTCACATTATTTCGACGATTTCGAGTAAATATTATCGATCCATGGTTATCGATCTAGCGTTAAAAGTGTATGAGATGAGGGTCTAAAGTTCCTCGTTATCTGAAAGATATGGAAAATTTTTACCGCCTTGGTAATAGCATAATTTCTTTATAAGCCCTTCATAGATCTGTTATTAATTCAAAATTTTCGAGACCCTCATGCTTAAGGTGAGATTCTGCACTGGAATATCTGGACGAGTGGTCTATATCTAAGAAAGAACGCTACATTTTATAGTACTGAATGTACTTGTATGAAATGTATTAAGGCTTGTTGGGTGATTTCTTTACGTACTGCGACATCATATGATTGCTCTATATAGTGCCTGATAGGGGCTGACTGATTGTTTCGTTTCCGTATGTATGAATCTATATACATATATATATTTACATACATATATACATACTCACAAAATTTCAAAGGGTATTATATCGTAGTTCAGTGAGATATGGGAGGGTAAGTTCCACCAACAATAGGTATACGTACGTAAGGGGTCGTGACAAACGGTGTAGGGAAAGAAGAAAAACGACGCCTGTCAAAAGTGAAGGCTGTCAAAAATACTGCCATGCATGCCCCCCAGGCATATGTGTTGCATCTGTTGTACAGCAGACAGATTAACTCAGGTTCTGTGCCGAAAGGAGGATAAGCATTTGTGTATGGACGGTATATGTATGTATATGTGTTTGTTCAATTTGACGTTTGTTCTCTGCGGTTTGATAATAATAATCCTTCATAAAAACTATCATCACTCAGCCACTTACCACTTAAGGCCGACGTGGCTGCAGGGTGTTGAGCGAAAACAGCCTTTGTTGATGGGGGGTGTTAGTCTGGTAACACGTTTGCAACCCCTGCAGAAGAGCCTTGCAAAAGCATACATGTATTTGTGTGCATTAATAACGGTATGCTTTTGTAGGTTTTTGAGCGCGTGCAGCATTTTTGTTTCAGTTTTAACTCGACCCTTTCCTTACCGTCATACATAATATAGAATTTCAAGCAGATTTCAATTTGATTTCATGCGATTTAGCGCTTTTTGATTTATGTTTATTACATCGTTTCAGCGCCGCAACTCAGTAGTTCAGCTGGAATATACAGCATGCATACGTATACTATACATGAACGTATGTGTAATGTACATCTGCATAATCCTATGCACCCTCTATTAAAAGGGGCGGCTACATCGGTTAGCCATGCATAAAGTGATTTGACTTTGTTCAGCTCATACTATCCCTTCCTATGGCAGCGCTTTTGAAATGATGATTGTTGCATCACAAATTACCGAAATTATTTTTCCTTAACAAGGATAAACATAAATCTGCCTAATTGTTAGAAGTGACAGATTTATTTTTCGTAGCATGCGTCGATATTCGACACCGTATATAATTGCATTTGCTCCGTGTACTTTTTACTGCTATGTCAGATTTGTTGGTGTGACGGATAGGAAGTGCAAATACCCGTTTCCGTGCTAGCCAAAAGAACAATATACATATACAAACAACATATAAATCATAAATATTTATTAAAAATATTTAGCTATTGTATGCCAAACTAAGTGTTCTTCCTATAGAACAGACATACATATGTACTTTTACATATACAATATATTATGAATTTAAAACGCTAAAGAGAAGGGAAATTATTCAAAAGAATAAATATCTGTTGCCTCAATTCTTTAGCTGGGAGATCAGTTATTCAGATCATAGTAAGGCTTATAAAGTACCATTCCTGGAGCTAAACTCGTTTTAATAGAAGCCGCGATGTCGTCATGGCTGTGGTTTATACCTAAATGCAGGCGGGGCATTTAGTCCAATGTGTAGTCGCATTGCGGCCGGGTGCCGGACCCAGAGTACGGCAGAGGTTTTAGGTCGGCCTCGTACCCGACCAAGGCGGCTAGGGTGTCCCTATCCACCCGAACCAATTGGAACCAAGGTATAAGTGCAGAATGCATTCATACTTTGGTTCTCCAAGGTATGAGTGCTGAATGCATTTATGCTTTGGGGCGCTGATCAACGCATTGTATTGATAGAATAGAAAGCACCGGAATCTGCCTCTTCAAAGAAAGCACCGTGAAGTGAGGCCGTCGTCGGCAGGTACTCACGTAAATCACAACAATTGTTGTCTCTTCATTATAACCTGAACAGGGTACATTAAGTTTGTCATGAAGTTTGTAACACCCAAAAGGAAGCGTCGGAGACTCTATAAAGTATATATATAAATGATCAGTATGTTGAGCTGAGTCGATTTAGCCCCGTCTGTCAGTCTGTACGTCCGTCCGTCTGTCTGCATATATACGAACTAATCCCTCAGTTTTTAAGATATCGCTGCTCATTTGTTGGAAAGGCCGATATCGGACCCCTATAACATATAGCCGCCATACGAGCTGAACGATCGGAATCAAGTTCTTGTATGGAAAACTTTCACATTTAACAATGTATCTTCACAAAAGTTGGCACACAACAATAATTATGTAATATACGAAATAATTGTTTAGATCGGCTTACTCTAGCATATATATAGCTGCCATACAAAGTGAACGATCGGAATCAAGTTCTTGTATGGAAAACTTTTGCATTTGACAAGATCTATTAACGAAATTTGGTGTGCATTATTTCTAAAGCAACAATGTAATCTCCGAAGATATTGTTCAGATCGGCTAACTATAGCATATAGCTGCCATACAAACTGAATTATCGGAATCAAATGCTTGCATGGGAAACTTCCTCATTTGACAATATATCTTCACGAAATTTTGGTATGAGTTATTGCTCATAGAAATAATGTAATCTCCGAAAAAATTGTTCGGATCGGATTACTATAGCATATAGCTTCCATACACCCGGACACATAGTTACTAAAAGCAATACACCTGTGAAGGGTATATAAGCTTCGGTGCAGCCGAAGTTAACGTTTTTTCTTGTTTTAGTTTAATTTTCGGTTTGATCGTTTTTCTCCAGAGAGTTAACAAATTGTTCATATTTCTATGTATTTGTTAACAATTTTCCTTTTTTTGTTAATGCAGGGTTTGTCCAGAAAGTAATAGGACTGAGTCGATTTAAAAGTCGGAATAGCCTTGAGAGCCTAGGTGGTCGTCTCAAAATGCTTGCTTATCATTGGCGTTGTCAGACAAGAAAAAAAAATCTGGGCGGGCCACATCTGGGCTGTAGGGCGGCTGCGGAAGCGTTGAGATGGCGGTCTTGGTTAGGAAGCTGTTCACAAGGCGGTGAGCCGAGGCGTTATCGTGGTGCAACTTCCAATCGGCTGCGATGTCTTGCCGGGGCCGATTGACCCTTCGTTTGAGTCTCTTGAGGACTTTCACGTAAAACTTGGCGTTGACGGTTTGTCCAGGAGGAACAAATTCATGGTGGACGATGCCTCTTATGTTAAAAACAAACAATTAGCATCATTTTCAAATTGGATTTGGTCAATCTTCCCTTTTTTGGGTGAGGAGACGCCGGCGTGTGCCACTCGAAAGATTGCCTCTTTGTTTCGGGATTATACTTAAAGATCCATGACTCGTAACCTGTGATTACGTTATGTAAAAATTGGAAGTTACTTTCACGCATGTTCAAATTTTCTTGGCACACTTCTACTCGCTTTCGGTTTGCACCGCTCACAGAAACACGTCGCGCAAAAATGTTTGTCCTGTCTCTCGGGGTGCTCGGAGACATCCAGCCGCTCGTTCGTTAGCTAAGAATGCTCAGAATTCGTTCCGAAGTACAGTCACGGCAGAAAAGGTCAGTCCTATTATTTTCCGGACAAACTCTGTATTTTTCCTAGATAAACGCAATAATGTTTAATACGACAACTTGTTAGCAGTTGAAAAAATTTGATACTCTATTCAACCCCACTGTCACAGAGTTGAAACCGTAATATCAATAAATAAAGGTTGAATTTTGAAAACACTTCTACCGAAATTTTATTTGACGGGTTGAGTTGAAAACCATAACTCCGAATTATAAACTGCAACCAAATGCATTTGGGTTGAAAACCGTAAGAGAGGCCTATGATTCCTTTATTATTCCTAAAATTCGTTAAAAGCTACTTTTCTTGTGTGTCCTTTTCAGTATATCGCAATTGTTTAAAGCGTAAACAACAATAACATTTTGCACTCAAACATGTATGTTGAACTTTATGTCCGAAAAAGTGTTTTACGATTTGTTTTTCCCAGACATATTTTGGTGAACGTTCTAGCTGAGAAAACAAAAAGGGGTTTGTAAGACTTAAAAGCGGTTATTTTGGTATTAGATGAAGAATATCCTTTGCGGCCAGAAAAGATTGAAGATGAGAAACTGGAAGGATTACTGGAAGACAATCTCGCGGAACCGTTAAAAAGCAACTGTATTCCAAAGCAGTAAATTTCGGTGTCATATAAATAGAAACCGAGAGATGTAGAAAGACTATTTGGCGTATAAGAAATGGTGCTTGAACGGTAAAAAGGAATCCGTGTGAGGATTGTCACTGGTCATGAAAAATTTTTCCATTGCGACAACCATGACTAAAATTATAGCATTAAAATATACTTTTAAATGAATATTTGGCTGATATTCATATACTTTACCCCCAGGCAGAAGAAACAGCTATTATTACCTTATATTAAGGGACAAGTACTTTTGACAAGCAAAAGAGAACGACCGCAAAGCAACGAAATTTTGAAGCCATTGGCAAAGGATTAATAAAGCTAATAGATTTAGATATTCCTTAGAAACTGATGTACAATTCAGGGTTCCAATTCGAGGTTCCCTATTTTTTTTTAGGAAAAAATATAGAAATTTTAAATTTGTGATATCACACAATCTTGGTGGCCAATCGACCGTCCCAAAGCATGAAATTATCTGCTTAGGAAGGGGTTCTTTCAATAAATCCATTGATTGATGCGACATGTGGAGAGTGGCGCTGTCTTTTTAAAACCAAATGTCACCGAGATCACGAGCTTCAATTTCGGCATCAAATAGCCGGTTATCATGGCAACCGTTCGTCATTGACGATTACGTTGTCACCGGCATCATTTTTGTATAAGTATTAACCGTTGACTCCACCGGCTCACAAGCCCCAGCAAACCGTTGTTTTCCTAGACGAAATAACTCTTGAATCTCTTCAGGTTGCTCTTCGTCCCAAATGCGCAATGTAGCATATTTATATACTCGTATATGAGCTAGAAATGGGTCCCATTTTTAAACAAAATTTGGCTCGAAAACGTCAGATATTCTTGGAACTTTGCAAGAGTTCATAGAGCGAAGTTATGTCGCTTGGGAAGGTCGAGCGGCTTCAGTTCTTGCACAAGCTGTATTCCATATGTTAGTTCGAGTTGCTAGGAACGGCACCTAATCGACTCTCCACGGTCTTCGTGTACGCTCCCAGCTACGTCTGCTATATTTTCTTCACTGCGAGCTAAACGTGGTATATTCGTGAATATTATCCAATAATAAACGCTGGATCTAAAGATAATACCTATACTTGGATCATCCGCTACTGGTTTTAGACTCGACATTAGTGAACTCTGGAAAAATATTCTGGTAACCATGTAATGATATGAACCACTTCGTTGTATTTTACGGCAAATATTTCACTCCCACGTGACAAAAAATATTGAAATCTAAAGATCAATATAAAACTTAAACAAACCTTCTTACATACATACCTTTCATACACAACGAATCAATTTATTCTAGTTTTTATTGCATGTAAAGTGTTTCTTGATTAAAATGAAAATGCAAATAACAACTCAATCACAAATCAACAGTGTTTATGAGATTTTCCACAAAAAGCAATAGTCGTAATTGAAAAGAAAATAGATAAGAAGGAACATAGCAATCGTGAAAAATCGCTACAAGTACTTAGATTACAGTTCCACAATTCGAAACAACGTCATGCTGTGGCATAAATATGTATACCGTAAAATAAAACATATGTACATATATATGTACTCCTATATACATATATAACATGTATAAATATATTTATATATGTACATGTTTGTAGAGTTGTTGGCCCACAAATACTTGTAAGTGTGTCTACTTCAGACAGATTAAACTGCCAAATACTCGCATTTTGTTGGCACTCGTGTCCGACATGCAAATTATCAAAGCCAATTTGAGTAGTAATTGCCCATTGCAATCAAATCTACATCAAAAGCATACCAGCAAATCAACACCATTTTGCACCACAAAGCCAAAGCCAAACCATATCCCAAGCATCTCTGCTTTTCGCTACAATGGGTCGGTGAAGCGTTGAAAACGAGTCAACAACGCAACGGCTCACCAATAGGCGATAGTACACCAATCACACTCGTTGAGGTACAGTGTTTAAATTGGGGAAAATATTGGAAAAGCTATTTGGGTAAAAGTAGGGAATCTTAAGAACAAAAAGCCTTGAAAATTGAATTTGATTGTTCAGTTTGTATGGCAGTTATAGTAGTTGTAATATATGAAAAATTTCAGAACGATATATGGAAAACTGAGTGACTTGTTCTCGTGCAGACGGATAAAAGGAATGACGGGCATGGTTGAGTCGGTTTCAGCTCGTCGAACCAATCATTTATATACATATTTCTTAGGGTCGCCGACGTTTCCATCTGGGTCTTACAAACTTGGTGACAAACTTAATACTATATCCTGTTCAGGTTATAAATAAAAACGATAATGTCTGAACAGCGAGGTCTGGATTTTCTAAAACATAGCTTCCTTTCAAGGCACTTCATCTCGACTTTGACTATATGTTGCAAAGATATAAGGCAGATTATAGTAATTTTGTGCAGTCATACGAGGACTTGAGTGGGCTTCTTTAAGTCAGTCGCCCTAAACATAAGCAAGTTACTGTTTTTCATGATTCAACATTCAACAATGAATAAATCTCTGTTAACTATGTATGTTGGTCCAAGTGTGAGCTCCTCTGCCTGAAGTCTTTGTCTCGAATGAATAACGAGCGCAATTCCTCGAATATACTCTCAATCGATTTGTAATTTTAACTAAAAAAATGCTGAATTATTAGGGTCAAATTTCAAAGAAGGCTTAGTAAAACTCCATGTCACTGTGCACCTACAGTCCATAACCGAAATATTCTCAAATTCCGATATGCCCGCTACCACTGTGAAATCGAACAAGTCAACCGTGAGTGCGTCAACCAGTCTATCCATTGCACCACTGTTGGCCCGTTTTGCAAATTTCGTCCGCCTGTCAGTCTATTCAAACGTCACCACGACTACTAGTCTATCTGCCAGTCTTGTTGGCCTTTCAACCGAATGTCTATCCGTCTGTTTGTCTGCCAGATTTTCGTTGGTCTATATGTTTATTAAAAGGAAAAGAAATAAAACTGCAAATGACGTTCGAGCTGCTGTCGTTTTGGTGCTGCTATTCGAGCCCGATGATTCGGCGCTCGGCTGCTGAGCTGCTGTCCAAAGTGTCGGCGCACATCAACGCTGACAAGCGCTGTCAGTTGTGCTCTGAATGAAGCAAGCTGAAGCGCAATAAGCGTAGCTATGTACATACATATGTATGTATGTATGTGTATATAAGTGTTTTTAGTCCCTCTCATTCGCTAACACTTTGCACTTATTCCGAATTATTTCGGTTGCCTTTTTATTTTGCAGCTTTTTTCATTATTTTTTAATGAGGAAATTCGTGTAGTCGTATGCAGAATGCACGCAGTGGTCCGTTCGTCCGTCCAGCTGTCTGACTGTTTGTGTGATCTAACCTCGCATTTGCACATTTGCGAAAAAATGCTTTGCATGCCACTGCCATTGCCGTTGCTGACACAATGCTGATGACGTTGGCGGTTGCTTGACTGGCTGCTTGGCTGGCTGGTGACGGCTGATAGGTGATGGTGGCTGATGCTTGATGGGCACCGAGAGATGTTTGATATGCGCGCGAATTGTAGCTGCCGTTGAGTGTTGATGCCACACATTGTTGTTGCTGCTGCTGCTGTTGGTGCAGTGGTTGCAGCCCGCTTCATACCGCTTGACGTTTGACAGTTGACGGTTGATGCCTGATGTAAAAGTGAATGAGCCATGAATCACATCAGACATCTTTTAATTAAAACAAACAACATTGTTTCCTTCGCCTGTTGCTGCGATCACTTTGTAGTGCCTGTTAGTGCAGCGCTGCCGATTTTTTCCCGAAAAGAGTATGAAAATATGCAAAACTATGTGTTATTGTGCAAATATTTAGCATTTTATTAAATATATAGGCTCTGACGAGTTGTGTAAATATATAATTAAATGTGAGAAAGTTGAAAATATTATTTCAAAATGATTAATAGGAAACACTCCGTAAACCTATGTAATGTTGTAGCTAAGTGAGAGAACCTCAGTGTGCATTGTGTTTAGGAGTAGTTATCATTGCAACTTTTTTCATCCCATCCATTCATCAATCGAGTGCATCCAAAACCCGAAGTAAAGCAAAAAGTGTCTCATATCGCTTTTTATGTTCCTCATAGCTCTTGACGATGTGCCCAACAATTCACTAACTAGCAAATGTGCTGGTGGAACCTCTACGAACATCTAGAAGAAGTATCGTACTCGGATGATATCGAACTGCTTTCTATTGAAAGATCGGTTCTCCAAGATTCGTTTGAATGATGATTCCCTTCATTTCACTACTAAGAGATTAAACAAAGAGCGGAATTCTGCTACCTTAGTAGCACAACTATTTATAAACCTGGCGGCACGTGGCTGTTGCTGATCGCACGTGGACTGGTATTTGTAGTCTTTTGTGAAACCAAAGAAAAAAGGAGTTCCCGTGTTCGAACTTACAAATTAGTCAAACGCTTAGTAGCTAATACAAATCTGGACAGGCGATTAATTTCCACTCTCGCCAGTTCGGTGGGATGTCTGAAGGTATGTGCTCCCAAGTGTTTAAGTCTTAAACACCCAAACACGGGACAGTCAAGAAGGAAGGTCATCTTCTTCCATACAGCTTCCGCAAACAGCGTCTGGTAAGATTTACAACTTTACAGCATGGACGCCAATAGGACAATCTCCTATTAAAAGCCTCACAACTAGGCAGAAGCTAGCCTTACTGAGAGTAAAGAGATCACTAGATCTCCTGCATTAGATCTCAAGTCAAAAGGCTTTTGCGACAGCGCATTTACTGTTGGTAGCCCAGCGCTGGCCAAGCTTCCGCGAAGCCCAGCTATCTATTAGTAGAACACAAGAGAATACGGGAGCATCGACCCGCTCCTATCCTACCGATAGCAGGTTTAGGGTGCCTTTCCTTGCTAGTTCATCAGCTTTACAATTACTTGCGATTACGCTATGGCCCGGCACCCACACCAGTCTTATCACAACGACACTCAATGCTATTGATAGTGAGGTTAGGCACTCCTTGACCAACCCTGAACGCACTGTAAATGTGTTCAAGGCTAGTATCGTCACTCTGCTCACTCGCTGAGTGAATGGACACTTCTCTGAAGAAGGCCGTACTCCGGAGCAGCAGATTTACTGCTACCTTAAGGGCTGCAACCTCGGCTTGGAAAAAACTGCAATAGTCAAGAAGTCTGAAGCTGGAGTTGATAGAGAGCTCCTGACAATAAACCCCTCCACCAACATTCCCCAATCTGGCTCCTCTACAGCAGAATAAGGCAGTGGATGCCTTTTTTGTTCTTTCTTCGCTATTCGGCTTCTATTACAGTTTCCTATCCAGATGAGCCATAGATATTTTTATTGTATGAGCCGGTTGCAGACGGATGTCTCCCATTTGCGGCAGTGGTGCCGGGATCTTATATATTATAGTTAAAAATAAAAACCATTTCGGTTTTACTTGGGTTGATGGCGAGATCACTTCCGACCGCCCAATTTGCTACGACGCTGAGATACCCCTGCGTTAACTCGTATACGTTACTCAGGAACATTCCTTTGACCATAGATCCTACATCGTCTGCATAGGCAATCACCCGGCAGCCACAATTTTCAAGTCGTTAACGACCAGGAGCCATAGTAGAGGAGAGAGAACTCCACCTAGTGGGGTTCCCCTACTCACATTTCGTTGAGCACATGCGTTGCCCCATTCTGTTTCAATCACTCTGTCGCACAGAAGACTGAGAATGAGGTGTCTGAGGCTTGATTCAAACCCAAGACCATCCACAGCAGTACCGGCTGCTTACGGTAGGACATTATGGAAAGCTTCCTCAATATCAAGGAAGGTCTAAACAGCAAAATCTTTAACCATAATGGTCTCCCAAGCCATGACACGATAGTATGCAAGGGAGAGTTTTTAGTAAAAGGGAGGAGAGGCTGATTCGCATAGATAGGTGCCAACCAGCTGCATGACCCCTTAACAATCTGTTGCAGCTGCACTGATATGATGCCATCCGGTCCCAGTCGTCACTGCAGGACGCTCTGATTTTTGAGAGTTCTATAGTCCACCATAGAGGTTTGTATTCCTAGGATTTTAAAAGACTTTCTATCCGGATATTCTCCGACTAGACTGAACCCAATATATGTACCTTTGATCAGAAAAGGAATGAGATCAGTGGGGCAATTCCGTTCGTTTTCTCGATCAAACACGACTTAAAAGAAGAGATATTCCTGCGTATTAAAAAGCGACGTATCACCAAAACAGCGCAATCACTTGACTGAGCCTGTCTAGTTTTTAAATAGATTTAAGATTTTATAACTTATTGTTAGGCTTGAAGAAAAAGCAAATCCAATAAATAAAATAATTTGATAAAAAAAATTTCTAAATTAATTTTTTTTCTAAACACATTTCATTTGAAAAACAAAACTACGAACATACCCTTCTCAAAGAAAAAGTTTTATGCTATAGTGATTTGATCTGAACAAATTCTCACTTCGTCCGTCTATCCGTATATGTATATGCGAAATAGTCATTCAGTGTTTGAGGTATTGATCTGCATTTTTGCACCCGGCCTTCTCCTACCAAGAAGCTGCTTATTTGTCGGAACGGACGATATCGGGTCACTATAGCACATAGCTGTCATACAATTTGAACGATCGCAATCTACTGCTAGTATGTCAAACTTTTTTATTTGAGGAGATACCTTTTCTAAATTTGGTAAAAGTTACTGTCTTCTAGGGCAACTTTTTTGTGAATGGTATTCTAGCTTCCTTGCAACCGAAGTTAGCGTTTATTGTTGTTTTATGTTATAAAATACACTATTTTGTTCGATAAATGTGCTTCAGCCTGATTGTTTTCCGAAGCATGCTTGTCAGTAGAGAGTAACGTTTGTGCACAATTATTCTAAAAATAATTAACAAAAACAATTTCATATAATAATTAATCTCTCCGCATATTGCCAGCTGATAATACGCTCTCTGACGCTCATTGTTCACATACTGTCCAGCAATACCAAATCAAAGCAACAACTGAGTTGGCATGAATGTATCTGTTGCTTTTGCTATATTCTTTTACAAATATTATTTTGATTTTAATTTTGTTTTTACTTTTGTTCAAGCGTATTTCCCGCAGTTCGTGCCAAACTCTCTAGCGCAGCGTCATTTCATGCGTATGGGGCTAATAGATTTTTGTTTAACAACAAGCGGCTATTCACTCATTACACCTTTTGGTGCGCTTACTCATCATATTATTTGAACCATACGCTTGGCGGTGAAGCTATTTACTACCTTTTGATGTTATTGTGTGCTCATGGGGGTGTAGCTCAGTGGTAGAGCGCTCGCTTCGCATGTGAGAAGTCCCGGGTTCAAACCCCGGCACCTCCATTTGTACTAGTGTGGAATGGGATTAGTATTTCTCTACTCCCATTCCACCCGTGCGATAACATTTATGCGCACACTAAGGTAAAATATAGTATTTTGAGCAGCCGTTTAAGTGGAATTGTTTTAAAAAGTTTTTGCTTAGAAAGTATTTTGTATAATCGTGAATAATGAAAAAAGATAATGAGCACATACTCGTAAATTAATTCGGAGTGAACTATTTGGAGAATATGCTACTGTGATCAAATTGAAAGGTGAATTTTTAATTTATCGCTTGTTTTTCAAATCGGTAAATATTTTTTCTGAAAGTTGGTAGTACAGTTAGTGACATCTATGCTAAATTTCACGTCAAAATATTCATTAGTATTTGAGCTACGCGTCGTTTTGTGAGTTTCTAAAAGTGAATACTTCGATTTTTACTATGTATGAATTTATTGAGCAATTCTTTGTGCGATAATGCCCCTTCTCATACTGCATTGGTTATTCGTGATCATTTCGGCACATTTTCAATTAACATCGTGCCGCAACCACCGCATTCGCCTGATTTACCTTCGGGTAACTTTTGGCTATCCAGCACATTCACATGACCCTTTCCGAGGAAACCGCTCTGACTCAATTGAGCATATAAAAGCTGAATTTAAGAAGGCCATCACGACGAAGGATTTTTCCAAGTGCTATGATGACTGGAAAATTCGTTGGCAGTATAGTTTTGCTTACAGTCATCTCAAGGCTGTTTCTTGGTAATTTTGTGTTGCTTAAAATCTCGCCATTTTATGTTCCAAGCTTACTTGTCTCATCCTATATTCCAATAGTGTCAACCTTTCTAACGTAACATATCAGATCATATGTACTTTTGCATCTTACTTGGATTATAAGCAACTGCTTATTTTATGGTACATTTTTTGTTACTTCTCTTCTCTCTATTTTGGCACATGTTTTCTTTTTTGAGCACAAAATGTGGATAAGCTTTGGCCAAAACTGGCAATTACTTTTATGACCTTAGAATTGTGTATGTAGGTATTTACATGTGTAAGCCCTATTTGCACCGTTAACATGCGCATATGGCTAAAATATCACGGGGGTGTAGCTCAGTGGTAGAGCGCTCGCTTCGCATGTGAGAAGTCCCGGGTTCAAACCCCGGCACCTCCAGTATAACCGAGATAATTTTTTTACGATGACCAGAAGGGTTTTAAGTCCTCTGATGAATTATACCTTCTAAGCACTGGAAAAGCTTTCCACTTTAGAATTCTAATATTATAATGTTAAAAATCATCAAAATTCATTATTAAGAGCAGTTTTCTCAATATCTGGTTAGCAATCATTTGTCAGTTAAGTTCTGGTTGACCATTAACCACACTACTCTTTCGGCAAAGAACTTTTTTGAAACCATAACTTAACTGGCTACTAATCAGACATTGAGAAAACGGCCCTAAAGAAGTTAAGTACATAAGTCCCATGACTTCTGACTTAATCACATTGACTTGACAATAATATTTTACAAATTTTAATATACACAAATTTTTTGCGTTTCTGCAAATCTGAAACATTTGTTTTAGCTAAAATAGTACTATTATGTTTTATTATATATGTATATACATAAATATCATGTAAACACTCTTAGAGCTATACATTGCACTGTTTGGAACCGCTCAAAAAAGGCTTAATACAAATAATAATTTATGGCTGCCACACAAGTTAGTGTAACCAAATTTTATGGATTGAATTTGGTTTTGCCATCCATTTGTTACTACTGACGAAAAGTGGGTCACTTACGACAATGTCAAGAGAAAACATGGGTGATAATAGTGGCCAATCCAAGATTGGCGGTCAGTTCTGCCATTCGGACTCGTGTTGATCACAATTGACAGAGATTTTGCGGATGTTTCGGGATGGGATGTTCTTATGCATCCACCTTATAGTCCGCTATAAATTAGCTTTGAACATTTCTGACCTTAATAAGTGAAAAAAAGGTATTTTATCTATAAATTTTTAAGTTAAGTTCTAAAAATATAATTTTTGCCCTTACTATAGTTAACAAAATGTCCAAAATTTCAAAGATTAATAAAAGGCAAGCCATTTCTTTGAAAGAAAAATTAAAAATTTTGGACTGTCTGGCAAGAGGTGAAGGTTCAACGTCTGTGGGCAAGGATTTTGGCTTAAACGAAGCTACTATCAGGACCATTAAGAAAAATGAGAATGAAATGCGGAAATTTGTCATCAGTCCATCAAAACATAGTTCCAAAAGATCGTCATATATTAGAGATGAAGTGTTAGTAAAAATGGAAAAACGTGTAGTGTTTTGGATTGAGGATTTATTGCAAAAGAGTATACCTGTAGATGGAAATATTATAAAGCAAAAGTCACTACGAATTTACAAGCAACTGCAGATATCTGAGCCATCAACAAGTCGCTAAGATAAGAGAAAGGAATTTTCTGCTAGTGATGGATGGCTAACAAGATTTCTTAAAAGAAACGCATTTGATAATTTAAAAATTAAAGGAGAAATCGCATCAGCAGCTGAAAAGGCAGCTAAAACCTTTCCTGCAGAACTAGCCAAAATAACTGAAGATGGGGGCTATGTCCCCGATCAAATTTTCAATGCCGATGAAACGGGTTAGTGGGTTTAAAGTTGCTAAAGATCGGGTAACATTTTTAATTTGTAGCAACGCTTCTGGTGACAAAATTGTAAAGTCTCTTCTAATTAACCGATCATTAAGGCTACGTGCTTTGGGAGAAAAAAACATGCAAGAGTTGCCGGTTCATTGGAGGGCAAATAAAAAGGCCTGGTTGACAGCAGGTTTATGTATTTACGGAATGGTTTGAAGAATGCTTTGTTCCTCTGAAGTTAAAATATATATGGAACAGCAATATCTTGATTTAAAAGTGCTTTTGCTTATAGATAATGCGCCAAGTCATCCCGTTTTAGAGCATCCAAATGTTCAAGTAAAATTTTTGCCACCTAATACCACTTCCTTGATTCAACCATTAGATCCGGATATAATTGCTACGTTTAAGCTTTATTATATTCAACAAGCATTCCAACATATTTTAGATGTAGTAGAGAAATACAACCTCACGATCGTTGATGAATGGAAAAAATATTATATTTTGGATTGCATTACATCTGCTTCAATGGCCAAAGAAAAGTTAGGGGTATCAACATTAAATTCCTGCTGGAAAGCACTTTGGCCAGAATGGGTCAAGAGTGATACCTCAGTGCCCCAAGCATCGATGAAGACTTCTGAAATAAAAGCCTTGGCACACGAAATCGGAGGAGAAGGATTTGAGGACTAACAAATTGAAGCTGTCGACGAATTAATGGTAGATAAACCTCTAGATGATGATTGTGCGATAGAATTAATAACAGATGACGGCAAAACGACGGCTTTTAATAGCAATAACGACGAGGAGACCGATATATGTCAACTAACTGCTAGTTTAATTGATGACGGTCTAACATTTGGTAAAAGTATGATGAATAATTTCTTAAAAAATGATCCTAATATGGAACGTCGCCTGAAATTCGAGCGAGATGTTATAAAGAGTTGTATAAAGAACTTCAAAAATAAATAGGTCAACTTTGCATAAAAGATTTTTTAATAAAATGTCGACGGCGCAAGACCTTTCGGAAAGTAGTCCAACAATTCAAAACTCTATTACCGGACGAAAGTCACCATTGGATAATTTGATGGATATCGCCAGTGATGATACCGACTTTAGTCCAGTTCGTCGCAAACAATTGCGCTTGTTATCAAGTAGCGACGAATAATTATGTATTATGTAAATATTTTTTTCTTTATTTCTATCCTAATTTTTCTGTTCTTAATTCTGAATTAACAGATTTCTTTTGTTTTTTGCTTGCTCAAACCAAAAAGTGTTGGGTGTATATAATCCTATATTTATTTCAATTAGCTTTCGGTGACACAAACAGCCGTTAGGTGAACAATTCTATTATACTCTGTAGAAACATGTTGCAAGAGAATAACAAATGTAAGATACAGCTAACCATGAAATCTGATGGTACAGGTTTTCTTATAGTTAGTATATGTATAAGTCTTAGAAACATTTATACAAACGAAGCCTTGAACATAAAGCACGCCTAAGTGGAATTAATTTTACCATGCTTATGACATTGTGCAGCGAATCAACTCATAATTAGCTGAGAGAAATTAAGTTAGCGGTTCTTTTGGCTTCTAATTTCAGTGTTAATGGCAGTAGGGCGCAGTAAAATCTCTGCGCCCCTCCAAATATCGAAACGAGGATACGCCAACGACAGATCGACGACAAATAATGATGACAGAATGTGGAGTACAACTCATTTGATGTCAACATTTGCAAGCCCCCTACAGCTATAGACCCTAAACACACACAAACACACTTGTATGCCACATTTGCTCATTCAGTTTAATTACACACAAAATCGCATGCACAGCGGCATTTATTGCCGACAACTTCAAAACGATCATAAACATCATCATCAACAGCAGCGTTGATGGCGGGCAAAAACAAAAACAAAATCAAATAACAGCACAACAAAGATGCAATCGACAACAGGAGTCGTAACGATAATATTAATAGCGACACATGAAGAAGATATTTCCAGTAGCAACAACCCATCCGCACATCCAGACATTGTGACGAAAGAAAAAAGAAACGACATGGAGCACACACGGCCCATGCTGCTCCAATGTACAATGTTGCGCTCTTCTTCCTTCTTCAAGGTACTACGTTTTGAAGAAATTTGAATGGGGCACTCAGCCTCATAAACGGCAATGCATTGTCGAAGGAGTGAGTATTGTGTTGCTATAAAAAAGAACAAAAAAAATAGTTAAGTCGTCGTAGACGTCCACGCAGCAATGGATGCGGCAGTAGCGATGGCAGTGGCAGCGCCAGCACTTTTCGGCCGTTTGATCTTTGCATTGTTTGTATACAAGTTGATGGCTTGTGTTGATGGATGCGAGCGCACAATTTGCTTTGATCATTTCCGCGGCGCACCGAATACGACATGTACAACAACAACACCACCGATTTTACCAACCGCACACAATGCTGCATTGTTGCTGTTGTTGTTGATGATCATGACTCGTTTCGTTTAGCTCCTTGTTGGCTGCTGCCGGTCAAAATCGAAATTTACGAGTTTCCATTGAGCGCCGTCTATTCAGTTTTTCTTCGTACGACTTCTATTCGCGTACACATACATACGTACACACATGGGTAGATACATATGTATGTATGTATGATTATATTTTTTAACGTAGGTGTTAATGCGCTTGTGGCAATTATGAAAACTCACAGACTCATCCTCCCACATAAATATAAGTTTGTAGATACACACACATACATGCTCTGCTGCACTTAATTTGATGGAGGTATTGTCCATTGAATTGTGAAGCAATATTTTATAAATCACTTTTTTCTATACTGTTGCAACATGTTGCTACAGAGTATAATAGTTTTCTTCACCTAACGATTGTATGCACCACCTAAAACTAAATTATCAGGATGAAGAGACGCGTCGATCTCAGGGTGGTTCTCTGTCTGTTTGTCCGTCAGCGCAAGCTGTAACTTGAGTAAAAATTGAGATATCTGAATGAAACTTAACCCAATGTTCCACCGCAAAAAAGTAAGGCAGAGTTCGTAGATGGGCGTAATTGGACCACTGTCCCGCCCACAAAACGCCTTTAATAGAAAGCGTATAAAGTGTCATATCTAAGCATTTAATTAATCTATAGTACTGTAATTTGGTACAAAGGTTTGCAATAGTAATGGCACCGCCCTCTCGCTCAAGATAAATCCTAAGAACCCCTATCGACAGTATGAAAATGTACGACATCGGACCATAACCACGCTCACTTTCCTTATAATCATACCGTTAAAAAATATTTAAAGTGCGATGAATCAATAAAAGACATAAGATTTTACACTCGAGATGATGTGAGAGAATGCTCGATAAGAGCGGTGGTAAAAACTGAACGACGGACGTGGGACCGCCCACTTTAAGATGAAATTACGAATTTTGGGATTCGTCCGACCAATTTCAACCATACTTGGTATATGACAATTCTTATGTAATACTGAAAAAATGGGCGGACTGCAACCGCGTCCACTTCCTATATACAAGATGCTTTCGAAAGTAAACAGGACTTTCGCGAACAAATTTTTTTTCATGCGCAAATGCATTTTTTTAAAAAAGAGGTCGCCTTCTGCTTCATTCAGGTTTTTACGGTAAGTGGTTAATGGTTAGAATGAGATTTTTGGTCAAATAATCGGTTTCGGCTGATTTTTGATGAATTCACACACAGCTTCGATGGAATTTCCGGTGATCACGGATTTTGATTGTCCACATGTTGACCGTCATTTATGTCCTCACGACCATTTTAAAAACGTTGAAACCACTCTCGCACTCGTCTACGGGATAGGCAATCATTGCCATAAATTTGTTTCATCCATTGAAACTTTTCGGTAAAAGTTTTACCAATTTTAAAACAAAATTTAATGTTGGCTCTTTCTTCGATGCTCATTTTCGCACGACAACACAAACATACTGACATTTCAAACGCAATAACTTCACTTCCAATCAATAAAATGTCATGAAATTCTTACTGGACAATCGATAAAGATAGCAGATTCTAACGCATTATTATTACGAATATTTGAACCTCAGTACCTATAGTTGCCTTTCTACCGCATATATCGGTCAATGTATGAGTATGTATGTATGTATACATGTATATACTAATTGAAATTCAGGAATAAGCATTTCCTGACAATGGTGTGTCTGTGTGTCAAAAATAGGTTTAAGTTGATTAATGCTTTCCTTAGCTCCCATTTACCCAATACAACGTTTTTCGTACTTCCAGGCGACTTTATACCGCATGTATCGGCCAGCATGTCAGTTATCTAAACGAAAATGAGAGCGTCTTTAACTGACAACAGTGTGACTTTGTACCTAAAATGGATAAAATTGGGGGAAAACTTTACTTAGCTCCCATATAACTAAGAAATAACATATGGGTGACTTTATTCCATATGATTGGTGAGGGTATGTGAAGCATATTGATGAATCTCAGGAAACATTTTATGTTTGGTATAATGATTTTTCTAACAAACCTTATGTCGAGTACGTTGGTCAAGGTGAGAGTTTATTATGTATATATGTATATTGGTGTAATATAAATGATATGAAGGAGTAAGCAAAATAATATATATACTACATCTTCAGTAGTCAAAAAATAAGGTGACATTGTATTTATTTTGAAAATTTTTTATTTATTCTTCCAAATCAATTTCATCCCCTTCAAAGTAATCCCCTCCGAATGCAATGCATTTATGCCAACTGATTTTCCAAGCTTCGAAACGCGGGTTGTAGTCACTTTCCGGGATGGCCTTCAGTTCCGTCTTCGCTGCGGCTTGAATCTCCTCTATCGTATAAAAACGGTGTCCCCGGAGCGGTCTTTTGAGCTTGGTGAACAGAGAAGTGAGCCAAGAAATGTTGGTGAACATATGGGTTGAGTTTTTATCGAATTGATCAGATTACGAGTCGCACTGCGCCAGTTCAGGTGAATACGGTGGTTGCGGAACGATATGGGTTGAGTTTTCGGCGAAATGATCACGAATTCCAGTATGGAATGGTGCATTATCGTGGTGTAAAAACCAAGAATTGTCTTTCCACAATTCCGGCCTTTTTAGGCGGATAACGTTACACAAACGACACGTTCACGGCCGGCTTGGAACTCACTACACCACTTGTTTTATTTTTTTTTTTTAGGCATAGCCTCATCACCAAAGGCTTTCTGCACCATCCTCAACGTATCCGCAGCAGAAAATTGATTCCGTAAGCAAAATTTAATGCAAATTCTTTGCTCAACAAATTTCGACATCGCAAAAAACGAAAAACTCACTTTTAGCAGCCCACAAAACGAAACGTATCTCAAAAACTAATGAATATTTTGACATAAATGTGACTGACAGTACTACCAACCTAAAAAAGAAAATAATTCTCCAAATCCTTGGTCGCGCGCAGTTTAAATTCAAATGTATTATAATTGGATGCTTGGCGTTTGTAATGCTCAGTTTGACGGTTTGTACCTTGTGGTAACTATTACCTATTGTACCCGAACATAGCCCCTTCTTAATTGTTACTTGTTATAATAAACTTTTTAACCTCTTCGTTCCAGCAAAACTCTTTTCAGTGAATATTCTCTTTAAGTTTGAGAACTGAAAATTTCATTGATTTGTGACTTAGTATCTTGATAAAACATGACTTTCTTAAATAGAATGGTACAATAAACGATGTTTTTGGTTATTTTTTTTTATCAATTTAATTTAGGTTCGTTTGCTGCTGCTGAGATCGCATTTGGACACTATATGCAGTCCAACGTGAATTCATAAAATAAAAATCTTGTAACAGATCTTTTGAGAAAATTTTTCGAAAACATTTAATTTCTATTCCCACCAGTTCGGTGGGATATCTAAAATGGTGATCCCCCAAGCATTTATGTTGCCATTTCACAAATGTGGGACATTGAAAGAAAGTAAGTGAAGTAAGTTTCTCACTTTAGACAGTGAACGTCGGTAGGGCAATTTATTGTTAAACATCGACATCGGACCACTGCCACGCCCAAAAAACCCCATTAAACGAAAACTTATAACCTAGTAGCAAGGTGCATCTGTGAGTTAAAATTAAAAAAAAAAAAAAAAACGCGGGCCCCGACTTCTAAAAGGTTTAATATACATATCTCATAAAGCACTTAAGCGCCTCAACATTGTAAAATGGGATAAAATCGGGTAATAACTCCGCCCACTCGCTACTAAAAAACGGTTAAAACGGTTAAAAAAAAACTGTTAAAGACTAATAAAAGCACGTTAAATAAATAAACAATTATTCCGCAGGCAATTTTACCTTTTTATCAGAGACCTTTATGGGATGGACGTGTTACGGCCTACATTTAGGAGAAAAGCCATATCTCAGAACTTTCTCCACCGAAATCGGACTATAACCACGCCTAGTTCCCATATAACTTAATTTTAAATTTCATTTGCTTCTTTCACTTTCCAAATGCAAATCAAGCATCAATGAACCGAGATAAAACTTTGCCCGAATAGTGCGCTTAAATGATTATATACAGTTAGAAGACCGAAAATAAGCGAATTATCTATAATTTTTTCTAAGAAAACTTGTAAATTTATTGATCCAAAAACTTTTACACATATAATGGTATCTTTTGACTGTACTTTATGGCTAAGTACTAGTAAAAATATTTATTAGGAAAGGAACTACTGCTCCCGGAGATCTCCTTTTAAAGCAAATGTTTTGCGGTAACCACTAAATCTCTGAACTGAACAGATTTCGTTTAAGTAATGTTAAACCTGACCCTGATTTTGCCTACATAAAGTCTGTTACATGGAATCATTTAAGGATAGGGCTTTGTAATTCCATTAAACCTCAGTTTTTAAGTCGAGTTTTGCTTGTTGGTGGCTCTTAATATTATCTTTCACACCGCAGCAGATAATAAGGATTATATAATTTTTATCTCTTATGGAAAACAAAGGTTATCAGCTGTTAGTTCTGATTTGCACTATGTGCAAATTAAAGACCTCTTAGTCTACATAGACAAAATTAAAAGGTTTCTAATTCTGCCTTAAAACAAGTACAATTTGTTCTATAAATATACATATATCCTACATAACTACACATATATATGTATATACATACATATATAACAGATTTAATTTTTGCAGATGCTTCACCACACTATAAATCAGTATTTGATGTGTTTGCGCCACCAGATCAAAGCGTTTGTCTTCGACTCGATCATTTTCCAAATGCATAGAGCAACAATCAATACTTCACACCTGCCATCTTTATCCTCTTAGGCACAAACATCTCTACAAATTCATGTAAATGTATTTCGCCTTTTTTATGGATGGAATTTTCTTTGCTTTCATGGCCAAATAAATTTATGTATGTATATGCTTATCATCTGCTCTCATCGCACTACAGCAATTTCGTGGAAAAATTTATTAAACAGAATTTCATTATTCACTAGATTTACTTCTTTCTGGCAGCACTCGCTGTTCGCTGTTTTGACTGCTTTATCTGCAACGCTTTTATTAAAAAACTTCCGATTTGTTTAAATTTCGGGTGGCTTGCTTAATTGTGAAGGCCCTCTGATGGAATTATATTGCTTGGCGTACCCACACACATTCATATTGGTATTTACGAATTTCTAACTACTACAAACACATGTATGTATGTATGTATGTATTTACACAGGATAGCCCGCCCATATTTCAAACAATCTAACGAGGTGTGCAGACCAAGCGTCGTCTTCGCCTCCGCCAATGGCTGCTGTGGTAGCTCTGCTTTCAATCAAGTCGGTTAAAAAACCAGATAATTTTTTTTTCGTTGAATCGCCGCTTTTGATGTAAAAATTCGTAGAAGTGTCTATTTTGATTATAAATTCTTTTAACATCAATATTCTGTTCATCTTTATGTTGCTTCAATTATTCCATAATTTCGTAAATGTTTTATGAGGTGTAAAATTCGATAGGGCAACAATGTTTATTGCTGTGATATTTTAATTTTCCCCTCCTTCTTCTGCGCCTGCATTTCCCATACAAATGTAAATAAATAACACAAATTGCTTGGCGGTGCGCTTTGTTGGATTCATAAATAAAACGTTTATGATTTTATTGAATTTTTTAGCATTTGGTCTGATGCTTTATGTTAAACATAAATTATTTTCTGCTGCAGCCAAAGTAATCATAAATCCTTTTGACGAATGTTCTCTGGAGAATAAGGTATGAAATTTTGCACTATAACGCTGAATAGAGGAAATTCTAACAGAAAGAGTTTTTCATTTTGTAGTACTAGTAGTAAATATGCTTTGAAAATCTTCGTTGTTAACTACAGTTGTGGGATAATGCAATACAATAATTTTTCATAAAATGGTGAACGTTTATAAGTAGTATAAATAAATACATCTGGAAAGTTTTGCATATCTAACCGAGCTAAAGTAAATGATATGTTGGAGAAGATTGAGAAAAAATGTTGTCGGATGATTGCCAACGCAGGCTCCGTAGTTCTTATGGTGAATGGAAAATTACTGGCAAACGTAATTTTATATATTGGAACACGTAGAAAAAATCACTCACGCTAAGCTGCTTAAACCTCTAAACCGATTAGATCACGACATTAATTGTGGTGATCTGCCACCTACGCTAACAATGGCACTCGTTATCAATGACTTTCTCAATGCTGCAATCTATCAAACCCAGAGGAACTCGATACTTTGAGGGCTGCATCTTTTTCAATTTGAAATCATCAACAGTCAACACCCTTATCAGGCCGTCGACCTAAACTCCAATCGTTTCTTCTCGGCTCTCAAATACAAGTATATCATAGAATTGAAAGAATGACAGTAAGCTACGAAACTAAGTTTGGGGGAGTCTACTGACATGAACTCTATATCCGTTCTGGTTTTATGTCTCCATGGTTAAATTAGGTTAGGTTAAGAGGTTGATCCTAACAAATATTACAATTAAATATCTTACAGTTACGAACCGTTGTGATACCCAAAACCTTATCACAAATTTTTTGAGACGGCTAAGGTCAGTTTCGACTATGTCTTCTGGTTCACCGAAAGTAAGACTGTCGATATGTTTTAACGTCAGTCTCGCAAAGGCTGAACAATTGTGGTAAGATGAACTTTGCTAAGGATAAGTTGTTCAGTAGATCTCCTGCGTTATACTCTGGGTCAAAAGGATCTCGTAGATACACAGTGGGTAGAGGATCAATGCCTGCTAAGTACACGTGAGGTCCATTGGTCCAGAATCCAAATGAAAAATGGAAACGATTAAGATTGAGAAAGGTCCACTGCCATCTCTTACAGTGAGGTAAGGTCATCGTGGCCCTCATCTCGCTGAAAGACCATTTGAGAGTAGTTCTTCTTCTTCTTAATTGGCGTAGACACCGCTTACGCGATTATAGCCGAGTTAACAACAGCGCGCCAGTCGTTTCTTCTTTTCGCTGCGTGGCGCCAATTGGATATTCCAAGCGAAGCCAGGTCCTTCTCCACTTGGTCCTTCCAACGGAGTGGAGGTCTTCCTCTTCCTCTGCTTCCTTCGGAGGGTACTGCGTCCAATACTTTCAGAGCTGGAGTGTTTTCGTCCATTCGGACAACATGGTCTAGCCAGCGTAGCCGCTGTCTTTTAATTCGCTGAACTATGTCAATGTCGTCATATATCTCGTACAGCTCATCGTTCCATCGGATGCGATATTCGCCGTGGCCAATACGCAAAGGACCATAAATCTTTCGCAGAATTTTTCTCTCGAAAACTCGTAACGTCGACTCATCGGTTGCTGTCATCGCCCAAGCCTCTGCACCATATAGCAGGACGGGAATTATGAGCGACTTATAGAGTTTGGCTTTTGTTCGTCGAGAGAGGACTTTACTTTTCAATTGCCTACTCAGTCCGAAGTAGCACCTGTTGGCAAGAGCAATCCTGCGTTGGATTTCCAGGCTGACATTATTAGTGGTGTTAATGCTGGTTCCTAAATAGACGAAATTGTCTACAACTTCAAAGTTATGACTGTCAACAGTGACGTGAGAGCCAAGTCGCGAGTGCGACGACTGTTTGTTTGATGACAGGAGATATTTCGTTTTGCCCTCGTTCACTACCAGACCCATTTTCTGTGCTTAAGTTAAGACTAGTTATGTCTATGAAATGTCTTAAGCGCTTCAAAAATTATCCACGATGATTAAATCCGTCACCAAATAGTTTACCTTAATTGTCGAAAAGTATGAGCCCACAGTATTCTAATATTAATCTTGCTAAAGTAGACGGTCAAGAAGAAAGTGCTGAGATGATTTTATTGAGTGACACTCCTTACGATGTCAATGATCAAGAATCCTAGTCGCATTACAAAAGAATAGCTCCTGCTGTCTCGACTGGTAAGTCCAAGATTGAAAATCAGTTTCAAAAGAACTCTGTCTAAAATTTCTGGATAAACTCCCAAAAGAGGTGCTAGTTATTTTAAAAACTAAATTTTTTTGGCATAACCGTACATATATTTGAAAATTTTCTCTGAAAATTTATCCGAATTTCGAAAATATGAGTATTTTTAAAAGTAAATTAAACTTAGTTTAATAGGCTTCCAATATTTTAAACGTGTTTTTCAAAACGTTGTTTTTTGCTATGTTCCGATGAGCCGATAATTTCTTCGAAACGGCTGGACTGACCGACTTTGAATTCCCATACATCCTTCTAATAGTATATATTTTTCAGGCAACAATAGAAGCAAAAAGATTTTTAAAAATAATATCGATTCTTTTAGCCACTATGAAGTGTTATTTTTGCCACAAAAAAGACCTTTTTTGGAGACCCGCCATTTTGTCAAAAATAAAATTTTTGACTAGCCCTTCGGTCATACTTAAAACCGTCTATTTTAATATAGAAGAAAAATTGACTTCTGCCGTCTGACACCGGTTTTCGTAGGTCCTCCAGGTAAAGTTGCGACTAGTAAGTTAATACAAATATGAAAATTCTTACGAAGTACTTGTAATATTCACGTATTTTCATATGATCAATATGACCTCTCAAAAGTGTCTTCGAACTCATATGCAGGACAGACCTCGGGATATATTTCGGTATTAAAAGGGATGTCAGAGAACAAAGTCCTATGACAACTTGATCCACACACTAAAATGCCTATAAAAAATTTCATTGCGTCTTAAAGAACTACAAAAGCGAAAAAGTGTAGCTAATCTCTTCAAGAAATTAACCAAACGTTCAAAGTAAAATTTATGAGCTCCCATAATTCCGTAGTACCCAAAGGCCACAACACAAAAACGACACCAGCACACATACATATGTAAGTAAAGCGTGTATGTATAAGCTATAATGCGTACAACAAACCAAAAGAAATTAATCAAAGTACATTTAAGCCGACCGGTAATTATAAGCGAATATAAAATGAGGCAAACGTATAAGGACTGAAGTGGAAGAGTGGCATTAATATAAATAACTTGGTATGAGACGAACAAGTAGAGAAGCACAAGCACATAACAATTATTTAGCAGGTATTTTACGGTGCCAGCATAATTTATTTCATGCCACTTGAGATCAGTTGGTAACCAACGCCACCGCCGCTCTTCAATTTCACTTTGTATGCGCGTTGTGAAAGCAAAATCACTTAAATCACTTTAATTCAACTTGTAATTCCCACTTGCTACATACAAAAGAAAGTGGTTAAAATTAGAAACCAATTGAAAGCAAGTGCCGCAAAGCTGCGAGATTGTGGTGGCGGCGTGGTGCGACGGCGTGATTACTCAATAAGGGAGCGCAAATCCTTCGAAGTCTGATGTGACACAAGAAAACAAGTATTTTGTTTATCTTGTTGTGTTGGCTTTAGCGTAGCACTTGTTTGTTCTACTTGTACGCACTAATTTCGATGGCAATGAATTGTGATAAATAAAATACTGAAAAGGGTCTCAAAAAAGGCTCCAATTTTATAATACATTGCTACTTGCTCTGGAAAAAATAAAGTTCCGTATAAACTCCGAACCATATTCTCGAAGTTTTCCTCGAACGATAATAAATATTTGATACTTGTATGTTACCAACCAGACGCATACTAATAGGAGAATTAACATCAGCTGACACTAAAATATCAGTATGTTATACTAACACACTAAGACGGATTCAAAAAAAAATGAGCGGGGCGTCAACGATTATGAAGTAAAAATTTTCCAAACCAGTTTGTTCCCTTATTTTTATATTTTTTACACCCTGAATAGTGTATATTAATGTTTGTCACGAAGTTTGTAACACCCAGAGGGAAGCGTCATCTCTTCATTCGACGAAAATATCTTCTAGCCTTCGTTTGAGATCTAAGATCTAAGAATATGAAATAATCGCTGGGGGCGCAGGAGAAAACGGTGGATACGGAGGCCTGCTATCTCAAACAACTTTACTTTACGGTCATCCAAAATTACTTTCTGGATGTTTGATTTTCCTGGGCCAGCCTCTGGAAACCTGTCAACAAGCCAAGTTTTTGCTTCAAATGTATTTTTCCCCTTCAGAAAGCAATTTTTAATTGACCTGTTATTAAACTTGTGTTCTATTCGGAACTAAATTAAAATCACTGACCAAAACTCAGTTGAAATCTCCAGAGGTAACTTATTTCTTATCATGATTTAACCAACTTCGCTAGAAAATCAACAGTTATTATACCCTGAACAGGGTATATTAAGTTTGTCACGATGTTTGTAACACCCAGAAAGAAGCGTCGGAGACCCTAGAAAGTATATATACAAATGATCAGTATCTTGACCTGAGTCGATTTAACCATGTCCGTCTGTCTGTCCGTCCGTCCGTCCGTCTAAGATATCCTTTTGAAATTTTGCAAACGTCATTTTCTTTTCAAGAAGCTGCTCATTTGTCGGAACGGCCGATATCGGACCACTATAACATATAGCTGCCATACAAACTGAACGATCGGAATCAAGTTATTGTATGGAAAACTTTCACATTTGACAATGTATCTTCACAAAATTTGGTAAAGACTATTTTCTAAGGCAACAATGTAATCTCCGAAGAAATTGTTCAGATCGGTTAACTATAGCATATAGCTACCATACAAACTGAACGATCGGAATCAAGTTCTTGTATGGAAAACTTTCACATTTGACGATGTATCTTCACCAAATTTGGTATAGATTATTTTCTAAAGCAACAATGTAATCTCCGAAAAAATTGTTCAGATCGGATTACTATAGCATATAGCTTCCATACAAACTGAACACATAGTTACTAAAAGAAATGCACATGTGAAGGGTATATTAGCGTCGGTGCAGCCGAAGTTAACGTTTTTTCTTGTTCATTCTGCAATCACATGTGCCGCAAAAATATGAATTAGATTTGAAAGATTATTTCCTTCAGTGATTGACAATAACAGATTTTTATCCTCTTTAGTTGCCCGAAGATATAGTAGCTTAGTCTTAATTATATGTACTTATATTGGTTTCACATATGTTTTGACCTAACCTCCAAAAAAACACTTGTAGACAAATTTAACAGTTAGTTTTCTTACTGGAAAAATAAATTGTCAAATAAAAATTTGAAAATTTGAAGGCATAATTTATATGTTTATAGGTTAAAAATAAGTAAGGAAGGACGCAGTTCGGGCGTAACCGAACAGTTTATATCATTGGAACTTGCAAGGATCAATGTCAGGAAAATATTTATATCTATTTAAAAAAAGGTAACGAAAGTGTTCAATATCATTGTTTAGCGAAATCATGAACCGTTTACAATCAAATTTAAAAAAAAACACGCTATCATAAAAATAACTAGCATATTAACCGATATATGTATGTGGTACAAAGTCAACTGGAAGTTCGAAAATCTTTATATTAGGTATATGGTTGAAGTATTAATACCATTTTTGATACAAGAGTATATTATTTCAAAGAAACATTTTGAACGAATTTCAATAACATATCTTACGGATTGACTGATTTTTTCGACTAAAAGTCAGCTTTACGTACTGGGTTAACATTTTTGGCGTCTGGGTTTTGAAAAGCTAAAGTCCGATTTCGAAAAGTTTTGGGTATACGCAATTTGTGCAAAGGTCTATCCGGATACATTGATTCGTTCTTGATTTGCATTTTAGAATGTGAAAGAATCAGAGGAAATTGACAAATGTGTTATATGGAAAATGTAAGTAGTTGTATTTTTATCCGACCATTTTCACAACGAAGTACTAAGAGAATGTTAATGTAAGCCAGTTTTTTAGATCGCGATATATAGGTTTTCTCCCAAATGAAAGCGGTGTCACGCCCTTCGTGTTATTTTAATGGCGTCTCCTATATTATTCTCTCATATTATCTCGAGTTCGAAATTAAATGTATTTTAGGAGATTTGTACAATAAACCTCTTAGAGGCTGGGCCACTTTTTTTGTTAATTTTTAGCCCACAAGTTAATCTTGCTACTGAAACTCCCAATTATGGCACTTCATAAAATGTCGCATTAAGGCATTTCGTGAGCGCAGCAATGGTCCCAATACTCTCATCTATGAACTCGTCTTCGCTTTTTTTCAGAGAACACATTTACCAAGTAATTATTAAAAGATACCGTTCACCCATTTAGGAATCATTATTACAATTGACATTTTAAAATGGTCGCTGTTTGTTTAAAAATTAACGGTTTTACTTTTAATGTCATGATCCGTTGAAGTTTCTTTTATTAACCCCCAAATGTAGTCCCTATAATGGTTTCGGTATACATTGGTAACGTTTCTCAAATTCCATTATATCTAGGTGAAAGCGTTCTCTTTGTCCGAATATGCTCTCATATTATTTTAAAATTTATCTGAATTATAATGTGGCATATGCATCTTAGAGACATTCTCTATTTTAATCATGTCAGTGGTCAGCTCGTTGTAATTGTCAGCGTCATGATTTCCTCGGAAACTATGCATCACTGCCTTGATAATGTTGCAGGCTTTATGCTCCTCCTCTGTTAGTAACTTAAGGAAAATATCACAACCTTTTTTATTTGAGGGCCTACAAAGATTCCATCTTTTATTATCACCTCTGAAAGCATGCTTTGAAAAAAATTCTTCAAAAATTTCGGACTTATGATAGGAGTCTTTACAAATTGTTTAAAAATACCCATTTTAATATGCAATGGCGGCGTTAACATATTTTTAGTATTAATAATTGCTTTCAATTTAATATTGCAATCTCCCACTTTGTAATCGGTACGTACCGGCCAATGTTGAGCAACACCATTCCTACTATCCCGCAAGAACAGATAAGGGACAGGAGTATTAGCATATTCACCTTACATGCCAGTCAAAACCCACACCATCTCTAACAACTTCCCACTTGTATTCCATATGTTTAATTGCCGTTAATAGCATTTTATTACTGTCACAATTTTTTTTCAAATTGACGGAATGTACCAATGAAAAATTTGGAAATTTGTTCCCAATGTGTGGTACACAACTTTTAGACATTTCATTGAGCTATCAATAAGTTCAGTTGTATGACAAGGCAGACGAATTTCTCCAATAAACCTTTCAGGTCATGACAAAAACAGAGTCAATCTTCCTTATTGTAGGAACAAAATTCCTTCTTGAGCGAGCACGAAGACCGACATTACGAGTATATAGGCGCGATAACTAAAAATGGTCAAGTCGCTTTAATTGCTTAAAAAGCAAGTTTTTTCGATTTGCGATCGTCATTTTCCACTTATATGTATATGCTTATATAACCAGAATATGTTAAGTATACTTGTGCATTATTGTTCACCTGTGTAATTCCCCTCTTAATACTGCACCTGGTTGCTCCCCCCTATAAAGAGCTGATTAATAAATTTGTAGATTTTACAATCCTATTTAATTATCAACCATTATTTATATTATTACACACCTTAACCTTTAAAGAACATTTAGTTTTTATATATACAAAAGGGGTCTTTAAAATCAATAATTAACGAGCGCTCGGCGGAAAAACTTTAGTGGGAGGGAAAACGTATAAAGTGACTAGTTCAATTGGACTGCCTTACGCATAGGCGGTGAATTTCAAAGGGAGTATAATGATCAAAGCTGTCATTACAGATCACTTGTCGACCTTTGAAGTTTAGCCGACAAACAAATTTGTATTGAACAGACGTTTAAATGTGAAATTCTACAAAATTTTCGGTAGAAAAGTGAAGCTGTTGTAACTTCCACTTCCACATTTTTCTTACGCATTTCACGCCTTGGTTTGATGTTGCTTTTTATTTGATAATTCACATTTTACAGTTGATCCATCAGCACCTCTGCACAAACGTCAAAAGGATGCAAACTCACGATCGCGAACAACAACAACACCACTGTTATTCTTCAAATAGCTGAGAAATAATGTGAACCGAAATTACTGGAATTCTTTTTGTTGAAACTCATTCCATAGCAATTGATGGATGTGTGGCGGACAGCTAGATCTATGTGGCGTATTGATTAGCATGTTCACTCGCATTTACATTTGCATTTCAATTTTAATTTTCACGCGCATTCACATTTCCAGCAGCATTTAAATCTTGTTCAAAATTTCAAGAATTTCCTGTTATTTTTACCGCTTTTAATTATTGTTGTTGTTGTTGATCTTTGATTCGATGGCTACAAAGTATGAGATGCCTTCGGATTGGGTAATTTGCCGTTGTGTACAATATATCCATTTCATTTTCACACACACAACATGGGAAAGCAATAAATATTGGACGCGTTTAAGAAAACGTTTTCCCGTTGTTGTTTTCATTGCCTGCGGAAAATAGCAAATTTTTAATTTATGTAAATACGTACTTCTTGAAGAATTTCGGGGGCAAGCAATTGGTTGGCAAGTTTTTCCTTTTACCTTGTGCCGCCCAGATTTTTCGTGAACAATTTATTGCCAGAGAAAGTTGATTTGAATGGATAGTGGAATATTTCATAAATTTAGATTTATGACAACCTTTAGTTTTGCTAAATTGAAGACCGTTACACTTATGTTTTTATACTCTTGCGCCCAGTTGCTACAGAGTATTATAGTTTTGTTCACCTAACGATTGTACGTATTACCTAAAACCAATCGAAAAAGATATAGCGTACATAAGTGATCAGGATGACGAGAAAAGCGAGATCCGGGTGACTGTCTGTCTGTTAGTCCATCCGTGCAAGCTGTAACTTGAGTACAAATTGAGATGACTTGCTGTAACTTGGTGTGCCAATTCCATGATACAAAAAAAGTTTCGAGTTCGTAGATGGGCGTAATATTACCACTGCCACGCCCACAAATCGACATTAACCGAAAAAATATAAAGTGCCATAACTAAGCACTAAATTAAGATATATAACTGTAATTTGTCACAGGGAATTGCAGTAGCAAGGGCACCTGCGTGTAAAAAAGTGGGCGTGGGTACGCCCTCTAATATGTTTAATGTACATACCTCCTAAAGAACTAAAGCTACAACAACCAAATTCACTAAACAGGAATATTATGATGATATGATTCTAACGACAGTGTGAAAGTGAAACGAAAGATAACTTCGCTCTCTCTCTATATAACGGTACTGTTCAAAACTACTAAAAGTGCAATAAATCCATAACTAATTACGCCAGAGACATTAAATTTTACCTCCTAGATGGTATACAAATGTTTTATGAGAGCTTGTGTGAAAATCGAACAATGGGCGGGGCACCGCCCACTTTTTAGTGAAAAGCCATATCTCGAGACCCGACCAATCGATTTTGTCAAAATGTAGTATGTATCATTTTTCTAACATTTCTATGTTACAGCGAGAAAAAAGGCAAAATCGGACAACAACCGCTAAGTAATTATTCCCTTACAGTAGAGAACCTTTTGACCAAAACAAAACCAAATATAACCAACACTGTTGAAGACCTTAGGTACCGAATATGTGGACCTCAGTACCTATAGTTGAGTTTTGACCAAAAATATCGGTCAATGTGAGAGATAAATAATTGAAATTCAGGGATAATCCTTCTCTGACAATTTTCGTATGCCAAAAAATGGTCGAATCGAGCCAATAATTTCATGTGTCCCCATATACCAAATATAAAGATTTTCGAGTATCCAGGTGACATTATGTTGGATATATCAACCAATATTTGAGTTATCTCAATGAAATTGGGAGAGCGTTTTTTGCTCATAACAGTACATGTACCTATAATAGATACAATAGAGTAAAAACCAAACCTAATTTTACCTATTTAACTATTACCAGGATTTCGAAAATCCGGCAGTCTTTCCTCTATCCATCCATCAACTCCATATGATTGGTGATTGTACGCGAAGTACCTAAATGATAATAGTTAGTGGATAATATCGGGGCGATACTAAACCAACTCCCGTATATTACATATGTATGTTGACTTTCGTTTTTCTAACAAGTCTTATGCCGAATTTGTTGACCAGTGTATGAGTTATATAGAGTATATTTTTATATAAAACTTCTTAGATTCCGATCCTCTGGTTGACGTTCTGCATCTTAAGGTATTTCCCTGGCTTTAATTATTAAAAGTTGCAAGAGTATAAAATGTTCGGTTGCGCCCGAACTTAGCCCTTCCTTATTTGTTGAAGTTGTTTTGATGGTGATACCTTGTTTTATCTACTGGACATCTATTCGTTTGCCACTTTTTCCGAAGCTTGCTATTTATAAGGTTCATAAGCCCAGCTGATATAAATATAAAGTATCCGCTGTAGCACATTCGGTTGCAGTACTCCTCGTACCTACTTTATGAATGTAATAGACTTCACAGCCGATTCCACTTTTATAAGTCTTTACACTTTCACAGTCCGAAGACGAAATTATAGCAACTATATGAATAACTTAATCCGAAAACGTGACCCATTGCGTCTGATGTTGAAAATGTTAAAGTGGCTCATTCACATCTACCAGAGTAACAGAATTTTGAGGGCAAAAATGTTAAATGCTCAGGATGTCTTTAGCAAAGGCAGGTCAGTCTACACTGCTCTGAATGTTGTAGTGTTATGGTTGGAGGTAGTCGTTATGCATGACCTCCCTGGTCCTTATTCTAACTGGGCGAATAGAAATAGCTTAGTCATCAACCCAAATAAATGTTTTTGTTTACCAGGGAGTATAAGATCCAAGACACTCCGTTTTTCGGAAACTCCCATAATCTACTTGTTGATTAAATGAAATACCTAAGGCTTTTCCTTGGTAGATAGTTTTCATGGAGACCAAATATTGAGTTGTAGGGAGTTAGAGAGACATCAGTTGCCTTGTTCGGCTGTAGAGAAGCAATAGAGAAAAGATGGAACTCAAACCAAAGTAGATGTTTGGCTCTACAAAACTGTAGTAATATTATAAAGTGTATTGTTCGGGTGAGGGGTGCTCGAAAAGGCTACATTCGCTATGAAGCATGAACGTGTCCGAAAAGCACCTCTTATTAGAAACTCCGGTACGCTGCGGTCTACACCAACAACAGCACTTAATGCCACACTCTTTGACCTGCGTTCTAAGTTATCAAAGTGAAATCCGCGCTAAGATCGACATTTTAGCATAATTCTCAACAGTGAAGGTTTTACTGAAGAAATATGATCATTAGAATTCCTCTTTACGCAAGATTCAAAATTATGATGACCGTTTGGCTACGCGGATTTGGGATTTAAGGATTGGATACTAAATGGATTAAGGTCAACCGCCACCAATCTTTTACTGCAGTGGTTTGTTTTCAAAGTTAAAATAGACTGCTATGAACAAAAGTTTGTGATCATTTTGAGCAGTTTCAAAAAACAAGCTGAAAATCGAAGTTATACATTTTCGTAAATGAATGATGTTGGATCTTGGCATTCAATCATGAGGTTCGTATTTTCCGTTAAATATGTAGATACAGTTTTGTATGAAAAAATTTCCTGAATAAAAAGACCATCTGAACTTGTAGGGAATATATATTATTATTTCCTAGTTGTTTACAAGTTTAGTATAAATCTATATTAGACTATTGGATAGACTTCTATGTACATGTTTATCATCTACTAGAAAAATAAATCTGTACATATGTAAAAAGTCTACATTTTACTAACAATAATACTCACATGGAAAGAAAACCGAACCCTTTTACGCTTTAGTGCCTTTTAATGAAAATTCCTTGACTAAAATTAAAGTCATTTTTAATGCAGTAGTTAAGCGACAATTGATATTCTCCCCACAATTTTCAGCTGGTGTTATACATAATAACATTACACTGTACCAATGGAAGCCAGGTTTCTCTTTTGTCGTGCTTCCCCTTTCTCTGCGCCACAGTGTAGAAACTAAAGAAGCTGTTAAGTCAAGGCCAAAAAGGCAATCTTCACTTTTTGTTCCCAAACGGATACAAAACACACTCACCAATTTTACAAACAATGAAGCGGACTTAAGATGTTAATAAAATTGTCATGAAATGGTGCTAAAACAGCAGGAGATCTGAAAAGCCAGTCAGTACATGACACTAAAATAGCAATCCAACTGGGAATATGTAAGTAAGGCGAGACCAGTGCTCACTGGTGAGTGCCCACAAGGAGCTATGTTGTAATTGTAGCGACGGACGACCAACAGAATCACAGGAAAGCCATAAATTTTCCGACACAGCCGCCTGTCGCAGTAATAAGGTCCAATAAAAATTTATTACCTTTTGACCACCATGAAATCATCATTAGGCATTTTACAACAAAACGCACCCAAGAAACAATAAGGATATATATGTAGAAGGAAAGCAAAAGCAAAGACACACATAGCAATAACTGAAATCTGAAATGTGCAAAGGAAAAAGGCCAAAAGCCAAACAGCGGTACAATTTGAGACATATGAAAAGGATATAGTTTATGGCAGGCGGACATGTACAATGACGTCCTGTCCACATGCGGATACATACAGAAGGTCTACAAATGACTAAACAACAAATGCACGAGAAAAATGATAAAAAAAACAATAAGAAGACAGAGGACAAACAAAAAATACAAAAACACATTGGAATATTGTCGTGAAAAATGACACAGTGTCAATGGGATACAGTGGTGAGGAGACAGACTGCGTCTGAGGGTGAAGCTGCACACACGCACACTTAAAGAAGCTATAAAAAATGCACAGTAATCTTCGATTAAACTTGTTATACCCATACAAATGATAACAAAGAAATGTCGAAGGACGCTCGTACATACATACATATGTATATATGTGTACGTGCATAGGCGACGCGGGTGAAAGTAGACTATGAAGGTGAAGACGTTGGCATACCAGCAACTTGTAATAGGACAACCACGAAGGATACGCCACTAGATGCGACAATCGAATGACATGTCACCCCGCTGTCAACCTTTTGGCACACAAACTACTTTTACGTTCTAACAAAGTCGTTTGTCACTTTTTAACAGATTTGTTATCCTGCCGAGTTAACAACGGTGTTGGTCGCCGCCCATTCACTAGGGAGAGTGCGATGTGACAAGAAATAAGAGAAGAATTAAGAAAAAATGCTCGAAGTGAGGTATAAATATTATCAAGTCACACATTAGGGGACGAATTAGTGCAATGGGACTGTGATCTTTAGAAGACAATATGACATATCTAAATATACGCACTAATGTGTGGAGAAAATATGAAACAAAACATTTGAATTTTCTTGTTGAACCTAATTTCAGAATCTTTAGCAATCATATTTGGAATAATCACAAAGAAAAGTTTCGAAAGTTGGACGATGAATGTCGCATAGTCCACTTCTAACTGAAGTCCTATACTCAGCAACTACAGTCATAATTTTTTATAAAAGATTTGTAGATATTTAGTTTTCAAGGAGAAGATAAATACATATGTATATTATCATGGAAAAGAATTTTGCTTTTTTGTAAAGATAAGGGTTTGACCCTATATTTTAAAAACGGGCAACTAACTTCTCTTTAAAGGCGTCAATCGTCTCGGGCTTCTCTGCGTAGGTAAGTGAATTCTCATAACATCACAAAAATTAGTTCAGCGATGTAAAATAGCATGTACTCGAAGGTCACGCCACAACACTAAGACGCGTGTTAAAGCCCTTACTAAACGTTTACTTCAATAAATACATTGTTTCGTTAGATGGATCGCATGTGGCGATTTTTTGTTTGAATCAAAGGTTATCCACATCAACATTATACAATTCAGTTGGCCCGCAATCTAAGATCCTTTCCAAAAATTTTTCATAAAACAGATGGAACACGCTCCATTCGGGTCGGATTCGAGTCAAATGAAATGTTAAACTAAAAGAATTATAAATTTTCGAAGAAATTAATTGGCTCAATTCTCACCCCAGGCGGTTCACCGTTACCGAAATTGACCCGGATTTTATCCGGCCAAGGGCTGTATTTTGGAGATTTAACACCGGTAAGTTATAGCATAAAACTAATTGGTCGATATAACCACGTCTATTCACATATGATATAATTTTGTATTATGTCAGATACTTTCCATTTACAATGCATATGTCAAGCGAAGACTAATAATATGCGCCAAATATAGGTCAAAAATTGTGGAAATCACATTACACCTTTCCTAGTCCCAACTACCGAAATAGTATTCATGCCTATGGGTGCTTTAATGCCGAATTTTGTGAGGCATTTTGAGCATATACCTAGTAAGCGTCTACACCCGAGTTAAGAACTTCTCCTAGGCTCCATGAACATGTTTTTTTCGGCCTTTTGATTAACTTTATATCACAAGTATATATCGGCCAAAAAGTTCTACAAGAAGTTCTATATTATGGTTTTGGGAATTTTTCGTTGAGTGAGTTTAGGAATTTTTTTCTATAAAGTTCTACCGTTACACGTTCGCAATTAATATGAGCAGTATTTTCAATTTATTCTTTCATAACAGGGCATATATTAGGTTGTCAAATATCCCCCTTCCGCCTTTTTGTCTTTTGAATTTCCCGACTATATACAAGTATTAAGCGCTACAGAGCTCGTAACTGGCAATCCTATACATCTTTGAAAGGTCTTGAAATAACCTCCCAAACGACGCTATGCATGATTAGTTTGGATTTTGCGTTCAACAGTTATAGACATGTAAACATGGAGTTCACTATCGGCGAAATTCGCGCTATTTTAAAGTTTTCCTTCGTAAAAGGCAAATCAGCTAGAGAAACGTTCCATGAGATTAATGATGTTTTGGGTGATGGTTCTCTATCACTTCGAACTGCGGAGGAATGGTTTCGACGATTCAGAGCGGGTGAAAACGACATCATGGATAAGTCAGCCGGCGGAAGACCTGTGACGACGAATACCGAATACGAAAATCATGGAAAACATCGAGTTAGACCGGCATGTAGCTCCTCGTGTTATCGCTCCGAAGATGGGAGTTAGTCACCAAACCATTTAAAATCATCTGCATCAAGCTGGATACACAAAACAGCTTGATGTTTGGGTGCCGCCTGCTGAAACGGAACGAACTCGACCCATTTTTGAAGCCGATGGTGTCCGGCGACGAAAAATCGATCACATACGACAATATCCAGGTGAATCGTCCCAAATAATGGCCAAGCCGGGATGGACGGCCAAGAAGGTTTTGCTGTGTGTTTGGTGGGATTGGAAGGGAATCATCCACTATGAGCTGCTCCCATATGGCCAGACGCTTAATTCTACCATTTACTGCGAACAACTGGACCGCTTGAAGAAGGCGTTCGACCAGAAGCGTCCAGAATTGGCCAACAGGAAGGGTGTAATGTTCCACCAGGACAACGCCAGACCACACACTTCGTTGATGACTCGTCAGAAGTTACGGGAGCTCAGATGGGAGGTTTTATCACATCCACCATATAGCCCAGACATAGCGCCAAGTGATTACCACCTGTTCCTGTCCATGGCGAGCACCCTTGTTGGTGTAAAGTTGAACTCAAAAGAGGCTTGTGAAAAGTGGCTATCCGAGTTCTTCGCAAATAAGGTGGTGGGCTTCTACGAGGGGGGTATTATGAAGTTGCCGTCAAGATGTAAACAGATTATCGAACGAACCGGCGCATATTTGAACTAAATCCGATCACAATAACACTTTTTATAAAGCATTGAATAAAGAGCAAAAAAGTGAAAGAAGGAAGATATTTCACAACTTAATATTTGAACGAGCTTTATGGACATTCAATAGAACAAACTACATACCATGTTAAACGATTAATTTATGCTATTTTCCTTAGAACAAAATAATAAATTAAATGTATAAAGATTTTATATACTATATAATACAATGTATACACATAGTTATGAATGTATGTTTCAGCATAAGCAATCGCTTCAAACACGCACAAAAGCCATAAATGAGCCTAAACGTCAGATTTGTAATAAATGACATATTTTGTGGGCCGCCGAATGTAACTCGTTTATTCAGTTCGCTGCGACAAGAATGGCACTCGTTTGTTAAAATTTGCCAATCAATTTAGGTTATTGATTCAAATGAATTGCGCGCACCTTTTCTGCTTTTTCCATCTGCTAGTACCATTCGTTGCAGCTAAACTAAATGTGAGCGAATTTCCGACAGGGGCTTGGCCACAAATAAAATATGGCACTGATTTTCGCTTTCCCTTCAAATTAGGACTCGTAAAGTGGTTAGGGTAGTTTCGCCGCTTGATGCCAACACTTTGGTGGGTTGATTGCATGAGTGGGTATATCGTACGTGATAGGGTGGCGGCGGCGATGGTGCTACATTAAATGATTTATGGCAGCTATGAATTGTTGGTTTTATGTGAAAATGTGTTTTTTTTTTTTTGGTTTTTGCGAATGATTTACATTGGGGTTGTGCTGATGTGTTAATAAATTTTATATATCATACATTTATCACATGACTGTTGTCTGCTATTTAATGTTATCTGAATGACTTACAGACAAGCGATTTATATTGTACAATATTTATTCGCTTTTTACTTACTGATGATGTTGAAATATGAGCAACGGCTTTGCGTGTAATATCTTTAACGTTGATATATAGGCCGTGGTTGGCAGATATTTATGGAAATCTCGGCGCGCAATTAGAGGAATATGCATTAGCTTGGCAGTATAACCTGTGTAATGACATGAGTCACTTATCATTTGTCAGATAGCACATGGCGATCAATAATATATTACGTACATTAAGGATAGTTGAAATAAATATTACAGCAATAAAAATGCAAATATACTTTTCAATAACGTTAAAGTGGAGATACAGATTTGGATGTAAAATTCAATATACTATGGACTTTATGTATACCAATGACGCTTTAGTCTCAGCTATATATTCGGCTGAGCTTTTCCTCACATTTGTGGTCTAGGCTTTGAAGTATTCCGACAAATAGAAGGATATTATTTGTTTAACCTGAAACAGAACCGTTACATGCTTTTATGAGAAACTTTCTCGTGACAGAAATACAATCTGATGTTTGCGTTTGATTGCTCAGAGGGTAATGGTTATGGAAAACCGTTTTGATGTTAGCCGAAATAGATGAGTATGTGAGGTGCAAGGTGTTTGAGTAAAATATAGCCAAACTCTCTTGTTGTCTGATAATGGTTATGGAAAACCGTTTTGATGTTAGCCGAAATAGATGAGTATGTGAGGTGCAAGGTGTTTGAGTAAAATATAGCCAAACTCTCTTGAGGCCCAGCATTCCAGTCTGATACTACAAATAGCGGACTTCTCACTTCTTCACATTTAGCTGATATTGAGATTGGTCATTTTACAATTCTCTGCCAGTACTTATACAGGGTTTGTTCGGAAAGTAATAGAACTGATTTTCTTCCGACGCGACTTGTACTTCGGAGCGTGCGCGCATCGACTGGATTCGGTAGAAGGCGTTTCTAGCTAACGAACGAGCGGCTTTTCAGTTGTATCCGAGCACCTGGAGAGTCAGGACAAACATTTTCGCGTGACGTGTTTCTGTGAGTGGTGCAAGCCGAAAATGCAACGTTCGTTAGAGCAGAGGTATGCTATTAAATTCTGTGTGAAACTCGGTAAAGACAGAGACGTTTTATATGATCAAGCAGGCTTACCCAGATGTTGCTTTAGCAAGAAGTGGTGTCTTTCGGTGGCACCAAGCCTTTTTGGAGGGCCGGGAAGAGGTCGATGATGAAGACCGAATGAATGGCTTCTGTGACGCCTTCAATGCTTGGAAATCGCGCTGCGTCGACGCAGAAAGAGCCTATTTTGAAAGTTTTTAAAGAATTGTAACGATTGGTTCAATAAATTTTTTAAATCGACTCAGCTCTATTCCTTTCCGGACAAACGCTGTAAGTACGCATGTACATAGGTCGACGCTATTGTTAATGAGACATTTCTTAACAAATCTGTGAATGATAATTTTTCTCCTCTGTCTGAAAAATCTGTAGCAGTGAGGAATCCCGAAAATGTATTTGAAGAAAGGGTATCAGGATTAGGGTTGAACCCAAAATAAAGTGAAAACGCACGATAGTTACGAAGTATCCACGCTGCTTTGCGCCAGTAAGCACTATATGTTATCTAAAGTAGCGCCTAACAGGGAAGCTCTCAATAAACAGTTTCTTACCGAAATATCTTTTTTAGCGCCTGTTATAAAAGTTGTAAATTATAAACGAATTTGGGATTAGATTGGCTATAAGTCAGTCTACCATGTTACTCTCTAATGAGGATTTAATGGAGTAATTTTAGATAAATTAAGTGCTCAACAACATTGCTTTTACATTTTTACTCATACTAACCGGTGCGCTAGTGAAATAACTAACAGAAGGGAAGGCATGGCGCAATCTTTTGGCCTTCATTTTTGATATCTTGGTAAAAAATTAAATCTTTATAAAAAAATAATTTTACCATAATACTCCAAATTTGAATACACGCCTTCCATTTTTAAAAATATAATAATGTGTTAGGAAAACAAATATTTTAAATTTTCTCCCACGACATGTCGAGAATCTAAAGTAACCTCATTTCAAGAATAAATAATTGATTGCCACTCATACTTTCTTTCAATAACTTTTACACATTTACCCCAACGGTTTTAGGACCTTCGACACCCATGCATGAAGTCAGCTGGCCGCAGAACGCACTAGTCACGTCGTCGGGTATTCCTAGTTTGTCCATAATAACATTTAACAATAACAAATAGCAACTTTTCGACTAATGACAATCGAAGATCGAACAGTTTTTAGCAGTATTTCTGCCGCATACCGTTCAACCCTCGTCCCTTTTTGCACACTTCCTTTGTTCCTATCAAATCATTAATCTTATTTACTCTGACTGCAATGCCTGGCAACTTAGCACACACCCAGCAGTCTGTCGCTAGCCACCTTAAATGCTTTGCTACGCGCTCATATGTTACAATTATACACACACGCTTACTAATACATATATGTATATAATATTAAGTGTGATCCGTTGTATCCTTTCAAGCGAAAACACATGCGATTACTTGTATGCGTTTCCTTTTCCAACTGCGCCCAACCAGCCATCCTGCGACGCGGCGCATACCACAGGGAGGCGCCTCGTGCTGTTGCAGCTCCCGCTGTTGTCGCTGTTGTTGGTATTGCCGCCCAGCAATGATTAAGTGCTTTCCTGCCACAAAAAGAAAAGTGTTCAAATCCGTTCAAGGCGAGACTGCCGCACAATCGATATGTAATGTTGGCCTTTCCATGTCAAAGTGTCAATGGTATACAAGCAGTTTGCAGGGGTCTCTAAATGTGTTTGCGTGTGTTCTTTTAACAAATTTATGTTATTCTGTAAGTAGATGCTACAGACATGATTTCCGAAGAAGTGTGAGCATGCGGCTATGTCAGCGGCACAGGATAAAGTGGCGTGCCATCAATGACCCGGCGCGTTTTGTTTAAAATAAACGCCTAACCGACATTTCTTGTCGGTGTCGGAAATCGACGAGTTCCGACAATTCGATTGTTTTTATGTGCGGTAATATTTCGTGTACGTATGTCTATTATTTGAAAAATTGCGGCCAAATGACGTGCTACATATAGTATTTCGTTTAACTTCTTTTTCATTTCAAAAGAAACCCCGAAAACTCCTGGTGCGAGAAAAAAATGCTGGAAATAGAATAATTGATCAGTCTTATGAAATATACATGCAAGTACAAAAGTGATTTAATCATTGAAATTCCGCAATATTTCATGAAACTAATGCCGTTCACAAAGATATCAGGTATTTTAACCGAGGTAAGTATACGATAAGGAAGGTGCGATGAGTTATGGGGTTGTACAATGTTAGAAAAAGTGAATATGAAAAGTTAAATCGTGTAAGAGAGAGAGTGAGAGGAAAAGAGAGAGAGAGAAACATCCAACTGAAAGTTTAAAAAAATCATTTAAATAACCTTCTCATCATTGACATCTACATATATGGATTAGGAGAAGATCTGCATAAATCTCATATTAAAAAGTCAAAATCATGAGTTCTATCCCCATTTTGTATACCCTGAACTGGATAGCACGATGTTTGTAACACTATAAAGGTAATTTCGAAGACCCTATATAGTATATATACATACATATATGTATATATAAATGAATAAACGATGACGAGATGCGTCGATTTAGCTATGTGGTCTGTCTGTCAGTATATGCGCAAACAAGGCTTCAGTTTTTGAAATATCGATCTGAAATTTTGCACATATCTTTTTCTCCCAAGGCTGTTCATTTGTTGGAACCGCTGATATCGGACCATTACAGCATAGCGGTCATACAAACAGTCAGCAACTGCTTTTATGGAAAGGTTGACATTAAAAATTGTTCAGAAAAGTCGAAGAATCTCCAAGTTCTTGTAAGGAATATTTTGTATTTGGGAACCGACGTTAACGTTTTTTTGTTTTTGAGTATTAGTTAGATACCAAAGATCTAAATTTCTTCGTTTAGCTCTGAACTGCCTACTATTTCTAGTGAACTCTTTAGAAAATATAACTAAAAATGTGAAAAAATCGGAATCAATAGGTTTTTATTTGAAAACACCACAAAACTCTAGACTCTACATTTAATCACATTAAACTCATTCCATCATTAGGGCTTAGATACTTAAAACCACCATAGTCGAGATAGTTATGATCAGAAAATGTTCATTCCTTTATTCCATAAGGTAACCCGAGACCAGTGCGTGTGTTTCAGATTTTATTATACGGATTTTCATTGTACAACAGTCATATAGTGCGTCCTTTTGCAGCAATTCGTTTTCCAATTAAAACTACAATGTATTTTCGAGACAGTCATCAGATCAGAAATTTTCTTGTAAAAATTCATTATTTATACAACATACATCTATGTTGAGGATTCACCGAAAGAAATTAGCGTCACCTGCCGTTTAACTGAAACACTTTGTGTGTGCTAACCAAACAAATCGCCTTAACTGATCTCCCCAATCAATAAAGTTGTCTAAAATCAACCCCGATGACGGCCATGGAGGGAGCGAGCGAAGAGTAATAAAAGAAAAGCAAAACAAAACACAAAACTGAAGATAACTGATTGCAAACAACACCCAAAAATCATTACGTTCATTAAGGACAATAACTCACTGATGAAAGAAAAATGAAACGAACGGTCTACAGGACATGTGGAAAACAATCTATAAACAATATGCTCGTACCAAAGTTGACAGGCATTTTGGCATTTTACAATGCTCGTAAATTCAGTTTGTGCACAAACAGCAGACCGATTTGGTAGAAAAAAAAACTATCAAAAAAGGACTTAAGCACAAAACGATTTATTGGACGAAATTTGCCGTTATGGGCACGCACTGCTGGCCAGAACCCACACACGCGTTCAACGCATGAACATGGCAGCCAGCGAGGGGCGTCTGCAATGCTGACAGCGTGTCATTGACTGACAATATTTTATCGCATTATTGCACACATTGATATATGCCCGGCCATTAAGGATTTTACTATTTCGTTTCTGGTTAAAATAATTTCAATAACATTTCTGGGGTTTGCGTGTTTTCAAGGGCCGTTAAAGGCAGTCGAAAAATTTCATAATTTATGTGCCTTTTATGTTTATTGCATTCGGCTGTGATTGAGGAAGTTGCGTGCCGCATTTGCAACAATTTTAATATATTACATTAGTTTACAGGAGATTTAAGTATATCGAAGCATAGCAAGACTATGTCTATGAAAAGAGTCATTTAGACAGCTGTCATTTTATCTGTGCGAGATTAATGAGTCAACTAATAATTAAGTGTTTCGAAAGCTGTAACGAAAATTAATGATGGATACTGTGTGTTCTCGGCTTTAAGCATTTAAAAAAAATGTAACAACTTCTAACGAGGTTGTTCGATGAGCACTTAGCTTAACGATGAAAAATGAACAATTAAAGAAGGGCTAAGCTCGGTTGTAACCGAAAATTTCTTGCAACTTTCGAGAATAAAAGCCGGGAAAATTCTTTCTGGTTCAGGTGTTAGTTATATGGGGTCTCGGACAAGTTTTCACCAGATTTCATCCATTTTAGGCACAAAGATGAACAGTTATAAAAAAATCACACTTCCTCAGTTTTATTAAGATAACTCACATATTTGCCGAGATATACGGGGCAAGGTCTACCGCAAGTTCGAAAATCTTTCTATTATTTATATATTTTATCCCGATACGTTTATTAATGCCTAATTTGCATACTGGAAATTGAAAGAAGTATGTGTGATTGTAGTATATATATGTATGTATTATTATACACTAAATCTCGCCTAACGCTGCATATCTCTTGGCAACAGGTGCTACTTCGGACTAAGTAGGCAATTGAGAAGGAAAGTCCTCCCTCGACAAACAAAAACAAAACTCTATAAGTCACTCATTATTCCCGTCCTGCTATATGGTGCAGAGCCCTGGACGATGACAACATCGGATGAGTCAACGTTCCGAGTTTTCGAGAGAAAAGTTCTGCGAAAGATTTGTGGCCCTTTGCGCGTTGGCCACGGCGAATATCGCATTCGATGAAACGATGAGCTGTATGATATATACGTCGATATTGACATAGTTCGATATTGACATAGTTCAGCGAATTAAAAGACAACGCTGGCTAGATCATGTCGTGCGAAAATATTCCAGCTCTGAAAGTATATAGACGCAGTACTCGCCGGGGAAGCAGAGGAAGAGGAAGACCTCCAATCCGTTGGAGGACCAGAGGAGAAGGACGTGGCGTCGCTTAGATTCCAATGTGGCCCGCCTTGCGAAAAGAAGAAACGACTGGCGCGCTGTTGTTAACTCGGCTATAACCGCGTAAGCGGTTTCTTCGTCAGTAAAGAAGAAGAAGAAATATCGGTCGAGTAGGTTCTGCGATATAAATTTTCACCGAAATGAAAGCGGTGCCATCCAATTTTGACGACGGCTCCTATAAACTCCTTTAATACCATGCCAGCTAAAAAATTTAATGCCTCCGGCGTATTTATTTATTGATTTATCGCACTTTTAGTAGTTAGTAACGTAAGCGTTTTATGGAGAAAGAGCAGAGTTAGGACCCGATTTCATCCGGCGTAGTTAGGATTGTTTAAGGGATTTGTGCTGAGCGGATTTGGGTTTTTCCTGATATATGTATGTACATTAATCCTCTTAGAGCGCGGGGCCACGTCCACTTTTCCAAAGGTGTCTCCTGCTCTTGCAATCCCGTGTGCCAAATATGAGTTTTATTTTTTAATTTACACCTCGTAATGACTCCTTATAAATTTACGTGTAATGGCGTTTTGTGGGCTTGGCAGTAGTCCGATTACGACTACGAAGTGGTTCTCCATTTTTTGCTAGGAAACACGTGTTTCAATTTTCATCCAACTATATATTATATATTATATAACTGGACCGCTTGAAGCAGGCGATCCAGAATTGGCCAACAGGAATGGTGTAGTGTTCCACCAGGACAACGCCAGATCGCACGGGAACGGGAGCTCGGATGGGAGGTTTTATCGCATCCACCATATAGTCCGGCTATAACGCCAAGTGCTTACCATTTGTTCCAGGATGTTCCTGTCCATGGCGAACGCCCTTGTTGGTGTAAAGTTGAGAAGACTTGTGAAAAGTAGCTGTCCGAGTTCTTCGTACTTAAGAAGGAGGCTTCTACGAGGGGGTGCTCATTCGTCCAATGTGACCTAATTTCTTGTGCTTAAACTACGGAAAAGTGGACTTACGATTGTGTTTGTTCCTCAGAATAAGTAAGCGCGGCACTCATCACGCCAACAGCTTGCTCATGCCCAATATGTACTTGCTTACGGTTTTAAGTATCTCATGCAATTTCAATTGGAGATCTGCCAATACGAGTTTGTTCACGTTGTCCTCAGTAGCAACCTTTTTCGGGGCTGCTAAGCCAGAGAACATAAAACATAGAGAAGGTGCAAATTGAACTCTGTATGATGTTCGATTGGACGGCTAACAGAGCTTATAAGATTTTGGAACGGAATTCACCATTCTCGCTGCTATTTAGCAGAATTGAGCACGTTCTCTGGCAGAAATATATGTAAAACGACTGAATTCATGCGAGAATGAATAAAGAGAAATGCTTTGAGAAAAAATAAGCAAAGTCACACAAGGAATGTAAAGAAGCATTCTCTGAGACACATATGCGTGATCTTGTATCATATGAACCATTTTTTTCAGAAAAATTGTAAAAATTTTGACAATGTATTTTCACAAAAGTCGGCATAGGTTATTTTCTAAAACAACAATCTAATCTCCGAAGAAATTGTTCAGATCGGCTCACTATAGCATATAACTGCCATACAAACCGAACGATCGGTATCAAGGGCTTGTAGGGAAAATGGTATTTGACATGGTATCTTCACGAAATTTGACATGGATTACTGCTTAAGTTAAGAATAAAATCTCCGAAAAAATTGTTCACATCGGATTACTATAGCATATAGCTTCCATAGATTTACTTAAACACATAGTAGTTCTAAAAGAAATGCACCTATGAAGGGTATATTAGCTTCGGTGCAGCCGAAGTTTCTCACCTTTCTTAGAAATAGTTTTATTTCATTCTTAAATCTCTTTATTACAATAAAATTTATGAACAGATGTCAGCAGACTCATTTTAACTACAAGTGTAGTTTTAAGTTTTGGTAAATCTTCAATTTTTTAATGTTTTTAATATATTAAAGATTTTACGAACAAATTTTTAACATGTGGCAACCTAAAAGAATTGTTTATCATGAATGAATTTTATACTATATACTTGTATATACGATATGTAATCTCACATAAGCTCGTATGTATAGATTATATGAATGAGTTCTACCCCATAGGCACTTCTCCTCCATTTATTAATATCTTAACTCGAAAAAATGTCGCTGGCAATTTATTGCTTATTTGCGTGTCAAACTGTGGTGCTACTCCACATTTCCCGAATGCGTTGGCAGTGATTACCACTTATAACCCATTGGTGGATTAACTAAATGATTTCGTACGAATTTCACAATAAGCCAACGTTGAAGTGATGTAAATAAATGTACAAAAACAGATGTACAGAAAGATACAAATGAAATAGCTGCGGAAGTATTTCAAATTTTTAATTTAAGCATGAACTGTTTTGTTGGGCCTTTTCTTCCTCTGTTTTCAGCTATGTGGCATAAACAATCATTGTGGCATGACAATATGCTACATTTAGTACCACAACTAATTTTTGAAGAATTCTGTTGTCGCCATTGACTTAAACACATAATCTTGTCTGGGGAAATGTGGCGTGAATGAGTATCTATGTACTCACATATCTTCAAACAAGTAATTTCCTATATACAAGTATCACACAGTGATAAAAATTATCATACATGAACTACCAGCTCAAGTGGTTTCAGTACTATTATGCTTCCACACAAGTAAATGCGTCATTTACACGGTGATGCCTTATTATAAGTTAGTTATCATATATTTGGGAAGTGCTTATTCGTGTTTAAATTGATTTAAAAAGTATCTTGTCGGCACTATCATAAAATCATAAAAACACTCTTCCCTATTAGCAAAAAACAGACGTCTTCACAAGTAGTTGTAATAAAATACTGACTGGTCCGATCTATAAAGAGATACTAAAAAACCTCTCAACCAACCTCTCTCGGAGCCTCTGACGTTGTGCTGATGGAATAAAAATCATCTCCCTCTGAAAGACTGATTCTTTCAGACTATCCAATGGTTGACTGTACACGACCAATTTAAGAGTTTGGCTGTAGGGAAAGAACTCATACTCGTTGATGGTTCCCGCGCGGTAATGTGGAAAACTTCTACAACTAGGGTAACTAGTATGTAACGAAAATATCAGAAGTAATTAATTTAACCATAAAGATAGTTTCGATGTGGATCGATTTAGAGATTGGATGTGTTACTTTTTGGTTAAATTACATATGTGCGCAGCTATGATAAACTTTGGAACCTTTGATTCCCTTGACATCCTTTTTTTCCAGATTGAAGTATATAGGGTGATGTTAAATGAAATAAATCACTAAAATTTGGTCGAAATGGGTTTCCGGTTTCTTCGAGCTCGAGCGTTGCTGGTTGATTGGCCTATACTTCAACATACATCCAGAGAAATTAGTCTAGAAGCGTTAAATCACATGATCTTGGCGACCATTTCTCGAAGTTAACTAGTCGTCAAACTTTGCACGCAATGTGTCCTTGTTTAGACGTGAAACATGAGCAATCTTTTATTGGGATTAGAGATCTTTCGCGTCGATCTTTATCAAATTCTGTAAATCGGTCAACATCGTGTTATATCGCTCGCTGGTAATGGCATTTCCAGAATAATTTCGAAACAAAGGGCCCGATGATGCAGCCAAACCAGAATCTGCACCAAACAGTAAATTTTTGCGGATGTAATTGCGTTTCCTGAAACATGCGAGGATTTTATTCACCCTAATAGCGACAATTTCGTTTGTTAACGAAGCCATAAGGCCATAAGTGGGTGTCATCTATGAAGATGATTTTTCAATGAAATTGTAAATTTTTTGGAGGACATGAAATTGCGTAATAATTCTCGACTATTGTCAAGCACAGTACCAAATTGGAACACGACATGAAGAAACTTTACTAAACACACTGTCAAAATTTTACCCAAATCTGTAAACAAACGGCCTGCCACGAGCTGTCAAAATCACGTCATCTCTATTGGTAAACGCTGATATCCTCGCCATATGACACCATTTTTAACTTCATCAGATTCTGTCAATTTACAATAAATGATTCAAACACCTATGGAAATATCGAGTTGGATAACAAATTGTGACTTCAAGAAGTAGCAGTTCCCATCTTAAACTGATCGAAACCGAGTAATATAATAATATCTTTCAAGCCTTCAGAAATCGAATATGAGGACTGCGTACAAATGACTGGCTTTATGGCGAAACGATGTAGCTTGCTGCTAAAAAACTACCAAATCATTTTAATACCTCTGGATCTTAATGTATAAACCATTCCACTTAATATAATGATTTTTGTTTTATGGCTTATTTTACGATGAAAGAGCCTAATACTCGTATAAGTTATTTTACGTATTGGATGCTTACGAATTGCGAAAGTCAATAATATTCGACGACTCCCGAAATTACCAATTTCTAGATTAATTAATAATTACGAAGTTTGTAAAGCATAGAAGAAAATGCCAGAGATGCTATGAAATATATATACAAATGATCAGAATTACTAGCTTATTCAATTTAACCATGTCTTTCTGTCTGTATATGCACGAAATAGTCCCTCAGCTTTTTAAATATCGACCTAAAATTTTGCACCCACCCTCTACTCTTTCATTTGTCGAGCCACAAAACGCCATTAACCGAAAACCAGGGCTTTAATTGGGGCCGGGGTCAAAATTAGACGATGGGCGTAACACCGCCCACTTTTAGGTGGTCACACACATCTCGAGACTCGCCTGATCGATTTCAACCAAATTTGGTATGTGGCATTACTCTTACATTTTTATGTTACTGTGTGAAAATAAGCGAAATCAGAGTACAGTCACGCCTACTTACCATATAACACAATTTTAAATTCCATCTGAACTTTTCTTTTCGAGTGTACAAATGAAGAAGCAATTAATTTAGCAGGCTTTTAGAGTATGCCGTCTTATGACCAAAAATCATCCAAATCAACAAATACTGTTGATGTAGGTACCGAATATTTGCACCACAGTACCTTTAGTTGACTTTTTACCGAAAATATTGGTCAGTGTGTCAGATTTATAATTAAAATTCAGAGAGAGTCCTCTTCTGATAGTATTTTGTCTGTGTGTTACAAATGGGTTGAATCGGGTTATTATTTCCCTTAGATTTTCGAACTTCCGAGTGACGTTATACCGCATACATCCGCCAATATACGTGCGTTCCAAAATAAACAGGACTTAAAAAAACAGAACAAATGGTTTTTTCGGCAAAATCAATTTATTTTATTCAAAATAGTCTCCTTCTGCTTCCATACAGCTCTTTGCACGGTGCGAAAGCATGTCGAATGAGTGTTTTAGCTCGTTGGCCGGTATAGCCGCCAGTATGCCGGTGCAAGCCTTTTGAATGGCCTCTACGTCTGCATAACGTTTTTCTTTCATAAGTAAATGCATTTTTCCGAAAAGGAAGAAGTCACACGCTGCCATATCATGTGAATACGGGCAGTGGTTAAAGGTTAAAATGTGATTTTTGGTGAAATAATCGTCCTTCGAATGTTGGATCCTGAGCAATTTTTGGTCGTCAGTCAATTTGTGCGGAACAAACCGTGCACACACCTTTCGTAGGCCCAAATGTTTGGTCACAATGCGATAAATCGTTGTTTTGGAGATGTTTAAATCCATTGATCGTCATTTATGTCCTCACGACTACTTTGAAAACATTGAAACCACTCCTTTCGGTAAAAGTTGTACCAATTTTAAAACAAAATTAAATGTTGCCTCTTTGTTCGAAGCTCATTTTCGCACCGATAACACAAACATACTGACCCTTAAAATGCAGTAACTTCACTTCGGATTAAATGTCAGGAAATTCTTACTGGGCAATCGATAAAGATAGCAGATTCTAACGCACCAGTTGACGGCGACACCAGGACGCGCTAGATTCAAAAAGTCCTGTCTACTTTGGAACCCTCCTTGATATGAGTTATCTTCAAAAGTATCTTGAAATCAATCAATCCTGCAAGTTCCAAGAGTTTGAAATGTTCGGTTATTCCTTACATCCTTGTTTTTATGAATACTCAGTTACTTCTGCAATATGTGAAAAAAATAAATATGCATTTATTCAAGCGCTTAGCAAACAATATTCCAATTATCCTAAAATAACATTTAAATAATGCATTAAAAACCCACTGAACCGGAAGCCACACCTTTTCAAGAAAACTGGGTGGGTAGGTTTTTCGTTATTCAAATGCGCATACAAAATAATAATACTTATTAAATGTACAAAAAATCGGAAAGAGAATAAAGAAAAATGTGTCAGCCGCCTTACAAAATGCATGCGGCGCAATGAAGTGTTAAAATAATCGCAAAGGCGCACCGAATACATTTTTAGAATGCCACTCAAATCTTACGAAATCGGCTTAAAGCAATTTTCATTTGAAAAGAGCCAAAAGGTATAAAACGCAAATAAATGGAACAGTTCGCAGACAAATAAAACAAAAAAACGTAAATATCAATATAGAATAGCCGACAAAGGCGCTCAGACTATACAAATAAATGAGGGCCTGAACAATTTGACAACCGCTTGTCAACGACATGTCAAAATGTTAAAGGTGAGCATACATGACATACATTCATACATACTTAGTATATATACATACATATTTAAATGTTTGTATGTGATTTTGTAGTGCTCGCTGTGTCATATTTGGCTTAGCTGTAACAGGATTTTTTAGACGCAGAATAAAGAATATTTGATTTCCATCTTCTTTGCTACTTGAAACATTGATGACACCTTTTACGCACTTTTTGCGCCAACTGACACAGCGTGTTTACACTATCTTTCCAATCACAAAGCGTCCATCTCTTAGCCCTTAAAGCCTTGAAAATACCCCACAAATGCATCTTCTTATTTGCTTATGTGTTCTTTCTTTACTTCTGTTTCTTTTTTCTTTTGCTAAACAAATAACAACTACTCATGCGTGTTAAGCTGGTTCTACTTATTTGGCCTTCAAACCGTATTTTTTGCTCACCAAAATGCCAGCTGACATCCCAAAAAGATTTTAATGCGAAATGAGTTTTGAATTGCTGCTATAAATATGAGAACTGTGATTGTATTGCATAGATAACGGCGACATTTTTTTACGTGAACATTAGTAGGGGTAGTAAGGAAGATCTTAAGATTATATCAAGAAGGAAAAAGTGAAAGATATGTATTCATAAATTATTAATGTCAGACAGTGTTAGCGATTTTTAGGTATTTGTGCTAGTTTTAAAAAATCATCTAAACCCATAAAGCTCTGTAACACAGTCGTACGCGTAATGCACCAAGCCAAAATATTGAAATCATTTTTCTTATATATAGTATAAAAGTATCTCGCCACGTATCATTTGTGGTTATGGACACAGCTCAGTTTTTAAAACTTTTTATACCCTCCACAGTCTATATTAAGTTTGTCACACAAGAGGAAACGTCAGTGACCCCACAAAGTATATAAAAAAGTATCTACATACATACGTATATAATAGGTTGTCAAATATCTCTTCAGGTTTTTAGCTCTTTATTCAATGCTTTATAAAAGTGTTACAGTCACAAATATGCGCTGTATATAATAGAAGCCCCCCCCCTTAAGTTGCGAAGAACTCGGACAGCCACTTTTCACAAGTCTCTTTTGAGTTCAACTTTACACCAACAAGGGCGTCCGCCATGGACAGGAACAGGTGGTAATCACTTGGCGCTATGTCCGGGCTATATGGTGGATGCGATAAAACCTCCCATCCGAGCTCCCGTAGCTTCTGACGAGTCATCAACGAAGTGTATGGTCTGGCGTTGTCTTGGTGGAACACTACACCCTTCCTGTTGGCCAATTCTGGACGCTTCTGCTCGATCGCCTGCTTCAAGCGGGCCAGTTGTTCGCAGTAGATGGTAGAATTAAGTGTCTGGCCATATGGGAGCAGCTCATAGTGGATGATTCCCTTCCAATCTCACCAAACACACAGCAAAACCTTCCTGACCGTCAATTCCGGCCTAGCCACTGTTTGGGATGATTCACCGGTCTTCGACCACAACCCATATTGTCGTATGTGATCCATTTTTCGTCGCCAGTCACCATCCGCTTTAAAAATGGGTCGAGTTCGTTCCGTTTCAGCAGCATATCGCAGGCGTTGATTCGGTCCAGAAGGTTTTTTTGGGTCAAATCATGCGGAACCCAAACATCAAGCTGTTTTGTGTATCCAGCCTTCTACAGATGATTTAAAATGGTTTGGTGACTAACTCCCATCTTCTGGCGATAACACGAGGAGCCACATGCCGGTCTAACTTTTAACGAAGGAAAACTTTAAAAGAGCGCGAATTTCGGCGTTAGTGAACTCCATGTTTACACGTCTATAACTGTTGAACGCAATATCCAAACTAATCAAGCATTGCGTCGTATTGTAGGTTATATCAAGACCTTTCAAAGGTGTATAGTATTGTCATATACGAGCTCTGTAGTGCTTTATACATAGCCGCGAAATTCAAAAGGCAAAAAGGCGGAAGGGAGTTATTTGGATACAACCAGTCTACAACTTTGCTTCCACCGTTTTCCAATAGGTGTCTCTAGGGTCAAGCACTGGTCGATTAATTCGATTAAATCGTTTTATATCGATCTTGGGCATTTGTGTCAACATTAACCCAACAAAATATTTGTAGAGATCTGTTTGCATCCCAAACTTATTCTCAACTGAAAATGTCAATTTTTGAGCCGAATTCTCGACATTTGCGGGAAATTTTGTTTTTCTTTTTTAATTCCAAGAAAAGTGCGGCTGAGAACTTGTCCACGCTTTTCTGAGGCTGCCACATACATAGATAATACTATTACTCTACTACTGCCATCTATGTATGTATAAGATTTCTATTAGGTATTAAAAAAATATTTAATTTTTGTAAAGCAACTTGTGTTAGTTTACAAAAAAATGGATCATAAAGCATTTCGTGTGTTAATTAAGCATTGGTTTTTGAGGGAATAAGGGAAAACACTTTTGGACCGTTTTTATACAATAAAGCCTTAAATTTACAAAAAAACGGCGGAAGCAAAGTTGTAGACCTAATATATTAGCAGAGTGACAAGTCGAGTTGATAGTCGGAGATATTTTCTCAAAATTTTGCATAAATTATTGCTTAAGGCAGTCATACAATCTCCAAAACAAATTGTTCAGATCTATATACTAGCATAAAGCTGGCAGTCCAACTGAACGATCGGAATCAAGTATTTGTATTGAAAACTTTTTCGTTTTACGAGATATCCTCGCCAATTTATGCATGGGGTATTATACTATATGGCATCGGTGCAATATCCGAAGAAATTGTTCAGATCGAGTCAATATAGCCTACATAGCTGCCGTGCCAACTGAACTTGAGTTATTGTAAAGAATCTTTGGTATTTTCGGGGTATTATAGCTTGGAACCGAATTCTTTGATTAAACCTTATTTAAATGTATAAATTACTTATTACTGTATGTGACTCTTAGCGAATTTTCAAGGTCAGATTAGTCTGTGTGAAGAGACGAGTTCACAAGTATGCATTAGGCGTTTTGATTCGTCATTCTTCTGCTCGTTATTTTTAAGAGGTCTTGTCTTGTCAAAATTTACAATTGAAAGGAATTACAAAGTTAGTTGAATTCGATATATTCTGAAGGGGTTTCTTGGGTTTAAGGGTTTCAATTTTTTTATTGTTCTTTTAAATTCTACGACAACTCTAGAATATTGTCCAAAATTTTCAACTTGATCCGCGAAATAGTTTTGGAGATACAGCCTTGAGAACTTGTGCGCTACAGGCTAGCTAGGCTAAGTACACCGTCTTTAAAGACTTCGAAACTGTAGTTTTTCATTTGGCAAGATTTCTAGAGAACTAGTTTACCGAAAAAATTTTACATAGATCTTTGAAATGCAATTCTTACAGACTTGGACGAAAGATTTTTTTTTCGCTTACAACTATTTCAAAAAAAATTTCGCGAAATGTTCACTGAAATTTTCATTTTTTTTTAATATGTCTGCCAAAAATCCAATTTTCTATGCTAATGTTTTAACTAAAACACGTATTTTTTCATTTCAGATCATCTGCCAACGAGGGCGTATCTTTTTTTCGAGGGGTCACTAGAAATGGCGTCGCAATGTCCGAGTCAAAAAAGTCTTTTCGTATTTCTAATGAAACTTTTTCAAATTTTTTTTTTATTTTTATCATAATAAATAAATAAACAAATATGTATAATTTTGGTTGACACCGCTTTGCCATTTTTCCGCTAGAGACATTGTTCCATCAGTGTAAATCGAAATAGCACTGCAGATATACGACTGTAACGACATCTATTGACAAAATACGAAAAAACTTTTTCGACTACCCAATAAAATACTTAATTTTTTATATGAAAAAAAATTGTTGAAAAAGGCTGTTTTTTTACCCGAGGAAACCCATGTAACCCCTTAAATGGCAATTGAAGATGAATGGCAAGTATTTATGTGTAAATAAAGACTGAAATTAAAATGAGATTAAAACAAGTAAGGAAGGGCTAAGTTCGGGTGTCACCGAACATTTTATACTCTCGCATGGTAAAGTGATAATCGAGATTTCATTATCCGTCATTTACATATTTTTTTTTATTTTGGTGTAAAATTAATTAGATTAGTAGTTCCTGAGATATCGTTTTTCGTCCATAAGTGGGCGACGCCACGCCCAATTTTTAAACAAAGCCTGGGTGCAGCTTCCTTCTGCCATTTCTTCCGTAAAATTTAGTGTTTCTGACGTTTTTTGTTAGTCGGTTAACGCACTTTTAGTGATTTTCAACATAACCTTTGTATGGGAACTGGGCGTGGTTATTATCCGATTTCTTCCACTTTCCACTTGAACTGTATATGGAAATACCTGAAGGAAACGACGCTATAGAGTTTGATTGACATAGCTATAGTAGTTTGCGAGATATGTACAAGAAACTTAGAGGGTGGGGGCGGCGCAACGCCCACTTTTCCAAAAAAATTACGTCCAAATATGCCCCTCCCTAATGCGATTTTCGGCTTCTGCCATTTTGCGGGCGTGGCAGTGGGCCGATTTTGCCCATCTTCAAACTTAACCTTCTTATGGAGCCAAAAAATACGTGTACCAAGTTTCATCATGATCTCTCAATTTTTACTCAAGTTAGAGCTTGCACGGACGGACGGACAGACAGACATCCCGATTTCAACTCTACTCGTCACCCTGATCACTTTGGTATATATAACCCTATATCTGACTCTTTTAGTTTTAGGACTTACAAACAACCGTTATTTGAACAAAACTATAATACTCTCCTTAGCAACTTTGTTTGCCTGAGTATAATGAGGGTGGAAACGAGGGGTTTTAGCAGCTGATATAATGTGTTCCATTCGCTATTCTCTAACGTGAATTTTAATTAATTATACGGGTTGTGATGAGAAATGTACTCAATGAGGTTAATATATTATTTGTAGGATGAAATAAAAATTTATTTTTTATTTTGAAGATGCTTTCAACTATTCATTCTCTTCTGAGTTTCTTTGCTCTATTATAAGCCCATCATAAAATGCATATTCGTTATTCTTGAATGTCGATGTAGCTTCTATAACAACCTCACTTAATTAAACAATTGCGTTAGGTAAGGATGGTTCCTGGTTAGATACTTCGTTTTCCTATTTTTTAAGTAACTCATAACTTACTTCAGTTAATCCCGTTGGTAAATGGTTAGGATCATATTTTGCGATCGCTATTCATTAAGACCTTACACTCTGTTGCAAGTTTTATTGGTACCTTTTTTACTTAAGGACTGTCGAGTTGCATGAAGCTTTTGAACAGTCATATCCCGAATACATATTTTAATTCTTACCGAAGAGTATAGTTCCATCGACACACGGCCAAATATATGTACGGCTCTGATTAGGATTTGCGGTACCATCTGCAATTAGACTTTTTATTTGATTAAGTCTTTTATATTAGATTATACATATGTGACCATTTTAGCAAAATGCTTAAGTGCTGAATTTATATAATGAAGTAGTAAACTTTAACGACTTGTTTTAAGCAACTTTGGAGCAATTGTTATCTATTTATTGTGGTCTAATTGATGGCTTCCTTTAAGAGGATTTTTCTGCAGAACTTTTCCAGCTATTCGAAATAAAAATCGGGTAATAAAATTAAAAGCAGTCTATGGAGCTGTGATTTAGTGAGCTATAAAAAGAGAGTGCACCAATAAAAAAACTGTTTTATATTCCAAGCAGAAGCATCATAAGGTATTCTATATAGGACATAATTTAAAACGTTTCACACCTTTTATTGGCACTTTCCACATTTTCTCAATTTGTATTATTAAGAGATATATGTAGGTGATTAAAGCGTAAACCCAGACATGACCAAAACCAATGACACAATTGAAAATCATTGAAAATCAGGTCATGCAAGGAGACCCGAAACTAAAAACATAAACAAGCCGCCACAAATAAATAGAAGAAAAACAAAAAATGCACGAAATAATCTTACTTTAGAGCAGAAAAAGGAAAGGCGTACAAAAAATCGCTATTGATAAAGGTAAGTAAGCATAAAATATGCTACGCAACTAAACAACCACGAGAGCTGTCAACTATTTATTGACTGCTACGTGTTGCACGCTGATCCCGGTGTCCTTTATTTCTGATTTTCCGGGGATAAGGTAATCGATAACAATGCCATGTCACCTAAAGTAGGGATCCTTGCTGAGCGGCAAACAATTCTAGTTGTCTATGCACACTGTCACGGTGACGCTGCTTGAGCGTAGGGTAATTGAAAGTGTCGCAGTCGTTAAGTTGCGGGCGGAAAAAAATGTTGTCGGGCTTGCAGCTGTTAGCTGGAATTAATTCCTACACATCAGTTACTATTGTAGACGTTGTCTACAGGCATCGGTACGCCGTGACCGGGCTATGAGATCTCATTTCACCTTTCTATTTCCTGCTTGCTAGCAGTAGGTGTAAATGAATTTATATGTATGTGTGTGTTTATGTCTGTAGGCGTATGTGTTGTGTCCAGCTTGTTCAGCGATTGTCTTTGGTCTATCACTTTGTGTGAACAACACAACACATTCACTTTATTGTGTTGCGTTGTGTAATTCTGCTTGACACCCTCATTGAATTTATTGCACCCTCAAATTGTTGGTGCATGCCTTTGATCACACCTACTGATTACCCGCATGGCTGCTACCTTTTTACAACAGCAACGCCACTTTTCTTAAGTTAATTCCAGTGAAACCGTAAAACTGAAGAATCCAAATACAAAACAACTACTTTCGAATAACACACGGGCATAAGTATACTTTAACAAATTTCATATCTTAACTTTCTTTAGCTTCTTTCTTTTTTTTTGAAAAACAAAACAACAGCGTATTTAATTTGTATTTTACGTGCACGCGGTTAACAAGTTTTGGTTGATATGCTTCCCCCAATTGCTCTCAATGAAATTACACGTATGAGTTACCATTGTGATTATTTTCTACCATCCACCGGTGATTATTATTCTCGTGCGTATCAACTCTTCTAAGGACTTTTTTCGTTAGCTCTCCATACTTCTACGAAATCAACGAATTTGAAGTCGTTCGCGGTTCGCCGTTTTCTGGAATTGGTAGTTTTATTACCCGAAACATTGCTTACCATTTTTTACGCTGTACTGTGACCACTCAAATGTTTTGACAGATTTTATGTGCTTCTGGTTAAATTATAAACACAGATAAGGCATCTTTGGAATAGTAAAATTTGTCATATTTATTGCTTCCGATGGCGACTGCGGAGGTGAATTTCAGTTGAAAAGTAGGAAAAGATTTACATATGTGTACTTCGAAATCGATTTCAATGAAAATTCAAAAACACAAAACTAAATTTAAATTCCTCGTATAGGTATGTTCGTTCCCTTTTTTACCAAGCTGCGTCTAATAAGCTGTGTAAGTGTTTAGCAACTGCCTCGATTTCTGACCAAGGCCAAATTCCATAGTATGTTTATGAAATGAATTTTCTGTAACATTTGCTTCAAGTACTGCATAACTAAATGATGTTGGTGGCACATTTAGAACTTTGAAATGTGCTCTCTTTCGACTGAAAAGTCCACCCCACGAGTTGCAATGTGTTGTCCATCCAATCTAACGTGCCTAGTTTCTAACCTTCTGTTGATTCTCATTGATTTTTTCTTTCAATAGTTTGCTCGTTAGTTAATTCACCCACTTAAAAGACGTAGAAAAAAGGTGAAGATGTGAAGTTAGCAATGTATACATTTTTCTCATTTCTTATCCTCTTGAGGAGTGATTTCAATCATTTTCGATGCAATTCAAAGTATCATAAATCTAACACACCGGACTGACACAAATCAAAAAATTTCGGTATAAGTGACCCAGCGACGGATATTTTTTGTTCCCGTATCTCATTGTTGATCCGTTTCCCGGGTATATAGTTACCATATTAAAAGCGACATAAGGTACTTTATGATAGCTTTGACACACACCTAAGGTATTACTGTGATCAAATTGAAAGGTTAATTTTGTCCATTTCATCTCCTTCAAATCTCCTTCCCTTCCCGCTGAAATACACTTATGGCAACCAATTTTCCAGTCATCATAGCACTTGGAAAAATCCTGCGTCGTGAAGGCCATCAGAGCCTTCTTGGATTCAGCTTTTATAATATATCTTCAAATTTCGTCAAAACGGTGTCCTGAACAGCCAGAGGTCACACGAATGTAAATCAGACGAATGCAGTGGTTGCGGAACGATATTAGTTGAAAATGTGGCGAAATGATCACGAATAGTCCATGCAGTATGAGATGGTGCATTATCGCACTTCTTTGTTCAATAAATTCAGTAAAAATCGAAGGATTCACTTTTAGAGCCTCACAAAATGTCGCGTATCTCAAATACTAACGAATATTTTGACGTGATAGAATTTACCAGATTCGAAAAACACGCGAAGTAAAAATTAAAATTTCACCTTTCAATTTGATCACAGTAGTATGTTCAAGAAAACATTTTGCAATATCTATTTATACGGAATGAAGTTAACCAGAAGAAAGATGGTTTTTGTCCGCCTATGATAATTTTTGGAGAACAGTAGTACCTTTGAGAAAGTATCGATATTTCTCTTTCATCCTCATCTTCTCAGTCGTTTTTAAATAAAATAACTTCGACTGACATTATAATGGCTAGCTAGTCTGCCTTATCTTAGAAAAATATAGGGTTTTAACGAAAATAAAATTTATGGAAAAATGGCGCAGTAGTTACAGTTTAGCAGAGTATAATAGAATGATGAGTTGAGTACTTTAAAAATTTGATTGCATCCTATTTTATTATATAGAAGAAAAACGAAGAACAAATTGGATTTTTGCAAAAAAGTTTTATTATACATTTCTTCAATGGGACTGACATACAAGACGTTAACAGCTTTAAGAATACTACAACTAACCTGTCAGTTACATCTTGTGAAAGATCTTTAGCAAAATATTGATCAAATCTTATCGAGATCGACATGAGTCAGAGTAGACTGTCCAATCTTGTGATTGATCTCAAAATCAAAATGAAGATTCTCCAAAACGAAAAGTGCATCTTTAAGTTCATATATGCTGTTTAACAAGAAAAAAGGGCATCAACAACATTTTATAAATTAAAGTAAATATTTGTTACATTTGAATATTTTTCAAATACCGTATTTTTGTAAAGTTTTATTCCGCTACCATCCATTGGTTCCTAACGTATATACTATGTATTATACAGAGAAGGCATCAGATGGAATTCAAAATAGCTTTATATTAGAAGAAGGTGTACCTACAACTTTCTTGAGGTATTTCGTTCGAACAAAAGTGAATTTTTAAGAAAACAAATATACTTTCATATTAATATATAAAATTTAGTAGTTCTGAGATATGGTTTTTAGTCCAAATTCTGAAGCGAAAATTCTCACAATTTTTTGAAAAAATTGATAGTAAATTTACAAAAATTTAGTCTTCTGACGTTTTTTACTTTTATTAAAGAGATAACCTTTGAAGAAAAACCGATTTCTTCCATTTTTTAATTGGATTTTCGCCTGAAGAAAACGACTTTGTAGACTTTACACTTCTTCAATGGGACTAGAAGCCTACAAGACGTTAGCGACAGCTTTAAGAATACTACTCACTATACCTGTATCAGTTACATCTTGTGAAAGATCTTTTAGCAAACTTAAATTGATCAAGTCTTACTTGAGATCGACCATGAGTCAGAGTAGACTGTCCAATCTTGTAATTCTCTCAATAGAATGTGAAACTGCTTCAACTTTAAATTAGAATGATATGGTATGTGATTTTCCAGCGATCAAAGCTAGAAAAGTGCATCTTTAAGTTCTAACACTATTTTTAAAAAAGATACATATAAGCCAAAAATTATAAGAAAAATTCAAAGACTGAAGAGTATTCGAGTAAAAATTAATATTTTATCTTTTATAATAAATTTTGTAACAAAATTTGTTGAAGTATTTTTCTGAATATTAAAAAAACAGCGAAGATCGTTTTGCCGTCCCCAAGACGTTGCGCCCGGGGCGACGGCCCCCTTCGCCCCCCCTAGCTACGCCACTGTTAGGCTTTAAACTTAGTAATAACATAGCGAGGCTTACTATCAATGAAATAATACAAGTAGCCAATAGGTCAAACGCGTCACTAAACAAAGTTTTCAAGTAAAAAATGCTAAAAAGGGAGTATAGACTAGTTCTATACAAAACCATCATTTGAGAAGTTTTTTGGTACGATGCAGAATCGTAAACGGTGATCGCAAAATACAAAGAAAAATTATAAATCTTCAAATAAAAGTTTTAAATTAATAATAATCTAATATCAAACCCATTAAATTGTCATATTAACTAAAAGAGTGTTTAAATTTATCCTCATGTTCAACTATTGTTTTATAATGAAATCCGGTTTTAAAAAGTACTGAAATATTAACCTTTTTTATTTTGATGGAAGGCATGGTAATCCTGATATACTTATGTATATGATAAATTCAGTCAGTTAAATTTGGCAATGTACCATAGCACAGTTTTCAAAACTACAGTCTCCCTTTAAAATACAAAATAGCATTTGAATTTCTTTAACATTTTGAATCTTCTATACTGGAACACTGCCACCGGCTTCTGTAACCTATGTTTATCATATAATGTTTTTTCAGCTTACTGCTAATGTCTCAATTTGTTATTTTTTCAATTACTCTAACGAAAGACCACACACCGTTGAAAAATAAATAAACCGACGAGTTTGACGAGGATCGGCAATGAAAAAGGTAAAAAAAAACAATGTCCCAAATAAATATTAACGTAAATAAACTGAACAAATATTTCGACGAGTGTGTTAGGCACTCATTAATATATCCACTTGTGAATGAGGCTGAGGCTGAAATAGTTTAATTTATTTTTCTTCCTGATTGAACAGTTCAACCAAATGTTCATAGGTTAGCAAATAAGGATTTCGAACTAAATAAACAAGTGAGAGTGTAGTAACAGCCGGAAGCAAATGCACATTTGTTGTTGCATATATACGTAAATATGTATGTGTGAAAACGTCATTATCCTGTCAAAAGGACAAACTCAGAAACAAACTGTTTGCCGCATTTCTTGTTTCGGTAAGCATTTAAATTTCTACAAAAACAAAATTGTTAATGTATTAACGCCGTTATGGTATGTTTTAGCTTTAGCGAACATATGATTTTTAAATTATGTGAGAAAAATTGAAATTAAAGTTTTCCGAAGACACAAAACACTCGGAATCTACCAAGCACCAAACCTTGAATGGATTTCCACCAAAGCATATCGGACATAAGTATTTCATCGGAAAAATGGTTTGAGAGAGATTTTTGAAACGTAATAGCTAAAAAAGGAGGTTCTACGAAAAAAAATGGCACATCAATGCTAATTGAGCAATTAACAACTTATTCCTACCTACCTTTTCGAAGAAAATGGTCCCCGAAACAGAGTAATTTCCTCCAGAGTAAATATGTATATCGGAAAAAGCTGTGGAGTATTTTTGGAAACTCAGCTAAAAAATCGAAAAAATACATCCATAACTTGCGGCAAATTAACAACTTATTTAATTCAGAAACAATAAAGACATCATAAAGTTTGGATGCAGTAGCCCATTTGTAGTTAAAACTTTTACAAATTCTTGAGGAGAGAATGATGTTTGCAAAATTTCAAAACGATTTCTTAAAAACTGAGAGACTAGTTCGTATATATACAGACGGACGGACGGACAGACGGACAGACAGACAGACGGACATGGCTAAATCGACTCAGCTCAACATACCGATCATTTATATATATACTTTATAGGGTCTCCGACACTTCCTTCTGGGTGTTACAAACTTCGTGACAAACTTAATATACCCTGTTCAGGGTATAAAAATAGTAAGACTTCGGAGCGGTCGTTTGAGTTTGCTGAATAGCCAAAAGTCAGGCGGAACTAAATCAGACAAAAACGGTGGTTCCAGCACGATATTGATTGAAAATTGGGCGAAAGCTCATGAAAATCAATATAGTATGCGACGGTGCATTATCGATATAATTCCGACCTCTTATTACGAATAGTTTCAAGCAAACGAGGTATAACACTCAAATAGTATTCGTTGTTAACAGTTTGGCCCGTCGAAGGAACTCCGAGTGTACGACACCCCGATAATCGAAGAAACCTGGCAACATAATTTTGTTTTTTTTTTTTACCTGTTTTGACGTAGTTTTTTCGGCTTTCGCTCACCTTTGCCACGATATTCCACCGATTTAACGTCTGTTTCTGGGTTATAAGCATAGATCCAAGACTCATCGCCAGTAACAATACATTTCATGACAACGTGGCGCTGTTTTTTTTTTTAATTTAGTGATTGTGAAATCAATCAACTCAATCTAATCTTTCAAAATGGTTTTCACTGATCCTTCCGATATTCCAACTGTTAATCTTCAGAAAATTGATTCCTCACACACAATTTAATGGAGTTTCTTTGATGAATAATTTCGCTTATAGTAAAAACCACAGAATGCACTTTACTCTCGACGAAGAAGAAGCATGATGAAGAAAACCAAAATCCGCAGGAACGAGCTACCAGGTTGCAAAACTGCAAAAGTCATGTGCAAAACGGTAGATCGTAAGTACACAGAATTCTTATTAGCACTCGATAGAAGAGACTGTAGGAGCATGATGGGAATACGAACTGGTCACTGTCTGTTGGCGACACACGCCCGCAAGATGGGGCTGATAGATCGAGAAGACTGCAGGAAATGCTTAGAGCAGGGCATCAGGAAAACAAAAGAGCATCTCTTGTGCACTTGTCCCGCATTGACAAGACTATTCTGTAAGCATCTGGGGTACCCACAGTATGATACACTGGAGGAGGTATCGAAAGTGAATTATTCTTACGCGAATACTAAAATTCCCATCAAGCGGAGGCACCCTAAACGACGGCTGCTCCTCTTGGACTTAGCAAGTGAACTCCATCTGGTATCGCAAAGGACCAAACTGGTCTATGCGTGGCTTATTGGCCTACCAGATTAAGTTAACCTAACCTAACCTATGTACCTCCGGAAGACAAGCGTTTACTAAACACTAATTATTATTTTGATGTGACGTTTAGCACAGATATCACTGACAGTCACAACAACCTATAACAAGAGTATTTCGACGAATAGGTTTTTTCGCAAAATTTAAATTAAAAAGTCTTATTATTTTTTGCCCACACATATGAGGGTTAAGGTAACATATGATCTGATAATTCACTAAGTGCCCATAAAAAATTACACATTTTATATAAGGTACAAAGTCAACTACATGGTATATTAAGGCTAGAGTAAATAAAGACCTTCATGAAAATAAATCCGATGAATGAGCAGGAATTTCGATAACGGACTAGTGATTTTCTACCATGGGAAGCTAAAATTATTATGTAGCTATGAAGATGAACTCAGTAAAGTATGTTAAGTGGCTGAGTATAAGAAGTGTTCCATTTTAGATATCTTTAAGATGGAAATTTTAAATGGACTCACTTGTATTTAAAGGTCTGTTGTGGCAATTTTTTGAACAAAGTTCCGACAGAAACATTTAAGATTTTATTAATGGAATATGAAGAAAGGAAGTCCGCTCTCTTGCCTGTCTAATACCAACGCCTTTCTCGCTTAATATGCAACATATGCATCATTGTACGTTTCATAAGTTCCAATTATGTTTTATGGCCACATTGCAACATGTAATTTTCGAGCAATTATAAAAATTATTTCCTTTCCACAAGCGCTACCCTTTTAATGTATAATATTGAATGTGCAAATGTGCCATAAAAACTGGAGACGGCGGCAAAGTCAAAACGTGCCACAAATCATTAATGAATTTCGGCGCCAAGAGACTAATTTATTTAAAAAGAAAAGGCTACAGCGAATGCGCCAGCGAGAAAGATAAATGAAGCAGGCGTGAAGGTCAAGGATTGTTAAGCGCAGAAACAAAGAATATACAATATTATTGAAGAACCCGAGAGCCTCAGTCGCTCGCTTTTTATAAATAGTTATATTTTTTACAACTTAACTATATTGTGTGGTAATATATATACGAAAAATATATATATAGTTGGCAAATCATTAATCTTCATCAAAAAAGTAACCTAATGGCAGGCCAGACCAAACACATAAGTTGTGAAATTGGTTTGGCAGCGTTTGTGAGCGCAACCTTAAAGTGATTAACAAACTCAAAAAGTACATAAAACAAATCACACTCATACAAACAAATATTTGTACCTATGTATAAATCGGGTACACACCGCGGCCAAAACAAAAGGTTCTAATTATTCAAACCTGACACAGTTATCAGACAGACAGTTTCTTCACCATCAGCACGGGCTGTTGATGGGCTCCAACCATGCCGGCTACACGGCAACAGGCGTGGCGCTCTGAAATTGATGAGTAGGAAGCTGGCGTAATTTAATAGATATTAATTTGCTAAAGGAAACTGAAAGAGCCAGTTCTTAGAGACTAAAACACTTACACATACATAGGTTTCCACTTTTGTTGCTATCAATTATCTATATGTATAAACTAGTGTACAAAAAGGCGGTTTTGAAAAATGCTCCTTTATCGACTTGCTGTTTGTAGTTTTGGCGCCTCGGCAGCGCTACCTGTAGCTTTTTTGGTGAGCTAAATGAATCCAATTTGTTATGATCAGCGGATCATTATGTGGGTTTTATGCGTTTACAGTTTATATCGTTTACGGGCTGCACCGAATAGTAGTTGAGCTACAATTTTTTGAACCAGGTGAATATACATTGATTTTATAGGCGTTATGTATGTGCTTCTAAAGCTTCTTACTTTTTCTTTGCTTGTGACAATAAAATTAATTTCGCCCATGAACTAAATACAGACTGCTATAATAAAGTTCAAAATAAATAGCTGACTTGGTAAAATTCTAAAATGCTGCAAGCCCTTCTTCTTCTTCTTAATTGGCGTAGAAACCGCTTAAGCGATTATAGCCGAGTTAACAACAGCGCGCCAGTCGTTTCTCCTTTTCGCTACGTGGCGCCAATTGGATATTCCAAGCGAAGCCAGGTCCTTCTCCACTTGGTCCTTCCAACGGAGTGGAGGTCTTCCTCTTCCTCTGCTTCCCCCGGCGGGTACTGCGTCGAATATTTTCAGAGCTGGAGTGTTTTCATCCATCCGGACAACATGACCTAGCCAGCGTAGCCGCTGTCTTTTAATTCGCTGAACTATGTATGTCAATGTCGTCGTATATCTCGAACAGCTCATCGTTCCATCGAATGCGGTATTCGCCGTGGCTAACGCGCAAAGGACCATAAATCTTTCGCAGAACTTTTCTCTCGAAAACTCGCAACGTCGACTCATCCGTTGTTGACATCGTCCAAGACTCTGCACCATACAGCAGGACGGGAATTATGAGTGACTTATAGAGTTTGGTTTTTGTTTGTCGAGAGAGGACTTTGCTTCTCAATTGCCTACTCAGTCCGAAGTAGCACCTGTTGGCAAGAGTTATCCTGCGTTGGATTTCCAGGCTGACATTGTTGGTGGTGTTTATACTGGTTCCTAAATAGACGAAATTATCTAAAACTTCAAAGTTATGATTGTCAACAGTGACGTGAGAGCCAAGTCGCGAATGCGACGACTGTTTGTTTGATGACAGGAGATATTTCGTCTTGCCCTCGTTCACTGCCAGACCCATTTTCTGTGCTTCCTTGTCCAGCCTGGAGAAAGCAGAACTAACGGCGCGGGTGTTGAGGCCGATGATATCAATATCATCGGCATACGCCAACCGCTGTACACTCTTATAGAAGATGGTACCTTCTCTATTTACTTCTGCGGCTCGAACTATTTTCTCCAAAAGCAGGTTGAAAAAGTCGCACGATAGGGAATCGCCTTGTCTGAAACCTCGTTTGGTATCGAACGGCTCGGAGAGGTCCTTCCCGATTCTGACGGAGCTTTTCGTGTTGCTCAGCGTCAGTTTACACAGCCGTATTAGTTTTGCGGGGATACCAAATTCAGACATCGCGGCATAGAGGCAGCTCCTTTTCGTGCTGTCGAAAGCAGCTTTGAAATCGACGAAGAGGTGGTGTGTGTCGATTCTCCTTTCACGGGTCTTTTCCAAGATTTGGCGCATGGTGAATATCTGGTCGGTTGTTGATTTTCCAGGTCTAAAGCCACACTGATAAGGTCCAATCAGTTTGTTGACGGTGGGCTTTAATCTTTCACACAATACGCTCGATAGAACCTTATATGCGAGGTTGAGGAGGCTAATCCCACGGTAGTTGGCGCAGATTGTGGGGTCTCCTTTTTTATGTATTGGGCATAGCACACTTAAATTCCAATCGTTGGGCATGCTCGTCCGACCATATTTTACAAAGAAGCTGATGCATGCTCCCTATTAGTCCTTCGCCGCCGTGTTTGAATAGCTCGGCCGGTAGTCCGTCGGCCCCTGCCGCTTTGTTGTTCTTGAGGCGGGCAATTGCTATTCGAACTTCTTCATGGTCGGGTAATGGAACGTCTGCTCCATCGTCATCGATTGGGGAATCGGGTTCTCCTTCTCCTGATGTTGTGCGTTCACTGCCATTCAGCAGGCTGGAGAAGTGTTCCCTCCATAATTTAAGTATGCTCTGGGCATCAGTGACTAGATCACCTTTGGGGGTTCTACAGGAAAACGCTCCGGTCTTGAAACCTTCCGTAAGCCGCCGCATTTTTTCGTAGAATTTTCGAGCATTACCCCTGTCGGCCAGCTTATCAAGCTCTTCGTACTCACGCATTTCAGCCTCTTTCTTCTTTTGTCTACAAATGCGTCTCGCTTCCCTCTTCAACTCTCGGTATCTATCCCATCCCGCACGTGTAGTGGTCGATCGTAACGTTACGAGGTAGGCAGCCTGTTTTCTCTCCGCTGCGACACGGCACTCCTCGTCGTACCAGCTGTTCTTTTGCACTTTCCGAAAACCAATGGTTTCGGTTGCAGCTGTACGTAAGGAGTTTGAAATGCCGTCCCACAGTTCCCTTATACCGAGTTGTTGACGAGTGCTCTCGGAGAGCAGGAGTGCAAGCCGAGTAGAAAATCGTTCGGCTGTCTGTTGTGATTGCAGCTTCTCGACGTCGAACCTTCCTTGTGTTTGGTGGCGCGCGTTTTTTGCTGCACAGAGGCGGGTGCGCATCTTAGCTGCAACAAGATAGTGATCCGAGTCGATGTTAGGACCTCGGAGCGCACGCACATCTAAAACACTGGAGACGTGTCTTCCGTCTATCACAACATGATCGATCTGGTTGGTAGTTTTTCGATCCGGAGACAGCCAGGTAGCTTGATGAATCTTCTTATGCTGGAATCTAGTACTACAGATAACCATATTTCGGGCCCCGGCGAAGTCAATCAGCCTCAACCCATTAGGGGATGTTTCGTCGTGGAGGCTGAATTTACCGACCGTAGTGCCAAATATACCTTCTTTGCCCACCCTGGCGTTAAAGTCGCCAAGCACGATTTTGACATCGTGGCGGGGGCAGCTCTCATAAGCGCGCTCCAAGCGCTCATAGAAGGCATCTTTGGTCACATCGTCCTTCTCTTCCGTCGGGGCGTGGGCGCAAATCAGCGATATGTTGAAGAACCTCGCTTTGATGCGGATTGTGGCTAGACGTTCATTCACCGCAGTGAATGATAGTACTCGGCGACGGAGTCTCTCTCCCACCACGAATCCTACACCAAACTTGCGCTCCTTTATATGGCCACTGTAGTAAATGTCACAAGGACCTACTCGTCTCCGTCCTTGTCCCGTCCATCGCATTTCTTGGACGGCGGTGATGTCAGCCTTTGTCTTTACGAGGACATCAACCAGCTGGGCAGCGGCACCTTCCCAATTAAGGGACCGGACATTCCAGGTGCATGCCCTCAATTCGTAGTCCTTATTTCGTTTGCCATGGTCGTCATCAAAAGGGGGGTCTCTCATCCGAGGCTGGTTGTAGCTCTTCACTGGGGGTGTTTTTACGTGGCGGGTCCCAAACCCAGCGCACAACCCTTGTAGGGAATGTTTCGCCTTCTCACTTTAGCTCGCCTTCAAACGGATGTTCTTAGGCTACCCAGAGGATACTTGGTCAAAGACCGGAAGTAGTGAGCTGCTTGAGCCATGTATAAAAGAATCGTTTCTGGCCACTCCCAAGTGAATGGCGATCAGAGAACTTTCCTCACTTGCGTGAACTTCTACACATGACTCCATCCTCCTTAGGAAGTATACAAATAATTATAGAAACCATTACTATATAAAATGCGTGTCTAAAAATCCAAAGTCACAGGTAATGCTCAATAATTGCGAAAGTTCAAACTAAATTCTTGTTCATTTTGCCATAAAGTCATCAAAAATAATGTTGAGTAAAGCTCTCAGATATATAAAAAGTACCGGCCTCTAAACACCAAATAATTTTTAACCAGAGTTTATTAAAGCGAGAACTACATCACCTATAGCGACTGAAACTACCTTCTCCAAGCATGTAGCGCACTAAAATATAACATTTGTGCTATATTTATCTCTTCACACATACATACATACATGCCCACGTTCTACCTGATTGATTAATGTTGCTGCGGTTATATCATTCACATCAGACGATTCATTCATAACTGACTAGAGTACATAAAGCAACTGAATAATTATGAAAACTTTAAAAACAAAAAGTTTTTTGCTTCATACTCGTTCGCTCCTTTTCATGTGGTTACTGTTATTTATGATTTTTGGATTATCTTTAAAAAATCAGAGGAGATAAAACTATCAGGTAAAGTGTTTTTGTTGGGAGCACAAAGAGCCGCTTTGATAGCCTAATTTCTTTTTGATTGATTATTTTGATAGGCAGCGCGGTAATTTTTTAACATTCATATAACTGTTTTGGTTAGCATTAATCCTTATACCCTGTGAGAAATACGGAAAGAAATTGCACAGCTTTGAAAACGAAGGTATATACAGGGCAGCGCAAAAGTAATCCTCCTATCAGAAGATGCTATAAATTTTACAATTGACCTGTAATGTCAGTTTTGTTTTGACATTTGTGTGGTAAACACAAACGAAATACATGTAAGTAAACAATGGTACGCTACACTGCTCCAGAACGCGGGTTATTGGTGACCAATAATCGGTCGGTGACTTTGGCACAACGTGAATTTCGTCGCAGATTTCCTGGCCGTCCGACGCCTACTGGCGAAACACTGCGATGTTTAGCCGCTTGCCTCGAAGATACTGGCACAACACGAGATGCTGGATCATGAAAGCGCTGTTGACATCGACTAGACGACGTGCCACGCAAATGGGTATCACTCGACGGTGTTTACAGCGAATTTTGGTAAAAGATTTGAAGATGTTTCCGTACAAAGTCCAGACGGTGCATCAGCTGTTAGCTGCTGACCGCCAATCGCGTCTAACATACGCTCAAGCCATCCTTAATCACCACCAAGATGCATTTCCCGGGCGCCTAATCTCCCGTTTTTGGCGATTTGCACTGGCCAGCAAGATCGCCTGATTTGACCGCTCCAGACTTCATTTTGTGGGGCTTTTTGAAGTCGCGGGTTTATGTCAACAAGCCTCTTGCAGCTCTTAAAGACAATATCCGTCAAGAATGTGAGGAGCTATCGCCGGAAGTTCTTGCCAAAGTGATGGAAAATGCCATAAAAAGGGCTCAAATGACAATCAACTGAGGCGGCGGCCATTTACATGATATCATATTCTCGACTTGATGTAAAAAAATTTAAAAATAATAATCTACAAACAGAAACAAAGGTTTTAATTTTTTAAAAAATTACAACCAAAAACCATCGGAAGGTTATTTTTGCGCCACCTGTTACTTATAAATTGTCAAATTTGGTAAGCGAATGAAAGTAAAGTTTGGAAAAAATATATAATTTAGAAAATCGTGTATAAAAGAAAAAAATTATATATGAAATTTAAAAACAATATTTATATTAAAATTCCATGTATGTGGATTTGCTTAAATTGTATAATTCATTTAAGCATTTTCAGGTATTCTTATAAAAACAAAACCGCCTTTTTTGTCAACCCTCACATTAAATACTTTATGCTGATATACAAGTATGTATACTTTTACAAAGATCTTTCCTGAAGAAAGTACAAAGTATTTATTTATGAACCACTTCCCAGCCCTACTTCTCGAGGCATCAAAAAGGACAAAAAGGAAACTAAGAAGCTTGTGATATATAGTATACGTATTTTACCACGAATAATTATATTTCGTTGTGCCTTTCTCTACAGGGCATGTTTTGTGGTTAACTGCTACAGCCTTCGAAAAACGTGCATGCTGACGAAGCTTTGTAGGTAACGGCATTATATTTATTTCAGGTTTTTAAGTTGACTGCAATTTAGTCTTTTGACTACCTTTAAATTGCGGGCTTTTAACGACGGAACACCTATTTAATTACATAATATATTTAGTATACCATATAACTGTTAATTCTTGCATGATATTTTCTGGAATTTTAGACCTTTATTGCATTGAATTTTTACTGCTTCCTGTCTAAGCCTGCGGCAAAGAATACATTTCATGTTTACTCATACAGTAAAAATAAATAATCGGTTTTCATAAAAATACTTTTTTGGAGTAAGTATCAGAGGCAATCACTATTATTAAAAGCTCTGAAATATACATATATGCCGAAAGAAATTTAGTTAAGATCAATTTTTAAACTCTTGCAACATATTACCACTACTACCAATAGTATTGTGTTCAGCTAAAGGTAGATTGAATAACCGAAAAGGAAAACAATATAGGATTACTTATAAAAAAACCCGCCTTTTTTGTCAACCCTCACATTAAATACTTTATGGTGATATATGTATACTTTTAAAAAGATCAAAGATTATAAAGGGTGCTCCATTTCGGTGTTCCCTACTTTTTTAAAGAAAAAACACAGAAATTTCAAATTTAAGGAGGAATGTTTATTATCATTCGAAACAACATTCTTTGGCATTTATTTTTTGAAGATTATCTCTTTCAAATGTTGGCCGTGGCTACATCTCAGATGGTCCATCCGTTGAGTCCAATTTTTGATCACTCGATTGTTAACTGGCGAATGACACGCGTGATGTTCTGCTCCACGCATAGGCGTTAGACATATTTCCACAGAAAAAGGTCTAAAGATGTGATATCACACGATCTTGGTGTATAATCCACTGGCTCAAAACGTAAAGCTATCTGCTTACCGAAGTGTTCTCTCAATAAATCTATTGATTGATGCGACGTGTAGGAAGTGGCCGTCTTGTTGAAATCATGTCGCGATAACGGTCGCCATAGACGGTTACGTTGTCACCGGCACTAATTCTCTGTCCATTCATTTGTCCGTGCAAATCATTTCTGCAGCAAAAATTTAAATACATGTTTTTGGTACCATGAAAACTTTAGTATTGCAGATGAGCGGAATCGGACCATTTTTACACCAACAAAATACTAATCATTGGAAAAGTGTAAAGTACCAATTTAAAATACAAAACTGTAATGTGGTAAAACGAATTGCATTTGAAAGGAGCATCTTTGGCTTAAAATGTTTGAGAAATTGGCATTTTTCGGTCAGTGAACACATTTCACAAACCACTACAACTCTATCAGTTGTACTTAACTCAAGGGATGTATGGGTTAAACCACCACCATTTACTAAAATGACAAGAATAGCTTTACGGGATGAAAAAGTGTTGAAATCAAATTCGTAATCAGGACTCCTCAAATACCCCACAGACCTCTTAGTATATCAGTCGCGAATTGTTCATTCGGAACTCAACAGTGTTATTATCTATGACATTGCAATAATTTCACATATTGTTTAGGTTGAACTACTTAAACCTATACTTGCCATCCAAACTGACCGATCAAAATCAGAATAAAGATATTTTTACACTTTTTATACCATAAGAAATTCACGTGTGAAGGGTAGTATAGCTTCGGCGCAGTCGAAGTTAGCTTTTTTCTTAGTTTGTTTTTTAGTTTCTTCGAATATGCCCAATTTATATCACTGGGTATCTCATTTAAACCTAATACAAGGAGCGTTCCAAAGTAAACAGGACTTTTTGAATCTAGCGTGCCATGGTGGCGCCATCTATAGTCGACTGATGCTTTAGAATCTGCCATCTTTATCGATTATCCAGTGAGAATTTCATGACATTTCATCGATTGGAAGTTATTACGTTTCAAGTGTCAGTATGTATGTTTGTGTTATCGGTCGGAAATTCCATCGAAACTGTGCGTGAATTCATCAAAAATTAGCCGAAATCATCATTGAAATTCATGGAAATGGAATTGAACATCTCCAAAACATCGATTTAACGCATTTTGACCGAATATTTGGGCTTATGAAAGGTGTGTGCACGGTTTGTTCTGCAAAAATTGACTGACGACCAAAACTTGCTCAAAATCCAACATTCGAAGGACGATTATTTGACCAAAAAATCACATTTTAACCATTAACCACTCTCCGCATTCACCTGATATAGCGCCGTGCGACTTCTTCCTTTTTGGAAAAATGCATTTACCCATGAAAGGAAATCGTTATGCAGACGTAGAGGCCATTCAAAAGGCTTGCACCGGCATATTGGCGGGCATACCGGCCAACGAGCTAAAACACTCTATCGACATGCTTTTGGACCCTGCAAAAAGCTGTATTGAAGCAGAAGGAGACTAGTTTAAATAAAATAAATTGACTTTGCCGAAAAAACCATTTATTCGGTTTTTTCAAGTCCTGTTTACTTTGGAATGCACCTTGTATAACTACTTACCAGATCTGAAACTGAAATTTGTAATCCTTAGAGTCTTTGGCTCCAAAGAAATATGCCTACGTTATACATACACAATTTATTACTAAACTCTCCAGATAAAGTATATGTAAGCTTGTGTATAGTGATATCATAATTTAAATACAACTTCCTCCATCAGGTATTTCAGCTATACTTAAAGCACTTCTGTTTTCTGTTGCATTCTGTATTTTTAATATGCATCTGTAAATATACATACATATATATCATCAACAAAAATTCCTTTAATATTTTTAAGTCTCTAAAACTCTTTTCTTAATAAACATTAGAACGTTTTTGAAGAAAATTAATTTTAAAATGTATGAGGTTTCGACTTATTTCTGATATAACTTCCTTCTCAAAAAATTAAGTGTACCAATCGCCATATAATTGTGTCGAATTAGGTATCAGTTGGGCCTTCAATATTTTAAAATTCATTAGTATTCATACTTTTATTTATTTTTATAATTGCTTTCCGAAGAACACAACAACTGCATTTCTCTGAAGTTAGACCATTCCATATGCAGAAATAACTTTCTCAACAATCATGGGTTATTAAACTCTCCAAAGAAATTATGTATTCTGAAGTTGCCGACAACAATGTAAATTATAATTACAATTTTATCGACATGTAAAATGTTTCTAATGAAATCGTCAATGGAATAGTAATGAGCAAATATTATACAAGTACTTTCCTTTTACTAACATGGTGCTAGACATTACATACGTGTGCAATGTCATTATGAGTATGGGCTAGGCGGTGTGCCATTGGTATAATTTGGTGGGACTAATAGGCGCCAATTGGATAATAATCATAATCACAAGCTAAGAAGTTGTTATGAAAGTATAATGACACTCAAGAAATGCATTGCAAGTTACTGAACACATACTTGTACATATGTATGTATGTACGCAGGTAAATTTTTGTATAGAATTAAGTATGTGTATTAAGATGGTACTTTAAAAGTACAATTTTTTCACATTTCAGAGCGTTCTGACATTCTGGCAGACTAAGGATAGCATAGAAAATTATTTACATATGTATGCACTGCGATTTATAAATTTAAACCTTAGACCTGCAATGCCTTCCGACGTTTTCAAGCCGTCGGTTTGCAAGTGAATAGTGCTTTCTCTGAGTAACTGGTTAAGTATGGAGTCACTCACTTGCGGAATTTTCGTTTTTGCTAATACCGTCTCTCGACAGAAGGGCTAATGGGATTTGTTCTCCAGAATGTTTAGTTTAAAATTTTTAGGTCAAAGAAATAAAATTAATGGTTTTTAATCTATATTTAATTTAATTTAAGTGACTCTATATTCCCAGCATCAGTAAAAATATATGTATGCAATCATTTTCATAAGTACCACCCTAATGTACATATTCAAAATCAAAGGAAGTGAAGGGCGATGTCGTGTAAGTCTTACATTAGAAACTTAATTATTCATTAAAACTTAACCCTTAAGAGCTTTAATGACTAACTTGCATAGTCACCGAAGCCATACAAACAAGTATAACATTAGGCATGCATGTCTACATACATATGTATATATCTATATAAGAGTGTTAATATATGCTTCCAATCATATCCTGCAACTGAATATTAACTGCATAGCAGCCCGCATTATGTTCAGGCCCAACCCTTTGACTTCTTCGAATGATTGGAGTGACAACTGCGTCACGTAGATGCGTGAGCCCACACAGAGCTCTACGTCAAGCGCAACGATATGCAGAACCACACCAATCTAAATTTGTACACAACCGCACATTCATGTGTGTGTGCTTATTGCGCACCTTTCGAAACTCAACGAATGTCAATTGTCAGCTCACACTGTCTAGAACGGTCGTTTCGTTTGGGAGGTTGGCGCAATTTTTGGCATTTGACAATTTCGTCTAATTACGAATGCAGCGAAGGCGCACGATTTTATGAAAATCTGAATGTCTGCATAACAAACCGTCGCGTACAGCAAAGGAGTTACATTCAATATGCCACCAAGGCAACAGACACGTTTTGTGGAGTTGTCAGAAAGTCGTCATTGTCGCTGTCACTGTCATCGGCGCATTCGTCGTCGCCGCTAATACTAGTTCCACCATACCACTGGCGCCACGAATGGGTGTTTCTTTGACGTTTATGGCGGCAAAATGCCGCCGTGCATACCTAATACAATCACAAATTTATATATAATTGCATAGCCAGATAGCATATAGCAATATAGGGTACAAGTGATGTTTATTAAATGCAAGTAAAGAAACCTAATCAAATGAGCATAATTTTACTACGACGCTGTTAAGACAATTAATGCTGTCATTAAAAAGTTTCAATTTATTTATTTTTGAAAAGTTACTTTTTTATGTTTATTGTATTTTAATTTATAGCTTTTCGGTAGTACTCGCTTCCATGTGTTGTTATTCTGTTTGCATTAACAAATGTAATTTATTTATTATTAAATTTATTATGTTACAGGTTTCTGAGAAATTTTTGTGTTGATTACATTTGTATTGGCTACATTCAAAAGAAAAGGAGAAATGGAGTAATATGTCTGGCTTCCTGAAATTTATATAAACAAGAAAAAACGTTAACTTCGACTGCACCAAAGCTAATATACCCTTCACATGGAAGCTATATGCTATATTAATCCGATCTGAACAGATTTTTTGGAAATTATATATCTAATTATCTTAAGCAGTAATTCATGTAAAATTTCGTGAAGATACCACGTCAAATGCGAAAGTTTTCCATACAAGCCCCCGATTCCGATCGTTCGGTTTGTATGGCAGCTATATTCTATAGTGAGCAAATCTGAACAATTTCTTCGGAGATTACATTGTTGCCTTAGAAAATAATCTCTACCAAATTTTGTGAAAATTTCTTGTCAAATATGAAAGTTTTCCATACGAGAACTTGATTCCGATCGTTCAGTTTGTATGGCAGCTATATGTTATAGTGGTCTAATATCGGCAGTTCCGATAAATGAGCAGCTTCTTGAAAACAAAATGACGTTTGCAAAATTTCAAAACGATATCTTAATAACTGAGGGACTAGTTCGTATATATACAGACAGACATGGCTAAATCGACTCAGCTCAACATACTGATCATTTACATATATGCTTTATAGGGTCTCAGACGCTTCCTTCTGGGTGTTACAAACTTCGTGGCAAACTTAATATACCCTGTTCAGGGTATAAAAATTGCCTTATCGGTGTGCAATGTCCATTAGAAGAACAAGTAATGAGAGCTAGGTATTTTCAAGTGCGTAAGGCTTGTTAATTATATGGGATCTAAAGTCACCCGGAAGTTCGAAAATCTGTATATTAGGTATATGGAGGCTAAAGGAAGTATTGATTCGATTTAATCCATTTATAGCACACAGCCATACTACTATGAGGAAAAGATTCTCACTGAATTTCAGTTATAAACTTCACACATTGACCAATTTATTCGGTAAATAGTCAATGGGCTCACATATGCTATATATCATACGAATTTTGATTCCGGCTCCATTAAATCCCTGTTATATCATCTCGTGGGTAAAATTAAATGTCTGTGGCGAATTTAGTTTTAATTGATCGCGTTTTAAGTAGTTTTTAAGTCGTGTTATATAAGGAATGATTTCATCCATTTTCACACTGTCGATAAGAGTTTCCTATAATATTTGCACTAGGCGAATTCGTCGAATTTTAATAATATATCTGACAAGTTCGCCTGTTCCACATATTCGGTATAGAGGGGCTTGGATATTTTCAGCCCAATTTGAACTATTTTAGGTCACAGGATACACACCTCAAAAACACTATTCGTGACAAGGTGGTTTTTGTTTGATTTCCCTTTTTTTCGCACTGCAATGTAGGAATTTCGGGATAATATTACTTACCGAATCGATCAAGTAGATCCCAAGATATAGGTGTTCATCTAAATTCGGCTGGTGCCACGCTTATTATCCAAGTTTGACCCCCATCGTACCAAAACCGTTTCCCCTGAGCAAACTTGGTTATTATAAGATGAATGGTGTGGAAGATAGGTACAGTAAACTTATTAGAAAGCAGGGCTATGCCAACTTTTAAAGCTTTTTTAACCATAAATGCCTCAGTTAATGCATTTCGTTGTATTAAACAACTGCTTTGTGTCTTATTGTGGGGCTTAGCTATAAAACTTTATATGTTTTCGATTAATTGCGTTTTGTAGGCGTGACGATGGTCCGATTCCGCCGATCTGCAACACTAATTCTTCTTGGATGCCAAGGAATATGTTTACCAAGTTTAAACGAGATTTCGCAATTTTTATAGTCACTCTGAATTCAACTCGGCTTGATATACATATATATCGATCGGTTTTAAGATATACAATTAACTGTTATGTGCACAAAACTATTTTGCTCTGTAGCAACATGTTGCAAGAGTATAAAAAACTTTTAAAATTACATTTTAAAAGAATTGATTCGGCTGAAATACAACTGTATTCGAAATAATATTAGTGGTTTGTGAATAATACCAGTGGCTTGAAGAACACCTGCATTGGTCAGTCGAAAAATTGTGGTCCGATGGAAAAAAAATTATTTTACTTGCTTCCCGAGGACGCCGACAGTATGTACATATGTACGAAAGACAGTAAACGCTTCATTTGATCCTAAATATGTTTCACAGACGGCAAAACATGGGGGTGCCAAAATAAATCTATGGGAGTGCTTTTCTTACTATGGCACAGGCCCTTTATTTTGGATTAAAGAAAACATGGATGCCAAATTGTACGTTGAAATAATGCAGTCGACTATGCTACCACACGCTGAATGGAAAATGTCGTTGTAATGGGTCTATCAACAAGATAACGACCCTAAACATACCAGCAGATTGGCAAAAAATTGGTTTGCTCTAAATGGAGTTGAGGTTATGGGTTGGCCGGCCCAGTCACCGGACCTTAATCCAATTGAAAATCTTTGGACAGAGGTCAAAGAAGCTGTAGGGAAAGAGAATTCGTCAAATACGAAGCAATTATGGAGTGCTGTGAAGAAGGCGTGGAAGGCCATTCCTCTCGAGAAATGCAAGCGTTTGGTGGACTCCTTGCATAGGAGATGCGCAGCTGTGGTATTCAACAACGGTCATTCCACGAAATGCTAATTGTTTAAACTTTATTTTATATTATTATAATGAATTAATTGATTTTTGATTTAAAATCCTGAATACTGCTGTTATTAATCACAGCTGAATTTTTCATTTACAAACTTTTTTATTTATTTAAAGAAGAAATTTAACTTATTCTTAAAAAAAAATAATATTTGTTTTAAGCTTGAATATGAGCGAACTAAATACTATAATAATAATCCATAATAAAATTCAATTACACGATTTTTTTGCTTCATTTGAATTCTGGGTTATGCCACTGCTATTATTTCAAACACAGTTGTATTTGCAGAAATACGATCATGGGTATAAGTTTAGGTATAGAACCAAGCTGAATAAAACCAGGTTTACATCAAATTCACATTCATATGCTTAAAAACACAGCCAGTTAATATCATCTAAGCAAGAATATTTTCAAATAGACGATATACTACTGTGCCCAAAAAATAAGGTGACATTGTATTTATTTTGAAAATTCTTTATTTATTCTTCCAAATCAATTTCATCCCCTTCAAAGTAATACCCCCCCCGATGCAATGCACTTATGCCAACGGATTTTCCAATCTTCGAAACACTGGTTGTAATCACTTTCCGGGATGGCCTTCAGTTCCGTCTTCGCTGCGGCTTGAATCTCCTCTATCGTCTCCGGAGCGGTCTTTTGAGCTTGGTGAACAGCCAGAAGTCGCACGGCGCCAGATCAGGTGAATACGGTGGTTGTGGAACGATATGGGTTGAGTTTTTGGCGAAATGATCACGAATTACGAGGGCAGTATGGGATGGTGCATTATCGTGGTGTAAAAACCAAGAATTGTCTTTCCACAATTCCGGCCTTTTTAGGTGGATAGCGTTACGCAAACGACGCATAACGTTCAAATAATATTCCTTGTTGACTGTTTGACCGGTTGGAAGGCATTCATAATGCACAACATCATGATAATCGAAGAAAACAGTCAACATGACCTTGATTTTTGAGCGACTTTGGCGGGATTTTTTTGGTCTCGGCTCTCTTTTGGCACGATATTCGCTCGATTGATCGGTTGTTTCGGGGTCGTAAGCATAGATCCAAGTCCCATCGCCAGTTACAATGCGTTTCATGACACCCTGGTAGTCGGAAAGCATCGTTTCACACACTTCAACGCGCCGCCTTTTTTCCAAAAAATTCAATGTTTTCGGTACCAGTCGAGATTTGACGCGCTTGAGGCCCAAAACATCCTTCAAAATGGTATTGGCTGAGCCTTTCGATATGCCAACTTCATCAGCAAGATCTCTAATTGTTAATCGACGGTTTTTCAACACCAAATCTTTGATTTGTTGAACGTGAGCTTCGTCGATTGAGGTTGATGGTCGCCCTGGACGCTCTTCGTCTTCGACACGTTCACGGCCGGCTTGGAACTCACTATACCACTTGTAAACATTTTTTTAGACATAGCCTCATTACCAAAGGCTTTCTGCCCCATCCTCAACGTATCCGCAGCAGAAAATTCATCATTCATCATTCATCACTTTTAGCAGCTCATAAAACGACACGTATCTCAAACACTAATTAATATTTTGACTTGAAATTTGACATAAATGTGACTGACAGTACTACCAACCTAAAAAAAAAAATTCTCCAAATCCTTCGACGCCAAATACATGAAAAGTGCATAGATCCAGCGCTAAACAGCGACTGTTACCCTCTGACTCTGTTTGGATTATCGGAAACTAATTCCGCTGTGACTGGGCTTCCAATTAAATTTAATAGCACAAAGTCAGTACAGCCTTTGAAGAGGGCTGCATTTCGAAGCAGTATTTCTTGACAGCCACCTCAACCTAAAATACACTATAGTGACTGGTATCGTCAATCTAGAATTGACTAGAGAAATCTACTCTTCCTATCCTCCCTCTAAGATTCGATGCTTAAGTGAAAAAACTCACTGCGCATGAAATGAGTTAGCAAGTGGGTATTGTCTTATATCTCCTCCATATACATATTACATAATCGACGATACTTTTCAAAATACCTAAATTCAATCATAGGATGTAAAATTCATTAAAAATAGAGCGTAAATTTAAAATACTAATTGAACAATATAATTAATCGGTTGCGCATTGATATAATTTTAAGCGATCTTACAAAATTTTACGGCTTTTGAAAATTTCAATCCTTAGGTTATATTACATCTATACTATCATTGTCTTATACACACAATGAAATACAGAAGGGTGTTCCCAAATCCGCTTTCATTAGACCAAATTAGAGCATGTGAATTGTACACATTTGACCCGAATCCATTTAGGGAACGCATTAGGCAAGTGAGCGTCTACTCCATTTGTATCCGACACAATATTGCAAGCTGGAATTTGGTCATATGCATTCAATAGAAAGGCAAAGGACTTTTAAACCAGAACAAAGTAGGACTAAAGAAATCTATTGTTCTACGGTATAGTTTAAAACTATGCATAAATAACCAGAATGCTGAAGAATTACTATTTTTCACGGAAACCGATAGGTATTAACGCACTAATGCGGGAAAATTTGGATGAGATTGCACCGTGACACCACAAATATCCGTAACATACAAGTAATATGCATATGATGTCCTTTTCCACGGCTCTTAAGTATTTTCGCACATTTTTAAAAGAAAAACTGCTCTACATTCCCGCCTACCTGCGACGCCTCGCATCGTCTTAATGCTGCGTAATTCGCATTTAAAATTTCTAAGCCAGTGATAATTGTAGGTGTGTGAATGCTGCGCTTAGCGGGAGAAAACTAAGACACCTACGTACATGCCAATGTTTGTGAAACTGCTCGAAGGCGTTGCGAATCCTTGACACTACTATGTGTGTGGGTAGTATTGTGTTAATGCATGGATAGATTCTTTCAACAGCAAACAGTTTTGATTTATGGCTTGCATGGCACTTCGATTGTTAGCGTAAGTTGAGCTGAAGATGTGCAGAATAAGCATGAAACCGTTACGAATTTTTGTTGGCACCAAACAGCTGTTATACAGCACGCCACACATTTTAAACATATATATGTATGCACACATACATACATTCTAGACGAACCAATGCCACCGATCTGCGTCCATAAACTAAAAGAAGTCGACTTATAGAATTGTTCTTGTTCTGTGTGTGCATTTGGGTATGATAATAAGTTTGTAGTTGTGTCGACAAGCCCTGTTTCAAATCTTCACGGTCAATTTAACAATAAACAGTTGCCATAAATTAAGAATTACGAGCTCAAACATTTGTTTCACTTCAAATTTGGTACTACGTATTTAGATTTATATACTAAACATATGTATGTACATATGTATGTGCATATGTATGCATGTACATATGTATATGTTGTATGCATCTAAACATCCACATACACATGCACGCCCTCATATATGAAGAAGTCACACTTAATGTGCAAAAGCATTGAAATTGATTTGTGCCAGCACGTAAGGCCTCCTCCCTCTATCTATCTTCCACAGCGATACCGATCGAAATGCGCATCCTTTAGCGTGTCATCCCTTTTACATCATATTTTTGTAATGGTGTGCCTGTGACGAATTTTGCTGCAATAAAAATTGATAAGCTTTGACAAACTCAATTGTGTGCTCATTTTATTCGGAGATACTATCTAAATTATGTGAGGGGACACTAGCGGCGATATGAATGCCAATTTTGAGCTACGAGCTCCGGGAAGAGGAGGCCGCAAATTGTTGGAATTATCATTTTTATGGCACGTAGTTAATGTTTGTTGAGCTCAGAAAAAGTTGATGCAATCTGGATCCATTAATGCGAATTCTTCCTATTTAACAATAAGTTTAGATATTGATTATTTTATCTCATTAAAATATTCAACGCTTTATACGAGATATACCTGTATGTATATATTAATATACTATACATTGTGACAAAAAAGCACACGGAAATTTTTATTAAATTCCCAGTTTGTTTATAGTAGCAGCTTCAGTCGGTACATCTCAGAAGTGCGTTGCGATTTTATTAAAAAAAAAACATAAGCATACAAGTGATTCAAAGCCTTCAAAGACGGTCGAAAGATCGTTGAAGACATGCCTCGTTCTCGACGACCGTCGACCTCTTCAACTGATGAAAATATTAAAAAAGTGAAGAAGATGGTGCTTGAAAATCGTCAGGCAAGTGGTAGAGAGATGGCAAGAGACAACTCTCGCGAGTCCGTTTGAATGATTTTGGTATATACTTGTATATTGAGTATGAAACGCGTTTTTGCTCGACTCTTTCCGATAAAGATGAGTTTTTTCAAAAAGCGTACCGTAAACAAGTCTCTTGGGACATTTTTGATAGTGCAAATTCTGGTCCCACATTCATGGACATCATTTTAACAGCCAATAAGCCATCGGTTTACAAGTCAACAATCATTGGAATGGAAACCGTTTTCAGTCTATCGAAGAGATAAAAGAAAATTTGCAGAAGGAGCTGGAAAAATTGTTAGCATAAGTGTATTACATCTGGTGGGAATGACTTTGAAGGCGAAAAAATAAATATTGATGAATAATTAAATATTTCGCGTTTTATTTACAAATTCCGGGTACTATTTTGTCATGATGCATATTAAAATATTTACTTGTTTGTTATTGTAATTTATATATGAGCCAGTTAAAAATTAAATGAAACTTTACAAATTTCAGGCTCTGGCATACCAAAGTAGCATTCAATCGAAAAAATAAAAATATAAAAACATATGTAACAAAATGAATTCAATCTCATGACTTGAAACCGAGTTATAATAGGCAATTTGTAATCTTGAATGGAACACAGTATTATCTCAATATCTTGCTCTTGCATTATAATATTATGCCTCTACGAGTATAATAGTACTTTATGTCTCACTAACTTCTCAAGCTATGTATGTATATCAAACAAGCTTGGCAGGGACCTTGCTACATAGTATATCTATCTATTAAAAGTACGATAACTCCGTATATAAGAAACACCAAATTCACCTATTTTACATTTCCGGCGAAATTTTGTTTATATACAAGGTGCGTTCCAAAGTAAACAGGACTTAAAATAAAAAGAACAAATGTTTTTTTTGGCAAAATCAATTTATTTTATTCAAACTAGTCTCCTTCTGCTTCAATGCTCGGACAGCTTTTTGTACGGACCAAAAGTATGTCAAACGATGGTTTTAGCTCGTTGGCCGGTATGGCCGCCAGTATGCCGGTGCAAGCCTTTTGAATGGCCTCTACGTCTGCATAACGATTTCCTTTCATGGGCAAATGCTTTTTTCCGAAAAGGAAGAAGTCGAACGGTGCCATATCAAGTACATACGGGGAGTGGTTAATGGTTAAAATGTGATTCCTGGTCAAATAATCGCTCTTCGAATATTGGATTCTGAGCAATTTTTTCGTCAGTCAATTTGTGCGGAACAAACCGTGCACACACCTTTCGTAAGCCCAAATGTTAGGTTAAAATGCGATAAATCGATGTTTTGGAGATGTTCAATTCCATTTCCATGAATTTCAATGATAATTTCGCCTGATTTTTGATGAATTCTTGCACAGTTTCGATGGAATTTCCGGTGATCACGGATTTTGATAGGCCCACATGTTGGTCGTCATTTATGTCCTTACGACCACTTTGAAAACGTTGAAACCACTCGTGCACTCTGCTACGGGATAGACAATCATCGCCATAAACTTTTTCATCAATTGAAACGTCTCGGTAAAAGTTTTACCAATTTTAAAACAAAATTTAATGTTCGCTCTTTGTTCGAAGCTCATTTTCGCACCGATAACACAAACACACTGACACTTATAACGCAATAACTTCACTTCCAATCAATGTAATGTCGTGAAATTCTCACTGGACAATCGATATAGATAGCAGATTCTAACGCACTAGTCGACATATAGATGGCGCCACCAGGGAGTGCTAGATTCAAAAAGTCCTGTATACTTTGGAAATTACCGTGTATACTATATATTGTTCTCTGTTAGAACCACGTTTTTAGCTAAATGGCTTGCTAAGTCACGCTTAGTACGTCTCAAAGATTGAAAAGCTGCGACCACAACCACGTTACATTACCATCTTTCTTCAATTAACTTTACATCCGATAACTCAACATTAAAATATATTACTTTGATACTCAGCATATATTACACTCTGTAGCAGCTGGAACGTGTTCAAAGTACGGTCCTTATTTGCACCTGTGGTGTACTAAGAATAACACCAATAATGACAATCGATGTTCGGTTGCATTCCCCTAGAAACCACAACTACGTTGCACCTGTAGAATTTAGATCAAATAAATATGTGTTTGCGTGTGTGGATGTCCTCTCGCGTGTGGGTAGTGTTGATTTGTGGGTCCTGTGGAATGTAGCTTCGGTGTGTGTGGTGTATTGATGGTGGCGGTGTATTCGTGTAGTGGCATTAGGGGGGGGGCGGCTTATCTCATTTAGCCATCCCGGCCCCCCTAGGCGAATATTCAGCCTAGCAATCTCTGCAATTGCTGGAGGGTTGCCACCACGTTGCTGAGTCCAGTAGCGGGGCGATGCTGTGGCGCTTTTGGACGACGCCTGGTCGGTGCGAACGCCACTGATAGGGAGCAGGCCGGGCTGCAGTAGTTCGGCGTCGTACCGTCCGGTCTCCTTGCGTTGATCTACCCGTGCTTGGGGCAGCTGGCCGACCTACATCGCGTCGTGGGGTCCTGTGCAGCAGCGTATGATGTGGTCTGCCACACGTGTGGCATAAATCGGCTGAGACACACTCCTGCGTCCCATGCGTGTGCGACAGGCAGTTGAGGCAGTGCTCATGTGCCTGGGCCACACGCTGTCGTTGTGTCGGCGTTAGCTCCTTAAAGAGCCCACAGTGTTGTAGTCGATGTTTCCGGCGACATAGCGGGCATCGGATGCGACGCGGCTCGACTTGAGCGGATGGCGTTGATGGGGCTGCTCGTGAGCCACTACCAGAAGCGGCAGTCGATACAGTCGCATTGGTTGGGCGAAGTGGAGGAGTAGGCCCAGTACGTGCCCCGTTGGTTGCCGACCGAACAGCTGGTGTTGGGATTGTAGGCATGTCCATGTCCATCTTGATCTCTGTAAGAAACTGTATTTGAATATACATGGTAGTATATAAATAGAATGTGTGATTGTGCCACGTTATGTGGCATGACTGGGTCGTCGTATTGACCGACCATTTTTTTGTAATTTTTATTGTTATTGTTAACGGTTGGTTGCGGGTTGCGATTTTATTGATTTATTTTCATTTGTGTTACGGCATTATGTTCGGATTGTTTAGTATCGGATTTTCGTTATTATCCGCGGTTGGTAGAAAGCATAATTTAACCAGCGGTCTGGTGAGTATTCCGTTTTGAGTACGGAGATCAACGACCCGGATGTGGCCGTCTGAGCCATAATGGAGCTTTTCTATACGGCCAAGTCGCCACTCGGTAGGTGGGAGACAATCGTCGTTAATAAGTACACAATCTCCAAGCTTTGGCGCATTTTCTGATGTTTTCCATCGATACCTCTTGTGGAGGTCCTTTAAATAGTCTTCTTTCCATCTGCGACTGAAATTATGATGGAGAATTTTAATTCTTTCCCATCGATTTAATAAGGATAGCGACTCCACGCCTGGCTCAGGTGTGGCCAGAATGGGTGCTCCTTTGAGAAAGTGCCCTGGTGTTAGGGCTGTGAGATCTGAGGGATCTTGCGAGAGTGTTGTTAGTGGCCGTGAATTGAGAACGGCTTCAATGCGAATTAATAGTGTTGTAAATTCTTCGTAATTAAATTTGTAGTTTCCAGCTACCTTTTTTAAGTGGGATTTGAAGCTTTTTACAGCTGATTCCCATAAACCACCCATATGAGGAGCTCTTGGGGGGATGAATTGCCAATTAATGCCTTGGGGGGCGTACTTTTGTACAATCTCAGGGGAGACTTGTTTAATAAAGTCCACAAACTGTTTTTCTGTGGCTCTTTGAGCTCCGATAAAGGTTTTTCCATTGTCGCTCATAAGTTTGGACGGAAAACCGCGTCGTCCGACGAAGCGAGCAAATGCCGCGAGAAAAGCCTCTTTTGTCAGATTAGTACATAGCTCGAGGTGCACTGCTTTTGTCGTAAAACAGACAAAGACAGCCACGTAGCCTTTCATTAGGGTAGGAGATCTTAGCATGGACGCCTTTATCTGAAAAGGCCCAGCAAAATCAACACCTGTGATAGTGAAAGGCAGAGCGAAGTTGCAGCGTTCCGGTGGAAGTGCTGCCATAATCTGCGTCCTCATCTTCTGTTTATGCATAGTGCAGATCTTGCACATGAAAATGCACTTTTTTATTTGAGGCTTAAGCCGTGGAATATAGAACTCTTGGCGGATTATATATTGCATTAGGCGATGTTCCGCGTGCAACATTAGTATATGTACATACTTGAGTAGCAATGTTGCAAGTCGAGACTTCTCTGGTATTATTAGAGGATGGCGTTCGTTATATGTCAGGCTTGAGTTAGCAAGCCGACCATTAGCACGAAGCAGACCTTTCGTATCCAGAAATGGATTTAGTACTAAGAGTGAGCTCTTTTTGTCAATCGGCTTCGATTCTCTTAGTAGTGAAATCTCGCAGCTGAAGTGGCGCGACTGAGTATAAGTGATAAGAGCGACCTTTGCCTTTTCTAGGTCTAGGTGCGTCAATGTATCGCCTTGGGGATATACTGTGCGTATTCCCTTAATTCTAAGTTTGAGTCGCTCTATGAAGTTGAGCATAAGCGATTACCCTGAGGGCTCGAGGGTATGATGAAAATCGCTCAAGGATGTCAGTGTCATCCGATGTCGTGTGAAAAGAGTCGATTTTTCGACTTTCGGGGGCAATTATATTGCGTATGGGCGATCGTGGCCAAGAATCGGGGGATTCTATTAACCATCGAGGGCCATTCCACCAAAGAGTGGTGGTTGCAAGGTGCAGAGGCTTGCACCCCCTTGTACCTAGGTCAGCAGGATTGTCAGCACTGGCCACGTGTCGCCAAGTGGCTGATCCCACTAGGTCAAGGATTTGAGACGTTCGATTGGAAATATACGTCTTCCATGCATGTGGAGGTTTTTCTAACCAGGCTAATACAATTTCGGAATCAGACCAGAGATACAATTTATATTTGGTCATATTTAGATGCGTTTGCACCATGGATACTAGTTTGGCTAGTAGTAGCGCACCACATAGTTCCAGTCGTGGCAGACTTATTGTTTTTAGCGGAGCCACCACTTTGCTTTGGCTACCAGTAGGTGACTGGTGGTCGCTGTGTCAGATTGTGTGCGCACATAGATGGTGGCACAATATGCCTTTTCAGAGGCATCACAGAAGCCATGTAGTTCGACTTTGTGCTCTGGGGCATAATTTATCCATCGTGGGATTTGTATCTGTGAGATATCATTCAGATTACCCGCGAACTGGGACCACTTTTCTAAACGAAGTGGTTTCACTTGTTCATCCCAGTCAGTTCCGTCTAGCCACAATTCTTGTATTAGAATTTTTGCTTGTATCATTATTGGCGAAAGCCATCCTGCGGGGTCGAAAAGTTTTGCCACCGAGGATAAAATTTGCCTCTTTGTTATAGCTGATAGTGCGGATATTGACTCATTAGTGTATGAAAACTGGTCAGATATCGCATTCCATTGTATCCCCAAAGTTTTTGTTGTGCTTTCCTTTTCGAATTTAAGGAAATTAGTGTCTAATAGATTTTCTTTAGGTATGTCTTTTAAAATATTAGGGTGGTTCGCCGTTATCTTTTTCAACGGAAACCCTGCTGTATTGAGCGCTTGTGTCACTTGTGCTAGTGACTCGTATGCCTGTGGAAGATTGTGGCTTCCAGACAGAATGTCGTCTACATACGTTTGTGTTTTCAACACTTGTGTTGCCAGAGGAAATTCTGACTTTGTGTCTTCTGCCAGTTCGTGGAGTGTACGAATGGCGAGGTATGGGGCACAGTTTACGCCAAAGGTAACTGTTTTTAATTTAAAGTCGCGTAGTGGACTATTGGGAGATTTTCGGAAAATAATTCGCTGAAAATCTTGATCATCATTATGTACGACTATTTGTCGATACATTTTCTCAACATCCCCATTGAAAACGTATTTGTATATACGCCAATTTAGTATGAGGAGCATTAAATCTGGCTGAAGCGTGGGTCCCGTAAATAAAATGTCATTTAGGGAATTCCCCGAACTTGATGATTTTGATGCATTAAAGACAACTCTTACCTTTGTGGTTTTTTTGTCTGGCTTTATTACTGCATGATGTGGCAGGTAAAAGGAATTGTATTTACTTTTTATAATTTTTTCGCCAGGGCTGACTTCCTCCATGTGATTTAAATGGAGGTATTCTTCTAAAACCCTATCGTATTCTGGTTTTAGCTCGCCTTTTTTAAGTAGGTTTTTTTCCATACTTAAAAACTGTTGGATAGCAGAGGTACGAGAATGACCTAAGGCGAGTGTGTGGGGAAATTCTGGCTTTAGTGGTAGTCGTACGACGTACCGGCCATTATCTAATCGAGTAGTTGTGGATTTGTAAAAATCCTCACAATATCGATCTTCTGGGGTTGTGATTGATATGGGGGGGAGTTCTTCTAACTCCCAAAACTTCCTGAGTTGTGTATTGAGGTATTCGTTTGAGATTTCCTCAACTTGAGTTGTCATTGTTGTGACTGGTTCCGCAACTAGTCCGCTTAGGACCCATCCGAAAATGGTATTTTGCGCCAGAAGTGTTTTTGTAATTTTCTCAACACCTTCGAGAATAATTTGAGGTATGAGATCGCTGCCTAATAGAATATCTATTTGAGCGGGAGTGTTGCAGTTGGGGTCTGCTAACTTAAGGTGTGAAACCTTTTGCCAATGCTTGCTATTTATATGATAGCTTGGAAGCATGTTTGTTAGTTGCGGTAAGACAATAGCTTCTGCTTGAATGCGCTTATCCGCTTGGGGGGAAATAAGGGTAATGGGGCAGATTTTGTTTGAGTTTTGTACTACTCTTCCGCCCATTCCCGTAATTTCAAAATTAGCTAGTTTTGTTGGCAGTTGTAGCCTACTTTGTGCCCTTGACGCTATAAAAGATCGTTGAGATCCTTGGTCTATTAAGGCCCTAAGTTTAAACAGTTCTCCTCGGTGCTCGATGGAGACCACTGCTGTGGGTAATAATACACTGCTTTGGTTTTCGCTGTGTAGCGTCTGAGTTTTTAAAGCCTTTGAGCAGCATGGTGCTTCTTGGCAATTTTCTGAATTTTGTAAGTCGGGATTTGCTGTTGCAACTAATCCCGCAGCTCTTTTAACATTAGCGTTATTTTGAGCGAAGCTGGAAAAATTTGTAATGTGAAGCATTGAGTTATGTCGTTTATGGCAATAAACGCAATTAAATTTGCTTTCACAATCTTTGAGCGCATGCGCATGAGACAAACAATTGGTACAAAGTTTTTTTGTTCTTACGAAATTGTTTCTTTCGTTAATGTTTAGTTTTTTAAATTTCTCGCAAGATTTCAGCCTGTGCCCTCCTTTACACAGTTCGCATGACGTATGTTTATTTTGTTCGGATGTGAACGCTTGTGTTTTGAAAAAACTACGATTTAAGTTGTTGTTGTTACTCGCTTGGGGTCTACTGAAGCTTCGATTTAGGTCGTGTTGAACGTTTTTAGTTCTGACCATTTTTTTATCTACCCTTTCTGCAATTTCGTATTGGGTAGTTAAGAAATCGTTCATTTGTTGCCACGTTGGGCACTTTCTTCGTGATGAGAGCGATTGCTCCCACAAAAGTAACGATTTTTCTGGTAATGCGGATGTGCATATATTTACCAGAATGGGGTCCCAATTGTCTGTGGGAATATTCTGTGTCGCTAGAACCGACAAGCAATTTGAAACAGTGGATTGAAGTTTTATAAATTCTTCACTTGTTTCTTTTTGAATTTTTGGTAAATTCATTAATATTGTGACTTGTTTGTCGACTAATATTCTTTCGTTTTCGTAACGAGCTTTTAGAGCTTCCCAAGCATAATTGAAATTTTCGTCATTAAGAGCGAACTGTTTGACTAATACCCCTGCTTGACCTTTTGTTTTGTATCGGAGGTGATACAATTTTTGTGCTTGTGATAATTTAGGATGGTTTATGTATACGGCTGTAAACATGTCCCGGAAGGACGGCCATTGTTCATAACCTCCGTGAAATGTTTCTGTATCACATGCTGGCACCTTGAGGTGGATGCCTGAACTCGCCTCTTGGCTTTGAAATTGTGGCAGCTCTACTCTCGGTTGTGGAGTAGGTGCAATTGCTTTAATTAATCTCAATTGATCGGAGATCATAGCTCTCGTTTCCTCGTACTGGTCTAAGCAGTGTTCATATTTGGAGTATGCTGAAGATTTGAAGTTTTCAGGTAGATCTGATTCGTCAGATTCTACAATTGCGTCATACGCAGCTTGGAGACGTGTCCAGAAATTGCTTAGATTTTCTTTTTTGATTTCTAATACCGATTCAGAATTATCTTGAATCGGTGAAGATGAAAACCGAGTGCAGTATCGAATTAGACTGTCACTCTCAGCAATAAATTTAGTATATGAAATATCTTTCAGCTTTTTTTGCTTTGTAGCACCTTGCTTTGAGCGTGTAGCATCAGCAGGTGTACATGGGCTCTTTTCTTCTGAAATCATTTTTTGTACTTTTAAATATTGTGTTGATTTAGATTCCTTAGAATCTCCGTTCATTTAGATAATGTGATAATATTGAAATATATATTTGAGAAAAGAAAAATTCTCTCAGTGTACTTTTGATAACAATAAGTACGCGTGAAATCTTTAAGATAAAAAGTTTTTTTTTGTTGTATACGCAATGTATCAAATAACGAACGCGTTTTTCGTTTTACTTATTCCCGGTGCTTATGTATTTAGCTACTAGTTTGTTCTTGTTTTTGTTTTTTATTTTATTTAATGTTTCGTACTCGTTAGCAAATACTTGCGTATACGAGCGATAATGCAAAAAGGAGAAAAAGGTTGATGACCTTTGTATATAAGTTTGCACAATATGTGCGTGTTTATGTGCATACGTAAGATGCAAAAATTTATTTTTTTGTTTTGTTTTGTTTGCAATCCTGCTTGCTTGTGCTTTAACAAGAACAAGGGGTATTGCTGGACAGGTGCCGATTTGGTCTTTGAATATAAGTATGTGTGTGTGTGAACACTGCAAAAAGCCAATACGTACATGTATGTGCTTTTCTCTCTACCAACTCTTAAAATTTTTTGTTTTATTTTGACCGGCAATTTTTTTTTTTGTTTTTTAATTAGCAAATTTTAAAATTTTTAATAAATTAAAATTTCGCATTTATGGTTTTATTTTTTCCAAATTTTGTAAAATTTGTTAAATTTTAATTTAATTTTGTACCCTATGTACGTTGTATATACCGGCATAGGCAAATTGTATGCCGTATGTATGTATGTATATAATATTTGCCGTACGGATAACGCGGGTATAGAGAATCGGCGAAGTGCAGGTATGCATTTTTGGTTAATATGTAAAAAAGTTATGCTGTTTATACATACATGTGGGTGTATGTCGCATTAATTTTGTTTCTCACTTTGCTTCGGAATGTAAGGTATGTACATATGAAAGTGGTAACTATTGGCATATATGTATGTTTGGTTTTGTTATTTTTCTTTTTTTTTGTTTTCTCTTTTTGAATTTCGCAATTGCCTTAGCTTATTTTTTGCGCAATCCTGCTTATACTGTTGAGTATAAGGGGTATTGCCGGAAAATGTTGTCAAGTGAATACTTGAAATTTTTTTTATTTTTTATTTGTAATGTTGTGTGTTTAGATACACAAATGTAAGCATAAGTAGGCCTTTTAACAGATATGTATATGCCGGTATATATAACCATATATATATATATATATATATATATATGTCATACTATATACCGTTCATACATATATTGAATGTACATATATAATGTACCAAACTGTTTTCGGTTTCCCGGAAATCAACCGTAAGTTCGGACAGTTTGGTAGCAACCGTTCTATTAAAATTTACAGGATCGTATACAGTTTTAGAGAGATCAACTGTAAATATTAACATACATATATGCAAATAAGTATAAATTATTTAAAATAATAGATGGAGTTGATACACTCACTTTGTGCCGCTTCAAGGGACTTTGAGGGCTTTATATGGTTTGGAATTTGGTTGAGCTTATTTTTTTTTGTGCCAATGCGTCCAAGCTGCTTCCTTGTCCGTTTCCTTTCCTGTTTGGTGTTCCTTGTTCCGTTGTTGTTAATTTCCCTTTGTTGGTTGGCCTTTTAGGTCTTTATTATTTTTACTATTATTATTATTTTTTTGTTTCACATTTATAAAAGTTTAATTTTCACAAAGACTATATTTTTTTTGAATCTTCGCGCCCGTGTGAATTTTTTGTTTTTGTTAAATAATATTTCGCGCCCGACTTTTGATATTATTATAATTTTTTTGGTTTTAAGCACTGTCTTGTATGTATGTATTTATATGTTGCTGTGTTTTTTTTGTTTTTTATAACTGGACACACAGTTAAGTTTTGTTATTATTGTAATATTCCTTTTTTTTATTTTTTTTCTTTTTTTTATTTTTTGTTTTTTGGTTTTGATTTGGGAATCTCCCCACGGAACCGTTTTGTGTCCGTTTTTCAAACCGTTTTTTTTTTTTTTTTTATATGTGTGTATGTATATGTCACCTCACGGAACTTTTTTGAAAATTTTTTTTTTTTTTTTTTATGTGTATATGTATGTATATGACACCTTTTATTTTATAATATTTTCTGTATATATTGTATGGGTCACCTCACTTTAATTTTTCACATGAATGTTTGTATATTGGTATGTCACTTTTTACTTATTTTGCCGCTTGAATCTTTTTTGTTTTTTTTTTTTTTTTCAAATAGTGCCTTTCATAGAGGCTCGAAGGACCAATGTTTAGAGCAGCAGTGTCCAATTCACCTTTTATCCTTTAGCACACTTACCACTTTCACTTTCACTTTTAAATAAAACCACTCGGTTAAGGGATAAAAGTAATCAGTTTTAATCAACTCTTAGAACCAGATTGCCGGAATAAGGTGCAATTAACAAGCAAACGTTAATGTTAATTATTTAATTATTGAAGTGTTAGAGAAATGTGCGGATGAGCGAAAAAGCGCGAGGTCAAGCGGCGATGCGTAAGCTCCGTGTGTAGGTCAAAACGAGACTGAAGAAGACCTTTTTGTTGATCCCCCTTTTCACCAGTGTGGTATGTGTTTGCGTGTGTGGATGTCCTCTCGCGTGTGGGTGGTGTTGATGTGTGGGTCGTGTGGAATGTAGCTTCGGTGTGTGTGGTGTATTGATGGTGGCATTAGGGGGGCGGCTTATCTCATTTAGGTTTCTTAGTACAAAAGTTTACATTCGTAACTCCATATAGCGTATTCTGATCATACTTATATACAGTGAGATATATAGTTATTACTAAATTACTTTATACTAGTGATTCAAACATAGCATATTCTAGTAAAACTTAACGCACACTAATTGCTTTATATAATATTGGACAAAAGAGAGTTCGTATTATTTAAAAGTCAAAAACACATTCCATATAATATATCTTCTGGTAAAATTTCATTTTATTACATAATAAAGTTTTCATTTTCGTTGATAGATCGATTAGAGCAAACTTCCAACTGTTTGATCACGTTATTGAATTAGAATTTCTATTGGCTCAAGATAAGTTTTGGTCACGACTATTACCTCTTCATTTCCGCTAAGTTTAGCTATCCCTCTCCTCAGTTCATATTCGTTTTCTTTTTAAATTGGGTTAAACTACAAAATATAGGTCAGTTGCGACCTTTCGTATAAATTATATGATATATACTCATTTCTGACAAATGTAATAAGCGTAGCACCTTGCAATAAATTCTTATTCTTGTAATTAAAAGACAATTAGCGTAAAACGCACATTACTGTGTAAACTCATATTTTGCCTTTGTGGTGAATGCAAGGCAATGAAAAAATGTCAGCCGCCAGTGGCCAAGTGAAAGTAATGGCTTCCCAGCAAATCCAGTTTCAAGTGCTTAGCCTTTTTCGATAATTTCAGATAAGAAATAAGTCCCTTTTTTGAATTTTTAGTTTTTGAATAAACAAGTAAAAACGTGCTAATTACGGCTGTAACCCAACATTTATACTCTGCAATTTGCCGGGATGAAAGTCAAGGAACTCCTTCAGGTGCATAAGGTTTGTTGGACATAGTTTTTATCAATTTAGGCAGAAGGATTCACTGTTATTAATAAAACAAATAAAACGCGCTATCTCAATTTCTTTAGGATAACAAAAAAGCCTAACTGTGTGAGCTTTTGCCGATACATGGGATGAGTAGTCAGCTGAAAGTTCGAAAATCTCTCTATTAGGTAGAAAGGGGTTAAACGAATTATTAATGCGGATCTTTAATCGACTTCCAAGAAGAAGTCAAAATAATTCTCAATATCTTTAGTTCATATATATGTAGTATAACAATTTTTACTAAGGTGTGAGAGGTGAGATGGTTTTCGCGAAATCGTGCAAATTGTAAAAACATGGTTTTCAGAAAACGCTCATCAAAGGTTTGGTAACCAACCTCGAAGCGCTTATTATTTAACTGAAATACCTTTTGAACATCTTCGAAACCGTAGCAAATATGCATTAAACACATTCTGTAGATCTTAAAAGATTATGCTAAAAAAAACGATATTTTTATTTAAACAGTCCGACCCTCTTCAATAGCCAGTGCTCCCCCCAAGGAGCTTCCCAAATTTCATGAAGATAAACTAGATCCTGTCAATGATAATATCGTATTCGATAGGACTTATAAAATTAAATTAAAATATTTTTAGAAAGCTTTCAAAGGCTATGTCTCTCTATTATTTTATAGTAATTAATTCAATATCTTGTCTATATCTCCACCTACGCTACTCAGCGTCTCAAAATTTCAGGAGACATTGTTCAAATATGTACCATACTATATTTTTGAAATATATGATTGTTTACATTAAAAAAAAAAACGAAAAATGCCCTTTTTGTACCTCTGAAACCCACACAAAATCCCTTAAATTGTTGTCAAACGTGGATACTAGCTACACAGTGCTCCGATTTCGGCGTCGGCTCTGACAAATGAATAGTTTTTGGGAGAGAAAAGGACGTGCGCAAAATTTCAAATCGATATCTCAAAAACTAATAAACTTAATGTACCCTGTTCAGAAGATGGGCCTCGAACCCGACCAAGGTGGTTAGTGTGTCCATTCCACACTGCCAATTGGTACTGCAAATGCTTAGCATTCTCAGGGCGCTGATCAACGCATTGATTTGATCCGCTGCGCTTTTGAGCGCCGTGGAGTAAGGCTGTCGTCAGCAGGTACCCACGTAAAACACATCGGACGTTGTACCCTGTTCAGGGTATAAAAACCATAAGAGAATCGCTATTTTATTGTATCAAAAACATTTTTTGAAAACCGGAAACTATGCAAACCAACTGGAAATTCTATATGTAAATATTCGTATGTGTATATACATAAAACCACTCAAACACATACCTTTGAAAACATGCCGCTGGAAGCTAGCTCAACCACAGTTTGCCATCTATTTCAGCACTTAAGTACTTTTAATGCTTAAAAAGGTGAATGTACATATGTACCTTTGCATATACTATATGTATATAGTATATATATTCCTAAATAAATGCATTTGCAAATAACATTCATATCATATATGTACATAAATATACATATGTACATATGGATGTTAAATATACAGTTTTTCTATGGCGACTCTGTGCCATTTACGACCATAAGCAAATACTTAAGTACTTGTGAAAATCATTAAATAAGCATTTGCGCTGACACTAAATGTTGTACTAATGCATTTGTGGCATGTGTTGCGGCTCATTTGTATTTGCCAACTACTTAGTCGCGCTAATGAAAGCGACTTTCCGAACACCGAAGGTGAAAGAGAATGAAAAATCGCTTTAAAGACATAACGGCATAGTAAGATTATAAAGAAAACAGTTAGGTTTAAACTACTAATGTTCACAAGCTTAAAATCTTTACATTGTCTATGCAATACTCTACTTTGGTTTTGCAAAACCATGCGCTCAGGCACATAAAACTTGGCTTCTGCAGTAACATCAGAATATTTGTAAAACTACATACATATGTATGTATGTATGTATGTACGTACTTTGAAGTTGGTCGCCTTGTCGTGGCGAAGGGGCTTAAGTAAGAGTAAAGTGTGCATCCCAAAGGAAACGCACTCTAATCTTACGAACTAAGAGGGACACTTCATAATTCCCACAATAGTGATATGGATGAATAAACCCTAGGTTTTACGCCCATCTCCTATTGTGGAAGTATGAGGATACCCGAACTAACACCACCCTAAGCCAAGGTGTCGAGGTACCCGTGCCGAGGGCTGAATGGTCAGCGGGGGTAATAAATAGCTGATCGCGAACGGTCCCCTCCGATGCCCGGGCGAGGTCGGAGGTATAAAAGCCTTCTCTCCGCATACCGGCTCTGCGGACGAGTGACTACCCTTTCCGGACTACTCGTGGGACCAAACATGAACGCAAACAATACAAAAACAACAACAACAACAACACCAACTACAACAACCAAATTGACGACAACAGCAACGACTAAGGACATGAGCTATCGGAATCCTATAACGGAATCCGATGAGGACGAACTACTTGCCTCCAGCCAGGAGACGAGTAAGAGTACTACCGAACATACCAAACAAAGTATACCGGTAGATACAGCAGTGAAAACCACAGAGGTAAGGGACGAAGCGTCCACCTCCAAGGCTGCCATGAGCACCAACCAAAGTGCACTGGCGGCTAAAAGTGAGAACAAAAAGAAGCGCAAGAAATCCCAAAATCAGCTGAGGAAAAACCGGTACCAGAGGGCGGTCTTCATACTAGGGAAGATAGCCAAAGACCAGGCAGCCGGTACCCCAGTTGATGAGGCTGAAACAAAGCGCCTCAAATCCATCGTAGAGGAATATGAAGGCTACCTGAAAAGGAAGCAATCACAACCTCAAGTAGAGAACAAACTAGAGAGCACTTCTCAAAAGAGAAATCGCTCCATCACAGAGGTACCCGGAACTCAGCCCAAAAAACCGAGGCGGAGTGAAGGAGAACACAGCAGCACAACAACGGCAAGGCATTTCTGCGATGTAGCCAGGGATAGCCTGCAGGTGGCCATTATAGATGGAAATTCCTCCTCTCCGGGCACAATACAGGAGAGATGGGTGGAGATCGACGTCAGATTGTCGAGTATGGTGCTAAGCTATGTACTCGACAATCCTGCGGGTCCTCACCCGGAGTTTGACTCCTCTGAGACCCTCAGGGGCTACAGGGTCATCAAATGCGCGGACCAGGCCTCGCTAGATTTCCTGACGGGTAGTGTTGCTATAATTAGCAACGCCTTCGTAGGCCTCCAATTGAGGCTTATACCCGCCAGGGACATTCCAAAGAGACCTCGTGCTCGCATTTGGTTACCCCCTCTAGAGGAGCCAGGCGAAAAACTCCTGAGGTGCATTAAGCTGCAGAACAAATCTATACCAGGTATAGATGAGTGGCAGCTAATCAAGGAGGAAAAACCTAATAAAGCAAGTAAGCCAATACTAGTGGCCATTTGTGATGAGTCCATTGAGGCTCTGAAGAAGACTGACTACAAAATCAGCTTCGGAATCCGCAAGGCCAGACTAAAAATCTTCCAAGGCGACAAAGCGGCTGACGAAGACGACACGGAAGAGGTCGACGACGCCAGCCAGTTGCTAAGGAATGTGGGCATCGAAGAAACCCGAGATGCCCAATAACAACCTTAGATGTGTACAGATAAACCTGCAGCACTCGAAGAGTGCTACAGCGAATCTGACAACCCTCGTGAACGAGAGGGGCATCGACATCAGCCTAGTACAGGAGCCCTGGGTCAATGATGATTCCATTAAAGGGCTAAACAGCAGCAACTATAACCTGTTTTACACACGGAACAGAGGTAAACCTAGGGCATGCATCCTTATCAATAAAAGTATAAATGCATTTCTTTGTCCTAATTACAGCACAGCAGATATCACAGTGGTAAAGGTGGAACAGAAGGAAAAGCCCTTCTTCTTGGTCTCGGCCTACTTGGCCCATGACGAAGACTTACCACCGGCCCCGCTCGCCAGACTAGTAGAGGAGAACAGGAGGGATGATGTCCTAATAGGGTGTGATGCAAACGCAAGGCACACCGTATGGGGTAGCTCCAATATAAACACCAGAGGTGAGTCACTCTTGCAGTATATTTTGAATAGTAATCTAAGTATTTGCAACAAGGGCGATAAGCCAACATTTACTTTCCCAAGCTCGGATAGGTTTCCGGGGTGGGAGGAAGTGCTTGACCTCACGCTATCAACAGACACAGACAGTCTCGTTGTGGATAACTGGAGGGTATCCGATGAGCCTTCCATGTCGGATCACTCTTGGATACTCTTCAGCATCCGCGAGAAGTACAGTGCGCCTCTCACATACCGGAACCCTAGAAGAACGGCATGGGGAAAATTTACCAGTATAGCAACAAAATGCCTTGAAAAGGGAGGCAACAAGAGTATCAGAAATCCTGAGGAATTAGATTCAGAAGTAGAGAAGTTGGAAAAAATTTTAACCACAACTTTTAATAAATCTACTCCGCTAACAGTTTTGAAAAAGAGAAAGTCTCTTCCTTGGTGGAACAGTGAACTTAAGAGTTTGAGAACACAACTAAGGAAAACTTTCAATGAGAGTTTTAGAACCAAAATCTGGCAGCCATATAAAGACATTATGAAAGAATACAAAAAAGCAGTCAGGAAAGCTAAAAAGGACTCATGGCAATCTTTCTGCACATCGATAGAAAGTTGCAGAGAAGCCGCTAGGCTGAGTAAAATGCTATCCAAAGATCATATTAACACTGCCTACATTAGGGCTGAGGGAAGTGATTGGACCTCCTCGGCAAAAGAGTCTCTGGAGGTACTAATCACAACGCACTTCCCCGGGAGCCAGCAAAAACCTTCAACGAGGGTTCAACCAGAACCACCGCTGAATGCAGCTGACTATCGAAGCCAAATAGTAGACAAAAGTAAAATCAAATATGCCATAAACAGTTTTGCACCATTTAAAGCGGCAGGTCCTGACGGGATTATGCCCATAATGCTGCAAAAACTAGTAGAACCAATGGTTCTAAGGCTTGAAAATATATACAAGGCTAGCATTCAACTATCTTACATCCCAAGAAGTTGGAAAAGGAGTAAAGTTGTGTTCCTTCCAAAACCAGGCAGAAGAACACACGAGAATGCCAAGGATTTTAGACCTATAAGCCTTACCTCCTGTATGCTGAAGGTACTAGAAAGGCTAATAGATCTACACGTAAGAGCAATAATGGCGGAGAAGTTATCGAAGTCCCAACATGCGTACATGAAGGGCCGATCAACCGAAACCGCCCTTCACGAGGTGATAAGTGTAATCGAAAAATCACTACACCACAAACAATACACCATGGCTGCATTTCTAGACATAGAGGGCGCCTTCAACAACATAGAAGTAAATGCGATAATTAATTCTCTGGCACATGGTGGCATAGACGACACTGTGTGCAGATGGATACTATCGATGCTTGAGAATAGGAAGATTATAGCTTCAAACGGCGCTGCAACACAAACAAGCTATGTGAGTAGAGGAACGCCTCAAGGGGGGTCCTCTCTCCGATTCTTTGGGTTGCAGCGCTGAACGAAATACTACTCCAACTAAACGGTGAAGGAGTGAAAGCAGTAGCGTATGCAGACGATATAGTGTTGTTGGTTTCAGGCATGTTTCCTTCAACAGTCAGCGAGATTATGGAAAGAGCACTTCGTAGGTTAAACCTATGGGCTAAAAACAATGGTCTAGGAGTTAACCCGAACAAAACAGAACTGATGCTATTCACTAGCAGAACCAAAATACCTCAGTTTCAACTTCCGGTACTAAACGGTACAACACTCACTCTATCCCCCACAGCTAAATACTTGGGGGTGGAGATTGACACCAAACTGTCCTGGAAAATAAATATAGAAAAAAGAATAAACAAAGCATACATGGCCTACTATACTTGTAAGAAAATCGTCAACAAGAATTGGGGCCTTAAACCAAGTATAATCATGTGGATGTATACGGCTGTCATAAGACCTATACTTACATATGGAGCTCTGGTATGGTGGCCAGCGCTAAACAAACAATACAATATTAGAAAATTAAATGGAATACAAAGAGCAGCATGTGCGGGTGTTACGGGTGCAATCAGGTCATGTCCGACTGATGCGCTCAATGTGATCCTGCATCAACTACCAATGGACATTTTTATTCACAAAACAGCAGCTATTGCGGCGATAAGAATAAAAGAATTGGGAGGTTGGAAACAGCTGAACTACGGACATAGTGTAATTCTAAACAAGTTCACTATTAACAAATCAGACTACATTCTCCCAAAGCTGGATTTCAGTAGACACTTCCAGGTGAGGATACCATCTAGACGAGAATGGAGAAGAGGTTCAATAGTAGAGGAAGATACCACCTCAGTCTATACCGACGGGTCCAAAATGGACTGCGGAGTGGGCACGGGGGTATTCTCCGCTGATCTAGGCATATCTCTCTCTATACGTCTACCGAACTCGGCTAGCATCTTCCAAGCAGAAGTACTAGGCATAGAAAAAGCCTGCGAGGTTCTATTAGAAAACCACGGAAATATACATAAAGCAACTATATTTACGGACAGCCAGGCGGCCCTCCTGGCATTGTCTTCACCCATGACAAATTCCAGTATAGTTCACAGCTGCAAGAGAGCACTAAGCTCAATAAAAGACAAGCTCCAGCTAAACTTGATCTGGGTTCCCGGACACAGGAACTTTTTCGGTAACGAAAAAGCAGACGAGTTGGCAAAGGCAGGAGCTTTCCTCAATGAATCCGAGGCGGAGCTAATACCAAGCCCGCTAGGATCGATAAAAGGAGAGATCAATAGACAATTTCAGCAAATTGCAAACAACAGGTGGAAAAACATTACAAAATGCGTCATAACTAAACAATTATGGCCAACATATGACAGGAAAAGAACAAATGATTTATTAAATAGGTCAAGAAAAAGTATTTACAGAATAACAGCTACCACAACAGGGCACTGGCCATTTGGGGAACATGCGTCCAAAATGGGATTGCCCTACAACGATATCTGCCGTGGCTGCGGAGTAGCAGGGAACAAGGAAACAATCTTCCACTTTCTCTGCGAATGCCCAGCTCTAGCACAGATCCGACACAAAACACTCGGAATCCACCAAGCACCAAATCTTTGAATGGATTTCCACCAAAAGCATATCGGACATAAGTAGTTTCATCGAAACCTCAAAATGGTTTGAGAGAGAAGGTGAAACGTAATAGCAGATACAGGTGGTTCTACGAATAGTGTATCAAAATGGCACTTTCGCCACTTGCGTGAACTTCTACACATGGCTCCATTCTCCAGTTGACTCGCGACTTGGCTCCCACGTCACTGTTGGCAGTCATAACTTCGAAGTCGCAGATAATTTCGTCTATCTTGGAACCAGTATTAACATCAATAACCACGTCAACATTGAAATCCAAAGCAGAATCAATCTTGTCAACAGGTGATATTTTAGACTAAGTAGGCACTTGAGAAGTAAAGCCCCTTCTCGACGAATAAAAACCAAACTCTATAAATCACTCATTATTAACGTCCTGCATTTGATGAGTCGACGTTACGAGTTTTCGAGAGAAAAGTTCTGCGGAAGATTTATACTCCTTTCCGCATTGCCAACGGCGAATACCGCATTCGATCGAGCGATGAGCGGAACATTGGCATAGTTCAGAATTAAGAGACAGACGCTACGAAAATTTTATACTCTCGCATGATAAAGTGATAATCGAGATTTCATTATACGTCATTTACATATTTTTCAAATACCGTATTTTTGTAAAGTTTTATTTCGCTATCATCATTGGTTCCTAATGTATATACTCGTATTATACAGAAAAGGCATCAGATGGAATTCAAAATAGCGTTATATTGGAAGAAGGCGTGCTTGTGAACCGATTTCACCCATATTTCGTACATGTCATCAGGGTGTTAAGAAAATATTATATACCGAATTTCATTGAAATCGGTTGAGTAGTTCCTGAGATATGGTTTTTGGTCCATAAGTGGGCGAGGCCACGCCCATTTTCAATTTTTAAATAAAGCCTGGGAGCAGCTTCCTTCTGCCATTTCTTCCGTAAAATTTAGTGTTTCTGACGTTTTTTGTTAGTCGGTTAACGCATTTTTAGTGATTTTCAACATAACCTTTGTATGGGAGGTGGGCGTGGTTATTATCCGATTTATTCCATTTTTGAACTGTATATGGAAATAACTGAAGAAAACGACTGTGTAGAGTTTAGTTGACATAGCTATAGTAGTTTCCGAGATATGTACAAAAAACTTAGTAGGGGGCGGGGCCACGTCCATTTTAAAAAAGAAAATTGCGTCCAAATATGCCCCTCCCTAATGCGATCCTTTGTGCCAAATTTCACTTTAATATCTTTATTTATGGCTTAGTTATGACACTTTATAGGTTTTCGGTTTCCGCCATTTTGTGGGCGTGGCAGTGGGCCGATTTCGCCCATCTTCGAACATAACCTTCTTATGGAGCCAAGGAATACGTGTACCAAGTTTCATCATGATATCTCAATTTTTACTCAAGTTACAGCTTGCACGGACGGACGGACAGACAGACATCCGGATTTCGACTCTACTCGTCACCCTGACCACTTTGGTATATATAACCCTATATCTGACTCTTTTAGTTTTAGGACTTACAAACAACCGTTATGTGAACAAAACTAGAATACTCTCTTTAGCAACTTTGTTGCGAGAGTATAAAAATTTGGTTATTGTAGATTTACTGTTTAGGAGATACGTACTACTGGGATCAAATTGAAAAGGGAGTTTTGAATTTATACTTCTTGGTGGTTACGAGTTTGCCTGATTTACCTTCGTATAACTTCTGGCTATTTAGCAAATTCTAATGACCACTCCGAGGACACCGTTTTGACAAAATTGAGGATATAAAAGCTGAATCGAAGGACGCCTCTGATCGCCATCAAGAAGAAAGATTTTTCCAAGTGCTATGATGACTGAAAAATTCGTTGGTATAAGAGTATTGCAGCAGGCGGGGATTACTTTGAAGGAGAAGAAATGGACAAAATTCACCTTTCAACCAAGCTCATTTTTTCAAAACTTTTTGCTAAGAGGTGCCCCTTGCTACTACGATGTACTGTGTCAAATTTCAGTTTTATATTTTAATTCAGTGCTAAGTTGTGGCACTTTATAGGTTTTCGGCTAATGTCGATTTGTGGGCGTGGCAGTGGTCCGATTACGCTCATCCACGAACCCGTAATTTCTTTGTACTTAGTAACCCTTTTACCTAGTTACATCGAGACATCTCAATTTTTAATCAAGTTACTGCTCGCATGGACGAACGGATGGCCGGATTTCAACTTTTCTTGTCATCCTCATCATTTGGGTATATATAACTCTATATTTATCTCGCTTTGTTTTAGGTGATACGTACTTTCCGTTAGGTGAACTCTGCAGAAACTGGTTGCAAGAGTATACAAACAAAGAAATTGTGTAAAGAAATCGCAAAAGCGCAGAAAGCCGAACTTCTGAAATTTTGATTAAAAAAAAATTCCAAAAAAACATTTATTGAAAAACAACGTTTACTAGTTAACTCATAACATGCTTGTTTTATGTCTCAAATATTTGTATTATGTTAAAATCATTCTAATTAAACCGATTATCTTAATTTTTAGCGATTTAACCTGTGGTTAGTGCAGCTTTAACGCGGTCACGGCAACTTTTTAAAAAGTTTTTAACCACAAATATTCCAAGTTATTCTGATACACTACATCGTTATGACTTCTCTTACGACTTTCAGTGGCGTTGCTAGAGGTTTAGTCAGCCTACAGCAGAGTCAATTCTTTTAGAAAAAGTTTGTTTTCCTTACATTATTTAGAACAGCAAACAAATTATCGCACAGGGGCGAGTGTTAAGCGAATTTGTGGTTTTCACAAATATTTTTCTTGATAAGGAATTAAAATACGATATAAGTTTCTTAAGGCGTACAGATTCGATATTATATTTGATTATTTCAGTAAGTGTAAGTGAGCTGGTCTGCAAGCCCGATTTATTTTGGAGGAATTATAATAAGAGCAACAGAAAATTAATAAATATGAACAAATTAAAAGAAGGCAATTTGTATGTAATACTCGCCTGCATACTATGTCAACTGATCATAAACAACAAATTTCTGTTGGCGCACACTACCGAAATGAAGTCAATCAAAACTACTGTTGAACCATTATCCACATGGCCCCTCGATTTCTATAGCGATGAGAATACGACTTGTGATTGCGATAGCAAAAGTTGTGAATGTAGTATTGTCGACGGAATCAATATTATTTACCTCAATTTTTTTGGAGGACTTCGAGAGTTGTTGGTAAGGTGTAACACTATAGACGCAGAAACTAATATCGATTTCCTACTCAAACATAAATTTCAGTCAATGTTACTAAAAACAAGTTATATCGAAGTGATAGATTGCCAACATTTTACACACGAAATCTACATTAATGACACAGTGCGGTTAATTCTAATAACAATGACTGAGCTGAATAAATTAACACTAGTCTATAACGTTGACGTTGAACCAGAACCACCGGAATATTTTACATCAATATGGAAAGGGACTCACCTACAACTGATTATTAAATCAAATCGATATGAGATCCGGGAAGCAGATATTATAAGTATACTAACTGACATACTTTATAACACGAATCAAGTGGAAATGCTTACGCTTAGCGTACAAGGTCTAAGAAACCAGACCTTATCGCTGCAAAAATTGACGCAAACATTCTTCAAAAACTTCCCTGGGCTAAGACAGCTTGACTTAGCCGGAAATAATATGAAAATGTTGGACGCAAACATCTTTGTAACGCTAAAGCAATTGAGTTGTCTGAATTTGAGTCGTAATGAAATCCGGGAATTGCCCGAAAGTCTGTTTGCATATCAGCGTGAACTTTTCATACTGGATCTGAGCCACAATTTATTGACATATTTAAGGCCACACCTTTTCGATCACACTCCTTGGCTATGGCAGTTGAAACTTGGTGGAAATCACCTGCACGACACCACAAATCTTATGGAAAATCTGAAACCGTTGCATTATCTACATAGGCTAGACGTAAGCCAGAACCAACTGCAAACTAATTGGAGCAGCGAGACGTCCTTCAATAGAACGCCAAGGTTACTGACAAATTTTCTATACAACATGGATTCGGCTTTAGCCGACGTTCTTAATTATATTACCAAGTTCCAACCAGAGATGTACGAAGGTGGCAAGATTAACTCAACAGTAATCAATTTAAGTGGCAATCGTTTGCGCGAATTCTCTTTGGATTGGCTTGTACCTCCGAACATTACATGCCCTTTTGAAATCAACTTAGAGCACAATTTGATTGAAAACATTTTCGCTTTACAAAATTTCTCCAGTACGACTGCTAATTGTGCGCCCAAAATCAAAATAACTGGTAATCCGATCGTGTGCGATTGTAAATTGGTTTGGATTTACAGTGAAAACTATCGTTCGCTGCTCAATGGTTCACAGTGCGTTCAGACGTCAACCAAACTGATAAAAGATCTCGCGCAGCTGGAACATAATGAACTGTGTGACTGGGGACCAGTATTGTGCCCGATAAAATGCAATTGTTACACACAACTTGAATTCTTGCACATCAATTGCAAGGGTGCGGAACATATCGAACAGCTCCCACGCCCCGAGCAAGTTGGGCTCAAGAGTTCGATACTCGATATTAGCTATAACAATTTCATTGTATTGCCGCTAAACACCACCTTCGGCTATGCTAACGTTTCGCAACTCAACGCGTCGCACAATAAAATCACGAGCATTAATATCAGTCAACTGCCAACTAATTTGACGGTTTTGGATCTACGAAATAATCACTTAAAAACTTTGAGCAATGAATTTTTGCGTACATACATCAATGAGAGCACAAAACTACAATATCTCTATCTAAGTGAAAATCGTTGGATTTGCGACTGTTCCACGCAGCAATTGGTGTACACCATACGTACACATCGGACACTCATACCCGATGCCGACCAGTTACTCTGTGCTAATCTGCTGAACGATACACTCCTAATAGACAATGTGAGCGGGTTGTGTCCTACTCCTGTTAATGTTGAATATTATCAGTACTTGAATACAACTGTGATTAGTGTAGGGTTAACCATTATTATTTTACTTTGCATTATTGCACTCTTCTATAAATATAAATTAGAAGTGGAAGTCTGGTTATATAGCCACAACATATTGAGATTTTGCATTCGCGAATGTGAGCTGGATAAGCATAAAACGTTCGATGCGTTTATTTCATATGCACACCAGGATGCAGACTTCGTCAACCATACACTACTGCCGCAACTCGAACAGTGCGAACCACCATTTCGTGTATGCACACACGAACGCAATTGGCTGGCTGGCGCTTACATACCTGAACAAATCATCGAATCGGTGGAACAGTCGCGTCGGACGATCATTGTGCTCTCGCAGCACTTCATCGAGTCGGATTGGGCGCGCATGGAGTTTCGGACAGCGCATCAGTGCTCGTTGACCGAGGGTCGTGCGCGCATAATAATGATTAAATATGGTGAAATCACGAAAAGTGATTTATTGGATAGAGAACTAAGGGCATATTTGGATATGAATACTTATCTGGATTGGAAAGATGTCAGATTTTGGAGCAAATTACGCTACGCCATGCCACATAAAGTGGGTAGAGAGAGGAATTCCGATATGCTAAAAATTAACGGCAGGATGTATGTTATGGGACAAGTTGAGATGAATCGTTTGGGCGAAGAAATTGCTTAACAGTGTCACAGTTGGTTAGTGGTAAAGAAAGTTGGTTGCAGGATAGTAAGAATTTTCACAAATACATATACTTATATTTAAGAAAATACAAATATATTACCTTTATTTGCAGTTAGTTTTTGAAATCTTCCGATTCTTCTGTGACACAAAGTGTTGTTCAATATGTTGCTTTTATGAGAAAGATTGAAGATTGAGATAATCTTGGGCAACCTGCTTACCAACCAGTGATCATCGCATACACTCTTCAATCCCATTATATTATATATCTTGTAACTATTTAGTCTTTTTATACTCTCGCAACAATGTTGCTAACGAGAGTATTATAGTTTTGTTCACATAACGGTTGTTTGTAAGTCCTAAAACTAAAAGAGTCAGATATAGGGTTATATATACCAAAGTGATCAGGGCGACGAGTAGAGTCGAAATCCGGATGTCTGTCTGTCCGTCCGTCCGTCCGTGCAAGCTGTAACTTGAGTAAAAATTGAGATATCATGATGAAACTTGGTACACGTATTCCTTGGCTCCATAAGAAGGTTAAGTTCGAAGATGGGCGAAATCGGCCCACTGCCACGCCCACAAAATGGCGGAAACCGAAAACCTATAAAGTGTCATAACTAAGCCATAAATAAAGATATTAAAGTGATATTTGGCACAAAGGATCGCATTAGGGAGGGGCATATTTGGACGCAATTGTTTTGGAAAAGTGGGCGTGGCCCCGCCCCCTACTAAGTTTTTTGTACATATCTCGGAAACTACTATAGCTATGTCAACCAAAGTCTACAGAGTCGTTTTCTTCAGGGTATTTCCATATACAGTTCAAAAATGGAAGAAATCGGATAATTACCACGCCCACCTCCCATACAAAGGTTATGTTCAAAATCACTAAAAGTGCGTTAACCGACTAACAAAAAACGTCAGAAACACTAAATTTTACGGAAGAAGTGGCAGAAGGAAGCTGCACCCATGCATTTTTTAAAAATTGAAAATGGGCGTGGCGCCGCCCACTTATGGACCAAAAACCATATCTCAGGAGCTACTAGACCGATTTCAATGAAATTCGGTATATAATATTTTCTTAACGCCCTGATGACATGTACGAAATTATGAAATCTCGATTATCACTTTACCATGCGAGAGTGTAAAATGTTCGGTGACACCCGAACTTAGCCCTTCCTTACTTCTTTCCTGTATAATTAATTAAAAAGCTCACAATTATGTATAACTTTATATATATACAAAACTATTTACTACAAGTAAGGAAGGGCTAAGTTCGGGTGTCACCGAACATTTTATACTCTCGCATGGTAAAGTGATAATCGAGATTTCGTAATACGTCATTTACATATTTTTCAAATACCGTATTTTTGTAAAGTTGTATTCCGCTATCATCATTGGTTCCTAATGTATATACTCGTATTATACGGAGAAGGCATCAGATGGAATTCAAAATAGCGTTATATTGGAAAAAGGCGTGGTTGTGAACCGATTTCACCCATATTTCGTACATGTCATCAGGGTGTTAAGAAAATATTATATACCGAATTTCATTGAAATCGGTATAGTAGCTCCTGAGATATGGTTCTTGGTCCATAAGTGGGCGGCGCCACGCCCATTTTCAATTTTTAAAAAAAGCCTGGGTGCAGCTTCCTTCTGCCACTTCTTTCGTAAAATTTAGTGTTTCTGACGTTTTTTGTTAGTCGGTTAACGCACTTTTAGTGATTTTGAACATTACCTTTGTATGGGAGGTGGGCGTGGTTATTATCCGATTTCTTCCATTTTTGAACTGTATATGGAAATACCTGAAGAAAACGACTCTGTAGACTTTGGTTGACATAGCTATAGTAGTTTCCGAGATATGTACAAAAAACTTAGTAGGGGGCGGGGCCACGCCCACTTTTCCAAAACAATTGCGTCCAAATATGCCCCTCCCTAATGCGATCCTTTGTGCTAAATTTCACTTTAATACCTTTATTTATGGCTTAGTTATGACACTTGATAGGTTTTCGGTTTCCGCCATTTTGTGGGCGTGGCAGTTGGCCGATTTTGCCCATCTTCGAACTTAACCTTCCTATGGAGCCAAGGAATACGTGTACCAAGTTTCATCATGATATCTCAATTTTTACTCAAGTTGCAACTTGCACGGACGGACACAGACATCCGGATTTCAACTCTACTCGTCGCCCTTATCACTTTGGTATATATGACCCTATATCTGACTCTTTTAGTTTTAGGACTTACAAACAACCGTTATGTGAACAAAACTATAATACTCTCGTTAGCAACATTGATTGACATTGATATGATAAGCATCGATATGTTGCCTTGATTAGATTCTGACCAACAATCCTTCCGACAGTTTTACTAATTTCATGCGAGCATATGAACTGTGTGTGTATTAGCCATCAAAACTTTGAGTTAGAAAGATTTCGAGTTGTAGATTTTTTTATTAAAACATAAAATGTTTGAAAAAGCTGTAAAATATACACTGTGTTATTTATTTACTTCGCATATATGTAGTTTTTTTGCTGATGGATGTACATAAAATACATATAAATTCCGTAAGTTTTTGCTGAACATATATTTCTTGCTTGTTTGTTAAAAAGAGATTCCATTCTGTTTAGTGCTTTGTAGTGATCGTCAGTTGTATTAATACAAATCTTCATAGTTTTCCGTGACGTTGGAAGGCACATTCGTTGGGTCTGAAATATTCGGTTCCGCAATATCATCTGTTTTAAATCCGACTGAGCAATTATAATTGTCCACCTCAATATAATCTGGAATAGTAACAATTCAAGGGATAAATATGCGCGGCGAGTTCTTCGTGAGCAGCTGTTTACAAGGTGAGATTTCCCCGAAAAAATGCAGCTTAGAGAATCACGTGCTAATTTAAAAGTTCGATTTATGGAAGAAAATTTGTATTAAACTTGACTTCTATTGCCAATTCAATATATCTATCGCGCTATGAAGAACTTCGAGTTAAGGAAATTTGAGATATAGAACGATATTGCCGATTGAAGTTCGAGTTATAGAAAACTTCGGGGTATAGAAGTTCGAGGTTTGGAAGTTCAACTGTATTTTTATAAAAATCTTTGTTATCGTCTGCAATATAGTATCCTGAGCTTGAATAAGAATGCCAAAGCTTAAACCATTTTCAATACACTTGTGATCAGCCTAGGATGGAATAACCTTAAGTGTCTTCAGAGAATTTTGGTTTTTTCGATTTTGGTTCAGTTTTGGAGCACCATACGGTAGATTGTTCGACAGTCTCGATATATATTGACGTCTTGTCACCAATAATGTCGCTCTTGACAAAGTCGAGTTCTCAGCTACGTCGTCACATATCTGTTTTGCTACCTCTACTCAACGTCGCCTTTGCAAAAGATTATATTAATTAGGTACGCGTTAAACACTCACAAGCTTTATAGAAAAAATGTTAAACAAAATGGTAGAAGTCGAGCCATAAGAGATGTAGAGATATTCTGCCAACTCTCTGATACCAACACGATGATTTTCAAGCAGTGTTTCATTAACTTTCTCTGCTACTTGTGTTCGTGATGAAGTAGACACCAGTAAACTTTCAACATTATCCTTGATTTCATTGGAAACATAAAATTTCAAGCAGACTTGCTTTTAAATATTTTTTCATGGTAAAAATCGCAACACATACTTGTACTCCTACTCATTTTCATATGGAGATCAAACTTCACATGAATATAAAGAAAAGATTTTGCCATTATCCACAAAATTTCACCAGATGGTATACGAGTTCAAAAAATAGAGACGTCTAGACATAAAACTTCATTGTGTTTGGAGCAAAACACTTTGATGAGAAAAACAAATATTTTATTTCCTTAATAAAAGGTTGTCAAAAAAGTCTTGCGGCATATTTTACAGTACTACTACGATAAAGGCAAAAATGCATCTCAAGCCGCCAATAAAATTTGTGCAGTTTATGGACCCAAAACAGTTTCCATTTCCACCGCACAACGATGGTTTCAACGTTTTCGTTCTGGTGTAGAGGTGGTCGAAGATGCGCCACGCTCCGGAAGGCCTGTCGTCGAAAATTGCGATAAAATCGCTGAATTAGTCGAAAGAGACCGGCATAGTAGCAGCCGTAGCATTGGTCAAGAGCTGGGCATGAGTCATCAAAAATTCAGTTCAATTTCAATAAAAAAAAAAAAAAACAAAAATTCAATAAAAATACCGCAAGACTTTTTTGGCAACCCATTATGATATGTTAAACCTCATCTACTTTATAATTTTAAAGCAAAACGGCTTTAAAAATACTTTTTTGTATATTAATGAAAATTAAACGATGTAATATTGCCTGGATACAAGTTTACGATCAGCGCTCACGTATCTAATTTCTCACTAAATACTATACAAATTGTCCCAAGGGAATTAATAATTCCAAACAGTGCCACAGTATTACAAGTTATTACAAGAAAAGAGAAATCAAGAATCTCCAAAGAAGTACGACCATAAATATTTATGAGGAAGTGAGCAGGGAATACACACATACTTATACGATAATCTAAGCAGTCATATATAAAAACATAAACTATTAAATATAATACCATAGTCATAAGTAATAATGAAAACAAAGATAAGGGAAATGAAAAATGCCACGTGTTTTAATGGCTCACGTACGAGCGCGGTGACCCAAGACGCCGATGAAAACGGGGAGCTGTAGTTTCATGGAATACGAGGGAAATCAAGATGCAAGAAGATATACTATATATCTGTATTGTACATATAAAAACATATACATATGTGTGTACGCGTGTGCATTAATGCTTTTATTTAGCCATAAGTTGCATGCAATCTCTTAAGATACACACTGAGGCACCCTCTCATTTTTCAAACGCTAACATTTTTGGAGGCGTAGACGTGTCACACTCACGCCTGAGTGGTTGCAGCTAACGTCATTGTTGCCACTTCCAATGAAGTGTGACCATACACCCTCCCTCCGCCAGAACTAGCCTACTGCCGTGTTGCATGTACACTATACATTGTATGTATGGTATGTCGCTTGTGTTAGTCGATTAAATATTGTTGTCACTCGCTGCACATTATGATCGGTGCCGGCTATTACATGCACTGAACGCCAACGTTGCTCGCGGCATATCAACAACGCGCCACACCGCAATATGCAACAACTTACGAAATGCATGCGTGGAATGTATACTTTAGTGTTGAATTTATCTCTCCCGTCTCTGGCGTTTTATGAATTCATATTTTTTATGACTTCGTAGAAGGAAGCGCCGAATTTATTACCTTACAAATTTGTGTGTAATTACGATAAAGGCTATAAAATAAATTTCTACATTATAAGCATACAAACATATGTACATATATTACATATACACACAAACATATAGCCGCACCTTCTGCAGTTGCCACTCTTGTTGTTGCTTATACTATTTTCCGTAAAATTGAAGTAAATTTTGTATTTTTGGAATTTTATTACCGTTTCGTAGTTGTGTTTGTATGCCTGCTTTTGATAGTTTCAGTTTATGTATTGCACATGCGTTTCATTTTTATGACTATTTTGAGTTTTAATAATTTCGAAGCGGAGTGACACGTGGCGTCAGATTTCCTGATTTCAAACGCTATTTGCATAGACGTAAGTGTTGTCAGGTATACATTCGTATAAGTACACAGACGGGCTGAAAAGTTCAATTATATAATTTTATTTAATTTGTATACCAATTTTCATTGTTTTGTGACACAGTGAATGGGCAGTTTGCGTGCTCGTGCTACATACTTTGCGCACCCACTTTGGCCAGAATTTGCTCTTACTCAAATAGTCATGATATGTTTAGATGTTCCCCTACAGTATCAGCTTTTTATTCAACTAATTTTGAGATCAATTATAGTTATTTTGTTGATCTTTTTGAAGTCTTCATCTTGTCTGTTTTTCGAGACTAAAATATCACTTATGAGTTCAAAACAGATATACATTAATAGCGTAAAACCGCAGTTAAAAATTATTTTCGATTTAGTAAATCTATCTGAGTTCTACTTTAAACAGATCGAGTTTTTGTTTCTTATTCAATTCAATGATTTCAATGAACTAAAACAGTAATAAGTTTGGCGCTACACATAATTAAAATTAATCTATTTAGTACTAGATACTTATGCCTAAAACTATCGTCCATTAAAGAAATGTCTTCTGCTTATGTCTTGATATTATTTCAGTATAAATATTTCCAAAACACATAATTAAACTAATGATCATACATTGACAATTATTTTGCTCACTGTATCATTATTAATTTTATTTATTTGGAGTAAACACCGCCTACGAGGTTACAGCCGAGTTTACAACCTTGCGTCCGTTCTTTTTTCTTTTCGCTATCTGGCGTCAACTGGATATTCCAGGTATAGCCAGGTTTTCCAACGGAGTGGAGGTTTCCTCTTCCTCTGCTTTTCCCAGTTGGTACTGCGTCGAATACGCTCAGAGTTGGAGTGTTTTCATCCATTCGGACGAAATGACCTAGCCAGCGGAGCCGCTGTCTTAATTCGCTGAACTGTGTCAATACCGTCGTATATCTCGTTCAGTTAATCGTTCCATCGACTGCGTTATTCGCTGTTGCCAATGCGCAAATCTTTCGCAGAACTTTTCTCTCGAAAATTCGCAACGTCGACTCATCAGATGTTGTCATCGTCCAAGCCTCTGCACCATATCGTAGGACGGGAATAATTAATGACTTTTACAGTTTGGTTTTTGTTCATCGAGAGAGGACTTTACTTCTCAATTGCCTACTCAGTCCGAAGTAGCACCTGTTGGCAATAGATATTCTGCGTTGGATTTCGAGGCTGATGTTGTTGTTGGTCTTAAGGCTGGTTCCAAGATAAACACAGTAAAAAAATTTAAATCAATAATTAATTCGAGGCCAACGGTATGGTGCGTTTATCGAAAGTACTTTCAATCAATTGAATTTATGAATGTATAAGACTGTGATAGAGCGAACTGCTCACGTTCACGTTTTATTGGCATTAAAGGGAATTCTTGTCTACATAGCTTAAAATATTAAATATTCAAAAATAAGTGCCTAAAACAACTTTTTAAATTTCAAATTATGTCCCAAAAATAACTGAACTGTATATTTACAATCCAAAGAACCTAGGAAATAACATGACAGCTTGACACGACTCAATCGTAATCTGTCAAAAAAGGCTATTGAAAACCCTAAAAAAACCACCCGACATAATGTTTTGAAGTATTTTACATTGCGTGAGTATACAGTTTTAAAGTACTTCTCGTCTTAGCTCTTCCTTACCTTTTTTTGTTATACCCACTGACAAGTAATTTTTCACAGAATATTACAATTCAAAGTTTTAACCTAGACCACCGTCCATGCTTTAGAATTTTTGGTTTCTGGTATAATGAGGGTCAGTAAAAAAGAAAAAGATTCCTAGATATTTAAGCAAAAAAATTATGCTAATAAGTCAAATTTTACATATCGTTATTCAATTTTCTGAAGTAGAAAGGAAAAAATTAGTAACAAAATGGAGTAAATAGATATATCCAAGCAATTAATAACCTCAAGATATAAAGCAGGTAACCTGCATTGAATTTTTAAACAAATTTTGATTCTTATCGAAGCAATCTGTTACATTTTGCATATTGGTGTTACTTTTGACTTAGAAAACGATTTATTTATAAATATCTTTTATTTGAACTAATGGTTAGTAGAAAATATTTTCATCACATTTCGGTTTGCGAAACTAATTTGAAATGCAATACTAATGTGCAGTTTAATTAATAAGCTAGTGTCATATTCTGGAACGAGTTAACTACCGATTTTCATACGTCAACACATTTTGTTGACTGAAACAATTAGCAGGCAAATGTGCTAACGGCGACAAATTAACAAACTGTGATCATGATAGATAAATACAAGTTTTAGCAGTTATTTGCTTTGCTTATGGATGCTCGCTTTTTGAATATCTTCATTTATTTGAAATCAATAAATAAAATTAGTAGTGTTAAAGGGTTTGACACAACTATATTACAGCATTCTTCACACTTCGGTAGCTGTAACGGCTGACTGCCCATTGGGTTAGCAAACAAAACACTGAACTGCTGGAACTCGACTTCCTAGAGTCTCCATCCAATAAGGAAGACTTATAAATGAAATAGTTAATAAAAAAAATTGTTTTTGTAAGAACAGAGATATTGTACAGTGACAAGAAATGTTAATAAACGATTTCACACCAAAATTCAAATATTTGCGAAGTTTACGTAAACAAATGAGAAACTGAACTAAATAGTATCAGAAATACACATTCAATAATACATAAGCATTATTTGTTAAAAAAAAAAATTCGTTATGTCAAGTATGCACGATTTTGTTCGATAAGTTGTTGCCGTATTGAAGGTATTTTCTCTACTGGCAAAAAAACTGGGATAATCAATTTTCATAACCTTTTCTTGTGGCGACTTTTTCAAAATCATTTGCCATAGACGGAAGTAGAATCACTAACTAACAGAAGACAGTACAGACTGCAGATATGATGCATGTGAACTTCCCAACCAAGCTAACGGAGCTTCTAGCAAGTCACTGTCGATATACAGCCTGGCGCAAGACAGTTCCTCTCCTATTGGCCAATGCTGATTGCTTCTGAACTATTCCTTTATGGCGCCTAAACTTTTTGACAATATATAGGAAAGCAACTCATAGTAGATTACTTCCTGTCAGTCACACCAACATAAAAAACCCTTCCTGACCGTCAATCCGTTTGCACCGGCCCATCGCAATTCGCATGTGACCAATTTCGATTGATCTTGTCATAAGCCCCTCTTTATCATCAGTAACCATCCGCCAAAAAAATTAATCAATTTTGTTGCGATTCATTGTTGCGCAACCCCATATACATAAGTATATTCATCGCGAGATACTGAAAAAATAATAGTTTTCCTTTTACTACACAACTTATAGTAAAATTCGAAAAAAATCTCAAGAAATAAAATTCATCACCAGAATATGCCCGGTCAAAGTTCATATATTAAATATTCATGGACTTTGTGTCAAATTTTTCACTCAAGGCAACAAACTGAACCCTCTCGTACCTTTCAGGAATACATATGCTTATTGCATATATCGAGCCATTTGATCGGATTTTATAACTACACTTCCACTTGATTAATCTCACAGAATTCAGCTACTTTCACAAAAAAATGAAGTAAGTTGATCTTCATGGGGCCGACTGATTTGTCGGGTCTTGACTAGAGGTACACAAAGATACAAGCAAAATCATTTATGCTCATTGTAGTCTTACATTTTACATTCTGGAATAATTGATGCTCATTCATCGTTGGTATTCACATCGGTATGATCTCATTGCTCACATCGAGATTGGCGGCAAAACATTGGAGCAAATATCGGCAAGTGCGTTTAGAACCGTTGTTCTTTTCATGTTACTGTTTGTGGCCGCAGCCTCTAAGACCTTTTTTTCGGAACTATTTTTACTTATCTAGGAATGTTGGGAATATTTTTTTAGCTCATAAAACTAGCAAAATAATGTTCCTAAACCGTATACCACTTGTTTCATCAAACTTATAGTAAACAAGTTTCCTGTGTGGCATATGCAATCAACAACCTGCTTGCACGCGATTGCTTTCCGCCATCAACCGCCTTTAATGACCAGTGCCACCAACTGTTGGCCGCCTCATCGCATATTTACACTTCATGTAACGCCACAATTCGTCACGCATTCATGCGATATGCCGAATATTCGGAATTGCTATGAGTGCGTCGGAATGGTTTCAAATGCATACAAACATTTTTTCTGTGAACGAGAGCCGCTGCGCTAATGTTTACACTGTTGCACAAAACAACAGTTCTTGTTGTTGCTCAGTTGCACGTTGCACAATCGAAAAAACACGCCATATTCGCCACCGAGCTCTGAAAAATTAATAAAAAAATAGAAATGTTAAAAATTGTTACGTTCTCTCTGATAAATATTTGCATTGCCACCTCTGCCTCGTTATGGTTAACCAACGAGGTTGCTTTTGCCTTCAACACGTAATTCTAGTTGACGCACAGTGGGCAAGGCACGGGTAAAATGTGCTTAAATAAAACAACAAAAAGCGTTGACTTCGATTGCACCAAAACTATAAGACCCTTAACAAAAATAAAGAATTACATACAATAAGAATGTTGATGGCCACTCTTTGAATGGCGATCAGTGTGTGCCCAAAGTATGCGACCGAAGTCTGGCCGGCTTGCTGTTCGATGTCGTCGACGTAATCAAGGAAAGGTCTACTGACCTTGACAGTCCTTGGGCGGATAAAAATCCGGGTCCGTTCCTGTTACGTAGACCCGACTGTCGTGGAGACGGGTTCTTCTGATGTTCTTGCGATTCGGCTTCGCTTCAAGCAGCAGTAACTGCTTGGAGAGGAGTGTATTATGTGTTCCTGGACTGGAAGCATGCGGGATTGACTATGTAAGTATTATTATTATAAAAGATATCCTGTAATCGTTCGGAGTGCTGTGTTTTAAAACTACCGGAACTTCTTCGGCTGTGTTCATTACCGACAGGCGACCACATCGGTGCTGCGTAGTTTATGACTGGTGGGTGATTGCCTTGTTTGTTGGCGATAGCGTTTCTTTGTTTCTTCCATGTGAATTAAGGTTTTTATTGCGGGGAAAGTAGCACAGGACTAACATCTAGACGTGTTGGGAAAAATTTTTGCACCGAATTTTTGAAATTTTCTTGAAGCCAAAGACTTAAATTTTGATTTGTGACGATCTCTCGACCTGGTAAAAGATTTTCCATATGGTATACTATACCTATATTGTAACGGAAACTATTCTGCCACACCGTGCCGCACACTCGTACTTCTGATGGTGGCATACAACGGCGACAGCTACGACTTTGCGATGGCGTGGCGCGTCTCGCATGCCTAGCACGTCATGCTCCACCAGAAACGAGCGCGAGAACGCCTCGCTGATGTGACGTGACTGCGCCGAACGTTAAGCCTGACAGCAGGACAAGTACAAAATATTCACAACAAACAATACAAATAAACACTAACAACGCAGCCAAATGGGCGGGCGGAGCGACCGATCTGCCTGCCAGACAGATTGTTTGGGCTGATAGCATTTGTAAGGCCGTCAATATATCAGTCAAGCAAAGTGCAAAGGCAGTACATCAATCAATCAATGCGTGTGAGGGGCGGAAGGAGTGCCATGGCTAAGAGTGCGCGGCTGGCAACGGGTGCCGAAGTTAAATGCATTTTTTGCAAGTGTTAGTTGTAAATAGGGTTGCGGCATATGTGCGCAAATATTTCTGGACGTATATAGTATATGTTATGTGCATACATATGTGCACATTGGCTTTTTCATTATATTTGCATGGAATGGTTCTACCTACGGCTGGGAGTTTGGTGTGGCAGGTTGCAGCTGCTCCTGCATGTTTTTGCATATTTTGCCACACATGCACACATACGTACGTATGAATTTCTTGCTACCAGAAATCAATTAGCGCATGTTTGCTATTTTCGTAAGAGTGTTTCTGGTGAGAGTATATGTGAATATTTTCGACGCCATTTGAAATTCATTCGCCCAACTCATCAGTATGCAAAACATAATTTTTGCGTGATTAATACCCCACGATAATTCAATGGTTGCTCCGTTGATCGCCTTCTCGTTAAAGCAACTATTTTTATAAACACTTTCTTAACATATGAATGTACTTTGCGACTATTTCCAATTTTTTTTTTTTTTGCGTTTAGCCGCCACTGCGACAGTAAAAATTATGACCCATAAAAAGTGCTGACCACTTTAGCAGCGACGCGGCGGAATGGCGAACGTGTTAAGCCATAAAATTTATGGTGTAGACCAATTTAGTATGCCATTGGCGTGGTAGTGCGCCACAAACGCGCTAGTTACATTTTCATACTTCAATTAAGTTGCTTTTTAAGACACCTTAAAGTTAGCGCGATGTCGTGCGATTGCGGCTTTATGTGCGCCTTTATTTAGATACTTAAGAAAAAAGTGCAAATATTTCAGCTTGACGCGCAAATTGATTGTAATCGCGTTGTTATATTGATGGGTCACATAAATCGATCAGTCAGTGTATATATTTACAGTATAACGTAAGTATGTGCCCTTAGAGCCGCAATTCGTTCGCAGCTGTCAACGTTGCACACGCAAAGTGTACATTAAGGGAGCCGTAAAAAATATAAGTAGAGTTGACGGAGAGTTTCTTGTATATTGTATTTGAACGTTAGTTTCTAGTCCTTACCATTCCAACAATATAAATACCATAAGGAAGGATTCAACCAAGTGTTCTTAATAAATACTTTTAATGTCTTTCTATGCGCCAAAAACCTTTCAGTTGAAAAAATACTTTACAAATATTAGGTGTACCAAAAAGTAAGTAAAAAAGAATATCCAATTGCCGCCAAACAGCGAAAAGATAGAACGACTGACGGGCTGTTGTAGGCCAATAAAGAAAAAGAAAAAGTAATACATTTTAGTTTTGCGATTGCTTGACTCAGTATTGTTCGAAGTATCAGAAATAGGCACCAGAAAAGAAAAGATGCGTCGTATTTTACAGTTTTTCTTCGATAAGTCGAAACGCAATCCACTTGGTTGTAAAATGATATCGTTTTTATGGTCCCGATACTGCAGAAGTCACTAATGCGCAAGTTTTTTCAAAAATGCATCATGGTCTGGAAGATCAATTATCGAAAACATGGATAAAATAATTGAAATCGTCGAGTCTGATCGTCATGTAATCACTGAAAACCCGTTTGGAACCATTTAAATAAGGCTGGATATAAAAGGAAGTTTGTAGCGAAAATGTTGCAATCGCAACAAAATTAGCCATGTCTGAAGCAAATGATTACTTCTGACGAAAAGTGGGTTCATACGGGTACGTCAACAGAAAATGGTATTGATCAAACTGCGGTGAACCAACGCAAAGGAAGAAAGGAAGATCAAGCCAGTAGTGCCAGTCAGGTCTTAATTCGAATCTCTGCTGTCAAGAAGAATTAATCGGTTAGAAGCTTTGGCCAATAGGAAAAGAATTGTGTTCCATTACACAAGCTCCTGGAGTTTGGTTGGGATATTTTTATGCATCCACCTTATAACTTGGACCTACCATCAAGTGATTTTTACCTATTCCTGCATATGGCGAATTATTTTGGTGGTGTAAAATTCGTCTTAAGAGAAGCTTAAATCAGGTTTTTTTTCCAATAGTGACTAGGGTGCACTTCGGAAAAACAAGATTAAGAAACGTAGAACACCAAATGGTTATGTCAGCAGGGTCGTTTGTAATATTTATTCAATATATCCTCTTTTCGACACTCGTTTTCCCAGCCATATGTTGTAATATAATTTGAAATAAATAATTTTCAATTAGTTAATGAACGTTTCGATTATTTCTTCAAAGCTTCAAAGGACTGAAATCAAACCACGTTTTCTTTAACATCGTAAGCACCTATACCAACTCTGTCGATTCAATTCTTCCGAGGCATATGTACACGGTAAGTTCCAAAGTAAACAAGACTTTAGACAAGAAATCAGAACAAATGGTTTTTATTCAAAACAGTCTCCTTCCAAAAGTCCAAAAGCATGTCGAACGAGTGTTTTAGCTCGTTGGCCGGTATGGCCGCCATTATGCCGGTGCAAGCCTTTATATACGATATAATGTTGGATTCTGAGCAATTTTTGGTCGTCAGTCAATTTGTGCGGAACAAACCGTGTACATACCTTTCGTAAGCCCAAATGTTCGGTCAAAATGCGATAAATCGATGTTTTAGAGATGTTCAATTCCATTTCCATGAATTTCAATAATGATTTCGGCTGATTTTTGATGAACTCACGCACATTGTCAATGGAATTTCCGGTGATTACGAATTTTGATTGGCCCACATGTTATCGTCATTTATGTCCTCACGACCACTTTGAAAACATTGAAACCACTCGTGCACTAAGCTTCTTTTTACTTAATCTAGACTTCACCCAAAGCGAAAACTATCGTAATAAAGTCATGTTTAAGGTGTTGTAGTAACATAGTCGAAAACACAACGTATTCTCTTAGAGCTTCTGTTTGAAGAAAAATTTTAAGCTTGTTATAGTTTCTGACATGGTAAGCACTATTGCTTTTTATAACAATATTCTAGAAAACACGTTGTGGTCATTTCACTGATAGGTTGAAACACTTGAAATGGGCCTAAAAGGAGATGGCTACCGATCCCGATTTTCACAACGAAATTTAGTAAGGCAATAGTAGGTTTGAATGCATGCATAAATAATTATAAACAAAAATAACTCCATTGCTGAGATGCCGTTACATCTTCAAAAAGTCACTGTTTGGTATACTCTATAAGCAAAATCATCAATGAAATGAAGCCGATCATAATGTTACAGACAATGGAGAACGCTATTAAGCCATGAATAATGACTTTTTCGTGCTTTAGCATAATTGATGGATATTTATGTGAACGACCTGTGGTTATAACAAGATGAACCAATCAATTTATTGAAGGAAATTTTAGCTAGCACCACCGTGGCCTCCTAGATCAAGAGATTTAATATGGCTGAGCTATTTTTCATGTGGTTACGTGAAGTCGCTTGTCTACGTAGAAAGTCCGAGACAATTGACTCCATGAAGGAGATTATTCGACGCGTTACTACTGACATACGGCTGAAAAAAATTTATTCAAATTTATTCATTCTTAAAACATAATGGCAAACTCTTATGTTTATAATAGAACAGGAAGGCGACTATCAGTCAGAAATCTTACTGGCATTGTTAAAATATAAGAAGGATTATTGAAAACCATTTTGAAAGATTATTTGGACCTAAGGGAAGTGAAACCACGATTGGATCCAAAATCACTACACTACAGCTTCGCGTTAACGTCAGTGAAATAATGCCTTCCGACTACCAGGATGTCATGAAACGCTTATTACTGGCGATGAGTTTTAGATCTATGATTTCGACCCAGAAATAGAGATAAATCGACCGAATATCGTGGCAAAGGTGAGTCTAAGCCGAAAAACCACGTGAAAGTGGTCAATAATCAAGGTTATGTTGACAGTTTTCTTCGATTATCGAGATGTGGTGCAATTATAGGGCTCTTGGTTAATGCACCATGACATACTGCATTGATTCCTCGTGAGTGTTTCGCGAAATTTTCAACTAATATCGTGTCACAATTAACGTATTCGCCTGATTTAGCCCCGCGTGACTTCTGGCTATTCAACAAACTCAAACGACCGCTTCGAAAAAAACGTTCTCAGTCAATTAAAGGCATTTAACGGTAAATTCTACGCGCATTGAAGGCTTTTCCGGAAATTGACAGTTGTCAGTTGTCAAGTGTCGAGGATTGAAAAAAAACATTAAAGTGCATTGAGGCCAAGAGGGATTATTTTAAGAGGGGACGACATAAATTTTGAAGAATAAATTAAGATCTTTAAAATAATGAACACAGCCTTACTATTTTTTCTTATAAGTTATTTCCTCTTAAATACCACATATCGAAGGATAGCAACCTGTATTTTATGATAATTTTGAGCTTAGATTTGAAAGTACTATTCAATACAAACGGAATATTGTGGCGACGTAGTTGGTCAAGGAAAATGTTTGTCCCAATAACTTACGTCAATCTTATTTCCTCTTTCTCTCAAGGTTATTCAAAACATTCACTTCTTCTTCTTTATTGGCGTAGACACCGCTTACGCGATTATAGCCGAGTTAACAACAGCGCGCCAGTCGTTTCTTCTTTTCGCTACGTGGCGCCAATTGGATATTCCAAGCGAAGCCACGACCTTTTCCACTTGGTCCTTCTAATGGAGTGGAGGTCTTCCTCTTCCTCTGCTTCCCCCGGCGGGTACTGCGTCGAATACTTTCAGAGCTGGAGTGTTTTCGTCTATCCGGACAACATGACCTAGCCAGCGTGGCCGCTGTCTTTTAATTCGCTGAACTATGTCAATGTCATCGTATATCTCGTACAGCTCATCGTTCCATCGAATGCGATATTCGTCGTGGCCAATGCGCAAAGGACCATAAGTTTTTCGCAGAACCTTTCTCGTCCAAGCCCCTGCACCATATAGCAGGAATTATGAGCGACTTAGAAGCTTTTGTTCGTCGAGAGAGGACTTTACTTATCAATTGCCTACTCAGTCCGAAGTAGCAATCTTTCATTGGCAATCTTTTTACGTGGCGGGTCCCAAACCCAGTGCACAACCCTATGTAGGGGATGTTTCGCCTTCTCACTTTAGCTCACCTTCGAACGGATGTTCTTAGGCTACCCAGAGGATACGTGGTCAAAAACCGGAAGTTGTGAGCTGCTTGAGCCATGTGTAAAGGAATCGTTTCTGGCCACTCCCAAGTGAAAGGCGATCAGAGAACTTTCCTCACTTGCGTGAACTTCTACACATGACTCCATCCTCCATTCACAGTGAACATTAAAATAGGCCGCGAGCAAACTGGGTAACGTTAGAAAAGTTCATATTATCTTTCCATGAAGTATCCCCTTGTCTTTTGAGAGCTGTTGTATTTCGTGACCTTTCTGTCCAATAAACGTTAAAATAATAACTTTACAAATTTCTTACATTCATTTGTGGAGTCGGACCTAAAAGGGTAAAGGGTTTTAGTTAAAAGGAATTCAACAGAGCTGGAGCTATGACCCTGAAATTAAAAGTAAAGTTGATTTAAAGGCTTTTAAATTTTAATACTTCAGCGGCAGACGACTTTGTCTCAAAATAACTTAACATGATTTATTACAAACGCCCAAGTATTGTATGCGCAATGCTATAAATCTATGAATGTAATTACTTGAAAACGCATCACATATATTTAGAAGCACATCCTCTTTTTACAAAAAACGCTGATATTCGCAGCGCAAGTGGGGTTGCGTTGCATTCAGCAACCAAATTAATTCCAATTGTTCCCATCACAAAACCATCACATCCTAAATTCCAGCTTGCAACATATCACTACGAACCATCCACTTTTTTTGCGGATTAGTGCAACGTACATACGAGTACATACCTTTCCTTTTAACTCCCCTTTTCAACCGAAAACGGATAAAAAATCGAAGTAATCAAAATGCAGCATTGCCATTGACATTGATCGATTTCCATAGGTCGAACGGATTAACATTGGTCGCTTAAGTGGATTACCGCAAACGCAAAGCTGCAACGCAAAAATCACAAGAAGTCGCAGGGCTTACCGATGTATGTATGTATGTGTGTTTGCATGTGCGTAGACTCGTATGCATATTGTGTATTGTGTACTTTATTGAAGGATAACAATCTGCTGCTGCATTGTCAACGGTGACATGTCCCTAACGATGACAACAAAATGTCAACAGCATTACATAAATGAACGCAATGGTTCACATACATACATACAAATGTACGTTTACATGCACGCGCATGAGTCAGACAAACATTGCGAGTAAGTTTGTGCAGACAAGAGGCAAACTTGTCATTCAACAACTGACATTTACTTGTCAACTTGTGATGCGATGGCAGCAAAAGAAGAATGGCAATGGCAACTAAGATTTGTGTGCGTTGCCGATTTGTGTGTCGGCCGTCCGTTGATGTCCATCCATCGTTATTCCAATTGAGCGCTGTCAGTTCTGTCTCAGCCGGCCAGCTTTTCTGTGCGTCCGTTTGCCAGTTCAATTGTAAGTTTGACAGTTGCTCTGGCTGTGCTTTGCATTGCTTTGGCTTGGTTCGGTTTGTTTTGGTATGGTCAGCTCAGAAGCAATTGCGTTAATATGTAGTACATCTTCGTCAAATTGCCTGCAGTTGACAGTTGTTGCTACTGTTTTGGTCCCTTTTTATTGCTTCTTGTTGCTGTTGTTATTATTGCTATAGTTTGGCAATTTGGTCTGCGCAAAAATATTCATGCAACTTCTTTTCGTTTGCTTCAAATTTATATTCGCCATTTTATATGGTTAACTAAGAATTTTTAATCAACTGGTGCAAGTTCTGTTGTAGAGACCTAGATAGTCCTTTGATTACCGGTTGAATTAAATTCAATTTCATGTAAAACCCAAACTGATGGAATATTTCCATATTGATCCCTTGTTTCCTAACACACTAGTACTAGGCACGACTCTCCCATAACGTAATGTTGATATTCAAGTATCAAGATACATTGTATTGTATCATGTGTACGTTATTGGAACACCTCTGAAAAACTCCAATTTAGTATATACACAGATATTTTATGTTTATAGTTAAAAAAAATTTCTGTTTTACTTTACTTAAGTATATCAAAATCAATGTATATGTCAGCATAGCTAAAACTAAATTTCATAAAACAAATTTTTTTTTGCATTAAAAGAATAAATCCTTTAAGCACTCTTATCGACACACAAAGAGGAATGAAATCGGAAGATCCAATCTCCATAAAACGGTTCTGTGCAAAACTGCTAAAAATGCAGTAAATCGATAACTAAATAAGACAGAGACTTATAACATATACTATTCTTAATTTACCCAACTACTAATGCGCACCTTTTATACCCTGAACAGGGTATATTAAGTTTGTCACGAAGTTTGTAACACCCAGAAGAAACCGTCGGAGACCCCATAAAGTATATATATAAATGATCAGTATGTTGAGCTGATTTTAGCCATGTCCGTCCGCCTGTATATATACGAACTAGTCCCTCAATTTTTAAGATATCGTTTTGAAATTTTGCAAACGACATTTTCTCTTCAAGATGCAGCTCATTTGTCGGAACTGCCGATATCGGACCACTACAACATATAGCTGCCATACAAACTGAACGATCGGAATCAAGTTCTTGTATGGAAAGCTTTTACATTTGACAATGTATCTTGACAAAAGTTGGCACAGGTTTATTTTTTAGGGCAACATTGTAATCTCCAAAGAAAGTGTTCAGATCGGCTTACTATAGCATATAGCTGACATACAAACTGAACGATCGGAAATAAGTTCTGGTATACTCGTATAAAACTTTTGCATTTGACGTGGTATCTTCACGAAATTTGACATGGATTGCTGCTTAAGGTAGTAATATAATCTCCGAAAAAATTGTTCAGATCGGATTACTATAGCATATAGCTTCCATATAAACTGAACACATAGTTACTAAAAGAAATGCACCTGTGAAGGGTATATCAGCTTCGGTGCATCCGAAGTTAATGTTTTTTCTTATTCTATGATGGAATGTCAAGAAAGTATCGGGAATTTATAAATAAAACGAAAATTTTTCAATCATCATTCAAATTTATTTTATCGCCTTCTAAGTGACATTCATTTGAAACGATGCACATGTGCCAACTCTTCTTCCAATCGTAAAAACATTTTTTATAGGCACTTTCCGGGATGGCCTTCAGCTCTCGCGTCGAATTTGTTTTGATGTCTTCAATTGAGTCGAAGCGTGTTCCCCGAAGTGAATATTTCAGTGTGGAGAATAAGAAAAAGTCACAGGGGGCCATATCAGATGCACACAGTGCTTGCTCAATGATATTTGTTGATTATTTGGTCAGAAATACTTTCACAATGATGGCTTTGTGCGATGGTGCGTTGTCATGATGAAGAATCCACGAATTGTTGGCCCACAAACTTGGACGTTTACGACGGATAGCGTCTCGTAAGCGCCTCATAACACCAAGATAATACTCTTTGTTGAGGGTTTGAACAGTTGGAACGTATTCATAGTGGACGACACCACAAATATCGAAGAAAACAATGAGCATTACCACTTTCACTTTCGATCGGCTTTGGCGTGGTTTTTTCGGGTTTGGCGCGCCTTTGGGCCGCCATTCGGGTGATTGCTGGTTCGTAGGTGTGTCATATTCGTAGACCCATGTCTCTTCACTAGTAATTATGCGTTCCATGAAGGTGGGGCTCGATACAGCATGTCTGCAGCTACCTGCTCTCGATACCGTTTTTGAGGGAAATTCATGCAACATTTTCAATGTATCGGCACACGAAAATTCGATCGCAACTCAAAATTTAACAGAAATACGGTGCCCAATATATTCGGTCATTGTAAAATTTGACAAACACTACTAAGGTCGACTGAGATAAACAGCTGCTGTAAATACACTGGTTGACAGATCGCGCTAATTTTTTACATCATATCATGTCCTTAAGACAGTTGTACCAACCTAGAGAAAAAAAATTACCTATCTTCCATATACGCGGGAGATTTAAATGAAGAATTCCCGATACTTTCTGGATTAAATTTCCCGGGTAAATGGTATGTCAAAAAAATTACTTTGCTAAGTTGCTAGGACTGTCTTCAATTGCTGTGCCAGATATGAACGCGATCCAGTTTGTTTACAGCAGCTGCTTAAGTCGGTACACCTAAGTAGCGCGTTGTGATTTTTACAATGGCTAAAAATATCGAACAAAGAACTAAAATTGTATTCCTAATCCTATTTCGTATGGAGAACCATTAAGAATGTTGGAAAAGGCTTACGGTGATTCAGTTCAATCAAATATGCTAGCCTAACCTAAAGATGGTCCAGCGATCGACAAGAATCGAATCGACGAAGACATGCCTCATTCTGGACGGCCTTCGACCTCTTCAACTGATGAAAATATCAAAAAAGTGAAGGTTATAAACCATAAAAATCGTCAGACAAGTGTTAAGGAGATGGCAAGAGAACTCGACAACACTCTCGAGTCCGTTCGACGGATTCCAATCCCACATTCATGGAGAACAATATAGATTATGAGTTCGACATGACAGCAAGTCAACAAGTCAACAATCGTCGGAATTGAACCCGTTTTCAGTCGATCGAAGAGATAAAACAAAAAACGCTGAAGGACTGGAATAATCGTTGCCATAAGTGTATTACATTTGGTGAGGATTAATTAGTAGAAAAAATTGTTTAATATGCGAGGACTTGAATCAGATCTCAAAAACTAAAAGACTATTTTGCGTATATACCGACAGACGTATAGAGGGACGGATATGTCTTAATCAACTCACCTCATCTTACTGATCATTTATATACATACATTTTTTTAGAGTCTCCGATATTTTCTTCCAAGCGTTATAAAATTCTTGGCAAACAGACAACCTGTTCAGGATATAATTATAGCGTACAGTAAAATCGGTGAAAAAAGTTTTTTTTTGCATTGTTAAAGGGTGTCCCAAATCAAACGCAATATTGAAATTAAATAGAAAACGTAGTTTTTAGTCTTTCGATTGTAATTTTTTTTATTGAATTACAAAGTACTTAGGATGTGGTTATTTATGGAACATCAAATGACCTACAGGACTTTCCATAGACATATACACTCGTTTGTCGAATTCTGCATAAATGTGGCTGAATTTTATTGATGCAACTTTGAATATCCTCCTTTAAGCAATGCGTCGTTGTGGGTTTCTTGCAATAGACGAGTGATTTTAATTAATGCCATAAAAATAAATCTAATAATGTTAAATAACCTCATTTTCAAAAAAATATGGTCGAGTTATACCCACACCAAACAGATGCATTTCGAACTGCGGTCGGCAAGCTTTCATTATTTTTGAAATATTATTCAATAATGAAGACACGTTGTTCTATTGTGTTATGCTCCATTTATACTAAGTCTAAAGTCAACTGTGGATTTACATTCTCAGAAGACAACTTTATAATTGAAATATCTTAATATTTTAGGAACAATTAATATATCATTAGATCAGAACAGAGGCTATTAGTTACAAAGAGTTCATCGCTTCAATTTATTTATACTAAGGTCAAGGCGCTTTTTCTTAATATGAAAGCTTTGATTCATATTTATGTGTTTCTTTTTACCAAAGTACCAATCTAGAACTACCCTAACGTTTTCAAACACAATGCCTAAGCTAATCTAACCAACTTAAGGGCTATATTGACTTTGCTCAATAAAAATATTGTATAGCAAGAGTATAATATGCGTAATTTCTTTATTGGTTGGGTAAACCAGAAACTGCAGATTCTAGTATAAGGTCAAAAGTGCAAAATCCTGTCATTACTGGATTTAGACAGAAGATTTTACAAAGTACGTTCGTACGAATGTCATATTCGTTGCTGCTGACTAGGTTGTGGGTGGAAAATTTTTACGTTTTACGTAGGTATGGTCGTTTGGGCGCAGCTGCTTCCTTATCTACCAATCAGTACAAAGTAAAATATATTATGTTTCCATTTAACATATTAGTAAATCAGAATAGCTTTCATTATTAATAGCTATACTCTTTAGTCAATCTCACCTGAAAGATTTTCGATAATATACAATTACGTGCAACTAATTTATAATGATATACTACTGTGGGCAAAAAATAGTAAGATTTTTAATTTTATTTTCACCTGAAAATCCATTCGTAAAAATTTTTTTTTTTTAGATTAATATGACTTTCAGTGATATCTGTTTAAATAATCATTAATGTTTAGTGCACACCTGCCTTTCTGAAGTACATAAAGTGCATTCGGCGAATTTTACGATGAGTGAAATTATTCAATAAAATCAAATTCTGTTCAAAACGTTCAGAATGCTTGAAATGGCTTTCACTGATTATTTTTTGTAGTGAGTAAGTGTTTTTGTTTGGTAAAAATGATTCAAAAGGAATGAAGGACGGGGTTGACGACGAACCAAGTCCAGGACGGCCATCAACATCATCTGATGATCATCAAGTCAATGCTTGAGATTCGACAATTTATTACCAAAGCTCTTAAATATCGTAAGGATCAGTGAAAATCATTTTGTAAGATCATTTGGGTCTAAGAAAGTTAATCACGATTGGTTTGAAAATTTTATAAAATAAATTTTTTCGCGTTAACGCCTGTGAAACAATGCTTTCCGACTTCCAGAATGTCATGAAACGTACTGTTGCTCAGTCTTAGATCTATACTTACGACTCGGAAACAGACGATAAGTCCGTCGAATATCGTGGCAAAGGTTAGCCAAAGCCGAAAAAACCAAATCAAAGCAAGTCCAAAATCGAGGATATGTTGACAGCTTTGTTGGATTATCGAGTTCTGGTGCTCTTCAAGTTCATTCCGACCAGCCAAACTATCAACAAGGAACAATTTTTGAGTATGTTATGTCGTAAAAACAGGTTGGATTTTGGGCGTTAACGTCTTTGAAACAATGCTTTCCGACTTCCAGAATGTCATGCAACGTACTATGGCTCAGTCTTAGATCTATACATACGACTCGGAAACAGGCGACCAATCCGTCGAATATCGTGGCAAAGCTTAGCCGAAGCCGAAAATCAAAGCAAGTCCAAAATCGAGGATATGTTAACAGTTTTCTTCGACTATCGAGGTATGATGCAGTACGAATTCGACCGGCCAATGTCAGCAAGGAACACTATTTGAGTAGTTATGTTATGTCGTAAAAAGAGGTTGGAATTCTAGGCCAACAATCACGATAATGCTCCTTCGCATACTGCATTGATTTTTCGTGAGCTAAATTTTCAACCAATATTGAGCCTCAAGGGTCGTATTTATCTTTATAGCTTCGCTTTGGGGAAACCGTTTTGAAGGCATTAAACGTAAATCGCTGTGCATATTGAAGGCTCTTCCGGAAATTGACTTTAACAACTGTTTCGAGGATTGCAAAAAACCGTGGGCACAAGTGTATTGGGGCCAAGTGGGATTATTTTGAAATGGACAAAATAGATTTAGAAGAATAAATTAATAATTTTAAAATTATGAACAAAGTCGTACTATTTGTTGCTCACCGTACTTAATGTCGGCCAATATGTGAGTTATCTCAATGAAAATCGATAAAATTGGATGAAAGCTTGACCCCGCACTCTTATCACTATCTCAGAATTTTTGAGAATCTGGCTAACTTTAGTCCATTTGATTGGTGATGATACATATGTAAGTATGGTTATGGTCTGTGGTATTTCAATTGTATAGCAAAAATAGTTGAAATCGTGTCAATACTATCCCCAATTCGCATATACTATATTTATGACAACAGCGATAAGTTTTATACCTAACATGTATATCGTAAAAAAATTTTAAAATTATGAATAAAGTTGTACTTTTTTTTCTCATAGTAGTATATGACCACTTTTTAAAATTTTCGAAAAAGTTCAGGTGTTGATATCATATCTCAATTAAGTCGACGTGAATATATGTGGCGGTGATTATTAAAATATTTCTAATATCAATGACATACTCTAAATAATACACTCCATCCAATAATTCAATAGTATCAAGCAATAATCGCATGTTATACAGCATTTTTTCACTTTTAAAATTAATTATAAGTGCATTATTTTGAATTTTTGTGCGTACAATATGTATAATACCAGGGGTTTTGAAGTTTTTGTATTTTGCCGCCGCAACAATTGCTTTGACACAAAACGGCAGCAACACATTAATATTATAATCGAGCGAACAAAAGCCAACAGTAGCAATACCAGCAGCAGCGGCAAACTAAATATTCGAGGGCAACAATACACTCTTCTGCGGGTGTAAAGGCTAGCAACAAATTTTCTTTCAAAATAGCTACATACATATGGTTGAGGGTGCAGAGCGAATTGTAGGGCAATGATAAAGCTACCACAATATAAATTATGATCTCTTTAATAACAAAAGAAGAATAATTGGAAATGTACAAAAAGAAAGATCAAACACTTTTCAGTGTCTCAGCACTTTTTAACAATACTTTAATTTTCGGTGGTGTTTATTGGGGCTTATGTGACCATTGGTCAGCCAATCATTCAAAATTATTAATACCCACCGCGGGTCGCATGATTCAAAAGAGTATTAAGTGAGACAACAGCGACAGCAGCTGCCGGCGGCCGTAAAAATAATGCAGGCTTAATGACTCTTTTCATTCTTATGAAGAAAAAAAAAAACAAAAAAAGAATAAAGATTTGTAGAAACAACTCTATAAATGCGTGTTAAAGTGCTCTATCATCTTACGAAATACTTGCATACTTATCGACTTATGGCACATGCAGAGGAAAAAACTCGCCCAGTAGGAAGCATCAAACTAAAAAAGAAAAGAGTCATGCAGGCGTAAGTAACTTTTTCAAGCCAGTAAATAACAGGAAAGGATGAGCTAAGTTTAGGTGAAACCGAATATATTATACTCTTGCAACATGGTGGGGCAAAACTTTATATTAAGTATATGTTTCGAAAGGTATAAAGTTTAGTGTTTAGTGTTTTGCTATATTTTAGTTCATTTCAGCTTTATATGTTTTCGCTCAATGGCGTTTTGTGGGCGTGGCAGTGTTCGGGTTATGCGCATTTACGAACTCTGCCTTGTTTGTTTTTGCCAAGGAACACGTGTACGGAATTATGAGATATCTTAATTTTTACACAAGTTACAGCTTGCACGGACGGACGAATATACAGACAGTCACTCGGATTTTTGATCTCGTTTTGTCATCCTTATCATTTAAATATAACGGGTTTTTCAATAGGTGTGCTACAAAAGTAGACCCTTGTCAAAGCATACGATGCCATATGTTATCTCGCTCTTTTGACATTTCTCTTCTGTAAGGTTTGCCATTTCATCACGGAGAGATATGCGATCCAACAATGAGTTGAAATTATTAAAATTTACGACCGAAATTCGTAGACAGTGGCCTCAACTTTAGGAGCGCTATGTCCAATTCAGAGGTCTGTTTAATGGAATCCAAAGGCTCAGCACAAAATATTTTCGTGCCAGTGAGACAAAAAAGTGTCCGTAGTATCAAGAATATTGCCGTCGCTGGCGCATCAATTGAGGAGGACCTAAGTCAGTCCACGCTGTTCTCAAGCGTTGGGTATCTCTGTGACGTCGTTGTGGCGAATTTCGCAAAAAAGATCTTTACCTACATCCTTACAAGATCAAACTGACGTTAGAACTGAAGCCGCTTCATCACCTGAATCGTCATATGATCGTGAATTAGGCTGAGCAACAACTTGAAAATGATGCGGATTTTCATCGCAAAATCATCTTCAACGATGGGGCTCATTTCTGGCTGAATGGCTTCGTCAATAAGCAAAATTTGCGTTATTGGTCAGGCAACAATCCACACGTACTCCATGAGTCACCATTGAATCTTGAAAAAGTTACGGTTTGGTGCGGTTCATGGGTCGGCGGCGTCATTAAGCTGTACTTCTTCCGTGATGATCAAGACCGGCACATTACTGTGAATGGGAATCGCTACCGCTCAATGAAAACCAAATATTTTTGAACCGTTAGATTCGTCTTCCATTTTACAATTTAAATTTTAGAAATTTATGTATAAATTCTGTCTGTCGCTTTGCCTGTAATTTGCCATTTGAGCCATTCACAATAGTAAAGAAAGTGGTGATACCACTCCACTGCTTATTTCGCTTCGCATCCAGCTGCCATACAAACTAAACGATCCGATTAATGTATTTGTATGGATAGTTTTTTTCAATTGACCAAATATCTTCAATAAATTGGGTACAGATTATTTCCTAAGGCTAACCTAAAATCTCGGAAAATTTTTGTTCAGTTCGAACAACTGCCGTACAAACTGACCGATCCAACGCAAGTCCTTGTATTGAAAACATTTTTATTAGACAATGCATCTTCACCATATTCAGCAAAGATTACTATTTAAAGCATCGCCAGAATCTCTCAACTGTAGTATATATGTAGATGTCATACAAATTGGCCGATTAAGTCAAGACAAAGAAAGACCATTTTACTCGTATATCCTTTTATGATATAAAATCAGGGGTATTATATCATCGGTGCAGCCGAAGTTTGTAACACCCAGAAGGAAGCGTCGGAGACCCTATAAAGTATATACATATATAAATTATCAGTATGTTGAGCTGAGTCGATTTAGCCATGTCCGTCTGTCTGTCTGTCCGTCCGTCTGTCGGTATATATACGAACTAGTCCCTCAGTAAACGTCATTTTCTCTTCAAGAAGCAGCTCAGTTGTCGGAACTGCCGATATCGGACCACTATAACATGGCAGCTACAAACTGAACGATCGGAATCAAGTTCTTATATGGAAAACTTTCACATTTGACAATGTATCTTCACAAAAGTTGGCACAGGTGATTTTCTAAGATAATAATGTAATATACGCAGAAGCTGTTCAGATCGGATTACTATAGCATATAACTTCCGTACAAACTGAACACATAGTTACTGAAAGAAATGCACCTGTGAAGGGTATATTAGCTTCGGTGCAGCCGAAGTTAATTTTTTTCTTGTTTTTACTTTGATATGGCGAATTGGCGAATGTTCAGTTTAAAAATGTAGACCAAAAATCAAACGGTAGAGATGTATGTATTATTTTGTAAATATGACTATTTTTGTGAGGAATGTCCAAAGAATGAAAGTGGACCGCCCAATAATAACACGTAAAAGAACAGTACTAGCACTGCACATTCCTACAGGGTATAAATAAATACATATACAGATAAGTACCCTAAATATTGGCCACAAGAATTTCTTGTGCTCAGCGTAACACACTAAGGAAATGCAGTTTAATACTATTGACAGATAATTTCCTCATCGATCTTATGATCAGTAAAAATTTAAGGCGCCCTGGAGTTATGTAAATAGATACACAAGTATTTTTGTGTGCTATGGTAGCTTTCTGTGCCACATTCACGGCTTTACTAATGCCTTGGTTAAGCCACACTTTGAAGCCTTGAAGTGGGTGTTTCTTTATTTGAATTTGTGTCGGTAACATCAAAGGTCGACAAATGTGAAAAAGTAGTTAAATTTTGTGTGGATGTCTTGTATTTTGAGTTTGTTTCTTCTATGCCCCTAATTCGTCTAATCATTGATCACCACTTATCTATTATTTTCATTCATTTTGACAGCTTTATTGTGCAAACGAAAATTTCTTAACTTAATTATACTATATTTCATGTGCTCCTGAACTCATTTACACACATATACTTGTACATTCCATCAGTCGATCAATTCAATCCACATAATCGATCAGCATTTCCGTCATTTATTTAGCTACCTTACAGTGTCTTGTGGTTTTGTCATGCTTTTCTTAGGTTTGCGGGGTCCGAGATATACTTATATACTTCTTACATATTTGATTACATCTGCCAGCTACCGTTTTAATGTCTTAATGTCAATTGTTTATGCCGAAGATTGATAATGGCACGTGCATTGTTGTATTGGAATTGGCGCTAAGACTGTAATTACCTCGCGCCAAATGATTGATCAATACATGTGACTTTGATAGATTTCATGGCTGTTGGTCAATATGACTTAACTTTTAAACAAAAGCCAATTAAATTCATTGATCATGCATTGCATGTGTGATTAAGCTCATTGGTTCGGGTCAATGCATAAACACTGCTTGCTTTGCGTTCGAGAATGAATCAAGCTTATTTTTATTACCTTGTTCTGATGTTCCCGGGACGGAACAAATGGTAGTCAGAATGCTCAAGGTTTGAGCTATAAGAGTGGTGAGTTATTGCTTTGTTCTAATATTCCGAAAATGCGTTGAAAAGCTCCTGTCCTTCTTCGACTTTTTCAATAAGTGTCTCTCATTCGAAACGCAACCAACACTAGTTTTTTCGCTAAAATATGTCGAACTTTGTGTCTGAAAAAGAGATTTTACGGGAAGTTCTTCTTTAATACTTTAATATGAAGTTAACCTCAACCAAAAGTCATCGGATTTTGGTGGAAGTTTATGGTAAATATACCTCAACTGAGCAAACTTATCAAAAGCACTTTACACTATTTAAAATTGGAGATTATGATTTGGAAGACGAAAGAGAGTAAGTTTGCAAGATCATTGTACGGTTTTGTATAACGGTATTCTTGATGTTGCAGTCATAAGACTTCAGACTTAAAGAAAAATGATAGAAATGTTCAACAACGAGAATTTAAATTGCATATGTAAACTTTTATGAAATCAATAATTTTTAATGTTAGAAATAACCGATCCATAGTTTTAGAAGTTTTTGCTCATCGCTTACTCTCCCACTTTTATTTCCATACACATGAAATGAACTTTATGAATAAATAAATATATGTATATAACTCTTAAAAATGAAATTAAGAATTGCTGGTGCAATAATCTAAGATTTAATAAACTTACAACTTAATTTATCACTGGAAAATTCGTTGGCATAAGTGTATTGCAGCGGGAGGTGACTACTTTGAAGGAGATGAAATGGACAGAATTCACCTTTCAATTTTATCACAGTAGTATATTTGCGTCATGTTTTATGGTTTTCGCAACACAAAATGGAAATAAAGTTTCAAAAATATACTAGAGCAAATTTTACAAAATCATTGATAGTTTCATTAATTGAGGTCTTATATCTAGCGCAACAAAACCATTGTAGGCCAGTGTTATTATTGAGAAAAATATTTCTTGATTCAAACTTTGTGTTACAAAAAAAGAAACAAAATTCATTTAATCGTAGAAAACTTGGCGACTGAAATGCCTTGTTAGCATTGGAGAGATAGTCGAGATCCCCAATATTTCTCATTTTGGCTTATATGCAGGGGGAGAAATCACATCAACTGTGACTACTAACAAAATTGATAGTCAAGATTCTGAATAATGGCGAATATGACGTTGAAGGTGCCATATATTCTAGCGAATATCTAAAATGAGTACAAAGCAGATACAACGAAAAGCAAGCTTTGTGCACAGACCATTCATGAATTTTTACGATAATACCAAACATGAATCATATTCGCTCAGACATTTCATTCGGCAAAGTTTACTCCATATGTAATGACTGGCATTCCTTTAAGAGTGTTTTCTTAAAAGGATCATTCTCTGGATGAAATCCAAATAACAGCAAACTTATCATGAGTCCGGATACACTATTATAATAGGTTGTCAAAAAAGTCTTGCGGTATTTTCGCTAGTTGGCGCTGAAAGCGCGTAGTTCTAATTTTATTCGTCGCATCGGGTCATGCTATACCTTTTTGGAAAGCTCATTTCACGCGCTAACACGTGTTTGATTGATTGTCGTTTCTTTTAAGTCGTTCGTGAGTTATAGCGTCGCAAACATGGAGCAAAATAAAGAGAAAATACGGCATATTTTACAGTACTACTACAATAAAGGCAAAAATGCATCTCAAGCCGCCAATAAAATTTGTGCAGTTTATGGACCCAAAACAGTTTCCATTTCCACCGCACAACGATGGTTTCAACGTTTTCGTTCTGGTTTAGAGGTGGTCGAAGATGCGCCACGCTCCGGAAGACCTGTCGTCGAAAATTGCGAGAAAATCGCTGAATTGGTCAATAGCTGGGCATGAGTCATCAAAAATTCATTTCAATTTCAAAAAAAAAAAATTCAATAAAAATACCGCAAGACTTTTTTGACAAACCATTATATTATAAATTAGAGCATTTTTCTCTCAGAATCTGATATCCTACTTTGAGACTGCAACTTTTAATATCATATCAACAGATACCATTCATTTTCTTCTTCTTCTTCACGGTCGTAGACACCGCTTGCGCGATTATAGCCGGGTTAACAACAGCACGCCAGTCGTTTCTTCTTTTCGCAAGGTGGCGCGAATTTGAGATTTTAAGAAACCAGGTCCTTCTCCACCATCCTCTGCTTCCCACGGCGGGTATTGCGTCTAATTCTCTAAGAGCTGAAGTGTTTTCGTCCATACGTACGACATGACGTCGCCGCTGTCTCTTGATTCGAATCCATTCCATCGAATGCGATATTCGCCGTCGCCAACGCGTAAAAGAACATAAATCTTTTGCAGAACCTTTCTCTCGAAAACTCGTAACGTCGACTCATCAAATGTTGTGATCGTCCATGCCTCTGCAGCATGTAGCAAGACGAGAATAATGATCGCCTTATGAAGTATAATTTTTGTTCGTCGAGAGAGGACTTTACTTCTCAACATTTATGTGGTCTTATCTCGAATGTCAGCATGGTCAAAAGTCAGAAAAGTGCTATAATACTCAGCTTGAAATGATATTATAGTTTTTGTATTAATTCCTAATATAAAGACATTTGTTGTTCAAGCCACAAATGTCACCAGTCATGAGTTGGGATTACTATGAGCTCAAACTGATAGTAGCCAAAAGTTACCAAAGTCACACCAAAGACTTTAAAATGGTACCACGGGGAGCAGTTAGCCCTTGTGGAGTCGCACTGCGGCCGGGTGCCGGACCCAGAGTCCGGCAGAGGTTTTAAATGGGCCTCGTACCCGACAAAGGTGGCTAGGGCGTCCCACCCTACCAATTGGAACCAAAGTGTAAGTGTTTGTTTAGGCACTCATGCTTTGGTTCTCCAGAGCAAGTGTGAGTGTTTGTGGCGTGCACTTATACTTTGGGGCGCTGATCAACGCATTGTTTTGATCTACGTGCTTCTGGCAGAAAGCACCGTGAGTTTGGGCCTTCGTAGGCAGGTAATTCACGTAAAACACAACGGACTCTGTCAGCAGTGACATGGCAGCCTAATCACGAGTGCGACGACTGTTTGTTTGATGACAGGAGATATTTCGTCTTCGCCTCGTTCACTGCCAAACCCATCTGCTTCGCTTCTTTATTTGGTTTGGAGAAAGCAGAACTAACGGCGCGGGTTTTGAGGCCAATGATGTCAGATTCCGTTCACACTACATTAGTATGACCACATAACAGATTTACATATGTACATGTGTATATACTTACATTGACATACTATTGAACTATCAGTTGACACAGCTCTGGAAGCAAAAAAAAAACCCCAAATTGTATTGAAATCCGTGAGTTGTTGACAAATATTCAATTGGAAATTACTAGAAGACCTAGTGATGACTCATCTGCCGCTCTTCTGGTCAACTAATCATTCGCCTTCCACTTTCAGTCAACTAACCATGCTTCCTTAAATATTTTTTTATCAAAATCCAAATGGTTCTAACAGTTGTTAAAATTTTCAAAATTGGCTCATAGTCTCGCTCAACGTTAGATTTATGCGCAGGTCGTTAACTCCATTTATAAATAACTGGGATAAAAAAGGAAACCTAAACAAATCACATTTCGCTGTAAATACGAACTTATTTTAATATTGCATTGAAAATGGTTCAAAATAGCTTATTTTTAGCTATGAAATAATTAAGAAGAAATTCCACAAAGGAAACCACAAAGAACTCATTTGTCTAAACAAGCAATTGTACGACAAAATCGTAAAAATATTTGTGCAAAGAACTTATGTGAAACCAGAGCAGATACTTCTACAAATTTAAGCCTTAAAGGTCACCAGAAAGCAGCATTAGATTGATGAAAGAAATAATTCTTCAAAAAATCACACACAAAGGAATAACTGAACCATATAGTAATTGTTGGTATGAAATTGCGATGGCTGCAAACGATAAAGACTGCTGGGAAGATCTGCCAGATTGCACACGTTGCTGCTGAAATTTTCAAGAACAATGCTTACGACCACGAAAATTACTTAAGATTGTCTGGCTGTGTCTGTCTGCTGATCAAAAGGTGTCATTTTACCACGACACAGCCGCAAATTCTCAGCAACTATTTATTGTGCCAAAGGAATGTGTAAGTAAAGTAGCATTTGTAAGCACATAGCAGGGGAATGTTAATTTGTAGAAGACAATGAAAACAAAAAGTGATGCCGACAAGCGCATTCAAGCGCTAAGCGGCAGTAAGTTGCATGCAGCATGGCAGGAAGAGCAGATCAGCAGGATAACAGAATACAATCGCACACACATATCGAGCACATGTTTAGCAGTTTGACAGCTTTGCACAGACTGTTGATGCACAGACAAACAATTAGACGCACAACACACACACACATACAAACACACTTCACAGTAAAACACGTCAATCAGTTATTAGAGCAGTAGCCAGGTATTGTGATCCCTAAAACGAGCTGCGCATTGTTGTCTTTTCCACTCTGCGGCTTATCTAAATTCGTTTGTTTTCATCAAATTACAAAATTGCATGCGATAAACATCAGCGCGGGTCTATGGAACAATAGCCCTGCAATAATTTAAAAGTATTCTACTATAATCCGCTCAACTTGGTTGGCTCTGCTCAATGACATGCATTCCACTTCAGTGCGCTTCACTTTACTCAGCACTTTGCAAAGCTGAGCCGAGCTGATCTTATTTCGTTTTGGCATTAGCCGGGTTTTGTTGGCTGCCCCGCGCATGCGTGTGTGTGTTTGTTCGTGCGAGTGCCTTTGTAGGGGTTGGTGTGATTTCAATCAAACTTGTCCATCAAATGGTAATTTAACACTTGAAAGAGGAACTCAGTTACTTAGGATTTAATGTTTTTTTTTTTTTGGTTTTCTTTTGGCGATTTTTTTATGATTGGTGTGAATACCTTGCTATGCGTTCCCTCCTCTTTCCCTGGCTATGCGTTTGTATTTGATTGTTAAGTGGCGGCAAAAGCGTTAATCCTAGCAATTGTTGCTACCGCATTGCTACTCGTATTTCGCAACACAAAAGGATGTACCTTCATGCACACACACACACACATGCATGCAACTACATATGCTACCGAGGCGAGGTGGCAATGTGTGCGCAGCCTGACCAGCTGACTGAAATGTTGGCGAATTTCTGACAGCCAGTCCATCAGCTCGTCGTCGGTATGACAGGCAGTTTGTTGCTACTGCTGCTGATACTTGTCAATCAGGCTTAGTGTCTGCTTCCTGCCTGCCTTCGAACCTGCTATTGTTTCGTTTTACCCTCGTACAGCTTGAACTATGTACGTATGTATGTATCGTACCCCGTATATCAGCCGGGTCGTTCGGCTGTCGTTGGGTTTGTTATTTTTGCTATGTTTTGTCAGTTGGCGTTGCTTATTTAAGGCATTAGCAATTATTTCAATTTTATTTTCAATTTACAATGCGTTATTTGCGCATCAATACACATGTATAAAGCGGTCTTGTATGAATGTTTGTGTGTGGGCAAATACATGTGTGGCAGCGCGCATCCGCTCCCAGCATATCATTGTTGATTTAGAGGCGGGGTAGTTCCAGCAATAATTGGCATTGGCAATGGCAGTCACCGTCATATCGTGCGTTGAGTGTGTGGCAGGCGTTATTGAAATGCTTGTTGACAGCGCTAAGCCGCTGTCTGTCAGCTAGGATTCACAATTCTGACGCGTTTACCCTCTTGAGTTTTTAATGAAATGTAAACTAGTTTTTTTTAGGCCATTTGGTATTGTGCGCTCTTTCTTCTATTTTTTAAGCACATATATCGAATTAATGGATCAGATACGAGGCACATTAACCCATCCCAATTTCAACTTATGTAGATGTGTGATAAGCGAAACCATTTTTCATTTTATGACAAGAAACTTTTTATATTTCTCATATGATATTGCAAACTACGACAGATAAGTGTGTTGATTGAACAAGTTTGATAGTTGCATACTAAAGAGTTATTAGAGCCCTCAGTTTTTGATTTAATTGGCCTTCTGAAAATCTTCCATTTCGTGGCTTTTATTTCCGAAAACATCCATACCAATGTTGAAGGCTATGTGCACTTTTCTCTCAAATATTTCGCTCCCATCATTGTTCATACAATATAAATCTGTGTCTCATCTAAGATATAGCTTAGCCCTTAAGGGAACATTTCAGTGTGACCCTCCGAAAGATCACTAATTTTTGCGATTTTTTTTAATATTGAAATTAACTAATCGGTCGGGTTATTTTTTGTTAAATAAATACCTTCATAACGAATACAAAATGATTTTTTGAATGTTTATTTATTGGGTGTATAATAGTTAAGTCAATTTTTGAAATGACATGTAAAAAAAGGTCCTGTACCATGTCCACGATTGCGGCCGCAATTTTTAACTAAAACAAATATTTCTAAACCATTATTTATCTGTGAGAAAGTCGCTAACATAATATGGAACCTTTTTTTTTTTTTGTTTTTAAATTTGAGAAAATAGCGGCTGTGTGAATAAAAAATTATAGATTTTTGCCTTTTTCGAAAGTTGTTCGTAGAAAAAATAGGAAGATTAAAAAAAAGCTTTATAGCGCGATAGAGAATGACGTTAAAAATGTTCTCTCCAAATCGGAACTAGTTGTCTTCAAAACTCTTCCTTTGAGAGTGGAAATCGTTTTGAAAAACACCATTCTGAAGAAAACGCGTTTAAAGATTTGGTTTGGATTGACTCTGTTTCCTTTCTACAAAAAAACACTGCAACGACCGTAATCATTTGAATTTCGATTTCAAAATTTGAGAGAATGTTTATTGCAGTGTGTTCTATCTGATAATGCAACAAAAAAAATCGATTTTTCGATAATTGAACACTGAGACGATCCCTTAAGATATCACACCCAATTATTGTGGCTGCAGATATTAAAATTTGTAATAAAACCCTTCGGATTTAAACAGAGGCCTAAACCTTAAGTAACCCTGCACTTATCGAGTAATATCCGAGTGTACAACTGTGATCCAAATGAAAGGTGAATTTTTAATTTATACTTCGCGTGCTTTTCGCATCGTTACATTTTTATACCCTGAACAGGATATATTAAGTTTGCCACGAAGTTTGTAACACCCAGAAGGAAGCGTCGGAGACCCTATAAAGTATATATATAAATAATCAGTATGTTGAGCTGAGTCGATTTAGTCATGTCCGTCTGTCTGTCCGTCCGTCTGTATATATACGAACTCCTCCCTCAATTTTTAAGATATCGTTTTGAAATTTTGCCAACGTCCTTTTCTCTTCAAGAAGCTGCTCATTTATCGGAACGATATCGGACCACTATAACATATAGCTGCCATACAAACCGAACGATCGGAATCAAGGGCTTGTATGGAAAACTTTTGCATTTGACAAGATATATTCACGAAATTTGGTATAGATTATTTGCTAAGGTAACAATGTATTATCCGAAAAAAATTGTTCAGATCGGTTAACTATAGCATAATGTAGCTCTTGAATGATCGTAATCAAATTCTTGCATGGGTAACCTCAACATTTGACGATATATCTTCATGAAATTTGGTATGAATTATTGTTCATAGAAATAATGTAATATCGGAAGAAATTGTTCAGATCGGCTTACTATAGCATATAGCTTCCATACAAACTAAACACATAGTTACTAAAAGAAATGCACCTGTGTAGGGTATATTAGTTTCGGTGCAGCCGAAGTTAACGTTTTGTCTTGTTTTCTGTAAGTATTCATTAGTCATATTCATTAGTATTTCAGATAACTGTCGTTTTGTGCGGCTCTAAAAGTGAATTCATCGATTTTTACTATGTCTGAATTTAATGAACAAAGAAGTGCAAAAATGCACCATCTTCTACGGCATTGGTTATTCGTGATAATTTCACCACTAAACTTTTTTTAAACTAATATCGTGCCACAATCACCGCATTCGCCTGATTTACCTTCGTGTAACTTCTGGCTATTCAGCAAATTCACATGACCACTCCGAGGACACCATTTTGACTCAGTTGAGGATATAAATGGTGAATCGAAAATGGCGATCACGACGGAGGTTTTTCCCAGGTGCTATGATGACTGGAAAATTGGCATTGGCATAAGTGTATTGCAGCGGGATGGAATTACTTTGAAGGAGATGAAATGGACAAAATTCAATTTGATCACAGTAGTAGTCTACAAATCTAAAAACAGAAACAGAAACAGAATCTTCATCAAACTCCTAAAACAGACATTAGGAGTTAAATATTGGCAATGCAGATTATTGTTATAATGAAAGTAACTATTCCAAAAATATTGTCCTTTAAACTTTTCTCAAAGCGACGTTTACGAAATTTGAAAATTAAATATGAATAGAAAATATTATGGCAGGAAATTGTGTTTCATCTTCCAGCTTATATTACTTTTTGGATTATTCACCAAAATGACGCTTACTGGTGATTGTAGTGGTCTTAAGATTTACAATACTTTCTTTAGCGCCTGGATTCTTAATACAATCGTAGGGACTGGTAAATCTGATGATTTTTTCTCAGTATCTCAGTATCTCATCATAGTTTACTACAAGATGGCCGAGTTTGAGCTTGGCTAGCCAATCAACATAAGGTTAAAACCGTTCAAATGCTTCCAATAATCCCAGTGGTGAATGTTGTTTGAAAAACAAGTACAAAATCGGCATATTAATGAAGTTTTATCCGAAGGCGTCCAAAAAACGTTCTCGTATTGACAATTAAACATACACAAGATAGCTGATACAATAAGCAACTCATAATACCCCATGAATTATATAATCCATAAAGTATTGAATATAAGAAAGCATTCCACGCGACAAGTAAAGTAAGAAGGTAGTGTCCACCACGTAGAAAACTTTAAACTAACTTTAAAGACCTTCAGAAAACGTATTATGCAGATGGATTGAAGAAGTTGTTGGGTGAAGTTTACCGAGCTAAAAGAAGACTATTTTAAGAAATAAAGCGCAATTTTCGCATTTTTTTTAATATATAATTCCTTTACAAATACTAGAGATTATAAACAAGAACTTTGTTCGTTCAGTTTTTAAAGCAGCAATATACTATAGAGCCTGGGCGAACAGATGTATGGCCAGACGGACATTGTTATATCGACTAAGCTTGTCACGATGTGCATTTATATACACACTTTATTGAGTTACTGGCATTTCTATTTCGGTGTTACAAACATAATATACCCCATTCAGGTTATAAAATTGAATAAATATAGGCCGAATCTAGGTACAAGACATTTCTATTCAGTTTTCTTAGAACGAAATTATTATTTACTTTTATTTTTTATATTTACTTAAAAAGTGCAAAAATGTATAGCTTACAATCACAAATTCCCGACTTTGCCTAAAACAAAGCTTCATAACCTCACCGAAATGTAATATCAAACCGCATAAAGGGTGATCCATTTCGAGGTTCCCTCCTTTTTTAAAGAATAAAACACAGAACTTTCAGTTCAATGGAGAATGTTTGTTATCATTCGAAAGAACATTTTTTGGCATTTATTTTTAGAAGATGATCTCTTTCAAATGTTGGCCGTGAATATGTCTCAGATGGTCCACCCGTTGAGTTCAATTCTCAATGACTCTTTCGGGAATTTCGACTGGTAACTGGCGAACGGCACACGTGATGTTTTGTTCCTAGGCCTGAAGCGGGATTGATCATCACAGGAAAAACGTCTAACGGTGTGATATCACATGATATTGGTGGCCAATCGACCGACTCAAAACGTGAAATTATCTGATCGCCGAAGTGTTCTGTCAATAAATTCATTGATTGATGCGATGTGTGAGAAGTGGCGCCGTCTTGTTGAAACCAAATGTCGCGGAGATCACAAGCTTCAATTTCAGGCGTCAAATAATCGGTTATCAAGGCGCGGTAATGGTCGCCATTGACGGTTACGTTCCCACCGGCATCACTTTTGAAGACGATTCCACTGGTTCACAAACCAAATCAAACCATTGTTTTTTTGGATGAAATGACAGCTCTTGAATCTCTTCAGGTTGCATGTTTACATGCCCATTGAGCCAGAAATGGGCATCATCGTTGAAAAAAATTTGGCTTAAAAACGTCGGATCTTCTTGGAACTTTCCTGAGCCCATAGAGCGAAGAGATCTAGACGTAAAATGTCGTTCCATACGTCAGTTCGAGTTGCTGCGAACGGCAACATGTCTGTGCGTCGCTCGCCCATCATCTTACAAAGCAGCCACAATGCCTGGCGTTGCGTCTGTTGTCATATTATTTGTTTCGTCTCTTTGATCGACTGAAAACGGGTTCAATTCCGATGATTGTTGACTTGTTTGCATGTCAAACTCATAAATCCATGTGGCCTCGGAATTCGCACGATTAAGTACATCCAAAGGGGCCTGTTTACGGTAAAAAAAAATCAGCTTTAACAGGAGGAGTCGAGCAAGAACGCGTTTCATACCCAAAATATCCACAAACATTCGAACGGATACGGGAGATATGTCGAGCTCTCTTGCCATCTCTCTTACACTTATCTAACGATTTTCAAGCACCATTTTCCTAACTTTTTTAATATTTTCATCACTTAAAAATGTCGAAGGTCGGCCAGAACGAGGCATGTCTTCAACGATCTCTCGACTGTCCTTGAAGGCTTTGTACTACTCGTAGTCTTGTGTTTTTGATAAAACTGAATCACCGTAAATCTCTTCCAACAACTTGGGTCGCACGTTATGCGGACACATAATGAAATAGCATTTCACTGTTATACTACTGTGCCCAAAAAATAAGGTGACATTTGAATTTAAACTGCGCGCGTCCAAGGATTTGGGGAATTATTTTTTTTTAGGTTGGTAGTACTGTCAGTCACATTTATGTCAAATTTCATGTCAAAATATTAATTAGTGTTTGAGATACGTGTCGTTTTGTGAGCTGCTAAAAGTGAGTTTTTCGTTTTTTTCGATGTCGAAATTTGTTGAGCAAAGAATTTGCATTAAATTTTGTTTACGGAATCAATTTTCTTCTGCGGATACATTGAGGATGGTGCAGAAAGCCTTTGGTGATGAGGCTATGTCTAAAAAAAATGTTTACAACTGGTATAGTGAGTTCCAAGCCGGCCGTGAACGTGTCGAAGACGGAGAGCGTCCAGAGCGACCATCAACCTCAACCGACGAAGCTCACGTTCAACAAATCAAAGATTTGGTGTTGAAAAACCGTCGATTAACAATTAGAGATCTTGCCGATGAAGTTGGCATATCGAAAGGCTCAGCCAATACCATTTTGAAGGATGTTTTGGGCCTCAAGCGCGTCAAATTTCGACTGGTACCGAAAACATTGAATTTTTTGGAAAAAAGGCGTCGCGTTGAAGTGTGTGAAACGATGCTTTCCGACTACCAGGGTGTCATGAAACGCATTATAACTGGCGATGAGACTTGGATCTCTGCTTACGACTCCGAAACAACCGATCAATGGAGCGAATATCGTGCCAAAGGAGAGCCGAGACCAAAAAAATCGCGCCAAAGTCGCTCAAAAATCAAGGTCATGTTGACTGTTTTCTTCGATTATCGTGGTGTTGTGCATTATGAATTCCTTCTAACCGGTCAAACAGTCAACAAGGAATATTATTTGAACGTTATGCGTCGTTTGCGTGCCGTGCGACTTCTGGCTGTTCACCAAGCTCAAAAGACCGCTCTGGGGACACCGTTTTTATACGATAGAGGAGATTCAAGCCGCAGCGAAGACGGAACTGAAGGCCATCCCGGAAAGTGACTACAACCAGTGTTTCGAAGATTGGAAAATCCGTTGGCATAAGTGCATTGCATCGGGAGGGGATTATTTTGAAGGGGATGAAATTGATTTGGAAGAATAAATAAAGAATTTTCAAAATAAATACAATGTCACCTTATTATTATGTACGTAGATCTATTCAGTTTAATGAAAAAATAAATTGTATGACATCTTCTTATACTTTTTGATTACCGAAATGCTTAAATTTGTAGAGTCATGCGGTAAGGAACATTTTTTCAATATAAATTAAAAAAAAGTGCACTTAAGTGATTAGACAGGATTACACTCACAAGGCAGCGTTTTTGAATTGATTTTATGCGTCAGCGCGTGGAAAAGTGCTGCCCCGCTGTCAACCTAAATAAATGTTGCGAGGCTTACGCTTAAAAAGCCGAACAGTAACAGTGAAGTAGCAATGCCACAGGATGAGGGTGTGACAATGCACGAGGTAATTGCAATATCTTTTTTCAATGCGACACTGAAATATTTTCTGAGAGTTTTAAATCTTTGAAAACTGTGAACTTTATTTTTGATTGAATGCAAAATTTTTTTCCTGCGTACCACATGAATGGATATCCACAACCATGCCCTTGTATATGTGTATATGTGTTCGGTAGCAATGGCTCACATGTCAGCAACTTTCCTATTAGGCGCTTATGTCAGGCATAAAATCGTTTGGCTCGATTTTGTTTCACTCGTCAACACTCTTCATCGATCGACCAGCTTATTTGAAGGGGATCGGCTATTTGGCAGGCACGGTTGGTTTGCTTCGGTTTGGTTGGTTTATATTTCATTGACATGTGGTCAGGCACAATCACAGTTTGCGTCATTGTCTGCAATACACTGTGGTGAGTCAATCTAGTGACCTGCAGCCAAATTATCCAAAATTCCTGTAAAGTTACTCAACCAATGTGGCCTATTCTCCCTAGCAGAAGTATCAATTTACCGCCTGGATGTGGTTCGTATTTCACAAAATCGTAAAATGCCTACACATTCTGATGTGCATGTGAAGGTGCATTAGGGCGAACTAACTTTTCTGGACTCCTTTTTTCGTTAAAAGTTAGCTGAGTTTCTAACCAAACTCGATGCTTAGTGCAACCGGGTTTGAACATTGTTGCTCTAATGGTGGTATAATGCTTAGTGGTAATGATAAGCCTATGCTATAAAAAGCTTCAACAAGAAGCTATCAGCTGATCGTAAGCAGTTTGAGATTTAAATCGCGTGCATGTGTCGGGTACATAACTAGAATTTAAGAGAAAATATAAATCCTTCGAGTTCCATTAGTTGTAGAAGAAAAACGAGCTTCTGTAAAATATCTGATCAGTATGAATATATGTTATATAATAAAAAAATGCAAACCACATGGACTAAGAAGGCTTTGGTCTGAATGAGATATCGCCCTACGGGCAAAATTCTTTAAACTTGTTTACGGACATTAACCTTTGCCAAGGTTTAACGATATTTCCCTCTATGGGGAGAACTACAAAACACTGTTAAACAAAATACTATTTTAATTGAAAAAAATATTGTATTGTGAGGCCAAGGACTTTTCAGTCTCTTATTAGAACACGCAAAACATATAAAAATTCACTTATGTATTCCACCCTAATATTCACTCGACTAATGTATTGCTGGTCAAATTTTTGTGGCATGTGCTCTAGCACGGGCGATGTGTTACTGTCATTATTATGCATTTACATATCTGGCACCTAACCGGCAGCAATAACAGAAGCTACTTACCAGTTTACCATTTCCGACTAAAAGTGGCTAATGGCAAAACTGACTGACTGCTTCCAACCAAACTGGCATATGAGAACAACATACATATTGTGCGTACCCTTTTGGTTAGTCAAACAGCAGTTTATTGAGTTGTATTTACCATTCCAGTTAACCAAACTGTTTCGTAGTAGTTGTTGCTGCCTTAGCATATTTCATGCGCTTGATTACCTCTGCCTACCAATCAGCTGCCAATTGGCGCATAAAAGCCACTAATGAATCATATCGATCTGTTGCATATTCCTACCTTTGAGGCTTAATTTATCCAATGGAAAGGTGTATGGTGTTGCTTTGCTTAAGGTATTAGCTAAGAGTATAGTGGAGAACAGCAATTCCAACGAAAAAATAACGAAAACAAGGAAATCCGTTAACGTAAACGGCTACACCGAAGTTATAATGTCCTTTACAGATTCACTTTTAATGATATAAAAGGGTATAAAATAACATTTTCTTGATTTTGATCAGCCAGTACATATGACAGCTATATGCTACAGTGGTCCGCTCTGAATAAAATATTGTAACGATGCTTGGAAAAATTATATAATACATTACAAATGTCGTGACGATACCTTGTCAAATAAAAAGTTTTTCCATACAAGAATTTGAGTTAGAATAAAATTTGAGTTATCAACATTTAAAGGTGAAATTATCTTCAAAAAGTAAATGTCATGAACCAATAAAAAAAAATCAAGCTCTGATCAGTTCATATGACAGCAATGTGCTATAGTTGTGCGACATCAGTGGTTCCGACAAATGTATGGCTGGTTGCTGGGAAAAGGACGTGGGCGAAATTTAATGTCGATATCTCAAAAACTAAGGAACTACTTCGCGTGTATACAGACGGACAAACAGATGGGCACAGCTAAACCGACAAAGCTCATCACACTGATCATTTATATACAAATTTTATAGGGTCTCTGACGCTTCTTTTTAGGTGTTAGAAACATCGTGACAAATTTAATACATTCTGTTCAGGGTATAATAAATATAACATTTCGAAGATGTTAGGTTCATGAGTTTACAGATCGTTTGAAAAATGTATATATAATATTATATTTGGTCACCATTTTCTAGTAGTAGTAACTTGAATCAATCTGCAACGTTTTATAGTGGGGTGGAACATAACTATTACAATAACTTTAAAGCGGTTCTCAAAGAGACATTTTTCAAATAGATATGCAATGCATATTATGCATGTTATATCCGTTGGTGTTTTAGCTAATGCTGCAACGAAGAAAATTGGATTGGAATCCTTAACGCTTCATATAATAATATTCAAAATTCTACGAAAAGATGCGGCGACTAACAGAAGGTTTCAAGACTGGAGCATACTCTTGTAGAACCCCTCTGGGATCACAGACGTGATCTAGTAACAGATGCTCAGAGCAACTAAAATTATGGAGGGAACACTTCTCCAGCCTTCTGAATGGCAGGAGAAGGCGAACCCGATTCCCCAAATGAAGACGATGGAGCAGACGTTCCATTGCCCGACCATGAAGAAGTTCGAATAGCAATTACCCGTCTGAAGAACAACAAAGCGGCGGGGGCCAATGGATTACCGGCCGAGCTATTCAAACACGGCGGCGAAGAACTGTAAAATATGGTCGGACGAAAGCATGGCCGACGATTGGAATTTAAGTAAGCTCTGTCCAATCTACAAAACGGGAGACTCCACAATCTGCGCCAACTACCTTGGGATAAGTCTCCCAAACATCGCATATAAAGTTTTATCGAGCGTATTGTATGAAAGATTAAAGCCCACCGTCAACTAACTGAACCCAGAAATCCACAACAATGGATAATGCTGCGAAGCAAAGGGGTCTGATGGTAAACGAGGGCAAGACGAAATATCTGCTGTTATAAAACAAACAGTCGTCGCACTCGCGACTAAGTTCCCACGTCACTGGTGATAGTCATAACTTCGAAGTTGTAGATAATTTCGTCCATCTTGGATCCAGTATTTACAGCAACAACAATGCCAGCCTCGAAATTGAATGCAAAATAATTCAACAGGTGCTAATTTGGACTGAGTAGGCAATTGGAAAGTAAAGTCCTCTCTCAACGAACAAAGACCAAACACTATAAGTCACTCATTATTCCCGTTCTGCTATATGGCACAGAGGCATGGACGACGACAACATCTGATGAGTCGACGTTACGAGTTCTCGACAGAAAGGTCACGGCTGTATGAGATATACGACGACATTGACATAGTTCAGCGAATTAAGAGACAGCGGCTGCGCTGGCTAGGTCATGTCGTACGTATGGACGAAAACACGCTAGATCTGAAAGTGTTCGACGCAGTACCCGCCGGGGGAAGCAGAGAAAGAGGAAGACTTCCACTCAGTAGGAAGGACCAGGTGGAGAAGGACCTGGTTTCGCTTGGAATCTCCATTAGGCGCCACCTTGCTATAACCGCTTAAGCGGGTTTTATGCCAGTAAAGAAGAAGAAGTTTCTTTGGCGTGGCGATTATTTCTAGAGACGGATTTACAAAGAGGAATTTACTTTGATATACCTAGTTTAGATAATTTCGTCTATTTAGGAACCAGCATTAACACCACTAATAATGTCAGCCTGGAAATCCAAAGCAGGATTGCTCTTGCCAACAGGTGCTAATTTGGACTGAGTAGGCAATTGAAAAGTAAAGTCCTCTCTCGACGAACAAAAGCAAAACTCTATAAGTCGCTCATAATTCCCGTCCTGCTATATGGTGCAGAGGCTTGGGCGATGACAGCAACCGATGAGTCGACGTTACGAGTTTTCGAGAGAAAAATTCTGCGAAAGATTTACGGTCCTTTGCGCATTGGCCACGGCGAATATCGCATCCGATGGAACGATGAGCTGTACGAGATATATGACGACATTGACATAGTTCAGCGAATTAAAAGACAGCGGCTACGCTGGCTAGGTCATGTTGTCCGGATGGATGAAAACACTCCAGCTCTGAAAGTATTCGAAGCAGTACCCGCCGGGGGAAGCAGAGGAAGAGGAAGACCTCCACTCCGTTGGAAGGACCAAGTGGAGAAGGACCTGGCTTCGCTTGGAATATCCAATTGGCGCCACGCAGCGAAAAGAAGAAACGACTGGCGCGCTGTTGTTAACTCGGCTATAATCGCGTAAGCGGTGTCTGCGCCAATTAAGAAGAAGATACCTAGTTTAGTTTTTGGTAAATGAAAACCGACAGTGTGCCCTTAAAACTCCCGTAAAATTTTACACATTAATTCATTTTTAAAGGCGATTTGAAAAGAGTATTTTACATACAAGAGTGTTTTAGTAAACACTGAGTGTTCTTGAATTATGGTTCCATGACAACATAATCGTAAGCATGAAATTTGTTCGTCGATGATGCAGTTGGTTTTCAGAATCAGCGCCAACTTCAAGGCAAATGAGAAAGATCTCAGTATTTGTCATTTAAGCATCGCGGCATCGTCGGTACAACTTTGATTGAATAAACCACGTTTCGTATCCTAGCATGTGATTAATCGAAGCGCCATCTGTTGCACAATAGCTGTACATATTAAAACAAAAATATCCTGGGTTTACAAACAAAACGTAAAAAGATTTTTTAGTAATGGTCTCACACAATTTAGCATTATCAATATAAGATTTAAAAATAAGATCCAACTGTTCGGAGACGGGGATCAAAGTGTTATTTAAAAACCAAATTTCTAACTCTTTTATCGTGAATCTTAAGAAAATTTAATGACGAAGGACACTCTCTAATAAGAAGGTATACAAATTGAAATTGTTATCCAATATGGCTTCAAATTTGTTGCTATTGTTGTGACTGTAGTTGCATGCGATTGCCGATGTTGACGTCGATATTAACCAGCAGCCGCTTTTATTTTCTCATAACTTTAGCTTTGTTGTCATTTCATTTGTAGAAATTTTACTCTGTTTCTGACACCAGAGTACACTTGAGTACCAATTGTTTATCATTTCTTATTTGAATGGTTTTCTGATGCTGATTCAAGGAAATGCAAACCATAAAACCATTTGGTGGCAATCTACCTTCAAGTTGTGTGGATTTGCTTCCACCGTTGTACACGCATTCTTCTTATGTTTTGGGACAAGGATATGAAAATATGAAAGAATTCAATTCAATATGTATAAACCGTACGATCTTTTATAACGAAGTATTAGAAATCACAGAGAAAAAACACAATAGAGATTTATAATTCAGTTACCTCGATTATGACAACCATTGAAAGTAGATTTTACGCTAAAACACTTAACATTTCCTGCAGTTCGCGCCAATGTTTTTTTTTTCAACTTGGAGAATATCACCCACCACACATCTTACGACGTTACCTGATCTACTGTGCGTCGTTGATACAACCAATTATAACCAATAGAAGATATCAATCTAACCCTTCGAACTGCGGAGGAATGGTTTCCACGATTCAGAGCGGGTGAAAACGACACCATGAATAAGCCAGCCGGCTGAAGACCTGTGACGACGAATACCGATCAAATCATGGAAAACATCGAGTTAGACCGGCATATGGCATATCGTGACATCGCCCGGAAGATGGGAGTTAGTCACCAAACCATTTTAAACCATGTTCCGAAGGCCGGATAAAGAAAAAAAGTTTGGGGTTTGGGTGCCGCATGATTTGGCGGCAAAAAATCGAAACCTTTTGGACGGGATCAACGCCTGCGATATGCTGCTGAAACGGAACGAACTCGACGCATTTTTGAAGCGTATGGTGACTGGCGACGAAAAATGGATCACATAGGACAATGTCAAACGAAAACGGTCGTGTTCGAAGTCCGGTGAATCGTCCCAAACAGTCACCAAGCCAGGATTGACGACCAGTAAGGTTTTGCTGTGTGTTTAGTGTGATTGAAAGGGAATCATTCACTATGAGCTGAATTAATTCTACCATCTACCGCCAACAACTGGACCGCTTAAAGCAGGTGATCGACCAGAAGCGTCCAGAATTGGTCAACAGGAAGGGTGTAGTGTTCCACCTGGACAACGCCATACCACACACTTCGTTGATGACTCGTCAGAAGCTATGGGCGCTCGGATGGGAGGTTTTATCGCATCCACCATATAGCCCGGACCTAGCGCCAAGTGATTAACACCTGTTCCTATCCATGGCGGACGTCCTTGTTGGTGTAAAGTTGAACTCAAAAGAGGCTTGTGAAAAGTGGCTGTTCGAGTTCTTCGCAAATAAGGAGGGGGGCTTCTACGAGGGGATTATTATGAAATTGCCGTCTAGATAGAAAGAGATTATCGAACGAAACGGCGCATATTTGAACTAAATCCGATTACTGTGAGACTTTTTATAGAGCATTAAATAAAGAGCAAAAAAGCGGAAGGGAGATATTTGACATCCAATATAATTTTGAGTGAGACAACTTTTGTGAAAAAATGATATAAAGGAATTTCGCGTGTTAATAAAATATTGTTTTGGAGGGGAAAAGATACAGTTGAAGCAAAAACTATGACGAGTTTCCGGATACTGCCCCAGGGAAAATCAACCATTAGGGATTGGTATGCAAAGTTTAGACGTGTTGAAGTGAGCATACGGTGAAAGCAGTAGACGCCCAAAAGAAGTTGTTAGTGAATAAAACACCAAAAAAGTCCACTAAATAATTTTGGGTGACCGTAAAGTTTGGAAGCAATGTTTGGAGATGTTCAAGACCTAGTTTTTGTGTCGATAATAAATGAAATGTGACTCCTTCATTTTACTTCCAAGACCAATTGACAGTCATCCGAGTGAGCTGCACACGACGAACACTCCTATACTTGGAAAAACGCAAGAGCCGGCTGACAAAATTTATTTAGTATGCGCATTTAATAATGTTTTACCCAGATAATGCACCGTGTCACATAACACTAAAAACGATATTAAAAATCCATGAATTGTGCTTTGAATTCCTTCTGCATCCACTATAATCTCCAGATCTGGCCACCGACGATTTCTTTCTCAGATTTCAAAAAAATGCTCGCGAAATTTTCATTGAATGAAGAGGAGATCGTCGAAACACAAGCCTATTTTGGAGAAAAGGTCAAATCGTACTACAAAAATGGTATCGAAAAGTAGGAGGGTCGCTCTAATGTACATACAATTGTATATATAGAGCCCTATCAGAATTTTTTGATCTATTAACCTAATGAAAAGTACTGCTACGTTTTATTTCTTTTTACGTGATCATATGTTATAACTATTCGCGCTACTTAGATGGCGTAAATTGATTATTGTTCCTCAAAAATGACGAACTTTCTCCAATCAAAAGTGTCTTTGTGGGTTCTTCTACATTATTTTAATATAAGAAACCATCAGCCAAAAGTCGTCGTGTTTTAATAGATGATTATGGTCAGATTCCTCTAGTTCTCTAGCTGAGCGAACATGCTAAGAGAGTTATCATGATTTAAAAATGGTGATTTGGAAGAGGAATAATATCTGGGCGGCCAAAATAGTCTGAAGATGAGGAGTTGAAAGTTTTACACTATGGGGATGGTTACCAAACACAAGACAAGCTTGCAAATCTTTGGACCATCAAAAACATTTAAAAGTTTGATCCATTACAGCAATGCTAAACGCTCAGCATCATGTTTTAAGACCGTTAGACGTTTTGCCTCACTCACCTTATAGCCCAGATCATGTCCCTTCGGTTTCGGCCGATGTAGAATACTCTCACCAGAACTTGGTTCGCATTAGAACAGGGTATCAAAAGTTGGCTTGAATCATCATTGTAGCGGCCGTTCGTATTTGCGAATTGGTCCCTCATTATCTCCGCATCGATCTACAATTTTCGACACGTCATTTTCTCACCAAGAAGCGGCTCTTTTGTCGGAATCGCCGGTATCGGAGCACTATAGGTTATAGCTTACATACAAGTTGTTCGATCAAAATACAGATCCTTTTTCAACTTTACGATATTTTACATGTTCTTGGTATGAAAAATATGGTGGACTTTGGGAGAACCCTGTTCATTGGCTGGGATTAATATTAAAAGCCTTAAGAAATAATCTGAAAGCATTGCGTCGATTTATGGTGATGCTGTTTTGATTTATATCTGGAAGTTTTGGGTATGTTTCGTAACTACCTAAGTTACTGCCATGAAAATTTCAGCCATAGTAAGCTACTCTACTCGAAATGTCACAGATGCCATTGTTCTTAACACAGCTGTACTGATGTGTCATTCGTCTTTCATGCCATTTGGAGCAACTCATAAAAATGAGTCGCATTCAATTAAGTGAATAATCAAAAACTGTCAAATATTCATCCGAAGCGAAGATAAATGTGTTTAAGTTTGGTCATGCTAATCAAGTGCTCGCGCAATACGAAATATTACTTGCCTTTCCCAAAGCAAATTATCAAACGACTTCATTACCGACAAATCGCGCCCCTCTAACAAGAAGAAAAAATAAACACCTGAATGATTACGGTCGATTTATTCGGGACGCATTACTTTTTGACACTCATTTTGAGCAGTTTTTTGTTGTTATTGCTTTCTTAATTCGAAACGACAAAGAAGTTTGTCAGTTTTTAATTTAATTTGACATAAAGTAGTGGCAGGCGGATGAACATATACATATACATTTGTGCACACACAAAATAAGTAGAAGATAAATGAATACTTTCCGGTGTTTTCTTTTTTTTTTTGTTTTTTTTTTTGTTTTTTGAGAAGTAAGGTAGGTTTGCTTGGTTTGTTGAAAAATATGGCAGGAATTAAAATTAAGCGCAGCAAATGTGCCAATCCGAGTAGCGCAACGAATTGAAGATGTTGAATTCCAGTCGATTTGGGGTGACTAAGCAGCACCAAAGGCATGCGCACACTCTGGCGCACACACATACACAACGCATTAGCTGTTACTTAGTTTGCCGCATTTGCCGGTTCACTGGCAGCGTCACCGGTCGCGCCGGTCAAGTTGAAGTTGCGGTTGTCATCGTCAGGCTGCGTCCATTGGCAGACAATACCCCTCTTCCACCGTCAAATCGTTGGTAAAACTACACAATTTCGCTCCATTCCACCGACCAGCGGGCCAGCCGACAGCGGACGTCGTCTTATAATGAGAAATGAGTTATAATAATCGCACTTAAATTGGATTGTCATGCGGCCTGACAGTAATGGTTGAAAAATGAAAAACTCATTACTACTGACAATCGGTCGGGCATTTGTCGGCTTGCGTATGGACGCAAGCTGGCACATCTAAAGCCCCTTTCTCATTCAATATGTCAGAAGCACGCATTTTGTTGTGCCAGTCAACTCTGCATATTTATATTTTATATATTCTTGCGTTCCTTTTTTTCTGGTTAACATTTTGTAGTTGATAACTTTTACGGTCAGTCATTCCGACAGTCAAATCACTAGGTAAGACAGTGGCATGCGGGAAAAAATTATTACTTTTTTAAGTCAATTTCATAATCAATTTTAATTAAACTGTAATAATATGTCATTAAGCTGTAGCGGAAGAGTGGCAGCAGCGTGTCGGAAGTTTGAGTGCATTAAGTCAGTCATTTAGCCAGGTCACACAGTGAGCCAATTACTTATATTACATTCACCACGCAGTCGGTCAGTCATTCAGCTGTCTGTCTGTACGTTCAGTGAGCACATGAAAATTGCCTCGCGTTTGTATTGTTGTCTAATGTACATGTATATGAATTCAGTGTACAAAAAAAAAAAAAAAAAAAAAAATAACACAGGGGAATAGGTTAATGCATATATACTCGTACTACATACATATGTATGTATATGTATGGTATGTAAGGAAGTGTCCATAATGAACAACTATGTAATTGTGTTACAAATCAGGAAAAAAACTAAAACTTTTCATGCCGTAGAGTAATGCCGACATATGATATATATATACATATATATATGTATGTATCTGGGCTAATACAATTCGAGCGAAGCTAATATGGTAACAAGGTAGTTAGTAGCATAATATGAATGCTCTTATTAAATAGTTATTTGTGTATTAAACTTAAGTATAATTAAACTCTTTTACTAATGCATAGTAACGCAAATACAATACTTTTATTTGACATAATTTTTTACAGCAAGGTCTCACTATTCTCTTTTACTTTATAGAATTAAAATAATAGTCAATCAGTTAATATAAGTTCAAATAAATTGGCTGGTGAATGGTAATGGAGCAATGAATGGCTAATTGCACTGTTTATTTGGAATATAGGAACTGTGCATACTGCTATTGATAAATGGCTGAATCGTCTGGGGGCTTGTGGGAAAGCAAAAGGTGACAGTATTACATAAAATGAACTTTATTAAAAATGTACTATGGTTTCATTTTTATTACGACCTGAACTTGTAACAGAACTTATGGCAGGCTCATAGGATATAACTAACAGATAGGGTAGATTAAGACGACCAAATCATGCTATTTTACTAGTTATCATAATTATCATACTTCTCCTTTGCGTTATGGTCGAGGAATCATTATACTGTTTTTTATCAAAACTTCGACAGTTCATTAAGTTCGTGTACATTTTTTCCTGCACCAGACGCCATTTTAATGTCAATCAAATATTTTATTTGATATGTAGGGTCAAAAAGTAACAACGTTTGAATACTACTATGAGCAAAAAATAGTAAGAACTTGTGAGAGATGAAAGGCTGTGTAGATGAAAGGTTCCTTTAACCAGACATGGTGTGTTATATGTATTTTGGGCCGCTGAAACCGAATCTGAAGTCCGTTTCGCTCTATCACGTCAGGATTTTTTCCTAACCTCAAAATACATGTCGGATTTTACCTGACAGAAAAAAATTAAAAAATATTAACGGATTTAGCTTAATTTTGGGATAGAGGGGTTTTGAGGGGTCCCTGATTACGAAATTAAAGACAAATTTTCAAAATACAAAATGGCGGATCCAATATGGCCGTCAAAATTCTTGAATTTTCAAAAAATTCTTCAATTTTTATAAAATTTTGTATCAAGGGATTTTCGAGGTCACTGATTTCGAAATTAAAGGTAAATTTTCAAAATACAAAATGTCGTTCAGAAAAAAAAATTCCTGAATTTTCATAAAACTTTGTACAGAGATGTTTTTAGGGTCGTGGAGGATTCGTGGAGGATTGGTCAACAAAAAGGCTGATTCGTTTGTATTCATTTATTTAATAGTAGCGAGTTTTTTTAGTTTCAAATGATCTTCGTAGTGCTTTTCTTTTATGTGGATTTGAAGTCTCTCTTTTTAGTGACCAACAGTAGTCTGCTAACATGTGGTCATTCCATACCCCCTGATATCTCTTTTCCATCTCTTGTAAATCCTGGTGGAATCTCTCGACCTGCACTTCACTAAAGTCATCCAAGAAGAATTTCTTAAAAATTGAAGAATTTTTTGAAAATTCAAGAATTTTGACGCCCATATTGGATCCGCCATTTTGTGTTTTGAAAATTTGTCTTTAATTTCGTAATCAGGGACCCCTCAAAACCCCTCTATCCCAAAATTAAGCTAAATCCGTTAATATTTTTTAATTTTTTTCTGTCAAGTAAAATCCGACATGTATTTTGAGGTTAGGAAAAAATCCTGACGTGATGGAGCAAAACGGACTTCAGATTCGGTTTCAGCGGCCCAAAATACATATAATACACCATGTTTGGTCAAAGGAACCTTTCATCGATTTTTTTTTTTGTGGACCTGTGTAATTTTAAAATTTTGAATTTGCTCTTCAAAATCTATGTCGTACGCTACCTCTCAAAGTAACACCAACGTTTTATTCCCATTCTCGAAAGAGTTGTTAAAGTCAATTTCCGGAATAGTTTTCAATGCGCGTAGCGATTCATCTTTAATGTCTTCAATTGACCCAAAACGATGGAAAAATCACGTAGAATCAATGCAGCATGCGACGGTGTATTATCATGGTGCAAAAATCAAGAGTTGTCGACCCATAATTCCGGCCTCTTTTTATACTCTTGTAACATTTTGATATAGAATATAATAGTTTTGTTCACCTACCGGTTGTCTGAGTTAGATACAAGGATAAACATTGGAACTAAAAAGCAAATTGTAATTAAATTCCCCGGTTAAATGATAATTCAAAAACTTGTATGCAGTTAATTTACAACAGCTGCTTAAGCTGTAATATCGCACAAAGAATTTGTCTCAAACTTTGTATTTCTAACCAAATTTCGTATGCGGAATCGTTGTGAATGTTGGAAGAGGCTTACCTTAATTCAGTTTTATAAATAACTAAAGTCAACGAGTGGTACAAAGCCTACAAAGACGGTCGAGAGATCGTTCAAAACATGCCTCATTCTAGACAAGCTTCAACCTCTTCAACTCATGAAAATATTAAAAAAGTGAAGGATATGGTGTTTGAGAACCGTTAGGCAAATGTTAGAGAGATAGCAAGAGAGCTCGAAATCTCTCAGGAGTCCATTCGAATGATTTTGGTGGATATTTTGGGTATGAAACGCGTTCTTGCTCGCCTCGTCTCGATAAAGCTAATTTTTATACCCTGAACAGGGTATATTAAGTTTGTCACGAAGTTTGTAACACCCAGAAGGAAGGGTCGGAGACCCTATAAAGCATATATATAAATGATCAGTATGTCGAGCTGAGTCGATTCAGCCATGTCCGTCTGTCTGTCCGAATGTCTGTAATTATACGAACTAGTCCCTCAGTTTTAAGATATCGTTTTAAATTATGCAAACGTCATTTTCTCTTCAAGAAGCTGCTCATTTGTCGGAACTGCCGATATCGGACCACTATAACATATACCTGCCATACAAACTGAACGATCGGAATCAAGTTATTGTATGGAAAACTTTCACATTTGACAATGTATCTTCACGAAATTTGGTACAGATTATTATCTAAAGCAACAATGTAATCTCCGAAGAAATTGTTTAGATCGGTTAACTATAGCATATAGCTGCCATACAAACTGAATGATCGGAAAAAAGTTTTTGTATGGAAAACTTTGGTGTAGATTATTTTCTAAGACAACAATGTAATCTCCGAAGAAAATGTTCAGATCGGATTACTATAGCATATAGCTGCCATACAAACTGAATGATCGTAATCAAGGGCTTGTATGGAAAACTTTCGCATTTGACGTGGTATCTTCTCGAAATTTGGAATGGATTACTGCTTAAGGTAATAATATAATCTCCAAAAAAATAGTTCAGAACGAATTACTATAGCATATAGCTTCCATACAAACTGAACACATAGTTACTAAGAGAAATGCACCTGTGAAGGGTATTTAGCATCGGTTCAATCGAAGTTAACGTTTTTTTTTCTTGTTTTTTAATAAGAGTGCTGTAAACGTATGGAAAGTGTTTCGAGAACTGGCAAAATCATTGCCATAAATGTATTACATCTGGTGGGGATTACTTTAAAGGTGACAAAATAAATATTAATAATTTCCGGTGCTTTTTCTCACAATGTATTATATAAATTATCACGATGACGAGACGAGTTGAACTCCGTGTGACTGTCTGTACGTCGATGCAAGCGATAACTTGAGCAAAACATGAGATGTCTTAAGGAAACTGGAATACGTGCTCCTTGGCAATAAAGAGAGAAGTTCGTAGATGGGAATCATTATTGATAAAAATATAGGAAATCACATAAAACGGGTCAGTTAGGCAAACAAGCTTTATTTTTCTAGGCTTTCGCTTAGATTTATATGCTATATAAATACTGTATACGCTATACTGTATCGCGTAATCTCACAAATATATACTTAAATTGCTATGATTTAGTATCAAATTAAGACGAAATCACTGGGGATTGGCTTGATATAGTTTCGTAATGACTTATTAAAAATTTGACTGAAACCACCAATAAAGCGCAAATTGAAATTTTGTCATATGATTTTTCCTTACAGTGGGTTATTAAAGTAGTAGCGAAGATGTGAAAGCAAATTGTTGGACCTTAGACAACTCTCATCATAAGTTGGTCGATATCGGCTCATAGCGTTTTAGTTTCGTTCTAGCCGTTATAAGGAGTTCCACGCCTACAACTGAATTTAAAATTCAATAAGTCTATTATTTTCAATACTGACAATAAACCATGGCAAAATGAAATCAACTCCTTCCCCGAGCTCGCTGCTTCACTTTATATTTAGGAAATATTTAAATGAAATTAAGTGTAAAAAATAACTTTGACCTTAAGCATATTATGGCTTAGTGTTAAGACATATTGAAATCTATCCATACGTCCCACAAGCCACGGTATAATCAATATATAGAATTAAATCCTTAGCTAATTTTATATCGACATACCAGTCGATGTGAGATGTAAGATATCCGAATTGATAACTCAATTTACACTTTTTCGGACATAATGTGATACAATACTAAACATTTGTGTTACTGGTTATTTTTTCTCCCCAGCACTAATATAACTCATAAGTAAAATTCTAAGCGTTTGCTTGATTTTATAGTACATATTTCGGATGTCAGGCAACCATATTTAAATTGTATCAAAACTGGGAGTAAACGATTTACAAGAGGTTATCTTCAAATGATTCTCCTACTTTGATTATCAATATTGCTGGAGAAACTACTAAATCGAGTCCCTTCTTACCTTCTATGCTGTGAACAGAGCGATTTAGCCACGTTCGCGTGTCTATCCGTATATTCATCAGAAATTTTGCAAACGTTCTTTTCTCTTCAAGAAGCTACTTATTTGTCGGAACTGCCGATATCGGACCACTATAACATATAGCTGCCATACAAACTGAACGATCGGAATCAGGTTCTTGTGTGGAAAGCTTTCACATTTGACAATGTTTCTTCACAAAAGTTGGCACAGGTTATTTTCAAGGGCAACAATGTAATCTCCGAAGAAATTATTCAGATCGGTTAACTATAGCATATAGCTGCCATCCAAACTGAACGATCGGAAAAAAGTTCTTGTATGGAAAACTTTTGCATTTGAGAAGATATATTCACGAAATTTGGTATTAATTATTTTCTAAGGCAACAATGTAATCTCCGAAAAAATTGTTCAGATCGTATATATATGTAGCTTCCATACAAACTGAACACATAGTTACTAAAAGCAATGCACCATGAAGGGTATATTAGCGAAGTTAACGTTTTTTCTTGTTTTTCTTGTTAATAATATAATTTATTATATAATAATATAAATTGGGTCAACATTTTTTAAATAAACTCGACTGAATGAGAATTAAGCATGCCTACTAACTATCTTTTAATATTGACACATTTTTAATTTATTTTTAACGAGGAAAAACATGCATGACCGACAATCTGGTAATGATTTTCCAATTGGCCATATCAAAACCGCAAGCGCAATTACGACACGCTTTCACACGCTTCACAAGAGCGATCACAACAGGCTGATGAGTGGGCATACATAAGTGCATAAAGGTGTCTACATACATACATATATATGGTTATACATATGCATGCACATGAAGTGGCTTGGCATTGAAAAAGGCGCCGAAAACAGCAACACAAGGAGCTATCAATCAAATGTCAAAAGCAGACGTGCTGCGATGAAAGCTGCACAGCGCTCAAACAGCGATGGCATCAGTACAACTAACTACACATTGTGATGTATTTACATGTAACACTCACTGCCTTTCTCAATTTGATTTACGCAAGCTTGTATATGTACAAGCGCTATCTTGAAGCGGCGTATGTTTGGATCACCATTTTGACAGCTTGTTGCGCCAAAACAAACGAGGGGACCACTGGCGACGTCCAACAACCGGCAAATGGGACGCGTCAATTGGAACGCTTTTGCAGACGCCGCCCAAAGCGTCGCCTTGATGTCGATGGCTACAAAACAATATTTTCCCCATTTTGATGGATCTACCTTAATGACCACAAAAAACGGCATTGATATAAGCACCAGAAAAATAAAAACAAAAACAAAAGCAAATACGGTAAAGTATTTGTATGCTGTGGAAAAAAATGACAGTAAATAATTATTGATTAAACTGATTGGCCAGTTTGAAGATTGAGTGGATCGGTCATGACTACCACTGACCAAAATGTACAAATAATGACTAGCGCGAGGTGATTGCAACCGCGCCGGCGACAGCGCACCTATGCGGATGCGCAGTAAGACAAGTAGTGGTGAAACGTCAAGGAGGCGGACTGAAGTGAAGAGGAATATTGAAAAAACGCGCATAATTGTTCGAGTTGTATGCAATGCCGCCGCTGGCACCCTGCTTGCGCCAACTTCTCTCTAAGAACTGCTTAACAGACTAAATGAGTAACACGCTGTCGCTTACTTGCTGCTTGACCAACTGATTACCGCCACCTCTACCCCTGCGCTGAAGCAGTTAATGTGTTGCGGTGGCTTTTGTTTGGCGCGCACTGTTGGCGGCAGCGGTGGCGACTCCAACCGCGCCGCTGTCGAAACAATTTGAACAATGTGACGTCTTCGTTCAACTTAAGGCTATAAATAACGAAATGATTGACAGTGCTGACAGTTTTGATCGATGGCCATCAGTGTGACTTTTGCGCTCTTGAATTAAAACCTTTTGCTTGCATACAAACAGACATTCATATGAACTTTTGCTTTTTTTATTCGCCAACGCAAGCCTCCGTCTCGTCCTCGCACACGTTTCCAATACCAAGTGAGCCTCGACTTGTGAGCGAGTGAAGGATAGATTGTTTTTGTTTTTGCTGCCGAACCGCTCAGCTGGATGTTGCCAAAGTTGGGCGTTCGTGCATGTTTGGTTGCGTCTTACTGCTTGTGCGCCGTTAAACTGCTGACTCGCAATTTTCGTAAACGAAAGCGCGTTCAGTCGAGTCAATCACAAACAAATAACCGACTCACCAGCAAGCAAATAAGCGCGTATTTAGCAAGGGATATAAAACCATTTAAAAGGTGGAGGAAGCGTACGCGTCATGTGGTGCGTTTGCCAGCGCCGTTGTGTGTGCCGCCACTGCTGACGCCTCGACAGCGCGATTGACGCGTTAAATTTTTATAAACATTTTTGGTGAAAAGTCAACAAAATCGCAAATGATTAATTGTTTGCGCCATTTTGGGTGGAAAGGCATTAGCGCATACTCACTTATCAGCTGGCTGCAACTTGTTATGGTCAAGCTGCGATTAAAATGGCAACCAATCAATCAAGGCATACCTGATTTTGGAACGTAGCCACCATTGTGCCACACTGGGTATTTCTAATTTTTTACTGAAACTAAATTTTCTATTATATTCTAAGTCAATAAGTCGCAATAACTCGGAGTTTTCATCTTCCCAATAAACTAATTTTGGAGTTCGCGTAGAGGGTGTTCTAGGCAGGACAATTTATATCGAAATGTTAAATACTTCATATGGCTCATATATATGTGTGTTATAAGATGTCTATATTTTATTGTTCATCAGTCATAAGTATTATACTTTAATACTTGATAAAGCAGATTAAGGTATCGAAAGATCCCTTCTTCTATTTCCTATAGTCAAAGATGGTTGGCTGTGAAGTTTATCTAGTATAAAGTGAAAATTGAATTAACAGTCATTTCTTTTGAGAATAGAAGAAGCCTGAAGGCTATACCAGAAATAGAATATTGCGACAGTTTCAATGACTGGGAAAAAGTTAACAAAATTAAATTTATTTAAGGAATAAAAACAAGTAAGAAATTGTTAAGCTTGGGAGTTGTTGAACCTTGGGTGAAAAAGTTGGTTACCTTATATATCTACAAAGGTCAAATAATAATCAAATGCCTTATATACGTATTCTCGCAATGTACAAAAATTAGAGAAGTAACATATATAATGGATTTTAATATTTTTAGTATAGGACATGTACACACATGACTGTATTTACATGGTCCATTTTTACCGGTTTGGAACGAGCATGGGTTGAGTTTTTGGCACACTTCAATTATCGTGGTGTAAAAACCAAGAATTGTCTTTCCACAATTCCGGCCTTTCTGGCGGATAGCGTTACGCAAACCACGCATAACAAATAATATTCCTTGTTTCTTTGACCGGTAACACCACGATAATCGAGTCAACATTACCTTGATTTGAGCGACTTTGGCGCGTTTTTTTGGTCTCGGCTCTCTTTTGGCACCATATTCGCTCGATTGATCGGTCGTAAGCATAGGTATCATCGCCAGTTATAATGCGTTTCATGACACCCTGGTAGTCGGAAAGCATCGTTTCACACACTTCAACGCCACGCCTTTTTTCCACAAAAATTCAATGTTTTCGGTACCAGTCGAGATTTTTAATCGACGGTTTTTCAACACCAAATCTTTGATTTGTTGAACGTGAGCTTCGTCGCTTGAGGTTGATGGCCGCTCTGGACGCTCTTCGTCACTCACTATACCAGTTGTAAACATTTTTTTAGACATAGCCTCATCACCAAGGGCTTTCTGCACCATCCTCAACGTATCCGCAGCAGAAAATTGATTCCGTAAACAAAATTTAATGCAAATTCTTTGCTCAACAAATTTCGACATCGCAAAAAACGAAAAACTCACTTTTAGCAGCTCACAAAACGACACGTATCTCAAACACTAATGAATATTTTGACATGAAATTTGACATAAATGTAACTGACAGTACTACTAACCTAAAAAAAAATAATTCTCCAATTCCTTCGACGCGCGCAGTTTAAATTCAAATGTCACCTTATTTTCTGGGCACAGTATATCGTAATATAACGACAGTGCTAACACCTTTGAAATTTATTGTTTTTGAAGAAAAGCTTTCATCTTTATATGGATAAATTAGTTTAATATTTTCATTTTATAATTTATTAAATTGGTAGTCGAAAAAGTCTTTTCGTATTTCTAATCAAACTCAAACTTCTTTTTTTTATATTCATACTGAACTTTAATCGGCATTGACCGAAACAAATGGTAGTCCGATGCATCAAAACTTCCCAGCCAAGCTCTCATAGTTTCTGCCGAGTCATCAAAGATGTGTGTGGTCTAGCGTTGTCCTGATGGAAGGCAAAGCCCTTGAATGCTTATTTCAATGTCATCAGTTGTTGACAGTAAAATGTAAAATTAATCGTTCGACCAGGCTGGAACAGCTCATAGTGGGTGATTCCTTTCCAATGCCACCAAGCACTCAGGATAACCTTTCGAGCCGTCAATCCTGGTTTTGCGACCGTTTGTTGAGCTTCACCACGTTTCGACGATCATCTTTTTCGCACATTATTGTCATTTGATCCACTGTTCATCTGTTCTGTTCGCTTCAGAAATGTTTCGATTTCGTTTCAGCAAAGAATCGTAGATGTTAATTCGATTCATTAAGTTTTTCACAGACAATTCATGTGGTACTCATCACCATTGTGCTTCTTTTTGTAGCCAGCCTTCTTTAAATGGTTCAAAACCGTTTGATGATGATTGTTGAATTCCTTAACGATGTCATGGCTGCTTATTTGACAGTCCTGGCTAATCTTTTCTATAGTTTCATCGACTTTTTCAACCATATGTCGACGAGCGAGGTGCATCTTTCACATCGATATTTCCAGAATGGAAGTGAGCGAACCATTGTTGTGCTACACGAACTGATACAGCATAGTCTCCGTAAACTTCACAAATTTCATCGGTGGCTTGAGTGGCATTCTTTACTTTTTTATATAAAAATTTCAAATTATAGCGAATTTCTTCATTATTTTCGCTCATTTTTGAATAACTGTAACTTTTTTTAACTTCACCGAATTTTCGGTTTGATGAAGCTTAAAATCTTACCTTTCCTACACCACACGGTTTGACACAATGTGATTGGTAGAACTGGAGACATACGACTGCCACGACATCTATTGACAAAATACGAAAGGACTTTTTCGACTACCCAATATTATTATCATTTTTCAAGCTTTATTGTTCGACTTGTAAGAAATTCGAACAAAGAATAACAGAAAAGTAAGTTTCCAGGTAGTCTTTGATAATGTCATTCCTCCACACATCTACAAATACTCTCTTAAGTCAATTACGGTTTTTAGTTCTGATTGATTCTGAATTGTACTGAAACAGTACATCCGGTTTAACTGCTCATAATTCCTGTATTTCTATTCAGGCTACAATCGGTTCCGATAAGATTAATTTTGCATTCATCCGAAAATATAACATTCTTCTATTCGTCAGAGGTTCCACTTTCAGACCTGTGTCGTTTAATCTTCTTTGGATTGTCTGAGTGCAGTATGTTCTTTCCACGGAACCATGGTGCCAAGGAGTTCCTCTAGAAGTTTTGAAGCAATGGCAAAGCCTCGAATTCAATGCTCAGGATCTTCCTTCAATAGTCCGACCACAAAGCTGCTCCAAGGTCAGTCCCTTTAAAAATCAATGATCGATGACATTGCAATCATCTTACAATATCACCACAGTATCTTTTAGCAAGATAGTTTGTGTTTTTGATTGCATTTTTCTTTAAATATGTACTCCAACTTCTACTAATTTTTAGTATACATTACTAACCCAATTGACGTCTAAAGTAATAATCTCCAACTGTAATTGTTAAGCACCGAATGTAGTTTAAATTGGTTAATTCGTTTTTGAGATAAAGGGGAACGTTGCCACCGTTCTATATCTTTCAATATAGTACTGGAATACGGTTCACATCAGAACATGTTACACAAAATTGGTGTTTCCATTCTTGCCACAGCGCCGGCGCATTTGTTAAAAACCACACAGGATGGGAAATGTTTTGGTTCAGATGGACAATACTTTGATTAAAACTACTCTGTACATGTTTTTTTTTAATAAACATTAACATTTTGGAAAAAAACGCACGAATATAGTTATAGATCCAATATATCAACGTATTTTAAGAGTAGGTGCCGCCAGGAAGCCGGCAGATAATCAGTGAGACAATACGGCTTTATAAAAAAGAGATGCACTATTGACGCACTACGAAGTCGTCGATACTGCGATACTGCGAAAAAGATGGAAAGGTGGCACAAAAAAGTACTGCCCGCTAACCCGGACGAAGGCATCAAGAGCTACTTCATCTCGAATGTAGTACCCCAAGGCTCAGTATTAGGCCCAATATTATGGAACCTCATGCATGATAGGTTGCTAAGAAGATAGCAACCAACAGACGTGAATCTAAAAGTGTATGCGAACGATATCATGGTGGTAGCAATGGCTAAATTTTGGATTTTCTTCTGAGTCTGGAACAACACAGAAGTTTTATTAAAACCAGTAAGGTGGAAGAACGAATACAGCTGTACATGTTTTTTTTGAAGTAATTGGATTCCAACTTAAACAATAAAACATTTTGGCGTAAAAACGCACGAATATAGTTATAATCCAATATATCAATGTATTTTAATGATTTAAATACCGCCAGGAAAGCACTATCATCATGGTAATCAATGTGGAGATCAATGGAATTATAAAAAAGAGATGCACTATTGACGCACTACAAGAAGTCGTCGATATCTAAAGTCGAGCAATAAAACAGAGAAGAACAATAGCAACAAAATGTGACAGCAGCGGTACTTTAGTGTCTTGAAGATGGAAGATTTTGAACATAACCTTTGTAGACAGGACACAATTTTTGAACGTATTAGCCCTAACGACTGTACAGAGTATGTATATAAAAGACTTAGCATGTATTATGTACAAAAACTTAGTAGGGGGCGGGGAAACCGGGTGATTTTTTAAGAAAACATTTGATAACTTTTTTTTTAAAGGCATCAAAATCTCATCTTCTTTATTTGAAACTTAGATTGGTTCGACATTTACTTTTTGAAGTACCCCTTAGGCCATCAGTATTAGGCCAACTTTTCAATATTATGGAACCTCATGGAATAGATTAGGTTGCTAACAACCAACAGACGTGAATCTAAAAGTTATGCGAACGATATCATGGTGGTAGCAATGGCTAAATAGTCTACGCCAAGGATTTTCTTCTGTGAGTCTGGAACTGGCGGAACATAAAACAGAAGTTTTACTCATAAGCACCAGTAAGGTGGAAGAACGAATAGAGCTTAGCATAGCGGAGTGTGACATTACTTTACAGCCGCAGCTGAAGTATCTAGGAATTATATTGGATTCCAACTTAAAATATAAAGAACACCTGGAGCAAACTTCCGGTAAAAGAAACAAAATTTAAAATGCTCTATGGAGAATGATGGTCAATAGAGCCTGCGGAGAGGAAAGCACCACTATGGATACAGGCAATGGATATAAAGGGGTTTGCTAACTAATTGCAGTGCCTAGTACATAGATTTTCTGCAATTAGTGTAATATGTTCTTTCCGCACTACAAGTATATCAACCGATGCTGTTGAAGTATTAGGCAGTATGCCCCCCATTGGCATCCAGGGAGATGAAGTCGAGCAATTAAAACACTATCGAAGAGAAGAACAATAGCAACAAAATGTGACAGCAGCGGTGGCACTTCTCATCCAAAGGGCGCTGGACCCATAGAGTTATACCGGACATCAACTTTTTTATAGACAGACGACATCGTGACCTTTACAGATTCCACAACGGCATTAGTCCGAACTGTTCGGCGTGTACAAAGTATGTATATAGAAGACTCTGAGCATGTATTATTTTATTGTACTCGCTTTTCAAATATATACCAGGGAAGAACCAAAACCACACTCGGTGGCAGTTTTACGGTCAATAATTTTAACGACACTTGTGTGTCAGTCGACTGAGGAATGGAAAGCTATTAGCGAAGCGTCAGCATTCATAATAACGAAATTGAGACTTTTTCAACAGATTAGGCGGCCGTCAGTCCGCACTATGGAGAAGAACCGGTGGTTCCCTGGGAGAGTCTTGAGTTGGGAATAGGTTAGGTTTAGCGGACTTAAGTTCCACACTACGGCTTTCGATGCTTCCCTGAATATAAAAAAATTGTAGGGAGATGTAGTTTATTGCATATATTATGTAATTCCAACGCATGCTATGTTTTCGTAACTAAGAAGAACTAGGGTTCTTTCCGCTTCATCGTTAGCATTATATAAAGATTTTCTTATGCTTTTGAAATACTGAAATTTCCTTCATCTCTTTTTGATTATTGTTCTGATTTCTGTTCAAGATAACGCCGCTGTAATTTCGGTGATTTTTCCATTTGTTAATTTCAGTTGCATTTTTTTCAGTCTCATTATTTTGCATGTTCATTGTTTCAGTTAATTTTCCCTTTACCTTCTGCTTTTCGCTTATAGTACATACATACATACATACATAAGTATGTTGACATTTTGGTCGCTTGATTACTCATGTCAATCAACGTTTCAACCAACAACGACATGTTGTCAATCTTCGAGTCAAACAATGCAGCCTGCTGTCGGTCGGCAGGATTGGCAGCCCGAAACAAAAGCGGCATAGTGGAGAGCTTCGGAAAGCCCGCCAGGCTAGCAGGCTAACAGGCCGTCGGTTTAATGTATGACTCTTTGAGCTGGCAAAACAGGAAGGCAAGCCGGCAGGCAAACGTTCAAAATGTCATGCAATCAATTACAGTTCGCATTTTATGCGTACACCAAGTAGCTACTAGCTGCCGTCCCACAATCAAATAGTCAGTCATTCAGCCAGGCAGCCAGTTTGCTAGGCAGCTTGCAAACCAATCACGGACTCTACATACATACATACATATGTACTCGTATGTTTGTACTTACAATTGTTCATGCATTATGTTGCTGGATTTACTGGAGCCTTGCTTGCTTATCCCCAGCCTGAAAGATAGACGGACAGCGCACGGTTTCAACTCAGTTCAGTTGGATTTGCAGCTCGGCCAGACTGTCAGACCATCAGCTTGATAGCTGATTCTGTTTTGGCATTGCAACAATAATGCGTTGCAGTGCAACATTGCGTACTTATTGTATGTAAATTTTGTGCGGTTTCTTGATGGATTTAGCCTTGCATATTACATACTGTTGCTGCTGCTGTCGCCGCATTGGACGCGCTTAAGGCCAAGAATGACATTGTCGCCGTACTCGTCACACTGATGGAGCCCTGTCAAGGGCCATCAAAAGGTTGCAGACCAAAAGACGATCACAAACAACCGGCGGGGGAGAGCGCACAGCGGACGATTCATCCATCACCAGCAACATTGTCTCATTATGCAGCTAACGTTCTGTTGCCGCCAGGCAAACGCTGCCGGCCGACAGGCTGACTGTGACTGGCGGCTTTCATTTGATTTGCTGTTGTTGTTTGTGTGTCCTTGCTAACAAAATACGTGCAATTTGCAACGAAAGTAGTTGTCGTACGTAAATCGTTAATATTGTTACGTTAAGATTTCGGTTATTGCTGTTATTGTTGCAAGGTATATACGGATAAATTGTTGCATATGTCACTCCACTGTGCGTAGCAAATACATATGTACACCACTGCATGCCATGGCAGCATTTCTGCATGTCTGGGCTGTCATTTGCCTGAGCCTTGCGGAAAAGGATGTGCTGCACACACACACGCGCACACTTGTACATGTGCGTGTATGTATGCACAGCAATCGCTACTCTTCTGACAGTTTGACGCTTGAATAATGATGATGATGATATGCGCTTGACAAGCGTCTGTCAATTCGTGCTGTCGTCGCCGTCGTCCCTGTGAATCGTTGCTGACAGCAATGCCACAGTCTGTGCAAGTTCACAAAAATTGCAGCTTGTTTAAATTCCTTTACGGATTATCCCACAAATTCGCAAGCACACATACACACACATTCATGTATCTGGCATTATATAAGCATTTGTATGCTTCGCGAAAAGGACTTCAATTGGCTTGTCAACAATCGGCATATGATAAATAATACATACGGCCACTTGCAGCACAGTCCCGCGCAACAGCAGTTATCTAGCGGTGTTTGCGCGCAATTTTGTGTGTGGCTTGCAAGTACTTAACTGTGGCAGTGAGTTGGACTTTTGATTGTCAAGTGACAGTTCCCGGGAATTCTTTTTGCAATCAGATTGCTTGTCAGTCAAAATTGATGGGAGATCTTTTAAATCTCAAAGATCTAAGTACATTTGCAAAATTTCGCAAATTTATGCAGGTGAAATTAATTCAGTAAAAGCCATTCCGGATAGTGCATAAATAATGCGTTCTGCAGTGATCATAGAGATTAATATTCGATAACTTTACGAATTTACTTCGATATGCATTATATTTATAGACTAAATAACAGCTAAATATCAACGCTTTGAGTTATTGCCACTTAAAATCGATATAATTTAGTTCAATAATGAATTAGATGTAGTTTTCTGAGTAGCTATTCTCATGCTTTATTGATCTTAACCCTGAAAATCAAAGAATACACAAAACTCTAAATGAAGTAGTACAGAAAAGGAATGTAATGTGAATTCTATTTTCGATAATTGTTTTGTTATTGTTACATTTTATGGCTAAATCCACCTCTTAAAATTCGGCAAATCTCAAGGAAGTCAGATTACATTTTTATAAATTATTAATTAGATCTTCGTAATTATAAATTCCAAATTGTGCAAGTCTAAGTTTACAGAATTCTGATATATTTTCTAGAATATTAAAATCCTACAAGACTACATTTAATTCTCACATAAGTACTACATACAAGTATGATGAAAAGGCCTTGCAATTTGTCCTAATTTGGATCCCAATGTACAAACGAATATATAACGCACAATAATATTGTTTCTTGACCCCTATACAATGTAGTCGATGAAAATAAATATACAAATGTGAAAATCAAAAAAACACCTGGCTCGAAACCTTGCCTGTGGACTGTTGGGTTCTCGAACCGTTTTGACGACTTTTACCGGGTAACAACCATTCAAGCCACTGACGATTGGACTCAGGTGTAATGATTTATCTATATTTCATACTCTTTGATACAACAAATGTCAAAATGACCAAAATGTTGAATATTGCATTATTTTGAGTTGCCAATGATATAAACTAACTAAAACAAATTATTTTACTCAACAAATTTCACGAATTTTCGAATCGAATTTCAAAAATATCTGTTTTAAGATCAATAATTTGGTCATTTCGTAAAAACTCAGTAAGTACGTACGGTAACAAAAGCTAGAAGAGCTTATTTCCAAACGAATTCAACTGACCTCAACCATAATAACCATGATGTCTTCTCCTTCTTCGAAATCATGCAATTAAGCCTTAAGGTGGCAATTTGGAGGGGCAATGGCCTTATTCGAAAACTAACAACATTGATTTACATATTCTTGGGATCCGAAACTCATTTTACTAACAATTTTTCTTTAATTAATCGTTACGATCTTATTACTTGCAACCATACTGTTGGTAAAGCACATGGGGGATCTGTAATTATAGTTAAGTCAATTTTAAAATTTAAGATATTAGAACCAATATCGTTGCCCTCGGTTGAAGCCGGATCCGTTGAAATAACTAGCGTTAATGAAGGGATTGTCATAACCTCACTGTATCTACCTATTCATGGTGGGGATCTCGTCTTACTAATTCCAAAAGTCGCGAACTTTATATATAAACTTTTTGACTTTCAGACCCACTAATCTGCTCAAAATAATAAATAATTACGATCTTAGTTCAGACAGAAGCAGCGTATATTAAATAAGAGATCCAACATAAAACTTTTACGGGCCCGACTTGAAGCCAATATAGATCTAAACATGAAGTTAACTTATCTAGAGGTTAAGATGATGCAATACTAACCAAATACACGAAGCTGCCACCTTAGTCTCAATCAAATGTAGTAGCAGTAAAATTTCTCGAACACGTAGAAAGAGACAACTATATTTTGATGAAATCTCTCAAATGATTAAGAACAAGAGGCGACTTCAAAGGATTTGGTACAGCAGCAGGAATTCAAATGCTGAAACAGCCCTTAATAAAGCAACTGAGGAGCTTAAAACTAAGTTAGTGGAACTTAGAAAAGAATTGATTGGAGAATATTTATAAAAAATTTTAAGCAAACAACGACGAGGAGTATACCATCTGGAAAGCAAAACAAGAAAAAACGTTAGCTTCGGCTGCACCGAAGCTGATATACCCTTCACAGGTGCATTTCTTTTAGTAACTATGTGTTTAGTTTATATGGAAGCTATAAGCTATAGTAATCCGATCTGAACAACTTTTTCGGAGATTATATTATTACCCTAAGCAGTAATGCATGTCAAATTTTGTGAAAGTTTTCCATACAAGCCCTTGATTCCGATCGTTCGGTTTGTATGGCAGCTATATGGTATAGTAAGCCGATCTGAACAATTTCTTCGGAGATTACATTGTTGCCTTAGAAAATAATCAATACCAAATTACGTGAATATATTTTGTCGAATGCAAAAGTTTTCCAAGCAAGAACTTTTTTCCGATCGTTTAGTTTGTATGGCAGCTATTTATATGCTTTAGTTTACCGATCTGAACAATTTGAACTTGATTCCGATCGTTCAATTTGTGTTATAGTGTTATATTGGTCCCGATATCGGCAGTTCCGACAAATGAGCAGATTCTTGAAGAGAAAATGACGTTTGCCTAATTTCAAAACGATATTTTAATAAACTGAAGGACTAGTTCGTATATATACAGACGTGCAGACGTACAGACGGACATGTGACGCTTCCTTCTGGGTGTTACAAACTTCGTGACAAACTTAATATACGCTCTCCAGGGTATAAAAATACTTTAAAGACCTACCATAAAACAGGCGCCGGTTAGAGATTATAATAATACTACTTGGTGCAGAACGAACATAAGCAAAGCACACGCTTTTGCCAACCATCTTAAAGCTATTTTTGAGCTATTTAATTTCTATAGTATTAGCCAACTTCAGGATGTCGTATCATACTTCGAATAACCATGCCCAATGGAGAGGTCCAGCTAAAAAATTCACAATAAAAAATTCAAAGTATTCAGGTCATTATAATATCGACGCTTTGACAAGCAAAAACTTTCCAAATAAATGCCTATTGTTTTTAGTGTTGTTTTTTAACAGTAGCTTCAAATTAAGCCATTTACTCACACAGTGGAAATGTGCTTAAATTATAACGAACCTAAAGCCAAGCAAGCCGGAAAGTGAATTATCTTGATATAGACCAATAAACCTACTGATAATATTCTCTAAAATACTGGAAAGACAATCGATTAATCCGGACCATTATTTGGTTTCAAACAAATGCATGGCACACCGGATCGTCGCATTGTAAAAACTATACTTAGTAGCTTGGAGGAGAAGAAATATTATTGAGCAATTTTTCTAGACGTTCAGCAGGCATTTATGTTTCCAACATAGATGTGATTCAACGGTCGAAACCCTTAGTCTTATTGCTAACGCTCTGTGTTATATTAAAAATATACATATTCACAAGGATCTCAAAGCTTTTGTGGTGAATTAACACGCACATCATAAACTTATTAGACAACAGCGACGACACGCGACGACTGTAAAAGCTACATCGTCTAGACCTGCAATTAAGATCGCAAGAAGTATCTTAGTATACTATATAGTTAAAACAAAGATCAATGACTAGTTTTACGTAATCAATATTAAATAATAGTTACTAAAGAACGTTATTCGTTTGATCCCTAGTCTTCAAAGTTATTAATTATCTAACTGCTGAAATCAATTATATAGGGGCTAAGCCAAGTTTTCGCTCAAATTTATATATTTTAGGCACAAAGATACACTTTTATGAATAAAACATGCTCTCTTATTTTCATTGGGAAAACTCACATATTAGCCGATATCTGCGGTACAAAGTCACCCTGAATTTCGAAAATCTTTTTATTAAGTATATGGCGGCCATTTTTTGCATACAGACATACCATTATAAGAGAAAGATTATCCCTTAATTTCAGTTATATATATCACACATCGGCCGACATTATCAATCAAAAGTCATCCATAGGTACCGGGGTCTAAATGTACGGTACGTAGGGGCTTGAAAAGTTTTTATTGGATTTAAACAATTTTTGGTCATAAAATGGCACACTCTAAAGACATTATTCGTGCAAAGTTCTACCTCGTTATGCTAATTGCTTCTTGATTTGTCTACTGAAAAGTGAAAGAATCAAGTGGAGTTTAATTTGTGCTATATGGAAAGGTGGCGTGTTTGTTGTCCGATTTCATCCATTTTCACAACGGGATATAGAAATGACAAAAGAATGCTACGTACTAAATTTTATCGAAATCGTAAGCGAAAGGTGCCCTTTGCTACTACGATACCCTCTACCAAATTACAGCTTTATATCTTAAATAAGTGCTTAGTTATGTCACTCTATGTGTTTTCGGTTAATGGAGGCTTGTGGGTGGAGCAGTGATCCGTTTACGCCCATCTACGAACTCGTTATTCTGTTTGGTACCAAGGAACCCATATACCAAGTTTCATCGACGGACAGACAGACAGTCAACCGGATTTCAACTTTTCTCGTCACCCTGATCAGTTATATATACAAGGTCTGTCGCAAAAGAAACAGGGCTTTTTAAATATAACTGTTTCTGGTGGCGCCACCTATTGGTGGGTATATCAAATAAAAAGTTTGATCTCTTGTTGACATTTCTTAAAAATTTTAAGACAATTGGATAACTACAATCGATGTTATCGATCAAAAAGTGACAGCTGCTTTTGGTCATCGGTCGTAAAATGCAAACAGGAAATATTAAATTTTGTTTTAAACTTGGGAAAACGTTTACTGAAAATTGGAAAATTTATGTTTGCCTACTGAAACATTTCAGATTCCAAGAAGGTCGTGAGGACCTCTGTGACAATCAGAAGTCGGTCGTCTTCAGAAGTCAAAAATAAGGACAATGCTGATTTGTTTTTACGATTCCGAGGGTATTGTACACCGAGAGTTCGTCCCACCTGGCCAAACGATTAATGCTGTGTTTTACCTTGATGCTATGAAGCGTCTTTTGTCACGCATTCGTCGTGCTCGACCACAATACCATGAGGCAGGATCCTGGCGCCTGTTGCACGATAATGCGCCGTGTCATCGGTCGACGTTTGTCACCGATTTTTGACAAAAATCTCCGTATTAACCATTAATCACTCATCCTGCTCACCTGAACTGGCACCCTGTGATTTTTACCTATATGGAAAACTTGAAACTCAGTGCTCATGAAAGGACACTGGTTTCAGGACATTTCAGCTATTCAAAAGGCGACGACCGATATTCTCAAGACCGAAAAATGCTCTTAAACACTCATTTGCAATGCTAAT